>NW_028261386.1:82806208-84288708 GCF_051295495.1 Thamnophis sirtalis | reverse complement strand
ATGAGATTTCATATACTCCTTGATTTTCTAACTCAATTTTGTCTTTGGGGTTTCTTAGGATGGTGGATATTTTTCGGTTTGTGCAGAATGCTGTCTTGATGTTGTGTTTGTGGAGGATTTTGCTGATTCTGTCTGTGGCGCCTTTTATGTATGGGAGGAGGGCTTTTCCGTTTTCTTGTTCTCTGTCCTGGATTTTAGTGTGGGTTTCTTTTTGGATTATGTTGGTGATCTTATTTCTTTGGAATCCATTGGATGTCAGTACGTTAGTGAGAGTGTGTAGTTCGGTTTTTAGGTGTTGTTCATCAGCTAAGCATTTTGTTCTGGAGATGAGTGTCTTGGCTACGGAGTTGATCTGGGCTGGGTGGTGGTGTGAGAGTGTGTGCAGATAGCGGTTAGTGTGTGTTTTCTTCTGGTAGATGGTGTGTCCTAGGGAGCCATTAGATTTCCTGTAGACTAAGACATCCAGGAAGGGGAGTTGGTTGTTTACTTCTGTTTCCATGGTGAACTGTATTTTGGGGTGTAGGCTGTTGAGATGTGTAAGGAAGTTGTCCAGTTGTTCTTTCCCATGTGGCCAGATTATGAAAGTGTCGTCTACATATCTGAGCCAGAGTTTGGGTTTGTGATCAGATTTTTCTAGAGCTTGGGTTTCAAAGTTTTCCATGTAGAGGTTGGCAATGACAGGTGAGAGGGGTGATCCCATGGGTGCTCCTTCTATCTGTTTGTATTTTTGTCCATTATAAATGAAGTATGTGTTGGATAGGCAGTGGTTGGTCAGATCAAGGATGTGTTTGGGGGGGGGGGGGTTATATTTGTTTTGGATAGCTGTCAAGGCTTCTTTGATTGGCACTTGGGTGAAGATAGATACGACATCAAAGCTCACGAGTAGGTCTCTGGGCTGTAAGTTTTGTTTCTTTATGATCTCTATGAACTGGAAAGAGTTTTTTACATGTGAGGTGATGGAATCTGCATAGGGCTGTAGTTATTTGGCGAGAAATTTGGCTAGATTTTGTAGAGATGAGCCTATGGAGCTGACTTTGGGTCTAAGTGGAGTTCCTTTTTTGTGTATCTTGGGGAGACCATAGAGCTTGGGGCATCTGGATGACTTCTCTCTGGGAATGATTCTTTGCTGGATCTCTTTGCTGATGGGGGAGGCTTTTATTTTGAATCTAGTGGTTTTTTCCAGGTAGGTGGTGGGCTCCGTGTTTAGGGGTTTGTATGTGGAGTCTTGGAGTAGGTTGGTTAATTTGGTTTGGTAGTCAGAAGTGTTCATAACCACCGTGGCATTGCCCTTGTCTGCTGGTAGGATTATTATGCTGGTGTCTTCTTTCAGGTTAAGTAGTGCTGTCTGTTCTTCTTTGGATAAGTTGCTTTTGGGTGGCTTGCTGGTGCAGAGGATGTTGGTGATTTCGAGTCTGATTCTGTTAGCATCGTCAGGGTTGATTTTGGTTAGGCTGGTTTCAACTCCACATATAATGGTTTCAGTTGGGATGTATTTGGGGGCAACTGCAAAGTTGAATCCTTTTGAAAGGACATTGGTTTCGGCTTTGGTGAGGATCCTGTCTGAGATGTTATGCACTGTTTGTTTCATGTGTGGCTGTGAGGGGGGAGGGGTTGGTTTCTGGTGTTCTTTTAGTCTTCGGAGTTTGTTGATGTGTGTTTCTGTCTTGAGGGTGGTCTTTGTTTCAGCTCTCCAGGCGGCGAGTTGTTTGAATTTGTCCCAAAGTGCGGGGTGGATCTTGTTGCTGAGTTTGAGGTGAAGTGTGAGGAGATCTTTGTTGATTCGGTCTAGGAGGAATCTTTTTATGTGAAGTTCATTTCTGATTAGGGCCAATTCTGTTCTTTTCAGGATGTGTTTGGTGACTGCAGAGTTGAAGTGGAATTTCAATTGGAAGCATGTGGGGATTAAGTTTTGATCTCGGCAGTTGCGTAGGAATGCGAGGTCACATAAAATGGAAGTTCTTTGGACTTCATGTTTTTCGTAGGTCCTAGTCAGATGATGGGTTTCCCCCCTGTAGAGGTACGATATTTGTTTTCTGAGGTTTTCGCGGGTGTTAGTATATAGGTCTTTGGTTATTCGGGTTTTCTCCTGCGTAAAATTGGAAGTGTCTTGGCGATGTTTCAACTAAGTCTCATTCATCATCTTCAGGCTTCGTGCTTCCAGGAGCAATGTGAGATCTCGGCTGTTTCTTTCTTTTACCTGCCAGTGGGGGTTTGAGCTGATTGGGTGGGAGCTTGGCTGTGTTCTGATTGGGTGGAGGTGTGTTTTGATTGGTTGGGGGTTTGTGTTTCATGTAAGGGTAGGAGGGGTTGAAAGTGGTTAACGGTGCAGTTGTGGTCTGGCTTCTGGTCCTTGGTTGTGCCTCATCATCAGTGTGGGTTATTGTCTGCTTTCTCTGTGGATGTTTTGTAGTGACATCCTGTGTGGCTCTTGTGAGTGTGGGCCTGGTGTCATTCCTCATGTTAGGGACTCTTTTATCAATAAGGGCAGGCTTCCAAATGGCTGGCAGGCGGGAGGTATCGTCCCGCCTGTTCATGCTGTGTGGGCGTTTTTCTATCTCGATGGCTTCTCTGATTATTCTGTTGTTAAAATGTTCAGCCTTGGCAATAGTTCTGGTCTTTTTGAAGTCAATTTTATGTCCTGTGGCTTTAAGGTGTTGGACCAGGGAAGAAGTTGGTTCCTCTTTTCTGATTGCGTTTTTGTGTTTTTCAATGCGTGCACTTATTCTTCTGTTGGTTTGTCCTATGTATGTGGTGGTGCAGGTGGTGCATGGGATTTCATATACTCCTTGATTTTCTAACTCAATTTTGTCTTTGGGTTTCTTAGGATGGTGGATATTTTTCGGTTTGTGCAGAATGCTGTCTTGATGTTGTGTTTGTGGAGGATTTTGCTGATTCTGTCTGTGGCGCCTTTTATGTATGGGAGGAGGGCTTTTCCGTTTTCTTGTTCTCTGTCCTGGATTTTAGTGTGGGTTTCTTTTTGAATTAGGTTGGTGATCTTATTTCCTGTCGTCAAGACACTTCCAATTTTACACGGGAGAAAACCCGAATAACCAAAGACCTATATATACCAAAGATTATATATATATATTGGGCAATCCTACTGAAATTGTTTTTAAAATGTAATCCTTGCTCTAAATTGCTGGCATCTCCCTGACTTATAGTTTGATAATTCCAAAGTAATTGAAGCAGTACATTGTTTTCAAGCATCTCTTCACTTGCCTTTACTTGCCTTTGTTTGTTCCAGTAGAAGAATTAGTTTTGAAGTATAAATAAAGACCAGTGAATCCCAACTCTTTTTAAAAAGTGAATCAATGAAAATAAGGGGAATCCCTTATTTGAGAATGCTTGTCTTTATATACTGTAAGTCACTTACTTTATCAAGATCATTGTCGGAGACCATTCTTTATGTGTGGTGGCACACTATATATGAATTCTCAACCCTTGACTAGGGGTATTGTTAACTTCTTGTTTGTATTGTTTAGCTCACTGTTAGTATATTATAACCCTGGTGTTAATCTCTGTTTAGCTGGGTGTTGATTACTGGCAAGATGTTTTGGGCTTTCCTATTGTCTCTGTTGAATGGTATATAGATATTGTTTATCTTTGTATGTCTGTAGATGGCTGATTTGTTTCCCAATAATAATTTAAACTTATAATTATGGTGAAGTCTGTCCATGTGTTGGAAATGAAACAATTTTCGTGTCTTCTGATTGCTGGTTAGTGTTCATGGATGTGCTTTGCTAGTCTTCTTCCTGTTTGTCCTACATAGTGTCTGTTACAGAACTTATACTATATGGTGTGGGTGTCTGCTGTTTATTCTTCTGGGGTTGCAGGTCTTTTGGTTTATTTATGATGTTTTGGAAGACTTTGGTTGGTTTGTGTGCTATGGTAGCATCAGATGCTTTTGTCATCCTTTTTTGCCACTCCTTTTCCTTTGGACTCAAACTTTGTTTATCAAACTATTGTTTTAGGCTGCAGCTCTTTCTCCTGCTCCCAAGGTCATCCCCACGTACCATTACATAAACCTCCTACAATCTTCAGTACTTGTGATATCCTTCAGGATTACTGATTTTAGAACATGTTGCTCAGGCAGGCAGGTCTCACCAGTGATGTTAGGGACAAGGAGAGAAAACAAACTTAGGGCACTCTGTTACAGAGTTGCCTCAGAGTTCAGTTCTTCTATTGTGTTTAGCATCTACATGAAACCAGTCTGAGAAGATTTCTGCTAATTCAGGATGAAGTACCATCAATATGCTGGGCTACTCCACCCACCCCAGACCCAGTTCAAGATGTGATAGAAATTATAACTCCGTGCCTGAGAGCTATCAGAATTTAAGTGGGGAGAAACAGAAGCAAGGCTCAACCAAAATAAGACTGCTGTTAATTTAAAAGCCATGACTAATTTTGCCATGACTATTCAGAATAGTTGCTTGTGCTCTTACCATCTCCCAGTTAGATAACTGTTCTGACCCCCCTCTTTGCTCGTTCAAAAATGACAGCCACACACACAGCTTGAAAAAGGAATGTCTTTATCAGTCCCGGCTCAAGCTGGCTGCAAGCCCAAAAGAAACATAGATAAACGTCTCTTACAAAAAGTCTTCACTCAAACCAACGACCAACTAGATCTCACAGGTTGGGCCTCCTCTGGGTGCCGTCGACCGGACAATACCGGCTGGTGGCCCCCCAGGGGATGGCCTTCTCTGTAGCTGCGCCGGTCCTGTGGAACGATTTACCCGTAGAGATCCGGACTCTTACCACTCTCCCGGCCTCCCAAAAAGCCACCAAGACCTGGATGTTCCGGCAGGCCTGGGGCTGTTGATCAATGTCCAGCCCCACTCAGACAGAATGGATGGTGTGCAATTTTAACAATTGTATTTTTACCTTTAATTTTTTAAATGTTTTTATCTTGTCTGTAAGCCGCCCAAGGGAGTGGGCGGCATACAAATTTTATTTTATTTTTAAAATTAAATACCAAACAGCGTTACATGAATTCAGATACTTGGCTAAAGGCTTCTCTCAATGGTTACACACAAATGGAGAACGACAAACAACGTTGACTTCTGCAACTAAGGCGTGGCACCATCAGTCTTTTATCCACAGGAGGAGAGCCTTAACAAGCCCCAGCTGCTTGTTATCTTCTCCCAGGAGCATCCTGAAACCACCCACTGATAGCAGCTCCAAAGGCTCCTACCGAGCCACAACACTATCCCCCACCGCAGGGCCCTTCCCCCGGGTCTAACGGTCCAGATGCGGTTGGAATGGATTGTCCATAAGATGGCCCACACTCATTTCCTGTGTTTCCTCCTTCGTAATTCCCAAATACCTGCATGAACATTCCCCTTGATCCAATGCTCCCCAGGTATCCGGTGGCCCCCATGTCTCCTCCCGCCCTGCATGGTGTCGACACCCCGTCCAGGGTCCTCCACCTTCTCCAAGGCCAACCCACCAGCCCCCGTGCTGTCGGAGTCTGGCGGCAGCTCTAACAGCTCCGGCCTGGCCACAACACCCTGTCCAGGGTCCTCCACTTCCTCCAAGGCCAACTCATAAGACCCCTCGCCGTCGGAGTCTGGCGGCAGCTCCACCGACTCCTGCGGTGGAGCTGCCGCCAGACTATCCCCCACCACAGGGCCCTTCCCCCAGTTCTGACGCTCGGGATGCGGCCCGGAAGGGTTGGTGATGGCCTCCATGTAACACAGTCCCAGACACTGGTACCCCACCGGGATCCTAGAAACGAAGTCCTGTGCTGCGGGGACCGGAGTCGGCAAGGGCTGGAATCTTGGCGAAGCCCTCCTTGCAGACCTGGCCCATTGGCACTGGACACACGACTCCACGCACTTCCACATATCATTTCTTAAACGGGGCCACCAAAACTGACAGGATGCCATGCGCAATGTCCGGAAAAACCCCCAATGTCTTGCTGCAGAAGCGCCATGAACCTGAGAGAGCACCCGTCTACAGATGTGCCCTGCAGGAACATAGAGCCAGCCCCGATACTTCAAAAGATCCCCTTCCAAAGTCCACGGGGAAGCCGGCCCTACTTCCGTCTTTCGTCGCTCCACCCATTCCTCACCCCGCTGCACATCCCGTATCAGAGACTGTATGCTCACGGAATGATAAACTGCAGCGCAGGATGCAACGGGTAGAACAGTCCGAGGTGGAAGCGAGTCCGCAGGGTCAGAGTTCTCCGATTTCCTAGGCAGGGCATCCGCCCTGGGATTCCACACCCCACGAATGCACGCTACATTGTGCAAACGAGGTATCAAAGTCGCACAAACGTGCCGATTGTCTGACATGATAGTTCGTTGCTGAGGGACAGCCGCAGTCTGCGCAACCCTTCTATTCTTCTTGGGGCAACTCCCCGCCAGGTGTCCAAGATCCCCACAGTAGAAACACAATCCCTCAGCACGTCGTCTGTCCATCTCTGTATGTGACACTCAAGGTCTAACAGCACCCAACTCCATGGGCTCCTCCCAGTCCACTGCAGTCTCTTGATAAACTGGCATGCTGGTGGGCTCCTGGAATGCACGGCGAGGCCTTCGCCTCTGCAGCCGGGTGTCTATCTGGAGGCACAAGTGGACCAACGCGTCGAACTTTGGTGGCCTGTCCACCCTTGCCAGTTCATCTTGCAAGGCATCAGACAATCCATCTTGGAAAGTGTCCATCAGAGCTGGTTTATTCCACACTGAATCCTGGCTACGCAGCCTGAATTCACTTACATAGTCTTGCAATGAACCACTCCCCTGCTGCAGTGACTGTAGACGTCTGGTTGATGTTTCCCCCTTAATGGGATCCTTAAACATACGCTTAAAGTATTGGCAAAAACCCTGGAAGTCATCCAACAAAGGGCTCGGCTGAGTTAACAAGGGGGTAGCCCAATGGGCAGCTGTGTCTGAGAGCAAACTAATAATAAATCCCACCTTCGTCCGGTCAGTGGGAAAGTCCTCCGCTCTCAAACTCAGGAACAGCTGGCATTGTCCCAAAAACACGGCAAATATGGCCTGATTCCCATCAAATTTATCCGGCATGGCTACTGGGCACTTCCTCCTTGGCTGGGGGAGCCTTAACGAGCCCCAGCTGCTTGTTATCTTCTCCCAGGAGCATCCTGAAACTACTCACTGATAGCAGCTCCAAAGGCTCCTACCGAGCCACAACAGATAACTATATTTCACACTACATGGGAATGCTTTTGAGTGCCAACTAGAAAAGTCTTATCAAAAATCCAATAGTTCATGTGCTCACTGGCCAGTGGTGGAGCTACATTATATCATTACAGCAGAAGTTTGCAGGGTTAATAGTATGTTAATGAAGAATTAAATTGCTTTAAAACCCTATATGGTTCAGAGCTTGTATTTAAGAAGTTTATTCTCCCAGAAGGAGTTTGGCCACCTGATCAAGATGGTCAAAAGCATCCAAATACCAGGAAGTGCAGCAAAAGGATCTGTTCTCTGTGAGGGTTTCTCATGAAACAGCTGAGGTGAGAATGAACTTCATTTTCATGGTCTTCTGGAAACTGGTAAAAATCTAGTTCTTCTGAAAGGCCTTTAAGAATTTACTATGGAGTTATTGCCAGCAATATTAATCTTAATTATGGGTACTTGGTGTTCTTTGAGCTTGGTTGTTTTTCTGCAGATGTTTCATACCAGAACAGGTAATCTGAAGAAGTGGAATTTGCTGGTTGTTTATGTATAGTAGCTTTCCCACCAATCTTGGTTGGAGGTTTTTCTTGATGGTTCCTTGATTTGAGTATTGTTTCTTTCTTGATTGTTCCTGTGCTGTTTGTTGCTTATCAGATGTTGTCTACTAAGGAAGATATGCCTCGATTTTTGATTATATCTTTTAATTGGGATGTGGATGGAGTTATCTCTATAGTCTACATATTTTTGTATTATTTGTTTTTATTTTGGTATCTTATCGTCTAGACTCCATCACAAACAACTAGTTATTTCTACTGACAGAACCTGTACATGTCATATATTTTGGTATATATTTTCAAATTCCAAATTAAGATTTTAAAATATTTTCACATTAAATGAATTTTAACTTTTCAAAATATTTTTTCTGTACTTCGCTAATGTTTAGCCACATTAAATAAGGCTTTCTGAGAAAGTTTGTGACACATGTAAATGTAAATGATAAAAGGGATCAACCAACAGATCAGTAACAAAATGATGTTTATAAAATATATATGATACAATATTATTTTAAAATGATACTCTTTTCAGTCCCTTTAAAATTATTCTTCCTATCTCAGCAACAGCAAGTAAAGCAAGTGGTGTAGTTCAAAGTACACCCAAAAAAGAAGCTGAAGTTGTAGCCCCTAAGAAAAAGGGTACAGTAACAGCTCAGAAGACCGTTAAGACTTCGGCTAAGGCATCACAGGAAGGTTCAGTTGTAACAGAAGAAGAAATTCCTGCTCTTCCTACCGTTGATGAGAATTTGCTTCAACAGGTGAAAGATATGAACGGATATTTAGAAATTTACATTCTTTCATGGGCGAATAAACATCCTATCCCAAATTTGTTATATATGTCATTTAACCAAGTTTTAATACGACCCAGCATTTTGTAAAACTTGGTGCCATGAGATTTTTCTCACAAGCAAGGCAAAATCTTACTACAAAGAAAACGACCCTGATTTCCATGCATGAATTTTGCACACAGCTTTACAACTATAACTCTATTTTGATCCTTCCAAGCTCTTTTTTCCCCCCAAGGAATGGCTAAATCCTTTTGGTTATTTTAGTAATGTCATCTGATTTCATTTCCACTTGATCTCCAAAAAAAGGTTTATTTTCAGAAATTATTCAAATGTATGATTGTATATTACATTACAGGCGTTATCAAAATGTTTAATCTGAAAAGCAATAAAGACTGAACTTTAACAAAATGCCATGTTCTGTATAATTAAGATATTGATGTGTGTAATTCTAGTATGGTTATTAAATTAACAATTTATGAGATTTAATGTTATTGATTTGGACTTTTTGCTAAAGTTTTATAGTTCAATTACCATATATTTTTCCCTTTTTATTATAGCCTAGATTTCTCATTGCTTATATCTTAGTGTAGAGGTTTTACAGTGAACTATAATGATTTAGAGTTGAATTACCCAAAATATTACCGTGTTTCCCCGAAAATACGACATGTCCTGATAATAAGGCCAGGCCACATTTTTTGGGTGGGCAAAAATGTAAGCCCTCCCCCAAAAATAATCCCCCTGGAAAAAAACCCCTCCCACCAGCAATGTTCCCTCTAATTTTTTTTCAGTGTGAGCAGAAAAGTATAGTGTTTGAGCAGCACATTTTCATGCCTGAGCACCTGAATTTTTTTCATAGATGTCACCCAAGACAATGAAATCAGTGTTATTTGAAACTCAATTCTATCATGTAAATATCCATTAAGTAAAGAAATCTCCCTATACAGGTAGTCCTCAATCTATGACCATAATTGAGCCCAAAGTTTCTATTGCTAAGTGAGACATTTGTTAAGTGAGTTTTGCCCCATTTTACAACCTTTCTTGCTACAGTTAAGGGAATCACTGTGGTTAAATCAGTAATCTGGTTGTTAGGTCAATGTGACTTTCCTACTGACTTTGCTTTGCAGAAGGTTGCAAAAGATGAGCCCATCTGCAGGAGTCCTGCAACCCTCATAAATATGAGGCAGTTGCCAAAGATCCAAATTTTGATCATGTGGCCATGGGGATGCTGCAATGATCATGTGTGAAGAACAGCTGTAATTCACTTTTTTCAGTGCTGATGTAGCTTTAGTCATTAAGTGAACTGTTGTAAGTTGAGGACTATACTTTCCCTCTTACTATCCAATAGTCTGCAGTGATATTAGCAAGTTATGAATAAATTACCAACTGATGTAGATTAGCAATTGGGGCACTTAAAGAAACAAACAAAGAGGGGAGAGGAAGGAAGGGAGGAAGGAAGGGAGAGGGAGAGAGAGACAGAGAAGACAAAAAAGGAAAGAGGAGAAAGAGAAAAAGAAAGGGGAGAGGAGGGCGGGACGATAAGAAAAAGAGGCAGAAAAAAGAAAGAGAAAGAGAAAAGGAAGAAAGAAGGAAGGAAGGAAGGAAAGAAAAAGGAAATAAAAAAGGAAGAAAGAAAAGAGGAGAGAAGAGAAGGAATAGAGGCCAAAAAAGCAAACAAGGAAAACTAGGGAAAAAACTTTCACTGGAAAACAGTATTTTTCCATCAGCGCAAAACTTTCCTAAACAAGCTTAATTTTCCGGATTTTGACTTTCCGGTCCAGGCGGACCAAGAAGCCTTTATTTTCTTTTTCTTTTCGAGAAATAAAATCAAATAAAATCTGCGGAGCACCAGCTCGACTCCCCCTTTCTGCGAAAAAAACCTCGAGCCCCAATGCTCCGAACGCAGAGGCTGGATTCAGACAACATGTGCACACCCGGCGTGGGTTTCCACTTGCTTGTGTGGTGAGCGCCTCCCACACACCTGCATCTCGGAAGCGGAGCCAACTGCGGGGAGCCCAGCCAGCCATGGGAGCTTAGCTGACAAACCGTGATGGAAGCCTGCTATGCACGTCCTGTGGAGAGTTGGCTGCTGCCATTGCTGCTGCTGCCGCTTCCCTCCTCAGTAACTTTGATCCAGGAGGGAACGGCCTCTTGTCAATCAGCCACACGCTGGTGGAGGGAGCCCAATCGTAACCCTAGGCGGCCACATTTCTGTTGGCCAAAGGCCCGCCCTCCTCTGGGTGTGTCCAGGCACTATAATATCCCGGCCCAGCTGACAAAAGCCTCCTAGCCGCCTGCAGACTAAAGTCCATCATGCTAAAGATCACTGCGCGGCAGTTGGAAACTGCTGCGCTGTGTTTTGTTGCCCCCTGCACGGCCGCGCACCCGCGCACCTTAGAGGGAACAGTGCCCACTAGGCAGAGCGCCACTCACTGACCTAGGGCTATCCCGAAGGTACCAAGCCACAGGAATGGGGTGGGGGGGCAAAGGCTCGTGTTGCTTGGCGCCTTTGGGATACCGCTAGGTCAGTGAGCGGTGCTGTGCCCAGCTGGAGAAGGGGGTTGCTGGGTGGTTGCTCTCTTGCGTGCGGGCTCCCAAAGAGCCAGGCACAGCCTCAGGGTCAAACGGCTGTGTTTTGCTGTCGCAGCAGCACTACACAGCAGCCATGAGGTGACCACGCTCATGAGCAGCCGCCTGGCAAACCCCCTTTCCAGCTGGGCACAGCGCCATTCACTGATCTAGGGGTATCGCCAAGCCGCGTGAGCACCTGTTCACCACCCTCCGGCTCCTGCAGCTTGGCGCCTTCAGAATGTCCCTAGGTCAGTGAATGGGGTTCTGCATGGCTGGAGAGGGGGTTGCGCAAGCGGCTTTTCCGCTCCCCGCTCGCACGCCTCCCATCCTCATGATGCCCTTGCCTAACTCTCCCTGCAGAGCCAGGGCATCTCCACTGACGACAACGCCACCGCATGGCTTTTTCTGTGGCTTCCAAAGCACGGAGATAGGATGCCGAGTTGCCACTCTGGGAATACGTTCTATGGTTGTACGTTCTGGGAGTATGCTCTGTCGGCAGCCAGCCCACAACCATAGAGCGTACTCCCAGAGCGACTACTGCCGAAAGACTCGGCTGCGGATCTCCAGAGTTTGGAAGCTGGAGAATAGGTTATGCTCGGAGCGCCACAACAGCGGCAGCACCCTGGCCCTGCAGGGAGAACTGGGCCAGGGCATGGTGAGGTTGGGAGGCACACCAGCTGGGGACGGAACAGGTGCTCGTGCAACCTCCCTTTCCAACCCGGCAGAGCGCCATGCACTGACCTAAGGGTACCCTGAATGTACCAAGCCGCGGGAGCTGGTGGGAGGGCAGAGCACCACGCGGCTTAGCACCTTTGGGATATCACCGGGTCGGTGAGTTGTGCTCTGCCCGGCTGGAAAGGGGGGTTGCCGGGTGGCTGCTCGTGAGTGAGGTCACCTCATGATTGGTGTATTGTGCTGCTGCGACAGTGCAACACAGCCATTTGCCCCTGAGGCTGTGCCTGGCTCTTCGGGCGCCCACTCGCAAGAGAGCAGCCACCTCGCAACCCCAAAACAATAAGCCTTCCCCCCCCAATAATAAGACCCAATTAATATTTTGTGGGTCAAAAGAAAATAAGACCCTGTCTTATTTTCAGGGAAACATGGTATTAACCTTAAAGAATAGCAAATTCAAATGAAATTTAAATGAAGCTAGAAGTTACCACTGACAGATTAGTTGTTTTTATATAACTATCATGGTCGAATTAATCAAACCTCTGATTTTAGCTCTTTGTTCTTTCCATTTTCTGAAGCTACAAGGGTTTAAAATAGCAATCAAGGAGGGTGTGATTGATTTAAACCAATAACTTTATATACAAAATTGTAATATATTGTTTTTCAATTTTGCAGACTCACAAATATATTATACAAGCTTCCGTGTTATACAATAGTTGGCCACTTACTGAAAGTCAAATTGTATTTGTTCAGGCTCTGAAAGAATTAGAAAAAAATGAAATCAAAGGTAAGTCACTGTTTTAGGTATTTATTCTGTCTCGATTAAGTGTCATAGTCTTAAAACTAACTCTTAATAAGTTTTATGTATTCATTTTTTTGAATAAATCACAACTTTCCTGTGTGACTCCCAGTACTTTATGTGAGAGTAACAAAAACACAAATGCAAACAAGAAAATAATTGTTACAAAAAAGAAGAGAAATATTTTCTATAAAGTATAGAGAAAAGGATATATTGCATAGAATCAACCAAACAAAGCACACAAAAAATGGCTGTTTTGTGGAAGCATTACCCCTCCCCCCAATATAGATGAAGAGGAATAAACAATAGACTTCCAGCACTTCTGTGTATTGTTACACAAAAGAATTATCTTAAGAGAATCATAAAAATAAATTTAGTGCAATGAGAATGGGATATTTAATTGTGTATGATGAAAACAAAAAGAGATGGGAAATGAATGAGTGCTGAATGAAAATGGATTGAATACAAATGTGAGAGATCAGCATAAAGGAAAAACATTGAAGTGGTTTTTAAGGCAGAATGAATGATGTTCAGATCACAAAGTGAATATATGAAGCAATAGCAAATAGGTTTAGAAGAAAAAAAACAACTCATACAATTTTAACAAGTGCATGTTATAAGCAGGTAAACTAGAAAATTAAAGATAAATGTACACAAACACACATTATAATGAAACCAGGTAATTTTAGAAAGTATGCACAGTTGGAAATAAATGTATTGAAAATGATATGCATATGTCTTTTCATGCATACAGTTTAATTTTGTTGCAAAATACTTAAAATAATATAGAACAGAACTGAAACAAACTGTCAGGAAAATTAGAATGTGTTTGATACTAAAACTGCCAAATTCTATTATGTCTACCCAAATGTACTTTACTGGTAATTTCCAGACCATTGTGCATTAATAAAATGTGTGCTTCAAATCTTAACATTTCTTACTTCACAGTATAAGGCAACAGTGCCATCTGCAGTAAATTATTATTGCTGGTTTAACTAGCTAGAACAGAGCACATGGATCATTTTTTGACATTTTTAAATTAATGGAGAAAAAGTATAAATTTTAGAAGTTGTCTCCTGGTTTAATTCCAGTAGAAAATGTATGTATGCTGGGAAATGAATACCGAGAAGACATAATTTTAGTTTAAAATATTGTCCTACAATGCCAGCAAAAGGCAGAGAAAACATGGCATAATGAAACCATTCCCAATAGATGAGTTTCCAGCTCTATTTGCAAACTTCCAGTGAAGGGGAAGAAACCACTCCATGCAGTATGAATTCAGTCAATCCAATCAGTTCCACTGTTTGACAGGTCTTACTGTCAAGAAGTTCTTCTAATATCTACTCTGCATCTACAGCCTTGAAGTTTGATTTCATTAACAAAATAACAGAGTTGAAGGAGACCTTGGAGGTCTTTTCATCCAACCCCCTACTTATACAGGATACTCTGTACCATTTCAGACAAATGGTTGTTCAATCTCGTCTTAAAATCCTCCAGTAGTCCTCTTTTTCTGTGGAACAAAAGAGTCCAAAGCCTCTGCAGCAGTGTTCCTCAACTGTAGCAACTTCAAGGATGTGTGGGCTTCCATTGTGCTGACTGGGAAGTTCTAAGAGTTGAAGTCCAAGGTTGCCAAGTTTAAAAAGTATTCTCTATAGTGTGACAATCCTTCATATAATTGAAAATAGCTGTCATGTCCCCTCTCCACCTTTTCTGCGAGCTGAACGTACCTAGGTATTTAAACCATTCCTCTGGATGGATAAATATATAAAAATAGGAGGGAATTACACTCTTACTGAAGTAAAACTATTGGAAAAAGAATAAGAAATATTCTATAAAAAATTAAGCTAAAGAGAAATAGCTCTTCATGATTATTCCCAAAGATGAGATATATTTTTGCCTCCTTTTCTGGATATTTAAGCCTAGAGTCCCTGACCCCACTCAGTTTTATTAATTAAAGAAAAACAAATTTTGAATGGAATATTGCCACTTTTATATTTGTGGACTTGTCTCAGTGTTAATTCTTTGGATGGTGCATAGAATGTATGTAGATCTGCATTATGCATATATGAATGAATAGGTATCTCATCAGCATAAAAGCACAGAATAAGAGCTGTATTCCAAAGTTGTCTATCTACCAGAAAGTTGCTTCTGCTTCAACTATCTCCCCCTGTGCCATCCTAAACATCTCCGCTGTCTGCTCTGGAAAATTGGGTGGAAATGGTCTGGAAAAAGACAGGAAGTCACACTGCATGAAAAAGAACAATCACTTAATGTTGATTATAACTCTGTGTGCTTTTGGTATGCCAAATATGGATCTGAAAAAAAGATATTCAAGCACAAATGTTTCAAATGATGAGTGTTTAAAATTGTCATTTGAGGGCTTCCGGGGGAGGAGTCTGCCGTCGCCGGTGGCTCAAAGGAGCTGCCCTCAGAGTTCTGGTCTGTATATCTAAAAAAATCTATAGATATCTCTCCTTTCAGGCTAGAAAGGGGCAGGGAGGAACTCAGTCGTTAGAATCTCTTTGTAGTTCACAGCCTTTTGTTTTTTGCTGTGAACGGAAAAGAGGTTCAACAAAAGCTGAGATGTTTTTTTTTACTCCAGCCAGATCTTCTCAGCTGTTTTTTTCAGCTCAAGGCAGGTCGTCCCCCCCCCTCAGGACAAATCTAAGCTATTTAAAATCGATCCGAGCAGCGACCATTCCTGAGAACCTTTTTGTTTATTATTATTCAAAATACTAGCTTCAATTTTACAAAAAACTCCTTTGTTTAACTGCTTTTCAAAATAGCGATTTTATAGCTTTCGCAGTTGATACATGATATATTTAATCAGCCCTGTTTTCCTGAAGACCTCTCTTTATTAATTGCCAAAGCTTACTGAAAGTATTTTATTTTAAATCAAGGTGCTCAGAGACTTTGTTTGTTCGCTTTTGTTCTTTTATGATGGCTCCTAAGTCAAAGCAGTCTAAACGTTTTTTTAACAATACATCCCAAGTAATTGCTATAAAGCCACAGTCTTTGCCTTCTACGCCCCCTACTGGAGATTTGTTAACGAAAGAATTTCTTTTTGAAACCCTTAGAGAATTTAGACAGGAAATGAAGCAACTAATTTCAGAATTATGTGATAAACTTGATGCCAAGATTGCTCAAACAAAGGAGGATACCATCGGGGTTATAACTGTGATGACAGATTATATTGCAGGAATGGAGGATAAACTGGAACTTTTGGAAAAAGCCAATTCTAATCTGACATCTAAAATTGAAATGTTGCAACAGGAAGTTGAAAAGGCAGAGAGACAACATGTTATAACAAACTATAAAAAGACTGCGTTTGCAATAAGAGTTAGGGGATTGCGTGAAAATGAACAGGAGAATTTGAAGCAGACCTTTTTTGAGGCTTTCAGTCGTTTGGTGGGAAGTCCGGGACTCAACTTTGATTGGCAGATCCAAAAAATTTACCGCCATAATTCGTGGACAGCAAAACAGAGACAGCTTCCGAGAGATATAATTATATATTTTGCCACAAAAGAATCCAGAAACGCGATACTACAAGAGTTTTATAATAACAGGCTGCGAATTGATGGACAGGACTTGATTGTTTTTAAAGAAATACCACCCCAAATGTTAAGAGCCAGGAGAGACTATGTTTTCCTAACTAAAGAACTTAGAAATAATCAGATACAGTATAGATGGGAGGTGCCATTTGGTATTACAGTTACACTTGATGAACAAAAACATTGCCTCAATTCAGTTTGTGAAGCTCGGGACTTTTACTACAAGATCCTAAAGGCGGGACTTCCTGAATTACCCGGACTTGGAGAAAGACAAGGAGAAGTAGAAGAGAAACAACCAAACACACAACTACAAGGCGGGAGGTATCGTTTTTCCCCTCCGGAAGGGCAGAAGGGCAGAGAACAAGGATTTAGTTATGCTTCCAAAACATTTGCTTAATTTTAACCTGAATAATACTTTGTGACTCTGTCTTGTATAAAATGGTATAGTGGTATATCGATGAAGAGACATTAAGGCTGAAAGAAATGATACTGATTTCCTCGGAAAATATGCTGTATGGGACTTGAAAAAGACTTGATGGATAATTTTGAATTTTTATATAAGTTGTTTATGTTTTATTCTTTAGGGTGAGGAGGGCGGAGATTGTGATGCTTTTGGATTGTGGTTTAGGTTGAATGGAGTTGGGAAGGGTGGCGCAGACGGGAGGGTAATGAAGGTTTAATTAGAGCTTATTTTGAGCCAGGAAGTATGTTGATTTTTATAGAAATTCTTATCTGAATATAATGTTTGGAAGGAGATACTCAGGGAGTTCGAAGGAAGGCGGAGCAAATATGAGAGGAGTATGGATGATAATAAAATATATATGTGGACACGGGTAGAGGCAGGATGAGAGGAGTTGGAATGGAAACCGAGAGAAATATTTGAGGTGTTTAAATTGCTTTATAGAGAAGAAGGTAAAAGGGACAAATTAAAGGTACGCATATTTAGATAAAGAGATAAGGCCCCTAGCTAGAGTAGAATTTTATTTGATTAACTCACTTGGTTTCAACATAGTTTGAAATCCTGCAAGTAATAAATTAATTGAGATTAGGAATGATGCACACCGCTTAAGTTTTAATAATGATGGGAAGCTGAGCTTAAGGTAGAGAGTTTATTGATTTTTCTCTTTTTTTTCTTTTTTTGCGTTCCCTTTTTTTTTATTATTATTATTTTTTTCTTTTTTCCTTTATTTTTTATTTTTTAATTTCTAATCTAATTGGTTTTAATATACTCCAGACTGTGCTTGATAAAGAGTTATGTCAGGAATGGGACCTGGGAAGTCGGATGGGGGCTAGGGAGGGGGGTTCACGGGGGGAGGGGGGGAAGGTGGAAATATAGAATCAATTTCCAAAACAATGAATGCACTTGTATACTGTTGCTCTTTTTTCTTTTTTTTTCTCTTTTCCTTTTATTTTCCTTTTTTTTTCTTCTTTTCTTATAATTTTAGTGTAAATTATAAAATGAATAGATTAATGAATAGTAGAAATACACCGAAGTGAGGAGTAGAGGGAAAGAAGAGGGAGGAGTCAAGAGGGAGTGAGAGGGGAATGTAAGGAGGGTGAGATGGAGGGAAGGGGAGAAAGGAATGTCTGAGGGGGAGGGGAAGTAGAAGAGGGGAAGGCTGGAGGGGAGAAATGAAAGTTGGAGGGGGAGAAGAAAGCATGTATGGAGGATAGAAGTGTTATGAGTTTTGTTTATTGCTTTCCTAATTGCACAGTATTTAAGTGAGTGTATAAAAAGGAAAATGAAAATGAATAAAACAGTTTTCAAACGATAAAATTGTCATTTGAATAAAATTATATGCAGCTCGTCCTGTTGAGAAACATGAAGAGAATATATCTGTCTTAAGTCCAGACATCCACAGCAGTTTGGAAAGTCAAAAGTCTGCTGGTTCTTCTAAAACCACTAGAAAAACCAAAGAAAAAACAACTGACAAAACAGAAAAGGCACCTAAAGAGAAACCAGTAGCTGTTGCTAGACCAGAACCACAGGTAAGAATAAATTACTGTAAATTCTAAATGTCCAAAGTAACAGTGTAGATTTATCAGGGTTTGCTTGTTAGCCTACTCCTGTCTTTCTCATATTACAGGAGAAAGCAGAAATTTTTCTTCTTTGTGTTTTTTACCCCACTCATACCCAACCCCCAATATTAGTACATTGGCTAAAATTGTCATAGCTGAGCCCTCGTATATTGCTATCTTAAGATATTTATCTTGCAATCTAGAATGGTGCCTGGTTTGATGATAATATAATTACATTTTTGTGAATAACTCCATTATTCTAGTCACAGTTGCCCATGCATGGGACTTGCGGGGCAAGATATTACAGGTAGTCCTCACTTAACAACCATTGATTTAGCAACTGTTTGAAGTTATGACAGTGCTGAAAAAAGTGACTTACAAACGGTCCTTGCACTTACTCTGACCATAGTGTCCCCATTGTCAAGTGATCCTGATTCAGGTACTTGACATTTATTATATATTTTTGATAGTTATAGCATCACACAGTCACATGAATACTATTTGCAGCCTTCCTAGCTAGTTTCCAAAAAGCAAAAGTCAGTGAGGAAACCAGCAGGTCTCACGTTATGATCACATGATCATTTGCTTAAGGACCACTGGGGATTCATTTAACAACTGCAACTGGGACTACTATTGTTAAGTAGGGCAGTCACATAATGTTTCTCTTAATGACTGCTTCAGTCATTTAGCAGTAGATTTGCCAATCCTAATTAGAATTCTTAAGTGAGGACTACCTGTACCCATTTTTTCAAGTACATTGATGATCCATATAAGAAACTGACAATTATGTTTTTAAAATTCAGATTGCATGGCTTAGATTTTTTTAAACTTAACATTGATGAAAATTCTAAAGGTGCCTTTTCAAGAGGCAACTGAACTTTCTGGTTTTTCTTTGAAGACATTTCACTTCTCATTCAAGAAGTTTCTTCAGAGCTGAAGAAACTTTTTGGATGAGAAGCGAAATGTCTTCAAAGAAAAACCAGAAAGTCCAGTTGCCTCTTGAAAAAGCACCTTGTGGACAGTCATGACCTGGATGGCTGACAATCTCTATAGACATTGGTGAGAGTCCCGTTTTGTGAGATGGATGAAAAGTTGGTGTTGATTCTCAGAGATGATATAGAAAGATTTTCAACCTTCACATGTTCCAACAGTGCACTCATTGCCACTGTAACTTCAGTCCATCCACCTTGCTAATGGTAAACTGGTCACAAATCTCTTTTTCCCATTAAATTGCATCTAATATATGAATTCCTCCAGACTGTATTTTAACATGGATTGATTTCATGAAGGTCTTTTGCTCATTAGAGTTAAATCCTAGTCCACTGGCTCAATTCCATATTTAGCCATCCTTATTCTATTATAAGACAATGTTGACTACTAGTATTAGTTAAGATGTGCATTTAGCAAAAAAAATCAGTGCACCGCATTTGCCAATACAGATAGTCCTTGAGGTATGAACAGCCGTTGAACAATTGTTCAAACTTATGAATGCACCCCAAAGTGCACTTTATTACAGGGGTTCAAAATTGCAGCCCACAAGATTCCTCTATAGTCATGTGACCGGGATTCAGTCACTCCTGAAATGATGACTATTTTAGTCCAATGACTACTCTTTCCCACCACAGTTATGACAGGCAATTTCCGAGATCCATGTGGTCGGCATGTTTTTTTCCCTTGTTCATATGACCAATCAATATTGGAGTCTTTGCAGCCAGCCTACTTTTTTCTCCTCCTCATTGCTGCCAAGTGGAGGAGTAGAGGAGAGAATCTTTTGTTGCTGGCCCCATTGTTTCTTTTGTTGCTTTGGCCTTGAGGTCTAGGGTACTATAGTTTCCTTTGTAAGTTTCTTTTTCATTATAATGTTGCACTTGTTTGTAAGTACAAACTGCTTTTCTTATTTGTAAGTACTTTGCAAACTTTTCTGCTTTGTTTGTAAATACTTTACAACAAAGATAGTTTTATTTTCCTTCATTGTATTTATTTGTTTGCATTTGCTTTGGAATTCCTTGCAGAACTACAAGGCAGCATCTTCGGGAAAGCATATGTAGTATTGGAAAGTTCCTTTGCATTCTTCTGTACTTCGTTGGCATGTAGTTTGAGATTGTTTGTGGAAAGACTGATTACACATACTGTACTGTGTACTGTGTTTGCTTTTGCTTTGAGGATTCGTATGTACTACTATAGGTTGCTTATAGAACAGCTGATGGGAGGGCAGCAGTGGTTCCTTCCAGCAGCTTTACTAGAAGGCCTGCAAATTAATTTCCCCACTCCAATTCAAATCTGGGCACTTGCCCAGAGTTGCTGCAGGCCTTCAGAGGCGGAGGGCCACCTAGCCTTTCCAAAACAACTGATGGGTGGGCAGTAGCCTTTCCTCCGGGGAGGCTCCACCTGGGGAGCACTGCAAATTCTCTAGCCTCTTGGTTCATTTAATGATGGCAGTAGCCACTTAACAACCAAAGTAAACAACAAGCCCAATCTTCTTTATTTAACAACTTGGTTGATTCGCTTAACAAGCAAGGTAAAAAAAAGTCATAAAAATGTCTCCAATTCATTTTATGAAATTTTGATTTGCGACCATAATGGGGAAGCTTCATTAGAGTCATATCTTGAGGACTATCTATATTTAGCCATAAAATTATATCACAATAGTTCTCTGGGAGACATTCTGAATTTGAAAGTCAGTGGATACAGAGCCATTGATGTCTGTCTGCTTCTGCTCTGTGTACTTCTTTTCCAGCAATCTGATCCTAACAAACCCTTCTGGATTTTGCGCCTTGTTGTTGAGCAAAATGAGACAGATGCAGTTGATCTGAAGAAAGATACTGAGAGAGCAGATGAGATCAAAGCTATGAAGCAAGCTTGGGAGGCTGCGGAACCAGGGAGAGCTATCAAGGTAATAGGGTCGTGCTTTTATTCAATATGTAATGTGAAAACTACTGAGGCACAGCAATTCCTACCTGGAAAAAAAAAACAATTCCCAAGAGTGATTTATCAGTGCCAGATGCTGGAAATGCATAGAAGACTTAGTATTAGGAAATAATGGATATACCTCACTTTTCTGTCTTTGAAATCTATTGGTGCTGATAGCTGAAATAAAATCTAAATTTCAAATAAAGAAACTCCTGAATGCCACTATGGACTTTTGAGTTAGGAAGACACTGCAGGCTGATCTTGACAGCTGTAATGATCACTATAGATAATTGAAAATGAATATTTGTATACAACTTGGAGACAGTTGTTCTTACCTTATAGTAACACAGGTAATCTTCAATTTTCTACCACAATTGAGCCCAAAATTTATGTTGCTATGTGAAATATTTGTTAAGTGATTTTTTCCCTATTTTACGACCTTTCTTGCCACAGTTGTTAAGTGAATCATTGAAGATGTTAAGTTAGTAACATTGTTAAGTGAATCTAGCTTCCCCATTGACTTTGTTGGTCAGAAGGTCACAAAAGCTGATCACATGACCCTGAGACATTGCAACCATGATAAATATTAACCAGTTGCTAAGCATTCTAATTTTGATCATGTGACCAAAGGGATGCTGCAAAGCTGATAAGCGTGAAAAATGGTTATAAGTCATTTTTTTTCAGTGTCATTGTAACTTTGAATGTTCACTATGTGAACTGTTGTAAGTTGAGGACTACCTGTAGATCAACATAAAATTAGAAACCTAAGAATTAAATCTTAAGAACATTTAAATCTGAAAGAAAGCTTGCTAATTTCAACAAGATATATATATATATATATATACTTGAGTTATTTGCATGGTTTTTTAAATGTGCTCACATTGATCTTATTGTCTGGTGGTTTCATAGACATATCTATAGTTTTCTTGGCAACAGTACAGTTGTTTACCTTTTTCTTTGTGCATAGGACTGAAATATTAATTTTCCCCTATTTTATTTTATATTTATTGCTGAATCAGGAATTCATTTCATCAGAAAAATAATAAAATGCAATTTATTTTGCCATAAATTGAAAAATATTTTAAATTCAGTATTAAGTTTAAGGCTCCCATTGAATTCATTAGGAAATGTCTGAGTTATACAAAAGATAAACCTCTTGCTACTTAAAAATTTATATTCATGTCAAGATCTGATGTGATTGTTCACTAATTTGGATTTACAATTCTTACTCCAATACTATGTTTAGCCTATTAATTATATCATCATTTTCTCCCTTCATCACTATTAGGCTGTATTTCATAGGTACTTTAAACCCACTTCAATGTGAAATATTAATAGAGCTGTTATCAGTAAGTCTGCTTCCACCTGAAATAAGCACATTGTGGCTATTAGACATGTGTTTGGCATCAATGTGAAAGTGATTTGTCCCTGCCTTCTTCCAGGATTCCCAGCAAAGTCTATCACTTTACATTTCCTAGTGATCTTCCATTTAAGTATTAAATAGTTCTGACCCTGCTTAACTGTTTCAAGATCAGTGAAGGTTATCTAGTTCTATCACCTCCTATGATGCTATTCTCACCAGCAAAGTGTATTAAATCTACAAAAATGTATTGTGTTAAATTTGATCATTTCCATGCATTCACTGTAAGTAGAACATTCTACAGGTGGATTTTAGGTCCACTCCAGAAAAGCTCTTCTTAAGAGAACATTCTACATCAGGCATCAAACTCATTACAAATGCAATATAATACTCAAATTATAAACGAGATCTTATGTTTTTTGCTGAGAGTTCCTCATCTGTTCTCATTTCAAATTGCTTTAAAAACTGCTTTATTGAGTGTGTTAGTTTAATGTACCCAAAGTTGTTTTTAATTACTCAACTGCTAGCAGTTAAACAATTCTTAAGTTGCATAATCTAAAGACAAAAATATTGATATTTTTGTTTCTGGTGCTGTCATTTCAAACACAGCAACTGAATGTTGTGACATGAATCATTCATCCATGTGTTTGCTTTCATCCAATGACTCATATTTTCAGTTGCAAAGCAAATAATAATTAAACTACTCAGCCTAAAACCTATGCTGCGTTATTTCTGTGATCTCTAGGCTGGAATACTGCAATGTGCTCTACATGGGGCTGCCCCTGAAGTGCATCCGGCGACTGCAGTTAGTTCAGAATGCGGCCGCGCGAGTGATAGTGGGCGCACCGCGGTTCGCCCACATAACACCCATCCTCCGCGAGCTGCACTGGCTACCTGTTGATCTCCGGGTGCGCTTCAGGGTGTTGTTGACCATCTTTAAAGCCCTTCATGGTAGTGGATCTGAGTACTTGAGAGACCGCCTTCTGCCGATTACCTCCCTCCGACCGATAAGATCGCACAGATTGGGCCTCCTCCGAATCCCATCCGCCAGTCAATGTCGACTGACGACTACACGGAGGAGAGCCTTTTCTGTTGCAGCTCCGACCCTGTGGAACGACCTCCCTGTCGAGATACGCACCCTCACCACCGTCCAGGCCTTCCGCACAGCCCTCAAGACCTGGCTATCCCAACAGGCCTGGGGATAAGCTTCTCATTTGCCCCACCCGAGTGTTGAGTGTTGAATGCAAGTTGTGTTTTTATTATTTTACTTTGTTCACATATTGTTTATTTTTGAACTGCACCCCCTCCCTAATGATTGTAAGCCGCCCTGAGTCCCCTCAGGGAAAAGGGCGGCCTATAAATCCTAATAAAATGAAGAAAAAAATGAAAAATTTCTGGCCACATGCTACTAATGTAAACAAAATCCTAATAGATTAATATCTTGAAAACTGCTACAATTGCATATACTGTATAGAGGCCAATATCAATAAAGGAGAGTATAGCTCAGGATTAAAATGAGAGGTACTTGGTACTCTCTGAGCTTGGTTGTTTTCTTGCAGATACTTTATTACCCAAACTAGATAACATCAGCACCAATTGTGTTACCTATTTTGGGTAATAAAACATCTGCGAGAAAACAACCAAGCTCAGAGAGCACCAAGGACCCACCATAGGCCAATATAGTTATAGGAGTATTATAAGGAACTGGTCTGGAACCAGAGTCTGTGAGGCTGGATAGTCAGTTTCTAATTAGGAAAACAACCATTGCAAAGGAGTATTTGATGTCTAATTGACCAGGTTTCATCCTTTCCTGCCAGATTGAAATCTCAGTCTATGTGTTGGCTAGGGACCAAGGACTTCATAATTGCTGGCAAGACTACTAGCAAGAGACGATCAGCCAAACCTGGATTGGATATGATGCCAGATTTTGGTTCACACATCTCTTACAAAACCATATTTTTCTTGTCACTGATGACTCTTCGTTGTTTCATTCTACATTTGTGCAACAACTTTTTACATTGGACAACTTTAGCTATGCTAATTGTGATTTCATATCCTCCTTGGTTTTGATATTCCCAATTAATAGTTAAAATTCAAAGTAGCAAGCAAATACAGAGGAGGAACAAGAAACTGAAAGTCATGTAAAATATAGGCAGCCTTGTCTGAACCTGAAATATAAGCAATCAAATGTTTACCAAATATAACTGAATATAACCTATCTAGCTGAAACTAATGTTTGCTTCCCCTCCCCTGAAAATTTCATGATGCTGGAAAGCTAGATATACTGAGACAGCATGAAACATTTTGTTATGTTATTTGTATTGTGTTTCAGAGAGAAAGGTCTGCCAGAGAAGTTGCACAGTAATGAGATCAGTAATAAATCAGTCCCAGCTCAGAGGTTTATAATCTAAATGACACAACACGAAAGGAAAAAAAATAGTGCTTCCTTTCTTACTTTTATAATATTCTCATATAGATCAAGTAGAATCGAAACTGGTCCTCTGGCAGAATCAATAGAATACATCCTTCATTTTCTTCTCACCATCTTATATAACTTGATGGAATAGTAGGTATTAGATCACATTTCAGAGAAGAACCAGAACACATTGTCAGAATTTGACTGTATATTAGGTGTTCTTCATCTCTGTCTGATTTGAACTTTTGTTTTGATTTCCCAAACAGCTGGATTGTAGATCGCCCAACTGTATTATATTTTGATAATTATTTTTTTAATTGAGATATGTTCTGATCTTTATTCTTCATTCCTGCTTAGTGATTAACCTTAACATTTATTTTCTGTTGCTTGCCTTTTATCGATCAGTTTGAAGAACTGTTCCATCATTGCATTTTTAAGATGAAACATGTAGGAGTTTCACACCTAGTGGCAGAGCACATTAACTAATACAACATTGTTGATCTTCTCATCATGTTCATATATTTTGAGGGCTGCTTGCAGAGAGGTGGGAGTCAAGCTATTTTCCAAAGCACCTGAAGGCCAGACAATGAATAAAGAATAGAAACTGAACAAGGAGAGATTCAATCTGGAAATAAGGAGAAATTTTCTGACAGAGAGAGCAATCAACCAATGGAACAGCTTGCCTTCAGAAGTTGTGGGAGCTTCATCACTGGAAGCATTCAAGAAGAGATTGGACTGCCATCTGTTAGAAATGGTGTATGGACTCCTGCTTGGGTGGGAAGTTGTATTAAATGACCTACAAGGTCTGTTAACTCTGTTAACTCTGTTAATCTGTTAATATGCAAGCATTATAAGCGATTCATCCCTCAGCCTTTATGAGCCCTGAACTATTTTGAAGTGAGAGGTGATTTGATTTAATTTTATCTGAAAGAAGGCTGTGTGGTACTTAATTTTCAAAAGAGAAAAGTACTGTGGAGGGATTGACATAGCACCAGTTTACAATTTCTTAAAATAGCTGCATCTTTCCTTAGAATAATATGTGTAATGCAAATCCAGGAAAAGATCCCATTTGGCTTAAGAAATTGTAGAAAGATGCTCACTGCATATTTCCCCATATTCCAAGGCATCTTTTGTCTTCAGATTCAGAATGCTGCTGCTGCTATCCATTCAGGTGCATTGATTCTCAGCTATTCTATAGACCAGCTCTCTCCACATTTTCCAAGTCAATTTTCTTTCTGTCTAGTTTTTCATGGTATACCTGCCTCAACCTGTTATTGCAGGAAAGAGAATTTTTTAACACATTCAGTCTCTTTACTGTCAATTGTTATTTTGACATTTCCATTCCTCACAATGATCTTTGGTATTCAGGAAGAGGCCAAATTTCTTGCTTTCTTTTTTAGTCCTTTTGATCAAATGCTTCAGGCCTTCTTTGGTTTCTGAGAGGAAAATTGTGCTCATCAAAGACTGTTGGTGTTCGGAACTTCCGGGGGAGGAGTCTGTCGTCGCCGGGGGTTCAACGGAGCTCCCCTCAGAGTTCTGGTCTGTATATCTAAAAGATCAATAGATATCTCCCCTTTCAGGCAGAAAGGGGCAGGGAGGAGCTCAGTCGTTAGGATCTCTTTGTAATTCACAGCCTTTTCTTTTGCTGTGAACGGAGAAGAGGTTCAACAAAAGCTGAGCTTTTTTTTTTACTCCAGCCAGATCTTCTCAGCTGTTTTTTTTTCCAGCTCTAGGCAGGTCGTCCTCCCCCCTCAGAACAAATCTAAGCTATTTAAAGTCGGTCCGAGCAGCGACCATTCCTGAAAAAAAAAATTTGTTTATTACTATTTAAAATACCAGCTTCAAGCTTACCAAAAACTCCTTTGCTTAACTGTTTTTCAAAATGGCGATTTTATAGCCTTTGCAGTTGATATATTTAACCAGCCCGGTTTTCCTGAAGACCTCTCATTACTAATTGCCAAAGTCTACTCAAAGTATTTTATTTTAAATCAAGGTGCTCAAAGACTTTGTTTGTTCGCTTTTGTTCTTTTATAATGGCTCCCAAGTCAAAACATTCTAATTCTAAACGTTTTTTTAATAATACATCCCAAGTAATCGCTATAAAGCCACAGTCTTTGCCTTCTACGCCCCCTACTGGAGACTTGTTAACGAAAGAATTTCTTTTTGATACTCTCAGGGAATTTAGAGAGGAAATAATGCAATTTATTTCGGAATTATGTGATAAACTTGATGCCAAGATTGCTCAAACAAAGGAGGATACCATCGGGGTTATAACGGTGATGACAGACTATATTGCAGGAATGGAGGATAAATTGGAACTTTTGGAAAAAGCCAATTCTAATCTGACATCCAAAATCGAAAAGTTGCAACAGGAAGTTGATAAGGCAGAGAGACAACTTGTCATGACAAATTATAAAAAGACTGCGTTTGCAATAAGAGTTAGGGGATTGCGTGAAAACGAACAGGAGAATTTGAAGCAGACCTTTTTTGAGGCTTTCAGTCGTGTGGTGGGAAGTCCGGGACTCAACTTTGATTGGCAGATTCAAAAAATTTACCGCCATAGTTCGTGGACAGCAAAACAGAGACAGCTGCCGAGAGATGTGGTTATATATTTTGCTACAAAAGAATCCAGAAACGCGATACTACAAGAGCTCTACAACAACAGCCTGCGAATTGATGGTCAGGACTTGATCGTTTTTAAAGAGGTGCCACACCAGATGTTAAAAGCCAGGAGAGACTATGCTTTTTTAACTAAAGAACTTAGAGATAATCAGATACAGTACAGATGGGAGGCGCCATTTGGCATTACAGTCACACTTGACGATCAAAAACATCGCCTTAATTCAGCTTGTGAAGCTCGAGACTTTTATTATAAGATTTTAAAGGCGGGACTTCCTGAATTACCCGGACCTGGACAAAGACAAGGAGAAGCAGATGGGAAACAACCAATCACACAACTACAAGGCGGGAGCTATCATTTTTCCCCCTCGGCAGCGCAGCAGAGCAGAGAACAAGGACTTAATTATGCTTCCAAAGCATCTGCTTAATCTTAACTCAAATAATACTCTGTGACTCTGTCTTGTAGAAAATGGCATAGTGGTATACCGATCAAGAGACATTAGGGCTGTAAGAAATGATGTTGATCTCCTCGGAAATTATATTGTATGGGACTTAAAAAAAAAAAAGACTTGATGGACAACTTTGAACTTTTATACAAAATGTTTATGTTTTATTCTCTTGGGTGAGGAAGGCGGAGATTGTGATGCTTCCGGATTGTGGTTTAGGTTGAATCGAGCTGGGAAGGGTGGCACAGATGGGAGGGTAGTGAAGGTTTAATTAGAGTTTATTTTGAGCCAGAAAGTAAGCTGATTTTTATAGTAATTCTTATTTGAACATAATGTGTGGAAGAATATACTTAGGGAGCTTGAAGGAAGGCGGAGCAAATATGGGAGGAGTACGGATGATAACAAAATATATATACTGACACGGGTAGAGGCGCTGGAACAGAAACCGAGAGAAATATTTGAGGTGTTTAAGTTGCTTTATAGAGAAAGAGGTAAAAGGGATATATTAAAGGTTTGGAAATGGATATATATTTAGATAAGGAGATAAGGTCCCTAGCTAGAGTAGAATTTTATTTGATTAATTCACTTGGTTTCAACATAGTTTGAAATCCTGCAAGTAATAAATTAATTGAGATTAGGAATGATCCACATTGCTTAAGTGTTAATAATGATGGGAAGCTGAGTTTAAGGTAGAGAGTTTATTGATTTCTCTTTTGGGGGGGGGTTCCCCCTTTTATTTTTTAATTATTCTTTTCTTTTTTTCCTTTATTTTTTCCTTTTTCTTTTTTATTATTTTTTAACTTTTAATCTATCTGGTTTCAATATACTCCAGACTTTGCTTGATAAAGAATGATGTCGGGAATGGGATCTGGGAAGTCGGAAGGGGGTCAGGGAGGGGGTTCATGGGGGGGAGGGGGGGAGGGTGGAAACATAGACTCAATTTTTACAACAATGAATGCACTTGGATACTGTTGCTTCTTTTTCTTTCTTTTTTTTCTTTTCCTTTTATTTTCCTTTTTTTTTCCTCTTTTCCTATAATTTTAGTGTAAATTACAAAACGAATAGACCAATGAATAGTAGAAGTACACCGAAGTGGGGAGTAGAGGGAAAGAAGAGGGAGTGAGAAGGGAATGTAAGGAGGGTGAGATGGTGGGAAGGGGAGAAAGGAATGGTTGAGGGGGAGGGGAAGTAGAAGAGGGGATTGTTGGAGGGGAGAAATGAAAGTTGGAGGGGTAGAAGGAAGGGTGTATGAAGGATAGAAGTGTTATGAGTTGTTTATTGTTTTTTCAACTGCACAGTATTTAAGTGATTGTATAAAGGAAAAGGAAAATGAAATAAAAGATGTTATTAATCAAAAGACTGTTGGTGTTCCTTCTGCCAATCTTTACTCCAATTTTTGATTCTTCAAGTACCAGCTTCTCATAATCTCTTTGGCATGCATGTTGAATAAGAAAGTTGAAAGAATGCAACTTTGCTGTACTCCTTTGTCTAACTTGTACTTATCAGTGTCTGCACAATAATTTCCTGTCTAGTGTATTGCAACTGCATCAAGTTGACCAGTTGTATTGGCATCCCCAGATCCCCATCTTAAAGTACTTGCAACAATTTGTCATGATCACAATCAAAGGCTTTCTTGTAGCCAATAAATCAGTTGTAGAGGCTGCCCATCCCTAATCTGAAAGGCAAGTTGATGCTTATTCCTATCAATGCTAGGGCACAGAATTTAAAACACCATATCAAACTACTCATTTGCAAACCATTTCTTATTGCTTAAGGCCTGTTTTACATAGGAAATGAAGGTATATTTCTGATTTTTTTTAAAAATCACCAATTGCAGCTCTATTATGCTGTATTGTATGTTTCATAGCAATGTGCAAGAACAGTTCAAAAGGCAGTCATTCAGTTCCTTTTTATATGCCAATGGACTGGCTATTGGAATCATTTAGATGCCTTTGACAGTATTATATAAAAATGTATTTGGAGAAAAAACTATTTGAAAAATGTATGAAGTTCTTATTAGATTTGTATTGATGTTATATATTTTATATACAAGTAGATTGTAGAAGCTTCCAAAGCAAGGATATACTGATACTTATGACTACATTAGGTGTTTAAGGCCTATCCATCTATAAAATTAATTTGTTGTTCAATGTATATTCTGTACATATTAAAATGTTTCTGTGTCAAAATGGCTTGGTAGGTAACAGAACAAGCAGGTTTGTTCTTCTAATTTTCTGCAACAAATCTCTGTTTCCCAGGCTGCTCAAGAACGCATACGTTATAGTAATGAGTGCATTAAAAGAAGCCTGATGGAAGCTGAGACAGAGAATGCCAGCCTTAATGCAGGTTCAAGGGAAGCAGGTATGCATGGGCAATACAAACATGATATTAAGCATTCATGAAAGAAAAGTTTTTGTCATGCAGATTTTAAAATCCTAGGAAGGAGAATGTTGCATGTCATTCAACTACAGAATAGAAATACAAGAAACAATGGATGGAAACTAACCAGGGAGAGAAGCAACCTAGAACAAAGCAGAAAATTCCTAACGGTGAGAGCAGTCAACCAATGGAATAGTTTGCCTTCAGAAATTATGGGTGCTTCATCACTTGACGTTTTCATTAAAAAAGACTGGAGAGCCATTGGTCTAAAATGGTATAGGGTTTCCTGCTTGAGCAGGGGTTTGGACTAGAAGACCTCCATTTTCCAAGGTACTTTCGAACTATTCTATGTTCTAGAAGAGATGTGAGGGAATCAATATTTCCACTTATAATTTGTGGAAATGGGCAGTTAAAATTGAGCTGATTTTTTTTCTGTCAGTTATTGACAGAGGTGAAAAAGCAACAATGTGCTCAACATACAAAGAAATGGGAAAACCTTTTAAAGATATTCAGCTCTGCAGGGTCACAGCAGTGTAAGGCTTCACATCTGCTACATTAACTCCTGTTCCTTAGTACCAGTAGTGAAATTCAATTTTTTCCCTACCGATTCTGCAGGCATGGTTTGGTGGCCATGGCTTTGGGGAAGTGTTCATGTGACTGAGTGGGCATGGCCAACTTTACATCACTCATGGCAACCCACCAAGCCACGCCCACCAAGCCACACCCACAGAACTGACATAAAAGTTCAGCCGGCCAAGTCTTCTAGCGTACAACTTGGCTGCTTCTTGCCTCCTTCTCATGTTTGCTCTGTGTATACAAGCCCAAGAAAGAGGAGAAAAGTAGCCACGTTGAATGCTGTGGCGGAGAGAAGCCGAACCTTTCTCCCTCCCTTCACAGCGGAGCTGCTCAGAAGGCAGCCACCAACTGCAATCTGTCCCTTTATGCCCCCCGCCTCTCCTTGCCGAGATTGTACCTTAAAGACTGCAACTGGAGGCTGCCTTCTGAGCAACTCCATTACAACGCCGTCCCTGCTGCTGTTCTCCTGACCGGAAGGAGTGAGCAGTGAGTGGGAGGGCATGGGTGGGGACAACCAGGAGTGGATTTTACCAATTCGCCGAACCAATTCAAATTGTCCCAACTGGTTTGCCCAAACCGGTCAAATTTCACCCCTGCATAATATGTCATTGTCTATAACTTCCTGCAATCTACACTTTCTGGATTGCCTTGGGACTTGGCATACTTTCTAAAATATCAAAGAAAGAGAATGTCTGTAGCCCAGGATTGAGCTGAGGAGTTCTTGGTGCTCTCGGAAGTTGGTTGGTTGCTTGCAGATGTTTTGTTATTCATTTAGGTAATATCAGCAGTTCAATTGAATGTGAGGTTTGCTGTCTGTTTATGTACAGTAGCATGCCCTGCCAGTTTTGTTAACCATATACTTTCTTCCTTAATGGTTCCTTGATTACAGTATTGTTTTCTGCCTTATTGTGTGTTTGGTGTGTTGGCTGCTATAGTGAGAATATGCTCTATTCCAGTGAGGGCGAATTTTTTCGGCACTAATTACCCAAATCAGAACACATCTGCATATGCATGCATGCCCGTGCACCAGAGCACCAGAAACCTGAAGACCAGCTGGCCGATGGGTGCATGCCTGTTATTTGGCCATTTTCATGGCATTTTTGCCAATTTTTTGTGGCAAAAGAAGCCCGAAAAACATCCTGAAAACAGCCCGAAAAATGGCCCCAAAAGTGGCCCAGAAAATGGCCCTAGAAAGCCCCAGAAAACAGCACTCAGGAAGACCAGCTGGCCGGTGTGCATATACACATGGAAACCAAAAGAGCAGGTGGTGATGGCGTGCGTGCCCACAGAAAGGTTCTCCATCATGGCTCTAATCTTTTTGTTTCCTTACTAAAAAACTTATTGCCTCTTTTGAACAGTTCATAAATGTGGTTATCTCTGTGTGACTATTGATGGCTGCTTTGTTTGAATGTCCAGGAGTTCCCTACCCGTTGTTTTTTTAAAATTTGGCTTGTTCTAAAAAGCTAATATTTTGCCAATTAAAAGTATGGTTGAATCTTTCCACGTATTGTGAAATTAAGAAGTTTTCATTGTATCTTCTATCAGTTAAGTGGTGTTTGTGGATGTGCTCTGCTAGTCTTCTGCCTGCCTGCGCTACATCATAGTCATTACAGTTCTTGCACTGTATATTGTCCATGGCCTCTGTTTTTATTTCTTTAGCTTCTGGGATTTTTGTTTGCTTAAAATATTGTAAAGGACAAGTGTTGGTTTGAGTGATGCCATACGTTTGTAATAGTCAGTTGGTTGTTTCCGAGATGTTTTTGAAGTCTGGATGTGTTATGCTTTTCATGGATCATACTGATTGTGTGTCTATGTTGTCAGACATTTTTTGATAAAGTGGTGTGGATACCAGTGGTGGGTTCCTAGCAGTTCAGACCGGTTCAGCCAACCCAGTAGTGGTTTGGCGGCCTGGGTCGCTGGAACTGGCAGTGACCCAGACCTGCCATGCCCCCGAACAGGTTCTCCTACAGCGCAGCCATCTTGATATTAGGTTCTGCACATGCGCAGAACAATTTTCATTGCACAAGTTTTATTTATTTGTTCATTTTTTAATGCTTTGAGCATGTGCAGACCTATTTATGTGCAAATGTGCACATGCTCACCGGCAGCATGCCGGCAGCAACCAATCCCTGGTGGATACCATTCTATTAGAAGATGTTATATATTGGTCTGTTTCCTTTTTCTAGCGTAGGTCACTTTCTCTGTGATCTCATATGTACAGAATTGACCTACCAACACAGATGCACTACTAATTAAACAGCAGAAATCTGTCAGTTTTGATAATAACAATAATCTATTCCGAAATAAGGAAGAGATCTCAAACTTAATCAAGGAGTTCATCGCAATCACAGCAAATTCAATTTAGTATGTCACTGTGCAATTATACTCACTGCTATGTACTTTTATCTCTAGAACAAAATTGTCATATAACAATATCAACATACTGGATATTAAGGCAGGAGCCCAATCAGTCTTTGCTCAGCTGCCTGTGGGTCTGCATAACATAGCAGACTGCTTTACCTCTGAAGATGTGAGCCACAATTTCTGGCCAAGTGACAGGAAATCAGACCACAGTCATTAAATCCTAAAGACCAGACTGCCAAATTGATACAAGCAACCAAAGACTACACCAATATAATACCAGTGTAAATTGCTGGTAAAATTTTGATGAAGTTTGAAGAGTTCTTCCTTTAAAGTACTGTTGCTTTTAAATATTCTGTATTAGAAAATAGAATGTACACCTCCTGCAAGCTAATTCAGTTGTTGTTTCTCCTCTTTCTGAAGTATTTCCTACAGTCACTGAAGCAGGCTTAGCCATTCAGCGGAAGGAATGGGCCCCTACAGACCTTGCACCCTATATTAGGTAAGTGGCACTACATTTAATATAGCTAGACCAAAACACTGTTAGTTATTTTATTTTATTTTTATTTATTTATTAAAGTTTTATGCTTCCCATTCAAGGTGACTCTGGATGGCTAGGTTAGTCTGTCAATAATTTTAACTTCTAACTCAGGGGTGTCAAACTCTAAGGTGACCAGACGTCCCGCTTTTGGCGGGACACCCCCGCTTTTTAATGCATTTTCCCGCGTCCCGCACGCTTTTTTAAAAAGCACGCTTTTTTTGGCGCTCGCAGCTCCCGCCCATCAGCTGCTAGCTTGCTGGGCTGGCTCATCGTTCTGTTCTATCTGCTACCTACAAATTTAAGCCAGCCCAGCCTGCCGCTCAGTGATTTAATTGGCCAGGAGTCCAGCCAATCAGTGAGCTGGCTGGGATGGAAAATTTTCCATCCCAACCAGCTCACTGATTGGCTGGACTCCTTACCCTGAGGACTCCTGCGTGAGTCTCCATTTTCCTTTCGTCTTTTGGGGTTGCAGCTGCGCTTGTTGGTGAGTAATCTAATCTAATTCTAATGAATCTAATCAGAGAATTTTCCGCTGGCCGCGGCAGGAGGAGAGGGTGGGGGCAGCAGCAGCCACCCGCAGAGAACTTCCTCTCACTTCCGGGGCTCCCGCCGCCCGGCAGAAGCCACTGAAGCGCGTGGAAGTTCTGTGCGGGCGGCTGCCGCTGCCCCCACGCTCTCGTTCGTGCAGAGAATTAGCCTCGGCTGCTGAAGGGATCGGGCCCCCACTTTAACTTTCTCCTCCTCCTCCTCCCCTTCCGCCCTCAGCAAGAGAAACGGCAGCCGGGCTTCCGCCACGCCCCCGCACCGCCGCTATTTCTTCTTCCCCGGCCTTCCCAGTTAGCTTGCTTGAAGCTCCGAGGAGGCGGGAGGAGGGTCGCAGGAGTGGAAGTGGGGGGAGGTCTCCCTCCTCTTCCCCTTCTGCCATGAGCAGCAGCAACGGCAGCTGAGCTGGGAAAGGGGCGTTTTAGCAGACTGTGGGAGCCCTGTCAAAGCGCACCTTTCCCGTGTCGGCGGCTGTAGGGACCGCCCCGCTGCTTTCTCTTCCTCCTCCTCCTCCTCCCCTTCTGCCATGAGCAGCAGCAACGGCAGCCGAGCCGGGAAATGGGCGCTTTGGCAGGGCTGTGGGAGCCCTGTCAAAGCGCACCTTTCCCGTGTCGGCGGCTGTAGGGACCGCCCCGCTGCTTTCTCTTCCTCCTCCTCCTCTTCCCCTTCTGCCATGAGCAGCAGCAACGGCAGCCGAGCCGGGAAATGGGCGCTTTGGCAGGGCTGTGGGAGCCCTGTCAAAGCGCACCTTTCCCGCGTCGGCGGCTGTAGGGACCGCCCCGCTGCTTTCTCTTCCTCCTCCTCCTCCTCCCCTTCTGCCATGAGCAGCAGCAACGGCAGCCGAGCCGGGAAATGGGCGCTTTGGCAGGGCTGTGGGAGCCCTGTCAAAGCGCACCTTTCCCGCGTCGGCGGCTGTAGGGACCGCCCCGCTGCTTTCTCTTCCTCCTCCTCCTCCTCCCCTTCTGCCATGAGCAGCAGCAATGGCAGCCGAGCCGGGAAATGGGCGCTTTGGCAGGGCTGTGGGAGCCCTGTCAAAGCGCACCTTTCCCGCGTCGGCGGCTGTAGGGACCGCCCCGCTGCTTTCTCTTCCTCCTCCTCCTCTTCCCCTTCTGCCATGAGCAGCAGCAACGGCAGCCGAGCCGGGAAATGGGCGCTTTTGAAGGGCTGTGGGAGCCCTGTCAAAGCGCACCTTTCCCGCGTCGGCGGCTGTAGGGACCGCCCCGCTGCTTTCTCTTCCTCCTCCTCCTCCTCCCCTTCTGCCATGAGCAGCAGCAACGGCAGCCGAGCCGGGAAATGGGCGCTTTGGCAGGGCTGTGGGAGCCCTGTCAAAGCGCACCTTTCCCGCGTCGGCGGCTGTAGGGACCGCCCCGCTGCTTTCTCTTCCTCCTCCTCCTCCTCCCCTTCTGCCATGAGCAGCAGCAACGGCAGCCGAGCCGGGAAATGGGCGCTTTTGAAGGGCTGTGGGAGCCCTGTCAAAGCGCACCTTTCCCGCGTCGGCGGCTGTAGGGACCGCCCCGCTGCTTTCTCTTCCTCCTCCTCCTCTTCCCCTTCTGCCATGAGCAGCAGCAACGGCAGCCGAGCCGGGAAATGGGCGCTTTTGAAGGGCTTCCGCCGCGCCCCCAAGGACCGCTGACCTCGCGCCTCCGTTTCTTCTTCTTTCCCAGCCTTCCCAGTTAGCTTGCTTGAAGCTCCGAGGAGGCGGGAGGAGGGTCGCAGGAGTGGAAGTGGGGGGAGGTCTTCCCAGCCGGGAAGAGCTGAGAGGCTGCCGGCCCCTTTTGCAGGAAAGTTAACTTTTCTTGGTGAAATCCTGCCCCCCCCCCGCGTGGGTGAGTGGTAGGCTGTCCTCTTCCCGCAAGCAAGCCGCCCGGAGTTACCTGTGTGTGAGGTGGGCTGCCCTATGCATTTGCGTGTGTGCGCTGGAAAGAGAGTGAAAAAGAGAGGGAGAAATAATTATATTAATTAGATAGATCAGTCTTTCTCCACCTTGGAGACTTGAAAGTGTGTGGACTTCAACTCCCAGAAAGGGAGTTGGGAGAAAGGGAGAAAGGAGGAGAGAATGAAAGGATGATGGAAAGAAGAAAGAGGTAAGGAGAGGAGGATGGAAAAGAGAGAAAGAGGAGGAGAGAGGGTAGAAAGGGGAAGAGGAAGAGCAGGAGTAGGAGAAAGGTAAGGGAAGAAGGAAGGGAAAGGAGAGCAGGAAGGAAGAAAGTAGAGAAGGGAGGAAGGGAGAAAAGAAAGGGAAAATAAGGTGGTGTTATAACAGGAGGAAGGGATGGTAAACAAAGCAACCCAAACTGTATATTATAACCTATTAAATGAAATAATAAATGTATAAGAATGATAAATGTTAAAACACTTGTAACCAAATGACATGCTATATGTGATGATGGGTTTTTTTCTTTTTGTTTTGTTTTTATTGTTGTGGGTATGTGTCGTCTATGTAACAAAAAAAAAATAAAAAAAAGTTGATAGGCAAGAGGAAGGAGGAAGGAAGGAAAAAAGAAAAAGAGGGAGAGAGGAAAGAAGAAAAGATGGAACTAGAAAGCAAAGAAGGGAGGGAGGGAGGAAAGGGTAAGACAGGGAAAGAGTAGAAAGACAGAGAAGGTGAAGGTAGATAGGCAGAAGGAAGGAAGAAGGAAGAAATAGGAAAGGAGGGAAGAAGGAAGGAACAGAAGCGAAGAAATGGAAAGAGCAGAAAGACAGAGAAGGTAGATAGGCAAAAGAAATGAAGCTGAAAGAATGGAAGGAGGAAGGAAGAGAAAAAAAGAGGAAGGGAGTGAGTGAGGAAAGAAGAGAGGATGGAAGGAGAAAGGAAGGAAGAGAGGGAAAGAGCAGAAGACAGATAAGGTGAAGGTAGATCAGCAAGAGGAATGAAGGAAGAAGTGAGGAGTCTCGAGGAGGGGGAAAACATTTAGTGACCAAAGTTACAATGGCATTGAAAAAAGTGACTGATGACCATTTTTCACACTTAGCGACCATTTTCACACTTAGCGACCGTTGTGGCATCCTCATGGTTACGCGATCAAAATGTTGATGTTTGGCAACAGATTCGTATTTCTGATGATAGTTTGAAATGGTGACAGTATAAATTATTGCTGGTGTAATACTTAACAATGGTTTTTAAGGATTTCTTTTATTTATAGAATACCTTTTTTATTATTTTGGGGGGATTTTTACTTTTAAATTGTTTATAAAATGTATTTACTACAAGAAATGTTCCTTTTTGCAAATGTGATCTTTGCAAATCTTTGTGATGCAATATGTTCAGACCAGGTTTATGTGTCTCAAAGTGGCTGCTATTCTATGGGCAGGCCAGGTTGGTGCAAGGCAGCTTTGCCAGATTTGGTGTGTTTCACCCTCATTGAATTTTATATCGTATAAAGAATGGAAGGAGGAAGGAAGAGAAAAAAGGAGGAAGGGAGTGAGTGAGGAAAGAAGAGGATGGAAGGAGGGAGGAAGGAAGGAAGAGAGGGAAAGAGCAGAAGACAGATAAGGTGAAGGTAGATCAGCAAGAGGAATGAAGGAAGAAGTGAGGAGTCTCGAGGAGGGGGAAAACATTTAGTGACCAAAGTTACAATGGCATTGAAAAAAGTGACTGATGACCATTTTTCACACTTAGCGACCGTTGCGACCATTTTTCACACTTAGCGACCGTTGCGACCATTTTTCACACTTAGCGACCGTTGCAGCATCCTCATGGTCACGTGATCAAAATTTTGTTTGGCAACAGATTCGTATTTATGCTGGTTTCAGTGTCCTGGGGTGACCTTTTGACAAAAAAAAATTTTTTTTAATCAAGCCCCCCCCCCCCCCCCCGGTAAAGGGTGTCCCTCTTTTCCAATCTGAAAATCTGGTCACCTTATCAAACTCATGCCCCTGGGGGTCAGATTTGGCCCACGGGGTGCTTAGATCTGGCCCATAGGGCTGCCCTGGACACAGCAAAAGACTGGCTTGTGATGCCTTTGCCAGTGAAAATGGAGCTTGGGAAGGCTGCGGGTGACCCTCTGGAGCTCCGTTTTCACTGGCTGAGGGTTGCAGGAGGCCATCGCAGCAGAAAGCAGAGCTTGGGAGACTGTTTTTGCTAGTAGATCGCTCGGGCCATCACAGATGCCCCCCAACATGAGTGATGCTGAACTGGCCATGCCTACCCTGGCCACACCACTCCAGCCCCCTGAAATCAAACACAACCTGATGTGGCCCTCAATGAAATTGAGTTTGACACCGCTGTTCTTACTGTTAGTTATTTTAAGTATTTACCTTGGCTTCTGTTGGTGCCTCTACAATTAGAAACTCATGGTGCCTTCACTGGGTTTATAACTGAAGCGTTTCCGGTTCATGTGGAAATATATCTAGATCTTGAGGCTGCGCCAAAATTAAGATGCCTTATAAAAACAATATTAGATATCTCTTTTTACCTTCAGAAAAACACAGGCCGTGCCTATCCTGAAGAATGAGGCCATTATCCAACAGCAAGAGATGCGTAAAACAGAGGAAATAAATTCTTTTAGATATTTTCGAGAACTGGTTCTGGAACATAGGCAGCAAGAACGCATGGCAAGGAATCAGTTGAAGCAAAATGTACTGGAAATGTATGAAGATTTACAAGTAAGTTTGCTTATTACTGACAATGTCTTTAATGTATCAATTCTTACTATTTTGGCTTTGTTAGGAATTCTGATCATCAGATATTTTACTTCACAAATTTCCAAACATACTTCTAAATTAACTCCTATTATCTTTTCAGTTGACATATTGGCTTGGGAGACAAATTAGAAAAAGTGCTGTGTCTGAAAAAGCAGCTGTTAGACTCACATTTAAACTAATATTTAGTATAAAATAATGTTTGATAAACATCTAATAATTCAGTATAAGAACATTTACTGAGATAACGAAAATAAATTCATCTTGTCTGGTAATGAAGTTATTCAGTACTGGCTTATGGGAATAGTATCTTATTATGTCCTAACTTTAAATGACAAAAAATTATTTGCTTTTTAAATGAACAAAAAAAACCCTTCAACACAAAGTAAAGAATTTAATATTAAAGCAAAGAGCATAAAAGCGACCAATCCTTTTTATGGGTAGCAAGAGTTGGTGATGAATAACATTGTAATTAAAGTTCCCCATACTTTCCAAATAATTTGGAAGAGAGGCTTTGGATCTTGCATGAGCACAACACCTCTCTGATCTCATTTAAGCACTTCAGCTGTTTTTAGGCTTCTCCCCAAGAGTTTAAAGAGGTGCAACAGCTTTTGATTCAATTATGGGTCAGTCTAACGAATACAAGGTAGATGCTGTCCTTACATGAGGTCTCCAGTACTTCATTCAAAAAATTTCAAAGCATAATTTACAACCCAAATGCTGGAGATGTGGTTCTCTCGATGCTACATATTTCCATATATGGTGGACTTGCCAAAAGGTTAAGGCATTTTGGATAAAAATATGGTGGATTATGCAAAATGTTCTTTAAAAAAGGATAAAGTTTACTCCTCAGTTATTTTTGTTAGGTATAATTACTGACTGTACAGCGGTAGAGATTAACTTGATTTTGCACTTAATAACTGCAGCAAGATTGTTGGTGGCGCAATACTGGAAGAAGGAAGACTTGCCTACAATTCAAGAATGGGCATTGAAAGTCACAAATTTAGCCGAGATGGCTAAAATATCTGCATATCTTAAAGACCACTCAAATGAGAGATATAAACGAGACTGGAAAAAATGGATGGATTATATACAAAATAAATACGGGACTAAGAAATTCCAGATAGCTTATGCTTAAGATCAGGAATGATTTAAATTGTTTAAAGTTAGTTTAGCAAGGAGGAGCTAAGTTCAATGTAAAGATGCTATCAATTTCTTATTCTTTTTTCCAATATATTTTAGACTGTTTTTGTTAAAAATCTATACTGTGTATGGGTTCTGGGAAGTCGGGGGGGGGGAGGTTGTGGAGGGTGGGGGGGTGGGATATATATCAGGTTTGACGAGACGTGTTAGATTTTAATGTAATTTGACCCCACATGTATACTGTTTTTTCTTATATTTTCATTACTATTATTATTACTATTTTTTCTTTAAAACTAGGATATGTTAAGCATATTGACATGTAGCGGAAATACACCAATGAGAGGAGGAGTGGGAAACAGAAGGGAGAAGAAAGATGGGAAGAGAAAGATAGGAGAGAGGGTAAGGGGGGAAGATGAGAAGGATAAGGAGGAGTGGATTGTAGAGAGAGGAGCAGTAGAAAGGAAGGGGAAGTAGAGTAGGAAAGGATGATGGAGGGAAGATAGAAAGTTGGAGGGTGGTAGAAGAAAGAGGTGTATGGAGAGCAGAAGAGCTATAATGGGTTTCTATTTTTCTGGACATTGTTGACAAGAGGAACGGATGTAATTATTATTTAATACTATATGATATGGGCTATGTATAGTATACATGTGAGTGTGTGTTATGAAAATGGAAATAAAAAATATTTATAAAGGAAAAAATTTTTAAAGCATAGACCTCTTGATTGATTAGCAAATACAATTTCAAGAAAACTAAAGAATATTTTACAATTGTGGAAGGAAGTAACAGAAAATATAGAGCAGGCTATGTTAGCACTCTGAAATGATGAATGCATTGTTATAATACTGACGTCTTCACTAAATAATTGTAATCTTAACTTTCAAAGAAATGAAATAAAATAATTTAAGGACTACAGGTAATCCTCAATTACCAGTCACGATTAGGACTGGCAATTCTTCCATAAATATTTTTTTTTAATTTCCATTTTCATAGCATATAATCACATGTATACTATTACATAGTCAATATCATGTTGTATTATTAAGTAATTACATCAATTCATCTTGCCATCAACTACCCCCCCCCCAAAAAAAAACAGTTATTGGCTCTTCTGCTCTCCATATACCATATTTATACCTTATCTGACACTTTCTTCCCCCTCTCTTCTCCCCCTCTCTACCTCCTTTCTTCCCTCCATCATCCTTTTCTACTCTACTTCCCCTTCCTTTCTCCTTCTCCTCTCTTCCCTTACCACTCCTCCTTATACTCCTCATCAACCACCCCTCACCCTCTCTCCTGTCCCTCTCTTCCTATCTTTCTTCTCTCCTCTACTTCCCACTCTTCCTCTAATTCACTTGGTGTATTTCGGCTTCTGAGCAAACTCCCTTTTGTGTTGATGGTATTTATAATTCCATTTCAATATACATAAAAAGAAAAAATAGCAGTATACATATACAATCATATTACCTTAAAATCCAACAGTAATGTATATAATGTGGAGTTGATATGATAAATAATAATTGGATATGAGAAGGGAAGGTTGGAAATATTTTTGGACCATACACAAAGGTTATTAATCACAATAATTATCACTATTAAAAAATAAAATAAAATATATACAGTTAAATGTTAACTAATATGGGGAAAATGTTACAATATACGATATAATTACATAAAGAAGGGAGAATGATAATAAACTATACTGCATGGAAGATGGAATTTTTGGTATTAAATATTATGGATGTTCAGCTAAAACAGGATATGAGGATTTGATGTTAATAGAGGATTTTACAACCAAGTAAATGAAATGTCAGCATGTGGTTATGGATTAAATCTTTGGCATATTTAAGGATGAAGGATATTTAAATAACTGTAGTCAACTAAAAGTGGAGGTATAATGATGTCAATATGGTAAACATTTGAGTTAAGATATTTGAATTAATATGAATTAATGGAAGAGATGCACCAAAACATGTTGTAACCAGCTGATATACTTTTTTTTTAAATAATATATACCTGTGTTCCTTTTCTTTTCTTTTTTTTCTCCCCTGCCTTGTTTTCTGTTCTTTTTGTCTTTTTTTTTTTCCCCCACTGGTGTGGGCATGTATTGTTTAAGAAACAATAATAATAATTATTATTATAGAATTGTATCACAGCGGCCAGTTGTTTCGCCGGATTTGGCATTGGTTACTAGTCGGGCCCCACCCAGGGGCCTAGGACGTCGTAACGTATTTTCGTAATATGCATGCAGATCCAAGCAGTGCGGCTTTTTGCATTTGACTGATGGTGATTTTGTCAATTTTTAACTGTTTCAAATGTAATTCCAGTGCTTTTGGAACAGCACCCAGTGTGCCATTACCACTGGAATTACCACTGCTGGTTTGTGCCATAGTCGTTGAATTTCGATTTTTAAGTCCTGGTATCTTGCTATTTTTTCATGCTCCTTCTCGGCGACCCTGCTATCACCTGGTATTGCGATGTCTATGATTGTGACCTTATTTTTCTCAACCAGTGTGATGTCTGGTGTATTATGCGCCAGTATTTTGTCGGTTTGTATACGGAAATCCCACAAGATCTTGACCATCTGATTTTCGGTGACTTTTTCAGGCTGATGTTCCCACCAGTTTGTTGCTGTTTTAATATTATAATTTTTGCACAAATTCCAATGGATCATTTGTGCTACTGAATTGTGCCGCAATTTATAATCAGTCTGCGCGATTTTTTTACAGAAGCTGAGTATGTGATCAACAGTTTCATCAGCTTCTTTGCAAAGTCTGCATTTGGCATCATCAGAGGATTTTTCGATTTTGGCCTTAATGGCATTTGTGCGGATAGCTTGTTCTTGCGCAGCCAGGATTAGTGACTCTGTTTCTTTCTTTAATGTACCTGTTGTTAACCATAACCAAGTTTGTTCACTGTCCACTTTATCTTTTATTTTTTCCAGAAATTGGCCATGCAGTGCTTTGTTCTGCCAACTCTCCATTCTTGATTTTATCACATCTTTTCTGTATTCTTGTTTCGTCTGTTGGGCCTTCAGTAGATTTTTGTTCTTTACTTCGATTAATAGATGTTCTTGACTTTCTTTTAAATAATCAGCCAGTGCATGTTTTTCTTCTTCAACTGTTTGCTTCACTTGTAATAATCCTCTGCCACCTGATTTTCGGGGCAGATATAGTCTATCAGTATCACCACGTGGATGTAAACTGTAGTGCATTGTCATTAGTTTCCTGGTTTTTCGGTCCAAAAGGTCCAAATCAGCTTGTGTCCAGTTAACTATACCAGCTGTGTATCTTATAACTGGTATTGCCCAGGTATTTATGGCCTTGATTGTGTTTCCACCATTCAATTTAGATTTCAAAATTTTCCTAACTCTGTTGGTGTACTCTCGCCTGACAATAGTTTTTACTTCTCCATGCTTGATGTTATCCAACTGCAGAATGCCTAAGTATTTGTAGGCTTCATTTTCTTTGCATTTAATTAATTGGCCATTGGGCATTTCATTTCCCTCACACGCAGTGATTTTGCCCCTTTTTATGGATACAGTGGCGCATTTTCCCATGCCAAACTGCATTGAAATATCAGTGCTGAATACTCGGACTTTGTTTGTCAATGATTGGATTTCTATTTCTGACTTGCCATAGAGTTTCAAATCATCCATATATAGTAAATGCGAAATTTTTTCAGCTTCTTTGGCTGTTTGGTAGCCTAATTTCATTTTTTTTAAGATTACTGATAGTGGGATCATTGCGATGATGAAGAGAAGAGGTGAAAGTGAATCACCCTGGAAAATTCCTCGCTTGATATTAACCATTCCGTAGATCTCATTCCCTACTGCCAACTCAGTTCTCCATTGTTTCATCGCCTTTTCAGTAAAGGATGTAATATTTTTGCTAATGCCAGTTGTTTCTAAGCATTTTATGATCCAACTATGTGGCAGTGAGTCAAATGCCTTTTTGTAATCAATCCAGACCATATTCAAGTTCGTTTTTCTGTTCTTACAATTTTCTAATATCATTTTATCAATTAGAAGCTGATCTTTTGTGCCCCTGCTCCTTCTTTTGTTGCCTTTTTGCTCTACTGGCAAGATGTTGTTTGTTTCCAAATAATCCATCATGTTATCTGCAATAATGCCTGTGAGTAATTTGAAGGTTGTTGGCTGGCAAGCATGTTATTGGTCTGTAGTTTTCAGGTGTTGTTCCTTTAGTTGCATCTTTCTGAATCAAGTATGTTTTTCCAGTTGTCAACCATTCATCAATTTGGCCCTTTTGTAAAAGTTCATTCAGTTGCCTGGCCAATATTGCATGTAAACTGGTCAGATATTTGAGCCAGAAACCATGTAATTGGTCCTTTCCAGGTGATGTCCAATTCTTTACCTTTTTAACTCGATTTTTGACCATCTCAGTTGTTATTTCTAATACTTGCATTTGTTTGTTGCCAATGCTTTTCTCAAAGTCATGTATCCACTTTGCTTGCTTGTGTAGTCCTTTGCATTTTCCCACAATTCTTTCCAGAATTCAACTGTGGCCTGTTTTTCTGGTTTTTCACTTTTGGTGTCACCATTCACATTAAGACTTTGATTAAAACGCCGTTGGTCTGATCGAAATTGCTGATTTTGTTTATATTGGATGATTCGTGTCTCATATCTTTCAATTTTTCTAGCTGTTGCTGTTATCTGCTGTTTTACAATCTCTACAGCTTCATTGATGTTTCTTGTATCCAATCTATATCTTCTGATTAGCCGATCTATGATTTTGTTGTTTTTAAGCCGTTGCTCATGCATGTTCTTTAAGTTACTAGCATCTGCTGTTAATTTTTTGATTTTTTGTTCTAAACGGATTTTCCACTTTGGCTTTAATGCCTTTTCTGTTGTGTGACTAGGTACTTTAATTTTAATGCCTAGTTCATTAGTGACTATTACAGCTGCGCTGTACATTAACTGGTTTGTTTCCAAGATGGATCCCGGTTCAATTGTTGAAAACACTGCATTAACCATTTTCATGATAGGGGCCAAAATTTTCTTAGGCACAGTTTTTAGTGATAGTAAACGTTGCTTTTCCTCATTAAGCAGAAAATGCTCCATGATCTTATCCTTCAATTCTTTTTGTTTTTGAGTTAGTTCATCAGTTGGTTCAGTGATAACTGGTTCTAGTGGTGGTGATGTTATTTCCTCCCCGAGAGCTTTTTCTGGGAGTTCTACTATAATGTCTTTAGTTGTGTCTTGAATATCAGTTATTTCCGCTTGTGATATTGTTTTTTGGGTTTTGCAATTTGCCTGAATTTCCTGAAGTTCAACTTCACTAAACACTTTATTCCGTATAATAAATCGCCTTTGATCTGCTAGTCGTTGTTCACTAACATTTGAATCTGGATATTGTTGTTTCCATAATTCATACATTCGCTTTAAATAGCCTCTTTTTTCTGGCTCTGAGTTGTAGTAACAGGCCATTATGGCACAGTTTTCATCTGCACTATATTTTTGTCGTTTTGTTGGCTGGTCTACTTGTAGCCCACTTGTCGATGGATGTCCAGGGACCCCAACATCCGCCGCGGCCCTTGTTAACCCGCGCGACGACCGATGCGGTATGGAATTCTTATTTGTTTTTTTCACCATATTGTATGGGTTGGCGGGTTTTTTTTTACGGGACCAGATGCCAACCTGACCCCAACCCTCCTCCTTTCTCATCCGGGCTTGGGACCGGCAACGGCGGAGTTGTTGTTGTTGTTGTTATTATTATTATTATTATTATTATTATTATTATTTAATAATAATTATAGTCAAATGAAAATGGATATATGATGATGGTGACATGTATGAATATTTGAGTTAAAATGCTTGAGTTAACATGAATTATGTTTGTTGACTGTGGAAGAGATGCACAAAAGTCTATTTGTAACCAACTGATACACTTTCTATAGCATGCAAAGAAAGATGTTGTATTTGTTTTAAATTAAAAATTAAAAAAATTAATTAAAAAAAATCCAACACCCCTCCTCCAACCTAGTGTATTCCCCTCCCTCCCACCCAACCCCCCCAACCTTCCCCCCCCCTGACTTCCCAGAACCAATACAAGGTATAAATCTTTAACAAGAACAGTTTAAAATATACTTAAAGAGAAAGTAGAAAATTAATAACGTCTTTAAATTGAGCTTAGCTCCTCCTTGTTCGACTAACTATAAACAATTTGTAACATTTCTGATCTTAATCATAAGCTATCTGAAATTTCCTAGACCCATATTTATTTTGAATATAGTCAATCCATTTTTTCCAGTCTCGTTTATATCTCTCGTTTGAATAGTCCTTAAGATATGCAGATATTTTAGCCATCTCTGCTAAATTTGTGACTTTCAATGTCCATTCTTGGATAGTAGGCAAATCTTCCTTCTTCCAGTATTGTGCCACCAACAATCTAGCTGCAGTTATCAAGTGCAAAATCAAGTTAATCTCTACAGCTGTACAGTCAGTAATTATACCTAACAAAAATAGCTGGGGGGTAAACTTTAACCTTTTTTTAAGAACATTTTGCATAATCCACCATATTTTTATCCAGAATGCCTTAACCTTTTTGCAAGTCCACCATATATGAAAATATGTAGCGTCCGTACAATCACATCTCCACCATTTAAGTTGTAAATTCAAATACATAGAAGCCATTTTTGGGGGATCTAGCTGCCATCTGTAAAACATCTTATAAAAATTTTCTCTCAAGTTTTGGGCCTGTGTAAATTTTACATTTCTCACCCATATCTTTTCCCATGTATCCAACATCATTGGTTCTTCAACATTTTGAGCCCATTTAATCATACAATCTTTAACTAGCTCTGTTTCAGAGTCAATTTCTATTAATGCATTATATAATCTTTTTATATGCATTGGACTTTGGTCTCTAATTTGTTTAAGTAAATTATCCTCGACCTGCATAAAGCCAATTTTTTGATCTATTTTCCATCTAGCCTGTAACTACCCATACTGAAACCATGTTTGAATTACCTTTTCCTTTTTTAATACATCCAAAGATTTCAGTTGTGGTACACCTCTTTCTGCAGTAAGAAGCTGCCTGTACGTAATTATATCCTGTTTTTGTACTATATTCATATTTTCTATTGCATGTCTAGGGATAGCCCACATAGGTAACTTATCATTTAGTGTATATTGATATTTTTTTCAAACCCGCAGTAAAGCATTCCTTAAAATATGACTTTTAAAATTCTTATCCACCTTTATATAGCAAATAAGCATGCCAACCATATACCAAATCATACCCTTCAATATTAAGTATTCTATCATCTGTTAAGTTGATCCAATCACTAATTATAGATAGAACTACTGCATCATAATATAGTTTTAAATTGGGTAATTTCAAGCCTCCTCTTTCACGCACATCCTGCATTATTTTAAGTTTTACTCTCGGCTTCTTACCTACCCATACAAATTTATTAATACCCTTCTGCCATTCTAACAAATTTGCATCATTTTTAAGTATTGGTAATGTTTGAAAAAGAAATAAAAATTTAGGTAGAATATACATTTTCACTCCTGCTATTCTTCCCAGCAAAGATAACTGTAATTTCTCCCATTTTTTCATCTCTGTCTGTATACTATACCACAGTGGTTCATAATTGTGCTTATATAACTTCCCGTTTGAGGTTGAAATATAAACTCCTAAGTACTTGACCTTTCTAACTATTTCATATCCTGTCATTTCTTCTAGTTCTTCCCTTTGTTTAGTATCCTTATTTATAGCTAATATCTTTGTTTTCCCTAGGTTTATCTTAAATCCTGACACTTGACCATATTGATTAATCATATTCATTAAGACCTTACCAGATTCCTGTGGTTGGGTTAATGTTATAACCAAATCATCCGCAAAGGCCCGTACTCTGTATTCTTGCTGCCTAATCCTGCTTCCCTGTAGGTCCCCTGAACCCCGTATTTTATTCAACAATAGTTCCAAAGTTATAATAAACAATAGTGGGGATAAGGGACACCCCTGCCTTGTGCCTCTCTCGATTTTAAATGAATCTGTTAAGCTTCCATTAACTATGATTTGGGATGTTTGTTCCTGATATATTGCTTTAATTGATTGTAAAAAGTGCTCCCCTATTTGCATTTTTTTGCAATATTTTCAGCAGGAATTGCCAATTCACTCGATCAAAGGCTTTTTCAGCATCTAAAAATAAAAGCGCAGCAGGGATTCGGTTGTTCTTCCCCAGGTATTCTAATGTATTAAGGATTAATCTTACGTTAGTTCTCATTTGTCTCCATTGAATAAAACCTGTTTGATCATTATGAATCAATTGCTGGATAACCAACATTAACCTGTTCGCTAGTATTTTAGTGAAGATTTTATAATCTATGTTAAGTAATGATATGGGTCTATAATTTTTTGGTTGAGTAGGGTCTTGATCTTCTTTGGGTATCAAAGATGTAAAGGCTGTCTTCCAAGATGGGGGTACCTTCCCTTCCACTTGGATCTTATTAAATAATTCCTTAAGCAGTTCTACCATTTTTAACTGCAAATTTTTGTAGTAAGCCGCTGTCAAGCCATCTGTACCTGGTGCTTTCCCTGCTTTTAGCTGTTTAATTGCCTGGAGGATTTCCCCCGAGGTTATTGGTTGATTCAGTCTTTCCCTCTGCTTGTCTTTAACTATGAGTATTTTTTCTTTATCCAAATATCTATCTATATCTAAGCTTTGAATTTTATCATTCGTATACAATCCTATAAAAATTTCACGAAAAACCTTTTGAATCTCCTCCTGTTGATACACTTCCTTTCCTTTAAAATGTAATTTCGATATGTTACGAGACTTCTGTTTTTTCCTAATCATATATGCTAACCATCTACCAGATTTGTTTGCATTACAGAAAGTGTTGTGTTTTGCGTATAGCAAATTGGTAGCCACATGATCTGACATCAACATGTTAAATTGCTCTTTTAATAATGTGATTGTTTCCTTGATCTTTTTGTCTCCTGGGTTTAAGATTAGCTCCTGCTCTCTCTTCCTAATTTCATTCTCAAGTTGAATTCTCTTTTCCCCATTCGCATCTACGCAGTCTATTCATGTTTATCAAAACTTCTCTCATATATGCTTTACTTGCATCCCATACCATTTCCATAGATGTACCCGGGAGATGAAGCGCCAAAAGAGACGCCTAGAGCGCTGCTGGAGGACCAATAAATCTGAGTCAGACCGAGCACTGATGAGAGCCTTTATTAGAGCCTATCTCGTGGCAATACGGGCGGCAAAATGTTCGCATTTTGCCGCCCTTATTGCATCTGCCGAATCGCGCCCAGCCGCCTTGTTTAGAATAACCCGCTCCCTCTTGAAAGGGAGGGATGCGGGTGACCCTCTACAAGGTAGAGCTGAGGAATTTGTTCAGTATTTGACGGATAAAGTCACTTGGATTCGGACAGAGCTGGACTCCAATTGCACGATACCAGCCGAGGTACCGGGGGAGGGTCTTGAGCATGCTTTATGGATTGAGTTTCAACGGGCTTCTCCTGATGAAGTGGACAAGGCCATGGGAGCGGTGAGTGCCTCCACTTGTATACTGGACCCGTGTCCCTCCTGGCTGGTCTCGACCAGCAGGGAGGTGACCCGCAGCTGGATCCAGATGATTGTGAACGCCTCTCTCCAGGAGGGAATCTTCCCACCCCTCCTAAAGGATGCGGTGGTGAGACCCCTCCTGAAGAAACCGTCGCTGGACCCAACCATTTTGAGCAACTATCCTCCAGTCTCCAACCTTCCCTTTGTAGGGAAGGTTGTTGAGAAAGTGGTGGCCTCGCAACTCCAACGGTCCTTGGATGAAGCCGATTATCTAGACTCTTTTCAGTCGGGTTTCAGGCCTGGTTACAGCACGGAAACTGCTTTGGTCGCGCTGATCGATGATATCTGGCGGGCCAGGGATAGGGGTCACCCCTCTATCCTTGTGCTTTTTGACCTCTCAGCAGCCTTCAATACCATCGACCATGGTATCCTTCTGCGACGGTTGCGAGAGGTGGGGATGGGAGGCACCGTTTTACGGTGGTTCTCCTCCTACCTCTCGGACAGGTCGCAGTCGGTGTTGGTCGGAGGGCAGAGATCGACCCCAAGGCCCCTCAAGTATGGGGTGCCGCAGGGTTCGGTCCTGCCCCCCCTCCTATTTAACATCTACATGAAGCCGCTGGGTGAGATCATACGCCGGCACGGGATTAAGTATCACCAATATGCAGACGATACGCAGTTGTATCTGTCTGCCCCGTGCCAACTCAGCAAAGCAGTAGAAGTGATGTGCCAGTGCCTGGAGGCTATTAGAGTCTGGATGGGAGCAAACAAGTTGGCACTCAATCCAGACAAGACCGAGTGGCTTCTGATGTTCCCTCCCAAAGATTGGCTAACTATTCCATCTCTCAGGCTGGGGGGTGAAATTATACGCCCCTCAGAGAGGGTTCGCAATTTGGGAGTCCTCCTGGACCCACAGCTGACTTTAGAACACCATCTGTCGGCTGTGACCAGGGGGACCTTTGCCCAGGTTCGCCTGGTGCACCAATTGCGACCCTACCTGGATCGGGAGGCCCTTCAGACAGTCACCCATACCCTTGTGACCTCAAGACTGGATTATTGTAATGCGCTCTACATGGGACTGCCCTTGAAGAGCTCCAGCCCTCTGGAACGAGCTCCCTGTCGAGATCCGGACCCTTACTACCCTCCCGGCCTTCCGCAAAGCTACCAAGTCCTGGCTGTTCCAGCAGGCTGGGGGGTCTGAGAAACATCTACCTCCACGGAAATTGTGAATGTTGGTTTTGTTTTTAATATGTTGTCTTTGTCTCGTTTCCCCCTTTCCCTTGTCTTTTGTGAGCCACCCGGAGTCCTCCGGGAGTGGGCGGCATACAAGACAAATAAATAAATAAATAAATAAATAAATAAATAAATAAATAAATAAATAAATAAATAAATAAATAAATAAACAAATAAATAAATAAATAAACAAACAAATAAATAAATAAATAAATAATAAATACTCTTATTCATATTAAAAACAAAATATTATTTTAACAACTTTTTACATTCATTGTTTTTCTCATATCTAAATAAATTTTCATTCAGTCTCCAAGACCTTCTTGCTCAAGTCCCCACCCCCAACTCCATCCAGACTGGATTATGATCTGATAAGGCTCTGGAGCATATCTTCATCTTCTTCACCCTAGAAAACAAATCGTTGGTTATTAATATAAAGTCGATCCTAGAAAAGGGATTGATGTCTATCAGAGAAAAAGGTAAAGTCATATTCTTCTGCATTCCTTTCTCGCCAGATATCTCTCAATTCAAAATCATCTATCATATCAAAAAAGGACTTAGGTAATTTCGCTCGCTTTTGGGTATTTTGGCGGAGAGCCTTCTTGTCTTTCTTGGTATCCATGACGCCATTCCAGTCACCCAGTAAGATACAGGATCTATAGTCCCAATGTACTAACTTAGCATGAAGCATTTTGTAAAATTTATCTTGTTGATTGGGAGCATATATTCCCAATAGTAGTGTCTTTTTCCCTTCTAAAACCAAATCTATTGCAATATATCTTCCTTGGGGTCTGCTTCAATAAATTCAGCTTTCAAATCCTTCCTTAAGTATATAACTATACCATTTTTCTTCTCAGTGGCAGAAGCTATAAAGTGTTGTCCAAGTCTTGTATTAATCAGGTATTTTTGATCAGTTGATCTAATACGAGTTTCTTGCAAACAAATTATATCATTCTTAAATTGTTTAAGATAGTGGTTTATTTTCTTCCTTTTCTGTGTGGAATTTAAACCATTGACATTCCAAGTTAGAAACTTAGTTGCCATATTTAGCCCTCTGAAGCTTTTTAAGAGCCATCTGAACATCTTGGAATTTAACCTTTGGCCTGGCTCCTCCCACTGCTTCTGAAGTACCGCCTGTAGACTCCTGAACGGTGGCTTGTGCTTGTTGCTTTTTTAATTCCTGTTCCATTCGTCTAGTAACCACGCGGGCTTGTCTTTGTTCCTTAGCTTCTTGTACCTCTGAGAGAACAAGTTGATCCCCCCCTTGTTAATACTTGAGTGGTTTGCTTTCCATCATGTCCTTCTTGTTCTCTTTCTCTAGATCTGGAGGGAGGGGGGTGTCCAGCCTTCAATATGTTGCTGTAGAAATCTTGGGCCTTCCATTCTGAATTGAGGCGATGTCTTTTTCCAAGGTACCTAAATGCAATGCTGGCTGGCGCATCCCATCTAAACTGTGTCTGGCGATTTTTAAGCTCTTCAACTAAAAAGGCATAGTCTTTCCTAGATCTCAGCATTTTAGGTGGTATCTCCTTCAAGACAGTCACCTCCTGACTCCCAATTTGAAGCTTAGTTTTGTAGGACTCCTGTAATATCGTGTTCCTCATATCTCTAGTGGCAAAATACACCACTATATCTCTTGGTAATTGTTTTTGTCTTGCTACCAAGGAGTTAACACGGTAAACCTTTTCGATTTGCCAGTCAAAATTCCCTCCTGACTTTCCCACTATCAGGTCGAAGGCTTCAGAGAGAATCTGTTTCAGGTTCTCTTGTGTTTTTTTCGGGGAGGCCCCTTATCCTTAAAGCAAATTCCATTTGTCTATACTGTAACATTATGATTTCATTTTCTGCATCACTGACCTTTTGTTGGACCACATCCAGCTTCATTACCAGGTTCGTATTAGAGTCACTAAGGTCTTCTAACTTTTCTTCAAGTCTGAGTGTATAGCCTGATAGAGAATTCAGAGCCATCAGAAAGTCCCCTCTAATTGCTTGATTACATGTCATAAGTTCTTCAGACATCTGTTTGTTAGAAGCAGCTATCTCTTCCTTAATTTTTGCTTCCATTGTATCAGCATCAATTTTTTAACGCATCAATTAATTCTTTCTGCAAGAATTTCCCTTGTCAAGGGGTCCCCTGCAGAAGTAGGAGGAAGTGATGACTGTAATTTAGTAGAGGGCGCTGGGGAGGTCCCGGCACTTTTCGACTCGGGGGGAGGAGGAGGAGAAAATTTTTGCTTAGAAGCCATCTCAAGTTTAATCTTCTTTAGTCCATTAAAAAGTCCAGGCAGTCCAATTATACAGCAATTGCTGTTTAGTTTGATAATAAATCACTTCTTGGTAATAAATCACTTCTAGGCTTCGCAAGAGTGCTATCAGAATCTCGCCCCTCCTACACAGCTCCTATACAGCTCGGTGCCATTTTTGTAGAACTTTCAGCAAGTAATTATCACAAGGAATTCTTTACAAATGGAGCTAAGGGTTTATACATACAATTAGAAGTTCACTAATATTGGTTCAGCTCGGCTTGAAGTCCGCAGTAAATCATTTGTGCTGAGGATGAGCAAAGACCTTCATTCTGCAACAAAAGGCAGAATGATTCCTGGCGCGGAGCTGCTATGCTGCCGGTGCCGCCCCCTTCCTCCCAGAATTTAGGCTGAGAGGGTTAGTTAGAGGGCTTCCAATGCATAGCTTCTCACCTCTCTCTTCTAGGCCTGAAGAGAGAGTAAACAAACTGCTAAACAGCGTGATGGATTGCTGTTTAAACAGTTTAACAACGCCAAGATTTGAGAGCTGTTAAAAATAACAACTCCCTGTCAGGCCCCGCCCACCAGAAGTCTCTAGGACTGGCAATTCTGTCACTAAGTGACATGATCCTAGAATGAAATGTCGTGGGACCGCACCAAATTTATGACATCAGTTTCATAGGATTGTTAATGACTGGTGGTTGGAAATGGCTGTGAAGATCATAAATCTTCACAGCCTCCACTTGCGTACTGGACCCGTGTCCCTCATGGCTGGTTACCAGCAGCAGTGAGGTGACACGAGGCTGGATCCAGGCGGTCGTGACCGCCTCTCTTCGGGAGGGGAACTTCCCCGCCGCACTGAAAGCGGCGGTGGTGAGACCCCTCCTAAAGAAGCCATCTTTGGATCCAGCTGTCCTTAATAACTATCGTCCAGTCTCCAACCTTCCCTTTCTTGGGAAGGTTGTTGAGAAGGTGGTGGCCTTTCAGCTCCAGCGGTCCTTGGAGGAAGCAAACTATCTCGACCCCTTCCAGTCAGGCTTCAGACCCGGTTACAGCACTGAAACCGCTTTGGTCGCATTGACTGATGATCTATGGAGAGCCAGAGATGGAGGACATTCCTCCATCCTGGTTCTCCTTGACCTCTCAGCGGCTTTCGATACCATCGACCATGGTATCCTTCTGCGACGACTGCGGGAGGTGGGGGTGGGAGGCACCGTGTTGCGGTGGTTCTCTTCCTACCTCTCGGACAGGTCGCAGTCGGTGTTAGTGGGGGGGCAGAGATCGTCCCCTAGGCCCCTAACATATGGGGTGCCTCAGGGTTCGGTCTTATCCCCCCTACTATTCAACATCTACATGAAACCGCTGGGAGAGATCATCCGCAGGCACGGGATCAGATACCATCAATATGCGGACGATACTCAACTGTATCTGTCCGCCCCGTGCCAACTCAATGAAGCGGCAGACGTGATGAGCCGGGGCCTGGAGGCGGTTATGGACTGGATGAGGGCTAACAAGCTTGTGCTCAACCCAGAAAAGACCGAGTGGCTGTTGTGTTTCCCTCCCAAGGATTCCACCAATATTCCATCTCTCAGGCTGGGGGGTCAAACTCTATACCCCTCAGAGAGGGTCCGCAACTTGGGAGTCCTCCTAGATCCACAGCTATCATTCGACCACCATTTGACGGCTGTGGCTAGGGGGGCATTCGCCCAGGTACGCCTGGTGCGCCAGTTGCGACCCTACCTGAATCGGGAGGCACTCACAACAGTCACTCGGGCCCTCGTGACCTCTAGGCTGGAATACTGCAATGTGCTCTACATGGGGCTGCCCTTGAAGAGCATCCGGCGTCTTCAGCTGGTGCAGAACGCAGCCGCGCGAGCGATAGTGGGTGCACCGCGGTTCACCCACATTACACCTATCCTCCGCGAGCTGCGCTGGCTACCTGTCGATTTCCGGATGCGCTTCAAGGTGCTGTTAATCACCCATAAAGCCCTACATGGTAGTGGATCTGGATACTTGAGAGACCGCCTTCTGCCAATTACCTCCCTGCGACCAATAAGATCACACAGATTGGGCCTCCTCCGTATTCCATCGGCCAGCCAGTGTCGGCTGGCAACTACAAGGAGGAGGGCCTTCTCAGTAGTCGCCCCGACCCTTTGGAACGAACTCCCCGTGGAGATTCGTACCCTCACCACCGTCCAGGCCTTCCGCACAGCCTTGAAGAACTGGCTAGCCCGTCAGGCCTGGGGATGAAGATAGTTGCCCCTCCCGAATGATGAATGCATGTTGGTTACTGTTTTTATTATATGTGTCTTTGTTATTGTCTGTATTTCCCCTTCCCCGATTTTATGTGAGCCGCCCTGAGTCCCCTCAGGGAAAAGGGCGGCCTACAAATCTCAATAAAATCACAAAAAAAATAAATGGTGATGATGTGACTGCAGGGCAGCACAACTATTGTACACGCATGCAGGACTTTATTCGGTGTATAAGACTTCCCCCCAAAAGAGGGTGATAATGTGGGTGAATCTTATACACCGAATATAGTCCTGCCCACCTGCCAGCCCCCACCCTTTGGCATCTGCCTCCCAGCAATTTGCCTCCTTGCAGCAAACCACAAACAGCCTATTTCAGTTTCAGCTTCAGCACAGCTTGATTAGCACAAGCAGCTGATTGTCGGTTCGATCGATCTCCCAACCATAAGCTGTTTCAGGTTGTCATTGCCTATTGCCACCTCTGCACGCCCTGTTTTCGGCCTCTGTGTGCCCAAATTTCCACCTATTCTCATCCCTGCTGCCTGGAAGGGGCAGAAAATGGGGCAAACAGAGGCCAAAAATGGGGCATGCAGAGGCTGAAAACGGGGCTCGCGGAGGCAGCAATAGGCTATAGCAATCCCTGCAGGCTGAAACAGCTGATCATCAGGAGGCTGATTCAACTGACAATCAGCTGCTTGTGCTAATCAGGCTGTGTTGAAATTGAAACAGAAACACCTTGTTTGCTGCAAGGAGGCAAATTGTTGGGAGGCAGAGGCAGATTTTTTTTTCTTGTTTTTCTCCCTAAAAGCTAGGTGAGTCTTATACTCTGAAAAATATGGTACATACATACATACTGATTGTGCATGGAGCATGTACATTTATTTTTGGTCAGGCATCCTTAGATGAGGGACGAAGTTGGATCTTTGGAATCCGAGACACATACAGAGCAAAACTACTGGAGGCTGAACGTGTAAGACTAGAAGCACTAGCAGCTGAAGAAGCCGCCCTTCGAGCAGAACAAGAGAAGAAAAGCCCAGATGTGCAGAAAAAAAAGGCTGGGAAACCTGCAGGGAAGAAAAAATAATAGTATTTTCTGGGATATTTTCTTAAATTCACTGATGAGAAAACAACATCCTTTTTACTACTCTGTAGTTTAGATATATAGAACAGAGTTTTTTTAAATGTTGTTTTTTTAAAGTATTGTTTTGCTCTCTATTTGATACTGCATCAGTCTTTTTAAGTGATGTCACTGATATAAAAATTGACTAGCTTTACATTGACTTTTGCATTATGTTTGTAATTTAATTGCAATAAAGTTTTCTAATACAATTATTTGTACAAGCCTTTCACTATTTTTAGTCCATTCCTAGGCTAAAGGTGACAAAATGGCACAAATCAGGGATGAGATTTGGGGAGAAGAAAAACAGTCCAATTATTTCATTGCCTGGCAAAGGAAAGGCACTCGCCTGCAGTTTTAATTTTGCCATTCATTAGAATAGAATGGTGTTTATAAACAAGCTATATGGGTTAATGTAACAATGAGAGATACCCAATGTCAGAAACTGCTACAAGAGTTTTCAGACTAACATCTTTTTAAAGTTGTTGTTTTTTTAAAAAATGCATTTGGTTAACATGATAATTGGGACCAGAAGTTCTGTCCCTAAGCTATATGGCCATAAAGCACAATGTTACATGACCTCATTGGGTGGTTGATAGCAATCCCAGCAATCTCTGTTGCTGTCATTAAACAATGACCTGCTGGCAATTTTCCAACAACCAAAGACAGTGGGGAACCCGAGAGGAGGTTCCAAGCAGTTCACAAGCAGGTTAGAAGGCAGGTAAGCAGCTGCTATGGGCAGGGAATGGCCATGTGAAAGTGCATAAGGGTCCATCATCTATCATAGACACCTGTCAAGCTGCTTGCATTGACAGATACAGCTTTTCATCTGGAAATCTGCTCTTGATTCTAAGAATACAGTTCAATCCAAGACATAATTCGCTGTAGTGCCTCCAGTCTCTTCTTTTACACCTGAAATTTCAATAGAAGACAATACCTGTAATCGGGTGGGCTTCAAAAATTTCAGCAACGGGTTCTCTGCCCAGTTGCTGGGTGGGCATGGCCATGGTGGGCGTGGCCTAGTTTCTTAATATAAGAGAACTTTTTTATTTTTCTTTAAAAAAAAACACAAATATGTCATCATTTGTCAATCATTAAGACATTGAAGTACAATTTTTTTTGTTGTGTGTGCCCTTCCCTCCCTCCACCCCCCCACCCCCCCCCTCCTCCTTCCCCCCCCGACTTCCCAGAACCCGTACACGGTATGGATTTTTAACTAACACAGTCTAAAATCTATTGAGAAAAAAGAAATAAAGAAATTAATGACATTCTAGATTGACCTTAGCTTCTTCTTACTGAACTGACTTTTAACAGTTTAAATCATTTCTGATCTTAAGCATAGGCTAACTGGAATTTCTTAGTCCCGTATTTATTTTGTATATAGTCAATCCATTTTTTCCAGTCTCGTTTATATCTCTCATTTGAATGATCTTTGAGATATGCCGATATTTTAGCCATTTCAGCTAAGTTTGTTACTTTCAATGTCCATTCTTGGATTGTAGGCAAGTCTTCCTTCTTCCAATATTGCGCCACCAACAGTCTTGCTGCAGTTATCAGGTGCAGAATCAAATTGGTCTCTACCACTGTAAAGTCAGTACATATACCTAGTAAAAATAACTGAGGAATAAACTTTATCCTTCTTTTAAAAACATTTTGCATGACCCACCATATTTTTATCCAAAATGCCTTAACCTTTTGGCAGGTCCACCATATATGATAATATGTAGCATCGAGAGAACCACACCTCCAACATTTAGGCTGTACATTCGGATACATAGAAGCCAACTTTTTAGGATCTAAATGCCATCTATAGAACATCTTGTAAAAATTTTCTCTCAGATTTTGAGCTTGTGTAAATTTCACATTTCTTACCCAAATTCTTTCCCATGTATCCAACATTATTGGTTCCTCAATATTTTGAGCCCATTTTATCATACAATCTTTAACTAATTCTGTTTCCGAATCCATCTGTATTAATACATTATATATCCTCTTTATATGCATTAAGCTTTGATCTCTTATTTGTTTAAACAGATTATCCTCAACTTGAATAAAGCCAATTTTTTGATCTATTTTCCACCTAGCCTGTAATTGCCCATACTGGAACCATGTTTGAACTACCATCTCCTCTTTTAATACCTCTAAAGATTTTAATTGTAATACCCCCCTTTCCGAGGTAAGAAGCTGTCTGTAAGTAATTCTGTCCTGTTTTTGTGTTGTATTCATATTTTCAATTGCATGTCTAGGAATTGCCCACATGGGTATCTTGTCATTTAATTTATATTGGTATTTCTTCCAAACCCGCAATAAAGCATTTCTTAAAATATGACTTTTAAAGTTCTTATCCAATTTTTTGTTGAATAACAGGTAAGCATGCCAACCAAATACCAGATCGTGTCCCTCAATGTTCAATATTCTATCATTGGTTAAATGAATCCAATCACTAATTACAGATAATGCCACTGCATCATAATATAGTTTTAAATTAGGTAGTTTCAATCCTCCTCTCTCACGTACATCTTGCATTATTTTCATCTTTACCCTCGGCTTCTTTCCTGCCCACACAAATTTGTTGATACCCTTCTGCCATTCTAAAAGGTTCGCATCTTTTTTAAGTATAGGTAACATTTGGAAAAGAAATAAAAATTTTGGTAAAATGTTCATTTTCACTGCCGCTATCCTGCCCAGCAAAGATAAGTGCAATTTCTCCCATTTTTTCATCTCTGTCTGTATGCTATGCCAAAGTGGTTCATAATTATGCTTATATAATTTCCCATTTGAAGTTAAAATGTTAACTCCAAGATATTTAACTTTTTTAACTACCTCACATCCTAGCATCACTCCTAATTCTTCCTTTTGTTTAATATTCATATTTATAGCTAATGTTTTGGTTTTTCCTAAGTTTATTTTAAAGCCAGACACTTGACCATATTGATTAATCATATTCATTAAAACCATACTGGATTCCTGCGGTTGTTCCAATATTATGACCAAATCATCCGCAAAAGCGCGGACTCTATATTCTTGCTGCCTAATCTTGATCCCTTTTAAACCATCCAAGCCCCGTATTTTATTCAACAATACTTCCAAAGTTATAATAAACAATAATGGGGACAAAGGACAACCCTGTCTTGTACCTTTTCCAATTTGAAAAGAGTCTGTTAAACTTCCATTGACTATGATTTGTGCTGTTTGCTGTTGGTATATTGCTTTAATTGACTGTAAAAAATTATCTCCTATCTGCATTTTTTGCAATATCTTCAGCAGAAATTGCCAGTTAACTCGATCAAAGGCCTTCTCAGCATCCAAAAATATAAACGCAGCAGGGATCTGGTTGTTCTTTCCCAAATATTCTAATGCATTAATAATTAATCTGACATTACTTTTCATCTGTCTCCCTTGTATAAAACCTGTTTGGTCCGTATGTATCAATTGTTGAATGACCAACATTAACCTATTTGCTAATATTTTAGTAAAAATTTTATAATCTACATTCAGTAATGAAATGGGTCTATAATTTTTGGGTTGAGTAGTATCTTGATCTTCTTTGGGTATCAAAGATATAAACGCTGTCTCCCAAGATGGAGGGACTTTACCTTCCGTTTGAATCATATTAAATAATTCTCTAAGAGGTTCTACCATTTCTAACTGTAAGTTTTTATAGTAAACCGCTGTCAAGCCATCTGTACCTGGTGCTTTCCCTGACTTTAATTGCTTAATTACCTGCAGGATTTCCCCCGAGGTTATTGGTTGATTCAATTTTTGCCTGTGTTCTTCTCTAACTGAAGGTATTTTCTCCTTGTCTAAATATTTGTCTATGTCTAAACCATTAATTTTATCCCCTTTATACAGTTCTGTAAAAAATTCCCAGAAAGCCTTTTGAATCTCTTCCTGTTGGAACACCTCCTTCCCTCTGTAAATCAGTTTAGATATATTTCGAGTTTTCCTTTTTTTCCTAATCTGATAAGCTAACCATCTGCCAGGTTTGTTTGCATTACAAAAAGTATTGTGTTTTGCATATAATAAATTAGTAGCTACCTGGTCAGAGATCAACATGTCAAATTGAGATTTTAATATGTTAATAGCTTCCTTAACCTTTGTATCGTCTGGATTCCTTGTTAACTCCAGCTCTTTTCTCTTAATTTCCTCTTCCAGTTCTGTTCGTTTTAACCCTTGCTTATTTCTATGTGTTTTATTTATATTCATCAAAACTCCTCTCATATACGCTTTGCTTGCATCCCATACAAATTCCATAGATGTACCCTTATTCATATTCAAAACAAAATATTCAGATAGTAATTTTTTACAATCATTAATATAGTTTTCATATCTAAATAAATTTTCATTCAGTCTCCAAGACCTTCTTGCCTGCACTACCCTTCCCAACTCCATCCAAACTGGGTTATGGTCCGAAAGGACTCTAGCTGCAATCTTTGTTTTCTTGACCCTAGAAAGCAAATCATTAGTGGTTAGAATAAAATCAATCCTTGAAAGGGATTGATGCCTGTCCGAGAAGAAAGTGAAGTCATATTCCTCTGCATTTCTTTCTCGCCAGATATCTCTCAATTCAAAATCATCCATAATGTCAAAGAAAGATTTGGGTAACTTTGCTCGCATCTTGGTATTTAGGCGGGAAATCTTCTTATCTCTCTTAGTGTCTATCACTCCATTCCAGTCACCCAATAGTATACAGGAACTATAGTCCCACTGTACTAATTTAGCATGAAGATTTCTATAGAATCTATCTTGCTGTTGATTGGGAGCATAAATTCCCAAAAGTAATGTCTTTTTCCCTTCTAAGATTAAGTCTAAGGCAATATATCTTCCGAAGGGATCTGCTTCTATTAATTCAGCTTTCATATCTTTTCTTAAGTATACAACTATACCATTCTTCTTTTCCATAGCAGAAGCTGCAAAATGTTGACCAAGTTTTGAGTTGATCAAATATTTTTGATCAGTTGACTTGATATGAGTTTCTTGCAAACAAATTACATCGTTCTTAAACTGTTTAAGATAATGAGATATTTTCTTCCTCTTCTGTGGAGAGTTCAGTCCGTTGACATTCCATGTTAAAATCTTAGTTGTCATCTTTGGTTGGTTGAAGCATTTTTAGAGCTTCCTGCACGGCCTGTTTAACCTTAGGTCTAGCTCCTCCCACTGCTTCCAGATTTGTTGTTGTAGTTCCTTGATCGATGGCCGATGATTGTTGATGCTGTTGCTTTTTAGCTTGTTTCTCCATACGTCTAGTAGTCATGCGGCTAGGTCTTGGTTCCATAGCACCTTGCACTTCTAGAGAAGAGAGATGCTCCATCTTGTCTGGTGGTTGTGTAGTTTGCTGTCTATCCTGTCCTTCTTGTGGTCTTTCTCTAGGTCCAGATGGTGCAGGGTGTCCGGCCTTCAATATATTATAATAAAAATCTCGGGCTTTCCATACAGAGTTGAGGCGGTACCTTTGCTTATCAAATGTAAATATGATGCCGAATGGTGCATCCCATCTATACTGTATCTGACGATTTCTGAGTTCTTCGACCAAAAAAGCGTAGTCTCTTCTGGCTCTTAACATTTGAGGTGGTATCTCTTTCAAAACAGCCAGGTCTTGACCGCCAATTTGAAGCTTAGTGTTATAAGACGCTTGCAGTACCATATTTCTGAACTCTCTTGTGGTAAAATATATAACGATGTCTCGAGGAAGCTGCTTCTGCTTTGCCAGCCAGGAGTTAACGCGGTAAGCTTTGTCAATTTGCCAGCCTTGGTTGGTCCCTGGTCTTCCCATCAGGCGGTCAAAAGCTTCCAATAGGATCTGTTTCAGGTTCTCCTGTTTCTCCTCACGCAGCCCCCTTACTCTTAATGCGAACTCCATTTGTCGGTACTGTATCATAATAATTTCTTTTTCAGCATTTTCCACTTTTTGTTCCACCACCTCTGTTTTCAATGTCAAGTTAGCATTGGCATCATTAAGAACCTCTAGAGTATCTTCCACTCCAGAAATATGTTCTGTTAATACAGTTACAAGACTCAGCATGTCGTCTCTAATTTTATCAACCTTAGCCTCAAATTTCTCATACAACTCCTGTTTAAGTCCTTTTATTTCACTTTTAATTTCTTCTTTCATTTCTTTTATTTCCTCTTTTCTCTCCTCTCTATTATCTCTAAATTTATCTTCCATTTTAATTGTCTGTGCATTAAGAGCCTCGCTTAGATTACTCAGAAAAAATTCTTTCGTTAACACATCCCCAGCAGGGGGCGTAGGAAGCAGAGGCTGCAGCTTTGTGCCAGGCACTGAGGATGTGCCCCTGGAAGTAGAGGGTGACGACTTCAAGTTAATATTTGATTTTGAGGCCATTTCAAAATTTGTCTGCCTGCAGTTAATAAAACTCTATTGCCTAAATATGCAGTTTTAAGTAAAGAGGCTTTTATTTTGAAGTTTAAGGCTTGGCAAAACTTTCAGTGAGTAAACATTGTAACAAGACCGTTCAGCAAATTCATCACCATTTAACTTCCAAATAAGCAAGGTTAATGAAGGAGTAAAATTCTTCTATTGTGAAACCAAAACATATGATAAGCTATCTCTTTTGTTTTGAATTCTTTTGAAGTCTTGTGAGAATTAGCAAAAAGTGTTCGTTATTACCGGAGAAACCAGCCTGCTCGGCGCCATTTTAAAAGCCTCTGAGTAAATAATTTTTCGGAGGAGAAAAAGAAAAGAAGCTAAAATGTTGATAAGCAATTATTGTCCTCGCAGTAAACGGATTCAGCTCGTGATAAGATTAAATCAAACAAAACTTAGAGCAGAGTGGGAGAGACCTACTTTGTCCTGCACAAGGCAGTTTGAAGTTCCCAGCACGGACAGCCGTTCTGCCTTGGGCTAGCCCCCCTTTCCTTGCAAGCACAAAAGCTGCAAAAATCGAAGAGCATTTGCCAGCAAAACAGTTTCTTCTTTCCCTCTTGCCTGAAGGATAAGAAAACCTGATAAGACGTCAGATGGAAGATCCTCTAAACAGGTACGTAGCCAGGAATTCGGAGGCAGCTGATTTTTTGCTGCCCCCACCAGTAAGCTCCTCCCAGGAAGTCCGCCTAGTTTCTTACCCTAGGCCGGGGAGACCTGTTTTCCCCCCTCCCCGAGCCTCCGCTCAGGCCCTGCACTTACCTTGCATCCAAAATGCACCGTGTGGAGACTCCTGGGAGGGGTGGGTGGGGCCGGGCCAGTGAGGGGTGGGATTTAGAGGTTCTATGAAACAGCCATAATGTTAGCTATGGGTTCTCCCAAACCCGGGTGAACCCGTAGCAGCCCACCCCTGTTTTTAATCCAGAGTTAAATTGTGAAGTCGTGGTACATTCTGGGTTTGGTGTTTGCTTGCAGACCTTTCATTGACCAACTACGTAAACAGCATCATCAAACAAACAACCAAGCTCAGAGAGCCCCAAGGATTCCGCAGGAGATTTCTGCAGCCTTTTCAGCTACAGATATGGAGATGCTTTATAGCAATATAGCAATAGCAATAGCAGTAGACTTATATACCGCTTCATAGGCCTTTCAGGCCTCTCTAAGCGGTTTACAGAGAGTCAGCATATTGCCCCCAACAACAATCCGGGTCCTCATTTTACCCACCTCGGAAGGATGGAAGGCTGAGTCAACCCTGAGCCGGTGAGATTTGAACCGCTGACCTGCTGATCTAGCAGTAGCCTGCAGTGCTGCATTTAACCACTGCGCCACCTTGGCTCTTTATTATAAATCATTGGTGTAAAAGTTTTTAGCAAGCATAGTATGATGATATCCCCCTATCAATCAGCACTAGATCACAAGATTGACAAATAGAAGGACAGTTTAATAAAATAATACAGATAGTATTTGACTGAAGGCCACAATTGGAGCCAGAATTTCTGTTGTTAAGCAAGGCATTTGTTAAGTGAACAACACTCACCTTTATAATCTTTTTGTCACAGTTGTTAAACAAATTACTGCAATTTAAGAGAATCACATGGTCATTGAGAAAATCTCACCTCCCCCCCTCCCCCGACTTCGCTTGTTGGAAGCTGGTTGGGATGGTTACAAATAGTGATGAAATAACTACAGGACACTGAAACCATCATAAATACATGCCAATTGCTAACTCTAACAGTTGTAAGTGTGAAGTCCAGTCGTAAGTCATTTTTTTCAGCACCATTGTAACTTCAAATGATGTCTAAACAAATGGTAGTGACTCGAGGACTATCTCTATTACAGGAGTAAAAATCATTGCTGCTTATTAGCCAATCTACACTCCATTTTTTAAATTAGTTTACAATATATAATGCAAAAATACAAAAGCAAATAATAGGAAAAATAGGGGAGGGAAAAGTGTAGAAAAGGAGAGAAAAAATAAAAGGCATTGATTTCCAACTCCCTTTGAGGCAGTGGAATAATTTAATAACATCAAACCAGAACTTTTTACTTTTACATAATAGTATAGATTTTCCATTTCTATAACAACAAACCTATCGAATTCATAAAAACCAAAATTAAAGTTTTATTTTTTTCTACCTCAAGCACAAAGTCCAGAATCAGTTTCCAAGTAGAAACAAAAGTAATTGTGTTTTTTCTTTAATCAAAGCAGTCAATTTAGCCATCTCTTGCTAATTCCATCAACTTTTTCAGCCATTTGTTCACTGGGAAGCGCAATGTCCTTCCATTTTTGTGCATAAGATAATCTTGCTTCCTTCAACATATATAACATTAAAGTTCCAAAAAAATATTCCCAAGTCTTTTTCCATTAAACCCCAAAGAAAAGTTTCTGGTTTTATCTTTATATTAACTTTAAGAATTATCTGTATTAGGATATGAATCCTTCTATTTCTTTGCTTTATCGCCATAAATGATAAATGGTATCTCTTCTTTACATTTTCATTTCCAACATTCATTTGCAGTAACTTTATACATTCTTGACAGTTTATCTGGTGTTAAATACCAACAATACACCATCTTATATATTTTTTTCTTTTAAATTATAATTTAGTGTAAATTTAAACCTTTGGTCCACATATTCTCCCATTGTTCAAACATTACATTATATCCAAAGTTCCTTAACCACTGAATCATGCAACGCTTTACATATTCATTTTCCAAATTCAAATTCAATAGCAATTTATAAACCTTAACAATAATGTTCATTACTACCACACAGTAGGATTTCCAATTCATTTTTAACAAAGTCAAACCCATCACTCTTTTTATTTAATTTAAATCTTTCTTTCAATTGTAAATATGTAAATGAATGGCAAACATGTCCTTCTGATTCTAACTCCTTAGACTTGAGGATAGGATCACCAAAATTAAAAGGTATTATTTAACTATAAGTCCACAAGTCCAGCTTCACCACCATTTCCTTTCTGAAAAAAACTTCCTGGACTGGACGCCCAAAGAGGCATCTTCATAAAAAACCTTGTTTTATATTTATTCCAAACTCTTAGAATGGCATGTCTAACGAAGTGGCTATTAAAATCAACATTTACCTTAACCTTGTCATACCATAAATAACAATGCCTTCCAAATCTTAATTTCTAGATCTTGTAGAGCAAGTAACCTCCTATTTTGGAAGTTCACCCACTCTTTTAGCCAGACCAAACAACAAGCATTGAAATACAATTTCAAATCTGGTAAACCCAAACACCCCTCTTTCCTTAACATCTTGCAGTAGTTTATATCTAATTCTTGGTTTTTTTCCCTTGCTATATAAACTTTGAAATATCCATCTGCCATAGTTTAAATGGAATATCAGTTGAAAGTATTGGTAATATCTGAAACAAAAAAAGGCATCTTTGCTAAGACATTCATCTTAATTACCGAAATTCTACCCAATAGTGATAAATGCAGTTTATCCCATCTTAATAAGTTCTTTTTGATATCATTCCAGAGAGGCACATAGTTATTTTGAAACAGTTTTGAGCTTGTGTTTGTCAATATGAGCCCCAAATATTTCACCTTTTTCTCAACCCTAAAAGCAGACTTTTAGTCAATATATCACAGTCCTGTGAGTTCATATTCTTAAAAAGTATTGTTGTTTTCTGTTTCTTTATTTTAAAACCCAATAAAACCCCAAACTCCTAGAGGATTGGCTCGTCATTTTACAGAACGCGTCCAAGTCAAGGCCCATCTGGCTTCAGCTAGCAAATTTCTTTAAAGGTAAAAGAGAGCCCTATTAGGGAAGAATTAGGTTCTAAAATCTAACAATGTTTTCCATGAAGTGTGTGTGTTTGTGTGTGTATGTGTATGTATGTACATATATACACACTAGTGTTGGGTTCCGGCTCTCGTTCCAACTGGTAAATGAACGCACTGTCAGACCTGTAGTTAGGTTTCTTTTAGGATCTTTGGCCTGCCACACTTTCTATTATTTCACTGTTTCATTAGTGTAGTAATTGGGACTGGGGAATAGAAGGGAGTAGAATGGTGGAATGTGTTGTTGTCATTCCTTTCTAGAAGCCAAGGTCATCTTTTGTCTCTGCATCTCTGCACCTGACCGGAACCAGCATGGCCGAAAAAGATTGGACCATGTGGTGGATTTATGGGTGTGGGGATAAGATCATGAACTTTCAACTGGGTGGAATCCCAGGAAGTTTTCAGATTTGGGATTCCACAGTTCATTGCCAACATGTCTGTCTTATTAAATTGGAACTTTAAGAATAGCTTTGCCTTGGACTCTGATTTAATTCTGCATGATATTTGGAACGCTGACACACACGCAGCATGTGCATGTGTCTTGCTGTCCAGTGATGCATCCGCAAGCCTCCGCGATGCTCTAGCTGCTCGGTAGAGCGTCGTGAAGGCTCTGTATGCACCATGCGCATGCGTAGAAGCACCAAAGACTTTAAAGAAAGATAAGGAGCGTGGGCAGGCAGGTGGGCCCTCCGGAGTACCATACCAGAGTGGTACCTGGTGCTCCAGGCAGGCTCCGGTACGCCCCTACTGGGGCATACTGTCTGCAACCCACCTCTGATACATACATATACATACATATACATATGCATATGCCAGGGACGTGCAGTTAGGGGAGGCAGGGGACGCAGAGCCTCACCACTGTCATCATGAAAAGAAAATAAATGTAAAAGGAAAAAGGCAAGGGCTGAGGTCAGGCTGAGCTAGTTGCTGCCAGACTCACCGTGGATGACTTTGCTTAGTGCTTAACTGTTTAAAAAAGCCTCTAACAAAGTGCCCTCTACATGAGGCGGCAGGAGAACAACGTGCCTCATCTAGTCTGACTTTTTATGATCACTCGAGCAGAGTTAAGCAAGGGTTAAAAGCCAAAAAATTCCTGATGTAGATGAGGCACGCCGTTCTCTTGCCTCCTCCTGTAGAGGGTGCTTTTTTAGAGGCTTTTTTAAACAGTTAAGCAGAGTCATCCACAGTGACTCTGGCAGCAACTAGCCCAGCCTGACCTCAGCTCTTGCCTTTTTCCTTTTACATTTTTTTTCTTTTCATGATGGCAGGCAAGAGCAGAGTTGAAATCCTTTCTGAAGCAGCTGGAAAAGGTATGTGTGGGTTGGAGAGAGGGGGAGGAATTCAAACGTCATCCTCCTGGTGAAACTTTGTGTGTGTGTGTGTGTGTGTGTGTGTGTGTGTGTGTGTTTGTTTGAGAGAGGGAGGAAGGAGCATATTGAGACAGTTCTTTAGTTTATGCACTGTGTAACACTCTAATACTATGCCTTTGGGTCTTCTGAAATTTTAATTATCCAATCATAAGCAAAAACAATGTTTTCAGTAGAATGAATTTCCACTTCTACTTACACCTGCCAGTCAAAATGCTGCTAGTGGTGTTGCTAACATGGGCTAAGGAGGAGAACCTAAATTTTCTGAATCCTGGTGCAACTGTGTGTGTGTGTGTGTGTGTGTGTGTGTGTGTGTGTGTGTGTTTGAGAGAGGGGGAGGGAGGGAGAGAGGGAGGAAGGAGGGGAAGGGAGAAGAAAAAGAAAGAAGGAAACGTATTTAGCAAAGGAAAAAAACAAATGCTATCGCTTTAAATTGGAACTGAGCATGCCTGGCTGTGGAATTCTGGGAGTTGAAGTTCACAAGTCTAAAAAAAATTCTGCCTCATTAGGCATAAACCTCACCGCACGTCACTGGCATATGCGTATTTATATACATATACACATACACAAACACACACAGACACACACACACACACACACAAATATAAATGGTGTGTGTGTTTATCTTCCAGCATAATTCTGGAACACCTTGAGCAATTTCAACCAAACTTGGTACACAGATGACTTATTCTCTGGAAACAAATACGGGTGTGTGTGTAAGACACCCCTAAAATCTCTCGGGGTGTGTGTTCTGTTAAGATGCAGCCTGATGTGCCTTAAAATGGCTTCTACTGTACAGTGCAGTGGAGTTGCCATGGCAATGGCTTCATTGTACTCCACAAGGGGCTCCCTCTGGTAAGGTGGGAAATCCAACATAGAATGATATTTGGTCCTGATATTTTCCCCCTATAAATAAATACCCGGGCAATCCTGGGTTATCGGCTAGTTATATATATATATTTTAAATCAATATTAAAATGTTTTAAACAGAGGCAATTCCAGTTTTGATGGAAATCAACACTATTTTTAGAAGTGGGCAAAAAGGATGAAGCAGAGAAAAGGCCTTCAACAGAGAAAACTGAAGTAAGAATAAAAATGGTGAAATTATTTCAGATGAAAATTGACAATAGAACATATACAGTTATTTTAGAGACGTGTGGCAGAATTATATGATACATCAAGGAGTGAACCTGAAGTGAATAAATGTGAATGTCCAAGGCAGAAAATTATAATACAAATATGTTGTATGGAGAAATGGTAATGTAGATGTGTCATTAGGCTTATGTGGTAATGTAGATGTGGATATGATTTGCTTATGGAAAACCTGGGTGGCTTATGAAATCTTGAGACGGGCCTGTTAATTGGACGAATGATGTTATTTTTTCCCCCTCCATACATAAGGAAACGTAGCAAGGATGAATGCCTTTGTCTGTTACTAGGCCTCCTGGGAAGATATTGGGAAAGCATGAGAAATGACAATGAGCGAAATTTAAGTGGCATATTGTTACATTGAGCAAAGTGCACGGAGAGAAGATTCTTGCCCTTCAGAAGGTCACTGAAGAATATTTGAATGAAAAAGTTAACGGTAGGTAGGTAGGTAGGTAGGTAGGTGTGTGTGTGTGTGTGTGCATGCGTGACAGATGTAACTACATGGCCACATGATGGCAATATTTTCTTGGAAACCATACAAGCACATTTGAATTATATGTTTAGTATCTTTATTCCAAAACTTACTTTATTTGTAATTCTAAACTATATAAAAATATAGAATGTTTTGCTTTGGTATCTATGCAGTCAGCATTCATCAAATCACACTATGTCAAGCTGTCATACTCGATTCATGCTGAAAGCCCAATTATGTGAACCAATTTCAATCCCCCCTTTGGCTAGCTGGCTGCATTTTAGGCCACTGATTTCTTCCTGTCATTCACTGGGCTTCCCAATTTGGATCAATCTTCTTGTTACAGCTGTACCTGTTTCTCTTTAAGAAACTTTTGAGATCTGTTCTCTCCTTCACATCGGACTTCTTTTCCACACATAAAAATGTTTGAAGGAAGGAAGGAGCTGATGCACTCTGCTGAAGGCCATTTCATGTCTTCTCCCCATGTGATTCACAGAAGTGTCACTTCTAAAGTTGACATAGTGTGCCAAATTGTAGTCAGAGATCTAAGTACTGAGGCTGTGATGCTTAGATGCTATGCTTTTCCTGTTTGCCTTACATCAATCAGAATACAGCTGGAAGGGACCTTGGAGGTCTTCAAGTCCAACCCCCTACTCAAGCAGGAGACCCTATACCATTTCAGGCAGGTGGCTGTCCAGTCTTTTCTTTAAAACCTCCAGTGATGAAACCCTACAACTTCTGAAGGCAACCTATTCCCCTAGTTAATTGTCCTCACTGTTAGGAAGTTTCTCCTTAATTGAAGGTTGCTTCTCTCCTTGATTAGTTTCCATCCATTGTTTCTTATCTTGCCTCTACTTTGGAAAATAAGTTGCCCCCCTCTTCTTTGTGGCAGCTGTGCAAATACTAGAATACTGCTGTTATGTCACCCCTAGTCCTTCTTTTCTCTAGACCCAATTTTTGCAACCATTCATATGTTTTGTCTCCAGGTCCTTAATCGTCAAAGTTGCTTTTCTTTGCATTTTTTCCAAAGTCTCAACATCTAATCAACCCTTTTCCATTTATTCCCCCAACCCATTTTTTAATCTCTAAATCCACAGTTAAAACTTCTTTCATTAAGAATTGAAGGAAACTCACCTAGTGAATGCCATCAAACTTAATTCTTAATACCTGAAAAACAGTAAGAAAAAGTAATTCTGAAAGTGATTAAGAATGAATCTCAGTCAAACTTCATGTCTATATAGGCTACATTACAACCATGAGCTTACTTGAAATCCCATGACTCTCAGCCGCTCAGGTCTTCAGCCAACAACAGAAATCTCAGCTCCTGTAGTCTACTTGCAAGGAGCAGTTGTCTAGAGTACATGTGGGTGATCACACCATCTCTCCCTTCTCAGAAGAGATTTCATTGACCAAGGTCCACCCTTTGGCCACCAACATCCTTAATACTTTAGCAATGTCTACTTCTCTATGTCCTCACCAGACCTGTCTTATTGCCACTGCTATAGATCAGTAAGAGTCCTTGTGTTGTACAGTGAAAATATAATTGGGATATCCATAGCTGTTTCTTGCTTTCGGTCTTCATCAACCTTGATATTAATAAAGAGTTTTATGCATTAAAATTATTTATTAATTGATCTATCTTGGGTATAATAGATCAAAATCAATATACTGAAATGAGTATGTGACCAATATGTCTCTGGACATGCTAGACAACTGTGTGGCTTTCTAAATTATAGGAATGTTGTAAGGTTTTTAATGAAAAGTTAAAGTTACATCTTAATTAATACTTCAGAGTAATCTTCATTATATTCTAAATGTAAATAATTGGTTACAATTGATTTTCTCTAAATATATAATTAATCCTTATATATAAGAAAGATGTATTAACAGAAGATACCACGCTAACTAGGCTGGTTCCTTTGATATCTGTCTTGCATCTCTTCCAGAAGAGTTGCTATCTTCTCAATGTTTTGCTGATATTAACTGTGAGTCATCTGAAAATCAATTTTACTGTAAAAAAAATAAATTTTCTGGCACCTTATACCTCCTATCAGCAAAACTCTAAATAGATGGCAGCTCTTCAGCAATCTCTGAATTTCAGCATTCCTATTGCCCTACAGTACTGGGATGAAATATCCACATATATATTGCCCTAATAAAGCTGAAGACTAACGTAACATTGTAGTTAAAAAAGAGAGAAATGGAAAATAGCTGCTTCAAATATCAGTTTGGTTATTTAACTCAATGGGTAGGATTGGCTAAGCTTCTCTCCTTGAATATCCTCCTCTCCACCCCGCTCCCACCATCTGCAATGAATGAAATTGTCCTGTTAAGGGCCATTGTCATAGAACTTGTTGCTGTTCCTTTCCAGCCAAGAGACTCATTATAGGTCCTATGCAGAAGCAATCTATGTATGGGAGAATGTGGTCTGAAGGAAGGTGTAATTTGCACTGTGCAGCAACCTTCTTAAACTTCTTGAGACTTCCACTGAATTTGTCAAGCAAAGAACGAAGAGTTCATAGCAGCATAGTCATAAGAGGCTCTGTTATGACTGCTGATTGCAGAATCTGGCTCATCTCAGACAATGCTGGTCTAATGTTAATCATGGTGTTAATTTATGCTCAATTGAGTGTTGATTGCTAGTGAGGAAGTGTTTAGACACTGACCCTGGGCCAGTGTCAGCCCTGGAGGCCATCTTTTTCTTTGGATGTTCAGGGCTGTCACACTTAGTGCTGTGGGAAAACAGGAGGGGGTTTGCATGGAGTTGTTGGAGATATATAGCCAGAACAACATTCCTTTCTCTAGGAGTCAAGGACATTAAGCCTGCAGTTGGAGAGGCATGACTGGGGGATCATCTCCAGTTGGGATAGTGGATGGATTGGACCATGTAATGGACACGTGGGTGCAGGGGATGGGACTTTGACTTTCCTTTAGGTGGGGAAAACCCAGGGGCTTTCAGATTCGGGTTTTCCCAAATGTGCCAATATGACATCTCTAATAAAATGCATACACTTCTTTGATACATAGAAATATTGTATCAGTTATGAAATAATCCCAGGGAGAGCTCTGCCTAAAAGGACCATTCAATCAAGGTTTATATTCTTGCTTATTTTCTCATGTATTCAGAGTGTAACAGATTTGAAACCATTGAGTTTGAGGATCATTTCCACCTAGCTCTCACTTTAGTAATGGGCTTGTCTGATTTCAGTCTGTTTCTTTCTGACCTTGTAAGAATTGGCTATCATTCTCCAATTGATTCAATTCCCATTTCATTACTTTTCTTTCTCCTCGCACATCCTCCATGTCCATTTCCTCTGTGCAACCTATCTGTTTTTGTCTTGACATATCATGGTGTAGTATATGCACAATAGTCCAATTTTTTTACTTCCAGTTCGTTCGGCCATGCACATGCACGCATCCACAGAAGTGTCCGGGCAGGTGGGCAGAGCCTTCCACTGAGATTACTGCCAGTTCGCCTGATCCGGGCCAAACCGGGAGCAACCCACCTCTGTTACAGTATATTTCGGTTCCCAGTGTTGTGTAAATTTCATATAATACCACATTCCCTGAACTGCCAGCCTTCCAATGAGCCAGGCTAGGTCAGAAAAGCAGAGGGGAAAAAGTCTGTCTTAAATAAGACCTTAATTCATTCTCGATTCCTGAAAGTTCTTATTTTTTAAGTTAGAGAAATTTTTAAGTTAGCCATTTCTGCATAATTCAATTTAACTTTTCTATAGGCTTTTGCCGGAAAGTTTTCCCCTCCCTAAATGGAAAGTTATGGTGATATTTTTGAAGTTATCTGAATGTTAACTGTTATTTACATCCTTTTATGTCAAAAATGAAGTCGCTTCGGGCATTCTGATGCTTTCCCATTATAAATTATAGTTGAAGGTTTTATCAAGCAGAATCTCAAATTAGTTCAAATTGAATCTTGTTGCCTTTGTAACCTGAATCATACATTTGAACTGAATCCTGCTACCCTTAAATCTCAAATTGGATCTTGGCTAATTTACATATCTGTACCATTATTGTAGTGAGTCACTAGAGGGAGATGTTTCTATATTTGCACAGCATAGAAAGAGATTTTGTTTCAAAATGTTTTATTTACTGAATAAGGCCCTCTTGGATTCCAACTGAACAACTAATACCTTCTCTATACGTGTTGATTTATCACTTAAAGATAGGTTTGCTTATATTTGTCTTTGAAAATTGATTCATGCCCAGAATAAGTTGCTCTTAACCTTTCCTTGTACACAGAAAAGTAAACTTTTCTCCAAGTGAACCAAAGGGAATTAAAAATAAATTATAGCAATTTTATTTCAAATGTAGTACTATGTCTGATGCACTCAGGAGTAAGCTCACTGTAGGGTTTTTCTCCCTGTAGCAATGTCTGTACTCAGTTCCAAGTAGCTGCTATAAATATATTAACTAATAAAAAGAAATCACTAACTTTTTTTTAAGCTTGGTCATTTTCCAGCCACTGAGATATACAATTTATCATGGACAATGGAAAATCTCCATATATAGACATTAAATCTAACTGTCCCAGATTTTCTATAACTTTTCATGGCAGGTTCTTCTTAATAAGAGAGTAGATGGATTTGAGAAAGGTTATTTTATTTTCCTTTCTTTTGGTACCAAGCAATTAGCAATAGCAATGCCATTGGCAAAAAAAAAAAAAAGTCCCAAACTATTGTCTTGGGGCCAGGAACTGAATTTTGGAAAGATTTAACGAAACTTTGAAGCTGTAGCTGATATCTCATATTCCTTTTATTTCAGCTTCGTCTATGAACAAATTAAAAGGCCTGGGGGAAGTTACTATTTTTGTCATATTTAAGGTGACCAGACGTCCTGATTTCAGCGGGACAGTCACGATTTCTAACAATTTGTCCCGTGTCCTCGGGCGTTTTAAAAAAGTCCCGATTTTCTGGCTTCATGTTGAAAGCCCAGTGGATCTGCTTAAAAATCCTAACCGGGGCAAGACAAAAGACATCCTGTCTAATCCCTCTCTCTGTCTCAGTACTTTCATTGAAGATACTAAAACGTTAAAGCAAGAAAACAGACCCCCCCCCCGCCCCTTTTACCTCATTTTATAAGAAAAAGTACCATAGAGCTCCAGGAAATACTTAGCTAGAGAGGTAGCAAGTGTTCTTTCCTGGATTTTCCGGAGGGGAGGGGCACGGAGGTTGGAGGTCGGCTCGTGTGGAAAAAATGGTGGCAAAGTTTCTTTGAAAAATATTTCCCTGACTAATTTCACAATTTTAATTTGCTCAGTTCTTTGTATTAACATCTACATCATTCTGGATTGACTTGGAGTGCTCACTTGTGCCTGCTGGTAAGTGAGCTGGGTTTTTTTCTTTTATTTTTTTAATGTATTTTAAAATAATATTTTATTTATTGTGCATAGGATTTTTTTAAAATTTATTCTGTGTAGATTCTTTTTTTAAATTGTCTTAGACTATTTAAAAAAAGATTCTATCCAAAATAAATTGAAGTGAAACCATTTTTAAAAATTCTATGCACAATACTTTGAAATATATTGTGCATAGAAAGAATAGTTTGAAGTGTTTTACTTCAATTTATTCTGTGTGGATTCTTTTTTTAAATTGTCTTAGGCTATTTAAAAAAAGATTCTATCCAAAATACCAGCTATAGTTATTCACTTAAGAACTGTGGCAAGAAAGGTGGTATAATGGGCTTAGTGACCAAAGGTACAATGGCATTGAAAAAAGTGACTGATGACCATTTTTCACACTTAGTGACCATTTTCACACTTAGCGACCGTTGCAGCATTCTCATGGTCACGCGATCAAAATTTTGATGTTTGGCAACAGTTACAATTTATATTTGTAAATTGTAGTTATGTTGAAATAAAAAAAAATTATAATACTATTTTTGCGTTATATGAAAATTTTTGTTGCTCCGTATAAAATTTTTAATCAAGCCCCCCCCCCTTCCCGGTCAAAGGTGTCCCTCTTTACCAATCTGAAAATCTGGTCACCTTAGTCATATTCAGCTCCCTCCCTCTCCTCTGTAGAATTAGCATAATGATATTAAAATATTAACCTATCATACAACATTGTGGAACAGGCTCCTTAGACAAATATATAAATTTATCCAAACATCTGAAAGAAATATGAGAAAATGGAAAATAATGTAACCATCAAGGTGCTGTTCTTTGCCCTTTTTCATCATTGCTTGCCTTTCTTTCAATCAGAAACACACAGTCTCTGTTTTTGAGTGTTATTGGAGTTTGGAATAGAAGACCTACAAGGTCCCTTCCAATTCTGTTGCTCTGTTATTCTGTTAAGATGGTTAGGGACATAATATACTAAACTATGATTGGGAGATCCATGTTCCATTCCCCACATGCCATGGAAGTCACTGGGTGGGTGATGCTGCATGAATGGTTGTGTGAATAAAATACAGAGTGGCTGAGTTTCCCAAAGAAAGTATGGTGTGCAGTTTTGTCCAGTGGTGGGATCCTGCCAGTTTAACAACTGGTTCAGTGATCGCGTGCTTTGCACGCATCACCAGTTTTAACAAAACTTACCTTCCGTGTTACTTCTGGGGAGTAACACAGCTAAGGCATGGCAATCCACTCTGCCATGCAAATCAGCTAAGATGATATAGGTAAGTAAATCGCAGAGGCAGGTGGGCGAGCCAACCTGATTGTTGGTGCAAATCAGTTTGCTCCCCAGCTGATCGTCGAACTACTGGTTCACCTGAACCAGTCCAAACTGGCTGAATCCCACCTCTGGTTTTGTCTCTTTCTTCCTATTCTTTTCAGCAATTTCTATCCCCAAACCATGTTTTGAGGTCCTTGAATCCCTTTCCTTTCTTCAACCCACAGCAGCAACAAATGCCTTCTGACCCAAGTGCTCTCTTTCATCAATCCCAGGCTCAGGGAGTTAATGAAAGTCTTTCTTTGGCTAATGAAGCCCCTTCCCCATTGAGCTGCTTTTCTTCTTTCTTCCCACCATCAAGAGCAATATGAGAGTTGGAGGGAGGCAGAGGTGGTATGCTGCTGGTTTGCACCGGTTCACGCGAACCGGTAGTGGCAGTGGCATGAGGCTCCGCCTACCCACCCTGACATCATCACGGACAGTTCTGCGCATGCCCAGACATGCCCAGAACATTACCGAACCGATAGTGAAGAGAATAGAATACCATTACTGGGGTGGGGTGAGGGGTATTGATGGGCCCCTAAACTAGAAGTGCTAACATGTATGATAGTGTTGTGCACTGTTTTTCTTTCCAGTGAAGGACCAAACTTGAGTGGACAGGGCCATGACAAAAGCTAAACATGATTTAATCTAAGTTTAATGTAGTAAAGTTAATAAGATTATTCAACATATATTTTATCATTTCATCCCAGACATACTAAAAATGTTGAAGTTGTCTGGAAAAGCCAAAATCAATGGGGAAGCTGCATGTTTTTCCTTGCTTGATCTTCATTTGGCCAATTTTATTTTTCTCTGCATAGCTATGTTCCTGCCTGCAATATAGCTCACCCAACCTGGTGTCCACCATATATATATATATATTCTAAGATGCCACATCCACAGCTCAAAGCTAGCATAGAAAAATGACTAGACTCCCTACAGAGTAGAGGAAACAGCTGAATAGGTACTTCCACAGATTATGCATACAGATATGTCTAGAGATAGGTAGGTAGGTACTGTATGTATGTGTTTTCTGATATGTTTTATGGGCCATTTTTAATACAACATAATTTCCTGCCTTGGTCTCCTATGCTGTGATCATCAAATGTAATTGCTATGGACCTCTGAGATCTGAATGTAATTAGTAGCTAAGTTTTGCCTTTACCCTTACGCAGTATGAATGTCTTTGATGACTTCCCTCCTCCTGATACATTAGACAATGATACATGATATTGATCTCATTGCAGTGTAGATTCATGCTGTAATATTGATAGCCAATTACTGTGTATCTGAACACCAAAGCTTTGGGAAGTACAACTTCTGGTTAAAAGAACTAATTAACTGCCCATCCTAATATACATTCTTATTGAGTTTTTCTCATGGTACAATGCAGGAAACATGGTATGTGGAGTCAAAAGCTATTGTTCCAATTTTAAAAGGTAAAACTGAAGATTTGAGATTACAGATACAAAGGATAGTGTTCCAAAATTATTCTTGCACATTTTTTACATTTCTCCAAATATGGGACACAGCTCAGAAGAGATGTCAGGAGGCTAGTAATAAGGCAGCAGAATATTCCATATCTTGGTTTCTCTTGCCATTTTGCTCCACACTGAAGTTTTCTTTCACCAACAATGTAAAACAACACAGGCATTATCAACTGCCAACGACCAGTCTGAAGTCAGTACGTTAGCTAAGTATGATCATTCCATTGAGGTTCAGTAAAGTCTCCACTTAAGGAGTAGTGAGGAACTTGGCAAAATATTGTCTAGGGAACCAATGAGTTCAGTGGGCTTGCAGACCTAAGCTAAAAAAAAAAGCAGTTTGATCACAGTACTTCTTTACATTGTCCTCATCCCTGGGAATGGTCGGCTTTCAAAAGCTATTTAACATTTGGCCTAGGCCAGAGGTCAGCAACCCATGGCTCTGGAGCTGCATGTGGTTCTTTCATCCCTCTGTTGCGGCTCCCCGTTGCTCAAAATATGTGTCACAACTGCCAATGTTGGACATCTGTTGGCACATTATTTCTTGAGATTTTCAACCTCCAGTAGGCCATCCATGGTTAAATCCAAGAAAAGAAAAGTTTCAGAAGAAAACAATATTTAATTCAACTACATATCCTAGTTTTGTGGCCGCTCAGGAAATAATCAGGCACAGGAAGGGTTTTGTGGCTCCTGGTGTTTTCTTTTCTGTGGGAAATGGGTCCAAATGGCTCTTTGAGTGTTTAAGGTTGCCGACCCCTGGCCTAGGCATTGATTGTTCCCAGCTATGGCCCATTTCAAATTCAAAAGTCTATTTTTGCAATGACAGATGTTGCCACAACTGCATCTGTGAACACCTGACTCGTCTGTGTACTGTTCCATGCAAGCAGCCATGAGTCAGTAGTTGCAGAGAGACCATATGGTACACTTTTTTTGCAGATAGTCCTAGGTGCAACCACTGGCCAGATTAGGAAAAGCTTGCTTGCAAGTAGAAAGTGCCTAAACTGGGAGAAAGCATCTTCCACTAAAAAGTCTTTTTTTAATATCACGCACTCCCAACATTTGTAGTCTAGAAACATTCCATTGAGTAATTAAATCCAAAGCAATGAATATTTTTTTCAGTACTGTAGACAATGGTAATCATGCAAACATACCTGGGGAATTAATTATTTCTTCCTGCCACCCTAAATTCGAGCAACATTATCTTTTGAATGCAGAGCATTACAGTACTCCTTTGTGAAATCTGTCTAAGCTTATGCTTTTCTCACAGTCTTGTAACAAGTTTAACAACTGAAAACTGAATGAGATTTAACTGGTGTAGCTTTCGCATAATGGAATCTCTGGCTGGAACAAGACCGGTTACTGAATGTCCATCTGTTGTGTGGCTCCTAATGACTGTTGCCCTGTGACAAGCCGTGATGTGCAGAAATGTTTGGCTAAAGGCCATGGCAGGTTTCCTGCTTGTATAACTAGTCGGGTTAAACCTGGATTCATCAGTATCTAGCATTATGGAGATAAGCTTAGAGTTCCTAGTCCAAGTGGATTATTCCAGAGTAATGAAGGTTGATTGCCTCCCTTAAAAAATAGATTAAGATATTTAGGATTTACTTTAGCCAGGATCTGCTGAACTTGACCAGCTTCGTTACTGTGTTAAGAAGGTCAAAACATAACACATAGAGTACAACAAAGGGGAAGTTAGAAACATAATAACTACTCAATAATATTATTGGCAGATCTTCCTTCTTCCTTCCTTCCTTCCTTCCTTCCTTCCTTCCTTCCTTCCTTCCTCCTTTTCCTCCTCCCCTTCCTTCCTTCCTTTCTTTCTTCCTTTCTTTCTTCCTTCCTTTCTTTCTTTCTTTCTTTGATTTATCTTTAAATAAGAAAGCAGTGGAGATACTAGCATCAAGCTCAGAGATTTGAAAAAGCTTTAAAATCCTTTTTGTTAAAAACAGCTCAGTGCATTTTGCTTTTTGGTAATTCTTTATCACTGATGTATCGAGCATTAACTGTACATCTACTGCAATTTCTCTGTTTACTAATACTATATGTGTTTTCTTTTTTACCTGCCTGGTTTTTTTAAAAATGATTAATTAAAAAAGAATGCCGCCATTTTCTTTACTGTTTGATTTCAATTTTTTTATTCCTTTTGCAATTTTGGTGCACTGCAGCATCATTTTTCTGACATTTTAAAGGAACACATGTTTCACAAATGTCAAGAGCTGACTCTTTAAATTGCTTTTTATGCTGGTTGAACACCTTTTCAAGGACCATTGTTGCTTGTTATTTGAATATGGATGTATATATATACATGTCCATACCTTAACTATATATTTCGCCCATAGAGATCCACAGAGGGGAATCAAGGGATACTGTACCAGTCTATGGCCGTAGTAAACTGAAATTGAAAGTGTATAGTGTCAGAATGCAAACTCCACCTGTGGTTTATTTGCATGCAACACTGGGGAAAGCTTGCATTCTCACATCACCATGAACATTGTGTCCTTTGAGTGTCATTATGGTTAGCAGTGGACACCTCTTATCGTTTGAATGTTAGGGTGTTTTAGGCAATGGTTTTTTTGAAGGAAAGAGCAATGAGCACTTTTTAAAAATATATACAGTTTTGTATACAATGTTTTGTTCTTACTTTTTTTTTCATAAGATAAGGTCAAAGGGTTTTAAAACAAGACATACTGCCCCTTTCATTAAAGACAACAATGTAGGTTGGAATTTTCAGAAATATTTCATGGTCTTTTTAGATTGTGGTATGCTTACTGAACAGACAGTGTATAAGACATTTGCCATGCAGGCTGCATAACAGCATGGTATTCAACAGATACTGTTTTTCCATTGCTGCAATTCATTGAAAAAAATAACCGCACTGGTTTAGATTATTCCAAGAGGAAAAAAATGAAAAATAGATGCAGCAGTGGATTATGAATTCTTCAAGGACGCAATTTACCATTATTATTATTGCAAGCCAGAAAACAAACCCTAACTTTGAATTTTAGTCTAGAAATGTAGGTTGGTAGCACACGTACAGTTAATGCCCTTAGCAACCATTTCATTCCCACTTGGCACAGGAGTGTTGAACAGATAAATGCATTTTGTTGACAGACTTTATATGGATTTAATGATGCAGGATAAGAGATAAAAGCAAAGGCTCATAGGTGTTATTTCTGCTTGGTTTTTCAAAATGACCATGTTCCAACGTACTAAACAAAAACAAAAATACATGTACTAGTAGTCTGTTTGTGTGTGTGTGTGTGTGTGTGTAAGAGAAGGGGGGTGACTGAATTAGATAATAGAAAACTGTTTGAGTTTCTAGATGATACATTGAATTGGGAGAAATGAGAAATATAGTTTGAGTTGGGAAAGATTAACAGAGAAAGAAAGAAAAAAAGTAAAACATCAAGAGGATCTCCAGAACAGAAAAGAGATGGCAGAAAAATAAAACAGGGAATAATGAAGAAGAAATATTTGGGATTGTTTCCCACCTTGCTTTATTTTAAAATTGTTTGCCTTTACTTTACACCCCACCCTGAAGAATTTCTTACTGGGGAAAAAACATACTGATTCAAAATGTTGAATTGTAACATTGCTTTCCAGAGACAGCAAATGGGATGGTCTTACATTTAACCTTGACGTCTCTGGAATCAGGTGCTGAACGTTAGGAATGGCTTCAGAAAGAAAGAGACCTTCTGCTTGGCAGGGGTTTCTCCCTAATTTCCAACCCTCCCCCCTGTTTATCACTCCTTTCCTGACATCAAGCAAATTGTCTTCTACATTGTCTTCTTCTTCCTGCTCCTGTGATTACTTGCCTCTGGTCCCTTCGTTTCATCCCCTTTCTAACATGATATCAGCAGGGCTGCTGTGAGTCTACATTTCTTTCATGCAGATGAATTGGAAGAATCAAGCACCCCATAATTCACCCTTACTCTGGGTCAGTTTTTCCCCCTTACCAAAAGAGAAAATGAAAGGTAAACTTATAGACAGAAAAGTTGGCTGCTCTTGAAGGCAATTTCTTCTGTTGCTCTCAGATAGAAGTGATGCAGGAGAAATGGGATGGGGTGGAATAGAATAGAATAGAATAGAATAGAATAGAATAGAATAGAATAGAATAGAATAGAATAGAATAGAATAGAATAGAATAATTCTTTATTGACCAAGTGTGATTGGACACACAAAGAATTTGTCTCCAGTGAATAAACTCTTAATGTACACACAATCACTGTTGAATAGTGGTTTGTATGTTCTACATTTGAGCCAGATTTAGAGTCTGCCTATAAAAGATGCTTTGTGGTTAAGAAATCACAACAGGTCTGAATGTCCAATCCACACGTTCTTAGCTAGCTTTCTTCTTTTGCAGAGAATCCCTATATAAATAACATCTGTAATACAAAATAAGGACTTTTTTAATCTCTAGAAAAACAGTGATAGTTTGGAATAATCTTTCGCTCCTGCATCTCCTCCCCACCCCACCCCAATGGCTGCAAACCGACTACAGATGCTGATTCTAGGTGTTTCAGAATGTGATAAAGCTTTGGGCCAGACCAGCATCACTAAATAAGTTTAATTTAGCTATCACAAAAGCACAGAGAGGAAGGTCTGTCACAAATTAATGCATACAATTGTGAGAACTAATTCCTCAAAGTTAACCCAACGATGAAGGGTGATGTTTGATGCTTCAGGGAAGGACAGGTGGGAACTGTGATGGGAATAACAGGAACCAAATTGCTCAGGAATATCAGTGTAATGTCCTGATTCTCAAAAAAGGAGACAAATTTATTGCAGAAGAAGATTAGGAAAGGGAAAGTAAAATAAAAATAATAAACCCTTGGTATAAATCTAGGGTGCTAATTACATTGGGCAAAACTATGCCTGTACAGTTCTGCCACTGTCCCTCCGAAAGTATTTTGCAGAAGTGGGAAAGCTGCAGGAAGAGATAAGCCAAATTATCAAGGGACGGAAGAAACTCCCACATGAGGCAAAGTACTAATCCTCAGGGCTTTTCAACTTAGAATAAAGAGAAGGAGGACATGAGAGAAATATGGCAAATTAGGCATGGTGTGGAGCAATTAAAATAATATGTGGTGAACTCAGAGTCGTCCAATGAACTGAGTAATCAGAAGTACAGCTTCATCCAGCACATAAATGAACTGTGGAATTCACTTATATAAAACAAAGTGACGGCCACTGATTTAGGTCATTTTGGAAATCAAACGCACACATTCTTGGAATATATCACTTGCTGCTAATGAGTTCCAATATCAGAGAGCCTGAGGCTTCTCAATCAGTTCCTGAAGGGGAAGGTTGTAGCTCCATCTCATTGACAAGAGTTTTCATTGGCCAATGGATCTCCGAAGGGGCAGTGGCATTTGTACCATTTGTACTGAGGAACCAATATTGGTCCAATCATCCAAGAAATCAAGTCAATTGTCTCGGGTGACACAATGCAAATAGTGCTTATCACTACAGCTTCATCTCATTCAACCCTGTTTCTGCTTCTTTTTCACATGGCGGTTCATCTTACAAACTGAGACCCAAACTGAGACACATTTTGTCACAAAATCCTATATGATCTAACCAACTTCCCTGGAATATTTCTTACTCACAAGGGGATGCTCTTGTCCTATTTATGCTATTGTCAGCCACCTGAATGTATCCTAAAAATCTAGCCTTCTCCACTCATCATTTCAATGGTGGGATTCAAATTTTTTTACTACCAGTTCTGTGGGGATGGCTTGGTGGGCATGGTGTGGTTTGGTGGGCATGGCAGGAGAAAGATACTGTAAAATCTCCATTCCTTCCCCACTCCGGGGGAAGGTTACTGCAAAATCCCCATTTCCTCCAGCTGGGATTCGGGAGGCAGAGAATAGATGGGGGTGGGGGCAGTCAGAGGTGGTATTTACTGGTTCTCCAAATTACTTAAGATTTCCGCTAACAGTTCTCCAGAACCGGTCAGAACCTGCTGAATACCACCTCTACATCATTTCAATTGGGAATTCTGGGAACTATAATTCCAACCTATCTGAGGAGCACTATGTTTTGGGAGGCTGCCATAAGAAAAATATATAATTGAGGTGGGCTCAAAAAATATCTGGCAAATGTATGTTAAAAGCTGGGGGTGGGATCCCAAGGAGAACAGAATAGATCCATTGACTTTTATCAAAGATACAAGCTAAAAATCTATAAGCAGATACAGCATTTTAGATTCTATCCTGTGATATGTAGCATCTTATAGTACATATTAATTTGTCATAGTTGCATAAAAAAAATCCAGCAGTGTACTTTTCTAGAAAGAAAAATTACAGGTGCACTCCAGGAGAAATACAAGGAGAATTAGTTGTGTCTGATGCCTAGGGCATAGCATAAGCAACACAGAGACCAGTCCAGAGTTACAACATCAGAAACACAAGAATGGGCTAAAAAAACAATCGATGATTGGCTCAGCAAAACTGGGTCAGGCGTTGTGAGAAACACAACAGTACATAGTCCTCAGCTTATGACCACAATTGAGCCCAAAAGTTAAGTTACTAAGCAAGACAGTTGTTAAGTGAGTTTTGTCCCATGTTATGACCATTCTTGCCACAGTTGTTACATGAATCACTGCAGCTGTTAAGTTACTAACATGGTTGTTAAGTGAATCTGGCTTCCCTATTGACTTCCCTTATCAGAAGATCAGCAAAGGTGATCACATGACCTTGGGACACTGCAACCGTCATAAATATGGATCACATCAGCATGGGGATGTTACAATGGTTGTAAGCGTGAAAAACAATCATGTCATTTTTTTTCCATTGCCATTGTAACTTTGAACAGTCACTCAACGGATGGTTGTAAGTCAAGAACTACCTGTAGTACAGGAATCATACACCAGAGTCCCATGGTCCCAGAGCAAAACAAGAAGAAAGAATAGAGTAATGTAGGTCTAATAGAGGGGAGTGGTTTCCAATGGAGAGGCAGTTCTTGAACCTGCCTCTAAATAGGGGCTCCTTTAGCAACATGGCCCCACATGCTTTTTGAGTGGCTGAGTAGATTGCATTTGATCCTACTCACATCTTGGGGTTCAATATCCTGCCAGGATCTGGCTCCTCCCAGGGGTGGGCTGGGTTTGCTGCCCCATTGCTGGGTGGGCATGGCCATGGTGGGTGTGGTCTAGTTGGCCTCCTGCACCATGGGGGGTGTTTTTTGCCCTTCCCAGGCTGTGGAGACTTTCCTTGAGCTCCGGGAGGGCAAAAACTGCTTCCACCAGGCTCTGGAGGCCAGAAACAGTCCCATTTCCTGACTTCCGGAATTTCCCGTAGGCCCATTTTTCGCCATCCCCAAACTTCCTCATGGGCCCTGCACTTACCTTGCATGGTGAACAGGCCGCGTGGAGACTCCTGGGAAGGGCGCGGTAGGAGATGGGGGAGGGGAGGGGTGGGAGAGGTGGAGCCATCCAGGAGTGGCATTTGGGAGTTCCCTAAACCGGGCAGACTCCTAGCTAGATGATCACCCAAATCAGTGCGAACCCCCAGCAGCCCACCCCTGGCTCCTTCGCATCTGAACCTCCCCTCACCTATTCTTGATTATTTTCTGCCGGGTCAGTTTCAGGTCATGAATTGTCTGCTGGCTGCCAAGGATGACAACTTGGCAGCCAGCAGGCTCCTTAGCCTCTGACTCTGAGGAGTCAGAGAAGACCGTAACAAGCACTGTTCCTCGCTGCAATGGATGAGGACACGTCCAAATGATTCAGCATTTCTTTGTTTGTTGGTCTTCTCATATGCCCTTCAGCCACAAGACTGAAAATGCTGTATTCAAATCAGTCTCTCAAGTGCAGTGCTACTGATGTCAATGAGGCTACACAGTTGTGTGTTATTTGGAAATATTGGTCTTTTATGAACAGAATCATTATCTAGGAATCAAAGAGATGTCTAATATTGAGGGAATCTGTCGTTAATGCTTAAGATAAAGCTGCCGAATTCTCCGGCCTTGGGACGTCACTGAAAAAAATCCATTCATTTTATACAGTCAGATATTTATTGAAATAAGTTAGTACTGAGCCGTATTATTTTAAAAATAAAGTATTGCTACCTGCATCTACAACTGCTACATATACAGTATATATTACATAAAACAGTTCCTCCATTCTTCCCTTCCTCCCTCCCTCCCTCCCTCCCTTCCTTCCTTCCTTCCTTCCTTCTTTCCTTCTTTTCTCCCTCCCTCCCTCACTTCTAAATATAATTTCTGGAGCAAAATATTGTAGGCAATTGATGCAAGGCAATTAACCTGTAAGCAGAAAATAATGTTTTTTAATTTAGGAAGCATCCCTGCCTTCAGATGTAAATTACTTTAAAGACACTGTTCCAGCAATGAAGCAAGTGACTAGCTCTACAAGTGACTGGTAAACCCTAAGTGGTGGGATTTGGGGAGAAGAAGTTTTTGTCTCTAGATATTGTTAACTGGAGATCTGAGAAGCAGGGATGTGCAGTCTGGGGAGGCAAGGGAGGCAGAGCCTCACCACTGTCATCATGAAAAGGAAAAAAAAATGTAAAAGGAAAAAGGCTGAGCTAGTTGCTGCCAGAGTCACAGTGGATGACTCTGCTTAGTGCTTAACTGTGTAAAAAAGCCTCTAAAAAGTGCCCTCTACAGGAGGCGGCAGGAGAACCACGTGCCTCATTTAGTCTGACTTTATGATCACTCGAGCAGAGTTAAACAAGGTTTAAAAGTCAAAAAAATCCTGACGTAGATAAGGCACATCGTTCTCCCGCCTCCTGTAGAGGGTGTTTTTTTAGAGGCTCTGGCAGCAACTAGCTCAGCCTGACCTCAGAGCTCATGTCTTTTTCCTTTTACATTTTTTTCTTTTCATGATGGCAGGCAAGAGCAGAGTTGAAATCCTCTCTGAAACAGCTGGAAAAGGTAGTGCGTGGGTCAGAGGGAGGGGGAGGAATTCAAAAAGTTTGATTGCATGCAGAGCCACGTTGCCTTTTCAAACACACACACACACACACACACACACACACACACACACACACACACACACAGAGCGGGATAAAAGTATATAAGCCCAGCTTCACTGATTACAAGTTTGAAAAGGCAACGTGGCTCCACCTGCAATCAAAGGCTCGGATCGGAAGGCAGCAGGGGAAAGGGGGGGTATGGCAGAGGAGCTGCTTTCAATCCATTGGAAAATATATCCAATCCAACTTCTCTATTTATGTTTGTGTTTGTTTGAGAGTGAGTGAGAGAGGGATCCAACTTCTCTGTGTGCATATGTCTGTTTGAGAGAGGGGGGACGGAGGGAGAGAGGGAGGAAGGGGACGGAGAAGAAAAAGGATGAAGGAAAACTTTTTCGCAAATGAGAAAAACAAATGGTGTCGCTTTAAATCGGAACTGAGCATGCCTGGCTGTGGAATTCTGGGAGTTGAAGTCCACAAGTCTAAAAAAAATTGAAACCCCTGTGTCAGTGCCTCACCAGCCATAAACCTTACCGTACGTCACTGCTGAGAAGTAAGACCCTTAGGGGCTCTCTGGTGCCCCAAAGTCCAGGGAAACCTGGAATCTGTAATGTAAAGTTGGAGGAGAACATTGAAAAGCTACAGGCAGAACATTGTGATGAGATGGCTTATTCAGCTGAGTACTTCTACATTTTCCGTTCCTCTATGTCTTGGTTGTGGTGCTGTGCTTTACTTTTTATTCAATTTACAAATTCATGCAGGGATTCTTAAATTTTGTGGTGCCATGACTGTACTTTTGTATTTAGTGGAGCTGAACTTGGAAAATATATATGCAACTTGTGAAGATGCAAGAAGAAGTAGTACATTAACTATATTCACTTTTTTCTCATGCTCAGCTTCATTTGAAAAAAGAGAAAACCTTAAGGTTTGTTGGCTAAATCTGCAAGATTTGTTTTCACACATCTTTTTGATGGTTTCGTGCTCTGAGCAGGCAGTTTTTTCTTACAAATAACACCCTGAGGACATTTTTCAGTGACAAAAACACTTGTGAAACCAAAAGGTATGCAACTTTCATCCTGCTCTGTTGACTTAGACTTCCCTTTATCAGCTCTGCCATAAGCACTACTATTAAAGATGAATGGACATCTTTGGCTTTTCTCTTATATCATCCCTTAAACCTGTCTCATTTCTAAAAGTTTAGCAGTCTAAAGTAATATACCTTGGTGTCTGCAGCACCTGAGAGGATACTAAAACAGGTGTAAAATGTGCAAACTAAAAGGAAGAAAATACTTCAGAGATTCCAGAAAAACAGCTGCAAAGCAGGGGACATAATCTGAAAGGCCCATCACACTGTCTGGACAAACTGCCTGTGACCTTCCTCTAATTCGCTTGCAACTCTCCAAGAGATCACACTCACAATGCAAGAATCCCTAAATTAATGATTACCAGTTTTGACCTAAGTTTTATTGTCTTGGTATAGCTAATCTATTTCTCCCAAGTTCTTACTTTGTTGCTTTCATTAAAATAATGTTTCATTTTACCATTACTCTTTGTTACTCTGCTGTTTGCTCCCCAAATCACTTGGACCCAATAACTTTAATTTAAAAAAGGGAAAAAGAAACATTCATGTTCTCTTCTCATCTCCCCACCCCCAAACAGGACTTCCCCCAAGATGGCATGGCAAGTGACAGGTGATAAATAGCTGAGTTGGCCCCCAAAGCTGGATATTTGGTGGCTTTGCTCCTTAGATTTGAATGGGGGCAACTAGGGATCACCTAAGAAAATGCACCTTGGGAGGAAAGGGATCTTGAAGATCATAATTTTTGATAAGGAGCGATCAAACAGTTGGGTCTTCTTTCATCTTTTCCCTTCAGCTGTTCATTTTTTGAAAACCAACCTTGGTTTTAATTGCACTTTTAAAACTGTCCTGTTTTTATTTATATTTCAATTAACTAATTGATTGCTGACCTATCCAAAAATAAAATAAAATTTATCAAACTTTTCAAATGAAGAAGAAGCATCTTCCTAAATCAAGCAGAATTATTATTGGCCCTGAGTAGAACTCTTTCACCTAGCAGAAACAGCCATATCTGTAATCCAGACTGGATACTAGAGACTGGAAGTGTAGGGATGGAAGAGTAGTTATCCCAGAATCGGTTCCAATACATTTGTTTTTGTGTCGGTGTCAGGCACACCACTTCCTGAAGACCCCAATAAAGCCTTGCAGCTGAGTATGCCTGAGTATGCATTCCTGCTGACTGCAGCCTTCAACATGATTAGCTCTGTTACTCTTTTTTTGTACTGCTAATTCTCTTGTTGTCCGGGGTCCAAGTAACACCCCCAACGAAATTAGACACCAAGGCTCAAAATCCCTCAAAATTCCATTTTATAAGAGATGTCATTTTGGCACATCTGGGAAAACCCGAATCTGAAAGCTTCCAGGTTTTCCCCACCCAAATAAAAGTCCAAGTCCCTGCCCAGCACCCACATGTCTGTCACATGGCCCAATCAGGCACCGTCCCAACTGGAGATGCCTCCCAGTCATACCCTTCCATGTGCAGGGCAAGATGTCCTTGACTCTCTGAAAACTGTATATCTCCCATACTGCATATAATCCCACCTCCCATTTTCCCACAGCATTGAATGTGGCAGGCCTGAAGGCCCAATGCAAAAGATGGCTTCCAGGCCTGAAACTTCTATGGTAACCCAAATGTAGCATTATGAATAAAAAAGAATTAGTGTCCTGCTTGAGACAACAGAAGTGATTGCTCTCCCTCCCTCCCTCCCTCCCTCCCTCCCTCTCCCTCTCCCTCTCTCCCTCCCTCTCTCTCTCTCTCTCTCTTGTTACCAAATAAATGATTAATTGGAATTAATATTGATAGCATCAATGTTCCTTATTAGGCTGTTAATCATCATTCTTCATACAGTGAGATAGTGAACATGTAAACAAGATGTCACTCAGGACTGGAGAAATGGTGTCAGTCTGTCTATGCCAACATTCCTAAAACCACAGCAATATGAATGTGAACATACGCATCAATGTATTCATTGCTGTTAGAAAAAGCCATACAATCTTCTTGTTTTTTCAAATGGAACTGAATCGATCAGTTTTCTATTTAAATGCTAAGAATCTGCTCAGGGTTTTTATTATGCTAGGGCCCTCCTCATGAAAACTTAGGGAAAACAGAGAGGAAATTATTTTATTTTTGTCCACATCAGTGGTCCATATACTTGATAATTGTCTGAACTCCAAGGTTTAAAGGAAGAGATTGCCAGCCCTACCTGAAGATGATGGAGAGGGAATTGACAAAGGATTTTGCTCTAGGATTGGCAAGCCTTCCTCATATTTATAATTAATATTTATTTATACTTTGCATGACACCAGCTACATTCTTCACCGCTACCACAACCAGTCTAAGTTCTTTTCTTTTTGGAAGATTGAAAAGAAGACAGTGGAAATTAGAAGTATGGCTATTGCGGAGATAGACATTCTGGATTGTGGACCATATATAATCCCTATTACCATTTTTGCAGCCTGCACAACATCTCAGAAACCCGAGTTTCTTTTGCATTTTTTAAGGGGATATGGATCTTTAAAGCATGCATTGAAAGCATTCACACAAATCAGCTATTATGCCTATTTTAACTGATTTCTACAGCCGGATAGATGATGGCTGACTACAGCTCTTCATGGTCTCTGTTACATTACAAATTGTTGTTATGAAAAACAATTAGATATATTTCCCCCTTAATCTCATTCTGCCTGATCTGATTAAAACTGTATTTTTATCACAAAACTGGATTCATTAAATGGGCAGATGATAGATATATTGAAGATAATAATAAACAAACAATGCCAAACCATGTTTCTAATTACGTCAGTCTTCCTGCCAGAATAATTAGGATTGTTCCCAAATTGAATCAGACACAGTCTTGTAGAGTTTGTTAAAATCTGAGTACTTATACTGGATCTGCATCAGTTTTTACTCTAATATTAGCTGTTGGGGGAGGAGAGACTTAGTGAAAGTGCAGTATTAATATTTGGCATTAACTGTAATGATTTGAGAAATAATTAGTTGGCAAAAGTGTAAACAGGTAATGTAATCTAATGAAAAATGTGTAGCTTTTTATGATGAAATGGGGGGGATCTAAGTTTCTAGAGGCTAGCTGATTCATTGAGAAGAAAAGAAGTGGAACTGGAAGTATCAGTTGTCTCTAAAGGTAGTTGTAGGATGAAGTCAGCAGCTGTGTGGGTGACAATAAAGGGACATTCAGTATAAGTTAATCTGAGCTTTTTCTTGAACAATGCAAAAAAATTACAGTCATTTTCTTGTCATTTATCTGTATACAGTGGTATGGGTGGTAATGAAATTTAAGAAAGTGAAAGGTGGAAGAAACTCAGCCACTGAATCATCATCTACTCTAATTTTTGTTGTTCCGTCATTAAGTCGTGTTCAGTTCTTCATGGTCCCATGTTTAGCGTTTTGGTACTGTCCATTGTACTGTTCTTGTCAAGGATACTGGAGTCATTATCATTTCCTTCTCCAGTGCACCACATTATGTCATAACTCTCCTCTATGACCTGTCCATCTTGGCTTAGTTCTTAGCTTCTTTAAGGTGCACAAGCCCCTTGCTAACAAGGCAGTGATCCATGAAGGGGATCTAACCTAATACTATCTGCATAAAATCAATACATGTACCTGTATTTAAAAGTGGCCATCCTATCTTTGGACTATACCAAGTGACTATATCTAGGGTAGTGGCCCAGCATTGGAGAGGTGGACGTGTAAGTGGCAGGCACACGTATGTGCAGAGCTCCATTGGTGCAAGTAGCGGGCACGCACTCCCTCAGCACATGCAAATGCAGTTTCGTGCATGAGTGGAAGGCACTTGCTCCACTTGGCAAACAGAGGGCGCTTGAGTGGAGGGCACTTGTGCTCATGCACAAAGCTCCACTTGCATAAGCAGAAAGTACTTACGCATTAAACTCCTTTGGCGTGAATGGAGATTTGCATGCAAGCACAAGCGCCCTCTACTCAAATGCCCTCCACGAATGGAGCTTCATGAATTAGCATGAATGAAGCTTCTCATGCAACCACAAAGCTCCCGTGCCTTTGAAACAAGCCACGGGCCACTAATGGGCTGCACCTGGGGGTTGGGGACCCCTCATCTAAGAGATAGGGGAGATATATTTTTGTTTTGAATTATACAATGAATTTGCTCATGTAACATTTCCTCATTATTATATGCAAATCAAACCATGGTTATATGCTTTCAGAAAATCTGTCCAATAATTTGCAGCTCAAACTGTCCAAAACAAACTAATAGTACATACAAATACACATTATATTAGAGACAATATTTGTGCAAAATTATGTAACTTAGAAAAATGCAAATATTAGGAGAAATGTGCACAATATTATGTATGAATCTTCATTTGAACTACTTTAAAAATTGCAAATTGATGCAGAACTAAAACAGAACAAACTTGGATAATGAGAAACTGAATAAAATTATTCCTGACAGATTCATCCTTCCTTTGGGCTTGTTCTTATCTTTAGCATTCCTAACTAACTTTGTTCCATTTCAGTGGGGATTCCAAAATCATACTTACCTATAACTGACACAATCTATTTGCTATGATTTTTAACTATGCAAGAACATGACCCAGTCAATGGTTTAGTGGTTTTACCCCCAGATTTGGGACTTTTACAGCCCATTTAATATGTCAGAACTTATGTTACAAAGTTTATTAAGAATGTCAACATACATTTCTTTAACATAAATCACACTTAAACACAGCCTGGCTTCTCTTAAGTGGTTTCCTTTTTTCATAGTTCCTCAAGAGACTTAAATCAATCAAAGTTGCTTGTTGTTCTAGCCCCCCCTATAGAAAATATGGTCTAAGGACATCTCCAAAAATCTCTAAAATAGATTTGAATTTGTTCCATGGTTAAATCTTTGCTTAGAAAAACTCAAACTTGAAATCTATGAAATAAAAATAGATGAAAGAATTACTTCACCACAAATTGACTGATGGGAAATCTCATAAATATCATTATATGCCTTATAAATATCATTATATGCTTTATAAATATCATTATAAGGCAGTAAACAATGTTTACAGATAACTTTAAGACAAGGGTGTCAAACTTGATTTTATTGAGGGCCACATCAGGGCTGTGTTTGACCTTGGGAAGGGCAGGGTGGGTGTGGCCAGTGTGGGCATGGCTAGCTCGACGTCACTGATGTTGTGGGCGCCTGTGGTGGCCCAAGCACTCTGCCAGAAAAAATGGACCCCCGAGCTGTTTTTGCTGCAACGCAGTGGTGGATTCCTACCGGTTTGGCCGAACCAGTAGTGGTTTGGCAGCCTGGGTTTCTGGAACCGGCAGTGACTCAGGCCTGCCATACCCCCAAACTGGTTCTCCAGATGGCACATCTTGTTTTTTGCTTCTGCGCATGCGCATAATCATTTTTATTGTATTGCACATGCACGCACGAAGCGTGCATGAGCGAACTGGCAGTAGAGCCTGCCGGAACCCATCCCTGCTGCAAGGGCTTCCTGAAACCCTCTGCCAGTGAAAACAGAGCTTGGCAGGGCTGCCTGTAGCCATTGCAAGCTCTATTTTTGGCTGCAGCAGCCTACTGCAACCCTCTGCCAGCAAAAATGGAGCACGAGAGGGCCACCTGTGGCCCTCACGAGCTCCGTTTTTGTTGGCAGAGCATTGTGGGCCACTTGATCCTTTGCTTTTTCCAGGGCAGCCCTGTGGCTAGATCTAAGCACCCCATGGGCCAGATCCAGCCCGCGGGCCTTGAGTTTGACAACCCTGATTTAAGATATGACAACATTCCTCATTCTTTGTCTTTCTCTCTCAATTTCATTTTTGGCAGTCTTCAGACATCTATTAGGTATTGTCAGCCTCTGCTTTGCTGCTGCTTTGGCTGTCATTGAAACGGGGAGGGGGGCATGGTATCTGGGAGGGGAATCATTATGTGCTGGAGGAAGTTTCTAGTCGTTGATCTGACCACCTTACTGCACATGTGGAAAAAGGGAGTTTCCCGCCAAGGCCAACTGTCCGGCATTGCATCTTGATGAGACTTTTTGAAGTTATCTCCCACTGCTGCTGCTAAACGCCCGCCGGGAAAGCCGCAGGGCTTGCTCCAGGCATTAGCTCGCCCAGTGGCCCCTTGGAAGGAGATCTCTATGGATTTCATTGTCAAACTTCCTGAGAGTCAGGGACACACTGTTATCTGGGTTGTTACCGACTTGTTCTCCAAACAGGTCTATTTCATCCCTTGCTCCTTCTGCTAAGTCTCTTGCTAAGATGTTCATCTCCCATATTTACCACTCACATGGGGTGCCCGACCGCATCATATCGGAGGGAGGTGTGCAGTTCACCTCCGTTTTCTGGAAGGAGTTTCTGAAGCGGATTGGCTCCGTCCAGGGATTAAGCTTTGCCCACCACCCTCAGACTAATGGGGCTTGTGGGAGGACTAATTCTGTACTAGAACAATATTTACGTTGTTTCATCAACTACCAGCAAGATGATTGGGTGGATTTGTTGCCACAAGCGGATGTGGCTTACAACAATTCCGTGCATAGCAGCACTGGGTTCACCCCTTTCCATGTGGTGTTTGGCCAGGACTTTGTGCCCATTCCTCAGGTTCCCCGTGAACAGCCCCAAGTATTGTCGCTGTCCGAGTGGAGTGACCGCCTTCAGCACATTTGGCCTTTGGCTCTGCGGACTCTAGATGCTGCGCACCGCGCTCATAAGAAACAGGCTGACAAGAACCGGACTAAACCTTATGAGTACAAGGTTGGTGATCAGGTGTATTTGTCCACTAGATTTCTTCAAACACCCCAGCAGTCGAAAAAATTGGGGCCCAAGTACGTTGACCCGTTTCCCGTTGTCAAAATCATCAACCCTGTTTCTGTCCGGCTCCAGCTGCCTAAGCACCTCAACCGGGTTTACCCTGTTTTCCATGTTAACCTCCTGAAGCCTGTCTGCACTTCGTCGTTGAGGCCGCCTCTCCCTCCTCCGCCCCTCCGCTTTTGGTTGAGGGTGAGCAACATTTCAAAGTCCGTGAGATTTTAGACTCTCGTAAGCGCCGGAACCTTATCCAGTACCTGGTGGCTTGGAAGCATTTCCCACCGTCTCACACTGAATGGGTTGATGGGTCCCATGTTCGAGCGCCTCGTCTGCTCTGCAAGTTCTACTCTGCTTATCCTGACAAGCCCTGATTTTGGACATTCTCCTAATTTTCCTTTTTCTTTTTCTTGTTTTTCTTCCCTCCCCCTTTCCCTTTTTCGTGTCTTGTTGTCTGTCTGTTTGTTTGTGTTCTTTTCATTTCTACAGGTCTGACCACCCTTTTCTGGAGAAGGGCCGGATGTCAGCCTCTGCTTTGCTGCTGCTTCAGCTGTCATTGAAACAGGGAGGGGGGGCATGGTATCTGGGAGGGGAATCATTATGTGCTGGAGGAAGTTTCAAGTCGCTGATCTGACCACCTTACTGCGCATGTGGAAGAAGGGAGTTTTCTGCCAAGGCCAACTGTCCGGCATTCCATCTTGCTGAGACTTTTTGAAGTTATCTCCCACCTGACAGTTGGGTGCATTATAATTGGACTATGTACAGGAGTGCCAAGGGGACGGGATTGAATTGTACTTGATATTATCTGCTTTCGCACCTAATTAACCAGACTCAGCTTTGCTTTGCAACTGTTCATTTATAATTAGTAAAAGTACACTTGATTTCAAATCAAATGGAGTCCAGCGGTATATAAGTCTAACTGCTATTGCTATTTTTTGAAGAGCCGAGGTGGCGCAGTGGTTAAATGCAGCACTGCAGGCTACTTCAGCTGACTGCAGTTCTGCAGTTCGGCTGTTCAAATCTCACTGGCTCAGGGTTGACTCAGCCTTCCATCCTTCCGAGGTGGGTAAAATGAGGACCCGGATTGTTGTTGGGGGCGATATGCTGACTCTGTAAACCGCTTAGAGAGGGCTGAAAGCCCTATGAAGCGGTATATAAGTCTAACTGCTATTGCTATTCTTTCCTGATTACTAAATGAAGTCAATGCTGACAGGTATATCTATTGTGCCGTTTCTTTCTGACAATGTTGCCAAATCCTCATAGATGACTTTCTATATTAATAATCACGTTTTTGAAGGACTTAACAAATGCGCAGAAAATTTCTGCCATTAATGCATGGGTCCCAAAGGTTATGACTGTTCAAAAATATGTTACTGGTAGTCCTCGCCTTATGACCACAATTAAGCCCAATTTTTCTGTTGCTAAGCAAGTCAGTTGTTAAGTAATTTTTGCCCCATTGTGTGACCCATTTACCAGAGTTGTTGGGTGAATCACTGCAGTTGTTAAATGAATCATGTGATCATTAAGCAAATTTGGCTTCCCCCATTGAATTTGTTTATTGGAAGACAGCTAGGAGGTTATAAATGATGATCACATGATCCTAGGACAGTGGAACTGTCATAAATCCATGTCAGTTGCTAAGCACCAGAATTTTGATCACATGACCATGGGGACACTGCAACAAAAACCAGTCATAAATCACTTTTTCAGTGCCATCGTAACTTCAAATTGTCATTAAATGAATAATTTTTAAGTCAAGAACTACCTGTAGACATCTGCATATCCACCTGGCTCAAATTTCACTCTTCTGTTTTAGGATTCTCGTACCCCCAACTTAGAAAATCAAGATTTGCTCCTAGGTCAATACGTTTATGATTATAGCAGCCTGGGACAGTTATTTGTGACGGATGTAAGAGAGGTGGCCTTATTCAGATTCGGCTGAGTTACTTCAAGTTCTGTACAGTGCAACGTTTCAGTGACCGGAATACAAAAGCTACACCATTATGAGTGACCTTACCTTATCTTTTCTTCCAAATGTCACAGACATAAACTGTGCCAATAATTAGAAGCTGAAAAGGAGAAAAAAGTTTCCCAGGGAAGTGAAATGCACCAACTGCTTCTCGGATCTGTTGTTTGCACTATTTTCTAATTAAGTGGACAGGGAGGGCCTATGCATTTTGAAACCCATCACAATAAAATGCAATTTAATTTTATGGCACTGTTACAAAAATCTGCAGATTCACCCGTCTCATCTGCCCAGATTGGACCAGCTGAGAATACATCCTCTCAATTGGCTCAGCAATTAATTGCAGCAGCAGCAACCAGTAGACAGAATATGCCTTCTGAAAGTACTTTAGCCAAAGAGGTCTATCCAATGTTGGGATAGGAAGATTTAATCAGGAGATGGTCAGTAAAATCTAACAAAGTCATGCCACTGAAAGATTTGGGGAGAGAGCAATTCTCCTTCCTTTGTATGGCCTCGCATTTCAGATCTCCCCTGAGGATTTAAGGAGCTGAAGGGAGTGGCTGCCATAGTAAGGTTGGTTGCAGTGAATATTCTCAGCAAGGTTCAGCAGCTTTGCTTTAGAGCCATTTTTTAAAAAATTGCCACAATGATTTTTTTGTCCCTTGGGAGAACAATAGTATTGAGAGACAAAATGATTAAACATGCATTTAATCTAAATATGTGTTCAGATTAAAAGCTACTCTATTTATCTTAAGTGAAAAGTATTATTATAATATGCACTAATGTAGACTGTTGGGGAAAGTCTAGCTGAGGAGAATGGAATGGAAAGGAACGGAACAGAACATATAGAATAGAAGAGAAGAGAAGAGAATAGAATTGGAAGGGTCCTTGGAGGCCTTCTAGTCCAACCCCCTGCTCAAGCAGGAAACCCTAAACCATTTCAGACAAATGGTTGTCCAATCTTTTCTTTAAAAACTACAGTGATGGAGCACCCACAACTTTGAATTAATTGTTTTTTTTCTTAAGTTCTAGGTTGGTTCTCTCCTTGATTAGTTTGATTCATTGCTTCTTGTTCTTCCTTCAGGGATTTTGAAGAATAGGTTGAATCCTCTTCTTTGTGGCAGCCCTCTAGATTTTGGAATACTGCTTTAATGTCACCCCAATCTTTCCTTTCATTAGATTAGGCATATTCAATTCCTGAAACCGTTCTTCACATGTTTTAGCCTCTAATTGTCTAAAAATATTTGTTGCTTTTCTCTGCTCTTTTTCCAGAGTCCCAACATCTTTTTTATATCATGATGACCAAAACTTGGATGCAATATTCCCATTGTGGTCCTACTGATACATTTCTCTACCTTCTTTGGGACAACATTTAAAGTTCAGACAATATGATTTCCAACCTTCAGTATATCTGAAAGTTTTAATTGTGCATTGTGCTGAATTTATGATTAATTTAAAAACAGGAGAGAAACCTCTAAAGGAAATAATTTATTGTATATAAGTCTAACACACCTCTTTCCTGGTAGATTATGTCATGTTGAATGGTGATCTCTCATTTTAGAAATGGATATTTTTCCATGAATAAAATTGTGACATAGATCAAATCAAAGCTGATTAGAAAATCTGTTTTAATTTTATGTTTAATATTTCTGTATCAGGCATGTTAGCCATCTTGAATTATTTATGAAAGGCGGAATTAAAAAAATCTAAAAATAAAGTAAATAAATACATCACAATAAATGGAGACTGGAGTATTTCTCAGGAACAATCACATAATGTCCTTCATTCTGAAATCTTGCATCTGCTGTTCAGAAGTATCATCACTCCGGAAGAGTTTGCTCTTGGGAAGCTTTTTAAAGAAACAGCAACTGGCTTCTGAATTCTAGCTTACAGAAGCCCTGCAATGAAACATTTTGAGAGATGTGGATCTCCCTACCTTGTAGTAAGCCTCCTACTGTATTTACTTGGGAGCTGGAAGGGGTGTATGACACTGTTCCCTCTAAGGTGCGCGGCTGCGCGGCCGCGCACATGGCAAGAAAACCCCGCGCAGCAGTTTCTAACTGCCGCGCAGTGATTTCTGCCAAAGCAAACATGGGGAAGTCCTTTGCAGGCAGCTAGAACTGGCCGTCCGCAAAGGACCTCCGCAGACTTGTTTTGATGAGCATGGAGCAACTGACGGTAGTTTGTGCCGGCCGCGGCCGCTCAAACTAGCATCAGTCGCCCCTGTGTTCAGCAAAGCAAGCCCGGGGAGGTCCTTTGTGGGCGGCTAATCCTAGCCGCTTGTGCCCGACGCTGCGGCTGTAGCAACCCCCCAAAGCCCCTGCCGCCACCAGAATATCTGCTGCCTCTTCCTCCTCCTCCTCTAACAGCACTGGATTTGCTACCCGACGCTGCAGCTGTGATGAAGCTGCCAAAGCTCCCGTCAGCAGCACCCCCGCCTCCCCCTCCACGCGGAGCACCTGAGCTGGCCCGCACGTTATCCCTCCCCCTTTCTCCTCTGCCGTGCTTTTGAGGAGCCATGAGGCCATGGGAGTTAGTACAGGGTGGGGCATAACCTTTTCCTAGGGGGTCACAGCAACACTTGTAATAACAACACAAATAATTCATACACCATTCGAAAGCCCATCAAAAACTGAGTTTATTGACTCGATTTAATAGTCAGTATGACCACCATTAGCCCTTCGAACAGCATTCAAACGAGGTGGATAAGAACACAACAAATCTTCAAACAGTTCCGTTCGATTTTCCAGATTTTTCAACACAGTTTCCAAATTCATTCTCAAAGTTTCAACCGAATATCGATTTTGACCTTGCTCCTGAATCATCAGAGCTTCCACTTCATCCTTAATTATGGCCCCAATGTTCTCTGCCGGATTGAGATCTGGCGAATTTCCCGGCCAGACGTCATTGCCCCAAAATTCGACATTGTTTTCCTTTAACAATTGCTGAGTCGCATTTGCACGCATGCAAGGAGCTTTGTCATGAAGAAAGACAGCCTCACCAACCACCAAGACATTGTCTGGATCACTGAGAAATGGAATGACATTCTCCAATAAAATTTTCTCACGGAAATAACTGCCATCCCAGGATTCCCCTTTATCCTTCAAAACCCAATGCAGTTTCTTGGCTGTGAAAATGACGAAAATCCCGATGCAAGTCGGATTGCGAACGATTTGTCGATATCGTTCATATTTGGCGATGTCGTCGACGTCTTTAGCCCAAATTCGATCGTTCTGGAAATTCGGTTTTCGAATGGCATAAACGAAGAATTCGTCAGATGGCGCCAAATGAAGAAAATCTTCCTCGGTCCATTCAGACAACCAATCGCACAACCAAAGCCGATCTTGAACGTGTGTTTGAGTTTTCAATGGTTTGCAAATGACGTGGAATGGCTTCAAACCTTCTCGTTCTCGATATCGGCCGATTGTCCTTTGATCAACTCGTTTTCCACGAATTTGAAGGATTTCTTGGGCCACTTTTCGGTTTCCTTTTCGTTGTTTGCGACTGCCAGTTGCAATGATGGCTTTGCTTTCTTGGGACAGTTGCAGAGGACGCCCTTCTCCAAATTTTGTGAAACATTCTTGGGCTGTTTTGTTCCAATTATCAGTAACCCAATCCGGATGACGTTTCAATTTGTTTGCAATCCATTTTCGATTGATAAACGTCGCTCCAGCATCGCGAGCCTCTCGAAAGGCAATGCATTTTATTCTGTCAATGATCCTTTGTTCTTCCGAATCGAATTTTCCAGCCATTCTTAAAGCAAATTTAACATTTAATAGCTCATTCAATTCAGTTTTTTATGGGCTTTAAAATGAGGTGTCGCGGAAGTTGTAAACTGCTGTCGATCTTGCTGTGACCCCCTAGGAAAAGGTTATGCCCCGCCCTGTAGAAAGGCGACGGAGGGGGCAGGAGCAGGAAAAAAGGCCTCCTGGCTTCTGAAAAGCACGGCGGAGGTGGAGGCGATGGCAGGGGTAACCCAGAGCCCAGCTGAGGTGCTCTGAGCGGAGGGGGAGGCACTGCCGCCGTTGCAATGGGCGGGGGTGCCTGCGGGAGCTTTGGAGGCTTCACCTCGGCTGCAGCGCTGGGCAGCAAATGTGGTGGTCCTCTTGGAGGAGGAGGGGGAGGCGGCAGCAGTTATTCTGGTGGTGGTGGGGCTCGTCGGCATCTTCAGTGGCAGCCCTGCCCCCTGTGAAAAAACCCAAAGATGGAGCAGATCCACGCAGATGATGTCGCCGCAACATGACTGGAGGAGGAATTCTGGGAGTTGAAGTCCACAAGTCTTAAGCTGTCAGGTTTGAAGATCCCTGTGGTTTTTTTCCCCTAAAGGGTTAGGGGTGCAAGGATCTTGTAACTTGACAGCTTTAACACTTGCATGCTTCAATGCCAGAGTTTCTGAGCCAACATGACTGGAGGAGGAATTCTGGGAGTTGAAGTCCACAAGTCTTAAAGCTGTCAGGTTTGAAGACCCCAGAGGTTTTTTTTCTAAAGGGTTAGGGGTGCGAGGGTGTTGTAACAATAGCTTTAAGATTTGCATGCTTCAAAAGCTAGACTTTCTGAGCCAACATTTTGGTTGCTAAGCTGAAGCGTTGTTAAGTGATACTGATATTATATAACACTTTTAATTAAGCGGGTCCCTTGAATAAACATAACTTTGAGTTTCAAATAATACTGATTTCGTTGTTGTCTTAGGTGACATCTGTTAAAAAAATTCAGGTGCTCAGGCATGAAAATATGCCGCTCAAACACTATACTTTTCCGCTCACACGGAAAAAAAATTAGAGGGAACATTGGTGTATGAGTCTCTAAATAAAGCAAGTCTATGACCTAAGAAGTGATGTTGTTCTTTTTTTTTTAAAGTACATTTCCCATAAACATTCAGTCCTTAAAAATAAGACAAAGGGTAGATAGAAAAGAGGAAGACTGGAGACAAGGAAATTACTCTGTGCTTTGGAAACAATTGCCTGAAGTGGCAGCTTCAGGGCTGGTAGGCCAGCCTGATTTTGCAACAGACCACAAAAACACAGCAAAAGGAAAGAGCATCAAAACATTGCACAGCTACCCTGTAGCAATCGCACACAAAGAGGAAATGAAGAAAGGGCAACGGACAGTATAATCTCAGAGTGCCAAGAGGACTTCTTTCCAAACAAGTACATGGAGAATGGTCTGCATTTTATTTGAAAAATGAGTGCAGAACATAGAGCTAAGCACTGGTGGTCTGGCTCTGAGCCCTTTGCTTCAAGGTATCCAGCAACCCTGCAATTGCTCAGGGGAGAGTAAGTTTCAATCCCAGGTTTCTCTTGACTGCTTTGCCTTGTAGCTTGAATTCAGAGCTGGTGCAACCATTGCCTCAAGCTTTAAAGCGGTGCATTCTGCAAAGCCTTAATACGGTTGGTTTGGATTTTTCTTAGTAAAAGTGTGAAACGACTAATTCCTGTGGCTTGTAAACTGTTTTATAGTTTCGCTTCCATTTCATTTCATTTATTTCATTTCATTTATTTGACATTTATAGGCCGCCCTTTTCCCTGAGGGGACTCAGGGCGGCTTACAATTTGTAGGAAGGGAGTGCAAGACAAAACATAAAAAGAAAATGTGAAATATAATAAAATAAAACAATAAAACACAACATTCATTCAGCATTCGGGTGGGGCGAGATTAGAATCTTATCCCCAGGCCTGACGGGATAGCCAGATCTTGAGGGCTGTGCGGAAGGTCTGGACGGTGGTGAAGGTACGAATCTCCACGGGGAGATCGTTCCAAAGCGTCGGAGCTGCTACTGAGAAGGCTCTCCTCCGCGTAGTCGCCAGTCGGCACTGACTGGCGGATGGAATTCGGAGGAGGCCTACTCTATGCGATCTGATGGGACGAAGGGAGGTAATCGGCAGAAGGCGGTCTCTCAAATAGTCAGATCCACTACCATGGAGGGCTTTATGAATGGTAAGTAGCACCTTGAAGCGCACCCGGAGATCAACAGGTAGCCAGCGCAGCTCACGGAGGATCGGTGTTATGTGGGCGAACCGTGGTGCGCCCACGATCACTCGCGCGGCCGCATTCTGGACTAGCTGAAGTCGCCGGATGCTCTTCAAGGGCAGCCCCATGTAGAGCACATTGCAGTATTCCAGCCTAGAGATCACAAGGGCTCGAGTGACTGTTGTGAGGGCCTCCCGATTCAGGTAGGGCCGCAACTGGCGTACCAGGCGAACCTGGGCAAATGCCCCCCTGGTCACAGCTGACAAATGATGGTCAAAAGTCAGCTGTGGGTCCAGGAGGACTCCCAAGTTGCGGACCCTATCTGAGGGGTGTAAATTTTGACCCCCCCAGCCTGAGTGATGGAACGCTGGCCAAATTGTTGGGAGGGAAACACAACAGCCACTCGGTCTTGTCTGGGTTGAGTACCAGTTTGTTAGCTCTCATCCAGTTCTTAATGGCCTCAAGACCCCGGTTCATCACGTCCACCGCTTCATTGAGTTGGCACGGGGCGGACAGATACAACTGTGTGTCGTCCGCATATTGATGGTATTTTATCCCGTGCCTCCGAATGATCTCGCCCAGCGGTTTCATGTATATGTTAAATAGTAGGGGGGATAAGACCGAGCCCTGCGGCACCCCATAAGTAAGGGGCCTCGGGGACGATCTCTGCCCCCCCCACCAACACCGACTGCGACCTGTCCGAGAGGTAGGAGGAGAACCACTGCAAAACAGTGCCTCCCACTCCCACCTCCCGCAGTCGTCGCAGAAGGATACCATGGTCGATGGTATCGAAAGCCGCTGAGAGGTCAAGGAGAACCAGGATGGATGCATGGCCTCCATCTCTGGCTCTCCAGAGATCATCGGTCAATGCGACCAAAGCGGTTTCTGTGCTGTAACCGGGCCTGAAGCCGGACTGGAAGGGGTCAAGGTAACTAGCTTCCTCCAAGGTACGCTGAAGCTGGAAGGCCACCACCTTCTCAACAACCTTCCCAACGAAGGGAAGGTTGGAGACTGGACGGTAGTTATTAAGAACGGCTGGATCCAAGGATGGTTTCTTCAGGAGAGGTCTCACCACCGCCGCTTTAAGTGTGGCGGGGAAGTGCCCCTCCCGAAGGGAGGCGGTAACGACCGCATGGATCCAGCCTCGTGTCACCTCACTGCTGTTGGCAACCAGCCAGGAGGGACACGGGTCCAGTATACAGGTGGAGGCACTCACAGCTCGCATAGCCTTGTCCACATCCCCAGAGGCAACATCCTGAAACTCAACCCAGAGATGGTCTGCCAAGTTATCCCCCTGTGTCTCGGCTGGATCTGCAGGGGTGGAGTCCAAGTCCGACCGAAACCAAGCAACTTTGTCCGCCAAGAACTGGACATACTCCTCAGCCTTACCCTGTAAGGGGTCCCCTGCCTCCCTCCTATTTAGGAGGGAGCGGGTTATCCTAAACAGGGCGGCTGGGCGGGACTCGGCGGACGCAACCAAGGTGGCAATATGTGTTCTTTTAGTTGTCCTTAATGCCCTGATATATTTCTTGGTGTATGCTGTCAAAAGTGCTCGGTTCGATTCGGACCTATCGGACCTCCACAAGTGCTCTAGGCGTCTCCTCCGGCGCTTCATCTCCCAGAGCTCCTCAGTGAACCAAGGAGGCCTCCAGGATCTGCCGACCCGGAGGGGCCATAGTGGCGCAATCCGGTCAAGAGACTCTGATGCTGCCGAGTGCCAGGCAGCAACCAGAGTCTCCGCTGAACTGTGGGTGAGAGTATCAGGAATAACCCCAAGCTCCGTCTGGAACCTCAAGGGGTCCATAAGTCGCTTGGGGCGGCACCACCTGGTCGGTTCCTCCTCCCTACGGTGGGGGTTTGGCCTCCGGAAGTCTAGCCTCAGTAGGCAGTGGTCTGACCACGACAGGGGTATGATCTCATTACCCCTCAGACCAAGATCACAAGTCCACTGCTCCGAGAGGAATACGAGGTCGAGTATGTGACCCGCTGAGTGGGTTGGGCCTCAAATTACCTGGGTCAAGCCCATGGCTGTCATGGAGGCCATGAACTCCTGCGCTCCATCAGAGTGTTCACCGAGCGAAGGCAAATTGAAGTCCCCCAGAACCATGAGCCTAGGGAACTCAATTGCTAGCTCGGCTACCGACTCGAGGAGCGAGGGGAGGGCTGCTGCAACGCAGTTGGGAGGCAAGTACGTTAGCAGCAGACCCACTTGACCCTTGAGGTCCAACTTCACCAGTAGGGACTCACACCCGACAAGCTCCGGAGCAGGGACCCTACGAGGTGCTAAAGACTCCCGGACAACAATAGCCACACCGCCACCCCTTCCCTGGGCTCTCGGCTGATGAAGCACCTGAAATCCGTCTGGGCACATCTCTACCAGGGGGACTCCTCCCTCCATGCCCAGCCATGTCTCAGTAATACATGCCAGGTCTGCCCTCTCATCTAAAATTAAGTCCCGGACGAGGGGAGCCTTGTGAACAACAGATTGTGAACACATTTGTGAACCTCAGCGGCTTCTTCATTGAGAAACATCTCTGATCTAGCCAATCATATCTGCTACTGGTGGTCGAACAGGTCAATCCGACAAAAGCAGTAATTATTTATTGTATTTTATTTATTTTGTCAAGCATGTATAAGATAACAGATATAAGTATAAACATGATTATTAATACAGGAAATGGATATGAATAAGTGGGGACCAGTGGTGGGTTTCAAATTTTTTTAGAACCTCTTCTGTAAATGTGGCCTGCTTTGTGGAAGTGGCTTCCCGGCCATGTGACTGGAGGGCATGGCCAACTTGTAAAATGTGGTAAAACTCACTTAACAATGCTCTTTCTTAGCAACCAAAATGTTGGCTCAGGAACTCTGGCATTGAAGTGTGCAAGTCTTAAAGCTGTCAAATTACAAGACCCTTGCACTCCTAACCCTTTAGGAAAAAACCCCAGGAGTGTTCAAACTTGACAGCTTTAAGACTTGTGGACTTCAGCTCCCAGAATTCCTCCTTCCTTTCTTCATCTTGATGATGTACAGAGGGGGGGGAGGGAGCTGGAACTGGTTCTAAACAGCACTGTAGATTTGTGGAACCTCTTCTATAGAAGAGGTTAGAACTGGCAGGAACCCACCCCTGGTGGGAACAGTAGGACAAGGACAGTAGGCACGTTGGTGCACTTATGCACGCCCCTTACACACCTTTTATGAATGGGGTGAGGTCAACAGTAGACAGTTTAAGGTTAAAGTTATGGGAGTTTGGGGATGAAACCACAGAGTCAGGTAATGCATTCCAGGCATTAACCTAGGGTGACCAGACCAGGCATTTGGCGGGACAGGCACGCCTTTTCATAAATTGTCCCGCGTCCCGCGCCGTTCTTAAAAAAACACGCTTTTTTTGGCGCTCGCAGCTCCCCCGCTCCCCCGCCCATCAGCTGCTAGCTCGCTGGGCTGGCTCATCATTCCGTTCTATCCTACAAATTTAAGCCAGCCCAGCCTGCTGCTCACTGATTGGATTGGCCTGGACTCCAGCCAATCAGTGAGCTGGCTGGGATGGAAAATTTTCAGCACGCCGCGTGCTGAAAATTTTCCATCCCAACCAGCTCACTTATTGGCTGGACTCGGCTTAACTTAGCACGCCTGCCCGAGTCTCCATTTCATTTCGTCTTTTGTTTTGGTTGCAGCTGCGCTTACTCACTGGTGAGTAATCATGGAATGGATTGGTACCGGTGGGAATCGGGAGGCGCTGGGGGGAGGAGACAGCCCTCCTCTCCTCCTTCTCCCCCTTTGCGGAGTTCATTTCACCTCCTCGTGTCACAGCCAGCCCCTGTGCTGCGCCGCCACGGGCGGCAGAAGCTCCGGAACGGAGTGGAAGTTCTCTGCGCGAGTGAAACAGCCCCCGCTGCTCGCGCAGAGAACTTCCACTCGGTCACGGATTCACGGAGCTTCTGCCGGTGTGGTGGCCCCTGTGCTGCGCGGTACCCAGCGACCATGCCGCGAGTCCGCGAGGCGTGGTTACGTCCCGCCGCCCTCCCCTGCGGCTTTCCTGCGGCCGGCGGCCATTTCAGTTGCGCAGAGAACTTCCACTCGGTCCCGGGGCTTGTGCCGCCCGGCAGAAGCCCCGGGACCGAGTGGAAGTTCTCTGCACGAGGTGAAACGGCCGGCAGCCGCCTCGCTCTCCTGCCGCCAGCGTCCATTTCAGTCGCTTCCCTCGTCCGTCTCGATTGCTGGAAGCAGTAACAAACGGCGCGTCCGCTCCGCAGCGCCCTGACAGCCACCCCAGCCGGCGGCTACCGGGCCTCGCTGGAGTCAATTGCAAAACCGCGTTCAGCGCTTTGAGGACCTGAGGCATCTTGGGAAATGCAGTTCCCTATCGGAAAGAATAGAGTAGCTGCGAATTTGTAACAACAACAGAAGATAATAACTTGGTGCTTCGCAGGTTACGAAAATCTCGTTTGATTTGCACACTGTTTTTTAAAAGTTAGATAAAGAAGTTATGCTGTGAAAGCGAGTAGAAAGCCCCCCCTCCCCTTCCTGTGTGCGAGAAAGGGAAGGAGAGGAAGGAGGGAGGGAGGGAGGGGGGAGGAAAAGAAGAAGGGAGGGGGGGAGAAGATGGAAGGAGAAAAGATGGATGGAAGGAGAAAGAATGGAAGGAGAAGGAGGAAGATAGAAGAAGAAAGGAAGAAAAAGAAGAAGGGAGGGAGAAAAGAGGGAAGGAGGTAGGAAGAAAAGGGGAAGAGAGGGAAAGAGCAGAAAGACAAAGAGGATGAAGTTGTTAGGCAAGAGGAAGGAGGAAGGAAGGAAAAAAGAAAAAGGGAGGGAGAGAGGAAAGAAGAAAAGATGGAACTAGAAAGGAAAGAAGGGAGGGAGGGAGGAAAGGGGAAGACAGGGAAAGAGCAGAAAGACAGAGAAGGTGAAGGTAGATAGGCAGAAGGAAGGAAGAAGGAAGAAATAGGAAAGGAGGGAAGGAGGAAGGAACAGAAGCGAAATGGAAAGAGCAGAAAGACAGAGAAGGTAGATAGGCAAAAGAAATGAAGCTGAAAGAATGGAAGGAGGAAGGAAGAGAAAAGGAGGAAGGGAGTGAATGAGGAAAGAAGAGGATGGAAGGAGAAAGGAAGGAAGAGAGAGAAAGAGCAGAAGACGGATAAGGTGAAGGTAGATAAGCAAGAGGAATGAAGGAAGAAGTGAGGTGTCTCGAGGAGGGGGAAAACATTTAGTGACCAAAGTTACAATGGCATTGAAAAAAGTGACTGATGACCATTTTTCACACTTAGCGACCGTTGCGACCATTTTTCACACTTAGTGACCGTTGCAGCATCCTCATGGTCACGTGATCAAAATTTTGTTTGGCAACAAATTTGTATTTATGCTGGTTTCAGTGTCCTGGGGTGACCTTTTGACAAAAAATAAAAAATTTAATCAACACCCCCCCCCCCGGTCAATGGTGTCCCTCTTTACCAATCTGAAAATCTGGTCACCTTAATTAACCACTCTGTTGCTGAAGTCCTGTTGTCATGCTGTTAAGACCTACTCCTTTCACACTTGCATCACAACATTGACTGCAGGTGCAAAAGGAATGGATTTAGGATTTTTAGGATTAAAGAGGGATGGCACAACACTATTTTCATCTTTGCACCAGAAAAGTTCTGATAGGTTTAGCATAAAGCCACAAGTAAGCAATGCTGACCACAATTGATTGGTTGTGTTGAAAGCTAATAAAACTTCAAAGTCTCTCAGAAGGAATTAACAATCTTGTGTATAGGACTTTCATGAAGAGAGGAGCTTTGCCTTCTGTCCCTTTACATTTATTTATTTTAAAAAATTGTATGATTGCCTATCTTAAACAACTCTTGAGTAGTTCACCACAGTAATTTTAATCTGCTGCCTGACAATAATAATTCTTAAGATTCTTTCAGCATTTCAGTGGGTTCAAAGCACTTCGGACTTACTCACTAGTTGTGGTTCTTACATCATCCTTGTAAAGTACATCATGCTACATGGGGAAGGCGGCAGAAGTGAGAATCAAGGCAAAACAGCATGATCTGTAGTGATTTCACAGCAGACCTAGGAAGAGTCAAATGTGTGGCTTATGGATTGTAGATGACAAAGGCATTAAGCCCCACCAACTCCTGCCTCTACAACCCTGTACCAGTTTGTAAAATTCAAAGGATTTTTTTCTTTTTTACAAGGAACACCTCATTCTTGCTCTAGAATGAGCTCATGGAAAGGTAATCTTTGTCATAGGGATGGACAACATTGATTGAGGCCATAATTAACATTAGGGTGGGGCTAATATTTAAAAATAGATAGGACCAAATTACCCATAAGGAGTGGATCCTTGTTTTGGACTCATGCATATTTGAGGGATTACAGTACAGTTTTTCATGTGTTTACCCCCTCAAAATGGTTAGGACTCTGTGCTGCCAGTTTTCAGAATCATTGTTTTGAGGAAATACCAAAAGGAATTGCTGAGTGAAATTCAGACGCTGCAGTTTGCCCACCTCTGAGTTATTTTAGGTATGTATCGAGTTTCTAATAGCACAGTACAACCCAGAAAAAGAGAGTCACAGTGATCTCATTAATTAGGTTTTATTGCATTGTCCAAAAGACAATATGTAAAGATACACAGTCTTGGAAATCAAATATACTAAACTTGCATTTATTAGTGAATTTATTAAGGCTGTCTTTTCCCTTCCGTGTGAGCTAGAAGGCTAACAATCCAAATTAGAAGGCTAATTTGGAGGTAAACTTGATGCTGGTTTATCAATCTGCTTATTGCTAGTAATCTTTTGAGATGCCTTTAAAAAAACAATGTCTATGGTATTGGTACTACATTTGTGACTTAAACTTTGGGTCTCCCTCTCCCTCTCTCTCTCTCTGATCCAATGCTAAGTGGGAAACAGAGATAATGAGGAAGAGGAGGGAGTAAGAATAGTACTGCCATATAAATTCAGTACAGTGACAATTGATTATATAGAACAGTACATGACTGTTGGCATTAGTAGACTTGATGGGTTGCAGCAGTCTGCCTGAAGCTACCTGCAACTGGAGTTTCATCAACATTGCCAAGCCTGTGGGTTAGATTTATTTTAGGTTTCTGCTGAAGAAGTAAAATTAAATATTAATTTTAAAAGGCAGTATGGATCTTATTTGCTTAAAAAAACAGAAATAGAAAACTTTGACAGATGTTTAATATTGGGAATAAATTGCATATATTGCCATGTCAAGTAATATTCTTCACTATCTATTATTCTTCCTTTCCGAGTAGAAGGATCTATTTAATTTTCCTCTCATTTTCATTATCATTTGTAATAGCAAGATTTAGCTTTCCTGCCTGCTGGATTTACAACATATGCTGCTCTCAGATTCATTCATTTATTCGGAGCACAGTGTTCTCTGTACCATTCACGTTGTCCTTTTTTGCTTTCACACTTTAGTTATGGAAGCTGTATGTCCCTTCTCTTTCTGGAATATATAAGGTCAGGATCGTTCTGTAAACTTCATGCTGACAAGTTTTCAGGAGGCTTAGAAGTCTGGGTGACTGTGATGCAAAATTAAACTTTCATTCAAAATTTGTGGTTAAAAGCAAATAACAAGGAAGCAACTGGGAATACATTAATGTTTTTAGGGAGCAATATATTCATTAGTAGGCACAGAGATGGATAAACATAATAAAACATAGAATACTAGAGCTGGAAGGGACCTTGGAGGTCTTCTAGTCTTACCCCTTGCTCCAGCAGGAGATTCTATACCAATTCAGTCAAATGGTTGTCCAGTCCCTTTTTGAAAGCCTCCAGTGATGGAGCTCCATAACTTTTGAAGACAAGCTATTCCATTGGTTCATTCTTCTAACCGTAATTTCTCCATAGCTCTAGGTTGCCTGTCTCCAGCCATTGTCTTGTCTTTTGGTGTTTTGGAAAATAATTTGACCCCCTCATCTTTGTAGAAGCCCCTCAAATATTGGAACAGTGCTATCATATCACATCCAGTCTTCCTTTTTGTTAGACAAGACATATCAAATTCCTGTAATTGTTCTTTGTATGTTTTAGCCTGCAGTCCCCTAATCATTTTTGTTGATCTCTGCACTCTTTCCAGAATCTCAACATCTTTTTTATATTGTGGTGACCAGAACTGTATGCAGTCTTCCAGGTGTGGTCTTACTGATACCCTCCTCTGCCTTCTTTGGGACCACAATATTTAAAGTTCAGACAATGTGATTTCCAACCTTCAGTATATTTGAAAGTTTTAATTCTGCATTCGGTTGATTTTATGGTTAATTTAAAAATAGAGGAGACACCTCTTAAGGAAATAATGTATTGTATATAAGTCTAACATACCTCTTTCCTTGTAGATTGTGTCATGTTGAAAAATGATCTTCCCCCATTTTAGAAATGGATACTTTTCCATAGATAAAATTGTATAAGCTGTTTATTCAGTTTGTTGTGCAGCCCTCTGTTTCTGTAGAAGAATCTTAGAACTACAATTTATTGGCTGCTGATGAAATGCCATCATAATGTTCTTATTTTCCATCCATGTAACAGAAATCCGCATCGTACAGTTTATGATTTAACTCTGTTCAGATTTTATAAATAGACACCCTAGGATTAAATACACAGGCCCTCACGGGAATTAAAGCAACAGTATGTCAGTTTCCTTAATCCTTCTATACCACATAGTCCATGCATACTGTATAGTGGTTGTCAAAAAGCATTGCTGGAGTCCTTTAAAAAAAAAAAGTGCTGTACTCTGATAGCATCCAGGCAGATGCTATTTGTCTTCTTCTTTGCTTCCTTCACCATGTGCTGAAATGAACTTTTCATTCCTGAGGTGGCTGGTTCAAGTCCAGAACAGATTGGTAGTGTCAAAGCTGTGTGTGCGGTATTTTTGCATGAACAGCTAAAGAAATTTGCAGCAAGATGGGAAGATCTGAATGTTGACAGGAAATCACAAGGACTACTGTAATTTTCTTCTTTTTTAAAAAACATTTTCCAAGCTTTCAGGTGATTCAAAGCCGAAGCAGAGAAAACATAGGGGCAGGTGGGACAAGAGTTACTTAACATTTCTTACTATTAGTCTCAAATGTTTTTGCTTCATTATGTGTTATTTATGTATATAAAGTAAAGCCTCCACCAAGCCAGTCTTAAGCTGGTTCTTTTGTAATTGCTTTTAGTGACTTTTCTTAGGCTTTCTTCTTGTCTTCCATCAAGTACTAATCAAGTCTGACCTTACTTATAGACCAAATATACTGTGTCTGTCTGTCTGTGTCTGTGGTTTGTTTGTCTAAGGTTTAAGGTTTATTGGATTTATATGCCACCCTTCTCCCAAGGACTCAGGCGGCGTACAACATAAAAGAAAACACATATTACAAAAATTAAACGGGACATTAAATAAAGTATTAAAAAAAAACCAATTGATATTTACAATAAAATTTTAAAAATTAAATTAAAATTAACAACCAAATTAATCCTATATTTTATTCTATTCAGGCCAGGCCAGCTTGCTGAAAAGCCAACTTTTTAGGGCACGTCAGAAGGACCGGAGGTCGGGGATTATGCGAAGCTCCGGGGGCAGCTCATTCCAGAGGAAAGGCACTCCCACAGAGAAGGCTCTCCCCCCGGGGGTCACTAGCTGACACTGTCTGGCTGACGGCACCCTGAGGAGGCCAACTCTCTGGGATCGCACTGGACGGTGGGAGGCTATTGGTGGCAGTAGGTGGTCTCGCAGGTACCCTGGGCCTAAGCCATGGAGCACTTTAAAGGTCATAATTAGTACCTTGAATCGCACCCGGAAGACAACCGGCAACCAGTGCAGGCTGCCTAAAAGGGGTGTAACCTGGGAGCACCTAGGTACCCCCATGATAACCCACGAAGCTGCATTCTGGACCAGCTGAAGCCTCCGGGTGCTCTTCAAGGGCAGCCCCATTTAGAGAGTGTTGCAGTAGTCCAGGCGAGAAAGGATGAGAGCATGATTGACTGTGCACAGAGCATCCCGATCCAGAAAGGGGCGCAACTGATGTATCAGGCGAACCTAGTAAAAGGCTGCCCTGGTCACAGCCGTCAGGTATTCTTCTAAACTAAGCCACATATCCAAGAGGACTCCAAGATTGCGGGCCCTCTCTGAGGGGGGTAAAGTTTCTCCCCCTATCATCAAAGTTGGAACAAGATGCACAAATCGGGATGACAGAAACCACAGCCATTCAGTCTTGGGGGTATTGAGCTTGAGCCTGTTCCTCCCCATCCAGATCCGCACAGCCTCCAAGCATCGGGACATCCCATTGAGGGCTTTGTTTGGGTGGTTTGGGATAGAGATGAAAAGTTGGGTATCATCAGCATATTGATGATACTGTACCCAAATCTACGGATGATCTCGCCCAGCGGTTTCATATATATGTTGAACAGGAGGGGTGAGAGAACCGACCCCTGGGGCACCCCACAAGTGATGCGCCTTGGGGTTGATCCCTGTCCTCCAGTCAACACGAACTGTGATCAATCCAACAGGTAGGAGGAGAACCACTGCAAAACAGTGCCCCCCACTCCCAATCTCCTGAGTTGTCTCAGTAGGATACCATGGTCAATGATATCAAAAGCCACAGAGAGATCTAATAGGACTAGGACAGAGGAGTAGCCCCTGTCCCGGGCCTGCCAGAGACCAACATGACCAATGCCGTCTCCGTGCTGTACCCGGGCCTGAAACCCGACTGAAATGGATCCAGGTAGGCAACTTCATCCAGGTACTGGGGAAGCTGATGTGCTACCACACGCTTCTTAAGGAGGGGCCTCACTACTGCCTCCTTCAAGGCGGTGGGAAAGAACCCCTCTTTCAATGAAATATTGGTAATCACCTGGAGCCAGCCTCGCGTCACCTTCCGGGAAGCCGAAACTAACCAAGAGGGACACAGGTCCAGCACACAAGTGGCAGCCCTGAGTCTCCCCATAATCCTGTCCATGCCCTCGGGGGTCACAGGGTCAAACTCATCCCAGATAGTCTCCACAAGGTTCATCCCCGACTCACCCGAATCTACCCAGTCAGAGTCCAAGCCTGTCCGATTCTGAGCGATTTTATCCTGCAGATACTGAACAAATTCTTCAGCCCTACCCTGCAAGGAGTCATTCCCAGTTCCTTGGTTAAGTAAGGAGCGGGTCACCCTAAACAGGTTGGCTGGGCAGTTATCTGCAGACATGATAAGAGTGGGAAAATGTTGCCGCTTTGCCACTTTTATCATCACTAAGTAGGATTTAATATGAATTCTTACTAGTGTTTGATCGGATTCAGACTGGCTGGCCCTCCAACCACTCTCTAGGCATCTTTTCCAGTGTTTCATCTCCCAGAGCTCCTTGGTAAACCAGGGAGCTAGCCAGGATCAACACTGGGTCACAAAGGCACAACACGATTCAAGGCCCCAGTGGCAGCCCTATCCCAGGCTTACACTAGGGCTTCGGTCGAGCTGTGAGCAAGGGATTCAGGAAAAGTCCCAAGCTCCATCAGGAACCTTTCAGGGTCCATCAGGTGCCTGGGGCGGAACCATCTAGTCAGTTCAGCCTCCCTGCGGTGAGGGGTAGCAGTATGGAAGTCAGGCCTGATGAGGAAATGATCAGACCATGACAAGGGTTGGATAGAAATATCCCCTAAATCTAGATCATTCATCCACTGCCCAGAGACAAAAATCAGGTCAAGTGTGTGTCCCCTGTTATGGGTGGGGCCTTGAATTAACTGAGTTAGGTCCATAGCCGTCATGGAAGCCATGAACTCCCAAGCTGACTCAGATGTCTCGCTAAAGGAAGGCAGATTGAAATCCCCCAGGATCATAAGCCTGGGGAAATCAATCGCCAATCCAGCTAACACATTCATCAGCTCTGGCAGGGCCAATGAAACATAGCAGGGAGATAGGTACGTAACAAAAAGGCCCACCTGAGCTCCAAGGCCCCATTTCACAAAAAGGGACTCATACCTGCCTATCTGAGGCACAGTGACCTCTTGACCTAATAACCACCACTACCCCCCCACCCCCCCACCGCTGCCCTGGGCTCTCGGCTGGTGAAATGCCCGTAAACCTGGTGGGCATAATTCACTAAGGGGAACACCCCATCATGGCCCAACCAGATCTCCGTAATGCATGCCAGTTCCCCTACCCTCTTGTATGAGGTCATAAATGAGGGGAGCCTTACGTACCTTGGACCTGGCGTTAAGCAACACAAGCTGGAGACCAGGGTCCTGTAATCCCGAGCACCCGAGGGTGCAAGAAGGGTGATGAGGGTCGGAACGTGCAATAAGTCTTAAACAGCGAACCCGCATCCCCTGAACATAATTTGGCCCTCAGCACACACCATATCTGCCTCTCCCACAAACAGTAAACCCCCCGCCCATGGAATGGCTTAATGTCTACCCCGGAAGCCCAACCCTTCCCAGCACTCCCGACCCACGCCCATTAGTTAGCTCTGCCGTGTGCCCTGGCAGACTCCCCCCCAAACCTGTATGAGCCATCCAGATCAACCTCCCCCCCTAAAATTTGATTTAAAAATCACTGTAAGAAACCTCTAAGAAGTCTCTTCTTTGCGTGCCACCTCTCGGGATCTGAAGATCCATCATTAAGGAAGTTTCTGGATAGGCAAGAAGGTCATCCCCGGGAAAGGGGGAGTTCTCGAAGAGAGTAAAGTTCTGTCACAGTATGACATAGAGGAGAGTGTGGCATCAACCAAACGGGATGACATCATGGGGAGATGGAAAGGGGAGATGACATGTCCACGAGGGGGGGGGCAGCCGACAGTGTTCAAGGGGGTAGCGGGAAGCTTATGTTCATCATAGCAATGATCAGTGTTAAAGACAATATGTAGGGGTAACTTCCAGATGTCAAAATTGCAGCAGATGATAAATTGTGAGGTGGTGAAGCAGCCAGTGATGGCGGCGGTGAGGACAGCAGCAGCAGCAGCGGTTGCTCCAACAACTCCAACAACTAAGCTCCGTCCACGCCAGCCGCACTCATGTCCGTCGCCAGGGCCGCACTCCATTGACCCAGTCCATAGTGTCACAAGTGGAGGGGCCAAATGGTGAAATGACACAGAACAGTGGCCCAGGCAATGGTGGTGATACCGGAGGGGGGCACAATGAAGGACCCCCCATTCCAACCATGCCCATGCCATCTACAAAAGCCAACTTCCACTGGCATCAATATCCATGCCAATCGCCTCAGACACTCCCTGCTGATCCAGCCTATCATGTCCATAAGCAAGGTGGGGGGAGAACAACTGGGATAACACCACGGCATGGGGAGTGGCAGCAGCAGAAACCCCAGGCAGGGCATCCCGCCACCGACCACGACAACCACACCCACGCTGGCAGCTGCAGACGCTCTCCATTCTCCATTCACTGCCAACCGCCCCATTTCACTCACAATGTTCTGGCTACAAGGCAGGAAATCGCAGCTCAAGGGTACTCCCGAGGTCCCAGGAAGTTCTCATAGCTGGACCTGGAGCCAACGATGAAATAGGATACCCCGTGCAAGCCCCAAGAAGGACAATCTTCTCCCCAAAGCTCTCCTCAAATACGACAGGACACCATCTTGGCCATGTGCAGAGATAGCTCTATGCCTGCCTGCCTGCCTGTCTGTCTGTCTGTCTGTCTGTCTGTCTTCAAATCAGTATTGACATCTGGAGACTGCATGGACTAATCCCTGCAGTTGTCTTGGCAACATTTCGGAAGTGGTTTGTCATTGCCTGCTTCCTATAGCTGAGAGGGAGTGACTGGTTCACCCAGCTGGCCTCATGCCTAAAATGGGACTAGAATTCACAGTCTGCCAGTCTTTAGCCCTGGTGCCTTAATCATTACACTGGCTGTCTTCATAGGCCAAATTGGGAAAGTGGGGGGGATCCCCAAAGGTGTAAAATGGCAGACCACTTCCCTATTGTTGCTTCCAAAACCCTATATTAAAAATGGTCTTGTAATCAACAAGATTTGTAGGCAACTTCGAAGACTACCAGCAGAAGTTACACTTGGGACTGCCTTGCTTCTAAAGGATTATCTATCCCTTGTATGGTGTAATCCTCAGAGGGCTTATTTAAGATCTTGTCTCTACCAGAAATGAAAGATACATCAGCCAGGAAATAGCCTTCTCTGTGGTTCTGCTGTTGTGCAATACGTTCCCCTGGGTGTGTCTGGTCTCTTTGCTCTTGGCATTTCAACAGATCTGATGGTGATTGGACTGCTTTTACTCATTACGTTCTGTGGTTTTTATGGTGGGAGAAGCTAGTAGATTGCTTTTGTGGGAGGGGGATTGATTTTTTTTGCAGAAGATGGATGGTTTACATCTTCACGCTTTTAGATAGTACAGCACCCAAAGGTGTTTTGAAAGGCCTGTAGAGAAGTTTTGTAAAAGAAATAACAATATTTTCATTGATTTTTCCCTGCAGTGGAGAGGCTGAGCAGTTGCAGTTGATGGATTAGGAGAGGGGCAGCATTCTCATTCTTGCTCTTATGGTACCTCTAGAAAAAATATATAGTAATATGTATCTATTCATTCCATCTTGATGCAGCCAAATTCCAGCCAACTCTGAATATGCCTTTACACTGCTATCGTTTTAAAACTGCAGCAATGAGAATGACTTTTAAAAAATAAAAAAATAAAAAAATCTATATACACAGAAATATGTTATAGAAAAGGACTTGGGGAAGAATTACGTTTCTTTTCTACATCCTCTAGTTGCTGTAAGTATACTTGTATATTTGCGTATTTTGGAGAAAATACAAATAGAAATACAAATGTTTTCTGTAACACGTGGTTTGGCCCCCAAATCTGGCTTTTCTTAAACCTGAATGAGATACTAATTCCCTTTAAGGAATACTTGCATTACCCAAAATATAACCTTGGATAACCAGTTGATCTAGTGTTGTTTGAGTAGCAGACATATATGTATTTTCTCACCAGACTAACCTTTTCTCAAATTAATTCTCCATGCAAAAGTCTTTTAGACTAACTGATCCATTACATTGTTTTATAGATGTTAGAAGGTAGGTAAATTTTTAAAGGGACAAATAATAGTCACAAGATATTCCAACGTACAGTATATTATGGTATTACCAGTTGAATATACCCTAATTTCTCATTTCCATAGAATTCTTGGGACATAGAAAAATGACATTTCAATCTAATCCACAGGATAAATTTTGATTAGATTTAATGGTGGCAGACAGATACGTTTTAATTAAAGATTTCTACCAATTACCATGTTTTCCCCAAAATAAGACAGTGTCTTATTTTCTTTTGACCCCCCCCAAATAAGCACTTGGCCTTATTTTCGGGGAGGTCTTATTATTTTTGAGGTGAAGGAGAAGGCAAGCATGGTCACCTCACGGCTGCTGCTGTGTTGCAATATTTTCAAAGACAGCTTATTTTCAGGAAAACAGGGTACTGAAAAACATTTATTTATAAAACTGTTTTAGCTATTTTCTGTTATTTTCCTTTCTGGCCTTTTCATTTTCTGAAAAGGCAAGATACATTGAAATGTTATGCATGCACTGTGGAATGTGTAAAAATCTTAGCTATTGATTAGCTTGTTGGCAATTAGACAAACAGAATGCTATAAATAATGTCCTTTTTACCTTACTGTATTATTGAATCAGTCATAAATATATTGTACAGCTCCTCTAAATTCCACTCTCCGCCGATATTATAAAGAAATAGGTCTAACATGATGGGTCAGTTGCTTAATCTCTCCCCTGGGGTCTTCAGTTTCTGGGTTCATGTCTATGTTTAAACTAGTTGGATCACAATGGAAATAAGTCAGTCAAAATACTTCTAGAATAAAAGGCACAGTGTAACATGTTTCTGAGCTCTATTTGGAATATAGCCTCTGCCTCTTCTGGTTATTTCATAAGAAATGCTAAGGAGAAAGGAAGCATCTTCTGAAAGGCAATGCCATCTTTCATTAATCTCAGCTAGCTAATAAAGGTAATAATATCACTGATTTTTAGGGCAAAGGTTTAAAGGATCAGAAAGGCCAATATGTCACTGGTGGCTTTAGAAGTCAGAAAGGTAGGAGAACTGTGAGATCAGTTGGATGGGCTTCTATTTTAATTACAATGTTCACAGCCAAAGAAAAAGAAATGCAATTGTGTTTCTATCTTGTCAGTTGTATGAATGCTTTTATCTTTAGGAATGCTGGAAGCTACCTTATAGCTAGTCAGTAACTAGTGCCTGTAGCTCAGTTTGATTAATGGTGATAGTTCTTCAGGATATCATTCTATTTGTCTAACTCTAACTGGATATGACAGGTCAAACCTGGAACATTGTACCTGCAGAAATGATACAGCTGCAGTCCTGCTCCTCTTCGTTATAAAGAAATCCTAACAAATAAAATGTGATGAGGAACAACCCTCAAACTGGTATCTATACACGAAAAAGAGAAATGTTGGTAAAATATCTCTTGCACCACATTTGCAAATAACCCAATTTTGCCTTCTATATTGGCTTTATATTTATATCACATCACAGTTTTCAAATTCAGGAGAGCTTTATCTTTAACTTGATTTAATGGTCTCCCCACAGCTATATTATAGGAGAAATATGAAATTCGACATTGCCCCTGGGACACGGTGCTATAGAAACTGCAGTCCAATAATTGCTTTGTACTGTCAGCTCTACAGGGACATTTGCCACCAGCTAATTACCCTTTCCCCCCCATGTAAATTGGTGGGGCACTCCAATAATTTTTATTTGCATTATTTGTTAGAATAGTAGCCTAGCAATCTCTCTAAAAATTTGCTACATTATGTGTAAGCTTCGCCAACCAAAGATTGCCACTAGACATGGATTTTAGGGGTTAAATTTGCTTTGTTTGTTTTGCTGAATGTATTTTGATTGGTCAATGACTGAAATAAAGTTTCTGTCTATCTACACTATCCATTTGTTCAAAAGCTTCCTTTCTTCTCCTGGGCTCTTTTGTAATATAGAAAGCAAAGGAAAATAAGAGGTATTAAGCCTCCCACAGCATAATACAACTACTGTATTTTTCGGAGTATAAGATGCACCGGAGTATAAGACACACCAAGATTTTGAAGAGGCAAATTAAAAAAAAAGTTTCTGCACTGCAGACCTCCCCAAAAGAGCCCATTTTTCACAAAAATGGGACGGTTTTTTGTCCAAAAAAGGGGCATGCATAGCCTTTAGGAGGCTTATAGAGTGTTCCTGGGGGTTGGGGGCCAAAAATAAGCAAAAACTGGTGCGTTTTTTGCTCATTTTTGCCCTCCCCATCCCCCAGGAGCACTCTGGAAGTCTCCTAAAGGGTATGCACAGCCATTTTTGCAAAGGGGGCGGGCTTTCAGAAGGCCATAAATGCTGTATTCAGTGTATAAGACGCACCCAGATCATCATCCTCTTTTTTGAGGGAAGAAGGTGCGTCTTATACTCCAAAAAATACGGTGTGTTTGTGTGTGTGTGTGTGTGTGTGTGTGTGTGTGTGTGTGTGTTTCAGTAATGCCATTTCAAACGGGGGGGGGGAGAGATTGAAAATTCCACCCTTAATTCTCAGTAGCCACTTTTTTAAAAAATGCGGCATTTAACCTTGAAAAGGTTTCCTGTCATTGTCCTATGACTTCAGCTCTTGTTTTTATTAAAAACCTGGCTTAAATCATACTAATCTTGGAGTTAAATTCAACTGAGCTCATTGCAGCTTACTTTCCAACAGACATATTTAGAATTGCATAGAAAGCCACATAGGGTTGGCCGAATATAACTTCAAATTCCACTCAGAATTGTTTTCTTCTTCGCCTGCAGCTCTTTCTCCCTGTCTGGGGCGAAATTCACAATTTGATTGTATAATGTGCAGATAAACCACATAAACTTCCCATCTCAGAGTCCCGCTTCTTGTCTCACCTGTGGATATGACTAAAAAGATAATGTTTTGCCATAGGATTTTCTTGCTAAAAGTTCACTGAGCACAGCTGATCTTCATGTAACAAGAAAAACTTGCCTGTTCACTCACATGATTCTGAGATTATAAAATGGTCCCAGGAGTTCACTTGTTGTTGGGTTGCATCTCATATTGCAATATGTGGTCTAGTTTGTTTGCAAGTTATGCTCTATTTCATTGTGCTTTGAATTTCAAGAGGAAGAATGAGATAAAATGAAACCAATAAAACAAACTGCAATGTTCCATGAATATTTTCAACTTCTTGTTTGACAATTAAGGTAGGTATGGTTTCTGAGTGATCACTGATATCCAAGCTTGATACATAATAAAAGGTTCTAGCATAGCAAAAACCACACTGTTAATTGTGGATAAAGACTTGCCCAGTTCTTCCTTCCTGAATCTATTTTGGTCCCAAAATGCAATTATGTAGTGAAAAGCTACCGTCTGTCTATTTTATTAATATCCACCTTTCAAAAATGTCTACAAAAAGGCATTTTTATGGAAAGCCTGCCCAATGTGCAAGTTTAGAGACATGCATATGAAATTGCATACCTATCTCCATATGCATTTTTAAAATTTGCAGATTATAATGAAGCAGGCTAAACCAGTTTTAATACCGGAAATGAGAAATTAAGTAAAAAATAAAATAGAGGGATTTGCTCAACCTTGTCTCCACACAAATCAGGAAATATTCAACTGATTGCAAGAATAGAATGTTGTTTGTGAACTCATGTCTTAATCAAATCACATGATGGCATGTAGGATTGCCAGATGCCCTTTATTTTAGGAACAGGGAATCTGCCATAAGCCGAGATAATCTTTTTTCAGTATCATCTGTTCTTATTAGCAGTGGTTTTCAGAGCCTTTCCAATTTCTACTTGAAATGCCAGCAATTTAAGATGGAAGCTCGTATGCTTCTAAGCTGTTTCTCTAAAGGAATGTTGGAGGCATAGAGATAATTTGCCTTTAATCATAATGAGTTATAAAATGTAATGGAGATTCAGTTCTGTCTACACAGAATAGGGCAAAAGTAAGGTGACCAGATTTTCAGATTGGTAAAGAGGGACACCTTTGACCGGGGTGGGGGTGGGGCTTGATTAAAAATTTTATACGGAGCAACAAAAATTTTCATATAACACAAAAATAGTATTGTAATTTTTTTTATTTCAACATAACTACAATTTACAAATATAAATTGTAACTCTTGCCAAACATCAAAATTTTGATCGCGTGACCATGAGGATGCTGCAATGGTCGCTAAGCATGAAAATGGTCGCTAAGTGTGAAAAATGGTCATCAGTCACTTTTTTCAATGCCATTGTAACTTTGGTCACTATACCACCTTTCTTGCCACAGTGCTTAAGTGAATAACTGCAGCTGATAAGTTAGTAACATAAGTGAATCTGGTTTCCCCATTTGACTTTGTCAAAAGGTCACAAAAGGCAATTAAAATGACCCCAGGAGACTGAAACCATCATAAATACGAATCTGTTGCCAAACATCAAAATTTTGATCGTGTGACCATGAGGATGCTGCAACGGTCGCTAAGTGTGAAAATGGTCGCTAAGTGTGAAAAATGGTCATCAATCACTTTTTTCAATGCCATTGTAACTTTGGTCACTATACCACCTTTCTTGTCACAGTTCATAAGTGAATAACTGCAGCTGGTATTTTGTATTTTGGATAGAATCTTTTTTTAAATAGTCTAAGACAATTTAAAAAAAGAATCCACACAGAATAAATTGAAGTAAAACATTTCAAAGTATTGTGCATAGAATTTTTAAAAATGGTTTCACTTCAATTTATTTTGGATAGAATCTTTTTTTAAATAGTCTAAGACAATTTAAAAAAAGAATCCACACAGAATAAATTTTAAAAAATCCTATGCACAATAAATAAAAAATTATTTTAAAATACATTAAAAAAATAAAAGAAAAAAACCCATCTCACTTACCAGCAGGCACAAGTGAGCACTGTTCCCTCTAAGGTGCGCGGCTGCGCGGCCGCGCACATGGCAAGAAAACACCGCGCAGGACTTTTCAACTCCCGCACAGTGATTTCCACAGGCTCCCGAAGCTGGGGAGGAGGTCCTTTGCAGGCCAGACTAACTGCTGCTGCCTCCTCCTCCTCTAACAGCACTGCCGGATTTGCTGCCTGGCGCTGCGGCTTTGATGAGCCTTTGAGGCTACAGGAGCCAGTAGGAAGGCGGCGGAGGGGCGGGAGCAGGAAAAAAAGCCCCGATAGCCTGTGGGAGATAGGGAAGTAGGCATTAACAGTAAGTTTCTAAAGGATAACTCAGCATGAAGGAAGCCGAGGGAAGGAAGCCATTTTCTAGTGAACGGAGTTTCGGAGAGAGGAGAGCCAGTCCGGGACAACCTTCCCCCCACTTCCCTCTCTGTTGTCCCCCTCCCCTCGCTCCATTGCAAGACTCAGCGAGACTCACCCAGAGCCTGCGGGGAAGGGCCGGCGCTTAACGCTGAGAATCGCCAAATTTGGCTCCGTTTCTGTCTTGCCTAGGCAGCAAAGGAGGAAAAAAGAAGCGGGAAGGCCTGGCAGGTGAGAAAGGGAAGGATTTCAAGAAAGCCCGATTCCACCCCGCTATCATTTACCCAGGCACTCCAGCGCCTTCCTCGGGAGTTTGAGACATCCCCCATCATCCTGTAAGAAGGATTCCCCCCTCCAAAGACGCCCCCTCCTCAAAGAATTTCCCCTTCAAAAGAATTAACAAGAAAAGACGCCTCTATCAAAAGGGGGAAAATTTTCCCTGAAAATAAGAAACAATCCATGCCTCTCCCTTGGTGTCTCGATCAGCGATAGCAATAAATAGCCTCAGGCACTATTTACACCTCCAAAGCAGCGGCCCCCAACTTTTGGGGCACTGCTGCTAGCCAGACTATCTTGTTTCTCCTCATAACCCATTGATATTTTCTTTTAAAAAATAGAATATTTTATTGGCCAAATGTAAATGGACACGCAAGGCATTTGTCTCTGGTGCAAAAAGTCTCAGTGTACAAACAACAAAGTAATATAATCATAATACTGATACTAATAAGAGATGGCAGCAGAAAAGATGTTATATAACACTTTTAATTAAGCGGGTACCTTGAATAAACATAACTTTGAGTTTCAAATAACACTGATTTCATTGTTGTCTTGGGTGACATCTGTGAAAAAAATTCAGGGGCTCAGGCATGAAAATGTGCCGCTCAAACACTATACTTTTCTGCTCACACTGAAAAAAAGTTAGAGGGAACATTGCAAGTGAGCACTCCAAGTCAATCCAGAATGATGTAGATGTTAATACAAAGAACTGAGCAAATTAAAATTGTGAAATTAGTCAGGGAAATATTTTTCAAAGAAACTTTGCCACCATTTTTTTCCACACGAGCCGACCTCCAACCTCCGTGCCCCTCCCCTCCAGAAAATCCAGGAAGTAACACTCGTGGCTTCTCTAGCCAAGCATTTCCTGGAGCTCTATGGTATTTGGTCATTTTTTTCTTATAAAATGAGGTAAAAGGGGCGTGGGGGGGTCTGTTTTGTTGCTTTAACGTTTTAATATCTTCAATGAAAGTACTGAGACAGAGAGAGAGGTTAGACAGGGTGTCTTTTGTCTTGCCCCGGTTAGGATTTCTTAAGCAAATCCACTGGGCTTTCAACATGAAGCCAGAAAATCGGGACTTTTTAAAAACTCCCCGGGACATGGGACAAATTGGGCCTACTGAGGCCTCCACACATCTCATTTTTGGCCTCGGCCTCAAGAAAGTGGATAGGAGCCAGCGGGTAGGTGTGGTGATGTGGGCGGGGCAGCCTTGTGGTCCTACATGGGCCAGATTAATGCCTTCAGAGGGCCATATGCGACCAGTTTGAGGACACTGGTCTAGTGGCTGAAGTATCAACCCTCTCTTTGTAACATCATCCCCCTGGAGATTAGACTGACTCCCACTCTAGCGTTCTTTTGGAAGGCCCTGAAGATGTGGTTCTTCCAGTGGGTCTGGGGAACCCAGAGCAGAATAGAGCCCATTAAATGGCTAGTATGAAAGTGTGTTGTCACTTGGGGGGGGGGTGTTATTATTTATTTTTCTTTTTATTCTTTTTATTTCTTTTATATAGTGTTTTTCTGTCCTTGTAAGTCTCCTTGAGTCTCCATGTGTGCGAGTAGGCAGCAATATAAATTTTCTAAAGAAATAAATAAAGTTAACTTTGGGTCAGTCACTCTTTTTCAGCCCAACTCCTCTTACAGAGTTGTTGTTATATAGAAAATAGGAGGATGAAAGAGTATTAGGTATGTTCACTGCCTCGACTTACTTATAAAAGTAATAAAGGCAGGACATTTTTTAAAAAAAATAATGAATAAATTCCATAACATGTACAGCTATACATTTCTTAAAGTTATTACAAAAATACTGTGGGTTTCAGTTATTACATTTTCATGCACGCTGTGCCCTTACTTGAGACATTTTGTATTTTTATATCTTTGCTTTCCTCAATATTGTAAATGTCATAACTATGAAAAAGCTTTAACCATAAAAGAATCGTTCTCCTCTACCTTTTCATTTACCAATCATTAGATTACAGGAGAACTGGCTAAGCGGTTTATTTTCCCTAAATAGAACCAAGCACAAACAAAGAGTTAGATTACAGTCATGTAATCTGTTTTAAGAAGATGTTGGATAACCATTTGTCTGAAGTGGTGTAGGGTTTCTTGCCTAAGCAGGAGGTTGGACTAGAAGACCTCCAAGGTCCCTTCCAACTCTGTTATTCTACATTCTATTCTATTCTATTCTATTCTATGTTACAATTAACATTGAACAACTTGAAGAGTTGCAGTACAGCTATCTGGGCTTCCCCATAAACTCAAATACAATTTTGTCATACAAAGTGTTCATCTAAAACATATGGGGAAAGGACTGTAACAGCCACTCTGTAGGACAAGTGGGCAAAAGACTAGCAAAGTGCATCCATGAACACCAACTAGAAGTTGGAAAACATGATGAAAACTCTTTAATTGCACAACTTGTGGACAGATTTCACCCTAATTTCAACTGGGAAACTGTGAGCATCCTAAATCAAACTAAGTCCAAAAAATACTAGATGATTCCTGGAAGCCTGGGATTCAGACAAATCAGCCATCAACAAGGATCAACAACATCCACATATCACTTAAAGGAGAAACTAAAAAGGAAACAAAAAAAGGAAACAAAAAGACCACAACACCCGCTCATCAGCAATCAACCCCCAGATATGCAGAGATTAACACCAAATTAATACCAGAAGAACTATCCAGCAGTAAACAATACCCCAAATAGGATGCAACTATTAATGGAGACAAGCAATAAGGCAGCAGCCCAATGAAGGAACCAACAACAACACTCTCACTTGCTAGCAAGCCATTTGGATGTAAGCAGAGAGCAAACCCTACTCCCTACTAGCACTGATGATGTTATCTAGTTGCATAATGAAACATCTGCAAGAAAACAACCAAGAGACTCAACAAAATATTTAATGACTCAGATAAATGGTACACATCAGTGGTAGGTTTCTACTGGTTCGGATCGGTTCGGCCGAACCAGTAGTGGTTTGACGGCCTGGGTCGCTGGAACCGGCAGCAACCCAGGCCTGCCACGCCCCTGAACTGGTTCTGTGGGCAGCACCTATGGCAGCAGCATCTGGTTTTTGGCTTCTGCGCATGCGCAGAGCAATTTTTATTGTATCGTGCATCCACAAGCAAACCAGCAATAGTAACTGCAGGAACCCACTTCTGGTACACATAATAGAGTAGTATATTATTATCTGCAGGATAGGCTGTAGGAGTAAATAATATATTTCTATGTGTCACTGACTAATATCTTAGGTAGATTCATACCTGGCTCAACAGTTTTATCTATAAATGTTGTATATGCCCAATGTTCTTCTCTGGGCTATTTATTCTTGGTTGCATGTGTCTAATACACTTGCAAAAGCTCATAACTTGAACTAAATGAGGGCTTCTGAATGATGCAATGCTTCTTATAGATGAAAAATCTTGTATGACTTTTCACATGGTGGTTGTTATGGATACAGAGAGCAGTTTCAGAATATTTATTTATTTATTTATTGAATGTCACTCTCCATCATTTGCAGAGCAATGTATTTTTTATGACCTTAAAAATAATTATTTATGATAAGAAGCCTCTTATCTTTAGGTTCAGGGTTCTATTGCATATTTCAAAGATGGCTTTGAGACTGTTGCATGATTTAATCCTACTCTGTAGGAATAAAACAGAGTAAAAAGTATTCTTCAATTTTTTTTTGAAAGTCAGATATTGGTTCCAGTTCTGGTAGGATTATGGTTGTAAGAATGCTTACATGGTGTTCCTTGTTAAGATTTTCAATTGGATTTTTTAGTTCTGATCCTCTGCTCCCTGGTTTTGATATTCAGAGCTTAGTGTTTTGACCTAGGCTTCCCAAGAGCATGAAGCAAACTCCTTGTCCCAACAAAAAACCCTTTTATTGATTTACTGTGAATTGTGCTCATTCACATCCAGCAAAGTCTTTCAAGGGAAGATTTACAGTCACAGACCTTAGCTGGCTTGGAGAGCTGCCAGGTCAATATCTGCAAAACTTGGCAAGGAGTCTCAGAGAATCACGAACCAATTAAGCAAACTAATTGTTTCCTGCAAACTCCACTCCCCTTTCACTCCTCTTTTATTTCTTCTGGGAAGGCCATTCATCATCCAGCTGTGGCCTTACTCCCAAGTCAATCCCAGTTCTTTAGCTGTTCCCTTCATCTGGCAACTCTGTGCATGCACACAATAGCAATAGCAATAGCAGTTAGACTTATATACCGCTTCATAGGGCTTTCAGCCCTCTCTAAGCGGTTTACAGAGTCAGCATATTGCCCCCAACAACAATCCGGGTACTCATTTTACCCACCTCGGAAGGATGGAAGGCTGAGTCAACCCTGAGCAGGTGAGATTTGAACAGCCGAACTGCAAAACTGCAGTCAGCTGAAGTAGCCTGCAGTGCTGCATTTAACCACTGCGCCACCTCAGCTCTAGCTGTTTGTCTGCCTTACTGATGTCTGACTCTGAAGGCTGATAACTGGCATACGACCCTGGCTCCCTTTCTGCCTCTGACACAGAGCCCTCATCAGAGCCTTCCCCAGACTCCAGGACTGGGCCATGTTCCTCCCCAACCTCTCTCTGTCCGAATCTGCTGCCAGCTCCGCTGGCCACTGGCAGGCCACAACACTTAGTAGGCTCTTGGTCCTTTCAGTTTTATTTTCATCCACTGTATGAACACAGTATAAAAATAATTTCTTGAAGCAACATGGTACAAAGTCTTAACATTATGTACTGAAAAATTGGTTCTACATTATCTGTGTAGAAAAAGGATGAATGAACAGAAGTAATGAAAAGAAATGCCAGAGGTGACATTAATGCCAATCCCAGAATAAATTCTGGATATTCCTCATAATAAATTGCAAGGAAGGAGAACACTGGCAAAATTAACGTAATTAAGGATGAAGTCCCACTTAATCATGGAGGTCATTTGGTGACTTCAGCGGGGGGGGGGGGGTTACCTCTTAGTTCTTAGTTAAAATTATTTTATAACATGATATATTTATTTAACATATCATTATAATTATAAAATACTAATCTAACTTTAGTATAAGTACAATTTATTAATGCAAAAACCAGCCACAGTTCAAAGATTTTGTAAATGTTCAAGCTAGCAATCCAGGTACATGTGCCAAGAAGGGCTTAGATTGCAACAGATTGTCTAGGAAACAAATTATTCTAAATCTTTCTTGTAGTAACTTCCCCTTCCCTGTAAATCCCATTGGACTTTAAGTTAATGTTACTTCGTAGGAAAGCTGAATAGAAATAAAGGCTTCATCCTCTGAGCCAACTTCATCTCTATTTCAAACAACAGATTTTGCTTTGATTAGCCTCAATGTCTTCAGAATGCTAGCACACATTCAAGGAATGTTGATAATAGGGTATTTTCTCTAATAAGGCTCCACAGACATTAGTGTATGTCTCAAGACTGACTTGCACGTTCACCTATATTCCACTTTCCTCACAGCATGACAAAGAAAAAGGAGGGGATGGAATGGAATGCAAGGGCGGTGGAGTTCCCCAAGCTAATGGTGCTGGGGGACTTTAACTTGCCATCCCTAGGTGAACACTCTGATGGGGCACAGGAGTTCATGGCTTCCATGACAACCATGGACTGGACCCAAGTAGTTCAGGGTCCAACTCATAGAGCGGGACACACACTCGACCTTGTATTTCTCTCGGGGCAGTGGAGACGTGATCTTGAATTCAGGGGAATAGAGATTTCGCCCTTGTCATGGTCATATCACTTCCTGCTGAGGCTCGACTTTGGGATGCTACTCCCCCATTGCAGGGAGGTGGAGCCGATTAAGTGGTGCCGCCCCAGGCGCCTGATGAACCCGAAAGGATTTCAGAAGGGGCTTGGAGGGATACCTGACTCCCTTGCCCACAATCCGACAGAGTCCTTGGTTGTGGCCTGGAATGCTGCGGCGGCTGAGGCACTAGATCGGATTGCGCCTTTGCGGCCTCTCTGCGGCAGTGGATCCAGGAGGGCACCTTGGTTTACCGAGGAACTCCGGGAGATGAAGCGCCAAAAGAGACGCCTAGAGCGACGCTGGAGGACTAGTAACTCCGAATCTGACCGAACACTATTAAGAGCCTTTATTAGGACTTATTTAGTGGCAATATGGGCGGCAAAATGTGCACATTTTTCCACTCTTATTGCATCCGCGGAATCTCGGCCAGCCACCCTGTTTAGGGTGACCGCTCCCTTCTGAAAGGTGAGGAAGCGGGGGAGCCCTTCCAGGGAAGAGCTGAGGAGTTTGTTCAGTTTCTGTCAGATAAAATCACTCAGATTCGGGCAGACCTGGACTCTACTTGGGCAGCACCAGCTGAGATGCCGAGGGAGAGTCTTAGTCAGATTTGCTGGGATGAGTTCGAGTTTGTTACCCCTGAGGAAGTGGACAAGGTCATGGGAGCGATGAGTGCCTCCACCTGTTTACTGGACCCGTGCCCCTCCTGGCTGGTCTTGACCAGCAGGGAGGTAACACGAGGCTGGCTCCAGAGGATTACGAACGCATCTTTACAGGAGGGGTCTTTCCCGCAGCCGTTAAAGGAAGCGGTGGTAAGGCCCCTTCTTAAGAAGCCTTTTCTGGACCCAGCTATTCTTAAGAACTATCATCCTGTCTCCAACCTTCCTTTTTTGGGAAAGGTTGTTGAGAAGGTGGTGGCGCTTCAACTCCGACGGACCTTGAAGGAAGCAGATTACCTAGACTCCTTTCAGTCTGGTTTCAGGCCTGGGTACAGCACTGAAACCACTTGGGTCGCACTGACCGATGATCTCTGGCGGGCCAGGGATAGAGGACATTCCTCTATCCTAGTGCTTCTTGACCACTCAGCGGCCTTGGTATCCAAACCAAGTAAGATCCTCATCTACTTATAAGGCTTTTTCCCCAAGGAAACCAATAGGAAATGAGTTAAGTATTTCCGTGTTACGCTGCCTTTCAGAATGTATAAGAACATGTGCTTCGATAATGAAGGTTGTTCTGAACTTGCAATGCTAACCATGGGCTAGCTTTCTGGACCTGGCTGCCAAATAAACTTTTCCTATATCCTGAGAAGTCTAAAGCCTGTCATTTTCTGCAACAATCAAGTATTTGAAATCAAATAATAAGAGCAGAAAGTATAGACTAATTAGCTTTGCAACTTGCCTTAGTGTCTGATCAATAGGTCTAAGGTGATACCACTTACAGGAGCTTTAAACTGTGCTATATAATGGGATGCAGGATACTCACAAATATCAGTTCTTTATTAAGAAACAGGGAAATAATATGTCTTTATAAAAATTATGTTGATTCCGTGAGGTAGAATTCTTCTCCAAAGAAACAAAAACCTATGTGGTGAACTATTTTAAAAAATCTTGTTCAGCATCCAGGCTCCCCTTGGCTATAGTTGTGATGGCTGTGTAACAATATTTTGTCACTAGTAAGTTTTTGCTGTATGGTAATACCATGAGAGTTGAAGAACTGTACGAAATCACAAATGTCCACTTTGTCCACAAAGGTCTGATATGATTTAATTTTCTTCAAGTAGCTACCCTGATGCTGCCAAAAATTCCCATTCAAGGGTATTATGGCAGTGCATTTCCATTCATCATCTCCAATAACTGCGCCCCAGTGAGATATTTGTATCATGGATCATGGCAAAGACTAAAAAATGATTTTCCATCTATTTGCCTAATTTCCTTTCAGAGCTATCAGGAATAATAGCCATCATCTGCCAAGCTGGCATTCTGGGGTAGTGAATTTCACAGTCCTTTCCTGAATCTGCCACCATCCAGTCTGTCTTTTCTTTCTTAAAAAAATAATAAAAAGATTCAAATACTACCGGTTTTCCTTGCAATAAAGCATTTGTTTTGTGTCTTGAGTTGCATCTTTGGAATCTTTTTCTGCTGTTGTGAGGTTGGCAGTGGGTGCGGGAAATAGAATCTCCAGACCTATGTACAAGATTATAAATAAATAAAGTTGTTGATACCACAGTTTGATGAATTCATGCAAATGCATTATGCATTAATAGAGGTTATTTTTATAACCTTTTTTCCTAATTAATCCTAGCACTTGCCTTTTTTCCATGGGATTGGATTTTACCTGCTTGCTTGCTTATTTAATTACAGCCTTACACGCCGCTTCCATCTGTTGGTTCTGAGTGTCATGCAACTCCTCCAATAAATAGTAAGGGACTACAAACAAATATAAATCAAATAAATAAGCTTCCCTGACTTTTCTTTTTTTTTAAAGATTTTTATTAACAAACATGTAAAATACACACAAAATTTAGACGTACACCACATTTATACAATACAATACGAACAGGAACTTCCTGTTGTTTATAATAGCAATTATCAATCGATACCGCTCACCTTATATTATTTCCCCTTCTATTGTATTTCATTTGGATTTCACCATTCTTAACCCTCTTATTTTACTCGTCCCTGACTTTTCTTTTAGACAATATCCTATGTGGAGTGGGACAAGATGCTGTTGACAACCCAGTCTTCCTTTAGCTCACTGAGGTAAAGTTAGAACTCTGTTTTGAAATACTGTACCGGGAAAGAAAACAGTTCTTATTTGTTCCACTTATTGTTCTTGTAATCCCATGGGTAGGTGGGGGGGTTTCCACTTCACTTTTCACCCAACTTCAAGTACTCTGCATCTTGATTGGCTTTTAACTATGTATCCCTGAGTGACTCATTTTACATCAGTCTTGCTCAATACACTCAGCAGGACAGTTTTATATTTTACGATTGTATTGTTTTACATTAATTTCGGCGCATCTTTTACCACACTTTATACAACTGGCTGTTGCTAATTTCTTTAAAACTCTTACTGATTTTGGGAGATGCAAGTTGTAGCATAGTGCTCTTTTACCTCTGAACCTGAACTAAGTTGTCTTCTTTCTCATTTTTGATTTTCAGCCTCTCTATGCCAGAAAAGTGTGCAAGAAGAGTATCAGCCCAAGCTTAATGATATAGAAATGTTGCAAATATGATATTTATTTACTTATTTTTTTAAAAATGGGGAAAAACTGTTTAATAAAAATATTTTTTTTAAAAAAGAGAGAATCAGCCCTCTTGGGTTGGTTGTTTTCTTTGTTTTCTTTTCTTTTCTTTTCTTTTCTTTTCTTTTCTTTTCCTTTCTTTCTTTCTTTCTTTCTTTCTTTCTTTCTTTCTTTCTTTCTTTCTTTCTTTCTTTCTTTCTTTCTTTCTTTCTATGTTCCAGCAGAGCAGCCAGATTGGAGTCTTAGCCTTTATGATGAAATCACTTTGTTTCTCTACAACATGTCTGAATTGCCTCTTAACACCCCAGGTCCACTGGATTCAGAAGATAATTGCCTGGAATTTGGAAGGCAATAGTTGTTCAGCATCAGAAAGGGATCTTGGCCCTGAAGTGAAAGACATATGTATACATTTAACAGTACAAACGAAATGATTCTAGAGCTATTTCTTAGCCTAAGACAGAAAAGATTGTTTTCAAATAAATGAGCAATGTATAATTTATAGTGAATGTGTCTTGGTTTCTGCTAAGCAGTTCCAAAAGATGTTTATTTTCTTTAGCCTTTTATGTTGCTTATTGGGATGGATGATTCAGGTATTTGTGTTTAAATCATATTATCAATTTTGGAAACTTTTAAAAATGTTATGTAAGAGGTCATTTGTAACTACCGGTATGCAGTGACGTGCGGTGAAGTTTATGGCTGGTGAGGCAAGGGGGCAAAAGCTGCCCTGTCGCCCCGGCGCTATGCCGACATAGAGGTGGGACGCCATGTCCGACATAGAGGTGTCCCGCCTCTATGTCAGACATAGCACCGGGACGGCAGGGTGGCTTTTGCCTGCTTTCAAGAGGCAAAAGCCGCCCTGCCACTAACTTTACTCCAGTCATGTAATGCATTGATTGTGGTAAAACATTCGATTGCTGTTATTTTTACAATGGGTTAATGTTAACAGAAGTATCATCAGCTAAATAAGAAATGTGAGCTATATATAGAAGAATCTATTCCAAAACACTTGAAGGAACTTCAACTGTTTGCTTAAACAAATTAACAAAAAATCATGTCTTCTTTGTGGGATATTGGAAAGATTCCTGACAGCAAGTTAATGTGTCTTAAAACTTCATGGCGACTTCCTCTTTTCCATATATCAAGTAGTGAAATAATCTTTCATTTGCCTAGGGCTGAATAAGATGTATGAACATGAAGCAAAGGGGCTTCATTTTATTATAAAGTATAAATCAGGGGACATATTGGTTTGGCTCAATCAACTAATCTATGATTTGTTTTTGGCTTAACCTATTGTATGAACACAGCAATTGTGATCTATAAATCCATAGTTTAGAACTGATCATGATGTGTAAACAAGATGTGTTACATTAGTATATTAGACTAAGCAACTTCACATATTTTTTCCATTTTTTTTAATTCAAGGGATAAAATACAAACTCACAGAAAATAATCAAGAACAGAACAAAACTAAACAGGACAAAATTGTTTGGGAGAGGGGGCATGATTTTGTTCCTTAATTTGGCAGATATGCCATCTTAGCAAAGCGTTTCAGAATCCAATCCTTAAACCTAAATCATAGTTTGACGGTTGCCTGAACAAATATAATCTGTTACTGAGATGGATTAGAACTAGTTAAACACCAAGCCTTCCTTGAAAGGTAGGGAAACCAAGTTTCTTAAGCATTTTGAAGCAAATATCATTTAAAGGTCTTACTTAACTCCAAGTGATCTTTTGCATATTGGGGAGGTAAGTAGGCTAAAAACAATTCAGCCTTTTATTTCCTATCAATTCTGGCACCAGGCGATGGTTTAACCACCACCCCCCACGCACACGCACCAATAGCGCGGAGGCTGAGGAAAATGAGAGCGGAGAATCCAGCTGCTCATTTTTCCTCAACCTGGAGGGACAGAGAAAACGAGCCGAGGCGGCCTCAGGTGACAGCCTTTTGGAGGCATCGCTTCTCGGGTCGAGCCCAGGTGCGTCTGTAACAAAGCCCATGGTAACGTGGTTGCCACCGCAGCGCCAGCTGCCTGGTAACCGAGTCGTGCCCCTTTAATCCGCCGGAGGGTGGGACGGAGGCGAAGAAATCCTTTCCACCCCAACCTCCGGCTGGTTCCTCCGGTGTTCCTGCGGGTTGCTGGGTCCTGGAGCCGTCGCCCTTTCCTTTTCCTCCTTTTGCATGCTCACTCCCCATCCCATGTGGGCGGAGGAGGAGTAGTAGTCTTTTGTGGCTGCAGCAGCAGCAGCAGAAGCAGCGGCGGCGGCTGGAGACAAAATCCGGGCAGCCGGCTCTGGCTCTCCCTTCCCCAAGCATGTCCCATTGCTGCTGGTGCCGGTTTTGGTGAATACGGCTGGGCGACGGGGCTCTTGCCATCACTGCTGCTGCTGCCGCTGCCGGCACCACCACCACCAGAGAGCTTGCCATTCCAAGCCACGCTCATGAGTGGTGGCCGAGCTGGCATGCATTTTAAAGTGCCGGCATGCCTTCCGGGCCAGCCATTCAGCGGGACATGGCTGGCCCGGAAGGCATGCCGGCACTTTAAAGTGCATGCCGCTTCGGCTGCCATTCAGAGAAACATGTCCTGGTTTGTGGCTGGGAGGCATGCACTTTAAAGTGCCAGCGTGCCGCCCGGCCACAAACCAGGACATGTTTCGCTGAATGGTGGCCAAGGCGGCATGGCTTTAAAAATTTTTTTAAAAAAATAACAAAGTGAAAAATGAAAAATGAAAAATAAAAATAAATGTGCCAGCCCGCGCGCCAGCAGAGGCGGGTAAAACACACACATGCAATAAAAACAAATTACAATTACTTACATTACAAATAAATTGAATTCCTCCCCCCTGCCCCCTCCCTCTGACCCACATACATTTCAGCTGCATCAAAAATGCAAGATTTGGTCTAGCCAGGGCCAGGCAGGCTAGGATAGTTGCTGCTAGAGTCACCATGTGGATGACTCTGCTTAAATGTTTTTAAAAAGCCTCTAAACAAAGTGCTCTCTGCAGAAGGAGGCGAGAGAATCACGTGCCTCATTTGCATAAGAATTTTTCGCTTTTTAACCCTTGCTTAACTCTTAAAAGGCGAAAAATTCCTTATGCAAAGGAGGCCCATAGTTCTCTCGTCTCCCCCCTACAGTTAGCACTAAGCAGACTCAGAGTCACTGTGACTTGGAGTCTGGCAGCAACTACCTTGGCCTTTTTAATTATTTTAAAAATTGTTTCCTTTTCCTCAGGAGACTGGTGAGGCCCCACCTCCTCTGCCTCCAGTGACTGTACGTCACTGCCGGTATGTGAAAAACAAAATCTTCCTTTAATTTTATTGCAAGACATAATCTGCTGTTAGGACATGGGAAGCAGTTTCTAATTACTAACATTGTTTTCTCTTCTTCTAAATTATTACTATTTTATTTTATATTTTATTATTTTATTTTGTTACTTCATTTTATGATTTCTAAGACGAATGTGTCAAATTCCTTCCCTTCCCATCCCTTCATATTGCTGTTGTGCCTTAGCTGCTGGTCACTACTTTATTTTGTGTTGTGAAATTGCTTGAAAACAAGTAAATAACAGGGCTACCAAATTGTCTGGCAACAGGGCCTTTACTGAAGAGACACAGTGCTACCATTTGCTCAATGTGGACGTTTTAAATGCTGTACTGGATTCCTGGGGTGTGTTGAAATGCACAGTCAAAAGGACGCTCTTGGAAAGAATGGCTTAGCAAAGGAAATGCCAGAAAAGTTTTGAATTTCTTACAGGAAAGCAGGGAGAGCAATTCCCCTTGCTGTAAGCACTTAATAGACCACATTTTTGCAAAATGTTTTGAAATGTGGTACAGAGCGGTACAGTGGTTAGGACTTTAGACTAGGACTGCCAAGATTTGCTTCAAGTACACCCTAAGCCATGGAAACTCATTGGATGAGTTCCCAATGGTTACCTTTCTTCAGTCTGGCTTAACTCACAGGGTTATTGTGGGGTAAAAAAAAATGGAGGTCAGGTGTGAATTAAAAAACATACTTTATAAATAAGTTTGTGATCAACTTTGGAAGGTATAACAATATATTTGCTTTCCCCAGTTCAGATGCACAGGGAAAAGTTGAAAGACTTTAAATTAAATTCATTTTATTTTTAGCAGCAAGTTCTCCTAAAGCTATTCATCTTTAACAGGTGTAATTCCAAAATTATATTGTCACTGGCACAGTTCAGATAGTTTGCATTTCATATGGAGTCCTCTTAACTACTAATAATAGTACATTTGGAACAACTCCATTATGTTTCATACAGAGTATGTGCCCCAAACTGGGCATACACTGTGTTAAAAATCATATTTCATAGAGGATGGAGTTTACATAATTCCAGGGGTGGAATTCAGACTGGTTTGAGTGAACCGGTAGCTCCGACAATCAGCTGGGGAGCAAACCCATTTGCTCCGATGATCAGATGGGCCCGCCCACCTGCCCCTGTGCTTTACTTACCTATATCCCCTCAGCTGATTCACGCAGCAGAGCGGATTGCTGTGCCTCAGCTGTGTTACTCCCCAGAAGTAACGTGGAAGATAAGTTTTGTTAAAACTGCACACACACATCAGGTGCGGGCGTGCAAAGCATGCGATCACCAAACCGGTTGTTAAACCAGCAGGATTCCACCACTGCATTATTTCATTAGTTAGGCAGTGTGTAATACAGCTATCAATTCATCATATAAGACTTCTAAGTGGTGATTACATGAAAGGAATTCAAACCTTTTCTTAGGTACTCACGGACTGCACTACTAGGCCCTTAGTGGAATAGGTTTGGAGATTATTTACAAGTGAATATAAACAGCTTTGTGGGTCTTTGGACAAACTATTGTCCTTTCTTATCTGCAGGATGAGAATCATATTCAATATACTTTAACACACAAAGCTGTTATCAGGATTACAGAGATAATGCTGAAAGAAAAGTCAGAAAATGTTAGATATGTTATGGTTTGAAGTGGGGCAACAGTCATTCTTCTTCTTTCTTCCAGTAGTCTATAATCTCTTTAGCCCTGAATGAGGATCATAGAATAATTATATTTATGGAGGTCTTTCTGAATTCCATTTTCAGACTCTTACAAATGACTCATAGCCAGCCATCTCGCTATCTTATTTAACATCCAATCTGACAAAGAGTTGTCTATAACTTGAAAGCTTATTCATGAAGTTGTTGCATGGTTGTTCATTCTGAAAACAACTCTCCATACTTCAATTTTACTTCTTTCTCCACCCCACAGTAAATCTGTCTGTTACCAGCAAAAAGATTCATTTTAGGTGATACAATTGAAGTACTTTGTATGTGAAATGTTATTCAGATTAAGAAATGAAAAAAGAAACTAGTCTGTAATCCATTTATTTTTATTTTGATAAGGAATATGAAATTAACAAAGAGCAGAGCCTGCCACTGCCCTACTATGAGACTGCTTTCTAATACCAAATAACTTTCAAAGAAGATTTAAATTTTTTGGTCACTAGAATAAGCTTAGTATTCTACCTTTATATGCATGAATGAGCCACATCTTTCTGTCAAGTGCTAAGATCAATGTTACCTGATGATTCTTTATTTTGATTAATAAAGGCTCGCACCAACTTGATCTTAGCGGCAGACAGAAATAAATGCTATCTAGAAATGATCACCCAACTCACAATGTCTTTTTAAAGTGGACATCATGCTAATGTTATGATAGATGCCTGCGTCTCATTTCTATCTCTGCAAATGTTCCACTGTGCTTCAAGTCAGACATTATGAATTGAGATACGAAACAGACAGGAAGGGGCATTATGACTGAAATGACAAATAGGTATTTGCAATCTTCTACAACAGTAGTAGTAGTAATATTGAATACATATATGGCATCATCTGATACAAAGTATCAGACCATTTAGTGTGACTAATGGGCCATCACTAGGAATGCCTGAGGGTAAAATAAGATTATCATCCTTAGACTTAAACTATATTGAAGGTTCCTTTGAGATCATCAATCAAGCTCAGAATTCATCATGTACTTAGCCCTGAGGAGAAAAAGCAGCCATCAAAAAGTTACATGGTTTCAGTGTGTGCTCAGGAAATATCCATGGGAGATATTTCTTTGACATTTTTTTCCTCCTCATATGATTACTCAGAACACAGGAAAGGCAAACAAATCTGAAAGACCAAGATCTGAAAGAGCATGTTTGCAAGTGACGGTGGCAGAAAATGTAGATTCCTATTTGAGGGAGTAGGGACTGTTTCACAAAATTATTTGATTTCATAAATCAATACACATTTTTTTAGCTTTTTTGCTTTTTTGCAGTGCATGGTGGCAGAAGCAAAACAAATTTAAGGGAGCATAACAAGAGCAAACAGCATTTCTGAAATACAGTAGGTTTTTGTAATAGAAATAACAGGATATTTTGTGTTAATTTCAAGAGATCCCAAAAAGTACGAGGGTAACAACTTGACGGATTCTGGCTGTATCACCTCTGAAACAGACCATGTGTAACTAGATCCAGATAGATTCCATTAAGCATCTTTCTTAGGAATAAATGAAATAGAGAAGAGGATAGAGTTTTAAAAGATTGTATCCTTGAAGTTAATGTATTTAAACAAAGTTATAATTGGAATGTGCTGTGGGAAGGAAGGGAAGGAGAGGGAAGGGGAAAGGGAGGGGGAGGGGATAGGAGAGGCAAAGCAAAGTAATTAATTGTTTCCAAGAATAACTACACACAGAGCTATACAAAGAGAGATGTTGGTAGAATTTTATGGGGCAACTTTAATTTGTCTTGTTTTGGTTAAGTAAGGAATATAAGCAGAAATTTCATTCATCTACTTGATATGCTAAGAAAATCTATTTTCTCCACTGGAAAAATGAACCAGTGTGGTCGGACAAAATTCATGCCAATCCCATTCTTGTCTTGCTTTCTTATCTCCAAGTCCCTAAAAGTCCTTCATATCTGAATAGCTTTTCTTTGGAGAGATGTTTAATTCTGGAAAATTCAGAAGCAGGTGCTATTAAGAAACATTGTGCATTACATCATGAAATAATAACAGGTTAGAGCAGAAGATACATGGCGTATTTAATAACTAGCACAAGAATAATGTAACTTGATTATTTAAAGAAAGCAGCTCATTTTGACCTTTAATCCCAGCAACAGTTTAAAGAAAACAATGCACGATTGTTAAATCTAAGGTACAAAATCAGTTGGCTGTATTCCTGCATACCCATCAGGGGAGAGATTTTTAACGCAGCTTGCTCTAAAACTGACTCAGAATTCTTAATTTCTATGTTGATCCTTTCCTAATAGGATGCTCAGGTGTCTAATTTATATTTCCAAAGCCAGTCTCTCCTGTTTCTTTTTCTTCAAGCGTTGAGTTGCTAGTTTCTCCAAAAATACACATTTGCTTTGAACACCAAAGAGCACCTTACAGTTCTAGTACACCATTCTCCAAGTCATTATGTGATTCCATCTGTAGAGTATAGCATGACATAACCCATAAGCTCTGTACTAGATGCCTTGTAGGAAACTACCTTTCACACAGCAAGCTGTAGCTATAGGAACTGAGTTTGGTTTCTCTATTTAGAAAACTAAAGCTACACTGTATAATTTTGTATCTGGAAAGTCACTAAGAAGTGATAAATTCTAGGATATTTGAACATCTTTCTTTTGGGGACAAAGATGCTATCATCTGGGTCCATTCAGCTTTGGTGCAGAAAATCAATTTGCTTTCCTTTTTAATGCCTAAATATTTAGAAATGAGTTTGTAGTAACAAAAAAAAAAACCCAAAACCTGGAGGACATGTTCAAGTTTATTTCCAGAATATCCAAAGCAATGGCATATTTACTTATTTATTTACCTACTGTTCCCTATAAATAGCATGTTATTTTGGAATCTCTAAGCTGGGTAGCATTATCTATTACCCTTTCTCTTCAGTTAGTGACATTAATATAAATTTTTATTTCCCTAAAGCATAATATTATACATAAAGTAACTGAAGTTAGATGATATATTTTTACCTTTAAAATATAATAGTCCTGTGGGGTCTTTGTTAATGTTTATATGGATTCTTTCTCTGTAATTATTAACTAACTGCTCTATTAAGAGATTGAAATATATATATTTCAATATATATATTGAAATATACATATATATATATGATAAATAAATAAGGGGAGACTAGTATAGATCTATTTCAAGCTATTTAGCTCTCATCAGCTAGCCCAGTGTTTCCCAACCTTGGCAACTTGAAGATGTCTGGACTTCAACTCCCAGAATGTCCAGACATCTTCAAGTTGCCAAGGTTGGGAAACACTGAGCTAGCCATACCCTTACTGGAATTTGAACCTGGGTTATATTACATACTAGGCAGATATCTTAGCCATTAGGCCACAGGCTCTTATCTGTTATCAGCGAAGCCAGGGTGAAAGGTATCTATTAGATGTTTACAACCCCCGGTTTGCCCAAATATGGGAGGAAGGTCTCTTGTGACGAGCCGAAGGACAGAGACTGGAAGTAGTGATTTACTATATATAGTGTCACAACCCCTGGTAAGCCCCAATTATGGGAGGAAGCTAACTGCTGGCTCTTCCCTGGCTTCAGCTGATAAGGAGGAGACCTGTGGCTTAATGGCTAAGACGTTTGCCTAAGATGCAATACAGCACAGGTTCGAATCCCAGTAAGGGTATGGCTAGCTGATGAGAGCTAAATAGCTTGAAATAGATCTATACTAGTCTCCCTTTATTTATTTATCAGCACAAATTAAAAAAAACACACACATATATATATATATATCAGCATCAAAAATTAAACAGGAAATATCCCCTAAAATTCAAAGTCTTTCTTTTAGCTCTGATATTGAAAGTGACTATGCAGCTCCCTTAGCAAATACTTTTTGTCATTTCTACAGCAAAATGGTGCTCATTTGTGAATGAGGAGGCAGAAATAAACTTTCATTTCTTCATTCATTATGATGCTATAATGTAATAGGTAATGCAAAATTACCTATGTGTCAGCGTTCCAAGTATCATGTAGCATTAAATCAGAGTCCAAGGCAAAACAATCCTTAAAGTTCCAATTTAATAAATCAGACATATTAGCACATCTGTGGAATCCCAAATCTGGAAGTTACCCCGGATTCCCACCCAGTTGAAAGTTCATGATCTTGTCCCCACACCCACAAATCCATCACATGGTCCAATCTTCTTCTTCCACGCTGGCATCTCCAGCTGGTTCCGTTCAGGTGCAGAGGTGCGGAGACAAAAGATGACCTTGGGCTTCTAGAAAAGAATGACATCAACACATTCCACAATTCTACTCCTTCCTATTCCCCCCTCCCAAACCACTACACTAATGAAACAGCATAATGAAATAAGAGAGTGTGTGGCAGGCCAAAGATCCTAAAAGGGATATAACTGCAGGCCTGACACTATGTTCAGAGCATAATATCCTGAACAAATGCAGATAATCCTCAACTTATGTACACAATTGTGACCAGATTTTTTTGTTGCTAAACCAGAGTAAGTATATTATATCTGATTTGACAACCGATTTTGCCACGGTTGTTAAATGAATCAATCAAAATCAAGAGAGTCAGCATGATATAAATTATAAAAAAGGTAAATTTATAATTGAATTTATAACTTTAAAGAAGATTGGAAGTTACTGCCTTATATTCTTTTTTCTTTCTTGCACTTTTAGCTATCCCTTTGATTTGTCTTTTTCTTCTTTCCTTCTTATTCTATATTACTTTGTATTAGTTTTTGCCCTTTTTTAAAAAATGTGCAACATTATATATACAAGAAAATTTCAATGGATTGGAAAACTGGCCATTGTGCAGTTCTTATAACCAGGGCTGTTCCATGACATTTCATTCTCTGAGGTAATTAAAAAGCCAGGTCTCTCAATTTCCGTTCCTGACAGGGAAAACACTTAATCAATGGAACGGCTTGCCTCCAGAAGTTGTGGTGCTCCATTGCTGGAGATTTTCAAGAATAGATTCAACAGCCATTCATCCAAAATAGTAAAGGGTCTCCTGCTTGAGCAGGGTGTTGGACTAGAAGACCTTAATGGTTCCTTCCAATTCTGTTATTCTGTAGTTTTGCCAAATCTGCTTCCGAAACAACCTTCATAACAACCTTCTCTGCCAGAGTAAATTGACTTAAGGGGTTGTGTGTAGCACATATCTTTCTTCTACAGAAGGGAAGGACAAAGGGGCTTAAGAAGAATAGCTGATAGAGCAGTTTTACTGTCTCCCCACGCCCAGCAATTGCCATCCTGGCAGCCACCGCCCTCTAATTGATGATGAGTCAGCAAGTATGTATCTTTGGTAGCTACAAAATTGCTAACTACTATTAGGTTAACTCAACATAATGTTATCAAAGTCAAATAAAAGATAAGAAGTAAAGCAAATTAATCTCTTCTCTGCCCCAAACTTTGCAAAGTGAAAGTGTGTGCAACCCCCTTTTCCTTTGGGTGTCACACAAAATATTGACATAGATTCAGTGGGCTGTCATCAAAATAAATTGTCCCAAGTTATCCAGAAACTCCAAGCAGCCTTGGAGAGTCTGCAACAATGAAGTTGCTCATTTGTGTCAAATTAAAAATCAAGATCTGAAGTGGAAGCTGAATAATAAAAATGAGCAAAATAACCTTCCCCCCCCCACCCCAGCATGTAGGAGAGGATACTTTGCTGCCTGCCTGCCTGCCTGCTTGATCAACCTAGACAGCAATATTTTTTGTTTCCCATTTTATAGTGTTGGAAGTCAGAATGAATGCTGAAAAGAAAAATTGGAAATGGCTGGGCCTTGGCTAATTTCACAATATAACCAAATGATGCAAATGTGCACATTTTTTTTTAGAATTTCCTGAGAAACTGAATAGATTGCAAGATGCTAAATTATAATCTAAGCCAACAGGTGATAAAAATATAATTTCCTTTTTCAATTATGTAAAGCTTCAGGTAGATTATTGACAAGCAGGTGAACTTGAGTCCTAAAGCAACAACTAGTTTGAGCTCTAGTCCTGGGCTCACCAACCTTTCAGACATCATGGACCACTAAATTTATAATTTTAAACGCTGTGGACCACTAATATGATCTGCCTAATGAGTGTGGGTATGGCTGGGTGAGTTTGGCTAGATGATCATGTGACTGGATGGGCAGGACCAACTTGATGTCACTCACATTGAGAGGCGCCTTGCCAGCCTCTATTTGCCCCTCCCTCCCAGCCACTCCTTGACTGACCGCCCGGGCCTCTCGGGGCCCCAACAGGAAGCAGTTGTTGAAGTTAAGAGCCACCACAAGAAAGAGTTGGCAGAACAGCTGGCTCAGTTCAAATTAGATTTGACCAAGAAAGAGGCTCAGCAGAAGCATCTCACTGAGGACTAAAAGCATAGGATTTCCAAGCAGAGGGAAGATCTGAAGGAGTGCAAGGCCAGTACTGGCACCTGGAGGCTCAGCAGGCTGAGATGGTCAGCCAGTTTCAGGCCATGATGCAGTCCCACTGGAACAAGGCCCTCTGGCTCTTTGCCACCAGCAGCACCTCCCTCCAGCCTTTGCCCAAAGCCCTACACCAGGAGGCTGAAGCAGGCCCCAAGTCAGAATTTCTGCTCCCCCCTTTGACCCACACCAAAAGATCCAGAAGGGAGTAACTCTCTGTAGCAACGCAAACATTCATTGCATGTATCCGGTCCAGGGGCCCTAGTTTGAAGATCCCTAATTTAGTGCAATAAAAAATGCAAATAATCTTTCTGCGGGACAACCAAAATTTTCTCACAGACCACCAATTGGTGACTGCTGCTCTAGTCTGTCCTGAAAATCAAATATCAACATCAGAGGTGGTATTCAGCAGGTTCTGACCAGTTCTGGAGAACTGGTAGCAGAAATTTTGAGTAGTTCAGAGAACTGTAAATACCACCTCTGACTGGCCCTGACTGGCCCTGCCCCCATCTCTGCCTCCTGAATCCCAGCTGATCGGGAGGGAATGGGGATTTTGCAGTAACCTTCCCCTGGAGTGGGGAGGGAATGGAGATTTTAAAGTATCCTTCCTCTGCCACGCCCACAAAGCCACTCCCACCAAGCCATGCCATGCCCACCAAGCAGGACCCACAGAACTGGTAGTGAGAAAAAAATGAATCCCACCACTGACCAACATGTATCATTTTTCATGTTTTGATTTAGACTTCTTTCATTTGCCCCTTGTTGCTCAAATATTTGAAAGTATCTTGTTAGTTCCCTACTGTGTTGAAAATCTTATTGTTCTAACTTGTTTCAGTAATTTAGGTGCTTTAGTCTTTAATTAATATATATTTAGACTTAACTTGGTACCTATGGAGGCTAGAAACATCCAGTTGTGAAAAACAGGACTTTCTTACTCCAACAAATCAGTAACTTATGCAAAATTGCTCTGGGTTGTTTGTAATCTGTAGATCTCCCTTGGAATAGACCGAACAGCATTAAAACAATGGCTTCTCCCTCTCCCTTGTATGCATAGTTCCGTGTGTGCCTTGAAATTTGCAATGAATGAGGAGTTGGAGTGTTGAAAGGAGATGGAAGACTGGTTGAGACTACACATACCCATTATTGCTTTATGTGGAACTTTTCACTTAGCTTAATTCCAGCTCCGAGCTCAGATCGCCGCGGCTCTGGTTCGCTACGCGAGGCGCCGCTGAACTGTATTGCCACTGCCAACTGGTCTCCTTTACTGTCGTCGCTGCTGACCCAAGCGCACCCCCTCTCCTTTTCCATCGCGGCCCTTTCTGCCTCTTTTCCACCACCGCTGCGGACTGGCTGCTATAATCCTGGCTTTTTTAGACACCATAGCCAGCCTCCCGGCTCCCTGTTGCTGTTTGCCGCTGCAATCCGCTATTACCTCGGGGGAGGGCCTTCTCTGTAGCTGCTCCGGCCCTGTGGAATGATCTACCCCTAGAGATCTGGACCCTTACCACTCTCTCGGCCTTCTGAAAAGCCACTAAAACCTGGCTATTCCAGCAGGCCTGGGGCTGTTGACTTCATGAACGAGGTCCAGCCCCACCTAGATGGAATGTATGGTGTGTTGTTTTTAAATTTGTTTCTCTTTTTCTATTTTTAACTCTTATCTTTTATCTTGTTTTTGTAAATTTATTAAATTACTAATTACTAATTACTTATAGTCTATTCATGCTCTATCCATGCTCTAAACAGAAAACAAAAAGCCTTTGGTCTCCCAGAAACTGAACCATAGTTCTCAAACATGTCCAATACTGAGGAATGCTGGCAGTTACATATTGTTCAATAACATGAGAATGGTTAAAGGTATAACCCTAAGAATATATTATAAAGATATCTTGTTGTTGATAAATAATTTTAATAAGGAAGTAATTAAAAATTGGTATATATTTGAAGTGACTATTTAGAATACCTTGTTGAAAAATGAAGGAATAATATCTTTGTTTGAATGTATGATGTACAAGGACAATAATAAACATAAGCATACTCGATAGTTGATTGGTGTAATTATACATAATTGAAAACAGTGATATACAAATATAAACGGTTGGTAAATCTCTTTCACATTGGGATCTGTGATTATATAAAGGTATATTGTTATTAAACATACAATCAAGAATGTAAGGGAATTAGGTTTATTGAAAAAAAAATATTAATTGTAATTGAATATACATTGTACAATGAAAGTGAGGTATTTAGTTATATTAGATGAAAAATCTGTGATTGTAAATGTAATTGAGAATATGGATGCAAAAACACGTAACCAAATGACATGCTGTATCTAATGGATGAGATCATTTTTTTAATATTGTTTTTTTATGTTTAAAAATAAAAAACAGTTTGCAAAAAAAATGGTTAAAGGTTCACTCGTGTTATTAAAACTCCTTTTGCTTTCTTCAGGAATTGACATTGCTACGTGTGTTTTGCTGATGTATCTCAGGAAAAAATATTAAATTCTTTTACACAGAAAGAGTGTGAGGCCCTGACACCAATGGCCCAGTGTGCTTGGGCATCTCTTAACATTTTTGTGTGTTTTGCAATAAGGTCAGAGTAGGGTGAGGGTTAGACGTGCAGTCAGCAAAACATATTTATAAGCTTTCTGGCAAGCAGGAAACCTATCTTATCGGGTTTCCCCTTACCAAGGAATTTGTAAACCCATTTTTGCTGTTGTTTGCAGGGTGTGGAGGTCTACAGCAAAGGCATGCATGCATGCATGCATGCTGAAATATGGAGATTTTATGAGCATTCTCACCTCTTCCTTAACTTTTGTGGGAACTAGCCAAATATGAACACAAGCTTCTGTTCTTGGCCAATCTAGATGTCACATGTAAAGAGAGGTGTAGACCTAGTAGACCTGACTTAGAAAAAAATATTCTGTATGATGGGGGGGGAAAAGAACAATACTTTATCACAAGGTTTTCCAAGCCTGAAGTATAACTGTGATTTGCTTTTAAGCAACGTGCACAGCAGTGACATGAAAAGGTGATACCACAACTGATCTTTCATTGACAATAGCCTTTTTGGGTCCTTGTCAAACTGGAGTTCTTCAAATTAAATTGAAATATTCAGAATTCCCAATCAGCATGGCTATTATGGGGAGGTTTAGGGAAACAGGATTAATAAAAGAAGACCAACCTGCATCGTTTCATGGTGAACAAAGAAGTAAACTCAATACTACATAGTTAGGAAGCAAAATGAGTAAAAAAAATTGAACCATTTACAATTTTGGATTAAGTTTTACTGGATGATCCAAACATGATGGGTCACTCTTTGTTTTAATTATAGACTGTGAGCAAAGTATGGTTATTTACACACACACACACACACACAGAGAGAGAGAGAGAGAGAGAGAGAGAGAGAGAGAGAGAGAGAGAGACCATTGTCATAATCTGCAGTTGTATAAGAAACAATAGCTATATATTAGTATTATTATTTACATTTCTTTCCTATCAGCTGCTGGAAGAGCTCAAGATAGTCGCCTTTCTTTCAGTGTTCTCCTCAAAGTAATAATCCAGCCAAATAATTGGGACTCAAAAAATAACAGGGCCAGATGACCCAGGGAGATTACATGGGCAAATGAGAATCTGACTCTCTCTGGCCATAGTCCAACTCTTTGGTTTCCTAATCTGTAGGGAAGTTAACATTTACTGAAGACTGTAGAATATGAACCAAACTAAAAAAGATACTCTTTGATGGACAGGCTTGTGATACCTGTAAGAGATGGACTATGCTTTTTGTTGGGATTTATTGATAAATTTTATTTAAATTTCAAATTTAATATAATCACAAATTGATTGTTATTTTATTTGTGAGCAGAGCTGAAAAGGTTTAACAATGCAGTTTCCTTCGCATCTCAAGATATGAATTTTCTATGCTTTCTCATTACATATTCATTGATCTGATCACAAATGTTATTTTTAAAAAGTTAAATGTTAAACTTTTGAAAAGTTAAAGATTTTGAAGTTTGTAGGCTAAAATAGTTCCCCGGTAAAGCAACAAAGCAGCTAAATACAGTGCTTTCAAGACAAGTTTGGATTGCAGATTCCTTGCTTTCCCAAATAGGGTGGCATGCTTATTTAGCATAATCATGGAGTGGGGGGAGTTGTCCTTCAGATAGCATAAAGTTTTAAAAGGCCATATTAAATGAGTCAGTCAGTCATTATACGTCTCTCCCCCCCCCCAAATGACCTAGATCTAGAACAATTTATTAAAGACAGAATAAGCCTGGTCTCCTAATAGGGACAAGCCATATTGAAATAGAAAGATATATGGCTATTAATTCATGTGCAAATGACTAATGGGAAAAGATTCCTCATATGGTGGATCAGCAACATTTAGAAGGATAAAGGCTTCCCACCTCTACCTTTAACGAGAAGTATATACTCAATAGCAAGCAGTGGAATGAGGTCACAATCAGAAGCTCATTGTTATGTCTTATTTGTAATCCTGAGTTTATCAGCTTTTGTCCAATCTGAATGAAATTGAGGGTATTGAAAAACTGCAGCATACTTCAACCAAAGTACAATTGTTTAAGCTGAAAAGATGATCTAATCTATCTTCAAGGACATCTGACTTATTAGGTTAAATAAGTCAGATGTCCTTGAAGATAGATTAGATCATCTTTTCAGCTTAAACAATTGTACTTTGGTTGAAGTATGCTGCAGTTTTTCAATACCCTCAATTTCATTCAGATTGGACAAAAGCTGATAAACTCAGGATTACAAATAAGACATAACAATGAGCTTCTGATTGTGACCTCATTCCACTGCTTGCTATTGAGTATATACTTCTCGTTAAAGGTAGAGGTGGGAAGCCTTTATCCTTCTAAATGTTGCTGATCCACCATATGAGGAATCTTTTCCCATTAGTCATTTGCACATGAATTAATAGCCATATATCTTTCTATTTCAATATGGCTTGTCCCTATTAGGAGACCAGGCTTATTCTGTCTTTAATAAATTGTTCTAGATCTCCTTGGATCTATTTTTGATCTGCCAAACTGTCCTTCAGTAAAAAGATCACTTACCTATATACATCTAGGCCTGGAGACAGAAAATCTGTTGGTTCCCACTGCTTTTTCCATCAGTAGCAATGATTTGAAACTTGAGTTTTAATATTAAAATTTGAAATGTGTGCACACTAATTTATTGGAAGACATAAAACTATATTAGCTTATTTTTCAGCATCCTTAAAAGTGCAAAAAAAAAGTTCAAGAATTTTAAAATAATATTGAACAAGTGCAGAGCAACACTTCTGTAGTTATTCCTGCAGAAATGTTAGAGTGATAAGACCTTGACCTCAGAAACATTTTTGACTTATGTCTTTTATTATGGGACAGCAGTGGTGGTATTCAGCCAGTTCTGACAGGTTCTGAGAGCTGGCCCCGCACTCACTGCATCCCAGCTGATCTTCTTTTGTTGCCCTGAACAGGAGAATGGAGCTGGAAAGTAAATTAGTGGGGTGGGGTGGGGAGGGAATAGGGATTTTGCAGTATCCTTTCCCTGCCATGCTCACAAAGCCAGTAGTAAAAAAATTTGAATCCCACCACTGCTGCACAGTGATGTAACATAATCGTAAGTACTGATATATCTTTATATTGTACAATCTATCGTTTATCAGGACCTCATTTTATATGGAATGTTTTGCCTTTTTTCTTTCAAATCCAATCACTTCCTATACCACTAATGCCAAAGCATGCAGACAGTTTACCTTTCCCCCCAAAAATATGACTGATATGACACTATCTTTGATATTGATTGGTATTGTGGTAGAATGTGCCTTTAAACACTTGTGCTGACAGGTTAGAGTTTCTATTCAAGCTGAAATAATTATAGAAATTAATTTGCCTTTCACTATTGCTTGCTTGGCAGACAGAAAGCCCCACTTTCATTGCCAAGTTTCTATTGCTTTAAAACAAAGAGGGATAAAAAATAAAAAATGGATTTTGGATAATTGGGCAGGGGGAAAAAACCCTCTTTCTTTGAGACATTGAAAAACAGAATGTAGGTAATTGAAAAAATTAATTACTCTGACAACATTGGAAAATTATCCCCCGAGATATGAAATAGGCCCCCATTCTCCAAAAGGCCATATTGGATTTCCTTCAGACCAAACCTTTTCACAATTTGGGCAGTTTCTGGAAATAAATCTTTTAAACCAGAATCAATTCAAGGTGTTCCAGGCACAGCATTTTGCGAACTTACTTCCAAAGTCTTACTTCCAATAGGCTTGTCAACATGATCGCCAACATCCGATGACGGATATGGGAGCAGGAAGAGGACGACGACAACGACAACGACGACTAAAGTCACTCCAACAACCCCTGCTGTGAAGAGCATCATCTGAAGGGATGATCTAGACCAGGAATGTCAAACTGGCAGCCCGCGGGCTGAATGCATCATGCCCAGGCCATGCCCACCCCAGGTCCATGAATGAGAAAAATGTCACAAAAATGTCACATGATGGCAATGTGATTTGGTGAGTTTGATACCTGTGGTCTAGACTCTAGAGAGAAATGAAACATAGATTCTTCTACAATGGTTCCTATCTGGACTGATGATTATTGCATATTGCATGGTGATTATCGTACCATCATGAAATATGAAAGAGTTTAAGGCTGCCCCAAATATTTAGAGCTGAGATGCATGCTTAACCAAACCTTTCAATTATTTAATGATTCAATGTAGCCAGTAAAATCTTTAAGAATCAGAGAATGAAGTATTACAAGGGGCAAAGGTGGTGATTCTAAGTGGAGAAAGGGAAATGCATAGGTTACCTGTGGTAAGAGTTCTAGGTTGGCTAAAGATAAGACACTTAACTATGATTTAGAAATCCCTAAGGAATTAACAAGACTATAAAATAAATGCACCTAATGTTTGATTGAAAGTTAAGAATTAGTCAGGATTGATTAGCTGGAAATGAAAACTGGGGAAAATCCCTGAACTGCAAATATTCTAGGCCAAAAGCTGAATACTTTATTTTCAGCTGTTTTGTGATTCTGATGTTTTAATTATGTCTAAGTGTTTCCAGGGCTCTGTCTGTTAAGTTTTGTGTCATAAATTTATTGTCTTTATACTTACTAAAATCTTGTGTGTTTTGCTATAGCTATTGGTTGCCAGTTCTTACACATCAGATCTGTGTTCCAGCCTTCCCATAACACTTGAGACCCCATTTGTATTTTCAATGCTAGAAGTAGAATTTATTCTACCTACTGTAATTGTATGGGTATTTGTTACCTTAATTAAAAGAATATTTTCATTTTCCTTGTTATTTTTAATATAATTGATCATCCTGTAATGTTCTGCCTTCCTCCAGCTGCTTTCTACACATTCACATCTAATCACATAAATGTTCCCATCACTTTATTTCTGCAAAACCCTCTAAATTCCATTGTAATTGCAGACATTTCAGGGGACAGGAGGTCACTAAAGAGAGATGGAACCTAGAACTCAGGAGAAATTTCCTGATAGTGAGAACAATTGATCAGTGGAACAGCTTGCCTCTGTGGTTGTGGGTGCTCCATCACTGGAGGTTTTCAACAACAGATTAGACATCCATTGCCCCTTTCAACCCTATTCTATGTTCTATGTTCAATCAGAAATATTTTTCAGCATGTGCATTGTTTAACTGAGGTCTTTACCCTTAAAGTGAGTCCTGAATAAACCCTGAGAATCATGAAAGATAAATAATAGTGGAAATAATTTTCCATCTTTGTCAAACCTACCATATGCACTCAATGGAAGATTTTGTTTTTTAGTCATCAGAATGTTGTGCTATCCTCTATTTTCCATTGCAAAGGATGTTAATTTGTGCATTTGCATATATATGTATGTAAGTATGTATGTATCAGTGGTGGGTTTCAATTTTTTTGAACCTACTCTGTTGGTGTGGCTTCTTTTGTGGGAATGGCTTGCCAGCCATGTGACCTGGTGGGAGTGGCTTGCCAGCCATGTGTTTTCTTTCTTTCTCTCTCTCTCTCTCTCTCTCTCTCTCTCTCTCTCTCTCTCCTTCCTTTTGTCTCTCTGTCCCTTTTTTTCTTTCATCTCTCACTTTTTCTTTCTTTCTTTCTTTCTTTCTTTCTTTCTTTCTTTCTTTCTTTCTTTCTTTCTTCCTTTCTTTCTCTTTCTCTCTCTGTGTGAGTCTGCCTGTGTGTGTGTGTGTGTATGTGTGTGTGTGTGTGTGTGTGTGTGGCTCTTTGCCTCTCTCTCTCCCTCCCTCCCTCCCTTTGTGTCTCTCTATGTGATTCTCTCTCTGTGTCTGTCTGTCTGTGTGTGTTTGTGTGTGTGTGTGTGTATCTCTCCTCCCTCCCTCTGTGTCTGTGTCTGTCTCTCATTCCCTCTATCTCTCTGTGCCTCTGTCAGTCTGTCTGTCTGTCTCTATCACACACACACACACACACACGCACACACACACACACACACACACAGAAACACACATACTGTGGTCACCTTGTTGAGTGTTCCAATCACATTTGAAACACTCAACAATGGCCTGTATTCATGGTTTTTTGCAGCATTCTGCAGACATGGGAGCAAAATATATGGTTAAAAGTACCTGGCAGCGGTGTTCTTCCCTGGGGCGCTCCGCAGAACATCCCAAGACCAATGGCTCTTGGGATGAGAGATGGAATCTTCACCGCGGGCCAGTAAAGCTTCGTCCACCAGAGGCAGCAGGACCAAAGCCCCTCTCCCAACTGGCCCTTCCTCCCTCTGAGGACAGGGGACCTGGCTGCCCCACTGCCTCTAGCTTCCTTTCGAGAGTCTCCACTCTCCAGGGCTGTAATTGTGCAGGCTGTGCGTGCATGCTTATGTTTTCCATGGGGATGAGAGACAGGCTCCAGAATCGCTCCATGCCTTGGAAAATATAGGCATGCGCGGGCAGCGGGGCAGCCGGGACAAGGGAGCGCAACCCACACGGCTTGTTCAAACAGCAAAAGAAAGGGACAGGAGAGGAGTTCGGCTGTTTGAAAAGCCCCACTTGGAACTCCTCTCCTGTTCCTTCTTTTGCTGTTTCTACATGCCGAGCGGATCATGTTGCCTTGTCAACAAGGGTGCTTTGCAGCGACAGAGGCCAGGACCGGTACCGGCATTCCTGGAAGTTAATTACTTCCGGGTTCACCGACCATCCAGTCCACAAGGACCGGCAAGGACCGGTAGGAACCCATCCCAGGTATGTATGTATGTATGTATGTATGTATGTATGTATGTATGTGTGTGTGTATGTTGTGGCCCAGCAGGAGCCGTTGGAGGTGCCACCAGACTCCGACAGCGAGTGGCCCTATGAGTCGGCTCTGGAAAATGTGGAAGACCCTGGACAGGGTTCTGACTCCGAGCAGGGCACAGAGAGGCTGGTTGGCCACCAGGAGGCGCGTGAGGTCTGGAGCAGCGGTGAGAGCCAAAGGGAGCATGCTCCCGAAGTGAAGCCTTGGAGCAGTGGGGAGGAGACAAGGGAGTGTGATCCTGACATCATGCATTGGAGCAGTGGAGAGGAGACAAGGGAGTTGGTCCTGGATGCCCGGCAACGGAGGGCTAATAGGCATAAAGAACAGTTACGCAGTTACAGAAGATAATTGAACTCAGCTGGTGGTAATTAGGCTCCTCTCAAGACTATAAAAGGAATGGCTTTCCACAAACTCATCGCAGGAATCGGACTTCCTGGGGGCGGAGTCTGTCGCCGAAGGAGCTCAACGGAGCTCCTCTCAGAGTTCTGGTCTGTATATCTAATTAAGATCAATAGATATCACCCCTTTTTGGCAGAAAGGGGCAGGCAGAAGCTCAGGTGCTAGGATTTATTCGTAGTTCACAGCCCCTTTTCTTTTTTTTTGGGCTGCGAACGGAGAAAAGATCCAGCGTAACTGAGCTCTTATCTCCAGCCAGTTCTTCTCAGCTGCCTTTTTTTGCAGCCCTAGACAGGCGATCCCCCCCCCTCAGGACAATGATAAACTGCTTAAAGCAACTTAAGACTAACACGAGCGGGTTTTACTCCTGTGATGTTCCTTTTTTTATAACTATCTAAACACCAGCCTCGTTTTCCTTTGAAACTTCTTTGTTCAATCGTGCTACAAAATGGCGTTTTTACTGTGTTGGTGATTGATGACATAATTAACCGGCTTTATCTCCCCGGAGACTGCTACTCATTAACAAGCAAAATCTACAAATAACTTATTGAGAACTGAGCAGGTGAAGACACTGTTTATCTGTTTATTCTCAGCTTTTATCTATAATGGCTCCCAGGTCTAAGCAGGCAAAACGCTCCCCCCCGCATGTGCTTAAAGAACTTGTTAGTAAATCACTGCCCTTGCCTCCTACACCCCCTACTGGAGATTCCTTAACACAGGAGCTTCTTTTTCAAATACTCAATGATTTTAAACAAGAAATCAAAGAATTTGTGCTGGATTTATGCGACAAAATACAGACTAAGATTGCCCAAATAAAGGTGGATATGTTTGAAGCTATGTCTACTTTGACAGATTATATCGAAGAGATGGAGACTAAACTGGAAACTTTGGAGGAGGCTAATTCTAATTTGACTTCCAACATCCAAGCATTACAACAAGAGATTAGAGATACTCAAACACAACTTATAATGATAAATTATAACAGAAAGGCGTTTGCAATAAGAGTCAGAGGACTGCCCGAAAAGAAAGGAGAGAACTTGAAACAGACGTTTGTAGAGGCTTTCAGCCAAGCGGTGGGAGGTCCGGGATTCAATTTTGATTGGAATATTCAAAAAATCTATCGCCAGAATTCGTGTGTAGCAGAACAACGACAGCTTCCAAGAGACATAATTATATACTTTTTCACAAGAGAATCCAGAAATGCGATCATCCAAAAGTTTTACAACAACAGGCTCCGAATCGATGGGCAAGATTTGTTTGTCTTTAAAGAAATACCACTCCAGATGCTGCAAGCAAGGAGAGACTATACTTTTTTAACCCAAGAGCTTAGAAATCGTCAAATACAGTATAAATGGGAAGCTCCAGTTGGAATCACAGTTACACTCGAGAATCAAAGATTTCGTCTCAATTCTGTTTCGGAAGCTCGGGACTTTTATTATAAAACTCTGAAGGCGGGGCTTCTTGACTCACTCGGAAATGCGGAAAGACAAGGTGAAGGAAAGACAAGCAGCAATTCACTTGGTTACAAGATGGAGGGAGTTGTTCTCCCCCTACCGGAGAGGCAGAAGAGCGGAAACTGAGGATTTAGCCATATTTTCAAAGCAGCGGGACACGTGGTTATAAGGCAGAGGGTTGCCTTCTCTTTCCGGAAGGGCAGAAGAGTAAAGAATAAAGATCCAGCGATGTCTTTAAAATACTTTTTAAGCTCTTGGACTAATTAAAATTTTAGGATTCCTGTTTGGTACAAAATGGTAAAGCTGTGTACCGATGAGGAATGGAAAGAAGCATTGCTTATTTTGGACAGATATTGTATGGGATCTTTATAAGACTTATTTGAATTTCAATCCAAACTGCGCATGAATTGTTTTCTGGTGTGAGGAAAGCGGGGACCAAGATTTATTTGAATTGCGGTTTGGGATGAATGGAGTCGGGAGGAGTGGGGCAGAAGGGAAGGTGGAGCGGGATATTGATGAAGGGATCTTGGGACTGAATGAAGTGGTATGGATTTTGGGCACACATTTTACGGATTTATATGCTTGAAGTATAACATAAAAAGCTCAGGATTTTAAAGTGAAGAGCGAGATCCTAATCTTATGGAATTTGGGCTTGGGAGGAATGGAGATGAGAAACGAGGGGTAGGAAGATGAGTAGCGAAAGTATGATTAGACTGCTCTGTATTTGAAGGTAAATTGATTTTTGTATAAACTATTATTTGAATATAAGGTTAAGAAAGGCTATCTGGAGAGTCTACAGGAAGATGGGGGTAAATATCAAAGAAGCAAGGGACGAAGACAAAATATAAATGGAATGATCTATACTGTTTAAATTTTAAGAATGATGGGAGGCTGAGCATAATGCAAAAGATTTTTATTTTTTATTTATTTTTTCGTTTTTTTTCTTTTTCGGAGTGTTCTTTTTACTTTATTTTCATTATTATTGTTAATAAGATATTCTAGAAGGTGAATGGTACTGAACTGTGCCGGGTGTGGGACCTGGGAAGTCGGAGGGGATTAGGGAGGGGGGTTCATTGGGGGTGGGTGGGTGGGTGGAGATATAGTTTCAATATATAGAATAAGAAGAATACACTTGTATACTGTTGTTCCTTATCTTTTCTTTTTATTTTTCTCTTTTTTTTCTTTTTCTTTTTATTTTTTTTCCTTCTCTTTTCTTTTTAGCGCAATTTTTAGTAACTGAATAGATTAATGAATAGAGAAATGCACCAAAGTGAGAAGTAGAGGAAAAGAAGAGGGAGAAGTAAGGAGGGAGGAAGAGGGGAATGTAAGGAGGATGAGAGGGGAAGGAGGGTGAGGAAGGCGAGAAAGGAAGATAGGAGGGGAAAGGGAAGTAGGAGGGGTGATTGTTGGAGGGAGAAAGGAAAGTTGGAGGGGGAGAAGAAGGGGTGTATGAAAGCGACAGGTTGGGTTTATGATGAGTTGTGTTTAGGTTGGTTTTTTTTATTTTATTATATTATTATTATTGCAAATATTCAGTATATAAGTGAATGTACAAAATTGAAAATGAAAATGAATAAAACATTTGAAACAACACAAACTCATCGCAGGAATCAATGTATTTACTAGAGCAGGAGAAGCTATCATGGCTATTTTGGCAGGCTGGAATGCTGCCAAGGTCTAGTCGGTGCTGGATTGCTGCCAAGGTCTAGTCTGTGTGTTAATAAATCCTTGAAGTATCTTTGTCTCGGCATGCTTTGGTGTATGAAGAGGGGGGAGTCAGAACATGTGTGAGTGTTTGTGTGTGTGTGTGTGTGTGTACACATACACACACACACACACACACACACAGAGAGAGAGAGAGAGAGAGAGAGAGAGAGAGAGAGAGAGAGAGAGAGAGAGAGAGAGAGATTTTCACGGGTGTAGGTATGCTGGTCTTGTTGTATTCTGGTCTTTTCCCATGTAAGATTGAGATTGTCTTGACAATGTTTTGACAAGGTCTCACTTGTCATCTTCAGGCTGGTGTTTTCAGCTTAGAGCATGGTTGGAGCTGCTGTCTTTCTATACATCTTGGTGGGGGTGTGTGGAGTGCTGGCTTTGTTTCAGTAAGTGGATTGATTGGCTGTGTGGATGTATTATGATTGGTAGATTGGTGCTGATTGGTGCTGGCTCTGTGTCCGTTGTTGTTTTGTGTTGTAACTGGGTGGTGGGTGGGGATCGTTTGTTGACTAGGGCTGGTTTCCAGATGGCTGGTAGGCAGGAGGTATCATCACATTTATTCATGTTGTAGGGGTGTTTCTCTATTTTGATAGCTTCCATAATTATTCTCTTGTTGAAGTGTTCAGTTTTGGAGATTAATTTGGTTCCTTTAAAATCAATTTCATGTCCTTTAGCTTTAAGGTACTGGAAAAGGGAGGAAGGTTTTTCTTTTTTTCTTACTGCGTTCTTCTGTTCTGCGATGTGTGCATTTATTCTCTTGTTCGTTTGTCCTATGTATGCTGCAGGGCAGATTTTGCATGGTATTTCGTAGACTCCTTGGTTTTCTAGCTGGATTTTGTCTTTGGGGTTTCTTAAAATGTTGGCTATTTTTTGGTCAGTGTTGAAGGCTGTCTTGATATTGTTCTTGTGGAGAATTTTGCTGATTTTACCTGTGGTGCCTTTGATGTAAGGGAGGAGGGCGATGCCGTTGTCTTGTTCTGTGTCTCAGTTCCTGGGGGGGAGTCTCCCTTTGGATTAGGTTGGTAATTGTTTTTCTTTGGAATCTGTTGAAGATTAATACGTTTGTGAGAGTGTGTAATTCAGTTTTCAGATGGTCTTTATCGGCTAGACGTTTGGTTCTGGAGATGAGGGTCTTGGCTACAGAGTTGATCTGTGCAGGGTGGTGATGGGATTGTGCATTTAACTAGTGGTTGGTGTGTGTTTTTTTCCAGTAAATGGTATGCCCTAGGGAGCCATTGGGTTTTTTGTAGTTTAGAACATTCAGAAAGGGAAATTCGTTGTATTTTGGGGTGTAGTCTGTTGAGATGTGTGAGGAAGTTGTCCAGTTTTTCTTTCTCATGTGGCCAAATCACGAAAGTGTCATTAACATATCTAAGCCAGAGTTTGGGTTTGTGTTCAGATTTATCTAAGGCATAATGATACCTCCTGCCTACCAGACATCTGGAAACCAGCCCTAGTCAACAAACGAGCCCCACCCACTACCCAGGCCGTTACAACACAAAAAACAATGGACACAGAGCCAGCACCAATCTACCAATCATGATACAGCCAACACATCCAATCAATCCACTTACTGAAACAACACCAGCACTCCATACACACAGCCCCACCAAGATTTATAGAAAGACAGCAGCTCCGATCACACTTTAAGCTGAAAACACCAACCTGAGGATGACGAGTGAGATCTCGCTGAAACATTGCCAAGACAATCTCAATCTTACACAGGAAAAGATCTGAATACAACCAGACCAGCATACCTACATCTGTGAAATACCTACACCCGTGAAAATCTCTATATATATATATTTCCTGTGAATGACAGGTTTATATATATGTGTGTGTTTGTGTGTGTGTGTGTTTGTGTGTGTGTATGTATGTATGTATGTATGTATGTGTATGTGTATGTGTGTGTGTATAGATAGATAGATAGATAGATAGATAGATAGATAGATAGATATAGATATAGATATAGATATAGATATAGAGATAGAGATATAGATATAGATATAGACATAGACATAGACATAGACATAGACATAGACATAGATGATATAGATGATATAGATATAGATATAGATATAGATATAGATATAGATATAGATAGATATAGATATAGATATAGATATAGATATAGATATAGATATAGATATAGATATAGATATAGATATAGATATAGATATAGATATAGATATAGATATAGATATAGATATAGATATAGATATAGATATAGATATAGATATAGATATAGATATAGATATAGATATAGATATAGATATAGATATAGATATAGATATAGATATAGACACACACACACACACACACACACACACACATACATACACATACACACACACACAAAAACCTGTCATTCACAGGAAATGGTAAATTATGCTACAGTAAAAAAATATCCTAAGAAACAATTCTGCTTTTACTCTTCTGTCACTAAATTGAGTGGATGAGATCAAAAGCTTTTAAATGTTTAGAAGAACTGTTCTCCATTTGTCCTGAGTACCTCAGGTTTCGGTCCTATCCCCCCTACTATTTAACATATACATGAAACCGCTGGGCGAGATCATTCGGAGGCACGGGATAAAATACCATCAATATGCGGACGATACACAATTGTATCTGTCCGCCCCGTGCCAACTCAATGAAGCGGTGGACGTGATGAACCGGGGTCTGGAGGCCGTTAAGGACTGGATGAGTGCTAACAAACTGGTGCTCAACCCGGATAAGACCGAGTGGCTGTTGTGTTTCCCCCCCAATAATTTGGCTAATACACCAACGCTTAGGCTGGGGGGTCAAATTTTATACCCCTCAGATAGGGTCCGCAACTTAGGAGTCCTCCTGGATCCACAGCTGACTTTTGACCACCAGCTGTCAGCTGTGACCAGGGGGGCATTTGCCCAGGTTCGCCTGGTCCGCCAGTTGCGGCCCTACCTAGATCGGGGGGCCCTCACAACAGTCACTCGAGCCCTTGTGATCTCTAGACTGGAATACTGCAATGGGCTCTACATGGGGTTGCCCCTGAAGTGCATCCGGCGACTACAGCTAGTCCAAAATGCAGCCGCGCGAGTGATAGTGGGCGCACCTCGGTTCGCCCACGTTACACCTGTCCTCCGCGAGCTGCACTGGCTGCCTGTTGGTCTCCGGGTGCGCTTCGGGATAATGATGACCATCTTTAAAGCACTCCATGGTAGTGGATCTAGGTACTTGAGAGACCGCCTTCTGCCGATTACCTCCCTAAATCGACCAATCAGATCGCACAGACTGGGCCTCCTCCGAATTCCATCTGCCAGTCAATGTCGACTGGCGACCACACGGAGGAGAGCCTTTTCTGTTGCTGCCCCGACCCTATGGAACGAGCTCCCCATGGAGATCCGCACCCTCACCACGACCCAGACCTTCCGCGCAGCCCTCAAGATCTGGCTCTCCCAGCAGGCCTGGGGATAGGCTTCCAATTACCCGCCCGAGTGTTTGATTGCTGAATGAAAGCTGTGTTTTATTATTTTTCTTTTGTTCACAAAGTGTTTGTTTTGACCTTGCACTTCCCCTCCCCTGTGGTTGTAAGCCGCCCTGAGTCCCCTCAGGGAAAAGGGCGGCATATAAATCCCAATAAACCTAAACCTAAACCTAAACCTATGCTTCACAGTCCTTATACACCCTTTAATATCTTGAGCCCACCATGGAATATTGAAAAATAATAAGCAAATGTTTTACAAAAGACAGTGCTTTATTTACTGGGTGGTTTTATAACAGCTGCCGCTACAGAATACAAATAACCATGTTTTTGCTCATAATTCTGTTCAAGAGTGGTAAAATTATTCAGTTTTGAAAATAAAATAGGGTTTGGATTTTTTGATACCTTACAGTCAGCTCTTTCTAATAGTATCCTGTTTACTCTCCCTCTCACCTTTGACATTTCTAACATCTAGTCCTGCAAAGAGACTTGCATAGAAATTGACATCTAATTGCACCAATATGAGTAGGGCATGCACAGGACTGTGTTGCCCAACTAACTAGGCAATGCTACCTTGCATGGTGTCTTCCTCACTTGCTCCATATACCCTTCCCTTCCTAAGAAAGCTCCAGCCCTTCCCAAAGTCCCTTTCATCCCTGGCATGCCTCCAATCAAAATATGACACTCGACCAACACTGGAAGTTGCAGGTCTGGAAAAAGAAACTTCATGGAATCATGTGGATCGGGTCATATGAAATACATATTTTGGTTTGCTTTTCCTTCATCTTTTTTTAACATTAGGGATATATTTCAGCATAAATTTAAGTATAATTTAACTCCTGATTTTTGAGATCCAGGTGCCAGTAGGACCTTAGTTTGTTCTTGATCAAATAATATATTTTTAAAGAGTTGTGAGATGACATAGTGAAAGAGGAGATCAAAAATGGAATGCAGGGAGGTGGCGATTTAATGGAATCTCAGTACGAAGGTGTTCTAACAGTGAAAATGCTTTGAATTGTATCTTGATCTGTAACCACTTAGAAAATTCAGGAAAACAAACCAACATCTGGGATCAAATTCAAAGAAAAGAATACGAAATGCTATGCAGTTGATATAATGTTAACTATTATGCAATCACAGGCCTCTGCAAACCAATTGATAAAAGCAATTTTAAAAAGGGGAGGGGAATTGCCTTCATAGAAAGTTAATGAAAACAACAACAACAAGACAAGACATTTAGCCCCCAAAAGAGCATGACTGTGAGTGAACAAAACAGCCAAGTAATATATACAGTATTCTATTTGATAGGATGCAACAATGACATATTTCAGAACAATTAGTATAAATTATGGAAAGAGATCAAACATGATCTTGATCAGTGGAAAAATCCAAAGATTTCTTGACTAGGAACCATCACAACAATAAAATGAATATACTATCCAGGATAAATTTCCTGTTCCAAATGGCATCAATTCTAACTCCAGACAAAAGTTTGCAAGATTGGATAAGAAGAAGCAAGAGATTTATATGGAGTGGAGGGAAAGAAATCAGGAGTAAGAGTCAACATTTAGCAAGATCCAAAGGAAAGAGGTGGGCTTGCATTTCCTAATCTTAATTGCAATTTGTATTATTGCACAAATTGCCTATCAAGGTTTACAGAATGGATAAAATCACCAAACAGCAGAATATCAATCACAGAAGAAACTGGCTTAGCCAATGGACTTCATAGGTATTTCTGATATAAAGAAATATAAAAAAAGAAAAGAATATGAAAATCACAGCAAAGTCTGTTAAAAATATGGAATCTTTTAATATAGTTATTGAATATCACGTATTTGTGCCATCTAGCCAGGAGATAATAGAAACTAACAAAGAGGCAAACAGACAAATAAAAATTCATGCTGGGGTTGTTTGTAATGATTAAAGCCCATGAATCTAGAATGTACGTTAAAAGGGATGATCAATATCTCCAATGCTTCCAACATATGTAACCAATAGCCCTGTGCAAATCAGCCTTGATTCAATTTTAATTGGTTATTTCAGAGTTGATGAAGGCATGAATCAATTTAAATTTGCAATTTTTTGTTTGAGGTCAAAACAATTTGATCCAAACTGCTTTGAGATTCAATTCAGAAAAAGATTGGTCCATAGATATAATAGGAAAGCAGCAAAACATCTACAGCTGCTTATTTAATTATTTATTTTGAAGAATGGGCTGCAAATAGCAGGGATTGTATTTATCTGGCTTTAGAGAACATTATGCCTGCCTAGTTTCAGCTGGATATTTTCAGTGGGCTCACCAGAATACATTGGATATTTGTCCTGCATCTCTTCTAAAACAGAGAAAAGTGGGAATGAGGAAGAATGGCAGAGCAGTTGACAACTGTCCAGCAAAATAGTAGCCTAGGTAGTGTTGAACCAATCTTAAAAGCTTCTTGGTTCAATTTAAACACTTTAAATAGTTTTCAAAGCAATCTGTTCTTCCATTTGTCGGCAGGAAAGAACAAAGTTAAAGCTAGTGATTGGCCATATGAAAAACACTGAAAAAGTTAAAAGAAGACCAAACCCATGTTAGACTTGTTCTGATAGGCAGAGAGTTTAATGATGTGACAACATACATTGTTGGGTAACTCATGCAACCTCAGAGAGCCAGTCACATCATTAAAGCCTTCAACTGTGTCCACAAATGGAACTGGTTGCTTGGTTGAACACTGTTTGCATTCACAATAGTAGATAAGTCATCTTTCAGAGCCCGTTTCAAAAGACAATGAAGTGTTTTAACATACCTAAATTTGATTTACTGTTTCTGGTTCACATTAAAACAGTTGAAACTGTCTATAAGAAGTTCAGTTTAGCTAAGTTAGCTGCTTCTTTTTAATCAAATACAAATGATCAAATTTATCATTTATAATACACACACACACACACACACACACACACACACATATTGTCACAACCCCTGGTATGCCCAAATATGGGAGGGAGCATATGCTTCCCTTTTCAGTCTATCGACTCACCCTAGGAGCCATCCAAGCAGAAAGCCATTTTTATGTTGCCTTGTTACATTTATGTTGCATTTGTGCTGATAAATAAATAAAGGGAGACTAGTATAGATCTATTTCAAGCTATTTAGCTCTCATCAGCTAGCCATACCCTTACTGGGAATTGAACCTGGGCTGCAAGTATATAATACTTTCCTTTGGGAGAGTTTACTTATCATCACATGCTAATGTCTAATCCAATAGCAATAATAAACAGATTAGTTATCTTAAATTGTAATTTGAATTTTATATTATAAACATATTCCATAAACCTTTGTTTCCTGAAGTGACTTAAATTGCTTCAAATACCTACTGGATAGATCAATAAAGTGACAGTAAATCAGCGTCTTGTCAAATTTGCATCAAATTGAAGCACATACATCTAGGAGTTTTCAATCTCTTAGCAATAAATAGCTGACTTTCTCATTTTAAAACTAAATGTTTTGTCAACTGTCCACGTCTGCAGTATCAGTTTCAAACAAATAAGGAATCCTTAATAAGTGAACATTAATTTCCCAAATCTGTTGCATTCTTTTTCTAAATCAAAACAGAATTTGAAAGTGATGAGAACTTCGGAAAAGCGCAGGACGAATGAAATATTGTGAAAGTTCACTTTGATGACAAAAAGCATGTTCACTTTTTAGTCTCAAAAGCAAGCTAAAATGATAGTGATGTATGATGAGAGCGTTGTGTATGGTATCTATCACCGTCATTTAATAGTACACGAATTTAGTAGATAGTGTATAAAATTCTTATTAAAAAAATACAGTAGGTTTTCTTGAAAAGTCTTATGAGAAGGATACTGGATTTGAACATAATGAATCTAGTTAAATTCATAATTCCTTTGAAAATTACTTAAACAAGACATTAAGAATTGACCATGAAGATAAACCATAGAGGTATTACACTCAATGTAATATGTAATATTAATGTAATATTAACAAGGAATCCATATTAATTGAATTTTTCTATATTGTTTTGGTCAGATGAAATGTGTTATCTTTTGTGGCAGAACCCAATTAGTCAGTCTGTTTGGCTGCAAGTTTTTAAACAATTTGAGGAAAGCCGCAAACCACTTTTTATAATGAATCTTGTTATTAATATATTGTCCATTTTTCCTAATTAATATGAGTGGGTATATTAAAAGTTGATTCTGCTGTTAGCCACTAAGTTTGTTACTGCAGACACTGAAGAAATAAAGTGCATCTTTCATCACACTTGTGGTATTTTAATGTGTGGAAATTGCCTGGCCTAAAAAATTGACACAATGACAAAGCATTTTGAAAAAAGCTACCATGAAGGATACATTTATTCCATCATTTTCTGGCTATATTAACAACAATATATTCTAATATATCTGTATTAGAAATTTCATTCTGGGCAGAACTATAGAATATAGTTAAATATGGAGCACATAAACCCACATACATATTTATATATTCATATATACCCTCTAAATATTTTCTCTTTTTTGGTTTATTTTTCCAATTCCATATTTTTATTTTGAAAAATTAAAATTAGAAATAAATGGTAATAAAAAAAACATGCGCTTTCTTTTTTTTTCTATTATAACTGACTCCATTCTATGCCTAGACAGTGACGTAAAACTAGGTGATTTCAAGAAATTGTCTTCCTACTTAACAGGGCTTATGTCAGTTCTTGTTCCTCTGATAGGTCAAATATAGATGTAGGATGCCATGCAGAGAGATACAGTCCCAAAGAATTCCATCAAATTTGCACAGTCCTATTTACATTGTATGATTTAAGAAAAGAAACAGAAAACATAGGAAGTTGATCTATCATAAGGGTGAATATGGGCTCACTGAAATCAGTATTAGAAGTTTCAAGATATATCTTCCTGTCATATCTGAAGATGCATATATCTGTATGCAAAAGATACAGTATGCTTGACCCCTAAATTATAATTCTGTTGAGATGGCGACAAAGGGCTTGAATATGATTGCCATTGTCTCCTTGACACATTTCATAATTAGTTTTTCATGTACTCTGTGTGGTTTGGTGTATACATTTTCCATAATTTTTTTAAAAAAATATTCTTTTAGAGACAGCATTATAATTAATAATAGAAGAAAGATTAATAAATCAAGTTTACCTATTGACCACAAAGGAAAAGGAAAGAATAGTTTGAAATTTTATCCGCAGTCCTATTTATATGATTTTACCTGGATGGAATTGATTTGCTAAAAAGGAGTCTTCAAATTTTATGGGCTTTGGTATTTTATGATACATAAAGAATACCTAGAAGGCTGGAAGATAGCAATGGAAGACAGACACAATTACAAAAAGTCCTAGAATAATGTTGTAAGCCACCCAGAGTTGTCTTGCAGTGAGATGGGCAGCAAACAAAATCAATCAATCAATCAATCAATCAATAAACAATCCTTTAGAGGACTTCCTGTGGTGACGTCATCGTGCTTAGAGTGGAGGGAAGGAAGCTCTCCTAACTTCTAACTCTAACTCCTTTATTTGGGCTCTTTTTTGAGCACTGTTGACCCCTGAAGGGATCAACAGATCAAAGGGGATACTCTGCAGACACTGGGGGGATAAGGCAAATCCCCCCTGCAGATAGGAGAAACCCCCTAAACGGACAAGGAGATATCCTGCCTTTTGGTTAGGACTGAAATTATGGCGGCCGCATAAGAAGGGAGCGAATAAGAGAGGCAGTGAATTGGATACTTATTACTATTGCTGACAACCCAAAGAGAAAGGCAACGCAAAACTGGCAGAGAGGGTGAGCTGAAAGAAGAAAGAGCCAGAAGATAAGCTGTTTTTGCAGCTCAATTTTGCCGAAAAGAACTGGAGCAGAGACGCAGAGACACTGGGACGAAAGGGACAGCCGTAAAGAGTTTAAAGGATTTAGCCACAGTGAGAACGAAAACCCCACATGGACAAACAGGAATGGAGTGGAAGAGAATTTTTGCCGGAAAGATTTGGAAAGCTCAAAGAAGAGATTGTTTAACAGCCGGGTTGGTACACTAAGTTCCTTTTCTTTTTCTGCTCATTATCCCTTCTACTGCTTGTTGAATTTATAAGCATTTGACACTTATTTGCCTTGGAGCTTGGAACAGTGAGGAAGAAACATCAGAACATAACGAAAGAAAAGGAGAGAATAACAGAGGCAAGAAAGAGAGAGAGCATAGAAGGAACGCACGAGAGGGAAAAGTCAGATACAAACCAGAAGCAAAAAAAAAACAACCCTAGTTAAAGATGATCAAGAAATAACAATAATCTCGATAAATTTGAATGGACTGAATGTTGGTATATAGACTATAGAACGAAAAAGAAAAAAAAGAAATGATATGACATTATATGGGTTTGTGGAAATACCATCTCCAAGAAATCATAAACTGAGATTTGAAAGAGACACCAGTAACAATAGAAAAAGAAAGGAAGGGAAGAAGGAAGGAGAAGAGGAAGGAAGTAGTGAAAGGAGGGAAGAAGGAAGGGAAAGAAGAGGAGGATGGAAAGGAGAGAAAGAGAAGGAGAGACAGTTGGGAAGGAAGAGGAAGAGTGGAGGAGAGGTAAGGGAAGAAGAAAGAGATAAGGAAAGGTGGGTAGAAGGGAGAGTAAGAGAAGGAGAGGAGGGAGGAAGGGAGAAAAAAGAGAAGGAGGGAGAGTAGGAGAGAGGTAAGGGAAGAAAGAAGGGAAAGGAGAGGAGGTAGGAAGGAAGTAGAGAAGGAAGGGAGAGAGAAAAGAAGAAAAAGAAAATAAGGTGGTGTCATAATAGAGGCTTGGGATGGTAATCAATACAGTCGAAACTGTACTCTATAATTTCTTAAATGGAATAACAATAGTATAAGATGGACAAAGAAAAAGAATAACCATGTTTACCTGGAATTGTATGTATGTATATATAGCACATTAGAGGTAAACAATATTTGGTTATAAATAGCTAATTATAGAAAGGGAAAATACTAACTGCAAAGAAACCGATACGGAACTGCCCTATGATTTTTGATGGAACTTTTGGTTCCTATGTTGTCCTAAGTCATGTGTTTGTTGTTGATGTGTTTATGTGTGTAAAATAAAAACTTTTTTTAAAAAAAAATCCTTTAGAGCCGCAATTATTATTATTATTATTATTATTATTATTATTATTATTATTATTATTTATTTATTTATTTATTTATTTATTTATTTATTTATTTGTCTTGTATGCCGCCCACTCCCGGAGGACTCCGGGCGGCTCACAAAAGACAAGGGAAAGGGGGAAACAAGACAAAGACAACATATTAAAAACAAAACCAACATTCACAATTTCTATGGAGGTAGACGCTTCTCAGCTCCCCCAGCCTGCTGGAACAGCCAGGACTTGGTGGCTTTGCGGAAGACCGGGAGGGTAGTAAGGATCCGGATCTCAACAGGGAGCTCGTTCCAGAGGGCCGGAGCTGCAACAGAGAAGGCTCTCCCCCGGGGAGTCGCCAGCCGACATTGGCTGGCAGATGGAATCCGGAGGAGACCCAGCCTGTGCGATCTAATTGGTCTGAGAGAGGTAATTGGCAGGAGGCGGTCTCTCAGGTACCCAGGTCCGATGCCATGTAGGGCTTTATAGGTAGCGACCAGCACCTTGAAGCGGATTCGGAGACTAATAGGTAGCCAGTGCAGCTCGCGGAGGATAGGTGTAGCGTGGGTGTACCTTGGTGCACCCACAATCGCTCGCGCGGCTGCATTCTGGACTAATTGGAGTCTTCGAACACTCTTCAAGGGCAGCCCCATGTAGAGCGCATTACAATAATCCAGTCTTGAGGTCACGAGGGCGTGAGTGACTGTCTGAAGGGCCTCCCAATCCAGGTAGGGTCGCAATTGGTGTACCAGGTGAACCTGGGCAAAGGTCCCCCTGGTCACAGCCGACAGATGGTGTTCTAGAGTCAGCTGTGGGTCCAGGAGGACTCTCAAATTGCGGACCCTCTCTGAGGGGCATATAATTTCTCCCCCCAGCCTGAGAGATGGAACAGTTGGACAATCTTTGGGAGGGAACATCAGAAGCCACTCGGTCTTGTCTGGATTGAGTGCCAACTTGTTTGCTCCCATCCAGACTCTAACAGCCTCCAGGCACTGGCACATCACTTCTACTGCTTTGCTGAGTTGGCACGGGGCAGACAGATACAGCTGCGTATCGTCTGCATATTGGTGATACTTAATCCCATGCTGGCGTATGATCTCACCCAGCAGCTTCATGTAGATGTTAAATAGGAGGGGGGACAGGACCGAACCCTGCGGCACCCCATACTTGAGGGGCCTTGGGGTCGATCTCTGCCCTCCGACCAACACCGACTGCGACCTGTCCGAGAGGTAGGAGGAGAACCACCACAAAACGGTGCCTCCCACCCCCACCTCTCGCAACCGTTGCAGAAGGATACCATGGTCGATGGTATCGAAGGCCGCTGAGAGGTCAAGAAGCACAAGGATAGAGGGGTGACCCCTATCCCTGGCCCGCCAGAGATCATCGATCAGCGTGACCAAAACAATTTCCATGCTGTAACCAGGCCTGAAACCCGACTGAAAAGAGTCTAGATAATCGGCTTCATCCAAGGACCGTCGAAGTTGCGAGGCCACCACTTTCTCAACAACCTTCCCTACAAAGGGAAGGTTGGAGACTGGACGATAGTTGCTCAAAATGGCTGAGTCCAAAGACGATTTCTTCAGGAGAGGTCTCACCACCGCATCCTTTAGGAGGGGTGGGAAGATTCCCTCCCGGAGAGAGGTGTTCACAATCGTCTGGATCCAGCCACGTGTCACCTCCCTGCTGGTCGAGACCAGCCAGGAGGGACACGGGTCCAGTATACAAGTGGAGGCACTCACCGCTCCCATGGCCTTGTCCACTTCATCAGGAGAAGCCCATTGAAACTCAATCCATAAAGCATGCTCAAGACCCTCCCCTGGTACCTCGGCTGGTATCGTGCAATTGGAGTCCAGCTCTGTCCGAATCCGAGCGACTTTATCCGTCAAATACTGAACAAATTCCTCAGCTCTACCCTGTAGAGGGTCACCCGCATCCCTCCCTTTCAAGAGGGAGCGGGTTATTCTAAACAAGGCGGCTGGGTGCGATTCGGCGGATGCAATAAGGGCAGCAAAATGCTAACATTTCGCCGCCCGTATTGCCACGAGATAGGCTCTAATAAAGGCTCTCATCAGTGCTCGGTCTGACTCAGATTTACTGGCCCTCCAGCGGTGCTCTAGGCGTCTCTTTTGGCATTTCATCTCCCGGAGTTCCTCGGTGAACCAAGGAGCCCTCCTGGATTCGCCGCCTTGGAGAGGTCGCAAAGGTGCAATCCGGTTTAGAGCCCCCGCCGCTGCTATATTCCAAGCAGCGACTTAGGACTCCACCGGATTGTGGACGATAGTGTCAGGTATTTCTTCCAAGCGCCGTCTGAAACCCCATTGGGTCCATCAGGCACCTGGGGCGGAACCACCTAATTGGTTCCTCCTCCCTACAGTGGGGGATTGGCCTCCGAAAGTCAAGCCTCAGCAGGAAGTGATCAGACCATGACAAGGGCAAGGTTTTAATGCCCTTCAACTCTAGATCACATCTCCACTGCTCCGACAGAAATACAAGGTCAAGTGTGTGACCCGCAATGGCGAACCTATGGCACACATGCCCAAAGTGGCATGCAAAGCCATGTCACCCAGCACATGTGGCCTTTCCTGTTTGTCGTCCGGGTTTCTGATGCGCATGTGGTGATCAGTTATCCTTTACACACATAGCAGTGTCGAAAACCGGTGTATGAATGCACACCAGAACCTGGAAGTTTGGCTTTTCTGGAGTTCAATCCCTTTGCACGTGCGGCAGTGCCGAAAAACACCCTGCATATGTGTGCCTGCCAGCTGATCATTGAGTACGCATTTGCGCTAGAATCCGGAAGTTCAGTTTTTCCAGTGCATCACCTCAATGGATGCATGCATGTGCCCACAACCTTTCTGCCAGAGACATGCAGTCAGGGGAGGCAGGGGAGGCAGAGCCTCACCACTATCATCATGAAAAGAAAAAAATGTAAAAGGAAAAAGGCAAGAGCTGAGGTCAGGCTGAGCTAGTTGCTGCCAGTGTCACCATGGATGAATCTGCTTAACTGTTTAAAAAAGCCTCTAAAAAAGCGCCCTCTACAGGAGGAGGCAGGAGAACGACGTGCCTCATCTAGTCTGACTTTAGGCATTTTATGATCACTCGAGCAGAGTTAAGCAAGGGTTAAAAGCTGAAAAATTCCTGACGTAGGTGAGGCACATCGTTCCCTGCCTCCTCCTGCAGAGGGCACTTTTTTAGAGGCTTTTTTAAACAGTTAAGCAGAGTCATCCACAGTGACTCTGGCAGCAACTAGCCCAGCCTGACCTCAGCTCTTGCCTTTTTCCTTTTACGTTTTTTTTCTTTTCATGATGGCAGGCAAGAGCAGAGTTGAGATCCTCTCTGAAACAGCTGGAAAAGGTACGTGTGGGTTGGAGGGAGGGGGAGGAATTCAAACTTCATCCTCCTGGTGCAACTTTGTGTGTGTGTGTGTGTTTGAGAGTGGGGGGAGGGAGGGAGAGAGAGGGGAAGGAGGGGAAGGGGGAAGAAAAAGAAAAAGAAAGCAGAAAACTTATTTAGCAAAGGAGAAAAACAAATGCTGTCGCTTTAAATCGGAACTGAGCATTCCTGGCTGTGGAATTCTGGGAGTTGAAGTCCACAAGTCTAAAAAAATTGCTGCCTCACCAGCCATAAACCTCACCGCACGTCACTGCTTTCTGCATGACCTTTTCAGCACTCGGTGCCAAAAAGGTTCGTCATCACTTCTTTAGAGAGTTGGGTTTGGACATAAGCTAAACAAGATACAACTTTTGGGCCTCACGATTTTAAGAAACCTCAACATTTCAATTTTTTGTTTTGCTAGTTTTATTATAATTTCATATATGGAAATCTCCATAAATTAAGCCGTCCTATATTGTTCACACGACTCTCATTCATTACTATGCTTTGTTTTTATGTGCATTCCAACCTTCTGTTCAAAAAGGTGCCTTATCCTAGTTATGCTTCTTGATGGTTTTTTGCTAAGTTTACTTGCTATCCAGCTTCATCCTGAATATGCATTTGCCAAATAGTCCCAAAGTTGCTTTTTCCTAAAGGCAACTGGACTTTCTTGGGGTTTTTTTTTCTTTCAAAATGTTTCACTTCTCATCCAATGTTTCACTTCTCATCCAAGAAGCTTCTTGGATTAGAAGCAAAATGTTTTCAAAGGGGAAAAAAAACAAGAAAGTCCAGTTGCCTTTTGGAGAAAGCACCTTTAGCACAACCATCACCTGGGCAATTGAGAATCCCCACAGGCATTTGCCAAATGGAGCCTCTACAGATCATTTTTTGTGGGGGGGAGAACGACTCACTATGTCTACATCTGCACCTGGATATTTATTGGAAAGATGCCTGCTTATCCCTGGTTCCTTTCACCACAAGGCTAGCAATAGCACTCTTTCAGTGGGCTTTACAAAGTCAGCACATTGCCCCCAACAATCTGGGTCCTCATTTTACTGACCTCGGAAGGATGGAACGCTGAGTCAACCTTGAGCCGGTCAGAATCGAGCTCCTGGCAGTCAGCAGAGTCAGCCTGTAATACTGAATCCTAACTACTGAGCAGTTCCTTCCACTGCTGCTTACCTTAGCTTGGGCAGGGTTTTTTCCCCCCACACAAGCATTAAGCTACAGCCATCAGTTACTTTCAGTTTATATATATATAAAGCTCAGGAGATCCTTGTGTGCCAGAGGTACAGATCACTTGATGCTTTGGTCCACCTTGCCCAGTTTTTAACTTAAAATGTATTTTAAAATAATAAGACAGGCTCATAAAAGACATGACATGCAGAAAATTGGTTTGCAGGCATCCTGGGATTCCAAGCACGGTGTTGAGGATGCCAGTAATGTTATCGAGAGAGCATTCTGGAATGGGGTGGGGAGTGTGGGAAATGCTACTGTGCAAAATATGTTTAATACGGTAAAAATGTTTTAAACCAAAAATGCTTATCGGTTCCAGGCTGCTCAAAATATTTAATTACTGTAACCTGTCTGTTGTTATTCTTTGATGTACTCAAATGTATTCTCAAAGATGCTGATTCAAAGCAGTTTTATCATTTCCTTCCACATCTGTATGCTGAAGCCAGCCTGTTGAAATTACAATTAAGAGTTTGGCATTCTCATATAACCAAACAGCAGGACTGCACTTCAAAAGGTTGCCAAGTCTCCTCTTAGGAGTGATCTCCTGTCTCCTTGCTCATTATCTCTTTCCTCAACTTTTTTTTTAAAAAAAAAACCCAATTCCTTCCTTTGCACTTATTTTGCTAAATGCAGATACCTAACGGGCCTTTTCTTAAGAAGTTTACTTAAGACCTTGGTAACCCTGCACCCTTGCTTGTGGCTTTCCTGAGGGAAAGTGACCATTACTGCCTGTAGCTTGCCAACTTTGAAAATAATAAAATGATAGTTGGATCTCTCTAATTGTTGCCATTTCCACCACAGTGCCAGAAAATCATCCTGAATGTCAAGTAAGCCTCTGGCATTTTGAAGCTGTTGGATATTCTTGCATGTCTCACTATAAAATAGCCCCAGAAAGGAAATTCACCTCACTTCAATGCTTGCTTGCACTTTATGTTAGGTATTTTAACCTGAAAAACAGCCAGTGCTCATTTTTAAAGGAAATGTTCACTCAGCTGTCTAGTTAAGAACACTACAGGTTCACTTTTTCATTTCATTGAATCAATGATGCTTAAGTACAAGTATTTGTCCAGCTGTGGAAAATGAGTTAAAGATTTGAATTATTCAGGCCTCCACTTATTTTCAAAGTTTTCAGTACATTCAAATTACGATTTCTTTAAAAAATATATACTGGCAAAGATTCAGAAAGATTTTTTGAGAGAGAAAGGTTTTCCAATAATGCTGTATTTATCATCCACCAACTATATTAGAATAAAATACATCAGGGAAAAGTTATTATAATCTTTAATTAAGCCAAAACATTACTAAAATGTGGCTGTTTGTTTTACATTTAAACTTCCATTTATTGCTTTGAACAGGTGGCCACCCTTAGAATTGCTTAGAGAATTTGAAAATGTAGTTGGAAATATATTAACTCTGATGTGATGCATAGTTAAACCTACTTGGGTCCATTTATTTAGATTAAGGTATTCCTTCAGCTCTGTAAATACGTACAATTCCTTTGGAATAAACTCCCTGAAAATAGTGAGATGTTTTTTTGAGAAGTCATGTACTGAATTGCTCATTAAAATGAGTTCAGTCTCAGTTGGACGGTAGCCACAGTTCTAAAGACGTCTTCCTGAAATCAGCAATGCAGACTTCTGAATAAATATAAAGGACAGCTTTGAGCATCTTTTCACCAGAACAAAAAAAAAATCATTTAATGATTTTATGTTTGTTTTAGAATTGTACATAATGATTTAAAAATATTTTCAGTGTATAATGATTTTCAATTTATACAGGAGAATATTCGGACTCCCTAACATTCCACTTAGGAATCCACAAAAAATGTTTTGTTCATAAACTGAAGCCAGTCTCCACATGTTTCTGTGGTTTGTTTCTATTTAAGATGTTTAATTTAGATTTAACTATGTAATAATTTGTGATCCACAGTGTCAAAATGTTGATGTGAACACAAGCTAGCCTGTTCTTATTCGTGGACATTTAAAAACCTAACTTTGATTGCTAACTTCATGAAAATCTTTAACTTTTTAAAATTATTTTTCTATTGATTGTGCTTCATATAATTTTCCCATGGTAGTTTCTTTGGTAAGATAAGCAACATTTGCCTTGCTAGAGCTAGAAATTGAATGGCATGGCATTTGTCTTAACAATATGCAAGGAATGCTGAAATGGTCTTGAGGTTTGCATCCACATAAGTTCCTATCAAATTCCTAACAAATAATTTAATATATTTGCCATATTAAATTGTCATTTTTTTAGAGCAGATTGAGAAGCTGATGTTTAGTAAGTGTAACTGAATGATAAGCCACCTGGGAAAGCCATTAAAAAGCAAACGTTAGAATATTTTGGACATGTGATGCAACACCCAGAAAAATATGGCATACCATATTGGCATACCATATTTTTCAGAGTATAAGACACATGTTTTTCCTTCAAAAAAGAGGCTGAAAAACTGGGCCCGTATTATACACTCAATACAGCATTTTTGGACTCCCCAAATCCCTCCCCCTTCATGCATAGCTTTTAGGAGACTTTCAGAGAACTCCTAGGGGCTGGGGAGGGCAGAAATGAGCAAAAAACAGGCAGGTTTTTTTTGCTCATTTTGCCCCCCCCCTCCCAGGAGGACTCTACAAGTCTCCTAAAGGTTATTCATGTTCCTTTTTTGAAAAAAAATGGTCCCGTGTTTCACAAAAAACAGGCCGTTTTTGGGAGGTTTGCAGAGTGCAAAAACCTTTTTTAAATTTGCCTCTTCAAAACCTTGATGCATCTTATACTCTGGTGTGTCTTATACTATGAAAAATACGGTACTTCACTTAATCCTCCAAGAAAAGATGGAAGGCAAACGAGGTCAAGGCAGAAGAACATCATCATGGCTTCAAAATCTAAGCAATTGGTTTGGACAAAACTCAACAGCACTTTTTTGTGCGGTTGTTGATAAAAATCGGTTCGCCAACATAATCACCAACATCCAATGATGGATATGGCACAAGAAGAAGAATGAATGATCTGATGATAGTTTGTATTTTGCAGCTTCTGAAAACTACCCAAGGTTTCATATATAGGGTTATTATTTTGTATTGCAAATATCTGATTATTGATTGCATTAGTTATTATTGCATATATGACAGTTTGGTGTACTAGTTAAAAGCATCAGGCTAGAAATCAGGAGACAGTGAATTCTAGTCCTACCTTAGACATAAAGACAGCTGGGTGATATGGGCCAGTCACTTTCTCCTAGTCTTAGGAGAGAGTCAGAGGCAAGCCATTTCTGAAAAATCCCTCAAAATTATAGGGGCTTGCCCAGGCAGTCTCTGAAAATTGGTTACAATTGAACAGAATAAGAAAAACTATTACAAATAGTTTAAAAATTTTATTCTGTGAAAGAACACTTTGATAAATTAACTTTTCCTCAAAACTTCATGGATAACTTGTACTGGGAAGCAATAATATTTGCTTATTTCAGAAAATTAAAAAAATAATAATCCATAATTTTAACCAAACAGATAATCTTACTTGTAAATTGTTATAACTCTGTTCTGACCCCACTTCTTCGCTCGTTAACAGACGACAGTCAGACAGACTTAAAAGGAAATAACTTTATCAGTCCTGGTTCACGCTGGCTGCAAGCCCAAAATAAACATAGATAAAGTCTCTATCAACAAGGGTTACGCAGGAGAATGCAGAAACAAAACTCTTACAGCACCAGGTTTTCAAGAAGCAAAATCACTTATCCAAGTGTCTCACAAACTCAAACAGGAATGGAACTGAATTCTCCATAAACGAACAACGAACCACAAACGAACAATGAACGTTGACTTCTGCAACCAGGGCGTGGCACCATCGGTCCTTTTATCTCCAGAAGACGACACTAATGAGCCCCAGCTGCATTGTTATTCCTGCATCCCGACTCAACTCACAGCAAACTTCTGCTGAGTCACAACATAACTCACTATTGCATTATTTAATTGCTGCAGAATTCAGATATATTCTCTTGAATTATATATTAAATAAAGCAGCTAATTTTAGATCATAAGTCAGTTATTATATTTGTATGAATGTCAGTAAGAATATCAGTTCTTATATATGTATTTTCTGAGTTTGAACAAGATTATTTCCTTTCAAATAACTGTTACAAAGCTTGAACAATTACCTTTACTTACAAAGGTGGATCATTATAAACTTTGTTTTAGTTTTTATAACTTTTTTCTTTTCTATTTGTAAGGAGCAGACTGATTGGTCAAGACAATACTGATAAGGACAACCAGTAACACTTGGTCGATGTTGCAACATGTACTCAATAATCAGCAGGTAGCTCATCTCATCAAGGCACTTGTATATTGAAAATATTTTTAAAGTGTGTGTGAGTCAGGGGGAGAATCTGCACAATTAATTTTATTATTTATGCAGTCTTCTGCACCATTCTAGTTGACCAAACACTAAGATGGTTACAATTCCTTACAGCAAATAAGGTCAAAACACACAAAATAACAATCAATAACCATACTAATCCTTATAATCCTCAAACTCATCAACCATCTTCCCTGCCTTTTCCATTTAGGAGTATTGATCACAGCTCTATTGTGATCAATATCTATCTATCCTATCTATCTATCTATCTATCTATCTATCTATCTATCTATCTATCTATCTATCTATCATCTATCAACATATATATGTGTGTATTAATAGATGATAGATAGATAGATAGATAGATAGATAGATAGATAGATAGATAGATAGATAGATAGATAGATAAGTAGGTAGGTAGGTAGGTAGGTAGGTAGGTAGGTAGGTAGGTAGGTAGGTGAGGGAGGGAGAGAGAATATAGTGGGTGGGTAGGGCGAGAAGGGGCAGCTGAGGAAGGTGCTTCACTCAGGGCAGCAGGACTGGCTGGTGGGCACTCTCGCTTTGACCTCAGATCACTGGGTTTTCCCATAACATCCGTGGGAGGTGGGGGCGGCTAAGAGGGAGTTATCTGGAAGCTCCAAGGTGGGCGTGGTTTGTGAGGCACAGCAAGGGGCTTTTGCTAATACCCGTTTTGAGATCAGCCATTCTCATTCAGGCCATGTGAAGATGCCTCTGAAATGTGGGAAACAAATTTAAGGCCGGGTCTAAGGAAGAGCAGTTTCTGGAAAGCCTAACATGATCTTTTCCAGAAAGGCATTCTTAAAAAAAAAACTATTTTCCTCCCCTTGTCTCCCCTTCCCCATATTCCTTTCTCCTCCCTTCCCCTCCCCATCCCATTTTTACCTTCTTTTTCTTCCATTCCCCATACCGATTCCCCTCCCTGCCCCCACCCCTGATCCTGACTCTCTCAACCTCACCCCCCCTTCAGCCTGTCCTTCACCCTTTCACCTTTACCCCTCTCCTCACCCCCATCCTAAATCTAACCCAAACTCTCACCCTCACTCACCCCTCTGGGAGTGAGTTAGAAAAGGAGGGAACTTCTCCAGAATCCAGAAGCCCCACTGAAGAGCAGCTTATCTCTAAGAAGGCAGCTTCGCTCTGATAACTGACAATAACTGACAGTTTAACTTGCAGGGATGAAGTCAAAAGAGCCATCAGAATTCCCAAGGAGATGACCCACCTCCCTTCTCCTCCTATCAAAGGGCACCTGCTCCTCCACCTTTGTGACCGACATCTGTGCCACACAAAGGTCTCTAGGAAGCTACCAAACCAATCACTAAAGCTGCCTATTTGTCATTTTTTGCAAGGTAGCCATAGCTCTTTGGATGTGGATTGCCTCTTGATATAGAAGCTCCAGTAATTGCTTCAGCACTGCTGAGCAGTTTAATAGTCTGCTGTTTGCTTTCTGAAGTCAGGGGTTGGAATTTAACTTTATTTAGGGAAGACCTCCCACTATCCAATACAACTCAGTCTAACAAATCTCACTGGTTTTAGTGCCACAGCATTGACAAACTTTGAATCCAGTCCATTGTCTGGAAAGATCAATAGATTTTAAACCAATTTTATTCAGTCTGCCCTATTTATACCTATTACAATATATACTCTGCATTGTTTTCTGATTGAGAAAAGGAAACAAAACTTTTAAATTTATTACTTTCTTCTCCCACTGTTTGAAGTCTCTGTCTTCCACATATGTCTCTGTTGCCTTGCCTCATTTAATCAATGAAGCTCCTTCTCTTTTCTCCATCAAAGAAGCAGGGTGCTATAAACGGTTGAGAAATGACAGTGGAAATAGAATACATTGGCTCAGGAATTCTAGGAATTAAAGTCCACAGGTCATAAAGTTGCCATAGGCTTCTGGTATAGAGGAATCCTGACAAAAGAGGCCCCAGAAAATCCAATTCATCTGATGGTGCTATCAATTTTGGGTTTATTTAATTTCTCATTTCCCAACTGCAAATTGTTTTCACCAACTTAAGTGATCACAAGCTATACAACATGTTTAGTGGCTTATTCCTGAAGCTATAAAATGTCTGAGCAATATTACCACATAGACCGAATCAAGGAGAGATGTTTTATCAACTTCTAGCTGTGAAAAGCAATTGCTTACATCAAGAAGTTAAAGAAATAAACTTCCTAGTCACAGATGAGCATTATATGGATCCTGAGTGAGAGCACTGATGATGTATGATACCTTGTGCTATGTACTGAAACATTTTCCTACCTAGGTCTGCCTGAAATAAACAGTGAAATTATCATAAAGAGCAATTTTGGATTGGAAATTTTTCATTTCAGTGGGAATTATTCAGGAGACCTTGACCGTGGGATTGTGTCCTCTATAAAATCAAAACCAATGGAAATATTATTAAAATTATATTGCATTGTGGAAAAGATGTCCTTACACCAACAGTTCATCACATTCCAGTTATAAAGAACAACCTTAAAGGGTCATTCTGACTACTGAAATGGGCCATTCTGAGTGTTCCTAACTGTGTAACTTCCAAAAGTTTTGCTTTGAATTAAACAAAACACTTAAGCTTTTGAGCTTTTCCCAACAAAGAGGACCCAACATGAGTGTTCCAACATAACACTTTGAGTGGAGCTATTCTGTTCCACATTCAAAATGCATTTCTTGCTATATGCATAGCCTTAATAAAATAATGTTCAATGCAAGTTGCACCTGGTTTCATAGCTAGAAATTATTATTAAGAAATAGGAAGGGGACAGCATGCTACTCAACATCTACTGGTTTAAATGGGAAGATGAAAGCTATGTTTAAACTGAAGGCTGTATTCAAGTATGAACTAAAGTATAGTTTGTATAGTTTATGACTTATGTGACTAACACATCTAATAGCAATTTGCTTATAACCATGACATTTTTAATTCCATATAGAAGATTGAAAAACAACTTGAGTTGTCAAACTCTTGGCAAGCTGTAACATCTGTATAGTGAGTTGCATATGATTGGCCATACCTAGGGATAGATAATTTGACTCTTCCAAACACTTACCATAGTTCCAAACTGATTTGTCATGTTTGGAAATCAGTTTTTAGAAAGTCAGCATAATTTATAGGCATACAAAATTGCATGTACAAACTAAATTTTGCACTCCCCTTCCAGCTGAAATATTAAGGCTGTTTCTTATATCATTACAAGTATTGATTTTACAGTCAAGTTTATTGCTCCAAGACTGTGCCATCGCAGAAACAAAAGCAGTGCTTAGATGAATATAGCATCTTTTGAAATGTCACATGGTGGCATCAATACTGGAGCTCATCAAGAACAGAAAATTCAGAAACAAGGTGTTTCCATTTTGGAGTTAAATCTTAAAAGTGTTATAAATTTACTTGTACCATTGCAGAACTAGAATAACTTTTTGTAAAATGTTAGAGACTCTATTTTAGGAGATAACATGAATCAGTAATCAAGCTCTATAGTATTTTAATAGTATAATGATGGCATGATTCCACCAAATTAAGCATGACTAACTCCCATTGCTAACACTGAGAATAAGGCCATTTCAGATGTTCATTTCATAATATGAGATAAGAATGTGATGATTGGTTCAGCTTGTGTACATTACAAAAATGCACGCATAGTCCTCACACATTGGCTATTGGTTCTTGTCAGGATTCATGGAAAAAGAACTTACAAACTTTGGAACACTGAATAATTGTGATGATGAATAAGTGTACATGTAAGCATGACTTCAAAATAAACACAATACAAATTATGGGGAACAAAGAGAAAGTTGAGCAGGGCCAACTCTGTCTTGTAACTGCAAGTAATGACTTCATGCAACACTCTCAAACTGGAGAAAAAAAACACCAAACTTGTTGCATGTAGTAAAACAGAAGGTCCTAAAATGCTGGCCTACTACAAGAGGAGTAGGGAACATCTTAGATCCACTACCATCAGCAAAATATGTTGAGTGATACAGACAGAGAGAGAAAAGAAAAATTTAAAAACTTTTCCATTCAATAAACAATCAATGAAATATATGATTTACCAGTTGATGTTACAAACAATTCTATGCACAACAGAGCTTTGTTTTCAATCTTTCAGCTCTTGAATTCCAGTGAAATGATGATTTGATTGCTCCCTCTTTATAACTTCCTTTGTTATGAAGTTTTACTCACACATCAATAAATAGTTTTAATATGGATTGTTTCTGTTTAAAGCAAACATATGAACAGGGGGCAGAACACTAAGAATCTACTTTCCAAATGTTCTTAGCTCAAATCGATGTTATCTTTAAAAGACTAGTTAAACTTCCCCCTCCTTTTTTGTCACTCCCTTCATCTCAATATTTTAAGCTAGACTTTAAAGTGATTGGTTGACTGGATGATTGATTAGGACACAACCTGTAATTCCTACAGCAGAGATTATACTAGTTTCAAGATCAAATCAAGAATCTTAATTTAATAGCTTGCCATGGACACAAGTTCATCTTTTATAAGTAGAGATTGCAAAACTTCTATTTCAAAGTCAAAATTATATGAAATGTCCCATTTTGAATACAAACTGAAAGCTGGAACTTTCAACCCTGAAAAAAAATATTAAAGCTGAGCCAAGTGAACCTTTTCTATCTACATAGGTATGGCAACGGACTTCCAGTTTGCTCATAGTGCTGGTTTAAGTCTCCGGAGGCTTCTGGGACCTTCAGGAGGCTTTCCTGAACCTCCAGAGGACTAAAAACCACCCCATGAGCAAACCGGATGTCACTTCCTGTTTGCTCGTAGGGTCCTTTTTAGTCTTCCGGAGGCTTCAGGGAAGCCTCCTGAAGGCTCCTGAAGCCTCCGGAGGGCCTCCGGGGGGCGGGGAAGGCAAAAACATGCAAAAATGGGGGGGAGCGCCTCTCATGTAGCATGCCCACTGGGGGGGGTTGCACATTGTATTATGGGTGTGGCACCCTTGCGCATGACCCCCCTGTGCTCTCCCCCTTATGACATGCGAGCCAAAAAAGGTTCACCATCGCTGCTATAAAATCTTCAAAGATATTGTATTGAATTGGTGTGGCAGAAAGAAATTGGCCAAAACTGTAAGAGACCAATCACTGATTATGAAAATCACTTGTTTATAAATTTGCAACAAAATTGCAACCAGTTAAAACAAGAAACACTTTTTCATGCTGGCATATCATATCATGGATGACTTTCTTTATGAAAAAAATTAAACAAACATCAAACTTGAGTACAATTTCTTTATTTAAGCACTGTTGATGTATCAGCGGTACTCACATAAAACTCCAATGACCTACTGGGCAAAAATCAGAAGATTTCACAAATCTATATGCTGTCCTTCAACTGTAAACCTTTCATTCAACATTGTACTGTTGGTAAATTATATTAAACATAATCAATACTTTCTTTATATTGAAAGTTACAATGCAAGGCTGTCACAATTTATTACCACAAAGTCCCCTGTGTAGAAGTGAAACTTTTTGCCTCATCAAACTACCAAAGTTTGGCTTCACTACTGCTAATTTTTATGACCCTTCCAAAATCTCTCCAAAAGCACTTCCAGATACTGGACATATCAAAGATGGCGGCTAAAGTGAAGTGAGGCAGCAGCTTTGCTTTATCCTTAAAAAGTAAGGAGCCACATTCCTTTACAAAGCAACTTTGAACACTTTGCTCAAAGCATCCTTTGAAAAAAAAATCAGTCCTTTGAAAACACAGTCCTAGTATTAATCCAACTTTAGCCAGAGGAGTCAGTAACAGAGTGTCCCCCAATTCTTTGATGTTCAGTTCCCATTCTCCCAGACTACTTGGCAGGTTAGTATGTGTTTATAGTAACAGAACTCCCAACTAACTATAGTTAGCTGCTTTTGTGTCTCAGGCAGACTTTTGACCATGTTTTTGATGGAGTATGGTACTTCTGTATGTAATGCACATGCTCTACCATTCATCCTTTATTTCTGGCCTTCTGTGCCCTATTTTATCCAACCAATGAACCATGTTTTATATCAGAGGGTGAGATTATCTTGTCTTGGTCAACAGAGAATTAATTGTTAGTGGTCTTCTATCCATATTGATCCAAGGTGGTGGTGGGAACTATTCCTTTCATAGTCAGTCTTCTTATTAAATATACTTGTCTTGTAATGAAATAACTGTGTTTTTGAGATTCGGGTTTTGAAGATGTTTCTTCATATTTGGTCTTATTCATGTGAATTTTCTGGATTCCTCTGAAAACACACAAAATAAAGAGAAGTAAGGAACCCGTTTTGCATCATTTTGCTCATTTATTTAACACTGATGGTCTACAACTTCTGTTTATAAAATTCAGTACCATGTGTCTACTTGTCAAGCAATATATTTAGATGGCAGACCTTTAATCTGTTTACCCTTTTTATTTCAACAAATCAATGTGGCAGCAATTAGATACCTTTCCTACAAGACAGTCATCTATATAAAGCCAATGAAAACTAAGGGAATGAAAGGTCATCTGCTGTGGAAGGTATTCTAGCCTATATAGAGATGTTTCCCTAATTGGAAATTTGCAATTGGAGGCTTCATCCTACATCATCACTTCAATAATAAAGGATTCACAGAATTTCATCTGCCTACTTCCTAATCAGTAATCTTTAAAAGTGTTACATTGAGTGTCCCTAAAAATGTAAGAAGATACCATAATACTTTTGTTCACTCTTCACCATGATAATAAGAACATTTTAGAACATATGGTTTGCCACTGATCTCACTAATGCAGGTGTGTCAAACTTTATTTCATTGAGGGCGGTATCAGGGTTTTGTTTGACCTTGGGAGGGAAATGGGTGTGGCGAGAGTGGGCATGGCCAGCTCGATATCGGGGGCACCTGTGATGGCCCGAGAGCCTACCAGCGATAACGGGCTGTCGAGCTCCATTTTCGGCTATGACGGCTTCCTGCAATCCTCTGCCAGTGAAAACAGAGCTCGGGAGGGTTGCTCCACTTTCACTGGCAGAGGCACCATGGGCCCATCCTTTGGTGTTTCCAGGGAAGCCCTGCGGGCCAGATCTAAGCTGTCCATGGGCCATATCTGGCCCCCAGGCCTTAAGTTTGACACTAATGGGAATAAATTGGACTCACAGCTCCAAATCCAAATGACAAGCTTTATAGCTTAGAAATTTCAGAGACAAGCAGTTCTGTATCAGATACTAGGTATGCCTAATAATGCAAATTATCAGAAATATGCATGCTGCATAGAATGTATGGGCTGATTTATTAATTTAGTGATCTAATATCTTAGTTCAGTGTTCATTTTTAGTGGGTTAGGAGGTCAGGAGAACAAGCATCATAAACAGAGCTAAACACCACACATCCAGGATTTAGTGCCTAAAAATAATATTTTCTGCATCTTGAACACATAAAAACAGTATTATGAGGTTGATAGCAGAGAGCGCAACATTAATATTTGGATGTTTTAAATGGTTGATAGCCTTAATAGCTAACTCAAGTAACAAAATAACACAAAAGATTAAGAAAACTATTAAAATGCTATCAAAATTGTACTAACAAAGCTAGCCATCTAATCTGAATTATAATTTTATAATTTCATATTTGAACTAAAGATTTGGCCTCTTATCATTCGCTTCTATATGTTGTATCATCATATTTATCCAGCTGGTAAAATGACACCAAAAATCCTGTTTTTAGACAAACTGTAGATATGGAGAGAATAAACATAAAAAAGAATAGCAAAAAAATATCAACATTAATAATTACAATCACAAATATACTTAATCTGATACATTTAGTAGGAAAAGTTGGGGGTGAGAGAGAGAGGGAGGGAGTGGGAGAGGGAGAGACAGAATAATCTTATTAGATAATGATCAACTTCATTGTACTAGGACATCATTATATTGCATCTTCATCCTGAAGTCTAAGTAAACATTATACTAGTAAGTCATTTTTTATATTTTTCCTTTTAAGTTAATACTGGTGCTTACATAAGGTGACCAGATTTTCAGATTGGTAAAGAGGGACACCATTGACCGGGGGCGGGGGGGGGGCAGCTTGATTAAAAATTTTATATTTTGTCAAAAGGTCACACAAGGCGATTACATGACCCCAGGACACAGAAAGCATCATAAATATGAATCTGTTGCCAAACATCAAAATTTTGATCATGTGACCATGAGGATGCTTCAACGGTCGCTAAGTGTGAAAAATGGTCGCTAAGTGTGAAAAATGGTCATCAGTCACTTTTTTCAATGCCATTTGGTCACTAAATGAACTGTTTGAAAGCTAAAGCTAGCTTGCATCATGCTAGCTTACATTTTCAAGAGAGAGAAGCTAAACTCCTTATTAGAATTGAAATAGAAATGAGTAGAGTAGAGTAGAGTAGAGTAGAGTAGAGTAGAGTAGAGTAGAGTAGAGTAGAGTAGAATAGTTTATTAGCCAAGTGTGATTGGACACACAAGGAATTTGTCTTCGGTGTACATAAAAAAAAAAAAATAGAATACATTCATCAAGAATCATAAGCTACAACACTTAGTGATAGTCTCTCCCTCTCTCTCACACACACACACAAACACACACACACACACACACACACACACTCCTCCTCTGGATTCAATGGGACTTTTAGAAAATCCCCCCTCCTGTGCACACACTCCTTCTCTCTCTCTCTCTCTCTCTCTCTCTCTCTCTCTCTCTCTCTCTCTCTCTCTCCCCCCTTCTCTGGATTCAATGGGGTTTAGAAAATCCCCCCTCCTCACACGCTCCCTCTTTCTCTCTCTCGCTCTCTCTCCCCTCCTCTGGATTCAATGGGGTTTAGGAAATCCCCCCTCCTCACACACTCCCTCTCTCTCTCTCTCTCTCTCTCTTTCCTCTTCTGCATTCAATGGGGTTTAGGAAATCCCCCCTCCTCACACACTCCCTCTTTCTCTTTCTCTCTCTCTCTCTCTCTCTCTCTCTCCCTCCTCTGGATTCAATGGGGTTTAGGAAATCCCCCCTCCACACAGACTCCATCTTTCTCTCTCTCTCTTCCCTCCCCTGGATACAATGGGGTTTAGGAAATCCCCCTCCTCACACACTCCCTCTTTCTCTCTCTCTCTCTCTCTTCCCTCCTCTAAATTCAATGGGGTTTAGGAAAACTGATTAAAGCGCTTTCAGTGGGGTGCGTGCTGGGAGGAATCTGTCCTCTCCTCCTGGCACGCACCTCCCTGCCTAAAGCGCTTCCTCTCGCCCGCCCGATCTCTGCTGCGGGCGAAAGGGAGCTGGGAGGACAGGAGAGATTCCTCCCAGCACGCACCCCATGGAAAGCGCTTTAATCAGTGGGGTGCGTGCTGGGAGGAATCTCTCCTCTCCTCCTGGCACGCACCTCCCTGCCTAAAGCACTTCCTCTTGCCCGCCCAATTTCTACTGCGGGCAAAAGGGAGCTGGGAGGAGAGGAGAGATTCCTCCCAGCACGCACCCCACTGAAAGCGCTTTAATCAGTGGGGTGCATGCTGGGAGGAATCTCTCCTCTCCTCCTGGCACACACCTCCCTGCCTAAAGCACTTCCTCTTGCCCGCCCAATTTCTACTGCGGGCAAAAGGGAGCTGGGAGGAGAGGAGAGATTCCTCCCAGCACGCACCCCACTGAAAGCGCTTTAATCAGTGGGGTGCGTGCTGGGAGGAATCTCTCCTCTCCTCCTGGCACGCACCTCCCTGCCTAAAGTGCTTCCTCTCGCCCGCCCGATCTCTGCTGCGGGCGAAAGGGAGTTGGGAGGACAGGAGAGATTCCTTCCAGCACGCACCCCACTGAAAGCGCTCCCTTAGACTTAGTGTGGATGGGCGGGGGAGCGAGCGACAGCAGATGGGCGGGGGAGCGAGCTATAAAAGTGGGACTTTTTGAAAACTGCATGGGGCGCGGGACAAATTGTAGAAAAGCGTGCCTGTCACGCTGAAAGCGGGACGTCTGGTCACCTTAGTCTTACATTGACAAGACATCATGATTCATTATTTTGCATCTTTTAAAGGTTGAAATTTAAATAATACATTCCATTTAGTCATTTAAATACTATTACAGTTGTAATCATTAGTGGGTCAAAAATCTCCTGAGAGTTACCTTACATGTTACTAAATATAGCTAGACACTGTATTTCTTCTTCATAATTATGGATTCCTTCTTTCAGCCTGTAAATTAAATATGAAAATGACAGCGGCGAATTGACCAGCTCTTTATAATTACTCTCAGGACCAGGAGACAACTTGAGATTGTCTACAAGTGCCCCGTGAAGCTCCTCTTAAGGAGATCACAATGCAGCATCTCCAGAGTATTTAGATCTCTGAAAGAAAACGGAATACCTATTTTGCTCAGCTCATGGCTGGTCACTTCAAGACACTGCATTCTTATACTTCCTTTTCTAATCATTTTCAGATATTCCTGGTTAGCCAATTTTAGCTACTAGAAACCTTTGGATTGACAAGTTTTATAGGACTAAGTGAGTTTCTTTCAATTCTTTCAATTCTTATTAAAATAATGTTTAAATAGACTTTTTAAAAAAATCTGGAATAACACAAAAGGGTGATTAAAACTTTGATTTTAGAAAGTTACAAACAGACTAAAGGTCAACATTAATTTGAAATAAGATTTTAGAATTAATTATAAGAATTCTTCCTATCAAAAAATACTTTTGTTTTCAATTCTGTAAAAACCATAAAGGGCAGGGAGATTGATGGTTGGACAATAGAAGCAACCAGTGATTATAATTAAACCAAAATACCTACATTTAGTTTACTAATACAGAAAGGAGTAAAATACATTATGTTAACATTCAGTATACTGAAAGGTACTTTTGAACAGTGGACCCATAAATTAATTTTAAGAGTGTCTGCCTCTATAAGTAGACTATATTTAAAACACGTTATGGAAGAGAAACATGTTTACAGGACACAAGTGAGACAAATTTAAAAGTGGATTTAAAAATGGCAAGATACAAGAGTGATGCTACATGAGATATACAAAAGAAACTGCTGGTGTCTTTATAATTAAAAGGAGTATACAAATAACAGACAAAGAGTGTGACCTAGATAGCCTTCCTATATTGGCTTTCCAAAAGAGGCTTGTTAAAGCTTTAAAGAATTTTATGAAAAGGAACAAGGAAATAATTGGGGGGAGGGGGTTAGGACATTATTTGGAGGAACTAAAGATCAAGATTGTTAAAACTAACAGAATACAATATAAAGTTGATTTATTTGATCGTGGTTAAAATGGAACTCTGGTAACTCTTAATAGACTTGCTGATCAGGACAAAAATGATGACATTTTTAAGGATTTGTTTATAGGTAAGTAACGGAATATGAAATGAAGAAATATTTGCTGTATTTTAAGAAAATGTGTTGTTTATAATTTTTTATTTTTTTATTTTTGTTACATAGACAACATAATCACATAACAATAGAAAAAGAAAGGCAGAGGGAAAAGAAAAAAAAATGAAAAAAAACCCACACACAAAAAAAAGAAAACAAAACCCATCATCCCATACAGTATGTCATTTGATTACAGGTGCTTTAACCTTTATCATTCTTATACATTCATTGTTTCATTTAATAGATTTTGGTTTCGTATCGTTTCTTACTCCCCTGCCTGTAGCAATCCATCCCTACTACATTTCCCCCCATACACACACCCCATATCTCTCTGTTATATATTTAATAGACGCCACAATAACCTAGGGTTAAAAAAAAAGGAAAAAAGAAAAAAAGAAAAAAAGAAAAAAAGAGGGAAAACACACACACACACACACAAAAACCATCATCACATGCAGCATGTCGTTTGGTTACAAGTGTTTTAACATCTGCATCTTCAAATAATATTTACCCTCTCAAATGTTTCATCTAATATAACTAAAGGCCTCGTTTTCATTCTACAATACATATTCAGTTAACATTAGCATTATTTTTCCCCAGAAAGTATACTTATATTCATTGTTTACCTTGCATTTCATACCTTCAAACAGAGATCTTATTCCTTCATTTTTCAACAAAACATCGCTGCCTATATATACCAGTTTTCATTTGTTCCCTTATTAGAATTGCTTATCAGCAGCGAAATATCATTATAATAAGTTCTTAACCTTATACATTATATCACCAGACCTTATATAGAGCCAAGGTGGCGCAGTGGTTAAATGCAGCACTGCAGGCTACTGCTAGATCAGCAGGTCAGCGGTTCAAATCTCACCGGCTCAGGGTTGACTCAGCCTTCCATCCTTCCGAGGTGGGTAAAATGAGGACCCAGATTGTTGGGGGCAATATGCTGACTCTCTGTAAACCGCTTAGAGAGGCCTGAAAGGCCTATGAAGCGGTATATAAGTCCACTGCTATTGCTATTGCTATTATATTAATTCTTCATTGTGTCATTATTAGATTATTTCACAGCATAATTATATCATCATTCACTTTCTTCAATTAAAGCATAAGTATATGATTTTTCATTTCCAAAGTTTTTTTTTCCCCCTAGCCACCAATAAAACAAATCTCATATCTTATAAAATTGTTCATCCTCTTGCTCTCTAATTTCAAATGTCAATTTACTCATTTCAGCACAGTCCATTATTTTTCGGATAACTTCTTCCTGTTTTGGTATTGTTTCGTTTTTCCAGTTTTTTGCAAATACAATTCTGGCTGCTGTAAACACATTTACAATCAGATATTTTAAGTCTTTGTTGTAGGTTTCTGGTATGATCCCCAATAAAAAGACCTCTGGTTTAAAGTCTATTTGTTTATGTGTCATTTTCTTCAACCACATGTGGATTTTAGTCCAGTATCTTTTAGCTTCAGTGCAAGTCCACCACATGTGGTAGTATGAACCAGGTACCTGGTGACATTTCCAACACTTTTCTGATTTATTCTTGAACATTCTTGCGATTGGTCGGGGGTAGGTTCCACCTGTAAAACATCTTATACAAATTTTCTCTATATGCAGTAGACATTGTCATTTTGTAATTTTGAGACCTCAATTTCTGCCAATTCTCTAAGTCAATCCCATACCTAAAGTTTTTTCCCCAGGCTATCATAGTTTCTTTAACTTGTTCTTCATGCAATTTAAACTCCAATAAATATCCATATAGTTTTTTAATTACTTTTTCATCAGTGCCTGTTAAGATTTTGTCTAATTCAGTCATTTTATTATAAAGACCTTTAGTTTTTCTATCTTCATTATATCTAGATTGTATCTGTACATATGAATACCAGTTCATTTCTATCCCTTCTTGTTTCAACTCTTGAATAGATTTGAGCTCACCCTCTGTATTCAATAATTCTATATATCTAACTGTTTGTTCCTTTTTATATATTATTGGATATGAAAATGCTTCAATTGTTGATATCCAGACTGGAATTTTCAAATAGTGTAATCTTTTAACCTTTTCCCAGTTTAACAACAACGTCTCCCTTATATAATGTCTTCTAAAGTAACCCTGTGATTTAGTTCCCTTATACCATAAAAAAGTATGCCATCCCAACAATAAGTCGTGACCTTCTACATTCAATAATCTAGAGTTTTTTAATGATATCCATTCCTTAATCCACATCAAGTTTGTTGCTTGATAGTATAGCTCCCAATCAGGTAGCCCAAATCCTCCTCTAGATCTAGCATCTTGTAGTAATTTAAGTTTTATTCTAGCTTTTTTCCCTTGCCAAATAAATTTCAAAACTATTTTATTTAGATCTTGAAAAAAGTCCTTACCCAATCTGATTGGGATTGTCTGAAACAGGTATAGAATTCTAGGTAGGATGTTCATTTTAATTGTAGAAATTCTTCCCATCATTGATAAGTGCAAATTTTCCAATTTCTCCAAATCAATTGCTATTTGTTATTTTAGTCTGATATAGTTATCCTCTTTAAGAGTGCTACATCTAGGTGATAAGTATATCCCCAAATATTTAACCTTACTTGTATTTTGAATCTGCAACATTTCTGACAGCTCTTCCTTTTGTGTTGCTTCGTCATGATCTTTGTTTTATCTTTGTTTATTTTCAAGCCTGCTACTTCTTAAGAAAATGTGTTGAGTTACTAAATTGTTTATATTTGTGAACAAGAGGAAGCCATTTATTTCTTTTATTTTTTTATTCTTATTTTTTCTTTCTTTTCTATTTTTTTCTGTTTTCTTCTTTTTTGGACCTTTTATTTTTTTAGTTTGTATTAATTTTTTATCACTGTGGTTGTGATTTTTAATAAAAGTACTATTTTGTTTAAAAAAGAATATCTATTGTCACCAATGACATTTTCTTCTTAATTCAGGCAAGTAAACTGGGGTTTGGGTGTGGAAAGAGAAGGTTCAGTTTGCAAGATGCATGGGTACTGGTACCAGTCCATATTGGAAACTGACATTCTTCAATTCTTGTGAAGAAAGTATGAATACACATAGAAGAAAAGTGCATGGTGGATCTGAAACAGTGACGTGCGGTGAGGTTTATGGCTGGTGAGGCACTGATGTCACACACACACACACACAAACACACACAGAGGCAGATGTCACACAAGGGCCCTTCAAAGAAACATTTTTTTTTACTGGTGGGGAATTAAAACTCCCCTTTTCTCAATGGGAAATCATATTCAGACAAAGAAAATTATTAAAAATATCCTTTCCTTTCTGAAGCCTGGCACTTTCTCTGCACCTATATTGGGAGGGGAGGAATAGGGGAAATGCAAGCGGCTAGGCCAGCCTGCCCCCTTCTTGTCTCCCACCCATCCCCTTCCCAGCGGGACAAGAAGGCGGAGGGCTGGTCTTGCAAATGGGGATCAACGCACTCGCCGCCTCCCCCTCCCCCGGGAGGAGCTCTGGAGCGGGACAGACAAACAGAGGGGGAGATCGCCCCTTCCTCCTCCGAGCCCCCAAACCCCATCTTCCCTGGCCTGTACCCCTGCGCCCAGGGTCCTTTGGGTTTGGGGGTAATCCGAATGGGGGGAGCGGGGGATCCCCGGGGCGGAGGCCTCCCGGTGCAACGGTCTTCCGCAGCTCCGGAGCAAACCTTCACCGCCCAGGATTGCAAGGCTGGAGGCCTCGGCAGCAGCCACCCCCACCCCCAGCCGGCCAACCCTCACCCATACCGTGAGCGGCGGGACCCGCACAGTTCCTCTCCTCCCTGGCGCCGTCCTGTGGGCGTGCGAGCGCTGGGTGCAAGCGCTGAATGGCCAGCCAGCCTGGAAGGCTTTAGAGTGCCGGCAGGGCTCGGCTGCCATTCAGCAACACATGTTTCGCTGAATGGCGGCCAAGCCCTGCCTGCCGGCACACTAAAGTGCCACCATGTCTTTAAATGCCGGCTTGCCTTCCGCGCCAGCAGCACGGAAGGCAAGCCGGCACTTCAAAGGCATGCCAGCACTTTAGCGTGCCCCTCGGCCGCCATTTTGCAAAACATGTTTCGCTGAATGGCGGCCGAGTTCTAAACTGCCGGCATGCCTTTAAATGCCGGCTTGCCTTCCACGCAGGCCGGCGCAGAAGGCAAGCCGGCACTTCAAAGTCATGCCGGCACTTTAGCGTGCCCCTTGGCTGCCATTCTGCGAAACATGTTTCGCTGAATGGCGGCTGAGTTCTAAACTGCCGGCATGCCTTTAAATGCCGGCTTGCCTTCCGCGCGGGCCGGCGCAGAAGGCAAGCCAGCACTTTAAAGGCATTCTGGCACTTTAGCGTGCCATCAGGCAGGGCTCGGCTGCCATTCAGTGAAAAATGTTTCGCTGAATGGTGGTCAGGTTCTAAACTGCCAGCATGCCTTTAAATGCCTGCTTGCCTTCTGCGCAGGCCGGTGCAGAAGGCAAGCCGGCACTTCAAAGGCATGCCAGTAGTTTAGCGTGCCGGCAGGCAGGGCTCGGCCGCCATTCAGCGAAACATGTTCCGCTGAATGGTGGCCGAGCTCTAAACTGCCGGCATGCCTTCGCGCCGGCCGGCCATTCAGCAAAACATGTCCTAGTTTGTGGCCGGGCAGCACGCTTGCACTTTAAAGTGCATGTCGCCCAGCCACAAACCAGGACATGTTTCGCTCTATGGCGCACTGAGGCGGCCTGGCTTTAAAAAATAAAATGAAAAATGAAAAATAAAAATAGATCTGCCAGCCCGCGCGCCAGCAGAGGCGGGTAAAAAAAAAAACAGACACACATGCACATACACATAATAAAAACACATTACAATTACTTACATTACAAATAAATTGAATTCCTCCCCCCTGCCCCCTCGCTCTGACCCACATACCTTTCAGCTGCGTCGAAAATGCTAGATTTGGTCTAGCCTGGGCCAGGCAGGCTAGGCTAGTTGCTGCTAGAGTCACCACGTGGATGACTCTGCTTAAACATTTTAAAATAGGCTCTAAACAAAGTGCCCTCTGCAGGATGTGGTGGGAGTATCACGTGCCTCATTTGCATATAGAATTTTTTGCGTTTTAACCCTTGGTTGACTCTTAAAAGGAGAAAAATTCCTTATGCAAAGGAGGCCCATAGTTCTCTAGCCTCCTCCTACTAACTGCACTAAGGAGACTCAGAGTCACTGTGACTTAGAGTCTGGGAGCAACTACCTTGGCCTTTTTAATTATATTAAAAATAGTTTCCTTTCCCTCAGGAGACTGGTGAGGCCCCGCCTCCCTTGCCTCTAGTGACTGTACGTCACTGATCTGAAACAGTGGTGGGATACGACCGGTACGCTGCAGTATGGGCATACCGGTGCCTGCTGAGAGCACCAGGTACTGTTCCGGTATGGTGCTCTGGAGGGCCCGCCTGCCCACCCACCCTTCTTACCTGTATTTGAGCCAATCAGGGCTTCCATGCACGCGCACAAAGCGTACAGCACCTGCGCGACGCTCCGCCAAGCAGCTGGAGCGATGCAGACATTAAGTATGCATGCAAGTGCTGTGCAAGTGCTGCGTGTGTGCATAAGATGTATGCCCGGCCCCGTTGCACCATACCAGTTGCAACGTGATCCGGAACCCACCACTGATCTGTAATATAATATACAACTTCATACAGAAGAACTCTCCCACTATAATTCAAGCCACTATGTTGTACCACATGATTTGGATTCATCAGCATTATTATTATTCCTGAATGATGCCTTTCTTAAAATCATGTTAAAGTGAGATGGACAAAAACTCTATTCCTTAACTTGTCACAGTATCCGTTCATCAGTGCTGCTCAAACTTGGCAACTTTGACATTTATGAACTTCAACTCCAAGGATTCCCCAGCCAGCATGATTAGAAACACAGTGATCTAGGCTTACTATCATTTCAGCTGTAGCAATACATTTTGCAAACTGTTCTTTCTCAGTATTTAGGATTTAGTTAACATATAACTGTTCCTGATAGGATTAGGTTCAGCATTCATACCACCTGCAGTTTTCCAATTAAACCATATTTATTCATGTTGGCCCTTTAAAGTAGTCTAGATCAGAAAACAGATCCCATGAGAAATATTAAAACTCCGCTTTATTGATATTGCTATAATAACAATCTTAGAAGCCTGATAGTGTTTTCCATTCCATCCCTTTGATACTAAGCAGAGTCAAGACAGAACAAGTGTTCTCTTTTTTCCTGAACTGAGCTCCTGTTTTGCTAACAGTCGCTACATATCTCTTCCAAGGTCATGTATGTCTCTTCTATAATTCTGTCAAAATGTTCCCATAAATCTTTGGGAAGAAAACAATTTTTCATAACTCAAAAATTTGTTCTTTCAGGGACCTATAATTACATCATAACTTAGAGCAATATTTTATCAGTTGAATTCTTGTAATTCATTAACCTGGAGATAATAACACATTTATGTTATACTAACAATTGACATAGATGCTGTTTCACCCACCTGATTTCCAAAATTATCCTGTGCTGTTTTAAAAGATTTTGTATTAAAGAGGTTAGTATCTCCCAATTATTTACATTTATCTACCCTAAACAGATACTCTGTTAATCATAGCTTCAATGCTATAGAGGTATTTAGCATGCAATCAATACTGACATTACTAAAATATGCAGTTTGTTTTCCTCAGCTTTAGACATAAGATTGCTTGAATAGCTTTTACTGATGTATATATCTTAAAAATTCAATAAACACTCTCTTAAGAAATAGGTAGTATCTTTAAAACTGTTTGTTGTAATATGTTTGTTTAACATGTTTGTTGTAATATATTTTGTTTATATGCAAAATTATACTTCTGCAGATATCCTCCCCCCACCAAATCCTGTGTTGCCTTACTGTAGCAGGGCAGGTAGGCAGGTGGGGGGGATTGGGAAATGTTCCTGGTAGGGATGAGTAAAAGAATGTTGGAAGTATATTGTAAAAGTCTAGAATCCCAGCAAAGTCACCCAAATAGTGGAGGTCATCCCTGTTGCCCAACTAAAGCAATTATTTAGAGCGTGGCACAGTGGTTGGAATGCAGGCTACTTCTGCTGACTGCCGGCTTCCTGCAATTTGGTAGATCGAATCTCACCAGGCTCAAGGTTGACTCATCCTTCCATCCTTCGTCCATCCTTCTTCCATCCTTCTTCCATCCTTCCAAGGTGAGTAAAATGAGGACCCAGATTGTTGGGGACAATATGCTGACTCTGTAAACCACTTAGAGAGGACTGGAAAAGCACTGTGAAGCAGTATATAAGTCCAAATGCTATTGCTATTTTGGGTAGCTGTCAGCCTCTGCTTTGCTGCTGCTTTGGCTGCCATTGAAACAGGGAGGGGGGGCATGGTATTTGGGAGGGGAATCATGATGTGCTGGAGGAAGATTCTAGACGCTGACCTGACCATCTTACTGCGCATGTGGAGGAAGGGAGTTTCCCGCCAAGGTTAACTGTCCAGCATTCCATCCTGGTGATGACTTTTGAAGTTATCTCCCACCTGACAGTTGGGTGCATTATAATTGGACTATGGACGGGGGTGCCAAGGGGAGGGGATTAAATTATACATGATATTATTCGCTTTCGCACCTAATTAACCAGACTCAGCTTAGCTTTGCTACTGTTACACTTGATTTCAAACAAATGGAGTTAAGTGGTTTCTTTCCTGATTATTAAATGAAGTTGCAGCTGACAATAAGCTGAGTCTCAATCGCACCCATCCCGGAGCTAACAACTACCGAGGGGGGTGCCTTCACAAGAAGAAAAGAAAATGTCTTTGCATGAAAGCGACCAGGAGGAAGAAGAGGGGGCAGCAGCGGGACCATCTCTAACAGAAAGACTGGCTGAACTGAGAGTGGAAGAACCTGTCGTCCGTCCCAGATGGACTTGGGGTGTGGGACAGAAAGAGGAACCTGAGGAATTACAAGCTGGAGTCACGAGAAGGAGACCAAAGAAAAAACCAGCGGCTGATTGGAGTAGCACTGAAGAGGAAGACTACAAAATCTCCCACGCCATGAGGCTCCTCGAAGAGGCATGGACTGAACATCGAATTTGAGAGAGAGCAGTGAAAAGAGAGCCGACAGAGGAGTCAGAGAAAAGGTACTCAATGCATAGCTTAAGGGAAAGTGGAGGGGCCGCGGGGGGTTGTGCTCAAGAAAACCCAGAACCAGCCTCTCCCCCTGCGGCTAGAGACATTCAAAGAGCAGGGGGGGGGGCGCAGGTGACGCCGGATGGCAAAGGTCCCACCCTCAAGCATAAAATATGATGGAGACCCCAAAAGTCTTGGGCTGTTTATTATTCAGGTCTGGAATTATATGGAAATATATGGACCTGAATTAGAGACAGATGAAACTAAAGTAAGAATGGTGTTATTGGCTTTGGAGAAGAAAGCAGTCGAATGGATGGTTGGGCTACATAAATGCAACTCCCCTCTCCTGAGGAATTTTGATGAATTTATGGCAGCCATGAGAAGAAGGTTCGATGATCCTTTGACCGAGTGTCGCCCTCGGCTGAAATTTACGGCGCTTAAACAGGGAAAGAAAACTGTACCGGATTATGTGCATGAATTTCAGGAATTATCAGCCTATATGAGGGGATGGTCGGAAGAGGCCTTGCTGGATCAGTTCACTGATGGCTTAGATAAGGATGTTTACCAGCAATGCATAAACAGACGCCTTCCCTGTCATTTAGCAGTTTGGTATGAAAACGCGGCAGACGTGGAATTGGATTTAGCCAGGATGCATTGCATGAGAGAGGGAGATGTTGAGAAATCCCCCCCAGCAATTCCTAAACCCCCCTCCTGCCCCAGGAGTGAGGGCAGGGGAGGTTTTGCAGGCAAAGCCAAGCCTTTCACTTGTTTCCGCTGTGGAAAGGAGGGGCATCGTGCTGTGAATTGCCGCGTCAAATTGGTTCAACCCGCTCCACCCCCCCCCCCGGAGGGAGGGGAAACCAGAGAAAACTCCAAGCAAGAGGAGGGAAGCTGCTTTCGCTGCTGAGAATGTTTCCCGATGCTCGAGCCACAGGAGGAGGAGGGAGGCATGAGCACCAGCTCGTCTGATGAATCTGATGATGAAAATTCTCATCGCTGGGTAAGTTTCCGAGCTGGCCCTATGCTTATCCCAATTGAGCTTAGGGTGCCCTCTTCTGGTGCAACAGAGAAGCTTTTAGCACTCCTAGATTCTGGGTGTTCCTGATGCATGATAAGCCCTGCAATGGTGGAAAAACTGGGCTTGAAATTAAGGACTTTGAAAACCTCTATTGTTTTTTGCCAAATTGATTGTTCTATTGCGGGAGGCGGCCCTGCTCATTTTTCCACAGAACCCATAGAGATGAGGATGGGTACCCACCAGGAATTAATAACTTTTATTGTGGCGCCTGGGATGGACTGACCCCTTATTTTATCCTGGCTCCGTAGATGGAACCCACGCATAAACTGGAGAGAGGGTTGGTTACGTATTCGAACAACCACTCCCCCTGAGGAGAAAGTTGAATCTCCAGATGCTGATACTAATACCCCCATGTTGGCAGCCAGAGGGCAGGAGAGAATTGAGGGGGAGGAACAAATTCCAAAGGAATATTGGGACCTCAAGGATGTTTTTAGTGAAAAATCTTCTGATAAATTACCCTCTCACAGGCCCACAGACTGCACCATTGATATTTTACCTGGAGCAAAGCTTCCAAAGCCCCAAATATATTCCATGTCCCCTAGAGAAATGGAGGAAATGAGGAAATTCATTGATAAGAACTTGGAAAGGGGTTTCATTGAGCCAGCAAGATCCAAAGTAGCAGCTCCATTGTTGTTCAGAGAAAAGAAAGACGGCTCTCTCAGATTATGTGTGAACTTCAAAAATTTGAACGCGATCTCTGCCCAGAACCTCTACCCATTACCACTGATGAAAGACATGCTGGCCCAACTGGGGAAGGCCCGTATTTTCACTAAGTTGGACTTAAGAGAAGCGTATTATAGAGTCAGAATTAAGGAGGGGGACGAATGGAAGACTGCTTTCAACTGTCCCCTTGGTTGTTTCCAATTTCGCGTAATGCCGTTTGGCCTACAGGGGGCGCCAGTGGTTTTCATGCAGCTGATTAATGAGGTTTGATCACCTTTACAAAGGTGTTATCGTCTATTTAGATGATATCCTTATTTACACAGAAACACGTGAAGAACACGTGAAGCTGGTTCATACAGTGCTGAAGAAACTCCAGGCGGCTGAACTCTACGCCAAATTATCCAAGTGTGAATTCCATCAGGAGAAGGTTAATTACCTGGGCTATCGCATCTCCCACAAGGGTATTGAAATGGACCCCGCTAAGGTCAAGGCGGTCACCGAGTGGGAGGCCCCTCGTACACGCAAACAATTGCAGAAGTTTTTGGGTTTTGCTAATTTCTATCGTCAATTTATTCCCTCCTTTGCTAAGATAGCTCTTCCAATAACTAACCTCCTTAAGTCTAAAGGTGGGGCAAAACCCAAACCTAGTAAGCCGCTGGATTGGACTATGGACTGCCAAGCTGCTTTCAAGAAGTTAAAGCAGCTTTTTGCGGAGGAACCAGTCCTCAAACACCCAGACATGGACACACCTTTTGTGGTCCAAGCTGATGCCAGTGACGTGGCTGTGGGAGCTGTCTTACTTCAAGCTAATAGCCAAGGAAAATTACAACCCTGCGCTTACACCTCTCGCAAACTAACCGACACGGAGAGACGTTGGGCCATTTGGGAGAAAGAAGCTTTTGCTGTTTACTGGGCTTTAGCCACATGGCGCCATTTTCTGGAGGGCGCCAAACACCCTTTCAAGGTATGGACTGACCATAAAAATTTGGAAGCTTTGAGAACGCCCAGAAAACTTTCTCCTAAGCAGATGCGCTGGGCTCAGCATTTCAATAGATTTAATTTTACCCTGAAATACATTCCAGGTGGGAAAAAATTTATGGCTGATGCTCTATCCAGACTTCCTCAATACAACTGTTCTAAGCTCAGTGTGGTCCAGCCTGTCATTCCCGCGATGAGCCTCACTGCTCCTGTTGTTATTAGAAGTCAAGCAACTTCTAAGGTAAAGGTCACTTAGGACTTTCTTTCTGACCTGAAAAAGGCCCTTACTGGAGATGACTGGTTCCGACAGCACATGAATGAATGCACTATGAGAGATGAGTTGCCTTGGATTGGGACGAAGTTATACGTTCCTGCGTCCCTTCGAACCATTGTTCTTCAACGGGCTCATGAGTCCCGGATGGCAGGGCATTTTGGATTTGTCAAGACTCTCCACCTCCTCAAGCGGCAATTTTGGTGGCCCTCTTTGAAAAAGGACATTGAGAAATATGTTGCCAGTTGTCCCGTTTGTGCTGCTGCTAAACGCCCTCCAGGTAAGCCCCAGGGGTTACTCCAGGCAGTGGCTCGCCCAGTGGCCCCATGGAAGGAGATCTCCATGGATTTCATTGTCGAACTTCCTGAGAGTCAGGGGCACACTGTCATCTGGGTTGTTACCGACTTGTTCTCCAAACAGGTCCATTTCATCCCTTGCTCCAAGATTCCTTCTGCTAAATCTCTTGCTAAGATGTTCATCTCCCATATTTACCGCTTGCATGGGGTGCCCGACTGCATCATTTCGGACAGGGGTGTTCAGTTCACCTCCCTCTTCTGGAAAGAGTTTCTGAAGCGGATTGGCTCCGCCCAGGGGTTAAGCTCCTCCCACCACCCTCAGACTAATGGGGCTTGTGAAAGGACTAATTCTGTACTGGAACAATATTTACGTTGTTTCATCAACTACCAGCAGGATGATTGGGTGGATTTGTTGCCTCATGCTGAGGTAGTTTACAATAATTCTGTGCACAGCAGCACTGGTTTTACCCCTTTTCGTGTGGTGTTTGGCCAAGATTTTGTGCCCATTGCTGAGATTCCTCGTGAGCAACCCCAAGTGTCGTCGCTGTCCGAGTGGAGTGAACGCCTTCGGGACATTTGGCCTTTGGCTCTCCAAACTCTGGATGCTGCGCACCGCGCTCATAAGAAACAGGCTGATAAAAACGGACTAAACCCTGTGATTGTCCAAAATCATGGCAGAGTAGAACTTGCGGAGCAGACGAGGCTCCCGAACATGGGACCCGTCAACCCATTCAGTGTGAGAAAGGGGGAAATGCTTCCAAGCCATCAGGTACTGGACACGATTTCACCATCTACGAGAGTCCAAAATTTCACGGACTTCGAAATGTTGCTTACCCTCAATCAAAAGCGGAGCGGGTGGAGGAGGGAGAGGTGGTCTCAAAGAAGAAGTGCAGACAGGCTTCAGAAGGTTAACATGAAAAACAGGGTAAACCCGGTTGAGATGCTTAGGCAACTGGAACCGGACAGAAACAGGGTTGATGACCTTGACAATGGGAAACGGGCCAATATATTTGGGCCCCAGTTTCTTCGACTTTTTGGGCGTTTGAAGAAATCTAGTGGACAAATAAACTTGATCACCAACTTTGTACTCACAGGGTTTAGTCCATTTTTTATCAGCCTGTTTCTTATAAGCGCGGTGCACAGCATCCAGAGTTTGGAGAGCCTGCAAAACCTCCCCTGCTCTCACTCCTGGGGCGGGAGGGGGGTTTAGGAATTGCTGGGGGGGGGGTTCTCAACATCTCCCTCTCTCATGCAACACATCCTGGCTAAATCCAATTCTATGTCTGCCGCGTTTTCATACCAAACTGCTAAACGACGGGGAAGGCGTCTGTTTATGCATTGCTGGTAAACATCCTTATCTAAGCCATCAGCGAACTGATCCAGCAAGGCCTCTTGTGGCTTTTGTTCTACTATTACATTTTCTGTAAAATTTGTCCTGTAATTCTATAATTATTTCTGAGAGCTGAGGGTAGTAGTTTTAAAAATTAAAAGTTGGGTTTCTTTCTGCTCCAGTTCTATTATGCATTGGTCACTCTTAAGTTCAATGTCTTTGGAAAGTCTCAGTTAACCAGGTCACGGTTGTCCCAAAGGTGCTTTTTTCCCCTTGAAGATGTTTCATTTCTTATCCCAGTTAGAATTGAAGAAGCTTCTTGGATAAGAAGCAAAATGTCTTCAACAAAAAACAAAGTCCAGCTGCCTTTTGAAGAAAAGCACCTTTGGAATCTTAAGTTCAGTCGTTTTACAACATTTGCATTGGTATATTCTCTACATTTTGTTTTTAATTCACTTAAAATTATTCATACTTGACAAATTTCTCGTATTGTATGGCTTTCATTTCAACTTAGCTGCTCCATTGAGTTATTTATTAGATGGCAAAACCTACAGCAATCTTGTCAAGCATGCATTTATCACAGAAAATGAGCTGTATACATTATCCTTCACAGGTAACAGTTTTTAAAGAAATCTATAATATATTAATTAGACAGTGAAGCATATTATATATAAATGGAAGTGCATCGTATTGAAAAGTTCTGGGTGGGTTGGAAAAAGATATTTTCCATCTGCCTCTTTGATTCAAAAAAGGGGGGCAAAAAATTCTGATAGAATTAACATTAATTTTATTTAAATATATTATTGTACTACTGGTTGTATCATTAGCATATTTACATAAGCTAATACGAGGCAAGAAAATAAAAACTAGATATTTTTAAAAGAAATTATCCAGGCCAGGGGTTCAGCAACAAATAATTGCCAGTGGTTTCCATCTTTTAGAAGAAAATTGACCCAGGTTCAAAAGCACCTCAAGGACTTTTGAAAAGGAAAAAAAAATCATCTTCAGTCACTTAGAAGAGGAGAAAGGTGGGGGATGCATTTAATAGATGTGCTTATATAAAACAATCACTGTGTCTTTGAAAATACTCAGTATACAATACTTGCCTTATTTTCCTGTCCCTTGGTTTTTTTAATGCGGTATTAAAAGTTGGACACAGCCTCTATCTCTAAGCAAATTTGCCTGTCAAGCTTGCTCTTTTCATCTCATGTGACAGCCACAGGGCCATGTCCCTGAAGCCATAGGATCTGGGTTTCCTGACTGCTTCACTAGCTTCACACAAGCGGATGGGGGAGTTTCTATATGGAAGTTAAGTTGCTTCATCGCCATTTTTCTCAAGAGGTTGTCACTCAAACTTTCCCAAATGCATTGTCCTACAGCATCATAGTTTTATCACCAATGAGTTTGAGGAAAAGGACTGTGGGATGGGATGGCAAAAGGGAAAGAGAACATATGGGAAAGAAGAAGATTAAATATAGGATGAAATTGTGGGTGGGGGGAGACTACTGGATAGTAAGGGAAGAATTGATTAAGGCAGTGGTAGGGAACTACGGCCATTTTATGGCCTGTAGACTTCAACTTTTATAATTCTTGAGCCTGCATGGCTGGCTCAGGAATTCTGGCAGTTGAAGTCCACAAGTCATAAAAGGGCCGTAGTTCCCCATCTCTGGGTTAAGGGGTGGATATAAAAGACAGAATGATCTACAGAGAGTAAAAAGGTGAAAGCAAGGAGGAGTAGGGAAGTCAGCAGAACTGCTAGAAGAAGGAGCACATGTCCAAAGAGGAAAATAATTTCAAGTTGAGAAATGATGGGAAACATGGAAAAGGAATAGAAGACATAGCAGCAAAGAGATCATTTCACAGATTCTCTTAGAAATGGTAACTCAGTGCAGGTGGGGAAGAGATCTGAGTCACAGCATTTCAAAGTATTCAGAGAAATGCCACCTTAATTAACCCACTATAAATTAGTCAGAGATATTCCTCTTACAGTTTCTAAGACTTACATCAATCGGCCCAAAGCCACCTATTGGAATAAGAGAATCAATTTGTTTTCTCCGAAGTTGTCATATTATTCCTTTCTATATCATATGCAATGCTAGAGTTACTGCTGAGGCTGGATTCTAAATGAAGGCTTTTCAAACAGCTGGATAAAGCAGTACGGTTTCTTGTTTTGCTGTGTTTTGTTGCTGTTATTGAAACTACTTCCTTTTGTGTTTGAGAAAGCAAAAGGTAATTCCCCAGAAGTGCAATAAATATTTCTGAAATAAAGCTTGACATGATGTTCATTTTAGTGGATAGTGGCTGTCATAATTACATCATTCACTATTCCAAAATATTTTTTACAAGAGGAGGAAATGCCTGAAGAGATGTGAGTCTTAGAACAAATCCCCAGATATATTTCAAACATTAAATTCACTTGATACCGCAGCACAAATGCCTGTCTTTCTGTGCATGTATGTATGCATGTGTATATCTGAAGTTCAGATTCTGAACCTGTCCATGTTATAATAAATGCAAGCATTCCTCACTTAACTCATCCAGTGACTGTTCAAACCAGGGGTGGGTTCCTGCCAGTTCTAACCTCTTCTATAGAAGAGGTTCCACAAATCTACAGTGCTGTTTAGAACCGGTTCCAGCTCCCTCCCCCCACCCGTCTGTACATCATCAAGATGAAGAAAGAGAGGAGGAATTCTGGGAGTTGAAGTCCACAAGTCTTAAAGCTGTCAAGTTTGAACACCCCTGGTTTTTTTTTCCTAAGAGTTAGGGGTGCAAGGGTCTTGTAACTTGACAGCTTTAAGACTTGCACACTTCAATGCCAGAGTTCCTGAGCCAACATTTTGATTGCTAAGCAAGAGCGTTGTTAAGTGAGTTTCACCACATTTACAAGTTGGCCATGCCCACCCAGTCATGTGGCTGGCAAGCCACTCCCACATGGTCACATGGCCATCAAGACACTCCCACAAAGCAGGCCACATTTACAGAAGAGGTTCTAAAAAAAATTGAAACCCACCACTGGTTCAAACTTACGATGGTACTGACCAAGTGGTATGGATGACCAGTCCTCATAGTTGCAGCTGTTCCCCATGGTCACATGGTTGCAATCTTGGCACTCTATGATGATCTCACAATTACAACATTGCAGTGTCCCACAATCATATGACTGCCATTTGTGACCTTCTCTGTCAGTTTCTTATAAGCAAAGTCAATAGGGAATCTTTCAGAAAGAGGCAAATAGTGGCCATGTCAGTGGTGAAATCCAGCAGGTCTCACAGGTTCTGGAGAACCGGTAGTGGACATTTTGAGTAGTTAGGAGAATCGGTAGCAGAGATTTGAGTAGTTCGGAGAACCGGCAGTATGTGATGGGAATGGAGATTTTGCAGTATCATTCCCCTGGAATGGGGTGGGAATGGAGATTTTGCAGTATCCTTCCCCCACCATGCCCACCAAGCCACACCATGCTCACCAAGCCACACCCACAGAACCGATAGTAAAAAAAAAATGAATTTCACCACTGGCCCATGTGATATTACACTTTCTGACCATATCACTTAACAACAGAAATTTCAGTCCCATTATCATTGTTAACCAAGGATTACCTGTATTATTTATTTACTAAATGTTATAGCTTATCTTTCTAATGCACACACACACACACACACACACACACTAGTTAAGACAACCAGCATCACTTAAGTACTTATTTCAGATTATTTAAAAGAGAAAAAAACTGTGAAAATAAGGATAGGTTTTCTGACTGTAAGAACTATGAAGTAGTTGCCTGATGTGGTGCTCTACCAATGGTGATTATCAAGCAAAGGTTAGACAACCATTTATCCAGAATAATCTGAGGTCTTTTGCCTTGGGCAGTGATTGGACTAGACAGCTTCTAATGTTCCTTCCACCCCTATGAATCTGTAAACCTAAACACACGATTATGCCAATCAACAACAGCCTAGTAATCACATCCTTTTTTACATGGATAAATTATTTGTAAATATATTTGTAACAAATTGGGATTAAAAAAAAACACGTGAGCACACACAGCATTTTTTTAAAAATCTGGAAATTGGATAGGTTTTAAAATTGGAACACTTAAATAAGGTCTTAGGATGTTTGTTGGTATAACTGCATTCTGCTATGGCTATTTTTATCTGGATAGCAAAAATCTGGATAATCCTGATGCTTGTGTTATTTGTTCCTCCCATGAATCTTTAGCAATCCCATTGTTTCTTAGTGGGCTTAATGAGTTTTGGGATTCTTTACATCACATGCTACATGTGTGCCTTAGAAAAGCACCAGATAATCAGCTGCCATCTAGTGACTATCTGGATTTTAGGAGTTCAGATCTGTTAGTCTATTCACAAGAAAGGAACAATGGGCCAGGATTCTGTCTTTTTTTTAGACATCCTGATTCTTCCAGTTGATTTCTCAGTGTCTTAAGATTACTTTTACAGAAAGATTTCCTGTAATAGCAGGACAAAGTAGAAAAGACTTGTGTAGAATTACCACCAAAATCTGTTCAGTAGAATGCAGGATATAAATCTATCTCTTTAAATGCTGAACACTCTTGATAGAAATCCCTGTTGAGTTTTTGCTGTTTTTCAGCTGTATTGTTTATAGCCAAATGTCTTATTTTCAGCATCATTGGCTTTACAGAGGGAACAGAAGTAATGTTGCATTTAAAGAATGTTCAGAATTGCTGTCTCATTATTTGAAAGCTATAGTTTCCTGCTGAGGGGCCAGAAGTACAGGTAGTCCTTGACTTACAACCAACCGTTTAGCGACCATTCAAATGCACATCTAATAGCAAATCTAACCCTGTACTAAAACAAGTGTGGAAGAGTTCTTTTACGGTCTGATTATTAATTCTGCAAGTTGAGAAGTCAGTGTCTAAGTCATGGGTGTCAAACTCGCTGTGTCATGTTGCCATCACATGACATATTGCAAGGTTTTGTTCTGTTTGCAGAGCTGGGGTAGGTGTAGCTTGACACCCCAGTCTCAGTATTAAGCAGTCATGTGCCTATAGTATTTTGAGAAAGAACTACTGTATTTTTCAGAGTATAAGATGCACCTTTTTCCCTCAGAAAAGAGGCTGAAAATCTGGGTGTGTCTTATACACTGAACACAGCATCTTTTGTCCCCCGAAACCCCCTCTTCACCAAAGTAGCCTTTAGGATCCAGAGTGCTCCTGGGGGCTGACGAGGGCAGAAATGAGTGAAAAACAGGATGTTTTTTGCTCAATTTTGCCAACCCAGCCCACAGGAGCACTCTATAAGCCTCCTAAAGGTTATGCATGCCTTTTTTTTTTTTGTCAAAAAACGGGCATGTTTTCATGCAAAATGGGCCATATTTTGCTGATTTGAGGGGATACCACCCAGGAGCATTCTACAAGCCTCTTAAAGGCTATTGATGCCCTTTTTAAAAAATAAAAAGGTCTGTTTTCATGAAAAACAGGCCGTTTTTGGAAGGTCTGCAGAGTGCAAAAACTTTTTTTTTTAATTTGCCTCTTCAAAATTCTAATGCATCTTATACTCCAAAAAATATGGTAAGAACATAAGATAAACCACATAGAATCAAAATAAGAAACCCATCTTGTCCTGCATTCTGTCCAGATGCCTTTGGCAAGCCAAGCATGAAATCAACAGACCAACCAAAACACTTGGAAATAGAAACTATTTTTTAACATACAGCATTATTTACATAAATTTGGCACTTTAATTTTCAAGAAAAGATTGCTGAAGAGATCCATTTTGTATATATTCCACACATGCAGGTAGTCCTTGACTTATGTCTGGTTGCTTAGAAATCGGTCGAAGTTACAACAAACACCCCAAATGGTACTTATACTTTATTTCTGATGTTGCAACAGCCTGCATTTTGGATGCTCAGCAACTGACCTAATTTATTATTTATTTATTTATTAAATTTGTATGCTGTCCATCCTGCTAAAAGGTAACTTTATGGCCATTTGCAATGTCCCTCAGTCACATGACTGTGATTTGAGACATTTATACCCTAAACTAGCATTTACTTCTGGGCTTTTGGCAAAAAATGCCCCATAGCAAACAATGGATTCATTTAACTGTGGCATTTGCTTAAGGATCACTGCAAATATATATATATATATATATATATATATATATATATATATATATATATATATATATATATATATATATATATATATATATATATATATATATATATATATATATATATATATATATATATATATATATATATATATATATGGAAGACCCATTTTATGACCCTTGAGACTTACAAACATATTGGGCAGGCTTCACTAGTCATAAGTTGAAGACTACCTACAGTATTTTTTTTTATTTCAACATGACTACAATTTACAAATATAAATTGTAACTGTTGCCAAACATCAAAATTTTGATCACGTGACCATGAGGATGCTGCAATGGTCGCTAAGTGTGAAAATGGTCACTAAGTGTGAAAATCATCATCAGTCACTTTTTTCAATGCCATTGTAACTTTGGTCACTATACCACCTTTCTTGCCACAGTTCTTAAGTGAATCTTAAGTGAAGATGTTATATCTTAAGTGAATCTTAAGTCTTAAGTGAAGAGGTTATACAGTAGACCTCTGGTCACGAACGCTTCTGAACAAAATATTCACATTTCCCCCCCCCCCCAGGCTGATTTCCCCTTCTGCACCATTTTTTTTGTAAGCACCAAATTTCCAAAATTAGGTTTGATTCATAACCAAATCAGTTTGCGACCAAAGTTATAGAACGAATTATGGTTGTGACCAGAGGTTCTACTGTATTCATGCCTTTACATACTCTATATCACCTCAAAATGTTGCACAGCCTTCATAAGTTTCTAATACAGATAAAATTAAATACAACATCAAAACCATAAAAAAGTAAAATTAACCTGGCTGGAAAATCCTATGCCTGTCTTGCTATTATTACTGACACACTTGCTGCAGTATTTAATGGCTAAAAGAAAAAAAATATTGTTAAAGTGTGTATTATGTTCACTCCCATGTCTTGTCTGCTGCATTGATTTTGAATTCATTAAAAGAGCTTATTTTACATCAAATCCCTCTCATATTATTCTCCTATGTTCAATAAACCCTAAGAGACAGCATACTATACATGAAATTCCTGTAACTGTATATTTAGTAAATTGTGGAGCTGAGTTTATCCAATTAGCTCAGTTTTTGGACTTGAGTAATCACATACAATAAAGGAAATAAAACTATTTAGAATGAAGTGTAGTTGGCTATTTGTGATTAAGGGTGTCATGCAGAAACAATTATAGTTTTCATCAGGAAAATACCCTAAAAAAAACCTTTTGTTCTTTCAGGGTTTTTTTTTAACCTTGCTTTGGGAACAAAAACCAAATATTACAGCTACTAGGCAAATAGTCCAGGATATCTCATCATGTTGGCAAAATTAGGTGATAGTCATCTCTTTGTTGTTTGTTGCTAACATCTGGTAACCAGAAGTATACAATTGCTCCACAGGAAGGCTTCATATTTGCTTTCCTGGTAAATATCAATTCAATGATTTTTCCATGGCACATCATAGTGTTACACATATTGTTTTGAATAAAAAAACAGCAGCTGCACATTTTTAAAAACCTACATTATTTTAAAATGCATTAAAAAATAAAAGAAAAAACCCCAGCTCACTTACCAGCAGGCAGAAACTCCAAGTCAATTCAGAATGATATAGATGTTAATACAAAGAAATGAGCAAATTAAAATCGTGAAATAGTCCCAGGGAAATATTTTTCACAGAAAAATGAGGAGCCACCATTTTTCCCACACGAGCCGACCTTCCCATCCGGGAAATCCAGGAAGGAACAGTTGCTACTAACTACTCTAGGCAAAGTGTTTCCTGCAGCTCTATGGTACTTGGTCATTTTTTCTTATAAAATGAGGTAAAAGGGGTGGGGGGGGGTCCGTTTTCTTGCTTTAAAGTTTTAATATCTTCAATGAAAGTACTGAGACAGAGAGAGAGGTTAGACAGAGTGTCTTTTGTCTTGCCCTGGTTAGGATTTCTTAAGCAAATCCACTGGGCTTTCAACATGAAGCCAGAAAATCGGGACTTTTTAAAAACGGCCCGGGACACGGGACAAATTGTTATAAAGCGTGACGGTCCCACTGAAATCGGGACGTCTGGTCACCTTATATATATCCTTACTATAATCATTTTACTTTGACTATTGTTTACCTTTAACAGTAGAATTTATAGGGATTCACACAGACTTTTGGACCTTTGGCCTTGGGTGTCTTTCTGGGACTTTGAGGAAGGGAAAGGAGTGGAGCAGCTCTCCCTCCTCCTTCCATACCACCATTTATCTTAAACTGCACTAGCGCAGTGCTCCGCAAATTTTATGAATGTGGTGTGGATGGTGTGCCTGTTTGATGTCTGTACCCACTTTTTAAAATCTTATTACTGTTGTATTTTCTGTGTTTTTAACTGACTTATGTGGGGACTGTATGGGTGAGTGGTTGTGTACGTATGTGAGGATTGGGAGTATAACCTGGTGCCTCCTCCACTGAGTGCCATTGCAGAAGTGGTAGGGGGGCCCAGGCCTATTTCCCATTCTAGAATGAGTGATATAAATCGCCTGCCGGAAGGAACAGAGGCTGTGAGGGGGGAAATGAGGCCTACGGTTGCAGGGGTGGGCCGGAGCATTACGGTCATTACGGGGAGGGGCAGGTACGACAGGAATGTCAGGGCTAGCCATTACCGGGGAAGGAGGGTTTGCTACGTCACAGCGATCCCCCCTTCCGGCCCTGTTAGTTCCACTTCAGGGCCAGATGGCAAGAGTTGTCAGGACCCTGGTCTCAGGCTGTTGTTGCTAAATGCCAGGTCTGTGGTTCACAAAGCTCCCCTCATCCGGGACCTGATATTAGACGAGGGGGTAGACCTGGCATGTATTACTGAAACCTGGCTGGGCCCGGAGGGAGGAGTCCCCCTCACTGAAATGTGCCCAGAAGGGTTTCAGGTGCTTCATCAGCCGCGACCCCAGAGAAAGGGGTGGGGGAGTGGCTGTCATCGTCCAAAGGTCTTTAGTTCCTCGTAGGATCCCTGCTCCAGAGCTTGTCGGGTGTGAGTCCCTGTTGGTGAAGTTGGACCTTGGGGGTCAAGTGGGCTTGTTGTTAACATACCTACCTCCCAACAGCGTTGCAACAGCCCTCCCCTCGCTCCTCGAGTCAGTAGCCGAGCTGGCGGTAGAGTTCCCCAGGCTTATGGTGCTGGGGGATTTCAACCTGCCTACGCTAGGTGAACGCTCTGATGGGGCACAGAAGTTCATGGCTTTCATGACAGCCATGGACTTGACCCAAGTAATTCAGGGTTCGACTCACTCAGCGGGTCACACACTTGACCTCGTATTCCTCTCGGAGCAGTGGAGGAGTGATCTAGAGTTGAGGGGTATTAAGATCTTGCCCTTGTCATGGTCTGATCACTTCCTACTGAGGCTTGACTTTTGGAAACCAATTCCCCACTGTAGGGAGGAGGAACCGATTAGGTGGTTCCGCCCCAGACGCCTGATGGACCCTATGGGATTTCAGACGGCGCTTGGAGAAATACCTGACACTCTCGTCCACAGTCCGGTGGAGTGCTTAGTCGCTGCCTGGAATACAGCGGCGACGGGGACTCTAAACTGGATTGCGCCTTTGCGACCTCTCCGAGGTAGCGGATCCAGGAGAGCTCCTTGGTTCACCGAGGAACTCCGGGAGATGAAGCGTCAAAAGAGACGCCTAGAGTGTCGCTGGAGGGCCAGTAAATCTGAGTCAGACCGAGCACTGATGAGAGCCTATATCAGAGCCTATCTCATGGCAATACGGGCGGGAAAATGTTCACATTTTGCCGCTCTTATTGCATCCGCTGAATCGGGGCCAGCCGCCTTGTTTAAGATAACCCGCTCCCTTCTGAAAGGGAGGGACGCGGATGAACCTTTACAGGGTAGAGCTGAGGAATTTGTTCAGTATTTAACGGATAAAGTCGCTCAGATTCGGACATACCTGGACTCCAATTGAACGGTACCAGCCGAGGTAACCGGGGAAGGTCTTGAGAGGAGCTTATGGAGCGAGTTTCAACTTGTCGCTCCTGAGGAAGTGGACAAGGCCATGGGAGCAGTGAGTGCCTCTACCTGTATACTGGACCCGTGCCCCTCCTGGCTGGTCTCGAGCAGCAGGGAGGTGACACGTGGCTGGATCCAGACGATAGTTAACACCTCTCTCCGGGAGGGATCCTTCCCGCTCCTCCTAAAGGATGCGGTGGTGAGACTCCTCCTGAAGAAACCGTCTCTGGACCCAGCCATTTTGAGCAACTATCATCCAGTCTCCAACCTCCCCTTTGTAGGGAAGGTTGTTGAGAAAGTGGTGGCCTCTCAACTCCGACGGTCCATGGATGAAACCGATTATCTGGATCCCTTTCAGTCTGGTTTCAGGCCTGGTTACAGCATGGAAACTGCTTTGGTCGCGCTGATCGATGATCTCTGGCGAGCCAGGGATAGGGGTTACTCCTCTCTCATAGTGCTCCTTGACCTCTCAGCGGCCTTTGATACCATCGACCATGGTATCCTTCTGCGACGGTTACGGGAGGTGGGAGTGGGAGGCACCGTCCTACGGTGGTTCTCCTCCTACCTCTTGGACAGGGTGCAGTCGCTGTTGGTCGGAGGGCAGAGGTCGACCCCTAGGCCCCTCAACTATGGGGTGCCGCAGGGTTCGGTCCTGTCCCTCCTCCTATTTAACATCTACATGAAGCCCCTGGGTGAGATCATACTACGGCACGGGATTAAATACCACCAATATGCGGACGACACTCAATTGTATCTGTCCACCCCGTGACAACTCAGTGAAGCAGTAGAAGTGATGTGCCAGTGCCTGGAGGCTGTTAGGGTCTGGATGGGAGCGAACAAGCTTGCACTCAATCCCGACAAGACCGAGTGGCTATTGATGCTCCCTCCCCAAAATGGTCCAGCTATTCCATCCGTTAGCCTGGGGGGTGAAACCATACGCCCCTCAGAGAGGGTTCGCAACTTGGGAGTCCTCCTGGATCCACAGCTGACATTAGAATATCATTTGTCGGCTGTGACCAGGGGGAAACTTTGTCCAGGTCCGCCTGGTGCACCAATTGCGACCCTACCTGGACCGGGAGGCCCTTCGGATAGTCACTCATGCCCTCGTGACCTCAAGACTGGATTACTGTAACGTGCTCTACATGGGGCTGCCCTTGAAGAATGTCCAAAGACTTCAGTTAGTCCAGAATGCAGCCGCGCGAGCGATTGTGGGTGCACCTAGGTACACCCACATTACACCTATCCTCCGTGAGCTGCACTGGCTGCCCATTGGTCTCCGGACACGCTTCAAGGTGCTAGTCGTTACTTATAAAGCCCTTCATGGCATCGGACCTGGGTACCTGAGAGACCGTCTTTTTTTTTAAATAGTTTTTATTAAACATTATTACCTTTAAAAACAGAAAGAAAAACACAACAACATAAGAAAAGACAAAACATACATAACAATATAAAGTAGATATACAGCCTTTTGTATCGGCATTCATTAGTTATACATTTTTTTAAGAGTAAAACATACAGATACAAATACAATTTTAAACATACAACCCCCCCTCCCCTCCCCCCCCGCGGTGACAGTCATTCACAGCCCAACTTTTTTCTTTCCTTCCTCATTGTTAGGTCTCTAAGCCACATCTTCTCATTACAAAGTTCAGGGATCTATTACAATACCCATGTTCACTTTTAACTTTCCCCATTTTAAGTCCCTGCTGTTCTCCTTGTCGCCCACATATACCATAAGTTCCAGCTAAGATAATGTTCTGTTTCTCCTTTGTCCCTCAGCCAACCCGTCATTCTGTCCATTTCTGCACATTCATAGATCTTTTTAATTATAGCATCTTCCGACGGTATGGTAGTGGATTTCCAAAATTGTGCATAGGTTATTCTTGCGGCCACAATTATATGTAGGCTCAGATGCCATATTGAAATGCCTATGTTTTCTGGTTTAATGCTTAGTAGAAGGTTCTCGGGTCTCCATTCGATGTTTGCCCCGGTAACCTCTTTTAGCCATTTTTTAATCCTTTTCCAATATTTCGTGGCCTCAGTACAGGACCACCAAATATGGTAGAATGTGCCATCCTTTCTTCCACATTTCCAACACAATGGAGATAACCCAGGGAACATCTTGGCTAACCTCGTTGGGGGGAAGTGCCACCTATAAACCATCTTGTATATGTTTTCTTTGAATGCTGTAGATATTGTAAGTTTTTTTTAAAAAATATATATTTTATTCATTTTTCACATTCCATTTGCAATCACTTATATACAGGGTATTTGCTATAAAAAAAGAAAAAAAGGAAATAAAACGAACAAATAACAAGGAAACACAACTCATAATCTGATAAAAGTAAAATGAACCAAGGGGAAAAAAAAGAAAAAATAAAAGAAAAAAAGAACCACCGTATATAAATACATTCTTGTTCTTATTAAGACTATGTTAACACCCCCCCACCCCCCCCCACAAATCCCCATCCCTAATCCTCCCGACTTCCCAGGGCCCACACCTGGCACTACCTTCTGTCTAAAATATCTTGTATACATATGGATTAAAAAATAAAAGTAATATGTCAAAAGAAAGAAAAACAGAAAAAGGGAAGAAAGAAAAGAAAAGAGAAAAGAAAAAAAAGAGAAAAAAAAGAAACCACTCTTTGTGTTGATCTCAGCCCCCCATCTTTATCTATGCTTAAATAGTATAAATCATTCTATCTATATTTTATTCTCGTCTCTTACTTCTTTGCTATTTACCCCAAACTTCTGTAGACTCTCCCGTTCCTCTTCCTAAACCTTATGATCCCTTCCAATAAAATTTAAGCAACGTGGTTCATGCCACATATTCAAATATTACTTTACAGAAGAGTAATCAAACTTTCCCTTCTGATAAAATTTAAACAGCGTAAATGATCTTTCTTAACCTCCTTTTCAAACAATAATTCAAAATAATCTAACCAAGCTTCCCCTTCTTAGTAAAGTTTAAGCAGCGTAGATCAAGTATTACTTTACACAGAAATCAATTTCTATCTTAAGATAATTCCAACCGACTTTCTCTTGTAATAGGATTTAAATAACGTAGTTCATTCCACATGCATTTTACCCTCATCCCTTACTTGTCTCATATTTACCACTATCAAATTTATGCTGACATTTGTTTAAAATCTAACTCAAAGTAATTTCAACCAACTTTCCCTTCTAATAAGAGTTAAATAGCATGGGTCATTCCACATATTCAAATAATACTTTCAGCAAGAGTCAGTTAACCTTCTGTTTTAAAGTAGTCCCTTCTAACAAAGTTTAAACAACATAAATCATTCCGCATTCTTTTTACACCTATCTTAAGATAATCCCAACCGGCTTTCTCTTCTAATAAGCTTTAAACAACGTAAATCATTCCACATATATTTTACCCTCATCCCTTGCTTGTCTGATGTTTACCACTATCAAATTTATGCTGACATTAATTTAAGATCTAGCTCAAAGTAGTTTCACCCAACTTTCCCTTCTAATAAGAATTAGTCCGCTTTTTCTACCGGAGAGAGGTCTCAAACCCCCATTCAGTCCTCAACTTTGGCGAATATTTTGAAATGTCTAAATTCTCGATCTCCGTTTTTCTGCTTCTCCGGGGGAGGAAAGGCTACCCCCTCCATCTTGCAGCCACCTGGCCTGTCGCTTGCCTTCTCCTTCCGCTTGTCTCTCCTCTCTTCCAAGTGAGTCAGGAAGTCCCGCCTTCAAAGTCCTACAATAGAAGTCTCGAGCCTCCGAAACAGAGTTAAGACGAAATCTTTGATTCTCAAATGTAACCGTGATGCCGGCAGGGGCCTCCCATCTGTATCGAATCTGTTGACTCCTGAGCTCTTTAGTTAAAAAGGTGTAGTCCCTTCTTGCTTTCAACATCTGGAAAGGTATATCTTTGAAGACAATCAGGTCCTGGTCATCAACTCGGAGAGTGTTATTATGAAACTTTTGCACAATCGCGTTTCTAGATTCTTTTGTAGAGAAATGTATAATTATGTCCCTCGGGAGCTGTCGCTGTTCCGCTATCAGTGAGTTCTGGCGATAGATTTTCCGAATCTGCCAATCAAAGTTAAGTCCCGGGCTTCCCACCGCATGGCTGAAGGCTTCAGCAAAGGTCTGTTTCAGATTCTCTTGCTCCTTTTCACGGAATCCTCTGACTCTTATTGCAAATGCCTTCCTATTAAAATTTATCATCATAAGCTGTTCTTCAGTGTCTCTAATTTTTTGTTGTAAAATTTGAATATTGGTAGTCAAATTAAAATTTGCCTTCTCCAAGCCTTCCAATTTGTTCTCTATTTCAGCAGAATAATCTGACAGGGCAGACACGGCTGCGAACGTATTCGCCTTCATTTGATTAACTTTAGACTTTAAATCATCATATAGTTCCAATACAAATTCCTTAATTTCTTGTTTAAAATCATTAAACATTTTAAAGAGATATTCCTGTGTTAAAAATTCTCCAGTAGAAGGCATAGGAGACAAAGGCTGTGGTTCCAGTAAAAATTCTTTAAATTCTTTAGACACATTTGTAGCAAGACGCTTCTTTGACCTGGGTGCCATAATAAATAAACAGATAAGCAGCACTTTGCTCCCCTCTGTTTCCAAAGAAGAAGGGTTTATTTTGTTAAGGAGCGGTCTGCAGGAAGGTAAAACCGGCTAAGTACATCCACTATCAATCATCCACGGAGAGAAATCGCCATTTTGAAGTCCGTTTAGACAAAGAAGTCTCTAAGACAAATGGTGCTGGTATTTAAGATAGTAATTAAAGCATAAATCTCACAGGAGTGATTTGTTTGATTTATGATTTGTTTATTTATAGGCCGCCCTTTTCCCTGAGGGGACTCAGGGCGGCTTACAATCAAAAAAGGAAGGGGAGTGTGGGACAATACGAAAAAAGAAATGTGCACAAAGTAAATTAGACAATAAAACTCAACATTCACTCAGCATTCGGGAGGGGCGAAATAAAATTATCCCCAGGCCTGACGGGTTAGCCAGTTCTTGAGGGCTGTGCGGAAGGCCTGGACGGTGGTGAGGGTACGAATCTCCACGGGGAGATTGTTCCATAGTGTCGGAGCCGCAACAGAGAAGGCTCTCCTCCGAGTAGTCGCCAGTCGGCACTGACTGGCGGATGGAATACGGAGGAGGCCAACTCTATGCGATCTGATGGGACGCAGGGAGGTAATTGGCAGAAGGCGGTCTCTCAAATAGCCAGATCCACTACCATGGAGCGCTTTATAGGTGGTGAGTAGGACCTTGAAGTGCACCCGGAGACCAACAGGTAGCCAGTGCAGCTCACGGAGGATCGGTGTTATGTGGGCGAACCGTGGTGCGCCCACGATCACTCGCGCGGCCGCATTCTGGACTAGCTGTAGTCTTCGGATGCTCTTCAAGGGCAGCCCCATGTAGAGCACATTACAGTATTCCAGCCTAGAGATCACAAGGGCTCGAGTGACTGTTGTGAGGGCCTCCCGATTCAGGTAGGGCCGCAACTGGCGCACCAGGCGAACCTGGGCAAATGCCCCCCTGGTCACAGCTGAGAGATGGTGGTCAAAAGTTAGCTGTGAATCCAGGAGGACTCCCAAGTTGCGGGCCCTTTCTGAGGGGTTTAAATTTTGTCCCCCCAGCCTGAGTGATGGTATGGTGGTCAAATTTTTGGGAGGGAAACACAACAGCCACTCGGTCTTGTCTGGGTTGAGTATCAGCTTGTTTGCTCTCATCCAGTCTTTAACGGCTTCCAGTCCCCGGTTCATCACGTCCACCGCTTCATTGAGTTGGCACGGGGCGGACAGATACAACTGTGTATCGTCCGCATATTGGTGATATTTTATCCCGTGCCTTCGGATGATCTCACCCAGCGGTTTCATGTAAATGTTAAATAGTAGGGGGGATAGGACCGACCCCTGCGGCACCCCATAAGTTAGGGGCCTCAGGGACGATCTCTGCCCCCCCACTAACACCGACTGCGACCTGTCCGAGAGATAGGAGGAGAACCACTGCAAGACAGTGCCGCCCACCCCTATCTCCCGCAGTCGTCGCAGAAGGATACCATGGTCGATGGTATCAAAAGCCGCTGAGAGGTCCAGGAGAACTAGGATGGAAGCATGGCCTCCATCCCTAGCTCTCCAGAGATCATCAGTCAATGCGACCAAAGCGGTTTCTGTGCTGTAACCGGGTCTGAAGCCAGACTGGAAGGGGTCAAGATAGTTAGCTTCCTCCAAGTTACGCTGAAGCTGGAGAGCCACCACCTTCTCAACAACCTTCCCTACAAAGGGGAGGTTGGAGACTGGACGATAGTTATTAAGAACAGCTGGATCCAGAGACGGCTTCTTCAGGAGGGGTCTTACCACCGCTGTCTTAAGCGCGGTGGGAAAGTACCCCTCCCGAAGAGATGCGGTAACAACCGCCTGGATCCAGCCTCGTGTCACCTCACTGCTGTTGACAACCAGCCAGGAGGGACACGGGTCCAGTATGCAGGTGGAGGCACTCACAGCTCGCATAGCCTTGTCCACATCCCCAGAGGCAACTTCCTGAAACTCAACCCAGAGATGGTTTGCCAAGTTTTCTCCTTGTGTCTCGGCTGGATCTACTGGGGTGGAGTCTAGGTCCGCTCGAAACCGGGCAACTTTGTCCGCCAAGAACTGGACATACTCCTCAGCCTTACCCTGTAAGGAGTCCCCCGTCTCCCTCCTATTTAGGAGGGAGCGGGTTATCCTAAACAGGGCGGCTGGGCGGGACTCGGCGGACGCTACCAAGGAGGCAATGTATGTTCTTTTTGTTGTTCTTAAGGTCCGAATATACTCCTTGGTGCATGCTGTCAAAAGTGCCCGTTTCGACTCGGACCTATCGGACCTCCACGAGTGCTCTAGGCGTCTCCTCCGGCGCTTTACCTCCCGGAGCTCCTCAGTAAACCAAGGAGGCCTCCGGGGGCCGCTGACCCGGAGGGGCCGTAGCGGCGCAATCCGGTCTAGAGACTCCGAAGCTGCCGAGTGCCAGGCAGCGACGAGGGTCTCCGCCGAACTGTGGGCGAGGGTATCAGGAATAACCCCAAGCTCCGTCTGGAACCTAACAGGATCCATCAGTCGCTTGGGGCGGAACCAGCTGGTCGGTTCCTCCTCCCTACGGTGGGGGTTTGGCCTCCGGAAGTCTAGCCTCAGTAGGTAGTGGTCTGACCACGACAGGGGTATGATCTCATTACCCCTCAGACCAAGATCGTAACTCCACTGCTCCGAGAGGAATACGAGGTCAAGCGTGTGACCCGCTGAGTGAGTTGGGCCTCGAATTACTTGAGTCAAGCCCATGGCTGTCATGGAAGCCATGAACTCCTGCGCTCCATCAGAGTGTTCACCGAGCGAAGGCAAGTTAAAGTCCCCCAGAACTATAAGTCTAGGGAACTCAACCGCTAGCTCGGCTACTGACTCGAGGAGCGAGGGGAGGGCTGCTGCAACGTAGTTGGGAGGCAGGTACGTAAGCAGCAAACCCACTTGACCCTTGAGGTCCAGCTTCACTAGCAGGGACTCACACCCAACAAGCTCCGGAGCAGGGATCCTATGAGGTACTAAAGACTCCCGGACTACAATAGCCACACCGCTTTCCCTTCCCTGGGCTCTCGGCTGGTGTAGCACCTGAAATCCGGCTGGGCACATCTCGACGAGGGGGACTCCTCCCTCAGGGCCCAGCCATGTTTCAGTAATACATGCCAGGTCTGCGCCCTCATCAGTTATCAAGTCCCGGATGAGGGGGGCCTTATGAACAACAGACCTGGCATTTAGCGACAGCAGCCTGAGACCAGGGTCCTGAACACCCGCGCCATCTGACCTTGGAGTGGGACTCCTAGGGCCGGAAGGAGGGATCTCTATAACACAGCGAGCCCTCCTTCCCCGATGATGGCCTGCCCTAAAGAGTGGGACCCGCCCGTATCAATTCTAGCTTGAAAAAACTTTGTTTTGTCCTGGGGGGGGCTAGCCTGTCTGGGGCTGCCAAAAAAAAAAAGGCAGCTGAGAAGAACTGGCTGGAGATAAAAGCTCCGCTCCGGCTGGATCTAATCTCTATCCACAGCCAAAAAAAGAAAAAGGCTGTGGCTTACGAATAGACCCTAGCCTACAGAGCTACTCCCTGCCCCTTTCTTAGCCAAAAAGGAGTGCTATCTATGATCTTATTTAGATATACAGACCAGATCTCTGAGGAGCTCGGTGGAGCCCTCCTCGGCAACACGCCACGCCCCCAGGAAGTCTAGATATTGTAAGTTTAATGGTCTTACTCCATAGATCCCACCATTTGCCCATTTCAATTTCATAGCCAAAGTTTCTCTCCCATGCTATTAGAAGGCTTTTGTCCATCTCTTCATTAGCATCTTGGCAGGTCAAAAATTGGTAAATCTTCGATAACATTTTCTTGTCTCCACCAAACAAAATCTTATCTAGCCCCTGAGGGTTTGGGTAGATCCCAAAACGTACCTTATCACTTTTAAGCCTGTTTCTAACCTGTAAATATTCCCACCATTCCAGATTCCTGTCCTGCTGCTCTAATTCCATCTTTGTTTTCATGTTGCCATCTTCTGTCATGATGTCTTTATATGTTATGTTTCTTGTCCAATTAAATACACTGGGATGCATTAAGGCCTCTAATGGTGCCAACCAGCACGGAACCCTAAGATAGTATTTTTTCCTCATCTTTTCCCAGACAAATCAAAATCTTCAAAATCATCAAAATCTTCCGAATATAATGTCCCATGAAGTACCAATGGGGGGTGTCTCTTTCTTGCCAGAGGGAGGCATGCCATCCCTGAGGGAGGTCATGTCCCTCTATAGCCAAATAGGCGCCTTCTACTCAACATAACCCAATCCTTCACCCATGTCATAATTGCTGCATTATAGTATGCTTACCAGTTGGGTACTCCGAAGCCTCCCAGTTCTCTACGTTTTTGCAATATTTGGGCTTTAATTCGTGCTTTCTTGCCTTGCCATATAAATCGAGCCACTATTGGAGAGACCGTCTTATCTATTCCCTTCCCCCTTTTTATTGTAAGCTACCCGGAGTCCTCTGGGAGTGGGCGGCATACAACACTAATAAACCTAACAAACATAACATAACATGGCCGCCAAGCCACTTCCGCAAAGCAGGCCACACCTACAGAAGAGGTTTCAATTTTTTTTGAAATTTGCAGTGTCCCAGTCATGGATAAAAATTTGGCCTCTTGGCCACTTGCCTGCACGTACAACTGCATGGACATTTAAATCCCCCCTGCCTATCTCCTCCCATCTATTTCCTTTTGTTCTTCTGCAGTCCATGATTCTGGTGACCTAGCTTACCTCTGCTGTCTTCTTGCTTTCACTGCTGACCAAGCATCCCTCACCCATTGCAAGGCAGCTGCTGGCCACACAAAGCTTTCTTCTCCCTGTTGTGCATAATGGTTTCTTATGAAACTTACTACAATAGGCTCTGTTCTTAACTATGGGTTGTCTTTAAACTGAAGAGTTCTTAACACAAGGACTTGCTATATAGTAGATCTATAACAATTCATGATGGATTGAACCAGTGATGGGTTGTTTCTGGTTCGGCCCGGTTCAGCAGAAATGGTAGTAGCAGCAGCGGAAGGCCCCGCCCACCCACCCAGACGCTTCTGCACATGCACCAAAGTGTTGCACGTGTGCGGGAACACATCCGAACCGGTAGTAAAAATATTTGCAACCCATCACTGGTTTGAATGCTACCTGGAATAAAATATAGCTAGCATTTGACCTTCTCTACAAAAAAAATCCATTCTGGCTATAGGCAGGGGTCTTTCATCTCTTCTTCCTTCTCTTTTTAAGTATTCTAAAGGCAAAATAAACTTAAATCCCTAAATTCCAGGATTTTCTTAAGGTACTTTTAAACTGTTGGTAGATACATTTTTTTAAAGTTAGAGGCTGGTTCCTCAAAACCACAAAAAAAATTAGATGTTCTAAGCTATTCTTACTAATGTTCAACTGGTAATGATATCCTAATATCTGAGAATTATTATGGCTGAAAATAACTCTGTCACAATAGCACCAAATTAAAGGAAGGCTGATTTAAGCCACTTAATTTCACAGAGAGCTCCAAGAGGTCAGCTACATACCTGAAATCAACTACAGAGCAGAAATAATAAAATAGTAATGCACTGGTAAAAGGTTACTTCAAAATGAAAAACAACAAAATACTTCTAGAATTACTTGTAACAGATACTCTTCTGACAATGCTAAAAAGAGAACTTGGCATTTTCAACAGACTCTCTCTCTCCCTACAAACTGGTCCCCAGGCAGGAGGATATGATGAATTGCTGTGCTAGTTTTTTGTTGCTGCATCAATATAACACTTAGAAAAATAAAAAGAACTACATTTATTGACAGCATAAGAAATGACAGTCAATGAATGTTGGACTACCTGACACACCATATTAACCACTGTTTCCTAACTATGGTTTGTAGAGTAAGTCACAATTTCTTGGTTTATGTAAACACAAAATGGATGTTTTCAAAAAAACAGAATTCACTAAATTACATCTGAACCGTGATGATTTCTATACATTACATATTTGGTTTCGTATCAGTTTCAGTCTGTCTTCATTATGGCGTCTCCCAAAATCTAAAGCTTTCTTTTTGACACCATTCTCTCATTGATGTCATACAGATATGTAACTGATCCAGTCTATAGAAAAGCAGGTCAGTATATTTCTAGATTTACTGCCAGAGGTACTGAATTTCAAAATATTTCCTAACAGTTCCAATGGACCTTCCAGGAGCTCAGAGCTTTATTTTTAATGCACTTTGGTGTCTATATTTAAAACAGCCAGAGGCTTTTACTGGTGGCCAACATATCATGCTAAAGATCTCTAATTTGGTTCCTAATTATAACATTATTGGAACCTGAATTAGAAGTTCACATTTGACACTGGAGGGTAATGGAATATTCTCCTTCTTTTAAACCTAGCACCTTCTGATCTCAAACACTCAATCTATATAAGCCTTAGGACCTCTGAATCAAAGTTTCCTAACCTGTTGCCCTCCAGATACAGATGAAATGAGTGCAATTCCAGCACACAGACAGCACTAGACTAGGAGAGCCTGGTTTTTATTGATTGGCTAATCCAAATTCATTTTTTGAATTGCAAAATAGTTGTTTGCTTCTCGCACTGGAAAGAATTATTTTAATTTACTACAATATTAATTTAGGATTGCGAATAAGGAATTAGACACAGAACGTTTGATGTATTTGAGAAGTCTAGAAATATACCTAGGGCTCTGGTAAGAAAGTATAAAGAAAAAGTTATATATTATAATTTATAAAGTAAAATAAGTAAATTAGAGTAAAACAGAAGAATGTATTAGTTGCAATGATAATTTTTCCATCATAACAGTTTTCTCAGCTTTGTGGTGACAAAGAAAGAAAGAAAAAAAGAAAAAGAAAGAAAGAAAGAAAGCCAGTGCTCTATTTTAAAGGTAGCCCACAAAGATCTACAGGGATCAGTCAGTGTGTATGTGGGTACATGTACATATTATTATCCTCTCTTTGGGAGACTAAAGGAAAGGAAATTATGAAATATAAAGGGCTCCCAGAGAAGCTTACATCATCTTGACTTCTTTTCTTCACTGAGCCACTAATATTGGCCCTAGTATAGGGAAGAAGTCACTCCTACACTAATTTCCCCCCTGCTTGGAAATGAATAGCATCGTTGAGGTTACAATAGTTTGGCCAATGGTAAACCAGCCCTAAATTTAGCCTTTTCTGATGTCTCCAGGAATGTTGAACTAGCACTACCATAACTGGATTGTAAAAATCCAGACCACAACTCAATGGTTGCAAAGGCAGAAATTCAGACTGTTACAGCTCAGGCTTAGTTATAGCTTCATTTCCACTCCAACACTAATGGCTATTGAACAGAGAACTTCCCTACCACTATCAGCTGAGAATGTTTTCATCAGTGATGCCCTGTAATTTAATATGGGACCTTCTGTGTGCAAATAAGGTGTTTCTTGCCTGCTGCGGGAAATTAAAAGATGTGGCCCACCTCCAGGCTGCTGCAAATTAAAAGGCTTTCCCAATTATTTTGCTGATGGGAATTTTATTAGTATCCTCCTTTCACACTCTAGAAAACTGGTTGCAAACAGTAATAATTTCAATAGTACACAAATTTTTAAAGGGCCGTGTTTGCTTTCTGGAAACAAATACAAAGAGGATGAAAAGAGATCAGTCCTCATCTTGGCACAGTAATGCTATTTCCCTCTCAAATCCTTAACATTAAATCATTTTTGGAACAGGACATATTTCTGTCCTGAAGGTGAATGTCATCCAGAGGGCAGAGCTGGCTCTCTGCAGGTTATCCTGCTTTCCCAGGGCTACACTACCACTGCTGCTGTTTTTTTTTGTTGTTGTTTTTTTTGCAGGATTTACTGCTTTTTTCTCCCCCTAAGCCATTGCAGGAATGAATTTGCACTGGCTCTTTGCCACACAATCAGGAGTCAGCTACTGTGCTAATGTGTTGTCTGAAATGTACTGTATCTACTAGAGAGGGAGGGAGGGAGGGAGGGGGGAGATAGATAGATAGATAGAGAGAGAGAGAGAGAGAGAGAGAGAGAGAGAGAGAGAGAGAGAGAGAGAGAGAGAGAGAGAGAGACCCTTTCCTATCTTGAAGCTCTTGCATGTGATACACATGTGCACAAACAGGAAGAGAACACAGTGTAGCAAAATATGACTCTAAATTGCTGCAAATAAAAATTAACTTGTCTGAAAGTGATGTATTATGGATGCAAGCTTTATAAATGGCAAATTGATTCAAATCCTCTAAAGACAAAGATGGTGCCGCAGTTTCCATAGCTAACACTGGGAGTTGGGGAGCAGGATGCAGATTGCCAACTGAACTGAACGCCAAAGACAGGCATGTTTTCCAAAGTCTGTTTACACCAACCAAGGGGCAAACTGCTCCTTCACAGGAACGTGAAGCATCCCAGTGTGCTCAGGTCGAAGCCTCCGGGGACCCCATTATGCTGCCATGATGATGAAACCTGCCTGGTGTTGTTTGCTCCTTTGCTGCAGCTCAGCAGGCTCTCTTGTTATTGCAGATACTAAGGCATTCAAATAGATTGAAAATGAGAAAAAGTGATATAAAGCAAGATGTGGAATTTCTGCCCAGACAGAATCAAAGAAATGACACTTGATCCCTGCAGCTCTCCCTCCCTTTTCTCTGCAAAGGAGCCAGTATTCCACATGCATGCAGCTGTGCCTACTGCTTGGCACAGAATGGGAGATGTTTGATCACTCAGCAGGAACATTTGCTGGGTGGAGATGGAGGTTGGGAAGGGCAGGGCTGCATTTCTGCTGCACAGAATCTGCTTGTCTTCTGCCGTGGAAGGAGCAGGAAAGGCAGCCCTTCCTCACCTCTCCCATTAAGGAGGCTGCAAAGCCACTCATTTAATTAGTGGCCCGAATACAGGCGATATGTGGAGGCCACTTTTGAGAGTCTAGACATTGCAGTGGTAGCAGCTCTGTTTTAATGAGCCTCTCTGAAGCACCACCACCACCACCCCCGGACCGGAAATGACAGACCCTTCCTTTTCTCATCCAATGAACTTGATAAAATTGCAAGTGACTTGGCTGCAGCCCTTCTATATTTCCCTCCCCATATGCAGGTGTGTGGATCATTTTTATTTGCCGCATCAAAAGTTCAGAGCTAATGCATTTTGAGATTTGCTTTTGCCTTCTACTGAACAATGTACCAGCAGAAATAGAAACCAATCATAAGAACAGGTGAGACCCTTGCTGCCAGGATCAGAATAGCTTGCTTTGAGATTTCTGCTCTTTGACAATTTTGAGAGCAAGCAACTGCACCAATGAGCCAGATGAAGTAGATATAACATCTCCCCTCCTTTTAGCTCCTTAACAGCACAATCCTAATTTGAATTGGGTCTGCATTTAATGACTGGGATGCCAACCTAACTTTCTTTCCTAGCCATGCAAATGTTCTCATTGCTGTTCCTCTATTTCAATATATATTTTCCAGTGTTTTCTACCCAGGGGGAAAACTAGCCTTCCACAAAAGCCATCCACTTGTAATATATGACACTTCTTCCTCCTTGACAGCCAGTCTTGCATATTTTTGCTGGCAAAGATATTACTGGACACAGAGAGGGAGAGTTTAGGCGGTTTATGAGGAACATCATCTCTCTCCCTCTTTTTTGCAGGAACACATAGCTTGTGTCCTCTTTTCACCTCTGCTCAAACAGATTGTGCAGGTTTTTGGAAAAAAATATTTTAAAAAAACCTTGCTGAGTTCAGTCATCTGAGATAAAAATAGGAGGCAAATAAAGCCCAAAAGAGTCAGTCTTTGAGCCAGTCACAGCTCCAGAGAGATGGCTTTCCACTTCTATCTAAGATATTTATCTATAGTTTCTTGCCAGAGGCTCCTGCTCTATTACTCTTCTAGCAATCAGTCTAGCATGATTATTATTATTTTTTTTGCAAGTTGCAGGTAATGCTGTATGGAAATATTTCTGAATCCCTTCTTTTTTACTCAATTAGATTTTCACCCTACAGCATTTTAAATGTATATGAAAGTTGAATGCTAAATACTACTAAGTTAAATCAATACACTGGTGTTTTTTTTTAATGTTGCTTCCTTCCAAATGTGTCATAACTCTTACAGCAGCAGCTCTGCAAGCAGCAAATAATGAAGCCCTGGCTGTATCCAGTATGTTAGTAGGGTGATTAGATGTAAAGACCTGATTCCTTTACTGTGCAAAAGAGAGAATCTGTCAAGCAGAGATGAGAAAAGCTGGAATAACTTTTATATAAAGATGAAAGGAAAGCAGCTATCTTTTTCCTTTTTGCAACAGATTCTGTTTTCCAGACTGATTTGAAGCAGACCAGTCTTTCACACAGGGATACAACCTAATTCTCCTGGCAACGTGACAATTTTATCTATTTTATTTTAATACCAAGAGATGGGGAAAAAATGGAAGTCAGAATTTAATAGGCAAATTCAACAAATGGTATTCTTTGCATCAATTGAAAAGATCTTGTACAGAATGTTGGTAGGCTTGCCTGTTTTTCTTTGGGCTAAAAAGCTAGGTGCAGTTAAAAATTAAAAGGGGACTTCCTGGGCGGGATTTTGCTGATGGGGGCAGCTCTATTAAGCTGGGTTTCTGGTTGTGTTATCTGCCTAGATATCTGGCAGGTACCTCACTCTTCAGGCAAAGAAGAGGGGGAGAGAAGATCCAGCTGGCAAGAGCTTTTCCATTGAAGTTTGCAGCCTTTTCAGCTGCGAAGAGAAGGGGAGGCAGCCGAGGCTGAATCATTATCTCCGTGCCGGAAATTCCTAGCCGTCTTCTTCATGGCTCAAAGTAAGATACCTCCACTTAGGACAATATTTGAACTATTTATCTGAATTTAATACAAGTAGAGTCCGTATCTGAGAACCTTATCTGTTTTTTTAAAAAAAATCCTAGCTTCATTTTTTACAAGAGCTTCCTTCATGTACTTAGCTTTTTTTTTTCTTAAAAGAAACTGGCTCCTAAAATGGCGATTGTGCGTTCTTCGTAACAATGCCACATTCCTAATTCTTCTGCAAAAGCAGTGATAAAAGTTCAAAGGGAGGAACAGCCAGCCAGCAGTTTCTTATTAATTAGTTTCACTTCTCTGAAGAGTTTACAAGACTTTCTTCTTATCAACTTTGTTAATATATATTTCTGATACAGAGAAGTCAAAGACGGCACTGAATATGCCGAGCTGCTTCGTTACAATGCTTTTTCTTCTTTTTCTTTTTTTTTGAAATCCTTTGAAAAATCCTAAAGAGCTAACAAAGGGGTGACTTAATACCCCTCCTTTTTTTTTGTAAGCTGCACAGCGTGCCAGTAGAGCTTGATTAATTACCCATAGATAAGACTTATAATGGCATCAAAATTAATTCCTGGGGGGAAACTTCCTCCTAGAAGCACATCCCCGATACCTGGCACAAAGTTGCCCCCTACTGGAGATGTGCTAACGAAAGAACTTTTTTTGGAAACCTTCAAAGAATTCAGAGAGGAGATTAAGGAGATAAAGGACGAATTAAAAGAGTTTAAAGTGGACTTATATGATAAACTTGATACTAGGATTGCCAAAATAAACAATGATATGCTGGGACTGATAACCGTACTGACAGAACATGTTTCTGGAATTGAAGATAACTTAGAGGTTCTTAATGAAGCTAATACCAACTTGACATCCAAAACAGGTGGTGCAACAAAAAGTTGAAAACGCTGAAAAACAGATTATTATGATACAGTATAGGCAGATGGAGTTCGCATTAAGAGTCAGGGGGTTGCGTGAGGATAAACAGGAGAACTTGAAACAGATTTTTTCAGAGGCTTTTGACCGTCTGGTGGGACGACCGGGGTCCGACTTTGACTGGCAGATCGATAAAATTTATCGCATTAATTCATGGGCGGCAAAACAAAAGCAACTCTCCCGAGATGTAGTTATATACTTCGCCACAAGAGAGTTCAGAAACATGATATTACAAGAGTCCTATAACACCAGGCTTCAAATCGGCAGCCAGGATTTGATTGTCTTGAAAGAAATACCACCTCAAATGCTAAGAGCCAGGAGAGATTATGCTTTTCTAGTGGAAGAACTCAGAAACCGTCAGATACAGTATAGATGGGATGTGCCATTTGGCATTATAATTACACTTGACAAGCAAAGATATCGTCTCAACTCTGTATGGAAAGCTTGAGATTTCTATCACAATATTTTGAAGGTGGGACACCCTGCACCATCTGGATCTGGAGAAAGACCACAAGAAGGACAAGATAGATGGCAAACTACGCAACTACCAGACAAGATGCACTATCTTCCCCTCCCGGAAGGGTAAGCTGCCATGGAACAAAGACCTAGCTGTATGACCACCAGACGAATGGAAAAACAAGCTACAATGCAACAACCTCAACAATCACCGGCCATTGATCAAGGAGTTACAGCAACAAGCTCAGAAGCCATGGGAGGAGCTAGGCCAAAGGTTAAACAGGCCATGCAGGAGGCTCTAAAAAAGCTTCAGGCAACCAAAGATGACAACTAAGATTTTGACATGGAATGTCAATGGACTGAACTCTCCACAGAAGAGAAAGAAAATATTTCACTATCTTAAACAGTTCAAGAATGATATAATTTGTCTACAAGAAACTCATATCAAATCAACCGATCCAAAATATTTGTTTAACCCCAAACTTGGTCAACATTTTGTGACCTCTGCTACGGAAAAGAAAAATGGTATAGTTGTATACTTAAGAGAAGACATTAAGACTGAACTAATTGAAGCAGATCCCTTTGGAAGATATATCGCGCTAGACCTAGTCTTAGAAGGGAAAAAGACATTACTTTTGGGAATTTATGCTCCTAATCAACAGCAAGATGGATTCTATAGAAATCTTCATGCTAAATTAGTACAGTGGGACTATAAGTCTTGTATACTATTGGGTGACTGGAACGGCGTGATTGACACTAAAAGAGATAAGAAGACCTCTTGCCCTAATATTAAAATGCGAGCTAAGCTACCCAAACCCTTTTTTGACATGATGGATGACTTTGAATTGAGAGATATTTGGCGAGAAAGAAACGCAGAGGAATATGATTTCACCTTCTTCTCTGATAGGCATCAATCCTTTTCAAGGATTGATTTTATACTAATCACTAATTATACTAATTACTTTCTAGGGTGAAGAAGACAAAGATTGCGGCGAGGGTCCTTTCGGATCATAACCCAGTTTGGATGGAATTGGGAAGGATAGTGCAGGTCTTGGAGGTCAAGAAGGTCTTGGAGGCTGAATGAAAACTTATTTAGATATGAGAAGTACATTAATGATTGTAAAAAATTGTTATCTGAATACTTTGTTCTGAATATGAATAAGGGTACACCTATGGAATTTGTATGGGATGCAAGCAAAGCGTATATGAGAGGAGTACTGATGAATATAAACAAAATACATAGACATAAACAAGGGCTGAAATGAAAAGAATTGGAAGAGGAAATTAAAGGGAAAGAGTTGGAGTTAACATTGAATCCAGGCGATACAAAAGTTAAGGAAGCAATTACTATATTAAAATCCCAATTTGATATGTTAATCTCTGATCAGGTAGCCACTAGTTTATTATATGCAAAACACAATACTTTTTGTAACGCAAACAAACCGGGCAGATGGTTAGCTTATCAGATTAGGAAAAAAACGAAAACTCGAAATGTAACCAGATTGATTTATAGAGGGAAGGAAGTGTTTCAACAGGAGGAGATTCAAAAGGCATTCTGGGAATTCTTTACAGAATTGTATAAAGGGGACAAAATTAAGGGTTTAGATATAGACAAATACTTAGATAAAGAGAAAATACCCCTAGTTAGAGAAGAGTACAGGCAAAAGTTGAACCAACCAATAACCTCAGGGGAAATCTTGCAGGTAATTAAGCAACTAAAGTTAGGGAAAGCGCCAGGCACAGATGGCTTGACAGCGGTTTACTATAAAAATTTACAGTTAGAAATGGTAGAACCTCTTAGAGAACTATTTAATAAAATTCAAATGGAAGGTAAAGTGCCCCCATCTTGGAAGACAGCGTTTATATCTTTGATACCCAAAGAAGATCAAGATACTACCCAACCAAAAAATTACAGACCTATCTCATTACTTAATGTAGATTATAAAAATTTTACTAAAATACTAGCAAATAGGTTAATGGTGGTTATGCAACAATTGATACATACCGACCAAACAGGTTTTATACAGGGGAGACAGATGAAGAGTAATGTCAGACTAATTATTAATGCATTAGAATATTTGGGAAAGAATAACCAAATTCCTGCTGCGTTCATATTTCTGGATGCTGAGAAGGCCTTTGATCGAGTTAACTGGCAATTTCTGTTGAAGATATTGCAAAAAATGCAGATAGGAGATAGCTTTTTACGGTCAATTAAAGCAATATACCAACAGCAAACAGCTCAAATCATAGTCAACGGAAGTTTAACAGATCCTTTTCAAATCGGAAAAGGTACAAGACAGGGCTGTCCTTTGTCCCCACTATTGTTCATTATAACTTTGGAAGTATTGTTGAATAAAATACAGGGCTTGGATGGTCTAAAAGGGATCAAGATTAGGCAGCAAGAATACAGAGTCCGCGCTTTTGCGGATGATTTGGTCATAATATTGGAACAACCGCAGGAATCTAGTATGGTTTTAATGAATACGATTAATCAATATGGTCAAGTGTCTGGTTTTAAAATAAATTTAGGAAAAACAAAAATATTAGCTATTAATATGAATACTAAACAAAAGGAAGAACTAGGAGGGATGCTAGGATGTGAGGTAGTCAAAAAAGTCAAATATCTTGGGGTTAATATTTTAGCCTCAAATAGGAAATTATATAAGTACAATTATGAACCACTATGGCGGAGTATACAGATAGAGATGAAAAAATGGGAGAAATTGTACTTATCTTTGTTGGGTAGGATAGCGGCAGTGAAAATGAACATCTTACCAAAATTTTTATTTCTTTTTCAAATGTTACCTATACTTAAAAAAGATGTGAATCTTTTAGAATGGCAGAAGGGTATCAACAAATTTGTATGGGCCGGAAAGAAGCCAAGGGTAAAGATGAAAATAATGCAAGATGTACGCAAGAGAGGAGGCTTGAAATTACCTAACTAAAATTATTCTATGATGCAGTGGCGCTATCCGCAATTAGCAATTGGGCCCATTTAACCAACAATAGAATACTGAATATCGAGGGACACGATCTGGTATATGGTTGGCATGCTTACTTGTTATTCAACAAAAAATTGGATAAGAATTTTAAAAGTCATATCTTAAGAAATGCTTTACTGCGGGTTTGGAAAAAATATCAATATAAACTAAATGACAAGTTACCCATGTGGGCAATTCCCAGACATGCAATTGAAAATATGAATATAGCACAAAAACAGGATGGAACCACCTACAGACAACTTCTTACTTTGGAAAGGGGGGTGCTACAATTAAAATCGTTAGAGGTATTGAAAGGAGAGAAGGTAGTTCAAACATGGTTCCAGTATGGCCAATTACAGGCCAGGTGGAAAATAGACCAAAAAACTGGTTTTATCCAAGTTGAAGATAATTTGTTTAAACAAATAAGAGATCAAAGTTTAATGCATATAAAGAGGATATATAACGTACTAATACAGATGGATTCGGAAACAGAATTAGTTAAAGATTGTATGATAAAGTGGGCTCAAAATATTGAAGAACCAATAATGTTGGACACATGGGAAAGAATATGGGTAAGAAATGTGAAATTCACACAAGCACAAAACCTGAGAGAAAATTTTTATGTTTTATAGATGGCACTTAGATACTAGAAAGCTGGCTTCTATGTATCCGAATGTACAGCCTAAATGTTGGAGATGTGGTTCTCTCGATGCTACATATTTTCATATATGGTGGACTTGTCAAAAGGTTAAGGCATTTTGGATAAAATTGTGGTGGATTATGCAAAATATCTTTAAAAGAAGGATAAAGTTTACTCCTCAGTTATTTTTACTAGGTATATGTACTGACTTTACAGCGTTAGAGACTAATTTGGTTCTGCACCTAATAACGACAGCAAGACTGTTGGTGGCACAATACTGGAAGAAGGAAGACTTGCCTACAACTCAAGAATGGACATTGAAAGTCACAAACCTAGCCGAGATGGCGAAAATATTGGCATATCTTAAAGACCATTCAAATGAGAGATATAAACGAGACTGGAAAAAATGGATTGACTAGATACAAAACAAATATGGGACTAAGAAATTACAGATAGCCTATGCTTAAGATTAGAAATAATCTAAACTGCTCAAAGTTAGTGTAACAGGGAAGCTGAGTTCAATGCAGAGATGTTATTAACTTCTTCTTTTTTATTTCCTTTGTCTCAATATATTTTAGACTGTGTTTGTTAAAAATCTATACCGTTTACGGGCTCTGGGAAGTCGGGGGGGAGGGAGGGGGTGTTAGGGGGGAGGGGGGAGGGGGATATATAGTATGTGCTAGATTTTAAAGTAACGTGATGGCACTTGTATACTGTTGCTCTTTAATTTCACTGTAAAAATAGGACAAGCTGAATATATTAATAGATTGTAGAAATACACCGAATGGAGGAGTAGAGGGATAGAAGAAAGAGGGGTAGTGAGGGTGGGAGAGAGGACTGGAGGGAGAGGGAGAAGGAAGGGAGGGAGTGTATCGGGAGAGAGGAGTGGTAGAGGGGGAGGGGAAGTAGGGTAGAGGGGAATGATGGAGGGAAGAAGGGAAGTTGGAGGGGGGCGAAAGAAAGGGTGTATGGAGGGTCGAAGAGGCACATTGGGTTTCTATTTTGGGGGGTATTGCCGACAAGAGGAATGGCTGTGTTTATTGTTTAATGTTATATGGCCCTGGTTATGCACAGTATATATGTGACTGTACGAAAATGAAATGGAAAATAAAAACACATTTAAAACAAAAATTAAAAGGGAAAAAAAAGATTCCAGAAAGGGGAATTGTTCCATTCTGTTATAAAAGAAACTGCATTGATATAACCATAAAGCCATCAAAAATCAATCTCAAGTTGAATGGTTTTGTGTTCCCTATAGTACAAATTTATAGATTATATATAAATTGCCACTTCTAGATTTTTTTTCTTTTAATTTTCCAGTGCAGCTTGTAATTTCCCATTCAAACGAACTTTCCAACCAACACAGTCCTGAGTTTTCTTTTGTCAGCTGGGCTCACAATACTTGCTGATGTTGTAGATCCATCCTGTTTTAGGTCTACTTCATGGAAACCTTTTAATCATGGGGAATCCATTCCATGACTGCCTTGGTCCACCTGCCATCAGTTCTTCTTGTTATGTAACCAGCCCATTTCCAATTTAATTCTTTTACTCTCTTGATGATAGTGTATACTTTCATTTGTTCTGTAATCCATGTGCAGGTCTTTCTATTTTCTCCTCTACACACACACACACACACACACACACACACACACACACACAGCAATGCACCCCGCCCCCTGTGCATGCATGACCCCCCATGCACCTCCCTGCCACCCATGCATGCGCATGCATCTCCCACAATATATGTGGCAGAGACCTGAAAATCAGCTGGCCAGCAGGAGGTATACACACATGCATGGTATAGCTGAGCAGGGCAACAGTTTGCATGCCCACAGAGAGGGCTCCGTGTGCCACCTGTGGCACACATGCCGTAGGTTCACCATCACAGGTCTAATGGATAAGGCAATCAAAAGACTGTGAGTTCTAGACCCACCCTTAAATATGAGAGCCAGTGACATAAGAAGAGCAAGTGACAAGCTGTTGCATTATTTCCTGTTGCAACCAATGAATCAACCTTTGGTTAATTAAAAAGAAAAGTGGACCCTGCACCTGCTAGAAAGAAAAAAATCTATACTTGTTAATTTGAGGAGAATACAAAATATGGAAAACTGATCTTTTGAAGTGAACTTTGTCCACTCCATGGTGCAGTGTTTCTCAAGCTTTCTTCAGTCATGGCTCACTGGAGAAATATTCTGAAAATGCAATTAAAGGAACTGCCACTTCCTACATTTTCATCTTTAAGGGCACAGGAGTTCACACTTTTCAGTGAACAACATAATGATTATAATTGCATGTGTACAGTCCTGGCATATATCTTTAGATTGGTTTGGAGAACTTGCTGAACTAAAATATCCAGTAATTGTAGCATTACGGCCAATAATGGGGGATGGTGGGAGTTACCGTTCAGCGGCATATGGAAGGACACAAGTGTCAAAAATTATGTTCTGTACTATTTCATTATTGTACATTATACTAATGTTCCAAAATTTGGTAATAACACATGTTAAATTGCAATTTCAGCAACGTCTACTTAGAAATAAAGAACATACAATTAATGGAATTTATTCCAAGATAAATATCCTGGGTAAATAAGCACAGGATTATAGCCCAAGAGTCAGTGTAAACATACATATGATTGTGTTCTAATGCATGAATTCATTCTAATACTTACCCAAGAACCTCAAAACAATCACGATTCCTAAACACTATATTTTCTTCTTAATTTCACAAGGTTTGTAAACTGCTTTCATCAGACAATTCTAAGTATCCTAAACTTCCAAAATTCCTAATTCAGAAAATTACCAACTGACATAATATGAATAACAACCCAGTCAATTCATAGGCACTCTCTCTCTCTCTCTCTCTCTCTCTCTCTCTCTCTCTCTCTCTCTCTCTCTCTCTCTCTCTCTCTGTGTGTGTGTGTGTGTGTGTGTGTGTGTGTGTGTGTGTACACCATAGGAATACTCAAATACACACACACAGGCAGAAGAATATTAAAATCCATAGTCCCAAATTAAAATACATTTCCTAACTAAAAGGAGCAATCATAACATTCTAGCTGCCATGGCCTGAATAAATTTTGTGTCAAGGGAGCTACTTTCATTTTATAGGTCTCATTGACCAAAGGAAATATTAATATAATGCTTTCAGGAAAAAATGGGAGTAATTCCAACATTTAAAGAAAAAGTCTGCTACTAGTAATTCTGCCATTCTGAATAGATTCTTAAGTGTTGCTTTGAAGAAGAAGAAAGATTTCATTTAGTTCCACCATATAGCTGCCAGTCACAATTTAAAAATGCTGACAAACCAGTTTTGATGCTAGCAGGAGCAACATGACATAGTGCAAGTCATGCCCATGTTGACCTTTACCTTGTATAATTTGTGACTGAAAAACTGTAAATAGCAGCGAATTCAAAAATGTGGAAGCAGAGTAACAAAATTGAGTTTTAATTGATAGAAGAGAATATTTGTAGCTCAGGTCTGAACTGTGGGGTCCTTGGTGCTCTCTGAGCTTGGCTGTTTTCTTGTACACATTTCATTACCAAACTAGGTGACATCAGCAGTTCTTTAGCTGTTACTCTACATTTCATCATCCAGGTGTTCATATGTCAGAATCAACTGAGCTATTCATGTGCATGCACTCCAAGAAGTAACTCACCATATCCAATGTTCAGGAGACTTGTGTAACAACCTGTAAAACAAGTTGCAAGTTGCATTAGATAGCGGCTAAGCTATCACTAGGTTGCTCTTTGAACATTGAACAAATATATATTCATTCATTTTATTTACATATATCCATAGTAATTACTTTATTCATTATCTGGGTAAGTGGCATTATGGGCAAGAAAGAAGTTTTGAAAAGGTATGTAAAAAAATGGAAGCAAGGTACCAGAAAAAAAGGAAATTAAGTAGATTTACCATATACAGATCCTACATTTCTCCTCATTATCTCCCATGATAGGGTCAACAATATAAATATAACTCTCCACCACTATCATGGCTTTGATCTATCAATGATTTCACATGACATTTATTGGCAGATTTAAAAAAAGAATAATCTAGGTAGCCTTAGTTGTATGTAGGTAACATGCACCAATCACTCAAAGGAATGATAACTGGCCATTATGCAAAAAGTTTAACTAAAAATTAATTTAACCCAAGCATGGTCATACTGCTCTATACAAAACAGGGTCTCAAAGAATAAAATTAAAATAAGTGTCTCTTCTGGTTTCAAATACTGACTCATACATGGTCACTATAATTTACTCAAAGTCAAAGAGATAACTACGGTTAAAGCATGCAAACCCTAACAGGCCCTTGCCTAGAGCTTTTTAATAAGAACACACGGAAGAATAATCCAAAATCAGTCCAAGGCTCCAAGAGCCAGATCATAGTTGTCAGGCAGAGTCCACACAAATTGTCATGCAAGATCTGGAGATTGGACAATTGTTTCCAGCAAAGAAACATGGGTCAGGGCTGGGCCTTAAATCAAGCTGCAGTCAACAATCGTTAATCAATAAATTTACTCCCTTGCTGGGTAAGAAGACTTATGGAATATCTCTGCTCTGCTATCCTCTCTATCTATATACCTACTACTGAGTACAGGAATGGAGGACAGGGACACCTGATGCTATCCTCATCTGACTGCTTCAATTGTCCAGATGGTGCTTATATTTGATCAGCCTCTGATTCTTACTGTCTCCTGAGGCTGAAATTCCACAGGTTCTGCTGGAGTATCTTCTTCAAAGTCAGAGACAGTATCTGAGTCCTGGTACACTAGACTATCATTAAAATGAATTCCACTAATCAATAAAAATGTAATTGAAGCATTATGGTTTTTGACATTTTTATATGTTTGTTTGTTTTTTTATGTTGCCCATCTCACTGATAGAGTGATTTTCTTGAGTATTGGGAGAGTGAGATCCAAATGCATTCTTTGGGAAGTGCATTCCAGACCTGAGGAACCCCAAAGAGATGGGCTGTTTCCTCAGTTGATAGGTAATAGATAAAATGAGTGTCTTGTAGTTGTAAAAGCTTCACCTGGCTCTTCGGCTTATCCAGTACAGGAAAACAGCACTATTTTCAGATGTTATTCTGCTCCAGATGAATATTCTAAATGTGCTAAATTCTATACGTACACCTAGAAAGTGCAACTTCAATTAAAATCTCTGAACACTGTGAAACAGGGGCATATCTCAACCTAGTGATCTCCAGATTATTTAGACTACCTGTTCCACATCATTATCACATAACTGTGCTATCATCCAGCTTAGGTACCAAGCTAGCTCACAAAATATGGCATATATTCCTTGCAAGGAACTTGATATTTATTTACATAAATATATAATCAAATGAACCAGACTTGCCTGATAATAATAATAACAACAACTATTATTATTATTATTATACAATTGTATCACAGCGGCCAGTTGTTTCGCCGGATTTGGCATTGGTTACTAGTCGGGCCCCACCCAGGGGCCTAGGACGTCGTAACATATTTTCGTAATATGCGTGCAGATCCAAGCAGTGTGGCTTTTTGCATTTGACTGGTGGTGATTTTGTCAATTTTTAACTGTTTTAAATGTAATTCCAGTGCTTTTGGAATAGCACCCAGTGTGCCAATTACCACTGGAATTACCATTGCTGGTTTGTGCCATAGTCGTTGAATTTCGATTTTTAAGTCCTGGTATTTTGTGATTTTTTCATGTTCCTTCTCAGTGACCCTGCTATCACCATGATTATTATTATTATTATTATTTATTTATTTATTATACAATTGTATCACAGGGGCCAGTTGTTTCGCCGGATTTGGCATTGGTTACTAGTTGGGCCCCACCCAGGGGCCTAGGACGTCATAACATATTTTCGTAATATGCGTGCAGATCCAAGCAGTGCGGCTTTTTGCATTTGACTGATGGTGATTTTGTCAATTTTTAACTGTTTTAAATGTAATTCCAGTGCTTTTGGTATAGCACCCAGTGTGCCAATTACCACTGGAATTATCACTGCTGGTTTGTGCCATAGTCGTTGAATTTCAATTTTTAAGTCCTGGTATCTTGCGATTTTTTTATGTTCCTTCTCGGCGACCCTGCTATCACCTGGTATTGCGATGTCTATGATTGTGACCTTATTTTTCTCAACCAGTGTGATGTCTGGTGTATTATGCGCCAGTACCGTATTTTCACCCATATAACCCGCGGGTTATATGCGTTTTTTACATGCACACACCACCACCCCCCTGCGGGGTATAAAAGTGGGCGGGGTATACGGAAAATATTTTACACAGATTAACTACGGTAAAGGGAGAGCTTGGGAGTTCGAGGAATTGGGAGGCAGCTTTACCTCGGCTCCCCGTTCTCCATCGGGGGCACATGCAACCAGACTGGAAAGGGCTGGGGAGACTTGGCTCGGCGGCTCGGGCTGGGGAAGGGTTGGAGGAACGGAGGAGAAGGAAACTGCTGAGATCGGGGGGAAGGAACGTGAGACGAAAGCCTGTGCGAGCTGCGGAAGGGTTGGAGGAACGGAGTAGAAGGAAACTGCTGAGATCGGGGGAAGGAACGTGAGACGAAAGCCTGTGCGAGCTGCGGAAGGGTTGGAGGAACGGAGGAGAAGGAAACTGCTGAGATCAGGGGAAGGAACGTGAGACGAAAGCCTGTGCGAGCTGCGGAAGGGTTGGAGGAATGGAGGAGAAGGAAACTGCTGAGATCGGGGGGAAGGAACGTGAGACGAAAGCCTTTGTGAGCTGCGGAAGGGTTGGAGGAACGGAGGAGAAGGAAACTGCTGAGATCGGGGGAAGGAACGTGAGACCCCACAGCCCATTGACCCCTCCATGTTTCCAACGTGGCCGGCCAAAAGCGAAGCGTGTGAAACGAGGCACAAGCCCGCGACCCCCAGAAGGAGGACTGGGGTACAGTCAGCTGGGTGACGATGACATTAAAGATACTTCCTTATGGCATAGTTTATACTCCTTCACTTCAGAGCGGGGCTAGGAGAGCTTTTCCTCCCATGGAGTTCAATAAAGTAGATGGAAGGGAGGGAGGAAGGGTCCCTCCCTCTTACTTTCTGCCCATTGAGATGAACCAGAGCCCTTCTTGAACCAGAGCCGCTTGCGTTGATATACTGTCCATCTATCCGTCCATCCATCCACCCTTCCTAAATAACACCGAAACCTTTTACAAGATAATCCGCTCAAATCCTCTTACAAATATCTGGGGATATGGATTTTTTCTTCTTTGGGGAAAAATATTTCCTTCCACTCCCCTCCAGAAGAACGGAGCTGATCTCGGAGTTTGGATTCTTAGGACTTAGGAGTCCCAGGGCGGTTTTCTCTCCCCGTAAAATCCCCCTTTTCTCCCACGATCCTTGCAGGCAAAGCGTTGAATTCCCTGGTAAAGAACAAACGGCAGGAAGGGAGAATCCAGCTCCTTTATCGTAGGAAACGTTTCTGAGGTTTATGGAGCTTAAAGGTTCAAGTGCAAGAAAACGGGAAAGAAAAAATGAAAGAGAGAGGGGGGGGTGCCGTTCTTGACTTCCGCAGGACTTCTTCTTGTCGTCCTCCCCCCCGAGCTGTAATACACATGCTCGTTCAAACACACACACACACAAGCACGCACACACACACACAAAACACACAGGCGCGCGCGCTGCCCGTCTGCCTTGCTAGCGAAGGGCGAACGCCGCGGAGCGCTCTCGTTTAGCAGGCGCGGGCAGGGGGGTTTTCGGGGCGAGAGAGGGGTGGTCGAGAGGTGAAGAAGCGGAGGGTGAGGCGTTGGGCTCCAGTTGGTATGGAGAAGGGTGAGCAATTGTCTTTTGGGGGGGGGAGATTGGCACGGTTGGGCTCTCCTTCTTCCTTCTGATCACCTCTTCAGCTGACTGTTCGGGCTGTGCAGTTCCGCCCGCAGGCGATGCCCCTTTGATCCGAACCGCGTCTCCGCTCCCTCGTGCCAAATAGCAGCAAAAGATACAAAGAGCAGCAAGTCAGCCCCGCAGGAAGGAAATCTCCCTCGAAAAGTCATTTAAACCGCTTCGAGTCCAGTCGTCGCAGCAGTTCCAGCTCGGGGTTAAAAAAAAAAGGCGGAGAAACCAGCCTCGGACGTCGACAATTACAAATGTTGATCATTAAGCTCGTCTCTGTGGAGTTTCCACTGCTCCACAAATCGGGTTAATAAGAGGGTCGCCTGACAAGCACCCTTTCCTTATGCCTTCCCACCCCTCAATCTATTCCATTTGCCAAAAGCTGGAGAGAAATTGCTGTATGCGTAAAAACGCACCGGTGCAAAATCCGCCCAGCAGAATGCAGAGCGGGAGGGACCGAGAGGGATCCCCTTTTGCCTCCTCCCGCACACTCTCGCCATCATCATTTTTGTTTGATATTTTCAGAGCAATTTGTCAAAAAAAATATGCAGAAGTCATTAATCACTTCATGTGATTAAACAGAAGGATTGAAAATGAATTGATATATGTTTAACCCACACCGAATACTTTTAGAAATTTTTAAAAACGCCCTTTGGGGAGAAAAAATATACACATGCATGCACACAAAGTTTTATGATGTAACAAGAGCTTGTTGAAACAATAGCTTTTTTTTGTATACCCTAGAAATCGAAACCATAAGGTAATTACCAAAAGGAATAGCAGTAGACTTATATACCGCTTCATAGGCCTTTCAGGCCTCTCTAAGCGGTTTACAGAGAGTCAGCATATTGCCCCCAACAATCTGGGTCCTCATTTTACCCACCTTTGAAGGATGGAAGGCTGAGTCAACCCTGAGCCGGTGAGATTTGAACCGCTGACCTGCTGATCTAGCAGTAGCCTGCAGTGCTGCATTTAACCACTGCGCCACCTTGGCTCTGGGAAGAATGGGAATCCTTTGTAATATCCCTCAGATCTTTCGGGTTATTGCTCTCTCAACAAGACTGCTGAGATAGTGACCTATTTGGCGGATACAGAAACACATTATAACATTGGAGTACTCTAATATAGAAAGCAGATTTTTTCTGGGGAAGCTTCAAGGTCCCTAAGCTGGCAATAGCTCCATAAACAGAGGGGGAAATGTGTAAAGGGGCCTGATGGGGAGGAGGGGGAAAGGTCCAGCATATAATTTTTCCCTTTTGAGCTGCCAACCTGAGCAGTTAAGGAGTTTTACTTCTCCGTGGGAAGTAGGAAGAATGAGGCAAAAAGCTTGACAAATGGAAAGGGCCAGGAATGAAAACGAAGGGAGAAGAAAAACCAACCAACCCCCCAAAACAGAAACCTACGCTTCCAAAGGGGCAACGTCTCTTCCCCTCGCTCTTTGCCCAACCTTGTTGAGGAGCCCTGCCATTTGCCCGCTCTTCCCTTATACCTGGCGACACGCTTTAAGAAGCAGGTGGCTTGCGGAGACCCCCCTTCCCTTATTTACATTTTCTCCGACCTCACGACCTCCCCGGCCCCCGGAGACTGACTGGATCGTCTCCGGGGCGATGCGTGGGGTCGCTAGTGGGAGCCGCTTCTGTGTGACTCGCAGCGACTCGCTCGACGCTCCTGCGCGAGACAAAGCGCTGAGCGGAGACGCGGGTCGAGTGCCTCAAGATATCCCCACCGAGAAAGAAACCAAACCTCGAGGGGGGAGGGAAAGGGGGGGGAGAAAGATAGTATGAGTGGAAACCCAAGGAAACCTCCGGACAGAAGGGCCTACAATTCCCCCCCCCCAGCTTCAAGTCTAGAGGCTGGCTGGCTTCCTTTCCTCCCTTCAGTGTTTTTACAGGGAAAATATTTTCCATAGCTTAGATCTTCCTGTCCTTTTTTTCTTTCCTTTTGCTTACCGTACTGCTGCTAAGGCTCAGCCTGATGTTGGCTTCCAAATGTAAATTGGGCAGACAAGCCTGCCATCCACAAGCAACTACAAGTTTAGAAAAGAAAGCAGATCAGGAAACGATGGAGAAGGCGGCGGCGGCGGCCAAAACCATCTGGATTCCTGTTCTTTCCTCCTTTCTTCCGCTCGCCTCTCCCCATTATAACCAATCGGCAAACATTTTTATTGTAAGCCGCCCTGAGTCCCCTCAGGGAAAAGGGCGGCCTATAAATGTACAATAAATACAAAAAAATTTACGTTTTTACGCATACAGCAATTTCTCTCCAGCTTTTGGCAAATGGAATAGATTGAGGGGTGGGAAGGCATAAGGAAAGGGTGCTTGTCAGGCGACCCTCTTATTAACCCGATTTGTGGAGCAGTGGAAACTCCACAGAGACGAGCTTAATGATCAACATTTGTAATTGTCGACGTCCGAGGCTGGTTTCTCCGCCTTTTTTTTTTTAACCCCGAGCTGGAACTGCTGCGACGACTGGACTCGAAGCGGTTTAAATGACTTTTCGAGGGAGATTTCCTTCCTGCGGGGCTGACTTGCTGCTCTTTGTATCTTTTGCTGCTATTTGGCACGAGGGAGCGGAGACGCGGTTCGGATCAAAGGGGCATCGCCTGCGGGCGGAACTGCACAGCCCGAACAGTCAGCTGAAGAGGTGATCAGAAGGAAGAAGGAGAGCCCAACCGTGCCAATCTCCCCCCCCCCAAAAGACCCCAAAAGACAATTGCTCACCCTTCTCCATACCAACTGGAGCCCAACGCCTCACCCTCCGCTTCTTCACCTCTCGACCACCCCTCTCTCGCCCCGAAAACCCCCCTGCCCGCGCCTGCTAAACAAGAGCGCTCCGCGGCGTTCGCCCTTCGCTAGCAAGGCAGACGGGCAGCGCGCGCGCCTGTGTGTTTTGTGTGTGTGTGTGCGTGCTTGTGTGTGTGTGTGTTTGAACGAGCATGTGTATTACAGCTCGGGGGGAAGGACGACAAGAAGAAGTCCTGCGGAAGTCAAGAACGGCACCCCCCCCTCTCTCTTTCATTTTTTCTTTCCCGTTTTCTTGCACTTGAACCTTTAAGCTCCATAAACCTCAGAAACGTTTCCTACGATAAAGGAGCCGGATTCTCCCTTCCTGCCGTTTGTTCTTTGCCAGGGAATTCAACGCTTTGCCTGCAAGGATCGTGGGAGAAAAGGGGGATTTTACGGGGAGAGAAAACCGCCCTGGGACTCCTAAGTCCTAAGAATCCAAACTCCGAGATCAGCTCCGTTCTTCTGGAGGGGAGTGGAAGGAAATATTTTTCCCCAAAGAAGAAAAAATCCATATCCCCAGATATTTGTAAGAGGATTTGAGTGGATTTTCTTGTAAAAGGTTTCGGTGTTATTTAGGAAGGGTGGATGGATGGACGGATAGATGGACAGTATATCAACGCAAGCAGCTCTGGTTCAAGAAGGGCTCTGGTTCATCTCAATGGGTGGAAAGTAAAAGGGAGGGACCCTTCCTCCCTCCCTTCCATCTACTTTATTGAACTCCATGGGAGGAAAAGCTCTCCTAGCCCCGCTCTGAAGTGAAGGAGTATAAACTATGCCATAAGGAAGTATCTTTAATGTCATCGTCACCCAGCTGACTGTACCTCAGTCCTCCTTCTGGGGGTCGCGGGCTTGTGCCTCGTTTCACACGCTTCGCTTTTGGCCGGCCACGTTGGAAACATGGAGGGGTCAATGGGCTGTGGGGTCTCACGTTCCTTCCCCCGATCTCAGCAGTTTCCTTCTCCTCCGTTCCTCCAACCCTTCCGCAGCTCGCAAAGGCTTTCGTCTCACGTTCCTTCCCCTCGATCTCAGCAGTTTCCTTCTCCTCCGTTCCTCCAACCCTTCCGCAGCTCGCACAGGCTTTCGTCTCACGTTCCTTCCCCCGATCTCAGCAGTTTCCCTTCTCCCTTACTCGTTGCGGGTTATATAAGTGGGCGGGGTATACGGAAAACATTTTACATGAAAACCTGCGGGTTATTTGCGTGGGCGGGTTATATGGGTGAAAATACGGGTATTTTGTCCGTTTGTATACGGAAATCCCACAAGATCTTGACCATCCGATTTTCGGTGACTTTTTCAGGCTGATGTTCCCACCAGTTTGTTGCTGTTTTAACATTATAATTTTTGCACAAATTCCAATGGATCATTTCTGCTACTGAATTGTGCCGCAATTTATAATCAGTCTGCGCGATTTTTTTACAGCAGCTGAGTATGTGATCAACAGTTTCATCAGCTTCTTTGCAAAGTCTGCATTTGGCATCATCAGAGGATTTTTCGATTTTGGCCTTAATGGCATTTGTGCGGATAGCTTGTTCTTGCGCAGCCAGGATTAGTGACTCTGTTTCTTTCTTTAATGTACCTGTTGTTAACCATAACCCAGTTTGTTCACTGTCCACTTTATCTTTTATTTTTTCCAGAAATTGGCCATGCAGTGCTTTGTTCTGCCAACTCTCCATTCTTGATTTTATCACATCTTTTCTGTATTCTTGTTTCGTCTGTTGGGCCTTCAGTAGATTTTTGTTCTTTACTTCAATTAATAGATGTTCTTGACTTTCTTTTAAATAATCAGCCAGTGCATATTTTTCTTCATTATTATTATACAATTGTATCACAGCGGCCAGTTGTCTCGCCGGATTTGGCATTGGTTACTAGTCGGGCCCCACCCAGGGGCCTAGGACGTCATAACGTATTTTCGTAATATGCATGCAGATCCAAGCAGTGCGGCTTTTTGCATTTGACTGATGGTGATTTTGTCAATTTTTAACTGTTTTAAATGTAATTCCAGTGCTTTTGGAATAGCACCCAGTGTGCCAATTACCACTGGAATTACCACTGCTGGTTTGTGCCATAGTCATTGAATTTCAATTTTTAAGTCCTGGTATCTTGCGATTTTTTCATGTTCCTTCTCGGCGACCCTGCTATCACCTGGTATTGCGATGTCTATGATTGTGACCTTATTTTTCTCAACCAGTGTGATGTCTGGTGTATTATGCGCCAGTATTTTGTCGGTTTGTATACGGAAATCCCACAAGATCTTGACCATCTGATTTTCGGTGACTTTTTCAGGCTGATGTTCCCACCAGTTTGTTGCTGTTTTAATATTATAATTTTTGCACAAATTCCAATGGATCATTTGTGCTACTGAATTGTGCCGCAATTTATAATCAGTCTGCGCAATTTTTTTACAGCAGCTGAGTATGTGATCAACAGTTTCATCAGCTTCTTTGCAAAGTCTGCATTTGGCATCATCAGAGGATTTTTCGATTTTGGCCTTAATGGCATTTGTGCGGATAGCTTGTTCTTGCGCAGCCAGGATTAGTGACTCTGTTTCTTTCTTTAATGTACCTGTTTTTAACCATAACCAAGTTTGTTCACTGTCCACTTTATCTTTTATTTTTTCCAGAAATTGACCATGCAGTGCTTTGTTCTGCCAACTCTCCATTCTTGATTTTATCACATCTTTTCTGTATTCTTGTTTTGTCTGTTGGGCCTTCAGTAGATTTTTGTTCTTTACTTCGATTAATAGATGTTCTTCACTTTCTTTTAAATAATCAGCCAGTGCATGTTTTTCTTCTTCAACTGTTTGCTTCACTTGTAATAATCCTCTGCCACCTGATTTTCGGGGCAGATATAGTCTATCAGTATCACCACGTGGATGTAAACTGTAGTGCATTGTCATTAGTTTCCTGGTTTTTCGGTCCAAAAGGTCCAAATCAGCTTGTGTCCAGTTAACTATGCCAGCTGTGTATCTTATAACTGGTATTGCCCAGGTATTTATGGCCTTGATTGTATTTCCACCATTCAATTTAGATTTCAAAATTTTCCTAACTCTGTTGGTGTACTCTCGCCTGACAATAGTTTTTACTTCTCCATGCTTGATGTTATCCAACTGCAGAATGCCTAAGTATTTGTAGGCTTCATTTTCTTTGCATTTAATTAGTTGGCCATTGGGCATTTCAATTCCCTCAGATGCAGTGATTTTGCCCCTTTATATGGATACAGTGGCGCATTTTTCCATGCCAAACTGCATTGAAATATCGGTGCTGAATACTCGGACTGTGTTTGTCAATGATTGGATTTCTATTCTATTCTATTCTATTATTATTATTATTATTATTATTATTATTATTATTATTATTATTATTATTATTATTATTGAATAATATGCATTTCAGAACTAAACCTTTATTCTTGTTGCATAGCAGAAATACATAAAAAGCATTTGAATTTCCTTAGCATTTATTTTGGAATAATATTGCCATCTTGCCAAAGAAATTAAAGAATTTTGCCACAAAATATAGAGAGCAGTGGTGGGTTTCAAAATTTTTTAGAACCTCTTCTGTAAGTGTGGCCTGCTTTGTGGGAGTGGCTTGCTGGCCATGTGACCGCGTGGGAGTGGCTTGCCAGCCATGTGACTGGGTGGGAGTGGCCAACTTGTAAAATATGGTGAAACTCACCATATTAACAACGCTCTTGCTTAGCAACCAAAATGTTGGCTCAGAAACTCTGGCATTTGAAGCACGCAACTCTTAAAGCTGTCATGTTACAAGACCCTTGCATCCCTAACCCTTTAGAAAAAAAAAACCCAGGGGTGTTCAAACTTGACAGCTTTAAGATTTGTGGACTTCAACTCCCAGAATTCCTCCTCTCGCTTTTCATCTTGATGATGTGCGGAACCTCTTCTATAGAAGAGGTTAGAACTGGCAGGAACCTATCCCTGATAGAGAGATATGTTAGCATGTACTTGCATATGTGCATCAAAAGATAAGAATTATTTCTATACTCATACTATAATGGCCAGGTAAGAAATCCACTCAGTTGTTGATCTCTGCATAATTTTGTAATAATGGGATTGTTTTTTCATCTACAAAGAAGCATAATTTAAAAGAAAAAATTATACTTTCCAGTTATATCTAGGGAAACAGAAAAGATACTGGTATTTAAATGTTATTTTAAAATAATGCTATTTTCTAAGCAAGACAGTGGTAGAAAATTGAATTTCCCCCCAGTTGCAAAGAACCATCACTATTTCTTTTTAAAAGCTATTGGAGACTTTTAAAATATTAAGTGATTTGTAAGTACTGTATGTAAAGCATTCAGAGATGTCCTTGCTCTGCATGAATGTGCAGACAAGTAGAAATAGCATTCAGACTTGAGCCTTCTACCAGAAACATCTGCTTGAAACTTTGAGGAAAGATACTTTTCAGACCAAGATATTTACAAATGCTTTCTACAGGCCTATATCAGTGCTATGTGACTTAGAGCCTGGCCAAGAATTCTGGCTAAGTAACCCGAATAAATAAATAATTTTACATTCAAAGCAGCCACATAATTATTATATGTTATCTATGTGTTCTATAAATTTTATATAATAATAACTTCTGCCATTTGTTATCAATAAATGGCAATCTCAGGATTTAATCACAATCATGGCAGACACCCCCGCCCCGTCCCGTCCCGTCCCCCGATGTACTTGGAACAGCAAATCAATACAGAAATAAGTACAAATGGGAGAGAATAGCAAAGAAGGTTTTACAAACCAAAGGCAGAAAACTTGCTTCAATCTGACAGTACTGAAATTAAATCCTAGCACTACCTCTTTATGCTAAGCAATAGAACTGGAGGAAGATAACATTTATACAATAAGACAAGATAATCTTTATTGTCATTTTTTCTGTAAGCGCACTGGCACACGTTATAAATAAAATTCTGTTGCCTGCTCTCAAAAGAAAGTACCAGTGGTGGGTTATTACTGGTTCAGACTGGTTCAGCCAAACTAGTAGTGGTTTGGTGACCTGGGTCACTGGAACCAGCAGCAACCCAGGCCTCCCATGTCCCCGAACCGGTCCTCCAGGCAGCGCCATCTTGTTTTTCGGTTCTGCGCATGTGCAGAACAATTTCATTGCACTTGCAGCGCGCACACAAGCAAACCAGCAGTAATGCCTGCCGGAACCCACCCCTGGAAATACATATCTACCCATACACATGTGTTGGTCTGACTGGTGTTGAGCTTTTGGCAATCCGAAGTAAATACTTATTGGCTCTAATTGACTTCATTCCCAATTTTATATGAAATTTCCCTTCAAATCCCTCCCTTAAAGCTGAACAGTTTCTAGCCTATTGTTCTCTCTAGTTATATTTTTTCCTTATTAAAGATGTTTCCAACACAACATATTTGAACACTTCACTTAGACCTCACTTAGACAAGTATGTGGAACAAGGAAATGGTACCCTCTAAAATTTTCTAAATACATCCTACATACAACCATGATGCAGGAGTTTTCATTCAGCAAGAAAAAGGAACCGGTGACTTGAGCCAAGTCAACATCTGGAAATCTTATCCCAGTCATATCCAACCTAGCTTATTTTTTGAGATCACCTCAAGGCGAGCTGGAGCGGGACGTGCTGCGCCACGAGTTGGAGAGCTTGGAGAGGCTGAGCGCGCAACTTGGAGAGCTGCGTCTCCGCCGCCTGGACCCTGAGCTGGCCCGGTGGCAGCAGCAGCTGGAGGGGCTGTGGGCCGACTGCGCCGCTCTGGAGGCGCTGCTGGAGCAGCTCCTGGCCGAGCACGAAGGGCTGCAGGAAGCGCGCAAGCAGCGGCCGGCCGCGCTGCTGTCTGCCCCGCGCGTCCTCCGGGCCGGGCGCTCCGAGAAGCGGCAGCTGGCCTCCGACTACACACTGGTGCTGAGCTGGAGCTGCGCGGAGAGCCTGGAGCGATACGAGGCCGAGTTGCGGGCGCTGCAGGAGCTGGAAGGGGGCCGCCTGGGCCAACAGGACCTGCGCAAGCTGCGCGCGCAGAACCAGGAGAGCCGCCGGCGCCTTGAGGAGCTGTGGCGCCGCTGCCGGGAGCTTTGCGCGCTGGGCGAGCGGCTGGAAGAGGAGCGGCTGGCGCAGGAGAGCCACGGCGCCCAGCTGCAGCGATCATGGCCCCCGGCCGCTGCGCGGCCCGGTGCCAGGTACTCCACGGCCCGGCACCGGTCTGCGGACTGGGGGTTGGGGACCACTGCTCTAAAAGACCACACACACACACACACACACTAGCTGTACACATTATTTGGATGTACTTTAAAATCCAAATCTAAATCCCTGTTTAAAACAAGAATTGGTGGAAAGGACAGAGTGTGGTGGTAGAGCTATTTTACTAGATATCTTAGTAAAGTAAGAGGGAGATTTATGATTTTTATAAATATTTAGAATTATTTTCATTGTGATTGTAAATGTAATATTGTATACATACATTTTAATCACTGTAATTTATTCTCATTTATCAATGTTTACTATGGTTGGATCGTGCTTCACTGGGGGGAAAACTCTTTCATTGATCTTTCTTTATGCCCACAGACTAATGCATTGATTCAAAATGTTCACTGCTGGAAATGCTAATGAAATCTTAACCAAACATTGGCTATTTTTAAAGTGTACCATTTTACTTTTCTGACTTCTTTATCAAGGACCACTGAAAGAATATTCAGTTCAGAGTGTAATTTTTTTATTGTTATTACATGTAGGTATATACATACCCTGTTTCCTCCAAAATAGACCTCCCTGGATAGTAAGCCCAATCAGGCTTTTGAGCGCATGTGCTAAAATAAGCCTTCCCAAAAAAATAAGCCATCCCCAAAAAATATTATAACACAGCAGCAGCAATGAGGCGACCACACTCACCGCCTCTTGCACCTCAAAAATAAGACTTCCCCGAAAATAAGTGCAAGTGATTATTTTGGGGGTCACGGTACTTCTAGTTTCTCTAACAGTTAACTAACTTTAATAATATTGTATCTGTTGTTGTTTTTCACTGTTTTAAAACAAATGTCCCAATTTGATTAGGCAAACAAGAAAAATCACACCTATAACATAGCCTAGAACTTGACATCTTAATTCTAAATCCTCAATACTCCTGGTACAGAAAAGATGTATATAGAGGAACTGCTTAGTGGGAGTCCCACTGCACTTCGGAAAAACTCTGCAGACACAGAACTCTGTCAACAATCTTCCTAATAGTAAAAGCTGGCGTAAGACCCCAAACTGAAAGTATTGGAGTACTTGGCTACTAAAAAATTAGGTTTATTAACCCAATAATAACTAGAAAACCTCCAATATCCCTTCCAGTCCTATGGTTCTGTGATTCTGTTTGCTTCCAGCCTCTCATTTTTTAAAATGAACAGTTTATATCCTTTCTTTCCTGTTTCTACACCCCCATGTCTGCGTCAACATTTCTGGTTGCCACAGCAGTGTGCAATGCATAGACAAAAGGTCTGTGGGTTTAAAATTGTGACACATTTGTTCGGGTTTGATTCTGAAACCTTGACCCTGCTCTTATGCCAGACCACAAAGACTTATCTAACTTAAGGTGACCAGACGTCCCGATCTCGGCGGGACAGTCACGATTTCTAACAATTTGTCCTGTGTCCTGGGGTGTTTTAAAAACGTCCCGATTTTCTGGCTTCATGTTGAAAGCCCAGTGGATTTGCTTAAGAAATCCTAACTGGGGCAAGACAAAAGACACTCTGTCTAACTACCTCTCTCTCTGTCTCAGTACTTTCATTGAAGATATTAAAATGTTAAAAGAAAAAAACGGAAACCCCCCCGCCCCTTTTATCTCATTTTATAAGAAAAAATGACCCAGTACCATAGAGCTTATGCTACTAACTTATCAGCTGCAGTTATTCACTTAAGAACTGTGGCAAGAAAGGTGGTATAATGGGCTTAGTGACCAAAGTTACAATGGCATTGAAAAAAGTGACTGATGACCATTTTTCACACTTAGCGACCATTTTCACACTTAGCGACCATTACAACATCCTCATGGTCACGTGATCAAAATTTTGATGTTTGGCAACAGTTACAATTTATATTTGTAAATTGTAGTTATGTTGAAATAAAAAAAAATTACAATACTATTTTTGCGTTATATGAAAATTTTTGTTGCTCCGTATAAATTTTTTAATCAAGCCCCCCCCCCCCCCCGGTCAAAGGTGTCCCTCTTTACCAATCTTGAAATCTGGTCACCTTAATCTAACTGCATCTAATTATACTTATTCTAAAAGGGTAGCACACAAGCTAAACAAACCTGATAAACTGAAATTATCGCTGAGCTCCCTCATGTCAACAACCTATGCCCACTATCAATTAGAATTAATAAGAGATAATCTTAAGGAATGAAATTTAGTGGAAGCAGCTTCTGTATGATTATGAATATAATTACATCCTTTGTATGTAGAATATTCCTCAGTGTAAAAATCAACAGTCAGGGGACAAAAGAAGTTGCTTACATTTGTCTAGATGATATTCTATCCAATGATTGTTTTGTTCTTGGGAAGTACTGTCTTGAAATATCCCATGCTCAAATAACATCTGGTTTCTCAACATTTAAAAATATTGATTACTCATTAGCATTCATGTTCAAGATTACTTATTTCAAATGTTTTAAAATCTATAACTGAAGTGCTCTAAAACACAGCACAATATATTCAAAGCTATAATTTGTTTTTAAGAGCTTTTAAAATAATTCTATATTTGCAGCTTCTGCACCTGATTCTAAATTACTGTCTTCAATAAAATGTACTTGGAATGCTAGATGCTCTTTTGCAATCTAATCTCATCCTGCTAGAGATTTTTATAAGCATTTGAATCACACATCCAAAAGAGGATTCCCATTCCATCCTAATTCAATTTAAAGCTGAAAGATGCTTATTTCTGTAAATACCGTATTTCCCCAAAAATACAACAGGGTCTTATATTTTTTTGACCCACAAAATATGGCCTTGGGCTTATTAAAGGGGAGGGCTTATTGTTTTTGGGTTGCCGGGCAACCAGGCTCCCGAAGAGCCGGGCACAGCCCCAGGGTCGAATGGCTGTGTTGCGCTGTCGCAGCAGCAACACAGCAGACATGAGGTGGCCATGCTCACGAGCAGCCACCCGGCAACCCCCCTTTCTAGCCGGGCACAGCGCTGCTGACTGATCTAACAGTACCCAGAAGGCACCAAGCAACACGAGCGCATGTTCACCACCCTCCGCCTCCCATGGCTCGGCGCCTCCAGAATGCCCCTCGGTGAGTGAATGGGGCTCTGCATGGCTGGAGTGGGGGGTTGTACAAGCGGCTTTTCTGCTCCCTGCTCCCGCAACTTGCAGGCTCACAATGCACTTGGCTAACTCTACAACCATAGAGCGCGTACTCCCAGAGTAGTGTCCTACCTCCGTGCTTTGGAAGCAGCAACGGAGGGCAGATGCCGCTCTGGGAGTATGCTCTATGGTTGTACGCTCTGCAGGACACAACCATAGAGTGTACTCCCAGAGTGGCATCTGTCCTCCATGCTTTGAAAGCTGCAAAAACAACCCAAGTGGTGGCGGCGCCAGCAGCGAAGATGCCCTGGCTCTGCAGGTACTGTAGAGTTAGTCAAGGGCATTGTGAGCCTGCGAGTCGCGTGAATGGGGAGAGGAAAAGCCGTTTGCACAAGCCCCCTCTCCAGCCATGCAGAACTCCATTCACTCACCTAGGGGCATTCTAAAGGCACCGAGCTGCGGGAGGTGGAGGATGGTGAACAGGCACTCGTGTTGCTTGGTGCCTTCCGGGTACCGCTAGATTAAGGTCATACAAAAATAGTATTGTAATATTTTTTTTATTTCAACATAACTACAATTTACAAATATAAATTGTAACTGTTGCCAAACATCAAAATTTTGATCACGTGACCATGAGGATGCTGCAATGGTCACTAAGTGTGAAAAATGGTCATCAGTCACTTTTTTCAATGCCATTGTAACTTTGGTCATTATACCACCTTTCTTGCCACAGTTCTTAAGTGAATAACTGCAGCTGATAAGTTACTAGCATAAGTGAATCTGGTTTCCCCATGTGACTTTGTCAAAAGGTCACAAAAGGCAGTTAAAATGACCCCAGGACACTGAAACCATCATAAATATGAATCTGTTGCCAAACATCAAAATTTTGATTGCGTGACCATGAGGATGCTGCAACGGTCGCTAAGTGTGAAAATGGTTGCTAAGTGTGAAAAATGGTCATCAGTCACTTTTTTCAATGCCATTGTAACTTTGGTCACTAAGCCCATTATACCACCTTTCTTGCCACAGTTCTTAAGTGAATAACTGTAGCTGGTATTTTGTATTTTGGATAGAATCTTTTTTTAAATAGTCTAAGACAATTTAAAAAAAGAATCCACACAGAATAAATTGAAGTAAAACATTTCAAACTATTCCACACAGAATAAATTTAAGTAAAACTATTTTTAAAAATTCTATGCACAATATATTTCAAAGTATTGTGCATAGAATTTTTAAAAATGGTTTCATTTCAATTTATTTTGGATAGAATCTTTTTTTAAATAGTCTAAGACAATTTAAAAAAAGAATCCACATAGAATAAAACTATTTTAAAAAAATCCTATGCACAATAAATATTATTTTAAAATATATTAAAAAAATAAAAGGAAAAACCCAGCTCACTTACCAGCAGGCAGACACTCCAAGTCAATCCAGAATGATGTAGATGTTAATACAAAGAACTGAGCAAATTAAAATGGTGAAATTAGTCAGGGAAATATTTTTCAAAGAAACTTTGCCACCATTTTTTCCACACGAGCCAACCTCCAACCTCTGTGCCCCTCCCCTCTGGAAAATCCAGGAAGGAACACTTGCGACCTCTCTAGCCAAGTATTTCCTGCAGCTCTATGGTACTGGGTCATTTTTTCTTATAAAATGAGATAAAAGGGGTGAGGGGGGGGGAGTTCCGTTTTTTTCTTTTAACGTTTTAATATCTTCAATGAAAGTACTGAGACAGAGAGAGAGGTAGTTAGACAGAGTGTCTTTTGTCTTGCCCCAGTTAGGATTTCTTAAGCAAATCCACTGGGCTTTCAACATGAAGCCAGAAAATCGGGACTTTTTTAAAACACCCCAGGACACGGGACAAATTGTAAGAAATTGTTACTGTCCCGCCGAAATCTGGACGTCTGGTCACCTTACACTAGATCGGTCAGCGGCACTGTGCCTGGCTGGAAACGGGGGTTGCCAGGCAGCTGCTCGTGAGCGTGGCCACCTCATGGCTGCTGTGTTGCTGCTGTGACAGCGCAACACAGCCATCCGACCCTGAGGCTGTGCCTGGCTCTTCGGGAGCCTGCTCACAAGGGAGCAGCCGCCCGGCAACCCCTACTCTTCAGCTGGGCACAGCGCCGTTGACCAACCTAGCAGTACCCCGAAAGCATCAAGCAATGGCCACCACCTCATTCCCATGGCTTGGCGCCTTCGAGATACTGCTAGGTTGGCAAGCGGTGCTCTGCCTAGCCAGAGGGGGGGGATTGTCCAGGGGGCTTATTTTCAGGGGTGGGCTTATATTTTTGCCCACGCAAAAAATATGGCAAGGCTTTAGTTTCAGGACAGGTCGTATTTTCAGGGAAACACGATAGTTTTTTAAAAATTAAATCAATCAGTTTGCTTGAAAGAAACATATTTCCAACACGATGTTTCTGTTTTTAACATAGCCTAAATTCATCTGAGTTTTATGATGCTTATCTCTTCATATGTATGCATGTATGAATATAAATACATATTTGTAAGCAAAAATCAGTAAAAAATCAGTAAACAAATTTTTGAACATGGCACCTGAATTATACAGAACAAAGGGTAAAAATGAGTGTCAAAAAAACAAACAATAATGACAGCCATGAATAACCAATTAGTTAAGTTGATAGTTGCCAAAATAAATATACTTTTAACAAACCAGAGAAATATAATTAAGAAAGAAGCTGAGTGGATTATTTGCAACCTGAGAATCCTACAACTTGGTACAATTGAAAAGAATGTTGGAAGTGATTTGTGTGTGAAGAGAGAAAATCTAACCAGAGCAAGAGCTAGTGAAGTAACTTTAATTTTAACAGAAAGATTTATTACTTGCAACAAGGGGGGAGAAGGGAAAGCAAAACCTACTTTCTACAACTAATTAAGCACAGAGTCAAACGGAAAATGTCCTTAGGAAGATAAATGCAGGAAGGAAGAATCCTGAAATGAAGAATTTCTCAGACAAGAATCAGGCAGAATGAAAGATCTCATTTAGTTCTGTGGCCAGATTATGAGATACAACTTACTCAATGTTACAAATATAAATTCTCAAACAATTCTCCAAATATTCTTCACATAAAAAAGGCATAATTTAGGGGGGAAACCAGAGGTGGTATTTAGCTGGTTTAGACCGGTTTGCCCGAACCAGTAGTGGAAATCACAGGTGCGCCGCCTTGGTGCTATGTCATCCTGCTTAGGGACTCTTTTTTAGCAAAGCTCATGAGCAGAAGACCGGGCGCATGCACAACTGGGGTGCGTGCAAGCGAAGCAAGAGCGTGTGCAGCGTGTGCACATTTGCAAACTGGCAGGGAAGGTAAGTGAAACCCCCCCCCTGGAAAAAACACCTGGTGAGGTAGCTCTGAAGCCTGTCATCTTCAGGTATTTTGGTCCAAATCAATTAGAGCTTTAAAGATATGGGTAGATATTACTTTAAAGTATATTGTTCATTAGTTGAAAATAATATCCTAGGCAAGGATAAACCTGTTAAGTATTTCATTGGGGCCAACAGAAAACAGGAGCCTTTAAGTTGAATGGTGCGCATGTACAAGACGTGAATGGCCGCTAGCCTTCTTTGCTCCAGCTTAGGTAGGCGAAAAAATGCTGGAAATATCACCGAACTAGCCAGGAGACCATGCGGGAAGGGGCCCCAGTGGCGGAGTATGATTTAGGGGACACGAGCAGGCGGTCATCTAGGGGGTTGCCACTTTCGGGCAGCTCCTGGTCTGTGCGGCCGCCCTCGGCAGCTCTCGTACTGTTTGGCAGTGAAGATGGTGGCATCGCGCTGACGGCACCATTTTCGGCGGTTTCCAACAGCCTTGATGTCCTTTGGCCGCGTTTTTCTGATCAGGTGGAACCCTTGGATTTGCATTGGACTGTCATTGTTCCAGAGAGGGGGTGGTTGTCCCGGGATGGCGCTGGACAAGATCGGGCGGCTGGCTTTGTTTGCCGCTGCGGCGGCCCTCCCAGGCACCCCCCCACTGCTCCATCGGTTTGTGGCGGTCCGAGCGTCTTTCGGACTCGTTTTCATGACCGGGAGGAGCCGTTGGATTGCCGCCGAACTGTCATCGCTCCAGAGAGGGGGTGGTTTGTTGTAATATAGTTCCTTGTGCAGGTGTGTGTCCTCCATGGCCTAGTTCATACTAGGGCCTGCAGGGTCACGCTGAATCACACAGGAGACAACTGGCTCCAAGAACACCATAACATCCTGATAATGCATAACATAACATCCTGAGATGTGCCCTACCAATGACGCCCAGGATTTGACCATATATAGAGAGAACTTTCCTGAGCAGTAGATTAGAAATTGTACTTTTACAGGCTGTTTTTAATCACATGCTATTGCTCCTCCTGCCTTTGTCCTGTCTCAATAAAAGGGGCTCTCAGACTCTCATTTGGGTCGCTCCATCCCGAGAAAATTTGTCTCCTGTCTTTTCTCAACATTGGCCTCATGGACGACCCACGGGAACATCACATTTGGTAGCAGAGGATGGTTACTTCACATTTGGTGACCCCGACGTGATTGACATGACCGACGTGATAGACGTGATTGACGTGATCGACGTGATGCGACGTGATTGACGTGATGCGATGTGATAGACGTGATTTCCTGTGTCGCCAGCCTTTCACTCACCCCCGACTGGACAAAGTCTCGCAACCAGGGCCGGCCGTCAGCGAACGGAGAACCCTCCCAAATCGTGAGTATGGGCTCGGGCTTCTCGAAGGCTCAGACTGCACACCTGCAGGAGCTTCGAGATATCTCCAAATTCTCCATTGCAATCTCTCAAGCGGCAGATCGCCTGCTTCCCATTGCAATCTCTCAAGCAGCAGTTCGCTTGCTTCCCTTTCCCCCGAAAAAACATTTCCTCTCTCTATTGGCTTACATCTAAGAATTGTCCCATTTACCCTGAGAAGGGCTCTCTTAAAGTCTCCTTATGGATCCAATTGGGTATTTATTTCCATGAGGAACCTCGAGCCCCCCGGAAGTTCTCACTACTTGGAGACTTCTTGTAAGATGCCTTCAAATTCATGAGGAAGATATGCAGGGGGCTGCTTTTAAGCCCTCGGCAATATCTCCTCCGCGCTACGAGGAGATCGCCCCTCCTGCTAGCCAGGCGATGGCCCTCTCCGAGGCCTCTCCAACTCCCCCGGCCTCTCCGGAAGAGAAGGTTTCCCCTCTCCCTTCCGCCCCTTCCCCCACCCCACAAGTGTGGCGTAGCGCTCTCCAAGACGCTCTGCGCGATGCTTACAATCAAGGGGACATGGAATTGGCACAGGATTGTTTCCCCGTTTCCTTTCAAACCAACGCGGCTGGGGGGGTTGTGCCCACTCATACCTCAATCCTCTATAGGGTTGTTAAGGATCTTAAGCAAGCCGTTTCCACCTATGGGGTGCAATCCCCATACTGCAAGGGACTGTTCCGAAACCTTTTGTCAGGCATGCTTCTTACCCCCTCTCAGTTTGCCATTTGGACCTCCGAGTACCTTAAAGAGATTAACAAGGCAATTGCCAAGGGTCTGTCCAACAATGTTACCGCCCCTCAGCTAAGGGGAGGGGATGGGTTTGATACGGGGCCTCTGCAGGCCACGGCCCCCTGGGAAGCCCTTGGAATTCTTTTCACAGATGTTTCACAGAGCAATTGATTTATAGGATCCGAATTGGAATGGAGAAAAATGGTTTTGTGCATGTGTAAGTTGTGTGTGTGTATGTGTTTGAGTGAGGGAGGGATCGAGTAAGGGAACTGCGCCTATTTAGTAGGTAAATTATGGGGACAGGTTGGGTAGTAGAGAGTAAAGAGAAAGTGATGAAAGAGCGGGAGAGAGGAAGAAAGAAAAAGAGTGAAAGAGACCGAAAGAGACAAAGAAGAGAGAGGGAAAGAGAAAGTGAAGAAAGAGACAGAGAGAGGGACAAAGAATGGAAGAGAGGGAGAAGGAGAAAGTGACAGAAGAATGGAAAAGAGGGAAAGAGAATGTGAAGAGAGGGACAGAGAGAGAAGGGAGGAAGAGGAAAGAGATATCCCACAGCCCTTATAACACCCCTGTGTTTGTTATAGAGAGAGAAATCTGGTAAATGGTTTTTTGCATGATTTGCGGGCTGTTAATAAAATTCTCCAACCCATGGGAGCGCTGCAGTTCAGCCTCCCCAATCCAAATTTGATTCCCCAAGAATGTGATCTCATGACACTTGTCCACTATTTCTCAGAAACCCGCCCTTTTTGCAGCCCTAATTACAAAAGCCCTTCCGCTCCAGTGGAAGCCTCCTTCAACAGCTTTTTCCTATCAAAGATGCTATAACTGTCTTTGCCGATGGGAGCAAACATCGGGGAGCATGTGCCTGGCAGAAGAATGGTACATGGCACACCCAGCTCACAGAGCCACAAAAATCCTCTCAAAGAGATGAATTGGCCGCTTCCATCTTGGCCTTTCAGTTATTTGATACAAACAACCGTTTGACTTAATTCTTGCTAGTCTTTATGTGACTCAGATTATAAACTCTTTGTATGAGTCTTATCTCTCTTCTTCTATTGATTTACAACTTTTGTCTCTGTTTCTCACTTTACAAGGTCTTGTCTCCTCTCGCTGTTATTTTTTCCATGTCTCCCATATCAGCCTTTCCCTGGGCCTCTCCAGGAGGGCAATGATGTTGCTGACGCTGCGGCATCAGCCCCTCCACCCCATGTCAATGTTTGTTCTGCTATCACACCTTGGGATAGCCACTCTTACTTTCACCAGAATAAAAAAGCGCTCATAAAACAATTTGGCATTACTGCAAATGAGGCCTCTGCCATTGTTCAGCAGTGCCCTACCTGTAGCAGGCAAGCGCATTCCCTCCGGATGGGAGTTAATCCCTGAGGGACAGAGTGTTGCCAAATTTGGCAAATTGATGTGACCCAATATCCTCCATTTGCCCCTTGGAAATATTTACATGTTTCCATTGATACGTATTCAGGCTACATTATGGCATCCCCCCAAAGGGGTGAAGCCACCAAACATGTTATTAATCATTGTATTCGGACCTTTGCATCGCTGGGACGCCCCAAAGAATTAAAAACAGACAATGGCTCCGTTTACACAGGTGCAGCCTTTGCTGCCTTTTGTAACCAATGGGGCATTGTGCATAAATTTGGCATTCCTTATAACAGCCAGGGTCAGGCGTTGGCTGAGCGTGCCAACCAGACATTAAAACATGCCCTGGACAGATATATTGGCAATAGGGGAAAATGCCCCCTGGCCTCCCAGCAGTGCAACACACCGGCAGCCCACCATCCTCGGCAGCGACTCGTCATTTTGCAGCTCCACCTACTGCAGACACCTCCCGTCCACCTGTCTACTATCACTGCTTGCCTGACTTGACGTGGCGAGGACCTGCTGACCTGATTACCTGGGAAAGGAACTATGCTGCAATCCAACTAAAAGACAAAGTTCTTTGGATTCCAGGACGGCACGTAAGACCATATTTGCCAAAACCACCTATACAATCACCTACACAAACACAGAAGCAGCCTGACCATGACCAACCAACAGGAACCACAGCTTGAGGCTGTCTCTGTCTCTGACCTGGAGAACAGGGCAGAGCACCCTCCACCGTACACTCCCCCGACCGGCTGCCTCGTCTTTCGCCGCAGATCCCCCTACTATGTGTTTGGTTGAATGCTACCTGTTGTCATTATTTGAACCAGTCCGGAGAAATTGAAACCAGTGTGGACATATTACATGATACCGTTCAAACAGTTGGACAAACATACAAGGCCTTGGACTCCTGGTGGGATTGGATGACCTCTTGGTTACCTAATTTTAGCTGGTTGGGAAATACTGCCAAGACCATTATAACCCTTGTTGCTTTACTGATACTGTTGTGCTGCTGTATTCAATGTGTACCCTCTTTATTAACTATGTGTAAGAATATACTCTCTAGCTTGGCTCCACAGAAGAACATTCACATTGTCAACCACATGGAGTTACATGAACAGTCAACCCCTTCATGGGGAAAGATCCCTTCCGCATGCCCAGCGATGAAGAAGGAGACGCTGCCTTTTAAAAGAACAAAAACATTCCAGGTGTGTGTGTGCAGGGCAGTTTCTGCTGTCTGAAACACACATACACAGGGATGCAAAAACATCGCACCAGAAACATCCTTCCGGCCTAAACGGCCAGGACTCACTATGCAGCCTCATGTAACATGGACTATGTGAGCCAGCTACGCCCACACATGCCCTTTCTCCCCGCTATGCCATGCAGCTTATAACTTTCTATTCCCCCTTTGCCCACCCTTTGCCATGATGTGATTTTCTATTGGTTTATGTGTAGAATGCTGTGATTAGCCCTGGTAGATGAAGAAGAAGAGTCTTTTTGACAAAAAGAAAATAAAAAAGTAGGAGATGTTGTAATATAGTTCCTTGTGCAGGTGTGTGTCCTCCATGGCCTAGTTCATACTAGGGCATGCAGAGCCACGCTGAATCACACAGGAGAAAACAAACTCCTAGAACTCCATAACATCCTGATATCCTGATAGTGCAGAACATAACATCCTGATAGTCCATAACAAAACATCCTGACCAGGATCCTGACCAGGATATGACCATATATAGACAGAACTTCCCTGAGCAGTAGATTAGAAATTGTACTTTTACAGGCTGTTTTTAATCACATGGCCTCATGGACGACCCACGGGAACATCACATTTGGTAGCAGAGGATGGTTACTTCACAGTGGTTGACCTATTACGGCGCTGGACGAGATCAGGCAGCTGGCTTTGTTTGCCACTGCCGCGGCGCTTTCAGGTGCCCCCCCTCCACTCTATTCGACTTGGCCTTCTCTGCAGCACGGCCTCTCTTCCACTTTGCCCTTGCAGTTATAGGGCCTCCTCTTCTTGCCATCTGGCTCCCTCTGTTCACAGACTCTGGGCTTCCGGACTTACAATCTTGGTCTCATCTGTTGGGACCACTGCCGCCCGCCGCTGCCCCAGGGATGCCACCTCAGCCACTCTAGACTTTTGGCCCCCTTTTTTACACTGTTCTTGTGCACAGGAAAGGAGGGAAGACGAGTCACTCTCTCTACACCACCGCCGGTTCCAATCTACTTGAACTTATGACTCCGCCTTATGAACTTTACAAATCCACTTGCACAATACTAAGACTAATATCTACGCAAACTTTTCTGTATGTGGAATGTGTGTTGTATGCATGTAGTTGAATGATTCCACGTTTTTTAAATTAATTTAAATTCATTTTTTATTTTACTGTACCATTGTATGCTTTTAATGTTATAGTGAGGTACGTATGTGGAGAATGCCTGGCCGGTATATATGAGGGGATTGAGAGTGCGGCCTGGAGCCCCCTCCACTGAGTGCAGAAGCAGATGTGGATGGGGGCCCGGACCTGCCTCTCATCCTGGAGTGCATGGTATGAATGGCCTGCCGAGAAGAATGGGGGCTGTGGGAGGGAGGGGGGTCTATGGGGATGGGGCCGGGCCGGAGCATCGTGGTTACGACTGGGAGGGGCAGGTATGACAGGAGCTACAGGGCTAGCCATTACCGGGGAAGGAGAGTTCGCTACGTCACAGTGATCCCTTGTTTCGGCCCTGAAAGCTCATCTCAAGGACCAGGTGACAAGAGAAGTCAGGGCCCTGGACTCAGGTTGCTGTTGCTAAATTCCAGGTCTGTGATTCATAAAGCTCCCCTTGTACGGGACTTAATATTAGACGAGGGGGCAGACCGGGCATGTATTACTGAAACCTGGCTGGGCCACGAGGGAGGAGTCCCTCTCTCAGAAATGTGTCCAGAAGGGTTTCAGGTGCTCCACCAACCATGACACTAAAGAAGGGGTGGGGGAGTGGCAGCTATTATCCGGGAGTCATTAGTCCCTCGCAGGATCCCTGCTCCAGAGACTGTCGGGTGTGAGTCCCTCCTTGTGAAGTTGGACCTAGGGGGTCAAGTGGGCTTGTTTTTGACGTACCTACCTCCCAGCTATGTCACAACAGCCCTGCCTGCGCTCCTAGAATCAGTAGCCGGACTGGCGGTTGAGTTCCCCAGACTTATAGTACTGGGGGACTTTAACCTGTCATCTCTTGGCGAACACTCAGATGGGGCCCAGGAGTTCATGGCCTCCATGACAACCATGGACTTGACCCAGATAATTCAGGGTCCGACTCATATGGCGGGACACACACTCGACTTTGTGTTTCTTTCGGACAGTGGAGACATGATCTGGAACTAAAGGGGATAGAGATCTCGCCCTTGTCATGGTCAGATCACTTCCTGCTAAGGCTTGATTTTCAGAAGCTACTCCCCCACTACAGGGAGGTGGAACTGATTAAATGGTTCCGCCCCAGGTACCTGATGGACCCATTGGGATTTCAGACAGAGCTTGGAGAGATACCTGATGTCAGCTTCTGCTTTGCTATCGCTTCAGCTGCCATGAAACGGGGAGGGAGGGCATGGTATTTGGGAGGGGTTACTCATTGTGCTGGTGGAAGGTTCTGGAGTTCACCGACTGATCGGACTACACACGCGTGGGTGTTTCCGCCAGGACTAACGGCACCGACATTCCATCTTCGTGATGCCTTTTGAAGTTATCTTGCACCTGACACTTGGAAGACTTATGATTGGACTGGGAGTATGATGCCAAGGGGTGGGGAATGGGCTATTCTATATATCAATTGCTTTCGCGCCTAATTAATCAGACTTCGCTACGCTTTGCCTTTTAACCATTCTTAATTAGTAAAAGTACATTTGATTTCCACACATGGAGTCTCGTGGCCTTACTTTCCTAGTTAATTAATGGAGAGGAGCTGACACCTGACTTCTTGCCCACAATCCGATTGAGTCCTTGATCGTTGCTTGGAATACAGCGGCAGCTGAGGCACTAGACCAGATTGCGCCTTTGCGGCCTCTCTGTGGCAGTGGATCCAGGAGAGCACCTTGGTTTACCGAAGAACTCCAGAAGGTGAAGCGCCAAAAGAGATGCCTAGAGCGACGCTGGAGGGCTAGTAACTCCGAATCTGACCGAACACAACTAAGAGCCTTTATTAGGACTTATTTAGTGGCGATACAGGCGGCAAAATGTACTCATTTTTCCGCTCTTATTGCGTCCGCAGAATCTTTCCCGGCTGCCCTGTTTAGGATAACCCGCTCCCTCCTGAAAGGGAGGGATGCGGGTGAACCCTTACAGGGAAGGGCTGAGGAATTTGCTCAGTTTCTGTTGGACAAAGTCACTGAGATTCGGATGGACCTTGAATCCATTTGGACAGTACCAGCAGAGATGCCGAGGGAGGGCCTTGATCGGATTTTGTGGAGTGAGTACCAGCTTGTCACTCCTGAGGAAGTGGACAAGGCCATGGGAGCGACGGGTGCCACCACCTGTTTTATCGGTGGCTAGGGGGAAAAATTTTTTTTTGGGGAAATGAAAAATGATATACTTATGCCTTAATTGAAAAAAGCAAATGATGATATAATTATGCTGTGAAATAATCTAATAATGACACAATGAAGTATTAATATAAGGTCTGGGGATACAATGTATAAGGTTAAGAACTTATTATAATGATATGTCGCTGCTGATAAAGCAATTCTAATAGGGGAACAAATGAAAACTGGTATATATAGGCAGCAATGCTTTGTTGAACAATGAAGGAATAAGATCTCTGTTTGAAGGTATGAAATGCAAGGTTAACAATAAATAGAAGTATACTCTCTGGGGGAAAATAATGCTAATGTTAACTAAATATATATTGTAGAATGAAAATAAGGCCTTTAGTTATATTAGATGAAATCTGAGATGGTAAATATTATTTGAAGATGCAGAGGTTAAAACAACTGTAACCAAACGACATGCTGCATATGATGATTGTTTTTTGTTTTTTTTTGGTCTTTTTTGTCTCATTTTTCCGCTCTTATTGCGTCCGCAGAATCTTTCCCGGCTGCCCTGTTTAGGATAACCCGCTCCCTCCTGAAAGGGAGGGATGCGGGTGAACCCTTACAGGGAAGGGCTGAGGAATTTGCTCAGTTTCTGTTGGACAAAGTCACTCATTTGGACAGTACCAGCAGAGATGCCGTGGGAGGGCCTTGATCGGATTTTGTGGAGTGAGTACCAGCTTGTCACTCCTGAGGAAGTGGACAAGGCCATGGGAGCGACGGGTGCCACCACCTGTTTGCTGGACCCGTGTCCCTCCTGGTTGGTTGCGACCAGCAGGGAGGTAACACGAGGCTGGCTCCAGAGGATTGTGAACACCTCTTTTCAGGAGGGATCTTTCCCGCAACGTTTGAAGGAAGCGGTGGTGAGACCCCCTCCTCAATAAACCTTCTCTGGACCCAGCTGTTCTTAAAAACTATCGTCCAGTCTCCAACCTCCCTTTCTTAAGGAAGGGTGTTGAGAAGGTGGTGGCCTTCCAGCTCTGACAGACCTTGGATGAAGTGGATTATCTGGATCCCTTTCAGTCTGGTTTCAGGCCTGGTTACTGCACCAAAACAGCTTTGGTCGCACTGACCGATGATCACTGGCGGGCCAGGGATAGAGGACATTCCTCTATCCTGGTGCTCCTTGACCTCTCAGTGGCCTTCGATACCATCGACCATGGTATCCTTCTGCGACGGCTGGAAGAGGTGGGAGGCACCATTTTACGGTGGTTCTCCTCTTACCTCTCCGGCAGGTCGCAGTCGGTGTTGGTCAGGGGATAGAGGTCGACCCCTAGGCCCCTTAATTATGGGGTGCCACAGGGTTCGGTCTTGTCCCCCCTCCTATTTAATATCTACATGAAGCCGCTGGGTGAGATCATTCGCCGGCACGGGATTAAATACCATCAGTATGCAGATGATACCCAGCTGTAACTCTCTCCGCCCCGTTCCAACTCAGTGAAGCGGTGGAAGTGATGTGCCAGTGCCTGGAAGCTGTCAGGGCCTGGATGGGAGTGAACAAGCTTGCACTCAACCCCGACAAGACCGAGTGGCTATGAATGTTTCCCCCCAAGGATAGTCCAGGTACTCCATCTTTAAGCCTGGGGGGTGAAACCCTACACCCCTCAGAGAGGGCTCGCAACTTGGGTGTCCTCCTGGATCCACAGCGGACACTAGAACACCATTTGTCAGCTGTGACCAGGGGAGCTTTTGCCCAGGTTCGCCTGGTGCACCAGTTGCGGCCCTACCTGGACCGGGAGGCACTTCAAATGGTCACTCACGCCCTCGTCACCTCAAGACTTGACTACTGTAACACGCTCTACATGGGGCTGCCCCTGAAAAGTGTTTGGAGACTACAACTGGTCCAGAATGCAGCCACGTGAGCGATATTGGGTGTACCAAGATACACCCATGTTACACCTATCCTCCGCGAGCTGCACTGGCTCCCTATCGGTCTCCGAACATGCTTCAAGGTGCTGGTTATCACCTTTAAAGCCCTTCATGGCTTAGGACCCGGATATCTACGAGACCATCTTCTGCCACATACCTCCCAGCGTCCGATAAGATCACACAAGATGGGCCTTCTCCAGGTGCCGTTGACTAGACAATGTCATCTGGCGGCTCCTCGGGGGAGGGCCTTCTCTGTAGCTGCCCCGGCCCTATGGAACGATCTACCCCCAGAGATCCGGACCCTCCCCACTCTCTCGGCCTTCCGTAAGTCTACTAAGACCTGGCTATTCCGGCAGGCCTGGGGCTGTTGACCTCATGAATTGAGGTCCAGCCCCACTAAGATTGAGTGCATGATGTGTTTTTTAACTTGCTTTCCTCTCTATTTTAAATTTTTTGTATTCTTTTTAGAGTTGTTTTTATGTAAGCTGCCCGGAGTCCTTTGGGATTGGGCGGCATATAAATTCATTAAATTTACAATTTAAGTTCAGAAAATATCGCAGAAGGCAGGAAGGCCAAATCACATCAGAACTATTGCCAAGAAAACTGTGCAGATGTTTGAAAAAAATAATCAGGAATCAAGGCCAGATTAAGAGACACTCTATCTCCAAGTAAAAGTAGTCTACAGCTGGATCTAATTCAAAGTTCAATTGCTCCCTATTTGTTGATAATGAGTTACCTGTTTGTAATGCTGTCACTCAAAGCTCTCTGCCGCTTATCTTTTTTTTTTCTTTTGTAAAATGGTATGCCCGCACAATATACAGTATTCAAAATGATTATATATAATTTTTAAAAACTTGACAGGAAAAAAAAAGCTCTCTGCCTGGTATATCTGCCAAATGAGGAAGATCTTTTTCAAATTGCCACTTGCCTACAAAAGAAGTTTTGTTGAGCTCATATTTTTATTCATTTAGGGGTGTGGGTAAACATCTACTTTAATCTCCCAGGCTTTTTTAGAAAATGATTTAAGTGTGGTTTAATTAGACACTGCATTCTTCCTTCATATGTTGATTTTAACTGCTATTATGTTGTGCTCCTATATTTGTTTTATATTTATCTTACATTTTAAATTCATAATTAATTTAAAGACCACAAAGCAAAGTATTGGTAAGCAGAAGTGGTATAATTTAAAATCAATTTTGATGAAATGTCATTCAAATTCCCAAATCTTAATTTCCTTTGGACAATATATATCTAGAGGTTATTATACATCTAGATAATACTTCAAGAGTGAGCAAGGAATAAATAGCAATGTATCACTGACATCCACACAAATACATCCTCTGGGAGTGGGCGGCGTACAAACCCAATAAACTAAACTACACATGTCAATCTACAGTTTCACTTGTTAGCCCAGTACTAACTAAAGTTAATCTGTACATTGCTACTATTGGTTTTACCCATACATGCTGAGAGACAAGACCATACGGAAATGATCTTTCATGGAAATCAAGGTGAAAGGAAACCATGATTTGTTTTAACCATCATTACTGAATAAGCCATAATGACTGAGTTCATACAAAATTCTAAGCTATAAACTCATGGTTGAAAAACCAAAATGGTTGTATTCATACATCATATGCTAAAACTAGCCAAACCAGATGAATTAATGCAAGACAGAGATGAAAAAGAAAGCCAGCTAATATCATGTAGCCTTTTCAAACATTAAATATAAACTCTTGGTGGTATTGAATGGATGGTTACTAAAAGAGAAATGGGCTTTCCTTTCCCAAAGCATTTCACACATTACATGACTGTGTAAAAATAAACAGGCTTGCAAATCCTTAATTGTATTAAAACAACTGCTTCAGAGTTATGCTTTTAGAGAACACACTTTAGCAAATAAACAAATGTAAAATGAAATACTTTCAAAGGTCCTTAATATTTGCAAATTTCTAGTAACATTGTCAATGCAAAAGAAAATTTAAATGAACATCATAATGTTTTTTTACCAACATAAATGTGTGGAGGGGGGGATCCCCAATAAAAATAAAATTTACCTAAACAGGATTTTCTGTGATAGCCCCCTCAATCTGCTAGGTTGTCAAATTTTTCAACTTTCAATTTCCAAACATTAGAGGTGCTCAAAAGTTGTGACACGCCTTGTGGATTGTAAATATATTTTGGTTACTTTAATATAATTTAGATATGCTTGGTAGTAACTACATAAACATCACAACTCTTTAACATTTTGTTTCATTAAAGTTAAAAAGTTGTCTTTCTTCCTTTTTCTTAACATATGACCTGAAGCATTGTTTCAAAATTTAGTAAATAGAAAACTAAAGATATCCATTCAGAAGTAAATCACACTAAATATAAGCAGGAGAACTTGTATTCTGCAGAGGTGTCTAAGATTGGAACTTACAAGCATTTATTTATTGGATTTTTATCCTAACTTTTTTTGGTTAACTCAAGGTGGCACACATATCTAATGTTCCCATTTCCAATTTTCTGCCCAACAACTACTCTCTGCGGTTGAGTAAGGTAGATAGAAAAAGCGAGTGGCCCAAAGTTACCCTCCTGGCTTTCAAGATGAAGGGAGACCTAGAACTCATAACCTTCTGGTTATTAGCCCAGCATCTAAGCCATTACCTCAAATTGACTCTCACAATAGCTATGTACTTATTAAAAAAACAACTCTCACATAACTGAAAACTCAAAGTATCAATCAAACTGCCACAGCAAACGTATTAACTGCAGTATTCACTAATATTTATTCATTCACCATTTATTTATTCATTCACCATTTATTTATTCATTCACCATTTATTTATTCATTCACCATTTATTTATTCATTCACCATTTATTTATTCACAGTTAGTCAGAATCCCTTAACAGAAAGCTATAGTATGTAACCTTTAAACAAAACCAAGAACCACATTAAATGGGGCATTAAATGTGCATTTGCATTTAATGAGCATTTTTAAAACAATCATGGCCATAGGACCTGAAGAGAATTAGGAGCAAGGCAGAGATCAAATGGATATAGCTTTCTCAATTGGTAAAGCAAAGATTTCTCAATTGACTGATTTTACTTTCATAAACTTAGCAATTCTTTCTTCTATAATTGTCCTATATTAATTACAGCAAGAGGTGAACATCTGAGAAATAATTCATAACAACATGATAGTAACTTTTAACTTTAAAAATATATATATGTAACACTGATATATAATTTGTTGGGGTTTTTGAATGTGGTACATACTAGTAATAATAATATTTAATTTAACAATAACGGTTTAATTATGTATGAATTTTTTCCTCTTATTTAATCTGTAATTTCATGTAGTTACATGAAAAGAAATCTCACTATGTTCATGGAACATACCTCTTGGTAAACATGCTACAAATCAGACTGCCAGTGAGTAATAACTCATTCTGAATTTAATCTTGCAGCAATGCTTACGTGGGGCTTATTTTATGGGAAATGGCAACTGCGTGTAGTTAAAGTTTACAGACAGGGTGTGCTACTTCCAACATAATACACTAATATAAATCATTGTCCTATTATTGCAAGGAATTGAGCTGGATTTTGTCATGCACACATGTGAAAAGTTTCTTAATCAAAAATATGCAAGCAGTTGTAGGTGTCCATTATCTCTTTAAATGGCTAGATCTAAAAACATATGTAGTATATTTTCTAGAATGTTTACTTTTATGTTAAAGATGGGTAGTACATTTTCACTTTTCAACAAGATCCTTAGCATATTTATTCAGAAACATTTTTTGTTTGATCTATGAATTAACTAGTGAAGAGGTTTCCTGATATGGTGTGAAGTCTTGGTTCATGCATTCATTTTAATTTTTAATAAAATAGAACTATCTTCTTTATTTTTGAGTGATGACTCAGTGGTTAAGACACTTTCAAGATTGGAGCCCCATCGAGATCTAGATTCAAGACCCAAGCATCATTCAATGGGATGAGGGCCTATCTTAGCCTAGCTCCTGCCCACCTAGCAGTTCTAAAGTATGCAAATATGATTAGACAAACAAGTACCACTTTAGTGGGGAGGAAACAGCACTCTGCGACATCATAATGGCTTTAAAATGGAGATGTGCACTGCACCCTATAGTCGGCAACGACTCGTAAGGTTAACATCACAGGGACTGCTTTCCCTTCCATATTATTTATTATGTATATTTAGCCACCCATCTTATTACAAATTCTGGGCCAAAAAACCCATAAAATTTAAAGATTTTTTGTTAGTTTTCAGTATTTGTTTTGGAAATTTATACTTGTTTTAATGCTATACTGTTTTCACTACATTAATAAGGTTAATGTGTACTTATTAACATAGAACTTCAGAAAAAAAATTGCTTCTATTTCATGGATCAGCTTTCAACTAGACTTTTCTTTTTTTCTTTTTGTAAAAGGTTTACAGCTGTGCTAATATACACAGCTGTATATTAGCCGTATATTATCCAGTTATCTTCATAGCCTTACTTTAAATAGGCTGTTTAAAAAGAAAACTCCAGTCATCCTGTGAATTTACAGCTGAGTAGACTGACTTTAAGAAGTCCAAAATACATGTGATCTAAATTTCATTATTAAAAGGGGGATGTGAGAGATTATATATCGCTCTTCCTGATGCATGTCAGAAAATAATCTGAGGATAAAAATAAATGGTTGTAGGCTTGGACCTGGCCATGGCCTATTCAGCATAGCACCATGACCTCTGTGATGATTTGCCCCAGAAGAAAGAAACAAGCACTTTCCTGAAGCAAGGAACATTTTTGAGGAAATAGTTCATCCTCTTAAATACATATAAACAATCACTCATGCCTAATAAAGAGGCAGCCCCCCCCCAAAAAAAACCTCAATTCTGAATCCTACAGGCTATGTTCATTTCCCTGCATCACTTCATTTATTGGTCTTTAAACTACACACAAAAACACATGGGGAGAGGGAGAGATTTGGAGATGTATGGTAATATAATTACTATTGATGTCCGAAGGCCTGTGGAAGTGAAAAATATGAAAAGAGAAGCCATACCTTTATTCCTATGGTTCGCTTTCCTCCAGTAATCTGATCAAATTAATAAGATTTTCATAACTAATTTTAGAAACTGTCTCTCATCTGGCTTTCTGCCTCAGTTTAGGAACAGTCACCAATCACTAGGCCATGGAGAGAATTAATATTATGGTGACATATGTTATTTTCCTCTCTCTTTCCTGATAAGGAGCTGTAGTCTTCATTTAGCAAGAGTTTTGTGTATTTTTCCTATGAGGCCTCAAACTAATTAGAAAGTATATTCCACAAGCTTTAGAGCAATCGAGCCCAAATACAATTAGATTGCCCTAAACAAAGATGCAGATTTTTAAAAAACATGACGAAGAGAAGACAGAACTTGGAATACTGCAAGCATATTGCCCATTGAGGTGGAGGAAGAATTGCTCTGTAATTAGCTTCATAAGGAAATAGAAATCCAATCCATTTTACAGGGAAGAAAGAAACTTCTCCTTATTTCCGAATACTATTAAAGAAAATTGAAAAGAAATTAGTTTCCGATCTGGCACAGGGAGGAATGTAAAACAAGGACTTTTCAAAGGAATTCATCAGATAGTCTATTACTTCTAGGGAATAGACTATTATATATGCAGTTGCTCATTGGTTAATTCAGCCTGAAGTCCTAAATATACATATTTGAAATCAATAAAATTTCAATTGGGTTTTTCACGCTGAGTTTATGTTTGGTGGTCATCAATATCTGACATTCTCTTAAATTTGTGCCGAATTCAGTTTCTGACCCTGCCTATGTGATCACAAAATAATAATTAAAATGGGATAAAAAAAGAGGAAGCCTTTGGGATACCTTTATGGATTCTTATACTTTAGGCTAGGTGGTACTTAGGAGGGGTGAACTAGTCAGAACAACTCATAAGTTAAAGTTTCCATATCTGCTAAAAGTAGTTATTTTCTTTGCTGTAGATGAATCAACCCACCTTTTGTACAATTAAACTTTCTAATTTGTTAGATTTTGCCAGGTATTATTTTCTAATCAAATGGAGAATTTTAAAGGCACAATGGAAGGACAACTAAGTAAAGGGAAACTTCACAACTAGCCTATTAGGAACAGTAAAGAAAGGACTTTCTTTACTGGACTTTATTTAAGAAGGAAGACACGTTGACTTGGTTGGCTATAGCGCATCAATGGCGTTATACAAATCTAAGAATTAAACTAGTTATTGGTCTCCCCCCCACCTCTTTTCTGCAACTGAAGTACAAGAAAAGATTCTTAAAAGCCATCTGTCAGATCTAGCATGTGGGCTCTAGGATGATCTTCTGTAGTGAGGGAGATATTTCAAATTGTCTATGAAAACTGCTGAAGGTATTTTTAGACTTGCAGAATATCCTCCTACACTACCAGGGAAGCCTGTCAAAAACATTTCTTCGTTTGTTCTGCACTTCCAATTCATGCTTGTTTGCAGTAATATTTGTTGACCAAAGGTGGGTGGTTGAGCTTTTTGCATCCATCTCAGCTAATGTGAAATTAAAAATATAACAGATCTCTTTGCAAAGTTGTTCAAAAGTTTGAACACAGATAATTTAAGGGAGGATAGGATGATAAAAACAATAGCCACAAAATGAATGATAAGAGAGGTTTTACATTTCACACTAGAAAGTCTAGATTCACTAGATATTAACTATGAATGCAATGTTGTGGCAGCCATGGACAAACAGGAGTGTGTTCATCTAACCATGTTAAATTATCTGATTTTACAATGACCAGAAATGCTTTCTGGACCATAAAGCATCCTTTCCAAGGCTGCCATAACTTTAAATGACTGGCCATTAGTCAGGAACAAGCTGTAAGTACTTTTAATACTTTACAGAGAGCACTGTAATATTAACAGGCATTATTATAAAACAGCTATCTAAATCAGTAGAAGATACAGAAACTAAAGTAATAGGGTTATCTTCTTTGCTTCCAACTAGGTATTTCCATGTGGCACTATACTTTAGGACTATACTCTAGTCAGCAAAAATAGATAGCAATCAAAAATCATGCAACAATAATGTAGAAGGGAAAAAGTATGAACATGGGGGGGAGAGGAATTGCATTATGAGTAATAAAAGGTTTTGGAGTTAGCAAATGAGCAGAACAAATAGAAGCATTGCTTCTATTTTCTATTCCAAAATTGTATACTTTCAAACATAAAGATGCATCAGTGTCATTCAAGTGGTACTGTTTTTACGTTTTTCAACTGAATTATGCACATTAAATTTGCTTTAAATATACATGCTTTAACATAGTAAGTCTTCACCACAAAATATGTTTAAGTGGATCAATTCCACTTCATTTTTAATATTTTGTTTGAAAAATACTACTTTGACTTCTGTAAAATAATTTTTGACAATAATAATTGACAAGTCTTACAAGATTTTGAAAGTGTGAACAAAGAAAACAGACATGTTTCTGGTTTAGAGGAAAATCTTAAGTAGAAGATTCCTGCTGATGGCACCTTCAATTAGGTAATTCCCTATTCAAATAGGAACTGGTTTTCAAATGGGCTGAATGCAAACGGCAAAGCTGCTTTGGAGCATTTTGAATCCTCATGTAGCGTTACTGGCAACTCCTTAAAGCAGCGGCTTCTTTTCCCAGGATCAGATGGTTGTTCTCCATAGTTAGAGTGCAATCCTTGGAAAAGAGACATTTGGCTTAAAGAATTATAACATTGTAATAATACTGTATGTGCTCCAAAATATACTGTACTTTTCACTTTGAAACCAAAGGAACAATTCTTGAAGTTATTAGATACTAGAAACATTGGTAGTGGTTTACACCAAGGTCCTCTGTTCTGGCGGGAACAGAGATTCAATCTGATTGGTCGAAGGGCCTGACAGCTCCCTATAAAAGGGCTGTTGTCAGACTGAACCTTCGCTGGATTGTACATAGTTGACTTGTGCTAATAAAGAGCTGTTTGTTTCTTTGAAGCCTGAGTGTGCCTTCATTCACCCGATCTAACAGAAGTGTTATGTAAATGTTTTGCCATCATACTTCTCTTTAGTGTAATCTTAATGTACAAATCTCCTGTTCAAATCCAAGCACCAAAATGAACACAAATGAATAATTAAAACAATATAATGAAATTTTGGAAAAAGGTGGATTTATTGCAACAATGTGTATTATTGCCTGAATTCGGTCTGTTTCTTCCCCAATGGATGTACAATTTGGGAAAGAGATATATGAGAGCCAGTTTGGTATAGGGCAGTGGTGGGTTCTGGACTCCGTTGCAGCTGGTACGCTACACATGGGGCTGGGTGTTCTAGTTGGGCATGCGCGCTGCACCCGCATGTGCATGCCACCGCCCTGTGACACCCAGCTGCTCGGTGGAGGTCACACAGGCACCACATACTGTGCGCATGTGCGCAATTGGCCGGTCGCATTAAAGCAGGTGGGCCAAATGAGCCACCATACTGGTATGGTGGCCACTGCTCCAGGCTACTACTGGTGCGGCTGTACCAGGCCGTACCACCCAGAACTCACCATTGGTGTAGGGGTAAAGTGCTGGCCTAGAAAGCTGGAGACTATGAATTGCAGGCCTGCCTTAGGCATGAAAGACAGCTGGAAGGGACAATCACCCTCAGCCAAACCCACCTCACAGGGTTGTTGTACAAAATATAGGAGGCAGGAGTATTAGTTATGTTTACCACAAAGAGAGAGGGAGGGGGAGAGAGGGAGAGAGATTAGATTAGATTGATAGACAGATAGATATGGAAAGATTACTGTATAACAAAAGACAGGACTTTCCCGGGCATCCCTTAGTAATCTCTTAACTAAATAAATACAATAATGTCATATTTAAAGAAATTTTGATGCAATTTCTTTGATCAAATTAAATGAAATCTGATTTTAAAAACAGCAGAATTTCTCTGCCTAGTAAATTAATTGCTAGTTGTACAAAGTATTAGTGTTGTTTGGTTTTTTTGCTTGAATTTTCTATTCACTGACAATGTCATACTTTACTTTTGAAGTACTCTCGGATACCAATAATTTAGACAACAAATGTTTTGTTAATATATTAATGAATCTACCTGTGAACTCAATTGCTTTGTTTCTAATCTTATCTCTTGGACTAACCTTCTTTTATGTCCCCTCTGAAAGATATTTTCTTCATAGCTTTTTCAATTGAGATGCAAATATGGCATTTGAGCTATCCTTTCATTAACTACACAACATAGAACCAGGCCTGCACAACCCCTGGTCCACCAAGCAGCTTTGTGCAGCCAGCTGGTGTTTTTAAAAGTCATAAATTCAACTACTGCTGCCCAAAAGACACATTGATGAGCACCTCTAGGACTCACTGCTGCCAACTCTAATACTGCCATAAATCCAATACAGGTAGTCCTCAACTTACAACACAATTAAGCCCATTTTTTTTGTTGCTAAGCGAGATTTGTTAAGTGAGTTTTGTCCCATTTGATGACCTTTCTTGCCACAGTCATTAAGTGACTCACTGCAGTTGTAAAGTTAGTTATATGGTTGTTAAGCAAATTTAGTTTCCCCATTGACTTTGTCAGAAGGTCACAAAAAGTGATCATATAACCCCACAACTTTGCAACTGTCATAAATATGAGCCAGTTGCCAGCTCTCTGAATTTTGCTAATGTGACCATGCGGATGCTGCAACGATTGTGTGAAAAACAGTAAGTCACTTAGCAATCATATCACTTTTTTCAATAATTTTCTAATTTTGAATGGTCACTAAATGAACTGTTGTAAGCCAAGGACTACCTGTAGCTAAACAACTGATTGGTTGATTGGTTGGTTGGTTGGCTGGTTGGCAGTGATTTTTAATTTATTCCCTCTACAAGCTGTACAGGCCTGCACTATTATAAATATATAAATACCTACCAGGATAAAACATGAAGCTAAATCCAACAGCCCCAGGAAATTTTCTTCATCTCATTTATAAACCCTATTACAACACAAGATTTTCAATCATAAAATCATTATCTCCTAGGAACATTTGTGTAGAGTTACCAAATACTTTCAATGATGCATATATCCAATCAAATCTCAAGTAAGTAAAATTAGGTAGCCGCATCCCTTCAGAAGGATTGTCTACCCTGTTTAAAATAAAAGAATCATTTTAAAAAGTTGTTTTGAATTGTCATCTAGACCACAGATGAAATTTACACCTTTAAAGATGATAGGAATAGGCAACAGATACCCAAAAAAAAAAAGTTTTGACCAAAATGATCCCTGCTCTTACATGAAAAAAATAATTTAGCATTAAAATCATGTTCCTTTTGGCTATTTTTTTTAACTGATGTTACTTTCAACAGATTTCTATAGAAGTTCAAACAAGAACACTACATAAATGTTCACTGTCTTCTAGAATTCTAATGTAATAGTAATAAGATCTAAAATGTCAAACATTCTGCTAATGATATTTCTATTTAGTAAGTTTTATATTGCAGTCCTCACCAGCATACACAAACAGTGACATCATTCTAATTTCTACCAGCTGGAGAGATAAGCACTGCTTCATTCACTCAGTAGGGTAGTTGTCATCACTAGAAAGAATTAATAAGAAAGATTGAATAAATCAGAATAGATTATTTATTATTAGTCACCATTTTGTAGACATGATCTAGTACAGTTTCTTAGTTGTGAATACATTATTAGGTTTATTGACGATGGTCATGTTGTATTATTGTTTGAACAGCTGTATGGTTCTTTGGCATGTAAACCTGGTTTACTGTTAAATTAAGAGTCATCTGATTGTATATAATGGGGCTGCTGTTCTATTTTCCACATTAGAACATTTTAGTGATTATTTTGTAGAGTATTCTCAAAGCTTTATAGTTATGTTATTATCAGAAATGAAATAAGGAAAAAGTTGTTCTTGCTACCTAATGCATATGTCAACATACTTAAGAGCAGGAAGAATGCTTGTTTAATTAGATCTTAGTCTTAATTGTGTAGTTAAAGTGATGGAACTGAGCTTTATTGATTTATTAAACTATGGGATAGTATTTATTTCTCAGGTGATGTATTTATGACTTGTTTGTACCAGTATATACAATTCCAACTAAAAAAAAAAAATTCTAAAGGTAGTCTTTGACTTACCACTGATCATACAACCAGGAAAAATTATGATGAGTTTGAGAAAGTTACTTACAACCCATCCTTGAAGTTACAACTGTCGTATCACCCCAACAGACAAGTAATTACATTTCAAAATCTTAGTAACGGGTTTACATTTATGAGCAGTTGCAGCATCCTGCGGTCATGTGATTGTGTTTTGTGACTTTCTTGTCATTTTCCAGCAAAAGACACACATTGGAGAAGCTGGATTCAGACCTCCAACTGCATGATTCGCTTAACAATAATTGTAAAAACAATCAGAACATTGAGTCTGATCCCGAGATCGTATTCAGCAGGTTCTGACAAGTTCTGGAGAACCGGTAACAGAAATTTTGAGTAGTTCAGAGAACTAGTAAATATCACCTCGGACTGGTCCCACCCCCATCTTTCTCTGACTCCCGAGTCCCAACTGATTGAGAAGAAATGGGGATTTTGCAGTTACCTTCCCCTGGAGTAGGGGAAAATAGAGGAACACCCCCACAACATGAATAAACGTGACAATACCTCTGCCTACCAGACATCTGGAAACCAGCCCAGTCAACAAACGAGCTCCACCCACCAACCAGGCTGTTACAACACAAAACAACAACGGATCCACAGCCAGCACCAATCAGCACCAATCATGATACAACCACACATCCAATCAATCCACTTGCTGAAATGGGACCAGCACTCCACACACGCCCACCAAGGTTTGTAGAGGGACGACAGCTCTGATCACACTTTAAGCCCAGAACACCAACCTGAAGATGGCGAGTGGGGGGGGGAAGAAGGCGGGGCTTAGCAGTGAGAAGACGGAGTTTCAGGCTATTTCTGAAATTCCCCTATTCCGAAGGAAATTGGACGGTTCGTTTCGGACCCAAGCTGTCCCGGAGAGACAGTGAAAGGTTGGAGGAGATCCAGTGACCTCAGAGACGTTCGCAAAGTCTCTGGGGGGCTTGGAATTTAACCTCCTTTGCCAGTACCTTCTGGATTAGCTGTAAGCTAACTGAAACTGCAGGTTGCCCCTAAGAATGGTGTGAGTGTTTTCAACTGGTAAGCTGATTTTATTACTCAAAGAGATATGATCCGCATAAAAATTTAGAAATGAAGTTTCTCAATTTGCTGACATTCCGGGCATCTGGTTTAAAGATTCTCAACTTGCTGACACTTCGGGCGTCTGGTTTACTTCGGAGGGAGAAAGAGATGCAACGTTTGAAGGGGGGGCAGCCATACAGAAGATTTATTTCAAAAGACAGAGCGCAGGAGGAATGAGAAGCATTAAAGAATTTATACTTTATGAAACATCATTTGCAAAATTTCCGATACCACCACTGAGAATTAAAGACAAGCTGAAAAGTGCAACAAGCATAGGACAACGCCTAGGACATTATATGAGAGGCATCCTAAGCAAAAAGGTGCGAAGATATTCCTGTTTGGACTTGCTTATAAAGACGTTTGTACAATTTGATCCACGAATGGTAATTGGATTAAGGAGGCTTTGTTATTGGAGAGACACAGGCTGATAGATGGAAGAATACAATTCAAAATTAGCTAAACCTAATTATTCTTATTTGTAATAGACATAGCTGAATAATAATTGATATTGATAGTAATGTATATAATGTGGAGTTGATATGATAAATAATAATTGGATATGAGAAGGGAAGGTTGGAAATATTTTTGGACTATATACAAAGGTTATTAATCACAATAATTATCACTATTAAAAAATAAAACAAAACTATATACAGTTAGATGTTAACTAATATGGGGAAAATGTTACGATATACAATATAATTACATAAAGAAGGGAGAATGATAATAAACTATATGCATGGAAGATGGAATTTTTGGTATTAAATATTATGGATGTTCAGCTAAAACAGGATATGAGGATTTGATGTTAATAGAGGATTTTACAAACAAGTAAATGAAATGCTAGCATGTGGTTATGGATCAAATCTTTGGCATAGTTAAGGATGAAGGATGTTTAAATAACTGTAGTCAACTAAAAGTGGAGGTATAATGATGTCAATATGGTAAATATTTGAGTTAAGATATTTGAATTAATATGAATTAATGGAAGAGATGCACCAAAACATGTTGTAACCAGCTGATATACTTTTTTATAATATATACCTGTTTTTTTTTCCTTTTTTCTTCTTTTGTTTTTCCTTTTTTTTTCCTGCCTTGTTTTTTGTTCTTTTTGTCTTCTCTGTGTTTTGACTTTTTGATTTTTTCTTTTCCCACTGGTGTGGGCATGTGTTGTTTAAGTAACAAAATAAAAATAATAATAATAATAAAAAAGATGGCGAGTGGGAATCTACCAATCATGATACGCATGTGCGCATGTGCAAGACGAGAATGAACACCTATGGAATTAACCCTGGAAACTACATGGGGTACCTGACCACATCATTTCGGATAGGGGTGTGCAATTCACCTCTGTGTTCTGGAGGGAGTTTCTTAAGCGGATTGGCTCCACCCAGGGCTTAAGCTCCGCCCACCACCCTCAGACTAATGGGGCTTGTGAGAGGACTAATTCTGTTCTGGAGCAGTATTTACGTTGTTTCATCAACTACCAGCAAGATGATTGGGTGGACTTGTTGCCACGTGCGGAGGTGGCTTATAATAATTCTATGCATAGCAGCACTGGTTTCACCCCTTTCCGGGTGATGTATGGCCAGGATTTTGTACCTATTCCTGAGGTTCCTCGTGAGCAGCCACAAGTCTCGTCTCTCTCTGAGTGGAGTGATCGCCTTCGGCACGTTTTGCCTTTGGCACTCCAAACTTTGGACGCTGCACATCATGCACATAAGAAACAGGCTGATAAGAAATGGACTAAGCCGTCTGATTACAACGTGGGTGATCAGGTTTATCTGTCCACCAAGTTTCTTCAGACTCCCCAGAAGTCCAAGAAGTTGGGGCCTAAGTATGTTGGCCCATTTCCTATTATCAAGGTCATCAATCCTATTTCCGTTTGGCTGCAGCTGCCTAAACGCCTCCACTGAGTCTATCCTGTTTTTCATGTTAACCTCATAAAACCTGTTCGCTTTTCGTCTTTACCTCCGCCTGTTCCTCCACCGCCTGCCCTGCTGTTGATTGATGGTGAACAACATTTCGAGGTTTGCGAAATTTTGGACTTCCGTAGACGGCGGAATCGTATTCAGTACCTGGTGGCTTGGAAGCATTTCCCCCCTTCTCATACCAAATGGGTGGACAAGTCCCATGTCCGGGCCCCTAACTTGCTCCGCTGGTTCTATTCTGCTTATCCTGACAAACCCTAGTTTGGCCAGTTTCCTGACATTTTCTCTCTCCCTCCCCTTTTTTTTCCTTTTACGTTTCTTGTTGTTCGTCTGTCTGTTTGTGCTTTGTTGTTTTCCAGGTCTGACCGCCTTTTTCTGGAGGAGGGCCAGATATCAGCCTCCGCTTTGCTACTGCTTCGGCTGCCATTGAAACGGGGAGGGGGGGCATGGTATTTGGGAGGGGACTCATTGTCGTGCTGGAGGATGATTCTAGATTTTGAACTGTCCACCTTACTGCTCATGTGGAGGAGTATTTCCCGCCAAGGCCAACGGACCAGCATTCCATCCTGGTGATGCCTTTCGAGGTTATCTCACACCTGACATTTGGGAGAATTATGATTGGACTGTGCAAGGGATGCCAAGGGGAGGGGAATGAATTATACAATATATTATTCGCTTTCGCGCCTAAATAACCAGACTTAGCTTAGCTTTGCTTCTATTCATTTATAATTAGTAAAAGTACACTTGATTTCTACCAATGGAGTCCTGTGATCTTCTTTCCTGATTTTTGAATGAAGAAGGGCTGACAATTAAGCTAAGTCTCACCTCCACCCCACCCGGAGCTACAACCTACCGAGGGGGGTGCCCTCACAAGAAGGAAAAGAATGTCTTTGCATATGAGTGATCAAGAGGAAACTGAAGGGGCAGCGGCAGAACCATCTTTAACTGAAAGGCTGGCTGGTCTAAGGGTGGAAGAGCCTACTGTTCGTCCCTGATGGACTTTGGATGTGGGACAAAAAGAGGAGTTGGAGGAGTTGGATGCGGGAGTCAAGAGAAGGAGACAAAAAAAAATCAGCGGAATGGGGTGACGCTGGGGAAGAGGATTACAAATTGTCCCACGCCATGAGGCTCCTCGAGGAAGCTTGGTCCGAACGCAAAAGCCATGGAAGAGCAGCAGAAAGGGAGCAAGCTGAAGAGTTTGAGCAAAGGTACTCCATGCACAGGTTAAGGGAGGGTGAAGAAGCCGAGGGGGGTTGGGAGCAAGGAAACCCAGAACCAGCCTTCCCCCCCAGCTAGGGCCACTCAAAGAGTAGGGGAGCCCCACAGGCGACGCCGAATGGCAAAAGTCCCTCCCTTAACAGTAAAATATGATGGTGATCCCAAGAGTTTAGGGTTGTTTATCATACAGGTCTGGAACTATATGGAGATTTATGGTCCGGATTTAGAAACTGATGATACAAAAGTGAGGATGGTTTTACTGTCATTGGAGAAAAAAGCGGCCGAATGGATGGTGGGCCTACACCAAGGTAATTCCCTTCTCCTGAGGAATTTTAATGACTTTATGGCTGCAATGAAGAGGTGGTTTGATGACCCGCTGATTGAGAAACACGGGAGGGTGAAATTTATGGCCCTGAAGCAGGGAAATAGACCGGTGGCAGATTATATTCAAGAGTTTCAACAGTTGTCAGCCTATAAGAGGGGATGGTCAGAAGACGCTTTGTTGGATCAGTTCACTGGGGGATTGAATGAAAAAATTTACCAGCAGTGCGTTAACAGATACATTCCCCGCCGGGTGACTGCTTGGTATGAACACACAGCAGATGTTGAGTTAGATTTGGCCAGACTTCAAGGCATGAAAGAGGGAGACGCGGAGAAGTCACCCCCCCCCTGGATCAAAAAGCCCCCTTCCGCGCCAGAAGTGAAGGGAAGGGAAGCTTCGCTGGCAAAGCCAAGCCTTTCACGTGCTTCCACTGCGGAAAGGAAGGCCATTGCGCCGTGAATTGCCACGTTAAAATGGCTCAGACCGCTCAGACCAGAAGAGAGGGGAGAGCAAGTAAGGCCCTAAACAAGAAGAGAGAGACTGTGTGCGCTGCTGAAAATGTCCCCCAGCATTTCCAGCTGGAGGAGGGAGACGTTAGCTCCAGCTCGTCTGACGAATCAGATGACAACCGTTCGCATCATTGGGTGAGTTCAAACAAAGGCCCCATGCTTATCCCTATTCAACTAAGGGTGCCACCTGCTGGCAAGACTGAAAAGCTTTTAGCTCTGCTGGATTCAGGCTTGCACATTCTTCCCTGATTTTTGAATGAAGAAGGGCTGACAGCTCCCCTCGTCCGGGACTTAATATTAGACAAGGGGGCAGACCTGGCATGTATTACTGAAACCTGGCTGGGCCACGAGGGAGGAGTCCCCTCTCAGAAATGTGCCCAGAAGGGTTTCAGGTGCTCCACCAACCACGACACCAAAGAAGGGGTGGGGGAGTGGCAGCTATTATCCGAGAGTCATTGGTTCCTCGCAGGATCCCTGCTCCAGAGACTGTCGGGTGTGAGTCTCTTCTCGTGAAGTCGGACCTAGGGGGTCAAGTGGGCTTGTTTTTGACGTACCTACCTCCCAGCTGCATCACAACAGCCCTGCCTGCGCTCCTAGAATCAGTAGCCGGACTGGCAGTTGAGTTCCCCAGACTGATAGTACTGGGGGACTTCAACCTGCCATCTCTAGGCGAACGCTCTGATGGGGCTCAGGAGTTCATGGCTTCCATGACAACCATGGACTTGACCCAGGTAATTCAGGGTCCGACTCATACAGTGGGACACACGCTCGACCTCGTGTTTCTCTCGGGGCAGTGGAGACGTGATCTCGAACTAAGGGGAATAGAGATCTCGCCCTTGTCATGGTCAGATCACTTCCTGCTGAGGCTTGACTTTCAGAAGCTACTCCCCCACTGCAGGGAGGTGGAACCGATTAAATGGTTCCGCCCCAGGAGCCTGATGGACCCATTGGGATTTCAGAAGGAGCTTGGAGAGATACCTGACTCCCTTGCCCACAATCCGACAGAGTCCTTGGTCGCCGCCTGGAATAAAGAGGCACTAGATTGGATTGCGCCTTTGCGGCCTCTCCATGGCAGTGGATCTAGGAGGGCATCTTGGTTTACCGAGGAACTCTGGGAGATGAAGCACCAAAAGAGACGCCTAGAGCGACGTTGGAGGGCTAGCAACTCTGAATCCGACCGAACACAACTAAGAGCCTTTATTAGGACTTATTTAGTGGCAATACGGGCGGCAAAATGTACGCATTTTTCCGCTCTTATTGTGTCCGCAGAATCTCGCCCCGCCGCCCTGTTTAGGATAACCCGCTCCCTCCTGAAAGGGGAGGACGCGGGGGAACCCTTACAGGGAAGGGCTGAGGAATTTGCTCAGTTTCTGTCGGACAAAGTCACTCAGATTCGGATGGACCTTGACTCCACTTGGACAGTACCAGCGGAGATGCCGAAGGAGGGCCTTGATCAGACTTCTTGGAATGAGTTCCAGCTTGTCACCCCTGAGGAAGTGGACAAGGCCATGGGAGCGATGAGTGCCTCCACCTGTTTACTGGACCCGTGCCCCTCCTGGTTGGTTGCGACCAGCAGGGAGGTAACACGAGGCTGGCTCCAGAGGATCACGAACACGTGTCTGCAGGAGGGATCTTTCCCGCAACCTTTGAAGGAAGCGGTGGTAAGACCCCTACTTAAGAAGCCTTCTCTGGACCCAGCTATCCTTAAAAACTATCGTCCAGTCTCCAACCTCCCTTTTTTGGGTAAGGTTGTTGAGAAGGTCGTAGCCCTTCAGCTCCGACGGACCTTGGATGAAGCAGATTATCTAGAGTCCTTTCAGTCCGGTTTCAGGCCTGGTTACTGCACCGAAACAACCTTGGTCACACTGACCAATGATCTCTGGCGGGCCAGGGATAGAGGACATTCCTCTATCCTGGTGCTCCTTGACCTCTCAGCGGCCTTCGATACCATCGCCCATGGTATCCTTCTGCAATGACTGGAAGAGGTGGGAGTGGGAGGCACCGTTTTACGGTGGTTCTCCTCTTACCTCTCCGGCAGGTCGCACTCGGTGTTGGTCGGAGGACAGAGGTCGACCCCTAGGGCCCTTAAATATGGGGTGCCACAGGGCTCGGTCCTGTCTCCCCTCCTATTTAACATCTACATGAAGCCACTGGGTGAGATCATTCGCCGGCACGGGATTAAATACCATCAATACGCGGATGATACTCAGTTGTATCTCTCCGCCCCGTGCCAACTCAGTGTAGCAGTGGAAGTGATGTGCCAGTGCCTGGAAGCTGTCAGGGTCTGGATGGGAGTGAACAAACTTGCACTCAATCCTGACAAGACTGAGTGGCTATGGATGTTGCCCCCCAAGGACAGTCCAGATATTCCATCTGTAAGCCTGGGGGGTGAAACTTTACACCCCTCAGAGAGGGTCTGCAACTTGGGTGTCCTCCTGGACCCGCAGCTGACATTAGAACATCACTTGTCAGCTGTGACCAGGGGGACTTTGCCCAGGTTCACTTGGTGCATCAGTTGCGGTCCTACCTGGATTGGGAGGAACTTCAAATGGTCACTCACACCCTTGTCACCTCAAGACTTGACTACTGTAATGCGCTCTACATGGGGCTGCCCCTGAAAAGTGTTCGGAGACTACAATTGGTCCAGAATGCAGCTGCGCGAGCGATATGGGGTGTACCAAGATACACCCATGTTACACCTATCCTCCGTGAGCTGCACTGGCTTTCTATCGGTCTCCGAACGTGTTTCAAGGTGCTGGTTATTACCTTTAAAGCCCTACATGGCCTAAGACCTGGATATCTGTGAGACCGTTTTCTGCCGCATACCTCCCAACGGTCGATAAGATCACACAGGGCAGGCCTCTCCAGGTGCCGTCGATCAGACAATGTCGTCTGGCGACCCCCCCGGGGAAGGGCCTTCTCTGTAGCCGCTCCGACCCTATGGAACGATCTACCCCCAGAGATCCGGATCCTTCCCACTCTCACAGCCTTCCGAAAGGCTACCAAAACCCGGCTATTCCGGCAGGCCTGGGGCTGTTGACCTCATGAATGAGGTCCAGCCCCGCCTAGATTGAGTGTATGAAGTGATCTTTTAATCTGTTTTTCTTTTTCTCTCTCTATTTTTTAATTCTTTATCTTTGGAAATGTATTTCTGTAAGCCGCCCAGAGTCCTTCGGGATTGGGCAGCCTATAAATTTATTAAATACTTAAATACTTAAATACAACTACACAGCCAATCAATCCACTTACTGAAACAAAGCCAGCACTCCACCCCCACCCCCAAGATTTATAGAAAGACGGCAGCTCCAACCATGCTTTACTCACACAATCACGAAGCTGAAAACACCAGCGTGAAGATGGTGCGTGAGACCTCGCCGAAACGTTGCCAAGACACTCTCAATCTTACATGGGAAAAGACCCGAATACAACAAGACCAACATACACACACACGCGCACACACATTTGGGTCTTATACATTTGGGTCTTTTTTCTCTTTGTTACATTTATAAAAACATGATTTAATTTATTTTAGTTCAATGTAATTCAATTACTTTACAGTATGTGTATCCTTTCATTATAGAAAGCAGGTACCATTTATTACATTTATGCATTTCTCCTACCTATTCAAAAAAAAACCATCTTTTAGTCCAATGAGACTTCATATGCCTACATATTGATATGCAGAACACATTAATTTGACAGTATCTGCTGAAAGGATTAAGAATAACCTGTTAAGACCACTGCTATTTATTTCTAAACAGTCAAGTTTATAGAAAATTTGCAGTGAGGATAAAATGGTAGTATATGTTAAGTAAAATATGAAATTATATCTAGATGGAGGCAGGAAAAACAATTTTCTTTTACTGGTTAAAAGAAAAAGAAGCAGATAGTCTTTGGAAGAAGTTGTCCTCATTAATTCTAAGCTGGCCAACACTGATATGTGGTGTAGAAGACAGAGCAGCAACTAGATGAAACAAAAGGAAACAGTACTGTGCATTTTTAGACTGTAGGAAATAAATTAATTAAGTCCTTGCAAGGGTCAAAAGAAGATTTGGGTAAGCAGAAAAATAAATTAGTCCTTTAGACAGTGATAGAATTACAAATCTCAGGGAATTTAGTGCAAAGGAAACCAAGCTAAAATCCTGAAGGAAAAAACACACAAAATGAGAAATAAATTAGAGGGGAAAAAAGAGGAAACATGATCTTGTTCTGAATTAGCTGGCCCATGCTCTCTGAACACAGCTGCTATAAAACAACTGTATGTTCAGGTGAGAGTGGTAAAAGACATACCATGGCTATGCTAAACTGTTCAGAGTGATATAAATGCAAAACCAAATAGAAAAAAAATTAACATACATTTAGAATGCTCAGACCTTCAGGCTCATTTTGGCAACTGGCACTCAGCCACCTTCTTCTCTCCATGCCTATCTGTCCCTGTCTCTCAAATCAATGTCCATCTTTATAGTACATAAAGTAAAACAATTATCTCCAAGAACTTTTTCCACATGTCAGGAATGAAAGGTTTGTTTGAATTATGTGGGATTTAATAAAACACTGTCCTTTTAAAATACACAAGGAAATATGAACAAAATTTAAGACCAATGTAGGCTTGATTTCGGAAATCAAAACCTCCACATGTGTGAAATTATTTCCTGATCACTTTCCTTAAATTGTTGTGGGTGAACATTGGTAATCAGAATAGATGCAGCAATCTGACTCTACACTGATTCTGTATCTTTGAAGACAAACAGAATGGTTTGTGCTGTCACAACTGTAGCTGCAGACATTGTTTGATTAATCAAGTCACTACTAGTTTCCTCTATCATCTGCAATCCCCTTAGAAAAAAAATTCTGTGCCTGATAGTATTCTTTTCTAAGGTTCATCATACTCAAATTCTTGCCTTCTACACTGCCAGGAAGTAACATTCAGTGTTTCTACAAGCAATGTTCTTGTCGTAGCAATACTAACCTTCTTTGCTGTCCCATTTACACATAATCCTCAATAGGCCCACAATTCTTGTGTAATCTCATAGACTCTAATACTTCATGTAAGTAATAATATTCCACTTTCACTGCAGTGGCTTCTACATTTTTCAAGGCACATAATATTCAGAATGTGGTTACGAACATACTGCTTTTGACATTTTCATGACATATTTATTATAGACATTATATAAAGCCTTGTTGCAACATATTTTAATAAAACTTATGGCAATGGTTTATATTTCATGAAGCATATTAAATTTATTTTCATTTATTGCTATAACCATATATTTCACTTGTGAATAAGCCTGGTACATAAATCTCCTCTCTAAAAAAACCTGGTGATGGCATGGATATGTTGTTCCAACTTTTAATAATTGAGGTATGACCAAATATCCATAGTACATTATGTCTAATATCTATAATATAAAGAGATCTCAAGGTTTACATACTATAAAATGTATTTTATATCCTCTTATGTAGAGAGCTACAGGCAACCACTATTTATTAGCTTATTTATTTACATTTCTAAGATTTTGATAAAATATGTTCTCCAAATCTTGTAAATTTAAATAAAAAAATGATACTGTATAAAATCTAAAGCATAATAATAAACCCAAAACAATAGGAATTGCAGGCACTACTTTGCCAAAACTGAGCACCTTAATGCTATTACCATATAGAATTAATAGCATATATTCAAAGGAGAAAAGATAGTTTGGATCAAGCATGAGCATATAAGCAAGTCCAATTGACATTTAGAAAATATCTTTTCACAGGAGTGTGCTGCAGCTATAAAGCAGAGCTGCATGATTCAGAGAAAAGATGCAACTGTTTTAAAAAGTTGTCAACATTCCAACATGCTCTGACATACTTCTTCCCTTCTGAATCTGAATCTTTTGCCTCTTTAATCCTACAATTAATTAAAATGAATAAATAAATATGCCAATAAAATAAAATTTCAGAATTATGTAGTTTTTCAATACTAAATGTTAACATTTGTCATTTTTTTATAAGTTGTGGGATAATTAGGCACAATTATTTAGAAAAAATACAAATAACTTTCATTTATTTTATTTTCTAATATAATGATTTAAGCATGATTATCTCAAGAATGGAATACTGGTTCAGCAGACTGATGATTTATGTATGGCCAGTTTTAGTTTTATATTAAAAACTGGATTTTGAATGTAAAAGTCTTAAGTTTTTAAAATTCTAAAATGTATCTTCCTAATTTCAATGTCTCCAAAAGTAAGAGTCTAATGCTTTTTAAGTCAGTTTTGCAGCAATCAACATAAATAGGATCTAACTTCAAACATACTTTGCTTTGATGTTCAAAAGACTGAATACTCATCTCTCTCATGGCAGACTAAGCATACAGGAGTAGGACTAGAATCTTAATGCTGTACAACACATGAAGGGGCAAAATATTTATGGGAGTTAGTTTGGTATAGTAATTAAGGCACCAGGCTAGAAAGTGGGATATTAGGAATTCCAGTGGGTCATCAATTGGGTCACTTTGGTATACATGTGTATTCCCAGCTGAAAAATGCAAGCAAGAACAGTTTGTCTTTTTCTTTGCTATATCAGACTTTCAAAATTTTACAGAGTTTTTAATTGGATCAGTGAAAAATTCTTTGACAGTTAAATTTTAGTGGAACAGTCCATATTATCCTCAAGATCAAGATGAAAAGATCAAACTCCATCAAACTGACTTTTGATTCCTGGTGATTACATGTTCATGCCTATGAATTGTTCTTGGCAATAATAAAGGTATCAATTTGCCTAATTTCTAGATGTTTACCTAAATTCTCAATCCATTTTACAGTCCTGTATTTCCTTGATTCAATCTGGAATACTATTTTTCAAGTTCAGCATTGATTAGGGGCTGCTACTGTTGCGTTTTAATCACGTATTGTCTTATATGTAAAAGTTTGTCTTTTTCCCCCCTTGGATTGTGAGCCGCCCTGAGTCCCCCCAGGGAAAAGGGCGGCATACAAATAAACAATTACAATTACAATTTAAGTCAAGATACAATATTATATATTTTCCCTTTAATCCCATTCCATTTTGTTGTAAAACAGGCCTGGTTTATTCTGTTTCATAAGACATAACAGTTTAACAGTTAACTTAATTGTAGCTTGAGAAATGAAAAATGACTGCTGAACAGCTCAGATACCTACAACAAAGTGAGAGAGAGAGAAAGATGCTTATGGATATTTACTTTAGCTGGGCTTGCAAAGTTTAAATCTGCTATGATTATGTTCAAAACACACTACATTAACTTACTTTGGGGTAAGTCTTCATAGGGTTAAAGACTTAATCAGTTATAATACCTACTAAATTTTTGGGTCTGAAACACAATAGAGGTCTTTAAAAGTCTTAGAGTAACTAATATAGTTGTTTTAATTAAAATAAGTTTCTGAATTAGTTTTAATGATTGCAAATTATTTTTTTCCTATTTTATTTTGCACTTTACATTTGCTTTTGATTTAAAAGACCACTTAGATGTGGTGGGATAAAAATATGTTCAAACACAACCTTTTCCATATAAGATGGTCTTAAACTGATCTATTAATTTCACCAGAAACCTGAAGGCACTTCTAAGATACATCACAAAAATCTGAAGACAAAACCATTATGGCTATCTGTTTAGTTTTTTTTAATTAACGGAAAGCAGGAACAAACCTCTCAGATCTAAAAATATCCAAAGTCCCTCTGAAAAGCATAAGCTCGGTGGTTATAGGTGATTTGAGCTGAGGTCATTCCTGTCCAAGACTGGCCTGTCCTAATCTGCCTCTTACTCCGCTTTTACTGCTCCATCAATGAAAAAGCTTTTGACCAGCATCAGCACTATCCTTTATCCCTCCATCGCTTCCCGCAATACAGCTGCCTCCTTTCTTTCACGCGGAAGAGAGGACTTCAAAGAAGTAAACAAAGAAAGTTTAATCACGTTGTCTCTCTTAATCAATTGTCCCCACGGAAACTGTCATCCAAGTCACCTCGGGAGCGCGTCAACTTTTGAAGGCGGCAGCGGAATTTCCCCTTACTGCCTCTACTTGAACGGAGGGCGTACTGGCGCTCCGTCCTCACCTGGGACATCCCTATTGCCGCCTTGCACAACAGCAGGGATGCCCCTCCAGCCCCATCACCAGGCTCTGTGTGCCTACATCCCTGGCGTCGGGCGGACGCGGTCCAGAATGCTTCGAAATTGGCCCAACCGACTCGTGGGTCGGCGGGAACCTAGCCAAATAATTGCCCTCCGACGACCTCCCCCCTTCTCTCTTTTTTTTTTTTACTCTGACGCACATCCCACCGCTTGAGGCAAGGCGGGAGCTGGGCTGCAGCCCCTTGCAAGCCTCTCCAGGAAGCTACCTGAAGGTAGACCTCCAGGCGCCCTGTTCAGCCGTTCCAAGGCGCGCTTTTTGTCCCGGAGGCTGCATTCAAAGGGCTTTAATCCCCCCCCCCACATCCATAGTGCCCAAGAGGCCAATGCGCCCCAAAAAACCTCAGCACGCCTTCTAGGAAGGCCGTTAGGACGTGTCGCTCCCCACTCGCCTCCTCCCCCTCAATAACAAGAAAAGACAGCAACATCCGGGTGCTTGCAGGAAGGCCTTGTACCGCGCATGCTCCGCTTCGGTCGCTCCTGCTTTGCCACTACCAGCAGTTTAAGGAGACAACAGCGATAAGCTACCGTAGGGGTTTGGTGGGGAGGAGGAAGACGGCGTTGCCACCGCCACCGCTTCACGGTGGGATCGCCTTTTTGTGTTGCGAGGCGGCAGCGGCAGCAATAGCTGCCGGTATAGCCTTTGCGGGAGGATGATTGTGGGGGCGTGTGACAGCCGGCGGCAGCAAAGTCCCCGCGAAGCGCCGCTGGCGACACTCCCGGAGCAGGAGTCGCGCTGAGGGGCAGCGTTGCCGGCGAGGCAGGGCGGCCGGCCGGCGAGGCAGCCAGCCAACGCAACCACCGGGCAACAGGGAATTGCAGCTGCGCCGGGGAGAGAGAGAGAAACTGTGGTGGGCACCCGGCGAGATGATGGACAGCCGCTTCTACTCCCTTTAAGTGAAAAGGGGTGGGAAGTTGAGGCGGCCGCCGTTGTCACTTCTGGGCTCGCAGCCGCACGAGGAGGAGGAGGAGGAAGGGGGGGAAGAGGCAGGCTCGGGCTCCCCTCACCGCGCAGCAGTAGTGGCAAAGAGCCGGAGGGGCGGGCGAGGAGAGTCGGTGCAAAAAGAGGGCCGAGGCTTAGGGGTTTGGACGAGAAAGGAAGGGCAGCCTGCGGAAGACGAAGCGGCCTTCCCGGAGCCTAGAGGGCGCCTAGGGGGTGGGGGTCAGGGACAGAGCCATCTGAGCTGCTCGCTTGAGTGTGGCGTACAAGCGCGCTGGCGTGGCGAGCCGAGCCGCCCCAAAGAAGCCGCCGCGCTACATTAATCTCGCCGCTAGATTTATTTACTTCGTGAGTTCCCCTTCTTCCTTTTCTTCTTCCTGTTCAGCGCTTTCCTCTTCCTTGGTCAGATCCACTCCCTCAACTGATAAGGGTGACTGCTCTGCCCCCTGAGTCCGCGTCTGCCTTGAGCAACCTCTCCCCCCCGCCTCGCGCGCCTTGCTTTCCCACCCTGTGCCCAGACCGAGGAGGGGGGGTGATAATGGTTGGATGAAGAAGGCAAAGCAGGAGGGGGGAAAAGCCGAGACTTCGAGGCGTCCTTCCCTTTGCAGCGGGACCCTTCGCCTTGCCCGCCTGCTCCTTCCCTTTCTCCGCTCGTCTGGATGAGGTGTGTGGCCGGGCGGGAGTAGGAGCCACGGCAAGAGGGGGGTGGAGAGGGGGAGGAGGAGGAGGAGGGGGAGGAAGAAGAAAAGGGTGCGCCGCCGGAGAGACCATGAGGAAATTTAACATCAGAAAGGTGTTGGACGGCCTGGCGGGCTCGTCGTCCTCCTCTTCAGCTTCCTCCTCCTCGCAGCAGCAGCAGGCTGCAACCCGGGAGAACGACATCCAGGAGACCCTCCACTCCGAGCACTTCCAGCTCTGCAAGGTGAATGCTGCAGCCGGTTGGGAAGAAATGGGGTGGGGGGGAGCAGAGGATGATGTAGCCATGATGGGTTCTGCAGACTCTGGACTCCGGTGCTTTTAAAGCTGTCAATTTAATGTGTGTGGTTTTTTTTTTTTAAAAAAAAATTGTGGGTGGGGGAAATAGAGCAACCGCGAGGATGACGTTATGAGGGACCCTCGGCTTTTATTGAGAAGCATCTTCCCCTGAATGTCTATTTATCACTTGAATTTTAAGCCACAGATGTGTACATATATATCTAAGATACTTGGAGGGAAGCCGCTAAATGTGTGCTTCGCTGTTGAACACAATTAAAATGCCACTCTGATGCCATTAGAGGACAGAGTACTAAATGCTCTGCATTACCAGCAAACATGGGGATCTTAACAGTCTTCAGTAAATGGTGTTCTCTAAATATAGAGGGAACAATTCTTCATTTTGGGGATGGAGGAAGAAGTAATACTAATAGGAAGGGATATTTCTTTTCTGATGGGATGCAGTAAATGCAGTTGGAGTCTAAATTCCAAAACGGTGATGCAGCAGATTAATTCACCAGTTGTGCCAAATTGAAACACAAAACGAAGTGGATGTTCCTCTCCACCTTTAGACACCTGTGGCCTAAACTGCTGTAGATCGGCTTGTGGATTGAATACTTTATCTAAATAATGGGTTAGGATTGATCCTTACGATAAAAAACATTTTGGTTTCACTGGCTTTGCCTGTGCTGTTTGCTCACAATGAGTTTAAGTACACCTCTAGTTGTTAAAAAATAAAAATAATAAAAAATAAAAAGGAGGAGCATTGGTGGCCATTGTAATGCATTAAATGCAGAAGTGCCTATGTGTTGTTGTTGTTTTTTAAAAAATAAAGGCCTTCAGAGAAAAAGAAATAGCTCTCCAAAGAGCTATCTTAATAATTAGTGAACACTTAATTTACAGGAATGACTGCATCATCAAATTTCTCAGTCTGTCTCAGATTTTAATACAGTTGTTTAATTTTTGCAAGAGTTTCTAAAAATAGTAAAGTGAGAAGTGAATGATAAATTTATCTATAGGTATTTGAGCAAAGACTTCATTTTGTTTTCTGTATGTTCAGTAAGATTTAAATATATTCTAATCTATTTTCCTCCAAGTTAAAAAAATATTTTGTACATTAAATGAAGTCATTTCTTCCTAAAATATTGGCTTTTTATTTTTCTTTGGTTGCCTGAATCACCATTGCTCCACTACCTTGACTTGACAGACTGTTCGCCATGGTTTCCCCTATCAGCCTTCAGCTTTGTCTTTTGATCCTGTTCAGAAGATACTTGCCATTGGAACACAAACTGGCGCTTTAAGGCTGTATCCTTTTGTTATGTTTTTAAAAGAAAATACTTAAGAAGGCCGTCCTTATGTTCTATTTAGTCCTGGAATTACTGTGACAAAGCACTCTGCAAGCCAGGTATGCATTTGAATGGGGGGAGATAAAAAAGTTGTTCCTTTGCATTTACTTCTGTGTCTGTAATCTAAGTCTTCCAGTATTGGAAGTGTGGGAAAACATGTTGGTTATTTTTACTGTTATTAATTGATAGCTTTTCTGGAAGATTAAAGCAGAGTAATTCTTTTCCATGTTGCAAACCAAAAATGTGAATTAGGATTTGGGGAGTGGTTTTTGCCTTGTACCTTAAAATATGAATCAGAAATGTACCACTGAATTCTGTTATCTAAAATGTTTTGATAAGTAAAATGTTTTTATTGTTGTTTAATGGCAAATGAAGTAGTTTTTATGTGGCTTTCAAGTTTAAAACATGATAGATTATTTCATAACTCAATTAGAGAACCAAAACTGAGCCAATATATGGCTTTGTTGGTAGCACTGATAGCATTGAATGTTTCTTAATAGATAAAAGAAACAATATATTCTCCTTTGGAAAAAACTTTTGAGATATAAGGGAATTGTTGGCAAATGTACATGATCTAGGTACATAGTTAATAAGTGATGGTGTTTCTTTAGTAGAAGTTTAAGGTAAACAAAAGCAATTCATTTGGGGATGGACTAGAGAAACAGTAACTGCTTCTGTATTCTTGCCGAGAAAATTATGTGGACATATCTATGAAGTTACTAAGAGACATTACCTTTTAATCACCTCTCCTGCTATGGCAATATCTTAAATTATAAAAATGATTGTAATGTTAATTTGTTAAAAATTTTAATTTAATTAAAATGTTAATGCTGATTTTATCCTATTTTTTTTAAACTAAAAGATGGGATGAAAGCATTGGTCTTTTTACCAATTACAAACTACAAAAAATACTTCCAATGATGTGTTAATATAATCAAAGAATTTAAAATAAAGGTTGGATGCAATTGATACTTAATCCATGTTTCTCTGTTTACAAACTAAACATCTTTCTGTCTGCATTATAAATGGCAAGTCCTTCTCAACTGGCAGTTTCTGGCTTTGCTTAAGAGAGAATACATGCTACTAATTTGCAGGATGTATAAAGTCCTCTAGAAAAATACTGAACATTTGGGATTGGTTTCCATATATTGACCTGCCCTCATTGAGGGTAGTGTGGAGGTTTATGTTCCATGTGGAGTAAAATAATCAGTTTGGCCCCTTGATGATTCCTTTATTGACACTGCAAATACATTAGAAAGTGGAGGAAGATGCACAGGAGTAAAATTGTGAATCAGTGTAAATCATCTGTTGAAGAAATTATAGCAAAATAACCAGTTGGATAAGAGCTGAACCATTGCATCCTGGGACACAATTTTATGTTAAAAGTCTTAGTTTTCAAATATGGACAGTGGATAAAACTAAACATAAAGACTAGACTAGGTTATTGATGTCAATGGGTATAAGCAGTTGTAATGGTTGTAATGTAAGCAGTTGTAATGGTTGTGTCTATGCTACCCATAGGGTGTTTGTAAGTAAGAATTGAAAATATAAAATGCCTACATTAATTGTAGAAAAATAGTTTTTAATACTGGGACAAGTAACTTGATATGCTTTTCAAATCTTTCTATACACTAAATAATAGAGTTGAGATTATTAGTGTGGTTTTCTACCATAACATGTTCTATAGCCCCTTAGTTGCACCATATTTGCAGAATTGGAATGTGATAATTAATGAGCTATATAGCTTGTACTTCATAAAATTTTGTTAAGTCAGGAAAAACAACATGGATTTGGAATGATAAGGTTGGTTTTTTCCTACTTCCACTGTGCAACAAAAGACATGGAGATAATAGGTTGTCAAAGTCTAGGAATAGGATTTTGTACTTGTCAATCACACATAGAAGCTAAAGGGGACTACTGCCCTATATTTCAAATTCCTGGAGTACGTACTTATTCAGTCCAGTAGCACCATAAACAGCAGTTTCTGGAAAGGTTTGCATAAACACAGCTTGCTTCATTCAATATGGAAACTATAGTGAAAATTCTAAATTTTATAAACGGCTGAAAGCTTTTTTTTTCTAGTTTCTTTTAAATATTTAGTAAAATGTTTAGTGACACCTACTTTCTACTGTTCTTTGTATAAATGTCTATCCATTCCTTTTAAACAAAATTTTAGTTTTATCAACTTTCATCAGACTAGTCAACTTCAACTCTAGTTTGAAGATCCTATATATAAAATTATATTAATAGGGGCTTATACTATTGCTTCCTTGTTCCTTAAGCAACTGCTCCTCTACATGACAAAGAGATTTCAAATCTGGCTCTTTTAAGGGTCCTGGAATTAATGGAATTAATAAACTATACCCAACAATGTACATAGAGGTAGTCCTTGACTTAATCACAATTAAACCCCAAATTTCTGTTGCTAAGCAAGACAATTGTTAAGTGAGTTTTGACCCATTTTACAACCTTTTTTGCCTCAATTGTTAAGTTAATCTCTGCAGTTGTTAACTTAGTAACAAACCTAAGTCTCAAAGGTGCTTTTTCAAAAGGCAACTCGACTTTGTTTTCTCCTTGATGAAGATGTTTCGCTTCTCATCAAAGAAGATTCATCAATTGTAACTGGATGGTTGGGGGGGGGGGGGTGGAAAGAATAGTTCTGAGGTCGTTAAATGAATCTGGCTTCTCTATTAACTTTGCTTGTCAGAATGTCGCAAAATGTGATCACATGGCCTGTGCGATCGCCTGCACGCTTGATGTGTGCTGTGTGCGCATGTGCAGTACAATAAAAATTGTTCTGTGCATGCACAGAAGCGAAAAACAAGATGGCGGCGCTGATTTGGGTGTGTGGCAGGCCTGGGTTGCTGCTGGTTCCAGCGACCCAGGCTGCCAAACCACTACCGGTTCGGTTGAACCGGTCCAAACTGATAGGAACCCACCACTGAAAAGGTACATGCTTTTACGAATTTAGTCCCTTCATTAGATGTTAAAGAGTGGCTACGTTCTCAAAGTACAAAAATTGGGCAATTTCAACTACCCCACCATTCCAAGCATTGGAACCACCGTAGGTTAAATATTGAGATTCATAATCCCTGCAATCTAGCCATTCCACTGCCTCTAATTCAGTAAGCTTAGTTCACATGGTTTAAACAAAATTTATTAGTCAAAAATAGCTATTTGTTTTTTCTGATTTTTGGATACCATAGACTAGCTGCCATTCAGCTCTCTTTCTACAGTGTCTATTTGTTTTAGTATGGTTTATTATTGTAGCATATTTTCAAAAGGTTTCTTTTTTATAACTATTCACTTTCAAGCAATGATCTATAACAATGTCCCTCATGTCAAAAATAATATTCTCTTAAGCCCCCTATAAGTTAGTAACTTCTTGGGTTTTCCTTCCCTGAACAGTTGATCAATTTGAATCAGTTGACTTTGGGATTAGCAAATAATGCCACAGGAGAGCTTCAGGTAGGATTTGCAAAAATTCAACCTTAATAAATCTAAAATTGTGCATGATTGGAAAAACCTATAAGCTATTTTAAATTTTGATGACCCACAGCATTAAACAATATCTCACATTAGAATCTTAATTAGGAGACTTGTATTCCATTTTAGAGAGCCAGTTTGGTGTAGTTAAGGCATAGGCTAGAATCCAGAGATTGTGAGTTCTAGTACTACCCTTAGGCAAGAACCAGCTGAGAGACCTTGGACCAATCACTTTTTCCCCAGCCCTAGGAAGAAGATAGTGGCAAACCACTTATTTAAAAACAAATCTTGCCAAGAAAACCTCGAGGAGTAGTCCAGGCAGTTTCTGAGAATTGGACCTGATTGAACAACAAAAAACTATTTTGAATCAATTGGCATGACTGACTCAGAGTCATCCAGAATTCAGATTCTGTTTTAGCTTAATTCTTAAATGTATTGAAGGATTTTGTTTCTATTAGCACTCCAAATTTTGCAAGCTGTAGAAAAACGAAATTATGATGCAACTATTGACTTAAAGAACTAGCAAAACTCATAAGATACATAAAGCATATTTTTGATAGTTGTCTATTATCATGAGCATAAAACAATATATTTTGGAAACTCAGATTTATAAATTGGATAATACCAGATACTGTTAGTTCAGCATGTGACTAAATTATTAAGTTATTTATTTATTCTATTTAAAATTTCCTTGTATGTTTTTCAAAAAGAAATTTCAGTCATAAAAAGAGAAACACTACAGGTGCTTCTACAGTTCACAGTTCGTCTTCTTTCTTAACTCCTGTTATAACGTTATTTGTGTAAAGTCTCTACTAGAGTATACTTCATAATTGTTAGGAAGTGTAATTTTTTTAAAGGAAGCTTAGATATTTCATCTGCAGTTTCCAGCATACTTAAGCTTCATGAATATGCTAGGACTTCTATTGCCTTGTTAGTTACTTGTGGCAGCTTCCGTTCTGTTTCTCAACTGAAGCTTGATTGCTTAATCCATAAAACTTTGAATAGTAATCTAGTGAGCTTCAGAAAAAGTGTAACTAGTAGTGCTGCTTATAAAGACTAGATTGTATCCCAAGATCTGAGATAAAATTTTCTTCTTGTTGGTTGACAGTTACTGAGCAAAGAATCCTTTTTTTCATGATTGACCAAATATTCTTACTGATAGCATGGTAAATAAAATTACATAATAAAAGTAATAGATGTGAGCGACATCTTATTAACAAGATAGGTTAAACCATTTGAAAATAGATTTATAAATATTTATTATGATCAAATTATTTGTGTGATCAATTCTGAAATTACATATTTTGTATAAAATGTTATGAACATATTTCTAGTTGCTTAATAAAATTGTTTTATTGTGAACTACTTTTCCTTCTTTCTTTTTTCTTTTCTTTTTTTTCCCCGATGTTGAAATCTTTTTATTTTCCATTTTCCATTTTCATACAGTCACATATATACTGTGCATAACCGGGGCCATACAACATTAAGCAATAATCACAGCAGTTCCTCTTGTCAGCAATACCCCCAGAAATATAAATAAAATAAAACTCAAACTCAAACTCAAATAGAAACCCAATATACCTCTTCCACTCTCCATACACCTCTTTCTTCTGCCCCCCTCCAACTTACTATCTTCCCTCCATCATTCCCCTCTACCCTACTTCCACTCCCCCTCTACCACTCCTCTCTCCCAGTCCACTCCCTCCCTTCCTTCTCACCCTCAACTACTTTTCCTTCTTTGAAAGTTCTGTGAAAGATTTCATAGATGATTATAAAATCATAAGTTTTGCCTTATCCTGTAAGGCTTAATAGAAAAGGTGATAATATCCTAGGAGCAAAATTTTGACCCCAGAATATGTGGGTTTATGAGTATGATGCTTATGTATTAAGTGTACTTTATATAGTTCAGTCAGCTAACACAATGTTTGTGTGTGCATGATTAACTGTGCTTCGCATACAAGATGATTCTGCTGAGGTTATATAAATGTAAAGATTACTAATACAGTGCCCACTTGTTCATTATTCTTTGGGTATATGTACTCGATGTAGGCATTTTTTAAGAGCTCAAGGTTAGCACTGGCTTGCTTTGGTATGTGCGTATACATGATATGGATGTTCTTTTGTCATATTTTTAGTGTTCTTTGTACAAATAAAAAGTATCAGTAGGCCTTTTATTGCACTTTCCCCAATTGGCAAATAAAAACATCAAAGAACAACAGGAAAGCTTTTCCTGACCTTGGGCCCTGGCAGGTAGTCTGGAAAGGAAGCAAGATGTCAATGCCTGCAAAAAAAATAATTGAAACAGATTTTTAAAAAAATCAAAACTTTACAGGAAAAATGTTTTGAAATACTGTTAGTTGTGCATTGAGATTATATTGAAAAGATCTCTAATGTGTTTGTGGGCAGGTTATTTTTAATGGCAGATTCCACTCTAAAGAGGTTTTCCAGTGGGTGAGAGTAGAGGTATGCTGCGTGATTCCTCAGTAACAGTTTTTGGGAACTTGGTTGAAAGTAGCACTCAGGATGGCTTAGCATATAACAAAGAAATATCAATTCATATCTGGTTCACATTGCTTGTCATGGTCATAACATTTTAAATCTTTCAACTTGTAAAAGTGGAATAAAGAATACTCATACAGTTTTGAATTTTACTGAATAAGAACACGATGTTTTGAATGAGGTATTTTTTCTTAGCTCAAGCTAAAATAAACATGCCTTCATGCACAGCTCTAGAGTACATTATAAAAGAGTGAAATTGAGTATTCCACTAATGATGTACTTAGTGGCCTTCCATATAATGCTTTATGAAATAATGTGATTGTTCAAACAGCATGTTTTTTGTGTAATCTTCAATTATATGAAGGCTGTAGTTACAGACCAAGTTGTTCAAGGTTTATAGGGCAACCTGCTAGAATGGATGCTTCTTAATGGAATTTAAAATCTGAAACTTTAAGTCTCTTTGGTAATGTTACCTAAGATTAAAAAATTGACTAAGTTCATGCTCTGTACTAAACCATTACAATTTTGTCATATGTGTAAATAAGACCAATGTGGCTTATTCAACAAATCATGCCATAAAATTAAGGCAAAGCATGCTGTGTGATTTCAGCTATAAGATTAAATGCTGTCACTGTAACTTTAAATGCTATAATTGTAATAACGTTTTGAACTCTAGTATTTAGTTCTTTTTAGAAATTAATTGAAGATCTCATTAACAAATATTGATTGGAGTTAAGCAATTATTATTCGCAACAACAGAATTGTATCACAGCGGCCAGTTGTTTCGCCGGATTTGGCATTGATTACTAGTCGGGCCCCACCCAGGGGCCTAGGATGTCGTAATGTATTTTTGTAATATGTGTGCTGATCCAAACAGCAATTATTATTATTATTATTATACAATTGTATCACAGCGGCCAGTTGTTTCACCGGATTTGGCATTGATTACTAGTCGGGCCCCACCCAGGGGCCTAGGATGTCGTAACGTATTTTCGTAATATGCGTGCAGATCCAAGCAGTGCGGCTTTTTGCATTTGACTGATGGTGATTTTGTCAATTTTTAACTGTTTTAAATGTAATTCCAGTGCTTTTGGAATAGCACCCAGTGTGCCAATTACAACTAGAATTACCACTGCTGGTTTGTGCCATAGTAGTTGAATTTCGATTTTTTCATCCTGGTATTTTGCGATTTTTTCATGTTCCTTCTCGGCGACCCTGCTATCACCTGGTATTGCAATGTCTATGATTGTGACCTTATTTTTCTCAACCAGTGTGATGTCTGGTGTATTATGTGCCAGTATTTTTTCCGTTTGTATACGGAAATCCCACAAGATCTTGACCATCTGATTTTCGGTGACTTTTTCAGGCTGATGTTCCCACCAGTTTGTTGCTGTTTTAATATTATAATTTTTGCATAAATTCCATTGGATCATTTGTGCTACTGAATTGTGCCGCAATTTATAATCAGTCTGCATGATTTTTTTACAGCAGCTGAGTATGTGATCAAGTTTCATCAGCTTCTTTGCAAAGTCTGCATTTGGCATCATGAGAGGATTTTTCGATTTTGGCCTTAATGGCATTTGTGCGGATAGCTTGTTCTTGCGCAGCCAGGATTAGTGACTCTGTTTCTTTCTTTAATGTACCTGTTGTTAACCATAACCAAGTTTGTTCACTGTCCACTTTATCTTTTATTTTTTCCAGAAATTGGCCATGTGCTTTGTTCTGCCAACTCTCCATTCTTGATTTTATCACATCTTTTCTGTATTCTTGTTTCGTATGTTGGGCCTTCAGTATATTTTTGTTCTTTACTTCGATTACTAGATGTTCTTGACTTTCTTTTAAATAATCAGCCAGTGCATGTTTTTATTCTTCAACTGTTTGCTTCACTTGTAATAATCCTCTGCCACCTGATTTTCGGGGCAGGTATAGTCTATCAGATGCTAGTCGTTGTTCACTAACATTTGAATCTGGATATTGTTGTTTCCATAATTCATACATTCGCTTTAAATAACCTCTTTTTTCTGGCTCTGAGTTGTAGTAACAGGCCATTATGGCACGGTTTTCATCTGCACTATATTTTTGTCGTTTTGTTGGCTGGTCCACTTGTAGCCCACTTGTCGACGGATGTCCAGGGACCCCAACATCCGCTGCAACCCTTGTTAACCCACGCAACGACCGATGTGGTATAAAATTTTTATTCGTTTCTTTCACCATATTGTATGGGTTGGCGGGTTTTTTTTTATGGGGCCAGGTTGCCAACCTGACCCAACCCTCCTCCTTTTTCATCCGGGCTTGGGACCGGCAACGGCGGAGTTGTTGTTGTTGTTGTTGTTATTATTATTATACAATTGTATCACAGCGGCCAGTTGTTTCGCCGGATTTGGCATTGGTTACTAGTCGGGCCCCACCCAGGGGCCTAGGACGTTGTAACGTATTTTCGTAATATGCATGCAGATCCAAGCAGTGCGGCTTTTTGCATTTGACTGATGGTGATTTTGTCAATTTTTAACTGTTTTAAATGTAATTCCAGTGCTTTTGGAATAGCACCCAGTGTGCCAATTACCACTGGAATTACCACTGCTGGTTTGTGCCATAGTCATTGAATTTCAATTTTTAAGTCCTGATATTTTGCGATTTTTTCATGTTCCTTCTCGGCGACCCTGCTATCCCCTGGTATTGCGATGTCTATGATTGTGACCTTATTTTTCTCAACCAGTGTGATGTCTGGTGTATTATGCGCCAGTATTTTGTCTGTTTGTATACGGAAATCCCACAAGATCTTGACCATCTGATTTTCGGTGACTTTTTCAGGCTGATGTTCCCACCAGTTTGTTGCTGTTTTAATATTATAATTTTTGCACAAATTCCAATGGATCATTTGTGCTACTGAATTGTGCCGCAATTTATAATCAGTCTGCGTGATTTTTTTACAGCAGCTGAGTATGTGATCAACAGTTTCATCAGCTTCTTTGCAAAGTCTGCATTTGGCATCATCAGAGGATTTTTCGATTTTGGCCTTAATGGCATTCGTGCGGATAGCTTGTTCTTGCGCAGCCAGGATTAGTGACTCTGTTTCTTTCTTTAATGTACCTGTTGTTAACCATAACCAAGTTTGTTCACTGTCCACTTTATCTTTTATTTTTTCCAGAAATTGGCCATGCAGTGCTTTGTTCTGCCAACTCTCCATTCTTGATTTTATCACATCTTTTCTGTATTCTTGTTTCGTCTGTTGGGCCTTCAGTAGATTATTATTATTATTATTATTATTATTGTTGTTGTTGTTATTGTTATTATTATTATTATTATTATTATTATTATTATTATTATTATGTGTGGTTAATCTTTGGTGAGATTCACAGCCTTTGGGGCTGGTTGGTAGCTCAACAGCTCAAGTCCTAACCAAAGACCTAGGAACAGTTAAGGTAACGTTGGAGAATATAAGTTGTTTCAAGTAGGGTGGCTTTTTGTAGAGTCAGAATGTTCAAGTCAGGTAAATGTAGAATTTTCAAATAGCGAGGTAGCCCTTTAGGTATTGCTCCAAGGGTTCCAATTACAATTGGGACAACACTCGATTTCTTTTTCCACAGTCGCTCAGCTTCAATTTGCAAGTCCTGGTATTTTGTGATTTTTTCTTGCTGTTTATCTTCAATTTGTGCATCACCAGGTATTGCAATGTCAATGAACCATATTTTTTTTCTTTTCAATTATTGTTATGTCAGGTGTGTTGTAGGCCAAGTGTCTGTCAGTCTGGATTGTGAAGTCCCACAAGATCTTGCCTTTCTCATTCTCTAAAACCTTCTCAACCTGATGGTCCCAGTGGTTTTTGCTATACTCAAATCCAAACTTTTGGCACAATTTCCAGTGAATAATCTTAGCAACGCGGTCATGGCATTGTAGGTAGTCAGTTTGTGCTGCACCCGCTGATCAAGTGGTCGACTGTCATCTTTCTCATTACAGAGGTGACATTTGCTGTTGGTGGTAACATGTTGAATTTTTGCCTTCATGCAGTTTGTGGCTGAGGCTTGTTCTTGAGCTGCCAAAATAAACCCTTCTGTTTCTTTTTTCAATGCTCCTGATCTTAACCAGTTCCAAGTTAGCTTTTGGTCAGCTTTGCTTTCAATACTTTTCAAGTATTGGCCATGCATAGCTTTGCTTTTCCAATTTTTAGCTCGCTTCTCAATTATTTCTTTCTTATATTCAGCTTTTAACTTAGTTGTCTTCAAAAGGCCTCCTTTATTTACTTCCTTAATCATTGGTTTTTCACTTTTCTGGATGTAATCATCCAAGCTGTATCTTTCTTCTTCCACAGTCTGCTTTACTTGTAGGAGTCCTCGACCACCTTCTGCTCTTGGTAGATACAATCAGTCATCATCACTTTTAGGGTGCAGGACATGATTCATTGTCATAAGCTTCCTTGTTTTTCTGTCCAAATTGTCCAACTCCATCTGGGTCCAGTCAATTATTCCTGCAGAGTATCGAATTACAGGTATAGCCCAGGTATTTATGGCTTTTATGATGTTTGGACTTTAATATCTTGCAAATTCATTGAATGTACTTGGCTGAGGTTAATTCCTTGACTTAATTATGCATTAAGTCAGAGGCCTCTAAAATTCCCTAGTACTTGTAGCCTTCTTCTGGTTTTACTGCCTTTATCATTTCTTCATTCTCAAGTTGTATTCCATTATCTTCTAGGACCTTGCCTGCCTTGGTTGCCATTGTTGCACATTTGTCAATTCCAAACTGCATACCAATGTCTTGGCTAAATTCTTTTGTGCTTTCAATTAATAAATTCAGTTCAGCTTTTGTTTTATCAAACAGCTTCAAATCATCCATGTATACCAAGTGTGAAATTTTCAGTCCTTTCTTTGCAAGTTCGTATCCACAGTTCACCTTCTTCAAAATGGTTGTCAGTGGTAGCATTGAGAGTATAAAAAGTAGGGGTGAAAGGGAATCACCCTGGAAAATGCCTCGTTTAATTTAAGCTTCACCCAGTTCTTCTCCATTAGCCATAAGCTTTGTTTTCCAGAGGTTCATTAAAGTTTTGTTGCTGCTATTACTACTACTACTACTACTACTACTACTACTACTACTACTATTATTATTATTATTATTATTATTATTATTATTATTATTATTATTATTATTATACAATTGTATCACAGTGGCCAGTTGTTTCGCCGGATTTGGCATTGGTTACTAGTCGGGCCCCACCCAGGGGCCTAGGACGTCGTAACGTATTTTCGTAATATGCGTGCAGATCCAAGCAGTGCGGCTTTTTGCATTTGACTGATGGTGATTTTGTCAATAATAATATTATTATTATTATTATTATTATTATTATTATTATTATTATTATTGGTCGTATAGTCAGAGAGATGCTTAAACTGGATTTGGGATTTTTATCCACCTATAGAGTCCTACCCTAAGGACTTGGAATAAGCAAATGTTGTTTGATAGTGTTTAAGGCATCCTCACAGGATGTGATTTCAAGCAAAATTGCATTTTGCAATTGATTTGTGGTGATTTTGACAATACCAGTGGTGTTCGCAAAGTGCTCCAGATGCTCGGATTGCACCCAAGGTACCTATTACGTTGATGCTGTCTTTGCTTTCTTTTGTCACATTCATTCTATTTGCAGATCTTTATATTTTGTTACTTTCTACAGTTCTTTAACTTCTCCAAATAATGTCACATCCATTATCCAGATTTTTTTGTCTTTTTTTATCAACAATTGTTAAATCTAGGTGTTATGTGGCAGGTACTTGTCTGTCTAAATTCTAAAGTCCCAGAGTACTTTAGCTTCTATTTTCTATTACTTTTCTGTTACTTAGTCTACTTTGTGCTTTCACCTATTTTTCTTGCAAACAAATGGTATTTCTTGCAGATATTGTTGCTAGTTTATCATGCCCTTTTTTTGGGTAATAAGTTTGTGAAATTTTCTTGCAGTGGTTAAATAGGTGGGCCACTGTTTCTTAAGTTTCTCTGAATAAGCAGCATTTGCTATCATTTGCTATCATTTGCTGCCTTCTCAGTCCTGGCTTTGTATGCATTTGTTCTTAAAGCTTGGGCTTGTGCAGCCAGAATTAGTCTGTCTGTCTCTTATTTCAACTTTCCTGCTCTTAGCCATTGCCAGGTCTTCTTGTTATCTGCTTTGCTTGCTATTTTTTAAGTACTGGCCATGTAATGTTTTGCCCTGCCTTATCTCTTTTCTAAACTTCATTTGGTCTGTATTGTAGGCCATATTATAGGCCAGTTTGGGCTTTCCAGTACTCAGTAAGCCTTCATGGTATACTAGCTTCAGTGCATCTTCTTCACTGTCCTTCAGATATTCTTCCAATGCCCTTTTTTCCTTCTTCAACTGTCTAGTGCACTTACAGCATTCTATGCCCACCTATTTTCTTTGGTAAGTAGAATCTGACAACTTTACTGTGTGGATTTAGGTAAGGTGACCAGATTTTCAGATTGGTAAAGAGGGACACCATTGACGGGGGGGGGGGGGTTGATTAAAAATTTTATATTTTGTCAAAAGGTCACCCCAGGACACTGAAATCATCATAAATACGAATCTGTTGTCAAACAAAATTTTGATCACGTGACCATGAGGATGCTGCAATGGTCGCTAAGTGTGAAAAATGGTCGCAACGGTCGCTAAGTGTGAAAAATGGTCATCAGTCACTTTTTTCAATGCCATTGTAACTTTGGTCACTAAATGTTTTCCCCCTCCTCGAGACACCTCACTTCTTCCTTCATTCCTCTTGCTTATCTACCTTCACCTTATCCGTCTTCTGCTCTTTCCTTCTCTTCCTTCCTTTCTCCTTCCATCCTCTCTTCTTTCCTCACTCACTCACTCCCTTCCTCCTTTTCTCTTCCTTCCTCCTTCCATTCTTTCAACTTCCTTTCTTTTGCCTATCTACCTTCTCTGTCTTTCTGCTCTTTCCATTTCTCTCTTCCTCTTCGCTTCTGTTCCTTCCTCCTTCCATCCTTTCACCTTCCCTCCTTCCTATTTCTTCCTTCTTCTTTCCTTCTGCCTATCTACCTTCACCTTCTCTGTCTTTCTGCTCTTTCCCTGTCTTCCCCTTTCCTCCCTCCCTCCCTTCTTTCCTTTCTAGTTCCATCTTTTCTTTTTTCTCTCTCCCTCCCTTTTTCTTCCTTCCTTCCTTCCTCCTTCCTTTTGCCTATCAACTTCATCCTCCTTGTCTTTCTGCTCTTTCCCTCTCTTCCCCTTTTCTTCCTACCTCCTTCCCTCTTTTCTCCCTCCCTTCTTTTTCTTCCTTTCTTCTTTCTTCTTCCTCATTCTCCTTCCTCCTTCTTTCTCCTTCCTTCAATCTTTTCTCCTTCCATCTTCTCCCCCCTCCCTTCTTCTTTTCCTTCCCCCTCCCTCCTTCCTTCCTCTCCTTCCCACTCTCTCCTTGGGAGGGGTTGGAGTTGGGGGTGGCAGCAGAGACCAAATAAAGTCAGAAAATCTTATTAAAACTTTCCTATTTGTTGGATTGCCTTGCTGCGAACTTATAAACCAAATCAGGGGAACATTTTGCAACTGAGGGTGCTGCAAGGAGAGGCAGCCCTGCCCCAGTTTTGCAAGGAATGAGAAACAGTGCTTTAAACCGAAGCAACTGCAATCGGAACCGCAGACAGGGAAAGAAAGAAAGAAAGATCCTTGTAGCACAAAACCCACCTTTGCATGGTTGTGAGAACATAAACAAAAAAAAAAAAAAAAAAAAAGCACAGCGTCCCTCCGCCCTCTGAATGGGACTCAGCGTGACTCCGAGCCGGGCGGGGAGATAAGCACCTTCATTTGCATTCTCTGCGACCATGATGCTTTGCAAGGAACATTTCCCCGGGCTTTTTGCAGATTTTTCCTTTCGTGCTTAAAAAAAAAAGAACGGGACTTCTTTAAAACGCCACAGGGCTTTCAGCCTCACAAAAATGCAACCTCTTCCTTCGTCCTCCTCCTCCTCTGTCACTAACAACTGGGGGCTCAGAAATCGGAGTGAAAAGCCAGTCCTCCATCTCTTCCCTCTTCCTGGATTCACTCCGAAGTTTTAAATCTCCATTCTGTGCATAAACACTTCCTCCCTTTCTCTCTCTCTCTCTCTCTCTCTCTCTCTCTCTCTTTCTCTCTCTCTCTCTCTCTCTCTCTATCTATCTATCTATCTATCTATCTATCTGTTTGTCTCTCACTCTCTGTGTGGCTCTTTGCCTCTATCTCCCTCCCTCCCTCTCTCTCCCTCTGTCATTCTCTGTGTGTGTCTGTCTCTCTCTCTGTCTCTCCTCCCTCCCTGTGTGTGTGTATGTGTGTGGGGGGATCCCTGCCACCGCGGATGGACTCCGGACTAGTGGAGCCCCCTCGTCCTCCTTTTTAACCAGGCGATCTTCGGCTGCTGCACAATCCCAAGGGCACGCACTGCCCGGTTTGCTAAATCCGGTGCGGCTTCAGAGAAAGAAGGCATGTGAGAAAGCCCCCCCCCCATCACCGCTGCCTGAACATTTGAATGAAGGAGGCTGCAAGCTCCTTTGTCCTCGGCTATGCAATTTTCTTTCGTTCTCTGCTGCCCGAACAAGTGAATGAGGCAGAGGGAGAATGAAAGGAGATTGCGTCCCTTCTGTCTCCCCGTTGCTCAAAAAAGCAACTGCGGGAAGGTCCTTTGGTGGCGGCAGGCGTCCTAGAACCTGCCTGCTAGCAAAGGACCTTCCCAGAGTTGCTTTTCTGAGCAACGGGGAGACAGAAGGGACAAAATACCGGCCGGCTGGGACGGGTATACACAATGATGCCAGACCAAGATTCCTCCACGATCCCCAGGAAGAGGCAGAAAAGCGAAAAGCAGCCACAGCATCGGTGGGCGGAGAGAGGAAAGGAAGCTGCAGCCGAAGGGGGAGACGCTCGCTATGGTTCCCTGCTAGAAGCAGCCAAGGGCTGCGTCCACCGCTCGTGGCTTCCAGGCGCCGTTTGGCAACGGGAGGCCAGCAACCACCGCAGCAGCAACATATTCCCTTGGCAAAGGCAGACGCAACTCCCCGGCGCGCACACACACACGGCCCCGCACACTCCCCTTCCACGGCTGGCTCCCTTCCCTAAATTCCTAAAGGCTCCGCTTCGCGGGAGCCAGTACTGTCGCCCGCTTTTCTTCTCTCTCCGTTGTGCTCTGAGCTCCGCCTACCCTATAACACTGTGACCTTTCCTCTGACAGAAATGTAAATTTTTAGGGAAGGAAGCGCGGAGTGATGGTCTCGGCCGATCGGACCTTCTTGGCCGCCTTTGCCGTTTCCAGCCTCGGTGCAGGGGTAAATGTGGTGCCCTTGCGGCGGCTCCACCCCCACCCTTCCCCTACCTGCAGCCCCCCCCCCCGGCCTGGAGGGGGTGTCTCCCGGGGGAGCCCGGCTCGTTTCTTCCATGCAGGAGTTGTCGGCAGGCGCAGGTGTGCTTTGTTTTTGGCGGGCATGCGGCACTCTTGCTCCACTGGGCTCCTGGTACCCTCCCTTCAGCCCCGTTCAGACAAGCTCTTTGGCTGCACCCACGTTTGCTTTGACAGAAATCACTGCAGCCCCAAGTGCGCCGATCTCGGTGTTTTTCGCATCGGGGCGTGCTGCAAGAAGAGGGAGTGAGTTAAGACCTTTTCTAGCCGGCGCAAAGGACTTCCCAAGACTTGCTTTGCAGCAATCCAGACTCACTCCCTCCCTCTTGCAGCCCGCCCCATGCGAATTCCCCCCCTCCCTGCATCTTCTCCCGGGTTTCTCTCTCAGGGTAGGGAGGCCGCGGGCTGGTAGTAGCTGCCGTGGTCTGACTTTCCCTCCCCCCGCCTCCTCCACTAGCCTTTGTCCCTCCACAGTAGGGTGGCTGGGGGAGGAGACCGCCCGCCCGCCCAACTCCGCAAAGCGGGAGAAGGAGAGGAGGGCCGTCTCCTCCCCCCAGCCGCCCTACTGTGGAGGAACAAAGGCTAGTGGAGGAGGCGGGGGGAAAGCCAGACTCCCTAGAGAAGGCCTTCCCTTGCTAAATGCCGCCGCCCCCCACCCGAAGTGGTGAAGCCTCCCGATTCCCACCGGTTACTCACCAGTGAAGCAGCAAATGCAAACGGCGAAGGCAAAATGAAATGGAGACTCGCACGGCGTGCTTAAGCGGACTCCAGCCAATCAGTGAGCTGGCTGGGATGCCGCATGCTTAAAGTTTTCCATCCCAGCCAGCTCACTGATTGGCTGGAGTCCAGGCCAATCAGTGAGCGGCAGGCTGGGCTGGCTTAGATTTTTAGTGTAGAATAGAATAGATGGGGGAACGGAACGAGCGAGCTAGCGGCAGCTGATGGGCGGGGGAGCCAGCGAGCGCCAAAATAAAGTGGGGTTTTTTGGGAACGGCCCGGGACGCGGGAAAAATTATGAAAACGTGTGCCTGTCCTGCCAGATGCGGGACGTCTGGTCACCCTAGTTTAGGGCATGGTTTATTGTCATTCTTTTTCTGATCTTCCTATCCAGGTTTTTTTTAACTTCTTTTTGAGTCCAGTCCACTATTTCAGCTGTGTCTCTAATTATTGAATTGCCCAGGTATTAACTGTCCTGATGTTGTTTCTGTAGTATTCACTACATTCACTATTATATGAAATGCTAGTAATTATTTCATCACTGTTAAAAAGATTTTCAAATTACTTCCAGAAATTTGACAATGTACCTTTGACACCCCATTAGGATTGTGAGAGATAATTTGTTCAAAAAGAAAAATGTGACTTGGAATTCATATGAGCACACACTTACCACCTGTTGGGAACACCTTAAACAAATTAATCTTTTCCTAGAATTGCTTATTGACTTTGAAGGCCACCCATTAAAAACCCAATAAAGCTGCAGTTACTTTAAAGTATTTCTGAGAAGTGATATAAGAACATCAATGCAAATTTTAAATCACATATTGCCCTTCAAATTCAATCCTATGTCCACTTATATTTTTCTATTTCTTTACACTTGGTTTCTTTATCAAAAGTAAATGGAGGTCCTTCTTGAAGCTCCAGAAACCTAAGAATGCTTTCTATTAAAATGGAGATAAACATTTTGGCTGTGGCAGATCTTTTGATTAAAAGCTTATATTTTCTATAATTTTGGGTTTTATGATATTTAGGTTGATTCCTCCAAAGTCTTATTTACTCTTTGGTCACAATCCTTGCCATTTTAGCAACTTTTACTGCACATTGCTATCCTCTGAATATTCACGGCTATGAGAGGAAAGTAATCTCATGCACATTTCTGGAAGTTCATCCAGGCATATATAAACATTAAGTTCCCAGTATGAGTCAGGACATTCAGAAGATGTAAAAATATTGCTTTGTGTTGTATGGGTCAAACAAATGCCAAATTCTTTTACAGTGGGTTCCAGCTATAGGGACTTCTTGGCTTCACTCCACCAACTGCTGTGGGCACCAGCTGTCACTAGACTCTTCTGAGAATCTAATCAGCTGCCATATTCTGCTGGAGGAGGGGAACTCTGCTTCTTTTCTTGATAATCATGCTATCATGATTCTAGCAAATTATTCGTTTTATTTTGAGGAATTTAGCCACAGAATATTTTAGCTGAATAATTTCATTATTATTGGGCTTTCTTTGTTGCTGTGCAGTGGTACAGATTTAACAGGAAAAAAATGTCCCTCAGAGTGACCAGACATATGCACATAGCATCTATCTTAAAAAAGCTAAGTTTGTGTGGCTGCCTTGCTAAGCTGCAGCACAATTCTAGGAAAGGAGCATATATTGTTTACAGAGTTAAAAACAGAAGTTATGTTTTGCACCTCTGCAAATATTGAAGGACCTTTTAGCCTTTGAACTTAAAACACTGCACAGTCTTACTGGACATACAGTAGGAACTTATTTTTTGTATCCTTATGTTATAAAGAATTTCCATATGAGATAGGCCTGTAATTTTTTGTTTTCTTACTGTCTAAATTGATTGTTTATTGTGAAATCTCCATGTCATACTCTCAATTTGCAGGAAAAGATTCATAAGTGATCATCCACTTTATGTTTATTGGATTTTTCCAATACTGTTTCTCTTGACTGATTTGCCTACTCCATTGTAACTCAGTGGGTAGCTCACTGCAGTGCAGCAGTATGGACAGTTAAATGTGCATGTTACACCTCTGGTACCTGAGATGCATTGTTTGCCAATTTGCTTTGGGTCCAATTCAAGGTGCTGATTATAACTTTTAAAGTTCGACATAGCATGGACTGAGATATTTGAGGGACTAACTGTTCCAATTATATCTATTATTTCCTCTGGCAAGGGAGCATGTTGTGGGTACCATTGGACAGGGAGTGTCATCAGGCAGGGCCCTAGGAAGAATGCCTTTTCTACCACAGTCCCCACTCTGCAGATCATCATCCCTGCCAAGGTGAGACTGGGCCCAACCCTGTTGGCCTATCAGAAGGCCTTTAAAATAATGGTTTTGCCAACTAGTTTGAAGATTGCATTAGAGTATAGTTTGCTGGATGGGTGTATGACAGTTAATGGAATGCATTTTATCTTTGTTTTGTTGCCATTTTTATTATTTCTTCTTCTAGTTTTTAGTTTTAATTCAGATTGGTTCTTTTGATTTTTTTAAAATATATTTTGATTATTATGTATGCTGCCCAGAGTTTCTTCTATGTAGGATGGTTGGCTGTACAAATGGGACTAAACAAATGAATAAATATTGTTTTAGTGCCACACAATTTATTTGGTGATCAAATATAAATAGCAAAATATTTAAGTTTTAGGATTATTATGAAGCTGTTCTATGCAATTTATAGTAGTCAACTTCAAAATGATAAAAAGTGCCCCACATACTGTATGCTGGCTGGTACATTTTTATGTCAGAGTTATTACCTGTAAGAAATAATTTATTAGTTTGAATGGAACACTGAGGGTTACATATATAAAAAGTCTATGAATAATAGGAGAGTCTGCTACAAACTGTTTATGGCTTACATTTACTAGCTTTAGAAGCTATCTCTCTTAATGTCTGCATTTTCTTTTCTTTTTTGACTTTTGATTCTCTTTCACAGCAGATAAGTATAATTTATATTAAGCTTTTACTTGAGGTTAAAACTTAATTTTCATTTTTATTACTCTTTATCATTCTTTGTAAACATCAAATTGTATGTCATTTAATTATTTTTTGTTTCATGCAAAAAGTCCAAAGGATTTTTTTTAACTAGCATTAAAATTAATGCCTTTTCTCTAATCAGAGCCGTCAATTTTACCAGCTCTATTCTTCTGTTATAGGTAATGTCCATTGTTATGCATATAAAAGTCTTCTTTTGTTGTCATTTATCAAAACAAATGTTTTGATTTATCAAAAAATGTTTTCCAACTGTTGGTCCACCAGTCCCAAAGTAATATCTCTGGGTTTCAACTGTATATTAGTTTTTACAAACTTCTGAATTAATTGTGCATTTGAATCCAATTATTTTTGGCTTTTGAACCTGTCCAACAAGCATGATAAAATGTTCTCTCCTGTTGGCTGCATTTCCAAAATACATTTGAGATTGAACAATTTTAGACAAAAATTTTTTGGGGTGGCAAATACCAGCACCACATTATTTTATAAAACATTTTTTTAAAGATTATAATGTGAATTTCAACCCTCTCATGCAGATATCCCATTGTTCCATTTGTATATTATCTTTTTCTTGTGCCATATCCGTTATCAGACATTAGCGATCATGTTGGCGATCCTATTTTTATCAACAGCCGCACAAAAAAGTGCTGTTGAGTTTTGTCCAAACCAGTCCCTTAGATTTTGAAGCCATGATGATGTTCTTCTGCCTGGACCTCATTTGCCTTCAATCTTTCCTTGGAGGATTAAGTGAATAGCAATAGCAATAGCAGTTAGACTTATATACCACTTCATAGGGCTTTCAGCCCTCTCTAAGTGGTTTACAGAGTCAGCATATTGCCCCCAACAACAATCCGGGTCCTCATTTTACCCACCTCGGAAGGATGGAAGGCTGAGTCAACCCTGAGCCGGTGAGATTTGAACAGCCGAACTGCAGAACTGCAGTCAGCTGAAGTAGCCTGCAGTGCTGCATTTAACCACTGCGCCACCTCGGCTCTAATATATACACATATACACATATATTATTGTATATTATACACAAAAGTTTTGTTCATTTATCAAACATTCTTTCCCTTGTTTATCTTCTATTTTAAATTTTAATGGTAGTTTATAGTTTTTAGCAATAATATGTTCATTTTTGTACATAATTCTATTTCAAATTTCTTCTTTTTGTGTTTACTGCCCAAAGTCTTTTTATTTACTTTAATAATTGTACATAGGAAAACCATTGACATATATATCCTTCTGATATAAAATTCTCTTTTAATATTACTTAAAAATCTCCTGAAAGAGATTTCTAATATATCACTATAAGTTAACCATTATCCTTCGTTATCATGCCTTTTTGGTAATATGCTTCTTGTGGCGACAAGACATAAACATATTTTCAGACATAACCTAAATGTCTATGTGTTCCATACTCTTAATATGGCATGTCCAATAAAATGATTTTTGAACTCAACATTAACTTTAACTTTGTCATACCATAAATAAGTGTGCCACCCAAATCTCAAATCATGCCTTTCTACTTCAATAATCTTCTATTTGACAGTATCACCAAATCTTTCATCCAAACTAGATAACTTGCAAAATATAATTTTAAATCAGCTAGACTTAAGTCTCTTCTTTAGCATCTTGTAATACCTTGTACGTAACATTGAATTTAAGAAAAACCATAGTTCTAGAATTTTTTGCTTTCAACACTAGTTTTTAAAGTACATCTTTTTTGTTGGTGTTGCAATTATACAATTCTTTATTCAGTTCATATTCACTTTGAGGTAGGTCTTCCTAAATTCAGCTGTATTTTTAATAGTGTCTAGTTTATTCCTCCTCAGGTTTGTTTAATTAAGCCTGAGATATCAAAAGCTGCCTTCACAAATGATGACTGAAGAGCTTAGTCCTAAATGTAATTTCCAGGTTTCTAAATTGGATTTACGTATTGTTTCTTCAAATTGTAGAGGTGTATGTATATTGCTTCAGCACAAGTGCTCGCTCCAAGCAAGGCTTCATTTGCCACCTTTCCCAAGGAAAAGGCCTCTTGTGGAAGCATGTGACATCAGAAATAGCTTTAGGCTACAACTGAGTAGGCACTGACCCAGGGCACCAAAGCTTAGGGGGTGCCAGTACTGCCCCTCCTGTGAATTGTTCTAAAATTGAAAATTTTTCCATTGGTAGGAGTTGGCTCCATCAGCAAATATGAGGTACATATATTCTTGAGCCAAACTTCCTGGCATGTTTTACCAAACAGTAGGGCTTGCACTGCCATTTCCTAGTCAAAAAAGCTGGTAATGTAACAGTGAGTGCCTATTGCCTTATTGAATCTTCAAAGCACAAGATTAGTTTTTTTTAAAAAAAGGACAGGGTCTTGGAAACCTGAATTTTGACTGAGTTATTAAGATCAACCCCAACCCCACCAAATTTGTATATGTATTTAATAATTTGTCTAATTTGCTAAATGTGATAACTGTAATTATAATAATGCCATACAGCAGTGGTTCCCAACCTTTTTATCGCCGCGGACCAGTCAACATTTGATAATTTTACCGTGGCCCGCTGAGCGCGCGCAGGGGTGGGGGGGCATTATTCGCGGTTTCGGTGGAATACGTCGATGACCAGCGCTAGTAGCGTAGCCTTGCGCAGGCGCAGTTCAGTATGGCTAGCGTAGATAGCGTAGCACAAACTGCGCCTACGCAAGGCTACGCTACTAGCGCTGTCTACGCTAGCCCTACGTAGCTGCGCAGGCGCTCTTAGGTTTTTTCAGGAATCGGCCAGCGCTAAAGCGCTGAAAAGGAATGAGAAGGGCGGCGCTGGACACAGGGGGGCGGTGGGCCGCTGGTGACGTCAGAGTGCCACCAGCGGTCCAGTAACACCCCTTGTGCCAGTTAGCCCTAATTTGCATACAGAAAGAAACTATGGCCCCCGGCTGCTGCAGCGATCATGGCCCCCGGCCGCTGCAGCGATCATGGCCCCCGGCCGCTGCAGCGATCATGGCCCCCGGCCGCTGCAGCGATCATGGCCCCCGGCCGCTGCAGCGATCATGGCCCCCGGCCGCTGCGCGGCCCGGTGCCAGGTACTCCACGGCCCGGCACCGGTCCGCGGACCGGGGGTTGGGGATCACTGCCATACAGCATCAAGTATATTAAAGGAATCACTTAAATAATTGTTTAAACCAGAAGTATTGAACCCATGGCCCACAGACTGCATGTGGCCTTGGGCAGCTGGTAATGTGGCCCCACAAAGTTGTAAACCTTTAAGATTATTACGTGATATATATACATTAACTATATTGTATATTTTATATGCATCCCAAGACAGCTCTTCTTCACTCAATGTGGCCCAAGCAAGCCAAAAAGTTGGACACCCATGTGCTAAACTAAAACTCTTTTTTTCCTGCACAGCTGATAATGTAGCCTCTTAAAAAACTTTGATAATAATAATGAAAAAAAAAAAACACTCCGAAAAAGAAAAAAAACGAAAAAGTAAATAAAAATAATAAAAAAAATCTTTTGCATTATGCTCAGCCTCCCATCATTCTTAAAATTTAAACAGTATAAATCATTCCATTTATATTTTATCCTCGTCCCTTACTTCTTTGATATTTACCCCCATCTTCCTGTAGACTCTCCAGATAACCTTTCTTAACCTTATATTCAAATATTAGTATATACAAAAATCAATTTATCTTCAAATACAGAGCAGTCTAATCATACTTTCGCTACTCATCTTCCTACCCTTCGTTTCTCATCTCCATTCCTCCCAAGCCCAAATTCCATAAGATTAGGATCTCGCTCTTCACTTTAAAATCCTGAGCTTTTTATGTTATACTTCAAGCATGTAAATCCGTAAAATGTGTGCCCAAAATCCATACCACTTCATTCAATCCCAAGATCCCTTCATCGATATCCCGCTCCATGTATTGATTTTTTAAGAAATAAAATTATAGTAGAAAGATTGCCAGATTAAAAAATATGGATTAATAAATCCTGTTTTGGAATCGCTTCATGAGCAATATCGTTCAAGGCTCAGAGAGAAGATTGGGAAAGGTAAGTAAAACATGCAAGACACTGGAACATTTTAAATGTAATTAAGCCAACAGTTTCAGCAAAAGAAGGTGATGTTTTTAGACATTGCAGAGAAATATTTAAGAAATTTATAAAAGAAAACTTTCACTACTAAAATACAGTCCTGCAAAATACCAATTGTGACATTTTATATTTACTCTTAATAGTTGAATTTTGAAGAAAATAAAACCTTTAAGGCACTTTCAATAATGATTTTTTTATATACAGGTGAAACTCGAAAAATTAGAATATCGTGCAAAAGTGCTTTTATTTCAGTAATGCAACTTAAAAGGTGAAACTAATATATGAGATAGGCTCATTACATGCAAAGCAAGATAGTTCAAGCCGTGATTTGTCATAATTGTGATGATTATGGCTTACAGCTCATGAAAACCCCAAATCCACAATCTCAGAAAATTAGAATATTGTGAAAAGGTGCAATATTCTAGGCTCAAAGTGTCCCATTCTAATCAGCTAATTAAGCCATAACACCTGCAAAGGATTCTTGAGCCTTTAAATGGTCTCTCAGTCTGGTTCAGTAGGAATCACAATCATGGGAAAGACTGCTGATCTGACAGTTGTGCAGAAAACCATCATTGACACCTTCCATAAGGAGGGAAAGCCTCAAAAGATAATTGCAAAAGAAGTTGGATGTTTCCAAAGTGCTATATCAAAGCACATTAATAAAAAGTTATGTGGAAGGGAAAATGTGGAAAAAAAAGGGTGCACAAGCAGCAGGGATGACCGCAGCCTGGAGAGGATTGTCAGGAAAAGCCATTCAAAAGTGTTGGGGACTTTCACAAGGAGTGAAAGGCTGGAGTAAATGCATCAAGAGCCACCACACAGAGACAGATCCTGGACATGGGCTTCAAATGTCGTATTCCTCTTGTCAAGACGCTCCTGAACAACAAACATCAGAAGCATCTTACCTGGGCTAAAAAAACAACAGACCTGGTCTGTTGCTCAGTGGTCCAAAGTCCTCTTTGCCAATGAGACCAACTTTTGCATCTCATTTGGAAACCAAGGACCCAGAGTATGGAGGAAGAATGGAGAGGCACACACTGCAAGATGCTTGAAGTCCAATGTGAAGTTTCCACAGTCTGTATTGATTTGGGGATCCATGTCATCTGCTGGTGTTGGTCCACTGTGCTTCATTAAGTCCAGAGTCAATGCAGCCGTCTACCAGGAGATTTTAGAGCACTTCATGCTCCCTTCCGCAGACGAGCTTTATGGGGATGCTGACTTCATTTTCCAGCAGGACTTGGCACCTGCCCACACTGCCAAAAGCACCAAAACCTGGTTCAATGATCGTGGGATTACTGTGCTTGATTGGCCAGCAAACTCGCCTGACCTGAACCCCATAGAAAATCTATGGGGCATTGCCAAGAGAAAGATGAGAGACATGAGACCGAACAATGCAGAAGAGCAGAAGGCCGCTATTGAAGCATCCTGGTCTTCCATAACACCTCAGCAGTGCCATAGGCTTCCATGCCACGCCACATTGAGGTAGTAATTGCTGCAAAAGGGGCCCAAACCAAGTACTGAGTACATATACATGCTTATACTTTTCAGAGGTCCAATATTGTTCTATGTACCATCCTTGTTTTATTGATGGCATGTAATATTCTAATTTTCTGAGATTGTGGATTTGGGGTTTCATGAGCTGTAAGAAATAATCATCACAATTATGACAAATCACAGCTTGAACTATCTTGCTTTGCATGTAATGAGTCTATCTCATATATTAGTTTCACCTTTTAAGTTGCATTACTAAAATAAATGAAGTTTTGCACAATATTCTTTTTTTTAGAGTTTCACCTGTATGTAAGCATTTCTATCAGGAAGCACAACTCTGAATCCTTAGGTTAGGTTTAGGTTTATTCGATTTACATGCCGCCCTTCTCCCAAGGACTCAGGGCGGCGTACAACATTAAAAGAAACATATAATACAAAAGTTAAGAAGAAATTAAACAGGATATCCCAAACCCAATTAAAATTGACAATGACACTTTTTTTTAAAGAATTCAAATTCAAATTAACAGTAATCAATAATTAAACAGGATATCCCAAACCCAATTAAAATTGACAATGACACTTTTTTTTAAAGAATTCAAATTCAAATTAACAGTAATCAATAATTTGATTTGTTTTGTTCAGACCAGGTTGGCTCTACCTGGTTCAGACCAGGTTGGCTCTACTGCTTGCTGGAAAAGCCAACTTTTTAGGGTGCGTTGGAAGGACCGGAGGTTTGGGATTATACGAAGCTCCAGGGGCAGCTCATTCAAGAGAGAAGGCGCTCCCACAGAGAAGGCTCTCCCCCTGGGGGTCACTAGCTGACACTGTCTAGCCGACGGCACCCTGAGGAGGCCAACTCTGTGGGATCGCACTGGACGATGGGAGGCTACCGGTGGCAGTAGGTGGTCTCGCAGGTACCCTGGGCCTAAGCCATGGAGCACTTTAAAGGTTATAATTAGTACCTAATCGCACCCGGAAGACAACCGGCCACCTAAAAGGGGTGTAACATGGGAGTACCTGGATGCCCCCATGACAACCCGCGCAGCTGCATTCTGGACCAATTGAAGCTTCCGGGTGCTTTTCAGGGGCAGCCCCATATAGAGAGCATTACAGTAGCCCAGGCGAGAAAGGACGAGGGCATGAGTGACTGTGCACAGAGCATCCTGATCCAGAAAGGGGCGCAACTGATGTTCCAGGCGAACCTGGTAAAAGGACCCCCTGGTCACGGCCATCAGGTTCTTCTAAACTAAGCCGCGTATCCAGGAGGACGCCCAGATTGCGGGCCCTCTCTGGGGGGGCTAAAATTTCTCCCCCTATCATCAAAGATGGAACAAGATGCACTAATCAGGATGACGGAAACCACAGCCACTCCGTCTTGGAGGGATTGAGCTTGAGCCTGTTCCTCCCCATCCAGATCCGCACAGCCTCCAGGCATCGGGACATCACGTCGAGGGCATCGTTTGGGTGGTTTGGGGTAGATATGAAAAGTTGGGTATCATCAGCATATTGATGATACCGTACCCCAAAACCACGGATGATCTCACCCAGTGGTTTCATATATATGTTGAACAGGAGGGGTGAGAGAACTGACCCCTGGGGCACCCCACAAGTGACGCGCCTCGGGGTTGATCCCTGCCCTCCAGTCAACACAAACTGCGATCGATCCGACAGGTAGGAGGAGAACCACCGTAAGACGGTGCCCCCCACTCCCAACCCCTCGAGTCATCGCAGTAGGATACCATGGTCGATGGTATCGAAAGCCGCTGAGAGGTCTAATAGGACCAGGACAGAGGAACAGCCCCTATCCCGGACCCGCCAGAGATCATCGACCAATGCGACCAATGCCGTCTCTGTGCTGTATCTGGGCCTGAAACCCGACTGAAACGGATCCAGGTAGACAGCTTCATCCAGGGACTGGGGAAGCTGACGTACTACCGCATTCTCAACAACCTTCCTACAAAGCGAAGGTTGGATACCAGACGATAGTTGGCTAAAGAAGCTGGGTCCAGGGAAGGCTTCTTAAGGAGGGGCCTCACCACCGCCTCCTTCAAGGCGGTGGGAAAGAACCCCTCTCTCAACAAAGTGTTGGTAATTACCTGGAGCCAGCCTTGAGTCACCTCCCGGGAAGCCGAGACTAACCAAGAGGGACACGGGTCCAGCACACAAGTGGCAGCACCGAGTCTCCCCATAATCCTGTCCATGTCCTCGGGGGTCACAGGATCAAACTCATCCCAGATGGTCTCCACAAGATTAATCCCCGTCGACTCGCCTGAATCTACCCAGTCAGAGTCCAAGCCTGTCCAGATCTGAGCGATTTTATCCTGCAGATACTGAACAAATTCTTCACCCTTACCCTGCAAGGGGTCTTTCCCAGCTCCTTGGTTAAGTAAGGAGCGGGTCACCCTAAACAGGGCGGCTGGACAGTTATCTGCGGACACGATAAGAGCGGAAAAATGTTGCCGTTTTGCCGCTTTTATTGCCACTAAGTAGGATTTAATATAAATCCTTACTAGTGTTCGATCAGATTCGGACCGGCTTGCCCTCCAACCACTCTCTAGGCGTCTTTTCCGGCGTTTCATCTCCTGGGGCTGCTTGGTAAACCAGGGAGCTACCTGGGATCAACACCAGGTCAGAGGCCGCAAAGGCACAACACGATCCAAAGCCCCAGTGGCCGCCCTATCCCAGGCTTCCACTAGGGCTTTGGTCGAGTTGTGAGCAAGGGATTCAGGAAAAGTCCCAAGCTCCATCAGGAACCTTTCAGGGTCCATCAGGCGCCTGGGGAGGAACCATCTAGTCAGTTCCGCCTCCCTGTGGTGAGGGGTAGCAGTATGGAAGTCAAGCCTGATGAGGAAATGATCCGACCATGACAAGGGTTGGATAGAAATATCCCTTAAATCTAGATCATTCATCCACTGCCCAGAGACAAAAATCAGGTCAAGCGTGTGTCCTCCATTATGAGTGGGGTCTTGAATTAACTGAGTTAGGTCCATAGCCGTGATGGAAGCCATGAACTCCCGAGCTGACTCAGATGTCTCGCCAATGGAAGGCAGATTGAAATCCCCCAGGATCATAAGCCTGGGGAAATCAACCGCCAATCCAACTAACACATCCAGCAGCTCCAGCAGGGCCGATGAAACGTAGCAGGGAGACAGGTACGTAACAAAAAGGCCCACCTGAACTCTAAGGCCCCATTTCACAAAAAGGGACTCACACCCGCCTATCTGAGGCACAGTGACCTCCTGAGGTCTGAGACTTTCCCTAATAACCACCACCACACCCCCATCCCTGCCCTGAGCTCTCGGCTGGTGAAACGCCCGGAAGCCTGGTGGGCATAATTCACTAAGGGGAACACCCCCCTCTTGCCCCAACCAGGTCTCCGAAATGCACGCCAGGTCCGCTCTGACCTCTTGTATGAGGTCGTAAATGAGGGGAGCCTTATGTACCACGGACCTGGCGTTAAGCGACACCAGCCGGAGACCAGGGTCCTGTAATCCCGAGCACCCAGGGGTGTGAGAAGGGTGATGAGGGTTGAAACGTGCGATTGCTCTTAAACAGCGAACCTGCGTCCCCCGAACATAATTTGGCCCTCACCCCCCACCATATCTGCCTCTCCCACAAACAGTAGAGATGGTGGACCCCCCAATAGAATGGCTTAATGTCTCCCCCGGAATCCCAACCCTTCCCAGCACTCCCGACCTGCACCCCTTAGTTAGCTCTGGCCTGTGCCCTGGCAGACTCCCCACCCCAAGCCTGTCTGAGCAGTCCGTATCAAACCCCCCCGCCCTCCCCTTAAAATTTGATTTAAAAACCCCTAAGCAGTCTCTTCTTGGCATGCCACCTCTCGGGATCCCAAAATCTTGATATCATGAAATAAATTACCATCATTAAAAGAGATGAACGTATGACTAGTCAGAAAACAGCCATCTTCTGCAAAATGGAAAGCTCCAGTCTATTCTAGGATCCTGACACTGTCCAGGTGAATATTCACCTGTGTAGCTTTGAGGACAAATATTTCGATGCTTCTAGAAATTTGGATTGAATTCCCTTTTAAACTTATTTTGCGGTATATGTTGTCTCTAGTATTTAAACCTTTTCATTCTGTTTCGATATGTGTTGGCGAAGATATATTTATGAGTGATAGTTATTAAGATTTCATTTAAAAGAGATTTAGGTAATAAAAGATGTTGTATATCACTGTCTATCACTTTCCACAAACCATTTATCTTGCTGACTTGTTTGCATAAGGTTGATATAAAAGCTAATTCTTATGGGCAATACTGTTGCGCCTCTTTTCTGCTCATAAAGTAATTTATTTTAATTCATCATATTCTCATCTGGTTCAGTACTAGGTGCTCTAGATATATTTAGAGTGCAATATATAGAGTTAACAATTGATAGAAGCTGAATGCATCAATATATGTGTTCCTTGGCAGTCTATTAAAATAAGAAGTATTGGGACAGTTATTTGAGAAAATGTGGTGGCGCCACTATGTGTAAAATTTGATAGGGGTAGGTTGTACATATGAATATACTTAATATAAAATATATATTTTGCATTTACCTTGCTTTATAGCGCTTTTATAAATAAACAAATTTAAAATGGATGCTATATACCTAAGCAACTTGAAAAAAGAAATTGGGCAGTTAGCAAAAAGTCTCCCAAACCATAGAACCTTGAGAAAATACTTAAGCACATTAAAGAAAGGCTTTAATTATGATGATGTTGACAATGATTTGTCACACTGTCAAGTAGTAGTTTAGAGTTGATTTGGTATTATACCACCTATCAATTCCTTCCCAAGGGCCTGGGATAGGCTGATGTTGTTTGATATTTAAAATATCCTCTCAGGATGTAAGTGGTTCCAAGTAAAGCTGAATTTTGCAATTGATGGTGATTTTGTCAATACCAGTGGTGTTTACATATGCCTTGGGATTATTATTATTGTTGATATCTTTGCTTTCTTTTGCAATCATTCTATTTGAAGGTCTTTGTATTTTGTTACCCTCCCCAATTTGTTCTCTTCAATTCTGCTTCTTCAGGTAATATCACATCCATTCCCAGGTGTTTTTGTCTTTCTTATCAACAGTTGTTAAATCTAGGGTGTTATATGCCAGGTGCTTGTCTGTTTAAATTCTAAAGACTCAGGGCACTTTAACTTTTTCATTTCATGTTGTGTATTTTCTTTTGCAATTCTTGCTTGCAAGCAAATGGTATTTATTACACATATTCCAGTTCACTTTTGTTGCGACTTCGTCATGTTGTTGTTACAATAGTCTGTGCAGTTTTCTTGCTGTGGTTAAATAGATGGTCCACTGTTGTTGTCCATCTACCTTCTCAATCCTGGTTTATATGTATTTGTTCTTAAGTCTTGTGCAGGAGGAATTAGACCTTCTATCTCTTTATTTCACTTTTGCTGCTCTTAGCCGTTGTCTGGCCTTGTTGCTTTGCCTGCTATTTTTTATATGTAAAAAAGTTTATGTAAAACTTATCTTGCTATGTCTCTTTCAGTTCTTTAGTTGGTCTGTCTTGTTGACCAGTTTGATCTCTCCAGTACTCAGTAAGCCTTTGTGATATACTAGCTACAGTGCATTTTCTTCACTGTCCTTCAGGTTCTTCCAATGTTGCAGTGACGTGCGATGAGGTTTATGGCTGGTGAAGCACTGACACACGGGTTTCAAATTTTTTTAGACTTGTGGACTTCAACTCCCAGAATTCCACTGCCAGGCATGCTCAGTTCCGATTTAAAGCGACACCATTTGTTTTTCTCATTTGCGAAAAAGTTTTCCTTCATTCTTTTTCTTCTCCCTCCCCCTGCTTCCTCCCTCTCTCCCTCCCTCCCCCCTCTCTCAAACAGACATATGCACACAGAGAAGTTGGATCCCTCTCTCACTCACTCATTCTCAAAGAAACACAAACGCAAATACAGAAGTTGGATTGGATATATTTTCCAATGGCTTGAAAGCAGCTCCTCTGCCATCCCCCCCCCATTCCCCTGTTGCCTTCCGATCCGAGCCTTTGATTGCAGGTGGAGCCACATTGCCTTTTCAAACTTGTAATCAGTGAAGCTGGGCTTATATACTTTTATCCAGCTCTGTGTGTGTGTGTGTGTGTGTTTGTGTGTGTGTGTTTTTTTGAAAAGATAACGTGGCTCTGCATGCAATCAAACATTTTGAATTCCCCCCCTCCCTCCGACCCACATACTACCTTTTCCAGCTGTTTCAGAGAGGATTTCAACTCTGCTCTTGCCTGCCATCATGAAAAGAAAAAAAAATGTAAAAGGAAAAAGGCATGAGCTCTGAGGCTGAGCTAGTTGCTGCCAGAGCCTTTAAAAAAACACCCTCTATAGGAGGTGGGAGAATGATGTGCCTCATCTACGTCAGGAATTTTTCGACTTTTAACCCTTGTTTAACTCTGCTCGAGTGATCATAAAATCAGACTAAATGAGGCACATGGTTCTCCTGCCGCCTCCTGTAGAGGGCACTTTTTAAGAGGCTTTAAGAAGCACTAAGCAGAGTCATCCACTGTGACTCTGGCAGCAACTAGCTCAGCCTTTTTCCTTTTACATTTGTTTTTCTTTTCATGATGACAGTGGTGAGGCTCTGCCTCCCCTGCCTGCACATCCGTGCAATGTTGATGCCATCAACATTGCTATTTGGATGAAGGGCATGATTCATTGCCATTATTTTTCTTCCTATCCTGCCTTCCTGGTCTTTCTAACCAGGGATTTACTTCTGCTTGTGCTCTATTCCAGTTGTTTATCTAATGACCAGAAATGCTCCAGTGTTAATTTCTTTGATGGATTTCCTCCACTGAATTTGGACTTTAAGATCTTCACTCTCATGATATATTCATTTTTAATGTTGTTGTTGACTTCAGTGTGCTTGATGTTGGCAGCTTGAAAGGATGCCCAGGTACTTGGTGTTATTTGCTACTTTGTTATTTCCAGTGCTTCCTTAATGTTTCTTGATCAGGTATTGTTTCATTGTCTTGTTTTTCAGCTTCTTTTTTTCCATCTGTTCTATTTTGCTTGCATGTGATCATAGCATGCTCATCTTATTTTCCAGCCTCATTTTCCAATTTAGTAATGTACCGTTTGGGTTTTTTCTTCTTTTTGATTTTGCATCCCAATTATTCAGGTGTGCTACACATTCTTTGGTTTGTTTCTTGCAATTAGCTACTGCTTATATTTTATATTACAGCACTGGCATCATTTAATAGTTGTGCTAGATAGATGTTTCTTTGGAACAAGCTTCAGAGGGCTCTGCGTACCACCTCTGACATGCATGCCATAGATCTGCCATCATGACTTATCTGTAAACTGCTATGGAACATGTGCCTTTGTCCTTTTACTGCATATCAAAGATTCCCAGATTCTCTGCCTCTTTATTCTCTGGGAAAGATCTCTTCCTCCTGCAACTCTGGGCTACATTCTGCCACAATTGTGTTATTTCTATGCTGTTCTAGATGCTCAGTTATTCTTTGTTTTAATTCTTTTTTAATAAGAAGGCATTCTTTCTGAGGAGAAGATAAAGGAAAGGGTACCTGATTTGGAAATGAAAATTATTCCATAACTATGTTGGCTTTCTCTACGGCTTGCCCTCCCTGATTTGTCTCTACCATTTGAGCTATTTGTGGCAAAGCTTTGATTCCTTTGCCCTGGCTAGACCTTTGCAGTTCTGCTTTTGTGAATACTTTATTTTGTATTATAACTCAACTTTGATCTGCTAGCCTCTGTTCTGTTATTTCTGATTCTGAATATTGTTCTTTCGACTTCCGGGGGGAGGGACCTGCCGTCGCCGATAGCTCAACGGAGCTGCCCTCAGAGTTCTGGTTCGTATATCTATTCAAGATCTTAGATATCTCTTTTTTCAGGCAAGAAAGAAGCAGGGAGGGACTCAGTCGTTAGAATCCTCTTTGTAGTTCACAGCTCTTTTTTTTTTGGCTGTGAACGGAGAAGAAGGTTCAACAAAAGCTGAGTCATTCACTCCGGCCAGATCTTCTCAGCTGTCTTTTTTCAGCTCAAGGCAAGTTACCCCCCCCCCTCAGGACAAATTTTTGAAACTAAGTTATTTAAAATCAATCCGAGCAGTGACCATTCCTGAATATTGTTCTTTCCAGAACCAATGAATTTTTTTCAGATACCTTTTTCTTATTGGACCTGATTTGTAATAACATCATTATTTATTTGTTTTCAAAAGTTGTATATTTCAGTATTTCAATTTCAAGCACCATTTCTTCCAGTAGTCCTGTAGCTACTGGCCTTGGTTGCACAGTCAACCGTCCCAAGTCCTGTAGCTCATTTGTCACCAGATGTCCAGGAACTAGTACAGTTTTTCTTATCTCGGGTGACGATAAGTCCAATATGGGTTTCTGCAAATTACATCTCACCATATTGTTTATGGGAGATATACAGGAAGTCCTCAATTTACAACAGTTCATTAGGTGACCTTTCAAAGTTACAAGGGCACTGAAAAAAGTAACATGATCATTTTTCACAATTATGACTGTTGCAGCAACCCCATGGTCATGTGACCAAAATCCAGATGCTTAACAACTGGTTCATATTTATGATGATTGCAGTGTCCAGAGATCATTGGATCACTTTTTGCACCCTTCTGACAAGCAAAGTCAATGGGAAAGCCAGGTTCACTTAACAACGGTGTTACTAATTGAACAATTACAATGATTAATTTTTAAAATGTGGCAAGGAAAGTTGTAAAATGGGGCAAAACTCACTTAACAAATTTCTCAGCAACATAAATTTTGTGCTCGATTGTGGTTGAAAGTCGAGGACTGCCTATACTCTTTTGTCTGGATTTTCTGATGAAACTTGTCCAATATGGTTGAATCTCTGACATAGCTCTCATCTTCTTCAGAGCTCAAAAATCACACAACAACATCAAGGGGATGCCTCTCGGGGGAATTATTATTATACTTTTATCCTGTCTTTTATTTATAACTCAAGGTGGCAAACATACATAAAATTTCTGCTGCCTCCTATTTTATCTACAACAACAACCTTGTGAAGTGGACTGAACTGATCCACAGTCACCTTGTGTTGGCTTTCATGCCTAAGGAAGTCCTAGAACTCACAGTCTCCTGGTTACTAGATTACCTTAACCACTACACCAGACTGGCTCTCTAGGAATAACCACTTTTGATTTTTTTTTTTTTTGAGCTTTTGATAGAGATACTGTATTCAATCATGGATTCCATCAAGAAAGAAAACAAGTCAAGTCCTTTTGAAGCCAAGTATCTACTCCAAATTGATGTGTTACAACATGTTTAAGTTCTGTTGTGAACTGGAAAGGCCTAATTCAATTTGAGGTTGGAAAAATCCTTAAAATGGTAATTACATAGCAGTTAAAATAAAATCATGATCCCAGCTTCCAATATAGATTTGCGGATGAGCAATTTCATTTCCCACCAATTTTTCCAGAAAAGGGGGCAGCAAAATGGCAAATTTCAGTAGTGTGATTCTCCATAGTGATGGTGATAGCATCCAGGAATGGGTTAACTGTGTCTGTCATCCAATCTGCAAGCTGTGATGACACGGCTCCTCTGGTAGCTCCTCCCAGCTTTTAGACTCAGTCTGTCTTAGGACAAAACGTGTTTTTAAATTCTCCTCCATTCCTGAATGCTACATTCTGAAGTCTCGAGAAAGACTTGTCAATCAATGGGGAAAAAAGGAAGCCGTTGAAGCTGGCGCGTGTGCAGGCTCGAGGAAGCTGCGAAGCTTCCTATTGGTTAACAGTTTGACAGCCGCATATAAAAGGCTGTCAGTTAAGTTCGTTACTTTGTTCGTTGTCAGCTACGTTAATAAATGGTTAGCGTTACATTTTGTCCAGCAGTTTCTTGAGGAGAATACTTTCCATTGAATACCTTATATCTTCCTCCTCATCCAAAGAAATCAAGAAAAGGTGTTTTCTTCTGGAAGGCTGGCTCCCATCAACAGCAGGTAGAGCAGCCCCCTGTTCCAGCGGCTGGGGCTTCTGCTTGAGCCTGCTGAATGCGGTCAGACAGCAGTTGGGTAGGTTCCAACAGCCAATATAGGGCAGAAGATTGCTCTGGAATGCTGACCCTCACCTTGCGCAGGCCACAAAAGGTGCACTCAGTAGTTTTCACTCCGTGGTGCTAGCTAGGCCTCACATAGCAATTCCAGTGTCTCAAGGCACCAGCAGGCCTACAACTGCAAATTCGACATACGGGTGCCATTTTGAAGCTGCGCAACAACGAAGGGGCTCCCAGGCGCCATTTAGAAGAGGTGCAAAAGTGAGGTGAGCTCTGGGGGCCCCCTTTTGACACCACGTGGAGCCAGATCAAGGAGGTAATCCAGGCTCCACATGCATTAACTGTAATCACTACCCATATACGACAGTGTAGGGCCGCAGGAGTGAGGTCAGAATCAGAGGGAAGCCAAACAGTAGGAGTGCCTTGTGGCAATACAAGATGGTGGATGCCACCCCTGGAACTTTGGCCACAGTGACAGAAGTCCCTCAGATGCCCTTCCCTCATGGAGAGGACATGGCAGGAGCCTCGGGATCAAGGCCTGCCAAGAGAAGACTGGATTCAGAATCCAGATCGAGAGGCCACAGAGCTGAGGGCTGGCATTAGAGGGCCTTAGATCGAGTTTGGCAAGGCCCAAAGGGAGGCAGCTAGGAGGGTCAATGTCCCACGATCCACAGGGCAGGTTAGCCCCTATCCTTTCACATTGTAGCCTCACACGAGTGACAGCCCACAGCAGGCTGCAATGTCTCCGGACAGTAAAGAGAATCTCCCTACCCCTTCTGTCACCGTTCTTCCCCCAGAAAGTGGAAGTATTTCTAGCTCTCCTACAGACGGTAGAACCCCTTCAACCTGGGAGCAGCCAATAAGATACAGGGCATCCAACGCGGCATCAACCTTTACTCCAACGGCTGCAGGCCTCCACCCTCAAGAACCTACAGGGGTTCCAAGGTGGCGTAGTGGTTAAATGCAGCACTGCAGGCTACTTCAGCTGACTGCAGTTCTGCAGTTCAGCTGTTCAAATCTCACCGGCTCAGGGTTGACCCAGCCTTCCATCCTTCCGAGGTGGGTAAAATGAGGACCCGGATTGTTGTTGGGGGCAATATGCTGACTCTGTAAACCGCTTAGAGAGGGCTGAAAGCCCTATGAAGCGGTATATAAGTCTAACTGCTATTGCTATTCCCTCCCGACATGGCAGCCATAATCTTGGAGGCCATCAAGCAAGGAATTGCTGCAGGATTGGAGCAGAGCGCTACCCCAGTGGGCTCAGATATACATAGGCCCCAGGCTCACAGGGAACTCCGGGATCTCGAAAGTTTCACTCCCCTAGAACACTTTCCCTCCGGGTCTTCCAGTCAGGATTTGCTGTTGGGGAGGAAGAAGCTTGCAGGAACTCGATCAGATGACGAGGGCTTAACCCCCAATCAATCTGCTTTTGTGGGTCTCTTCCGCCCTTCCCTCTTTAAGTTTTCGCCAGCCAATGGGAGGAGGTAACCACAGATGCCTGAGTCAGGGAGATGGTGAAATTCGGTCTCTCCCTAGAATTTCTCTCCACTCTTCCGAGGTTTTTTCTAAGGTGACCCGTGTCTCAGGACCGAGGAAAGCGGCTCCTTGTGGAATCAGCTATCCAGCACTTGCTGGAAATTCAGACGATCCAGCCGGTTACAGAGGAGCAACAGGACTGGGGATTCTACTCCCTCCTGTTTATCGTCCCAAAGACCTTGGGGAGTTGGTGGCCAATTCTAGACCTCAAGCATTTGAACCGTCACATTGTCTACTGGTGGTTCAAAATGTACTCTCTCTAGACCATCTTGGAGGGAGTCAGAGGGGGTGACTTCCTCATGTCGGTGAACCTCACAGAAACATAGGTGTGGCCTATTTTGTGGTCGTCGCTTGGTGGTCATGTGACCGAGTAGGAGTAGCCAACTTATAAAATGTGGTGAAACTCATTTAATAACGCTCTTAGCAACCAAAATTTTGGGCTCAATTATGATCATATGTTCTCTTTCTTTTTCAAATGTCAAGGTTCTGACTAATGAACCCAACCAATTCAGCACTCTGAGACTTGCAGCTTTCTCAAAGAACCATTTTATTGAGTACATCATATTGGCACGAATGAAACCAAAACCAGTTCTAACTATTTCCTGCATTTTCAGTATAATTAAAGAATAGATAACTCCCTCCCTCATTGTCATAGGCCACATTGTCCAGATGTTCTGGCGTCTCAGTAATCTCTTCCAGTCTCTGGCTAGCACCTGTTGGGATGACCTTGGGATAATAAGTTGTTTTGTCTGGTCCATTCCAATCCTCTTCCCACTCCCATACTGTGTGGCAACCTGAGAAACAGCAAGATGGCTGTGACAGGCCTGATCTGTTTCAAAGTTGACAGCAAATAAATTTCAATATTACTTGTACCTTATGGCTTACAAAAGTAAAGTTCTTTATTATTATTTTATTTATTTATCCTTCCTTACTTTCACATTTTTAAAGCTAAACACTCTTTCATACCTATAATTCAAGGGTCTATGTTCAATTAAAAGAGGGCCTGTGGTTGTTTTGCTCATTGATTTGACTTCCTTACAGGTATGGTCCTTGAAACTCGGGAACATATTTTTTAGAGTAAGGGTTTTCAAACCTTTTCAGATCTTTGAACCAGTAAATTAAAAAACATTTTTTGGAACCTCTGGTCAATTGGCAGCTTTTTGCCAAACACTAGAGTTTTGTGGAAGAAATACTCAAATACCCTTGAAATACACAGTTGTTAAAAACCTAGCTACATATGGATAATGTAGAGAATGATAATGTATTTTATACGTAATGGATACATATTTTAACACAGAAAAATTTACATCTTAAAGCACTCTAAAAAGTCCTAGACATATAGTATGGATGCCTGTTGAAATATTATTTAGAAACTAAGAAAGTCAAATTATTTTTCAAATGTATGATTGATTTAAAAATGATAATTGATTTGCAAAAATAGGCATATTAAATAAAGGATTTATTCTGAATATTGAAATTAGAGAAAACTCTTCAGTGCTGATTGCTATAATAAATCCTTCATAATAAAAAAATGGTTGGAAATCTAATAATCAGATAATGTTTTGCCATTTTTGAAACAGTATTATAAAGTTTATCAATTTTGAAAGAAGATGCAGAACAGAAAGAAACAACTCTTAAATGTTGACTTGACTTTCCTGCCGGCTGTTACTCTCTTAAGCATTACTACCGATAAACCCTCAATCAGAGATGGGTTCTGGCTGCCACTACTGCTAGTTCGCTCAGGAACGCGCCACTGCGCACGCATGCACAGTGCAACAAAAATTGCTCTGCGCATGCGCAGAAGGCAAAAACAAGATGCCAAGAGAACCGGTTTGGGGGTGTGGTAGGCCTGGGTCTCTACCGGTTACAGCGACCCAGGCCGCCAAGTTACTACCAGTTTGGCTGAACCTGTAGGAACTCACCTCTGCCCCCAACACACACAGAATATAAGAAATTGGCTTACTATTTGATAACAGCTGCCATGATACTTTATGATTTTTACTGTAGATCACACACAATTCCTCCTGTTGATGAGGTTACAGCATTGATGGTCTTTATTCTGTATTACTGTGCGTATGTGCGATGGAAGATGGCTGCCTGAGCTCGTCGCTCAGGCTGGAAGAGAGACAAAAATCACCTGGACTGAGCCTCCGCCAACTACCAGACCTCTGAAAAGGGAGAACTGGGGTGAGAGGAATCTAGGGTGTCCTGGAGAGCTGTTTGCTTGGAGAGTCGTCTTCGGGCGGCTTAGGACGGGCCTCGGCGGTGCCGGACAGCGTGGGACGGCCTTTGGCGTCCCCTCCTCCGCAGATGGTGGTTTCTGGTTAGCGAGCAGCGTTTTTGCCTGGCGTTTGCCGGGAAGGGCAGCGTTTTGCCGGGAAGGGCGGCGTTTCATCTGGAGGGAGACAGCTTCTGGCGGCTTGATAGTCCTTGGTGGTGCTGGGCAGTAGTGAGCTGCTGTTAGGCGGTGCCCCCCCTCTCGCCACACCTCGCCGCATGGACAATGGCGACATTTTCTTCAACGAATTCTAGCGGCTGCACTGACTCTCGACCCTGTCCGCTCTTGACCCCGTCCGCTCGTCGTGGTAAGCCTTTGGGGTTTTTTCCTGACTACCATCGCCCCGGAGAGGAGGTTGCCGAGCCGAACTGTTGCCAGAACTGGGCGAGTTGGGTGAATCGGGTGGCTGGCTTTTCATCCCCGCCGCAGTCTTTCCGGGTGCCCCCCCCCCCTGCTCGGCCCTCGCCAACGCTTTGGCGTTTTCGATCTTAGCGGCCTTAGCAGTGTTTGGCCTTACTTTGGAGACCTCAAGGGACTTGGGAGGCCTGTGAGAATTATGAGAACTGGTGCTTTTGGGAACGGGAGAGAACTTCTGGACTGCATTATTAACATTGGTTAACGTGAGGGTGGCTGGCTCGGATGGCGCTGAAGACGGGCAAGCGCTTGGTGTGCAGCTGCCGCTGCATCCTTCGCGAGCCTTCCCTCCTCCCTCTGCAGTGTTTTTTGATCTACAACGCCTTTTACTTCAGCTTACTGCGTCTGGGACAGCTCTTGGAACCTGCGAGGCCTCCCCTTTCTGCCTCTTTTTGTGGCCGGGGAGAGCCTTCTGTGACTTACCACCTATACCATGTGGTTCCTCCTGCCCGCGCTCATAGTTCTGGACCCCTGGACTCCCAGTTTTTGCAACCTTGTTCCGGGCCACGATTATCAACGCCCTCCACCATCTCAGGAGCCTGATCCCTGCCACCTGGATTTTCACTCCGTCCTACTACTCTACCACAAACTTTGTATGAACTTGGCACATTTTTAACAACTGCGCAATTTTTTTTCCTCTTTGTATGGGATATGTATGTGATATGTAAGTGATGGATGGTCGATGTTTGTACCCACTTTTTATTATTCTTATTATCATTGTAACCTGTAATTTTAATTGACTTACGTGGGGACTGTATGAGTGAGTGACTGTGTATGTATGATAGGACTGGGAGTACAGTCGGGTGCCTCCTCCACTGAGTGCTATTGCAGAAGTGGTAGGGGGCCTGGGCCTACCTCCCGTCCTAGAAAGACTGAGATAAATGGCCTGCCGGGGAGAGCGGAGGCCACGGGAGGGGAAATGGGGTCCGTGGGTACGGGAGTGGGCCGGAACATTACGGTCATGACGGGGAGGGGCAGGTATGACTTCTGGGGAACAGAGGAGGGGAGAAGAGCGGAGCAGCTCGCCCTCCATCTGCACATCATTGTCTTACATCGCACTAGCGCAGTGCTCCGCGAATTTTTAGGAATGTAGTGTGAATGGTATGCCTGGCTGATGTTTGTACCCACCTTTTTAACCTCATATTGTTGTATTTTTTGTGCTTAATTAATATACGTGGGGAATGCATGGATGAGTGGCTGTGTGTGTATGAGAGGATTGAGAGTACAGCCTGGTGCCTTCTCCACTGAGTGCTATTGCAGAAGTGGTAGGGGGCCCTGGCCTACCTCCCATCCCAGAATGAGTGATAAAAATCGCCTGCTAGATGGTGCGGAGGCTGTGGGAGGGGTTATGGGGTCTATGGTTGCGGGGGTGGGCCGGAGCATTACGGTCACTATGGGGAGGGGCAGGTACGATGGGAACTTCAGGGCTAGCCATTACCGGGGAAGGAGGGTTCGCTACATCACAGAGATCCCTCCTTCCGGCCCTGCTAGTTCCACTCCAGGGCCAGATGGCGAGAACTGTCGGGGCCCTAGTCTCAGGCTGTTGTTGCTAAATGCCAGGTCTGTGGTTCACAAAGCTCCCCTCGTCCGGGACCTAATATTAGACAAGGGGACAGACCTGGCATGTATTACTGAAACCTGGCTGGGCCTGGAGGGAGGAGTCCCCCTCACTGAAATGTGCCCAGAAGGGTTTCAGGTGCTCCAGCAGCCGCAACCCCAGTAAAGGGGTGGGGGAGTGGCTGTCATCATCCGAGGGCCATTAGTTCCTTGTAGGATCCCTGCTCCGGAGCTTGTCGGGTGTGAGTCCTTGTTGGTGAAGTTGGACCTTGCAAGTCAAGTGGGCTTGTTGTTAACTCACCTTCCTCCCAACAGCATTGCAACAGCCCTCCCCTCGCTCCTTGAGTCAGTAGCCGAGCTGGTGGTAGAGTTCCCCAGGCTTATGGTGCTGGGGGATTTCAACCTGCCTTCGCTCGGTGAACACTGATGGGGCGCAGGAGTTCATGGCTTTCATGACAGCCATGGACTTGACCCAAGTAATCTGGGGTTCGACTCACTCAGCGGGTCACACACTTGACCTCGTATTCCTCTCGGAGTAGTGGAGACGTGATCTAGATTTGAGTGGTATTAAGATCTTGCCCTTGTCATGGTCTGATCACTTCCTACTGAGGCTTGACTTTCGGAAACCAATCCCCCACTGTACGGAGGAGGAACCGATTAGGTGGTTCCGCCCCAGACACCTGATGGACCCTATGGGATTTCAGACGGCGCTTGGAGAAATACCTGACGATCTCGTCCACAGTCCGGTGGAGTCCTTAGTCGCTGCTTGGAATATAGCGGCGGCGGGGGCTCTAAACCGGATTTCGCCTTTGCGGCCTCTCCGAGGTAGCGGATCCAGGAGGGCTCCTTGGTTTGCCGAGGAACTCCGGGAGATGAAGTGCAAAAAGAGACGCCTAGAGCGCCACTGGAGGGCCAGCACCTCTGAATCAGACCGAGCACTGATGAGAGCCTATATCAGGACCTATCTCGTGGCAATATGGGCGGTGAAATGTGTGCATTTTGCCACTCTTATTGCATCCACTGAATCGCGCCCAGCCGCCCTGTTTAGAATAACCCGCTCCCTCTTGAAAGGGAGGGATGCGGATGACCCTTTACAGGGTAGAGCTGAGGAATTTGTACAGTCTCTAACGGATAAAGTCGCTCAGATTCAGACAGATCTGGACTCCAATTGCACGGTACCAGCCGAGGTACCGGGGGAAGGTCTTGAGTGGATTTTATGGAGTGAGTTTCAACTTGTCGCTCCTGAGGAAGTGGACAAGGCCATGGGAGCGGTGAGTGCCTCTACCTGTATACTGGACCCGTGCCCCTCCTGGCTGGTCTCGAGCAGCAGGGAGGTGACACGTGGCTGGATCCAGACCATAGTTAATACCTCTCTTCGGGAGGGATCCTTCCCGCTCCTCCTAAAGGATGTGGTGGTGAGACCCCTCCTGAAGAAACCACCTCTGGATCCAGCCGTTTTGAGTAACTATCGTCCAGTCTCCAACCTCCCCTTTGTAGGGAAGGTTGTTGAGAAAGTGGTGGCCTTTCAACTCCAGCGGTCCTTGGATGAAACCGATTATCTGGACTCCTTTCAGTCCGGTTTCAGGCCTGGTTACAGCACGGAAACTGCTTTGGTCGCGCTGATTGATGATCTCTGGCGAGCCAGGTATAAGGGTCTCTCCTGTATCCTAGTGCTCCTTGACCTCTCAGAGGCCTTCGATACCATCGACCATGGTATCCTTCTGCGATGGTTACGGGAGGTGGGAGTGGGAGGCACCGTCCTACGGTGGTTCTCCTCCTACCTCTCGGACAGGGTGCAGTCGCTGTTGGTCGGAGGGCAGAGGTCGACCCCTAGGCCCCTCAATTATGGGGTGCCGCAGGGTTCAGTCCTGTCCCCCCTCCTATTTAACATCTACATGAAGCCGCTGGGTGAGATCATACGCCGGCACGGGATTAAATATCATCAATATGCGGACGATACACAATTGTATCTGTCAGCCCCGTGCCAACTCAGTGAAGCGGTAGAAGTGATGTGCCAGTGCCTGGAGGCTGTCAGGGTCTGGATGGGAATGAACAAGCTTGCGCTCAATCCTGACAAGACCGAGTGGCTATTGATGCTCCCTCCCAAAGATGGTCCACCTATTCCATCTCTTAGCCTCGGGGGTGAAATTATATACCCCTCAGAGAGGGCTTGCAATTTGGGAGTCCTCCTGGATCCACAGCTGACTTTAGAACATCACTTGTTGGCTGTGATCATGGGGGCCTTTGCCCAGGTTCGCCTGGTGCACCAATTGGGACCCTATCTGGACCGGGAGGCCCTTCGGATAGTCACTCACGCCCTCGTCACCTCAAGTCTGGATTACTGTAATGCGCTCTACATGGGGCTGCCCTTGAAGAGTGTTCGAAGACTTCAGTTAGTCCAGAATGCAGCCGCGTGAGCGATTGTGGGTGCACCTAGGTACACCCACGTTACACCTATCCTCCGCGAGCTGCACTGGCTTCCCATTGGTCTCCGAACACGCTTCAAAGTGCTAGTCGTTACTTTTAAAGCTCTACATGGCATCGGACCTGGGTACCTGAGAGACCGCCTCCTGCCAATTACCTCCCATAGACCAATCAGATCGCACAGACTAGGCCTCCTCCGGATTCCATCGGCCGGCCAATGTAGGCTGGCGACCCCCTGGGGGAGGGCCTTCTCTGTAGCTGCTCCGGCCCTCTGGAACGATCTCCCTGTTGAGATCTGGACCCTCACTTCCCTTCCGGCCTTCCGTAAAGCGACGAAGACCTGGCTGTTCCGGCAGGCCTGGGACTGTTGAATTGTCCAGCTCCACCTTAGGTTGTTAATGTTGTTGCAATTTTAAATTGTTGTTGTATTTTTGTATCCCCCTTCCTTTTTTATTGTAAGCCGCCCTGAGTCTTCCGAGAGTGGGCGGCATACAAAACTAATAAATAATAAAAAAATAAATAATAATAATAATGTCAGCCCCACCAGGTAGATCAGACCAAGAATCAACTTTTTTCCAAAGAAAAGCTGAGATTGCTGTATTGAGAATAGCTATAATAACAAAATCTTGCAAGTCTGATTATGCTATACATTCTCTCCTTTCTATACCCATATGTACTAGAGAAGTGTCTATCTGAGCTGCTTCTCCATACTTTCTTCTTGTTATGGCCATAAGATGTTCATCTCATTACATTAGTAACTTAATATTTGAACAATGAATCTGATATAGGGTTTAATTCAACCTTGGAAATGTTATGGGTTATAATTCTGTTGATGGGTTTATATTACATTGGAAGTTTGGAGTTCACTTAAGGTAAGAATTTAAAATATTGGAATTATCTGTTCATCACAACAATGATGAGTTTTTAAAAAATTGATAGGAACTTTTACTAATTGTTTATAAATCTTATATTGGCTGCTATTATTAATGATCATTCCAGTAACGGTTAAAATTATTTTATATGCAGCATTAATCTAAAGTCATTTTTAAAAATATTATTCAGTTTTAACATTTAAGAACGTTTTTATTCTTAACAAACATTTAAGACTTTTCTGTCTTGTATATTCTTTCTTCCTGATTGTGCTATTAGAAGTACAGAAATACATTAAGAACTATTTTAAATGCCTTATATAAGACTCATTTTTGGGACATCCACTCAGACCTATCATTATTTTGGAGTGGAATCTGAAAAACAGTTTTGCACTCCAGTTTTTCTGAGGAAAAATATAAACACTTACAATGGGACAATATTTATAGGAAATGAGAAATAGAAATTGATGTGGGAATTTTTAAACAAAATGCTTTTAATATTTTTTCCAAACTTGTTTTTTATTTATAGGCCACCATTATTAAGAGAAGACTTTTAAAAGTACACTACCTCTGATTTTTTATTAATGACATTGATTGTGTTGATTTTCAAGTGAGCAATATGTATGGCATTTTCAGAAAGGGGTGGTAGTTCCTTCAGAATGTGTAGAGGTTTCTGTTGGAACTGAGGATGGTAGTAAATTGTGGTGAATAAAATTCTAATATAACAAGTTATTTTGCTTTTTTTTCTTAAAATAAAATACAGTTTTAGGTAGCCAGGTAAGACAGTCATAACAATTATTATTTTCAGTGAGGGGAGATACAAACTGTAAGGTGAATATAGGGTTAATCTAAGACTTCTCTCTCTGACTTTACACCTCTTAGTCTCTTAACTTTTAAGAATTGTACATATTGTACAGAATTTATATTGCTGACCTTCATAGTGTTTTTTTATTTAGACATGTGGTTAACAGCATCTTATTATTTAGTATGTAGATATTTTAGACTTTCATAATCTTGTTAATTTTAGTATTTAGATTCCTAAGTTAACACAGAACCTGCATTTACAGTATTATACACAGAAAGCCAACTGCATATGACCTGGTTAGCATAAACATGTGGTCAGGGATGAAATCTTCTTACCTTCGCTACCAGTTCATAAATGTAAGCGCCTGTGAGCCCACTGTGCCACACAATTTAGATTAGCTAGAAAGCAGGAAATCCTGCTTTCTAGTTAATATAAATCAAGCATCACAGCTGATCATCAGAAATACCGGTTTGCCTGAACCAGTAGCATTTTTTTACTACCAGTTCGGGTGAACTAGTAGGAATCGGTAGCATTTCACCCCTGCATGTGGTACAAAAAGGCAAACATGATAAATTGAGTCTTGGCACATTCCCACACAAATCCCTTTGTAATGATATATGAGAATGTCAGTGGGCGACAGGCAGTGGTGGGTTCCGGGTCCCGTTGCAACCAGTATGCTACAATGGGGCCTGGCGTCCAGGATGTGCACATGCACAGCACGGGTGCAGCACAGGTGCAGCACGCACACAGCGTACGCATGCATACTTACCACCCGCGACGATCCAGCTGTTCTCCGGAGCATCGCACAGGCGCTGTATGCTCTGTGCACGAAAGCCCCAATCTGCTCAAATACAGGTAAGGAGGGCGGGCAGGCAGGTGGGCCCTCCAGAGCACCGTACTGGGGCATACCGGTCATATCCCGCCATTGGCGACAGGCAACGAGACACCATCAAAAGAAGAGTCAGATAAAAGGACTGCAGCCGGTAGCATGAATGTGGTTTAGAAGATCCTCCCTTCCTTGGGAGCTATAAAGGGAACAAAGGAAAATAAGTACTTTTAGACTTACAAGTTTCTGTTAATGTAACCTTACAATAAAATAAAATTAGCTCATTTGGTCACGTTTGGTCAGAACAGCCAAGTCTTTAATACCTTCCTAACCATCATGAAGATGGAGGCCATCTACAGCTCATATTATTCCAAAGAGAGGAACCATAATACAGAGCCATGAAGGACAGCAGGTTCTTCAAATAACATGGCCTAGGCCAAGAAGGACTTTATGGGTAATTACCAGTTTCTTCAACTGTATCCAAAAACTGATGGATAATCAATATAGCTTGCAGCAATAGAGTCACCTGGGGATAATGTCCACCAATTCCCATCCTACTACATTCTGAAGTTGTTTATTAGATTTTTATCCTACATTTATTACTTTATAAGTAGTTCAAGATGGCGAACAAGGTTCTAGTCTACTCTCAGTACATATACGGTCTCTGACTTTCTATCTTTACTGTTCACAAAATGTTAGCGTTAGTGGCTAAACACAAGGTTTACTCTTTTTGAGGACAAATCTGTCAATCGTAAATCTGGTTAGTCCTTTTTACATGAATGAAAACAATGCTTTTAAAAATGTTGTAGGTACATATATTGATCCTTCAAAAATATGCATTCAAATCAGAATTTTGTGAAGGGTTTAAATTGGGCAATTTTTCCTGTGTGATTTGCCTTAGTCTGCTCTGACATCAACAACTTGATGGGGAACACAATGGCTCAATAGTTAAGACTCAGGTTCAAGACTTGAATGCCATACAATGGGGGTGAACTTCCAAGTCACTGTTAACTCCTGGAGACTGCCTGGACTAGTCCCAGCAGTTCTTTTAAGGTTTTCAGAAATGTTTTGCTATTGCCTATAGAGCTGAAGAATGACTGACTGACACCAACTAGTTGGTCACCCAACTAGTTTTGTGCCAAAAATGGGATTAAAAATCAGTCTCCTGGTTCCTAGGGTGATGCCTTAACTGTGCCAAACTGGCTCTTTATCTCTACTTGTGCTTATATGCCACTGAATCCAGGCTTTGGTCCTGCAATAGAACTGTAAAAAAGATGTATGTCAAGGAAAAAAATTAAATATTTATGTACAATAAGAGAAAATCATGATTAAACCAGAAGGTTTTACTTTTTGCTGAATGTTACTGTTATGTGACAATAATCATAGTAACAAAACATTTATTACGTACCCTGCAGATTTGTGTTGAAAAATAGTAATGGTCTTTTCTGGAATAAGGCATTAATAAAATTTTGGGTAAAGTGTCACACAGTTGTGGCTATTTTGTAAATGAGATTCTTAATATTTAGTATTCGGTGTATTCCAGTTGTCCAAATCCAAACCCATACATTTTTGGAAAATTTTTGTGTTGTATATTTATACTTCATTATAGCCTTAGAAATACCTTAAGAAAATACAGGCAGAACATGATGGTGCTGTAGAAGTTAGTTACAGTAATTCAACTGTCCTAAAATAATACAAGTTCTTCAAAAAATGTCTTTTGCAACAGTCTATATTTAGCTTTAACTTTTGATCTTCTAGGCAGTGAAAATAAAATTTCCCTTTGTAACCTGGAATCTCTGTTAATAAAGGGCTTACATTAGCCTTAAGCAGAGGTCAGAATAAACTTTACATCACCAGAGGAACGCGGGGGTCATCGGGGTGGCTGGGGGGACCAGGGACACGGGAGTGGGTCGGAGCATAACAGTCACTACAGGGAGAGGCAGATACGGCGGGGACTTTAGGGCTGGCCATTACCGGGGAAGGAGGGTTCGCTATATTACAGAGATCCCTCCTTCCGGCCCTATGAGTCCCACTCCAAGGCCAGATGGCGTCAGTAATCAGCACCCTGGTCTCAGGCTGCTGTTGCTAAATGCCAGGTCTGTTGTTCACAAGGCTCCTCTCGTCTGGGACTTAATTGCTGACGAGAGGGCAGACCTGGCATGTATTACTGAAACCTGGCTGGGCACAGAAGGAGGAGTCCCCCTTGTAGAGATGTGCCCAGAAGGATTTCAGGTGCTTCATCAGCCGAGAGCCCAGGGAAGGGGTGGCGGTGTGGCTATTGTTATCCGGGAGTCTCTAGTACCTCGTAGGGTCCCTGCTCCGGAGCTTGTCGGGTGTGAGACTCTGCTGGTGAAGTTGGACCTCAAGGGTCAAGTGGGTCTGCTGCTAACGTACCTGCCTCCCAACTGCGTTGCAGCAGCCCTCCCCTCGCTCCTCGAGTCAGTAGCCGAGCTGGCAATTGAGTTCCCCAGGCTTATGGTTCTGGGGGACTTCAATTTGCCATCGCTCGGGGAACACTCTGATGGAGCGCAGGAGTTCATGGCTTCCATGACAGCCATAGGCTTGACCCAGGTAATTCGGGGCCCAACCCACTCAACAGGTCACATGCTCGACCTCGTATTTCTCTCGGAGCAGTGGATGTGTGATCTTGGTCTGAGGGGAAATGAGACCATGCCCCTGTCGTGGTCAGACCACTGCCTACTGAGGCTTGACTTCCGGAGGCCAAACCCCCACCGTAGGGAGGAGGAACCGAACAGGTGGTTCCGCCCCAGGCGACTGATGGACCCCTTGAGGTTCCAGACGGAGCTTGGGGTTATTCCTGATACTCTCGCCCACAGTTCGGCGGAGACTCTGGCTGCTGCCTGGTATTCGGCGGCATCGGAGTCTCTTGACCGGATTGCGCCACTACAGCCCCTCCGGGTCAGCGGATCCCAGAGACCTCCTTGGTTCACCGAGGAGCTCCGGGAGAAGAAGCGCCGGAGGAGACGCCTAGAGCACTTGTGGAGGTCCGATAAGTCCGAGTCGAACCGAGCACTATTAACAACTTGCACCAAGGATTACATCAGGGCACTTAGGGCAGCAAAAAGATCTCATATTGCCACCTTGGTTGCGTCCGCTGAGTCCCGCCCAGCTGCCCTGTTTAGGATAACCCGTTCCCTCCTAAATAGGAGGGATACGGGGGAACCCTTGCAGGGTAGAGCTGAGGATTATGCCCAATTCTTAGCGGACAAAGTTGCTCGGTTTCGGTCGGACTTGGACTCCACTGCTGCAGATCCAGCCGGGACACAAGAGGATAACTTGGCAAACCATCTCTGGGTTGAGTTTCAGGATGTTGCCTCTGGGGATGTGGACAAGGCCATTCGAGCTGTGAGTGCCTCCACCTGTATTCTGGACCCGTGTCCCTCCTGGCTGGTTGCCAACAGCAGTGAGGTGACACGTGGCTGGATCCAGGCGGTCGTAACCGCCTTCGGGAGGGGCACTTCCCCGCCGCACTTAAAGCGGCGGTGGTAAGACCCCTCCTGAAGAAGCCATCCTTGGATCCAGCCATTTTAAATAACTACCGTCCTGTCTCCAACCTTCCCTTTGTTGGGAACGTTGTTGAGAAGGTGGTGGCCTTCCAGCTTCAACGGGCCTTGGATGAAGCTAGCTACCTTGACCCCTTCCAGTCCGGCTTCAGACCCGGTTACAGCACAGAAACCGCTTTGGTCGCATTGACCGATGATCTCTGGAGGGCCAGAGATGGAGGCCATGCGTCCATCCTGGTTCTCCTTGACCTCTCGGCGGCTTTCGATACCATCGACCATGGTATCCTTCTGCGACGACTGCGGGAGGTGGGGGTGGGAGGCACTGTTTTGCAGTGGTTCTCCTCCTACCTCTCGGACAGGTCGCAGTCGGTGTTGGTGGGGGGGCAGAGATCATCCCTGAGGCCCCTAAAATACGGGGTGCCGCAGGTTTCGGTCTTATCCCCCCTACTATTTAACATATACATGAAACCGCTGGGCGAGATCATTCGGAGGCACGGGATAAAATACCATCAATATGCGGACGATACGCAATTGTATCTGTCCGCCCCGTGCCAACTCAATGAAGCGGTGGACGTGATGAACCAGGGTCTGGAGGCCGTTAAGAACTGGATGAGCGCTAACAAACTGGTACTCAACCCGGACAAGACCGAGTGGCTGTTGTGTTTCCCTCCCAACAATTTGGCTAATGTTCCATCTATCAGGCTGGGGGGGGTGTCAAATTTTATACCCCTCAGATAGGGTTCGTAACTTAGGAGTCCTCCTGGATCCACAGCTGACTCTCGATCATCATCTGTCGGCTGTGACCAGGGGGGCATTTGCCCAGGTTCACCTGGTCCGTCAGTTACGACCCTACCTGAATCGGGAGGCTCTCACAACAGTCACTCGAGCCCTTGTGATCTCTAGGCTGGAATACTGCAATGTGCTCTACATGGGGCTGCCCTTGAAGTGCATCCGGCGACTGCAGTTAGTTCAGAATGCGGCCGCGCGAGTGATAGTGGGCGCACCGCGGTTCGCCCACATAACACCCATCCTCCGCGAGCTGCACTGGCTACCTGTTGATCTTCGGGTGCGCTTCAGGGTGCTGTTGACCACCTTTAAAGCCCTTCATGGTAGTGGATCTGAGTACTTGAGAGACCGCCTTCTGCCGATTACCTCCCTCCGACCGATAAGATCGCACAGACTGGGCCTCCTCCGAATCCCATCCGCCAGTCAATGTCGACTGGCGACTACACGGAGGAGAGCCTTTTCTGTTGCAGCTCCGACCCTGTGGAACGATCTCCCCGTCGAGATACGCACCCTCACCACCGTCCAGGCCTTCCGCGCAGCCCTCAAGACCTGGCTCTCCCAACAGGCCTGGGGATAAGTCTCTAATTTGCCCCACCCGAGTGTTGAATGTTGAATGCAAGTTGTGTTTTTATTACTTTATTTGTTTGTATATTGTTTATTTTGATTTGCACCCCCTCCCTGGTGATTGTAAGCCGCCCTGAGTCCCCTCAGGGAAAAGGGCGGCCTATAAACCCTAATAAAATGACGGGGAAAAAAATGACAAATCACAAAAATCACATGTTAGTTCACTCAATCTCCTTACATTTAGAAGGGCATCATCACTTAGATAGCTTAGATATTATTAAATCTTCCTTCTAAAATTGCTGAGGAGAATATTCTGATTCTAGTGAAGGCCCATAGGTTAAGTTTGTACTACTATGATTTTGTCTAAAAGATCAATACATTTTAAAAGTTTGGCAGTGTTCACTTTGTGGCTCTGTATCATCGGTCTTTGGCTTAATTCTTTCCTTACCTCGATATAGTATATGCCAGTTGCTTCATTGAAAATTCCTAGTTTGCATAAAACTGCTCCACCGCTTGGATTTGTTTTCTTTCTAGTGGTGTTGATGATTGTCAGTTTAATCCTGATCCAGGTAAATACCACTGTTGGCCATGGTTTTCATTTTGTTCTAGAGGGACACCTTCTAATTTCAATGTTGCACTGAGGAAAATAACTTGGTATACCAGTAATTTAAAAAAAGTTCTTTAAAAGCCTATCTGAATTTTTTTTAGAGGTATTGAAGTTAGAAATAGAATGTTTTGGATACATAGAGAACATTCAATAATGTTTTTTTCATTAAATATATTGATTTTGATGGTAATGTAAGTTATCTGTCTGATGTCTATGTAGAGATTGTTTTAGAACAGCTAGTTTGTGTACTGTTTTACATTTTTTAATATAACATTGAGGAGACAAAACCAAAGTAAGATCCGTTCATGAAAACAAAACAGATTTGAATGAATAAATAAACTATACATTGTGCTTAATATGAATAATGAATGAGTGCAATTTTCTGCTGTTGAAAAGCAGGAGGTATATGGAAGGAATTATAATTGGTTGTGTTTGTTAGTAATAGTAATAGTAATAGTAATTTGAAATTTCTGTGACATACTATCTGCATATTGCTTAGTAATAGTCATAATAATTTTTACTTTTAAATTTAGAAAGGTGTTAAATTATGTGAGAATATTTATGATAATTATGTATTCTTAAAAACTGAATGAATGTTTCCTATTTAATAATTACTGTTCTCTTCAGCTATTTAATGATTTATTTGTTTGTTTATTCATTTATTGGACTTTATACCACTTCAAACTTAACCATTGCTGAAGTACCTAGCAGTCAATATGCATTGGAAAAGTAGTGTTCAATAGTTAAATAAACTTTACAAGTTTGTCCAATTAGTCCATTGAAATCTTAGTATAGGAAAAGTCATTGCACCATTGGATTCAGCCACTAGTCCAGGGACGTAAATGAAAGCAACTTTTCCAGAGATTTGTCCAACCTCAATTTAAACATGTCCAGCAATAACTTCAAATACACCAAATCTCCAGGAAGTTGCTTTCATTATTCATCTACTAGGTAATTTAATTGGAAACTACTTTTGTGTAACAGTTCTATTGTTTCATATCCTGCATCCTGGAATGAAAGAGATCTTGATTGTTTTCCAAGTGCTTCAAGTATTTGGAGAATGGATATCATATACTTCATCATTCTTTCCTTCTTAGGGCTAAATGGTTATTTAGATCTCTTCATAAGAATTATGAAGTTGCTAGTTCCCTGATTAACTTTACCATCATTCTTTGAATCTTTTTCACATGACTAAAATTCATTTTAAAGCATGATCTCCAGAAACTGCATTTGCCACTTTTGTACCCAAATCACACTGCTGACTCACATTCATTATATAACCAGGTTTTTTATTCCTATATTCATGTCACAAATACTGTTGCAAAGCCAATTATTCTCTATTCTTATCAGAACTGAATTTGGTGAGGTAGGAACCATTGCTTATCTTCCCTATCCTGAGATATTATGGTTCTGTCTTTGCCATTATCATATTTTTGTGAGAAGTAAATTTGATAAGAATACTTCCTACTTCCTCATCTGAAACTTTAATTAAAAAAAATAGGTCAGTTCAGAGCTCAGGATTGTGAATTCTCACTGAATTCCTAAATTTACTTTGAAAAAGAGCCATTGATAGGCATTTTCAACTGTATTCAGCTTCTATCTTTAGAACATTATTATGCTCATGGTAGAAAATTTTTCAGTAGAAGTAATTTAATAATTTAGCAGCTTACATATCCAGAAATAAGTTCCCTCTAATTTACTTGTAATATTTCTGTAATTTGTTTTCTACAAGGATCTATAATTATCTGAGAGTATTAGGGGAGAAAAGAAGCCAGTACACTAAAGTTGAAAGCTACAGTCTGGCTTTTACCTTTATTAAACCTGATTCAAGTTGTAAAAATGCATTAGAAACAGAACAAAACACAAGAAATATCACCCTGAAGAATTTGTACTGAACAAGTTCCAAGGGGCCAAAGCTAGAAAATAGTGCCAGCTGAACTTTACAAGTGAACTGAGCCAGAGATTTAGTATGAAATATTAAAGCTGTTTCTAGTTTGGTCCTTGAATCAGCTTAAATCTTAAGTGGGGCATCTGTAGGTATGCGATATTTCAAGTGTTACCGTATGTATTTCTATTGCTAGCAATATTATATTCACAATAAAATAAAAATAGTATATAGATAGTTCTCGATAAACTACAATTGAATCCAACATTTCCATTGCTAAGCAAGACATTTATGACCTTTCTTGCCATAATTGTTAAGTGCATCACTGCAGTTGTTAAATTAGTAACACAGTTGTAATCTGGCTTCCTCATCGACTTTGCTTGTCAGAAGGTCACAAAAGGTGATCACAGGATACTGCAACTGTCATAAATATGAGCCACTTGCCAAGTGGCTGAATTTTGATCACATGACCATGGGGATGCTACAATGGTCATAAGTGTAAAAAGCAGTCATAAATAACTTTATTCAGTGTCATTGTAATTTAGAACAGATATGTTAAGTGGAGGACTCCCTACAATGAAGAATGATCTCCCTTGTCAGAATTCTTTGACAGCCTATTCATTGCTTTTGTGTTTCTTTATAGATTGTTAAATGAACATTTGGGTTTTTTAACACCATTTTATTGACATGAGGATGCAATAAATCTAGTATCAATATATATTGAAGTAAAACTTAATTTGGAATACAGTATTTAGTTTTGCAGTCCTTTTTTAAAATAGCATTTTAAAGGTAATTTAACCTTAACACTATTATTTTGTTCCTAAACTTGGTAGATGTTACCAACTACTAATTTAGAACAGATCAGAGAGCAAATAGTTGTCATTGAGATAACACTATTATTGAGACAACAACAATAAAAACAATAAAAATCATTGATTAGATGTGGGAAAAGACAGGTACCCTTAAAACATGTTGCATCTTCCCCTTTCTCATCTCTGCTTGTTTCTTTAACACTGTGCTTGTTTCTTTAACACTTGCAACATTCAAGGATTCAAGGGCTCTCTATTGTTTAGTTTATGAATAGACTAAATTTCATGTGTAAAAAAGAAGTGGATTTGGTTAAAAAGGAAACTTCCTAAACTTTTTAAAAAAAAAAACATGGATGTCATTCTAAAATACTAATATCACCTTTAATTAAAACCTAATGATGAAGCCTAAAATTTGCATTGCTAATTTGTAATTCCTCAAGTGTATAAAAAAGAGTGCATATGCATGAAGCAACCCATTTTTAAAGCACTAGAATTTATAGCCAGGAGTGTCCTTTCTGATTTAATTCAGAGTTCTCTTTAGGCTTGGATTCTGTACAAACATCCAGATTAAATACAGCCTTATTTCTATCCAGATATGACATATGTTAGTTTTTGAGATGGCAAATCTGTTATTTTATGAGTAAATTAAGTAATTCCTTTCTTCATTTTTTTATTTTAATAATGGAACTAAATTCAGATTATCTAGGCACCATTCTTTCATTATCAGGCTTTTAACTACTAGTATTATTCTGCATTCATTACATATTTACCACTGTGAGTCTTCATTATTTATTATTTATACTGCTATTTCAAGCTGAAAAAATTTACTGATCTATACTTCATATGAGGGATGTTATACCTAGTTTGATATTAACCAAATCAATTTTTGAATTGGAAAACTTTTAATAGCTATAAAGCTGTGATTTAGTAAATGAAGCTAAACTATTGTGTAATTGATTTTTCATACATTTTCCTGAAAATTATAATAAGTTTAAATAAAATATTTGATTACATTATTTAATAGCAATAGCAGTAGACTTATATACCGCTTCATAGGGCTTTCAGCCCTCTCTAAGCGGTTTACAGAGAGTCAGCATATTGCCCCCAACAATCTGGGTCCTCATTTTACCCACCTCGGAAGGATGGAAGGCTGAGTCAACCCTGAGCCGGTGAGATTTGAACCGCTGAACTGCTGATCTAGCAGTAGCCTGCAGTGCTGCATTTAACCACTGCGCCACCTCGGCTCTTATATTTATAATATATTATTTATTTTAGAATATTAAAGTCTGTGCAAAAGTAAGTGTTGAATCTCCCTCTACTTTCCTTGTCATATCTTTTCATAATAGTGGAATTTTAACTTCATTAATTTTAACTACATATTAGTAATATTGAGATTACTTTTTGAAATATTAATATCATCATATTCAGTTTTATATGCTACAATATTCTATACATTTTTATATAAGAAAATGAAAGAACCGTGTAAGTTTTATAAACCAAAACTGAACTGGTGACTCATTGATGACAATGAGGTCTTTAAATTAACGTCTTAATATATTTTAGTTATATATTAAAATAGAATGGAAATACTCATTTTCCATATTAGTTCATTGAAAGATTCCAGTAACTACTGTTGTTATCATAGAAGCAATTAATTATTAATTGAAGAATATGTAAAGTTTTGAAGAGTTTCCTATATTTTCATATAATGTTCCTTAATTAATCTAATGCCAGATTTGGTCGACCTGGAGTTGAATGCTACTGCCAACATGATAGTGGTGCTGCAGTAATCCAGCTTCAGTTTTTGATCAATGAGGTTTGTAAGCTTGTGGTATAACTCATATCTGATTCCTTTAACAAGGGGTTGTTTTTATTTTGGTAGATAAATAATTCAGAAACTTGTTCTGTTGTAGTGGGTGGCTAATTGCTATCAATGGTATTTTAAAAAGTAAGAAGAATTTGCTGATTTGCTTGATTAAACTCCCCCCCCCAAAAAAAATAGGTAAACAATGTTTTTAACTTAAAAATTGCTATGTGTAAAAATTAGTTAATTATAAATATTTTCATCTATCCAAATGTTATTTTTAACAGAATACTGAATGTGAATATTTAAAATCCTTAAGATTATGTGTCCTTTCCTCTCTTGGTAGTGTTTGCTTGTGATTGTTGATGTTTTTATTTGTACTGTTTTTTATTATTAAATGTGTTTAATTATTACAGTATATATGATAAAATGAACAAATGACTCTGCCTGATCGAAGCAATTATTGGATAATAAGTTGTAAGAATTTCTGTTAGCGTATACACTTGGTAAAATGGCAAATCATATTTTCTCATTCAGAGCCACTTTTACTTGTACACTGCCTCTTTAAGCATATAAATAAAGGTGATCAGAAGAACTTCATTTTTCCAACATTCTTTTCAAAGTTACTATGAGATTCTAATATTAAATTATTGACTCTAAATGACATAATCAAAAATAAATGAAATGGATCTTGCCACTTTGTATTTACAAAACCAATAACTTCAAATATATTGATTTTACCCTTCAATTGCTACCATGGAACTGGTCTTCCTAAAAAGGACAGCGTCCCTAAATCTCTACAGATTTTAACTGTATTTTCTCTTTTAAGGGTGCCCTTGTGAGTGCCTTGGCTGATGATACCTTACATTTATGGAACTTGCGTCAGAAAAGACCAGCTATATTGCATTCCCTGAAATTTAACAGAGAAAGGTAAATAAATAAATACACACATATGCACACACTCATACATATATTGTTTTCATGTTATATGATCTGGCTGCCTTTTCAAAAACTCTCAACCCTTAGGTTGTAATTATTAAATTCTGATTGTGTTCCTTGATTGCCTACAAGCTACTTATACAGTTTTCGTGACTTTCTCCCTGGTTCTAAAAATCACATTTTGTTGCTTTTATGTTTTAATCACATCAAATGATTGTGTATCCACCTTCTTTTTTAAGTCTTGTGAGCAAAATGCACGGTATTAATTGCAGTATAAATCCATGGGGATACACACACACAAATCAATTACCTACATAAGGAAGTTCAGGAGCCTTAGGTGATCAAATCTAAGCCTTAGGTGAACAAAAAAACTAAGTAACCTATTAGATGACTCTTGAATATGTGCCTATTAAAACACCAAGAATTTAAAACTTATATTTACTACCAGAGTTCAATTCCTGGTTGACAGGAAAAAAAAATCTCACCTACATATGTCTGATAAATCATAAATAAGAAACCAGTCAAGTGTAGCCTCCTGGTGGTCATTATGAATAAAAATACTACACATGTCTAAAAATAGAAATTTTTCTCCACCCCAACAAGGGGCATGGAAGTAATATGAAACCTCATGAGGCCATGGCATATGTAATATCTCTCTGGTTTGAATGCCGATGAAAGAAAGGTGGATTATATATTCCATTCTAAGATGAAAGAATTGTAAAGATAGTGATATTGACTAACAACTCTTAATGAAGAAAACTCATGGATTCTGAAAAGTATGACCATATCGGTACTCTTTTCACCAGAAACAAATATTCAGTTAATCTATTTGTAATTTGAAGTTGCAGGGAGACAAAATTCTTTTTTCAATAAGTCAAACAAGGCCTTTTCAGTTATACGATATTCTAGAAATTGTTCTAACACAGGTTTATATTAGATACTTGTAATTGTTCCCAATCAAACTGACTGACAAAATTTGGCTGTTCAGGGTAATATTGTGCTCCTGAAAATGTTAAGCTATTTTTCCAAGCTACCTGGCAATGCAGATCAACTGTTTGTTCTTGTCTATGGAGATTCTCAGTCATCCAGGTCATGGTTGTTTTAAAAGTGCTTTTTCAAAAGGGAAATTGACTTTGTTTATTCCTTGATAAAGATGTTTCACTTCACATCCAAGAAGCTTCTTCAGTTCTGTTTGTTCTTTTGAGTTAATAGATTATGCCTTTTTGATGGGATCAGAATTGGACAGCTGGGAACAATGGAGATACCTTCATTAAGGTCTAATCTCTGGCCCTGCTGGATCAAATTTAACAAAATTAATCATATTTTCCTAGATATGTGCTATTTTCCTAGATATGTGGACAATGATGGAAAGTTGAAAGACTAAGATTAAAAACATAATAAATGCAGCTTGTAAATGTTTGGTGAGGTTATGGCATTTCCTTCCTTTTCATGCTAATTAATTGTTCATTCTTCAATCTTAGACTATTAGATCAGGAAGAGGTATTAACTGTTTACCCTCTGTTTTGATCTTCCTTCTACAATTCTACAATTAAGGTAATCAAGGAATTAGGGTGACTGCTTACTTAGTGTCAGTGAGGTTGTTGGTAGACTAGAGGCTTGTGAGAGCAAACAGTATTTTTGTGATTGCTGTTAGGATTACACTGTTAGAATAGGGAGTAGTTGCCATAATTTGCTGCCTACTAATAAGATAGTATCTATTGTACAGATAGTGATGAGAGGTCCTGGCTCACAGGTAATCAAATCCAATGATGCCTAATCTTAGCTTGTTCCTTAAAGCCAATGCATAGTTAGGATTAGACAGGAGAAAGTACACAAAGATTTTTTGTGAATTGATTTAGTTGTTGTCCTTTATTTGTAACATTTCCAGAATAAAACAACACGTTTCTCAGAGAATATTAACTATGCAAGGAACATTTAGTCAAAGCATACAAACCGTTCTTCAGTTTCCCTTTTCTTTTGTCTAGTGAGGAATACAGTGAACTGTTTTATGGCTAATTTTTCTATGATATAAATCATTAACTATCTCCATGCTGCCATAGTTTTGTTTTTGCTGCTGTATGTTTCTATTTTAAATTAGCTATTGCTATGTATATAGCAGCTACTAAATTCTCTATAGAGTTAATCAGGGTTTAAGGTACAGTTTAGTCAATAATCTAGTGCAACCATTATTATCATCTTGTCTCTGGATATTGGTGCATGATAGGCAGAACCCCTGTCACATTAATTTCCTCTCTAGTGTATTAAATCACTCAGGAAAGCAAGTCTCTTCAGCAGACATACTACTTAAACCTATCTTTGCCAGCTAGTCATTTTTGTTTTTCTTATTTCCTCTGACTTCAATCACTTTTTGACAGTTCCTTAGCATGTTTCAGTTTCTCTTACCAAGAAATACATTGTGCTTATGAAAAACTTGGTTTTTTTCTAAGCTGTTTCCCAGACTTAAGATATCACAAGTAAAGTTTAGGTGTGTGTCTGATCATGTAACAGTATGGTAAACAGCATTTATCTTTTCCACTCAGTCATACTGTAGCTTTATTCTCTTAGGTAATCACTTTTTTCTTGTTTTTTTGCTATGGTGATGCTAATGTTACTTCATCTTTACTGTCATTTCACTCCCTATAAATTATGGCTACAATACTTTGTGCCGTTTGTGGACATAATTTGTGGACATAATTTATTAAAATCAGTAGAGCTTGCTTTTAAATAAAGGCACAATTGTGATAGATTAAGAATATTTTGTATATGAACATAGAATAGCAATAGCAGTTAGACTTATATACCGCTTCATAGGGCTTTCAGCCCTCTCTAAGCGGTTTACAGAGTCAGCATATATTGCCCCCAACAACAATCTGGGTCCTCATTTTACCCACCTCGGAAGGATGGAAGGCTGAGTCAACCCTGAGCCGGTGAGATTTGAACCGCCGAACTGCAGAACTGCAGTCAGCTGAAGTAGCCTGCAATGCTGCATTTAACCACTGTGCCACCTCGGCTCTTAATATTAAGAATATTAAGCGATAAATCTCCACTTGATTGTGAAAGTTGGTAATAAGTCTGAGCAAGGTATTGCCTTCAGTTTGGAGTATAAAATATGTATATATAGTAATTGATCTTATATTACTAGAATATCAATTGACAATGTCTACCTATGATTTTTCTTTAGTGCCAATGATTAAATTGGAATTGAACTGTTTAGGCTATGTAGCATAATGTTGTTATTGCTATATATATGTACCTAATTGTACTTTTAAATAGAAGTATCTGGGATTGGTCTTGAAATCATTTGAATAAGAGCTCTAAATAGTGAATATATTTTATTTATTAAATTTCTATATTACCCATTTCAACTAAGTGTTCTGGGCAGTTTACAAATAAAAAACATAAAAAGAGATGTAGTTAAAAACAAAATTAAACAGAATTTTAAAAAGTTAAAAATTTGAAAATTCTAAAAGTTTAAAAAGGCAGAGGGAATGTCTTCAAGCTGCCAATCACCTCTAGAATTGCATGCAATTTTTAGAGCCTCATGCCAGTTGGCAGAACCAGGTCTTGATGCTCTTCTGGAAGGCAGAAGAGTGGGGACTCATTTCACCTCTGGGAGCAAGATATTCTATAGGGCAGGGGCAACAGCAGAGAAGGCTCTCTTTCTAGACTCTGCCAGTCAAAGTTCTTTAATTTACAGAATCCATAGCATATTCTGTGTGCTTGACTAGGTGGGACAGGTCAACAAGTTCCTGGGTGGGGCAGGTAGCCCTATGTAGAGCACTTTGCAGTAATCTGTACTGGAAATGATTAGGGCATGAGTGACAGAAAGAAGGACATTTTGATCCAGGAAGGGGCACAACTGATGCATAATACAAGCAGGAGCTGTGAGTCCAAGAGAGCTTCCAGATTACACACCAGATTCCAACCCTACCCAATCCCAGATAAAAGAAAAAAGAGACCCTACCTATCATCTGTATTTGCTTAAAACCTATTGTTTTGCATCCAGACCCCTACAACCTTAAAATACCACTTCACAAGAACATCCATAACATCACTGCACCAGGGATGGGAATGTATTAGTGGATATCATCCATATACTGACAATCCCATGTCATCCAATGGTGACTGATGATCTTACCCAAAGGCTTCATGTAGATGTTAAAAGAGAGAAAACAGAGCCCTGGGTCTTGTGGCACCCCATAAAGTAAGGATATGGGCTGGATCTCTCACTGCCTATCAGCACCCATTGGGACCAGCTTCAAAGAAGGAGGTGAATGAGCAAGACAGAGGTTCATGCACTGCTCTGACAAGAAAGCCATCTCTGGTGTATAACCACTGTTTCAAGCTGAGATAGGCCCACGGCCACCATGGTAGCAATAAATTCCCAAACTTCTTCCAAGGGCAACAAATTGAAGTTTCCCAAGACATCTGCCTGGATAACTCCACTGCCCAATTATGTACACTTTCATACACACATAAACATCCAAATTCAGCTCTGTCCCCTGGGCTCTCACTCTATGGAAGGAAGGTTACCCCACCCCACCAGTCGTTCCCCCAGGTTGAATTGCTCTCATGTTGGGTCCCCACATAAGCCAGTTCTCACAGGGTCTCAGCCACCAGCCTCAGATGCCCAGATTGTCGGTCTAGCTAGCCACTGTTTGCTGTTTTTGGTATGACTGCAAGTCGGCAATCTCACTACAGGCCACAGGCCCACCCCTCCAGTGTTATTGCTGCCACCACCCAAATTGCTGCTACTGTTGGGTGCTAGCTGCTAGCCTGTTGCCCCGTCCTCCTATGGAGATCCAGCAACTTTCTTGGGCCTATTGAATCACTTGATCATTGCCTGTTCCAGCCTGCTGCTCCATCCAATTACTGGCTTAAGCCTGGTCCAGGCCTCTGTCTGGGTAACCCAATTAGGAACCCTCCAACTTCTTGCCTGGGAAAGCTCAGTTGCATATTGCCCTTTCCTCGCTGCTACTCACAGCTCACAATTTCCTAATTGTTCTGCCCCCCCCCCCCCCCCCCAGGGAGGCACCGACTGCTTGGGTACTGAATGCTCCAGCCGTTCTGTCATTATGATACATCTTCTGAGTTAGTATTCATAATGGCATTTTTAAATGATGGATTTTGTCTTATAAATTACAACTAGTACAAAATAATGTAGCTAGGTTGCACAATAGGCAAATTATAGTAAATTATTTCATCTATACTGAAGTTATTGGACTGGCTATAAATTTTCTTCCAATTCAAGGTGAAGAAATCTGCCATAGTATACAAATCTATATATAGCTAGGATCTGGATATCAAGTGGTATGCTTACTCCCTATCAACAAAGATGTGGCAAAGATGCCAGCTTGAATTTGCCAGGACTGCTGCCTGTTCATTACACATTTACTTGAAGGAGGGTATTCTCAAACACTATAGTTGTAGAATCTTCTCTGTTTTGGCACCACACTTCCATTACTAGTTTAAGACCTATCTATTTACTTTACTGAGTTGATACTGCTATACATTTTCTGTTTAAATTTTTAATAACTGTCCTGTAGTCAGAGTTTTAAGATTTAAGTATCTTTGATTACTAATAATTTAATTTATAAAAAATACATTTTTGAAGTATTCTTTTTCTTGTGATCAGTTTTTTTAAATATGTATAATTGAATATTGTGATTATTAAAAAGCAGTGTAAATGTGGGGGGAAATAGATTAAGATGAAAGCCAGTGCCTGCAAAGTAGTATGTGGAACAATCTCTTTAGTACAGCATTGGCATTGTACATGTGAATTTTCTTTCCAAAAATTATTTTACAACATGGTAATAGTGTCGCGTCCATCATGAGGTGAATGTAACCAGTTTTGTAACATTTCAATAGTTACAGATATTTGACAAACTGATAATGCATTAATATAGTTTTATTTGACCTTTAATGTTTGAGATTTCACAATTAAGCTATTTTAGGCAACAAGTTTATTTGTTTAATTGTTATGCATTATGCTAAGTTTTACAAATCATGATAAAGGATCCTCTTAAGTAGCTCTGACGGTTTTATCAGAGGAGACATATGGCCTACAAATACCAAAGGAAATCCTTTGAAAGCATCTGCAAATTGCCTCTCAAGTGACCTTGTTTTGCTGTTAATACATTTTCATAAGTAATTACGCAGATCACATTTAGACTCAATAATTTCATAATGTTTATTTTAATTAGAGCTGTATTGTAGAGCTACAGTTTTACTATTTTATTAGCCACAGGCATGCCAATAAATACCAAGCTAAAATAAAGCCTAAATTAAACTAAGTAGTACTTGACTTTTGTTTACTATTAACATATTAAGTTATTGAAAAATCTCCTGTCTATTGCTACATTTCCCATATACCGTTTGTGTCTTTTGATTCCTGTGTTCCCAAAAGATTATAAGCTAACAGAAAAATTATTAAAATTATTAATTTAAAATAATTTATTTCAATTATTGAAATAATGTATTAAAATGAGACAATATAGTTGCAATAAATTAGAAATTCTGAAAGATATGAGTACAGGATCCTTAACTTTGAACCATGTATTCTCCATGCGGGGGGGAGGAGTATCCAGAATGGGTTGACCTTATCCTCTCGTGATTGGATTGAGTCAGATAAGCTCTTTGGGCAACGCCCCCTAGCACCAGGAATCCCCAGTTTTTCTGACTCAAATCGATCGTGAAAGGTTGCTCATTCTGGATCTCCAGCAATTTACTAGGATCTAAGGGAAATTCAGTTGGACCTGTCGAGCTTTGCCTCCCTGCTCTGCGCACAACCTCCTCCTGCAGGATTGGGACTGCCATTAGCCCCTGGGGCGGCACGCTGCCCTGGCCACTGAGCACATCTGAAGACACTCAGTGAGGACCTTGGCCGGGCAGCAGGAGGACGGGCAAAAGCCTCTAGCAGGCAGCCCTAACTGCTGACGCTTGTAAGTCGCTGGAGCGTTCCGTTGCTCCTCTCGGGTTGAGCGTCGAACCGGGGCTTCCAAATGCCCCGGAGCGCCCGTGCTGCCTCCACGTGGCCAGAGGATCGTGAGGAAGCCGAAGAAGCCATTCCTGGCCACAGTGGCATCAGAGAAGAGGCAGGAGGAAGAGAATCCAGCTGAGAGTGCGTGCGGCAAGCTCCCTGGAGCACAAGCCACTCTTCAGGCACTTTTAAATTTCGTGCCCCTTTGCAAGCCGGTCGGCGCCATTTTGAAGCCGGGAGGACCCACGTGGTGCCCAGCAGCTACCAGGAAGGAGAATCCCAGGCAGCTGCAAGCATGGACTGCAGCCCCACCGGAGGGGCAGAAGAGCAAGCATCCAGGTCAGTGGCTTCTCCAGAGACTGCCCGAGGAGGGGGGGGGAGGAAAGGCTAAATGCAAAACCAAGCACCTTTCCCCCAGGGCAGATCCAGAGGAAGGGGGGGTCACAAGCCCTCCAAGCCCTCTAAGTACGAGCGGAGGAGGCATAAGGCTTTAGAGAGGCTCTGCAAGAAGGCTGCTAGCCATCAGGCCACCCCAGGCAAAGAGGGAGAAAATCCAGGCACTCCCTTGTCCAGTGGAGGCTCAGTGGAAAATCCAGCCCTGCCAGCAAGGATCCCTATAGACACCTCAGGACTTTGGGGCTCTACTCAGGGGTGGCAATCCCCTACCACCCCTACTGTGGGGGCAGCCTTGCCTACTGGATTTCCCCTCTTGGGCAGTCCTCCTGCTCAGAGGGGCATCAGCCCCAGCCAAGCACCTCCCACAGGGGCTCCCAACTTCCAGGAGTTAATGATGCAGGCTTTTCAGCAATGCATGGCAGCAGCATTGCAACAGCCACAGCCTCAGGGGCCCCCCCTCCCACCCACCCCCAGGGCTCTTGAATTCCCAGAAGCCCAGGAGGAAGAGATTCATAGCTCCTCAGATTCATCCCAGGAGGACAGTGACAATGAAAGTGAGGAAGGCGAGATCAGGGAGGGCAAGCTGTCAGAGGATGAAGGCAAGCCTCCTCCTAAACCTACATTCACCGGGTTGTTCCAGCCCTCACTGTTTAAGTCCCTGCTCTTCAAGGCCAAGGCAACAGTCAAGCTAGGCAACAGAGCAGCGGAGGCCACACTTCAACGCCAGGGCTTCTCAGCGGAGAACATCTTCGATGAGCAGGCCATCGAGGCAGACACCGTTCCTACGCCCAAAACCTTCCTCGACCTGGTAAGGCGCCAATGGGCATCTCCTACAACTGGCCCCTCACCCTCCTCTTCAGACAGGGTGTTCTTCAATGTGGACCAAGAGCTGGCTAAGCTACTTACGCAGCCCGCCATAGATGATCCAGTTGTGGCTCTTCATACATTCACCAACATGCCTGGTGAGCCAGAGGATGCCTTGAAGGCGGAGGACAAGAAGGCGGACCTCACCTTGCAGAGGGGTCGTCAAGCAGCAGCCTGGGCTGTGAAAGCATCCACCACAGCCTCCTTCATCATCAGATCATCCTTTCTGTGGCTGTAGGAGCTACAGCAACACACCCCCATAGCAGATGCCCGGTCACATCAGGACATCAACAAGCTGGCAGCGGCCATCCAGTTCTCATCGGATGCCACCTTGGCTGCAGCCAGATTTGCTTCCAGGGCGATCGCATCATCGGTGGCATCACACAGGCTGCTGTGGCTACGACAGTGGCAGGCGGAGGTTCGTCACAAGTGGCGCCTGGCTTCATCCCCCTTCACAGGGGACTCCCTCTTTGCCTCGGCTCTGGACCGGTTCCTGATTGAGAACAAGGACAAGAGGAAGGTCCTGGCCATTGCCCAGAAGAAAGGCAGCTTCAGGACGACTCCATACCCCAGACGCTCCTACTCCCGGGGTCAGGACTCTGGTTCCTTCTTTTGGGGTCAGGACTCCTTTAGGGGGTCAGAGGCAGGGTTCTCTGGAAGCAGGCAGTACCAGGGGGGATTCCCTGCTAGGCAGAGGTACCCAGACAGACAGCAGAGAGGCAGGCAGCAGAAGCGGCCCTTTCGAGGGGGTGGAGGAGGCGGAGGGGGGTGCTCCTTCCGCAAAAATTAAAGCTAGGCCCAGCGTTCTCCCCATTGGGGGGTGCTTAGCACACTTCGCTGACCACTGGGACCTCACCTCCTCTGACAGATGGGTGCAGAAGACCATCAGGCATGGCCTTTCACTCGAATTTCTTTTCAGTCCCCCGAGCTTCTTCCGGATATGTCCGGTTTCTAAGAACCCGACCCAGAGGTTGCTGATGCAGGAAGCCATCCAACACCTGTTGGAGATAAGGGCGATCCAGCCGGTGCCTCCAGAGCAACAGGGTCAGGGGCACTACTCCATTCTGTTTGTCATTCCCAAGGCCTCTGGTGGCTGCAGAGTGATCCTTGACCTGAAACGCCTAAACCGTTCCATTCGCTATAGGAGGTTCAAGATGCACTCCCTGCACTCTATCTTGGAGGGGGTTAGACAGGGAGACTTTCTCACTTGCATAGACCTCACTGAGGCCTATCTGCACATTCCCATTGCCCAGGATCACCGCAGGTATCTCAGATTCTGCTACATGGGACACCACTATCAGTACCGGGCCCTCCCCTTCAGGCTGTCTTCGGCCCCGAGAGTATTCACGAAGGTAATGGCAGCGCTGGCAGCGCACCTGAGACAGGTCCCGGTGCGCATCCAATGTTACCTGGATGACCTGCTTCTGCTGTCATCTTCCTTTAGGGGCGCCCTGCGAGACCTAGACGTCACTATGACAGTCCTGAGGGACCACGGGTTTACGGTGAACCTAGCCAAGAGTCACCTCCATCCCTCTACTAGTCTGATTCACCTAGGAGCCAGAATAGACACTCAGGCGGGCATGGTCTTCCTGTCGCCTGACAGACAGATAGCGCTTAGACAGCTAGCCTCCTCGATAGCCAGGAAGTGCAAGGTGTCCTTAGCCACTGTCTAAACTACTAGGCACCATGGTCTCCGCCATTGGCATCATTCCATGATCTCCAATGGTTCCTCTTGCCGTTCCAGCAAAGGTGCACGAGCTGTTCACAGACCAAGGTACTTCTCCCAGTAGAGGTCTCCCGCTCCCTGACTTGGTGGATGTCCCCAGCAATCACAAAGGGCCAAACCACCTGGACACCAGACCATTTGACGGTAACGACGGACGCCAGTCTGAGCGGGTGGGGTGCCCATCTGCTGGGTCAGATGGCGCAAGGACAGTGGACTCAGGCAGAAGGGACTCACAACATAAACTGGTTGGAACTCAGGGCGGTCCACCTGGCCCTGTTACGGTTCCAGAACTCGGTCAGGGGTCAGCACATATTAGTCCTCACAGACAATATCACCACCAAGGCCCACATAAACAGGCGGGGGGGGGACCAGATCAAGGGCCCTCATGAAGGAGGCCAAACGTCTGGGTCAGTGGGCCGAAAGGAACCTCCGGTCTTTGAGGGCAGAACACATAGCGGGGGTGGACAACACCAGGGCTGACTGGCTCAGCCGGGCCGAGGTGGACAACTCAGTGGATGCTGCAGCCTGCGATATTCAAGGAGGTGGCCAAGCACTTCGGGAGCCCGGAGGTTGATCTGTTCGCCACTCCCCTCAACACTCAGCTCCCGAGGTTTTTCTCCAGGTACCGGACACGGGGGGCGGAAGGGAGGGACGCTCTGAGGAGCTCATGGCCCAGGGGTCTTTTGTATGCCTTTCCTCCCTTGCCCCTGATTCCCAGGGTCATATGGAAAAGGGGGCGGAAGTGGTTCTGTTGGCTCCTCATTGGCCCTGGAGGCCTTGGTTTGCAGATCTCCAGTCTCTGTCAGTGGAGAGGCCCTGGAGAATCCCCCAGGAGGGGATATCCCTCAGCCAGGGGTTGCTGGAGCACCCGGATCCTCAATGGCTCCAGTTGACTGCTTGACAATTGAGCGGAGCATCCTGAGGAAAGACCTCTTCTCCCCCAGGGTGATAAGGACTATCCAGGCTGCCCGCAGACCCTCCACGGAGTGCATATATGGCTCCATGTGGCGGGCCTTTGACTCTTGGTGCAACCCCATCCAGGCTACGATACCACAGGTTCTGGACTTCCTCCAGGCGGGCCTGGATAGAGGGTTAGCTCCTAACACAATTAGGAGACAGGTTTCAGCCATCTGATCAGTTCTCCTGTGTGGCAGAAACCAGAGTTTGACGCACCACCCCATGGTCAGGCAATTCCTTAAGGGGGCCTCCAATCTCAGACCACCTACGGTACACAGGTACCCTTCCTGGGACTTACACAGGGTATTGGACGCTCTAACAGGGGCTCCGTTTGAGCTGTTATGAACAGTTTCCCTTAAGTTCCTGACCCTGAAGGTGGCGTTCCTGGTGGCCATCACCTCCGCCAGGCGGATATCCGAACTGCAAGCACTGTCCACCAGGGAGGATCTCTGTGTCTTCCACCAAGACAGGGTGACGTTATGGCTGGATCCGTCCTTCATCCCCAAGGTGTGCTCCTGCTTCCATCGAGCCCAGGAACTGATTTTGCCCAACTTCTGTCCGGACCCTTCTCACCTGTTGGAGAGAAAGTGGCACACTCTGGACGTAAGGAGGGCTCTGAGGATTTACCTCAGGAGAACCAGGCCAAACAGGAAATCCGAAGCCCTGTTTGTCTCCTTCCAACCAGGATCCCTGGGTAACAAGGTAACTTCCATCACTATTGGCAGGTGGTTGCAAACCTGCATTGCCACTGCGTACCAATCGCAGGGTTTACAGACACCAAATCATATCACAGCCCACTCCACGCGTTGTGCAGCCACATCCATGGCCTGGGCCACACAAGCATCCCTGGCCGAAATCTGCAGGGCAGCCATGTGGGCTTCCCCCTCTCCCTATGTTAGGAACTATAAGTTGGACTCCTTTGCCTCGGCAGAAGCCTCGTTCGGCCGCAGGGTGTTGCAGGCGGTTCACAGGGTGGGCCCCACACCTCAACAGGCCTGAGTGGGGGACACGGGGCCTCAGGGGTCTCCCTCCCTAGGGACGTGCAGGCTTTGGTACGTCCCATTCTGGATACTCCTCCCCCCTCACTATGGAGAAAGGGCGTTGGTACTTACCTGATACACCTCTTCTCATAGTGGGGGGAGGAGTATCCAGTCCCTCCCTGACTATGTTTGTACAACTAAGTGTTATGTTCATTGTTTATGTAGTTATATAAATATTGATGTTGAAGACAATAAAAGCTAAAAACTGAATCAAGAGTCTGGAGTGAATGATGCAACGAGTCTGATAGAGCTCTTCATCATTAAAACTGGGGATTCCTGGTGCCAGGGGGCGTTGCCCAAAGAGCTTATCTGACTCAATCTAATCACGAGAGGATAAGGTCAACCCATTCTGGATACTCCTCCCCCCACTATGAGAAGAGGCGTATTAGGTAAGTACCAACGCCCTTTTTATAGATTAAAAATATTGACTTAAAAATGCAAACCTCATAAAGAAGTATTCTGGGAAGAAATGTGATTCAATTTTTATGTTTGAATATAGTAGACATAAATATTTTGGTAGATTGCTTGCATTTTTTTCTATTGGATTTCATTTTAATGAGGAGAACATTTTAGTAACCAATTTACACATTTGATATGTAGCAATTTGTCCCAAATATTTGTGACAAATTTGAAGAAAAAGCCATACAGTGTTCAATTTTCCAAAATGTTTTAGGAATATAATTACATTTTGTTGATCATAGAAATTTTTTGACATCTTTACATATCAAAGAATACATATCAAAAAAGTATACTAGTTAAGAAGTAAAAGGAGTTCTATTTTGTTTGTATTTTTTAATAGAGGCACATTTAGAAAATAATATTGTTGATAAAGTTGAAAATTTGTGCTTAGCTTAAAAAAGCAGTTTGGATAATGTTGAATTAACTGCATGTGCTTTTGATAATTTTGTGTCTGCATTTATTTAATTTTCAAACTATGCATTCATTTTATTCTACTGTCAATTTTTAGTATTTAGAACTTACTATTTTTAATACGTTCTCTTTCAGGATAACATTTTGCCATATCCCTTTCCAGAGTAAATGGTTGTATGTGGGTACCGAAAGAGGAAATATACACATTGTCAATGTGGAGTCTTTCACTCTCTCAGGCTACGTCATCATGTGGAATAAAGCCATTGAACTGTGAGTATGGGTGAAAAAAATGGATATAGTCCATTTGGACCCTGTTCTTTAAAAAATACAAATAATTTAATTATACTTTTAATTTTTCCTGTGCTTTGATGCTTTGACTATTGCTGTCCAGGAGGTATAGGCATTGCATAAAATAATAATAATAATAATAATAATAATAATAATAATAATAATAATAATATTCTATTCTGAGAAAATATTGTTGCTAAAATAACAACTATTCCAATATTATTTTAAGTGGATATATGCATAAAACTGTACTCTATTCCTTTACTCATTTATAATTAATTATAGACCCATGAATATAAACTGTTCTCTTCTAGTAGTCCCAGCAACATTTCATTTTACCTGTAAAAAAGGTGACTAAATATTGAATGAGATACATAATAGGAAAGTGGGCTATATAGAAAAGTGGGATTTTGAATAATGTGGAGATCCATATTCGGCATAATGCTTCTGTCCAAATTTCCAGCATGTTCACCTGATTTACCCACCTCATCCTCATAACAGGGATGCAGAAAATATCTGCTAATAAAAAGTTAGTAAATAATGAAAAAAGTAGTTACATTTATTTATTGAATAAGTGGCTGTTAAATAATTTTAAGGTTATGCTCTTTTAAGTGGAAATTTTAAAAAATTACAATTAAAAACTAATACAAACCTACAAAAGAAAATATGCAAAGTATAGAAAAGAAAGAAAATGAAAACGAGTTCATTTCTTCCTTATTTTCATTTTCTTATCTATACTTTTTAAATTTTCTTTTAAAAGGCTCCACTGTTAAAATTGGAGCCAATGATCACAGCAGAATGTAGAGCTGGCAAGTAGACCTGCATGCAACAGGTTTCCATGTACTGGTGATTCTTACAGCTGGTTAAGGTTTTTATGTGCCAGTGGACTTTGTGGCCTGTGCTGGGCCTCCTAGAGATTTTGTCCACCTTCTGAGATATTCCTGCATGCTTTACCTCAGATTTTGTCTGCTTAATGACCATGAAACAAGGCGTGTCGAATGTGTGAAATCTAGCTCAATGACCACTTTGCTAGGACTATGTATTTGAAGGGACTAAAGATCAAAATTATTAAAAGGAAAGAATATGATTTGGTTTATTTAATCAAGGTTAAAATAGATATGTTAATCTGCGATGATGTTTAATAGAGTTTTGCTGAACAGGATTGAATGACAAGATTTTAAGGATTTGTTTATAGATAAGATATGAGATATGGGAAAAAGAGAGAAGGTGATAAGTTACTAAAACATGCTATACTTGTGATGAAGAGGAAAGTTATTTGTTCATATATTTCTTTTTCTTATGTTTCTTTTCATTTAAGCTTTTTAAATTTTATTTATTTGTATAAACCACACTTTTATTTAGGGCACTGGACTTGAAAGCAATATAACATTGATTGCAAATCTGTAGTTCAGTTGAACAACATACGCCACCCAGAGTTGTTTCAATACAAGATGAGCAGCAATAAATTTAATAGATAAATAAATAAAAAATAAAATAAATAAAAATTGACCAGATCAAAGGATTTAAAATATTCAACCAAGTGAAAATATAATAGCTGTAAGCACTTGGGCAGATTAAAAAAAAATACTACTTAGAGCAGACCTGGGCATTTTATGCCCCCCGGCCACATCCGGCCCTGTCCAGCCCATGTAGGTTCAATCAGAAATTAGAAATCAAATGTAAATAAGGAACTGTAGAGTGTAGGAGAAGATGCTGAGTTGAGTCCGGCTTTGCACAGTCGCTGTGCTCTCCCCTTGCCTGGAGCGGCCTGAGGAAGTGGTGGCGTCATTGCATGATGGGCTATCCACTGCCACCTGAGTCAAAGCGCGGTCTTATAGGTGAGTGGATGGAATGCAGCTGGGAGCTAGCAAATGGGTAGCAGCGGCAGCAGAGTGGTGGCCATGGTCTCCAACAGAGTGGAAAGAATTAGTGCCCCATGACCACCCCAGGATGGGGAAAAGTTGCCTGTTCCTTCTTTAGGACTCTAAGATATGACTAGCACTTTGACTTGGGCTCATGAATGAAAAGTCAGCCTGTTTAATAATGACATTGGAGTTTACACTATAAATGATGTAATATTCTATATATCTATTTTTGCTTCTTAAAAATATTGTTTACATTTTTAGGTCATCCAAGTCTCATCCAGGACCTGTTGTACATATTAGTGACAATCCAATGGATGAAGGCAAGGTATGTTTAAAAAAAACACTAAACCAAAAACATTAAACCAAACCTAAATTATATTGAAGAAGATTGTGCTTTAGCACTAAAGTATGACATGTGCTTTATTGGGTGGCCCAGGAATCACTTTACATATATCAAGCATTAGAACAATGTATTTTTTGCAATTATATCCCCAATGGCTATTTAAAAGCTTGTCTACTGACTATTCATAATTATAATTTTGACATGTTATGCTTCTAAAACAAATAAATGAAAACTTTAGTAAATGCTCATATGTTTACTTTAGAATGTGTTTGTATTATTGCAAGCAATTACCAAAACGTGGTTAATTTTTAAAACATTAAATTATTTTTATTACTTTAATACATCAAAAAATCCAAATATAGCATATAGCAAAAACACAAGAAAACAAAAACATGCTGTAATGCATATAACTACTGTAGTTATGAAACACCGTACAGGTAGACCTCAACTTGCAACAGTTTACTTAATGACCGTTTGAAGTTACAACAGCACTGAGAAAAGTGACTTATGACCATTTTTCACAATTAGAATCATTGCAGCATCCCCGTGGTCACGTAATTTACATTTGGATGCTTGACAGCTGACTCACATTTATGATGGTTGCAGTGTCCTAGGGTCATGTGATCACTTTCTGCAATCTTCTGACATGCAAAGTCAACGGGAAACCAGATTCATTTAACAACCGTGTTGCTAATTTAACAATTACAGTGATTCACTTAACATAAAATGTGGCAAAACCCACTTAACAAATTTCTCACTTAACAACATAAATTTTGGGCTCAATTATGATTAGAAATTGACGACTACCTGTATTACATTCTGGATCACACAGACTATAAATCCATGGATATTCATAAAATGATAAATTCAAATGAATCAATGAACATTGATATGATATAAATATCTTGCTCTTTTCCAAACTATATTTACAAAGTAATGAAATTAAATAATGAAAATTGGGCAACAGTGGATTAAATTGATGGTATGTACATAAATGGTCCCACCTCTCACCAACCATTGCCTACTTTGAACATAGTGAAATTGACAGCCAACCTTTATAAAATTCTTGGGTGAACTGGTGAGAAAATCTGTTGTTGTGTACCCTCAAGTCATTCACTCTCAATAACCACAGAGATCAGATTTTTCAGCATGTTGTTGAATTAGTCTCTTCTAAAGAATGTCTTTAAAACATTTAACTATTGATACTGATAGGGGTTTTCAGTACTTTATTTCAAAGTTTGTAAATAAAAAGCATCTACCTTGACAACATTCTTTATCTACTAAAACACTATTTAGAATATTCCAAAATATAGTTTAATAATAATAATTGTTAATAATCAGTTTCTGATATTGCTAAGGCATTTAGATCAAATTGTAAAATCAGCATGTTTTACTTGAATATACTCCCATTCTGTTTTAGATAATGCAGATTCTTTCTAAAGTAATGTAAATAATGCATGCCAATGATAAGACTGAAGGTCAAGAAAAGTAATCCATTTCATCATATAATAGCCATAATTGGGATGAATAAAATCTAGGTGAAGCATAGGTTATGCTTCACATTTAAAATATTTTAAATAATTTATCAGTTTGCTTGATATACTCTGAAAGTACAACAATGGATATTTTTCTAACAGTGGTGGGTTCTGGATCCCGTTGCAACCAGTACGGTGCAATGGGGCCTGGCGTCTCCCACATGCATGCATGCACATGCACGCAGCAAGCACGTGCGTGCGCATGCATCCTTACCTCCACGAAGCCTCTGTGACACTCCAGCTGCTCGGTGGAGCATCACACAGGCACTGTACACTCCATGCATGGAAGCACCAAAGAGCTCAAATACAGGTGAGCGCGGGCTTTCAGGTGGGGCCTCCGGAGCACCGGATTACTGTAACGCTCTCTACATGGGGCTGCCCTTGAAGAGCACCCAGAGGCTTCAACTGGTCCAGAATGCGGCTGTGCGGGTTATCATGGTGGCACCTAGGTACTCCCATGTTGCACCCCTTTTAGGCAGCCTGCACTGGTTGCCGGTTGTCTTCCGGGTGCGATTCAAGGTACTAATTATTACCTTTAAAGCGCTCCATGGCTTAGGCCCAGGGTACCTGCGAGACCACCTACTGCCACCAGTAGCCTCCCACCGTCCAGTGTGATCCAACAGATTTCGCCTCCTCAGGATGCCGTCGGCCAGACAGTGTCAGCTAGCGACCCCCAGGGGGAGAGCCTTCTCTGTGGGAGCGCCTTCCCTCTGGAATGAGCTGCCCCCGGAGCTTCGTATAACCCCGACCTCGGGTCCTTCCGACGCACCCTAAAAAGTTGGCTTTTCCAGCAAGCCAGCCTGGCCTGAACAAAACAATATAAATTATTGATTATTGTTAATTTTAATTGATTTTTTAAAAATGTTATTGTTAATCTTAATTGGGTTTGTTTTGGATATTCTATTTAATTTTTAACTTTTGTAATATGTGTTTTTTTAATGTTGTCCTTGGGAGAAGGGCGGCATATAAATCCAATAAACCAAACCAAACCAATATCTGATTTTAGATTTTAAAAATTGATCTTCTATGTATTTATGACCAACTCATGCAATGCCATTAAACCATTTTGAGAAGCAAGAACATCAGATTGAGTACCTCAAATTCCAAAATGATATTGGTTAGTCCAAGGAACATGTCTAAGCTTTTCTGTGCTCTTCATAAGTAGTTTTTTTTTAAACTTCATCATGGTCCTCTTTGAATTTTTTAAAATATTCTTAGAATAATTTAAAAAAAACTGTTTATTTCTGAAATCCTATTACATGTGGGGAAGAGAAGAAACCACATTAAATTAATCCATATTTATTTATTTATCTCAATAAAAATGTAGTACATACTAAAATCTATCAGTGGAAATACTGAAGCTGATTTGAAGTACTAGCAAAAAACCATTCTATCTAAAACTAAACGTATATACTTTTCTTTGGTCATATGCAATAACAGCCTTTGCAGCTAATCGGCAAAGGCTTCTCCTTTCCCAGTCAAATGGAGATAAACTAGGGACAAAACAGGACCATCCTTTGGGGAACTACTAACTGCATCATCTCCAGATAATGTAGCCTGATGAAATGTTTGCTTCTAGGTAAGATTGAAGAACCCAGGCACCATTGTTATGAGATGAATGGAGGGAAATGCAGCTTTCTTTTATATTTAGTTTTTCTTAAATGAATTATTGTATTTGAAATCTTTTTCCTTGTCATGTTTGTTTGCTTACTTTAGAAGTGAGTAATTTAGCACTATATTGTACATTTTGAATCAGATACAAAATTGTAGGTTGATTTACTTTCTAAAAGAAGAAAAAGAGAATGCAGAAAAGTACAGAGGAATAATTTATTTTTCCAAATCAGTTTCTAGTATTTTTCAGCTCAGCTTCCACTTGAGGCAATAAAGAAATAAGCATGCCACATAAATCAGTGCAGTAGGTTTAGTATCTCTCTCTATATGTAGATATCAGTTTGTCTGTCTCTCTACCTATTTACTTACATCCTTCCATATTAACTGAAAAGGCAGTTATACAAGTTGTACTGAGTTTCAGTTTTTGTCCCCATAGTTTGCAAAAAGAGAAAATGTTACCTACCATAAGTTACAAAAGAGCTAAATAACTGCATGGGGGAAAAAGTAATATAGTGCTGGGGGATTTTTCCTAGCATTTTTTAAAAAAAATGGTGGGAAGATAATGATTCAGTTCACATTTTAGAAACTGACTTAGATAAAACTAAAATTATTATGTCATGGGGAGATGGATTAGATCTAAAAAAAGAAGGAAGGAAGATAAAACAGACACTGACATATTTTCTGCTGAATCATTGTTATGTAGAGAGTTTCTTAAGTCATATGGTATATTCTTAAAATAGTCTTCAAAATCTGAACACCATTTTTGTATCCTCCATTAAGTTCAAGAAATTGTAGAAGTATTGGCATATTTGCTAACAAAGCACTCACTCCTAAACCTTGAAGCACTTCAAAAAGTTGCCATGATTGATGACATCAAAACAGCTTAATAAGGGCTAGGATGTATACATGACTACAGTGGTGAAATTCAATTTTTTTACTACCAGTTCTGTGGGTGTGGCTTGGTGGGCGTGGCAGGGGAAGGATACTACAAAATCCCCATTCCCTCCCCACTCCTAGGGGAAGGATATTGCAAAATCTCCATTCCCTCCCCATTCTGGGGCCAGCCAGAGGCGGTATTTGCCGGTTCTCCGAACTACTCAAAATTTCCACTACCAGTTCTCCAGAATCTGTCAGAACATGCTGAATTTCACCCCTGCATAACTACCATCCCAGACCAATCTGAAGTTATCTAAAAATGTATTTGGTGCTGTCTCAGTGTTATATCCTGCTCTGAAAGCAAATTGGAATTACTCAGGATAATCCATTTATTCAGGGCCCTCTGTAGTTGTACTCTTTTCAACAGCCTTCCCCCAAAAGGAGGCCAGAAAAAAATTGTCCTTGGAAGGTTTTTTGAGAAGGGAAAGGACCAAAGACCATGTAAGAATGAATTTACAATAATACAATACAATAGCAGAATTGGAAGGGACCTTGGAGATCTTCTAGTCCAACCCCCTGCCTAGGCAGGAAACCCTATATCGTTTCAGACAAATGGCTATCCAACATCATCTTAAAGACTTCCAGTGTTGGGGCATTCACAACTTCTGGAGGCAAGTTGTTCTACTGATTAATTGTTCTAACTGTCAGGAAATTTCTCCTCAGTTCTAAGTTGGGTAAAATGAGGACCCGGATTGTTGTTGGGGGCAATATGCTGACTCTGTAAACCGCTTAGAGAGGGCTGAAAGCCCTATGAAGCGGTATATAAGTATATAAGTCTAACTGATACATATATATATATATATATATATATATATATATATATATATATATATATATATATAGTTATAGTTATAGTTATAGTTATAGTTATAGTTATAGTTATAGTTATAGTTATAGTTATAGTTATAGTTATAGTTGTTATAGTTATAGTTATAGTTATAGTTATAGTTATATAGTTATATATATAGTCTGTGTGTGTATGTGCCTCTGTATCTCCCTCCCTCCCTCTCTCTCTCTGAAAGCTGAGGCTGGGGCAAGGTGAGCTCTCCTTGGGGCTCTTTGCTACTCCTTTTCTTTCCTTTTTTTTGACAACTTTTTGGAAATCTGGGATGGCTGAGGAAAGAGTGGGTGACCCTCCCCATCCTTTTCCTCTCGTAATCATAGCCGGACAGAGAGAGACATAGAGAGACACAGAGAGAAAGGGGAGAGTGGGAGAGAGAGAGATACAGATAGCGGGGAGATCAGAAGGGGGTTGCTCCCAGTTCGGGAGAACCAGTAGTGGCGGGAGGCTCAGTCCATCCACACGGACGCTTCTGCAGATGCACAAAAGAATCATGCGCACATGAACATAGAGACACACATAGAAGGAGAGAGGGGGACATAGAGATACATTGAGACGGTGGAAGGGGGGGAGAGAGATACATAGGGGAAAGAGGGGGAGGGGAGAGAGGTACGCACACGGAGAGATACAGAGAGCAGAGGGAGAGAAAGAGAGATATATAGAGGGGGGGACGAGGAGAGAGAGAGAGAAAGAGAAAGAGGGAGAGAGATGTCAAAAGGGTTTTGTGATTCTGGGTGTTTTTTAACAACCGGTTCTCTGTCTTAATGACCAATTGGGTAATAGCAGTAGACTTATATACCGCTTCATAGGCCTTTATAGGGCGTGTATAGGGTGGTCATGTGACTGGGTGGGAGTGAGTGACATCAAGTTGGCCACGCCCACTCAGGTTTTGTGGTTCCTGGTGTTTTTTGTGGGAAACGGGTCCAAAAGGCTTTTTGAGTTTTTGAGGTTGCAGAACCCTGGACTAAATGATACAATGAGGATCATAAGTGCATAACATCTACTCCTACTTGCTGGCTTCCCATCTTGAGCCACATACATCACCAGCTCTATGAAGGCAGAAAGCCTTAGTGAAGGAGTACACTAAAATTTTGAGAAACCCCCTTCTTTGTGCGCACACTGATCTTCCTCAGCTATCAATTGGCAGGCTTAAATTCAGGAAGCCCTCTCTGGCACTCACTCAACAGCTGTCTAACAACTTTGACATCAATACACCCAGATACAGGCAGTTACATAGATGACTACACAAAAGGTACCAGTTTCAACCTTCTTCCCCAGCATTGGTCAATTCTGAACAGGATCCATACCCAACATGGTTTTTGCCAGGACCCCATTAAATGGGGTGTTGTCTCTATCCCTCAGTGTGACTGTGGTGCTCCTCGACAAAATAGCCATCACATTGTGTCCGAATGTCCATCAAGAGCTTACACCAGCCCAGTGTCTGATTTTTTTTCAACATAGACCACCCTGTCCTTGAATGGCTGGGTGGACTGAACATTAACATTTGAACCACTATGAGTCCATGTATTTGCCATAAACTAAATAAATAAAATTCACGTAGTCCTCTACTTACAAGCACAATTGAACCCAAAATTGTTGCTATATGAGAAATTTGTTAAGTGGGTTTTCCCCATTTTATGACTTTTCTTGCCACATTTGTTAACTGAATCACTGCACTTGTTAAATTAGTAACCCAATTGTTAAGTGAATCTGGTTTTTCCATTGAGAAACCTGCTTGTCAGAAGGTTGCAAAAGATGATTGCATGATCCTTGGACATTGCAACCATCAAAATGTGAATTAGTTGTCAAGCATTTGAATGTAAATCATGTGACTATGGGGATGCTGCAATGATCATAAGTGTGAAAAATGGTCATATGTCATTTTTTTTCAATGCCGTTGTAACTGAATGGTGACTAAGCAAACTGTTGTAAGTTGAGGACTACATTTATAGAATATTTATATGTCTCAGAATATCCAATTATTGGATGTTTCAAACGAATGATATCTCAATTATCATTTGTCTACAATACTTATTGAAATATTAATTTATCTAACATGCAAATGTGATTAAAGTAGTGAATTGTAATTTGGTGAGCCATAAAGTTGCACTGATTATTATGTACTAGAATGACATTAATATAACTTGTAATTTATTACAGCTGTTGATTGGTTTTGAATCAGGAACAGTGGCATTATGGGATCTCAAATGCAAGAAGGCGGAATACAGATACACACATGATGAGGTAAAAAAAAATAAGTCTGGCATGTTTTGAGTCATACTGTAATTTTCTTGACTGTATTGGAGTTTTGCAGAAGAATTATTATTTAGTAAATGTTTACTCATCATTGTTACTTATATTTTTGGGGGAAGAATCTAGATACAGTTATCTAAATAAAGCAGGAAAATATTCAATTTATTGATTGACATAGGAATTTAAAGGTTATTAAAATGGCTTTAAGTGTTGTAGTACCTAAAAGTCTATCTCATATATAAAGGACAGAGTAGATTATATGTTTTAGCCTCCCTTGTATACTTGGATTATGAGATTATTGGGATACCTCATATGGACTCAATGAATAATTTGGGTTTGCCCTCCAAGTGGGAGGGTCAGAACTATTAGACCTATTTTTTCCTGTTATGTAGGATTTTGTGGAGAGCATTAATAAGGAAAATGAGTGTCTTAAAACTTGCAGAAGTTATTTTAACATTTCTTATTGCAATCTTTGAAAGGTGCCAAAAAACTGGGGAATAATAAAAATTGCAACTTTTAAAGAAAGGAGAAAAAAGTAGCTAAAGAATCAGGGATCAATCAGTTTAATATCTATAGAGACAAGAAACTAGTTACTAAACCAGAATAAGTGAGCTTTTAACAGTGTTGCTTTGTCAGATAATTTTCTCTCTTTTTTATGACAGAAAAAGCTAGTTACGTAGTAGAAGTAGTTTACTGACTGATTAGTCTTGCAACATTATGAGCAAAATAAAATATAATACATAATTTGCTTTCAGAATGAAATAGATAGAAGGCGGTACAATGATAAAATATCCATTTAGTAACACAAGGAATTAGTAATCAGATAGATGAATCTCCCTTAAAGGGAACACCAATCTGTTAAATATTTCAGGTTCATAGGAACCCTGATTTAGTTATAAATTTAGCAGTTTTGAATACAATGTGCATATTTGAGCCAAAGAAGAAATATGATTGTAGTTTGGATTGCAGTTGGCTGTTCTTTTCAATAAGGATAGTAAGTATTTAAACTTAATGGGGCATATAATTGAGATTTGAACAATGTATAAGAAATATGTTGAGTAGCTAAGACACTGCATGTACAGGTTCTCTCATTATATGGCAAGTGGTGGAAATGCTCATATTTGGCCATGAAGTTCAATAACTCAAACTTAAATAGAGCAAAGGAAAGCTGTTGATGTTGTATGCCTTGATCTCAGTAAAGCATTTGATCAGGAGATTCATAATAGCCTTGTGGACAAGGTGGAAAAATATGGACTAGACGGTACTACAATACAATACAATACAATACAATACAATACAATACAATACAATACAATACAATACAATACAATACAAATACTACAAATACTAATAATACTAATACAAATAATACTAATACAAATACAATAGTTGAAAGGGACCTTGGAGATCTTCTAGTCCAATCCTCTGCCTAGGCAGGAAACCCTATACCGACAAATGGCTATCTAACATCTTCTTAAAAACTTCCAGTGTTGGGGCATTCACAACTTCTGGAGGCAAGCTGTTCTACTGATTAATTGTTCTAACTGTCAGGAAATTTCTCCTCAGTTCTAAGTTGCTTCTCTCCTTGATTAGTCTCCACCCATTGCTTCTTATTCTACTCTCAGGTGCCTTGGAGAATAGTTTGACACTCTCTTCTTTGTGGCAACCCCTGAGATATTGGAACACTGCTATCATGTCTCCCCTAGTCCTTCTTTTCATTAAACTAGACATACCCAGTTCCTGCAACCGTTCTTTATATGTTTTAGTCTCCAGTCCCATAATCATCTTTGTTACTCTTCTCTGCACTCTTTCTAGAGTCTCCACATCTTTTCTACATCATGGCGACCAAAACTGAATGCAGTATTCCAAGTGTGGCCTTACTAAAGCATTAAAAAGTGGTATTAACACTTCACGTGATCTTGATTCTATCCCTCTGTTTATGTAGCCTAGAACTGTGTTGGCTTTTTTGGCAGCTGCTGCACACGGCTGGCTCATATTTAAATGGTTGTCCACTAGGACTCCAAGATCCCTCTCACAGTTACTACTATTGAGCAAGGTACCACCTATACTGTACCTGTGCATTTCGTTTTTGTTGCCTAAATGTAGAACCTTACTCTTTTCACCATTGAATTTCATTTGATTAGATGGTGCCCAATGTTCAAATTTGTCAAGATCCTTCTGTATCTTAAGCCTGTCTTCTGGAGAGTTGGCTATTCCTGCCAGCTTGGTGTCATCTGCAAACTTGATGAGTTCCCCATTTATTTCCTCATCCAAATCATTGATGAAGATGTTGAAGAATACTGGGCCTAAAACAGAGCCTTGGGGTACTCCACTGCATACTTTCCTCCATGTAGATGCAGTTCCATTGAGGACTACACATTGAGTGCTGTTGGTTAGCCAGTTATGAATCCATCTGGTGGTGATGCTGTCTAACCCACATTCTTCTACTTTATCTAGTAGTAGGTTATGGTCTACCTTATCTGCCTTACTGAAGTCCAGGTAAACTATATTGACAGCATTCCTCTGGTCCACTAATGTCATTTTGTCAAAGAATGCAATAAGATTAGTCTGGCATCATCTGTTTTTGACAAACCCATGTTGGCTTTTGGCTATTACTTTGTTTACCTCTAGGTGTTCGCTAATTCGTTGCTTGATTATCTTTTCCAGAATCTTTCCTGGTATTGAGGTCAGGCTGATAGGTCTATAGTTTCCTGGATTTGTTTTTTTTCCCTTTTTTGAAGATGGGAACCACATCAATTCTTTTCCAGTCCTCAGGCAGTTCCCTGGTGCTCCAGGATCTCCGAAAGATATAGTTCAGTAGTTCTGAGGTCTCATCTGCCAGTTCCTTCAGAACCCTGGGGTATAATCCATCTGGTCCTGGTGATTTGAACTCATCTAGGGTAGACAGGTGCTCACTTACCATTTTCTTCCCTATTTCAATTTGTGTTCCTAATCTGATTTTTGTGGTGCTGTTTTTGATAGGTTGGACTGTTTTATCCCTTTGTGTAAAGACAGATGCAGAAAATGAGTTAAATAGTTATGCTTTCTCCCTGTTGCTTGTCACCTTCATGCCACTTTCTCCCAGCAATGGACCAATTGTTTCCTTAACTTTTTTCTTGTTTTTAACGTGTTGGAAGAAGCTTTTTTTGTTATTTTTTATTTTTGTGGCAAGCCTTTCTTCTTTGTGAGCCTTAGCTTTCCTTATTTCATCTTTATAGGCTCAGGCTGTTTGCTGATATTCTGCCATAGTTATGACCCCCTCTTTCCACTTTTTATACTTATCTTATTTGTCTTTTAATTTATCAGAGAGTTCTTTATGCAGCCATGCTGGTTTCTTTTGGGAGCTGTTATTTTTCTTCTTCATTGGTGTTGTGCTAGACTTGGCTTTTGTAATCTCATTTTTCAAAATTTCCCAAGCTTCTTGAGTTGTTTTCCCCTTGAGGATTCTCATCCATGAAATTCTTTCCACGATCTCTCTAAGTTTATTGAAATTAGCTCTCTTAAAGTCCAAGACTCTAGTTTGACTTTTTCTACTACTTGTGTTTGCATAATGTTGAATTCCAATATTGCATGGTCACTTGTCCCCAGGGTTCCTATGGCTTCAACACCTTCTATCATTTCCTCTCTGTTAGTGAGAATTAAGTCCAATATGGCTGATCCCCTTGTTCCCTTCTCTACTTTTTGGGAAACAAAGTTGTCTGCTAGGTTCGTTAGGAACTTGTTGGATCTTCCACTTGGTGCAGAGTTTGTTTCCCAGTTGATGTCAGGGTAATTAAAATTTCCCATTACTATTGTGGTGTGCTTCCTATATACCTTAGTTAGCTGACTAGTAAAAAGTTCATCTACTTTCTCTGCTTGGTTGGATGGCCTATAGTAAAGACCTATGGCAATGTCATTTCCCGCCCCCCTCCCCAACTTTAATATTGATCCAAATGCATTCAAGATAGTTCTCATCATTGTTGTGCTCTATTTCTGTAGAGATGTACTTATTTCTTATATTTAATGCAACTCCACCTCCTCTTTTATTTGGTCTATTTCTTTAAATAATTTAAATCCTTCTAGCTGTATGTTCCATTTGTGGGTTTCATCCCACTAAGTTTCTGTAATGGCAACAATATCGTATCTGCCCACATTTACTTGAATTTCTAATTTACCCTGTTTGTTCCTCATACTCTGTGCATTGGTATATAGACATTTGAGTCCATTTTGATTGACCCTGTGTTTACTGTCTACATAACCTGTGATATGCCTGACTGCCCCTATTTTCTTGCTACTTATATGATTCATGCACATGGTATGGCACTCACTATTAAATGCTTGGTTTTTCTTGACAACAGGAGTGATAATCTTACCCGCACAAACATTTATGTTAATTTGGGGATATTTGCAGCTGATTAAATAACTATATCCAAAGTATTATCATGAGTGGTTTTGATCATTGTGGGGGGAATGTTGAGTGGAATCCTTGAAATTTCCATTCTTATTCCAATGCTATTCAACATTTTTAAATACCTGGCTTGAGGTAGTGCATATGATAAGAATCTAGAAATATTTGTATAGCACTAGTTACACCCACTTCTCATTTAGTGACCAAGTTCTCTTCAGCAAAATGGTCACTAAATTAACACATCACACACACACACACACACAGAGAGAGAGAGAGAGAGAGAGAGAGAGAGAGAGAGAGAGAGAGAGAGAGAGAGAGAGAGAGAGAGAGAGAGAGATGTTACAAAGATTACTGGTCGTTGCCATCTCATTCAGATAAAGTTCTCTTGTTCAGCTAGTAACTCCAGTATTACTTTCCCTCCATCATGCATTGTTGTCAGGTGCATGAAATTTAGTGGTAATTGCATGCATTGATCACAAAATGATTTTTTTATTACCGTAGTATTTGCTAATAATCACTAACTGAAGAATGGGCGTACATGTAAACAATCTGTGTGATGTAGTAACTAATACAGGCAAATTACATCCAGATCAAGAGTTAGTAATTACCTGTGTACTCTATTGATTAAACCACATTTAGAGTACAGTGGTACCTTGATCCTCATCAGTAATTATTTCTGGAAGACGTGCTGAATACTAAAACTTGGGTACCGAGAAAACCATGTGACCTGCTATTTTGGCCACAAGAAATAGCGAGTCACAAGGCAGCCAACATCAGCAAGTTCTTTTTTTTTTGTATGCCAGGAGAAATACAAGTGTCAGGACAAGATTTCTGCTTCAAAACACGTTGAATACTGAATTCGACGAGTTTTGATGCATCAAGTGCCGAGGTATGACTATATTTTATGCCATTTTGGGCAGTACAGAGATGCTCCACTGAGTTCACAGGATATGTACCAGAATTAGGAGGCCTCTGAAAATCAAGCCTTATGAATAATGGTAATTTTTTAGCTTACAAATAGAAATTTAAGAGGAAATATGAAAGCAGAGAAATATCCAAAGTCTATCATGTCGCAGAAGGGTGTATTGTTCTCCATTGAAACTTAAAGGACAACAAGATTAATGGGTATTAATTAAAGGAGATTGAGACCAATTATCAGTAAAATGTTCTTAATGACAAGCGCCATTAAACAGTTTTCCTAAAACATTATCCAGCTACCTCTCATTTGATGTTTTAAAACTGGCTGGATGACCCTATTAGAAATGATTTAGTGAATTCTTGTACTGTTCATCAATAGCAATCTAATTCTTCTGTGGTTTCCACAACTAACTTTATAGAATATTTGTCCCCTAAAGCAAAAACCATTCATATTCTCTATAGGATTGTTGCCTAAAACATTTTGAGGATCATTTATGCTCAAATGACATGGATTGTATATAGACATTAACAAGGCTTTAATCTTTAAAAAAAAGTAATTATATGGAATATAATATAGTTATTTTAACTTGTGATTGTGTATGTGCGTTTATAGTTGTGATATCTATAACTTAAAAATCTGATTAGATCCAAATTTGGCATTCTACATTTGGGAATCAGTTCTTTGATTGCTGAAAGTTTCTACAAAACTTTCTTTTGTTGTATCAGTTTAATTAGTAATATTTCATTTTGACTGTCGTATTTTGCTATCTCATTAGCTTATTTCTAATTTCAGAGTGCATTTTGTATGCATATAATTAGATTGTCTAGCTCTTTTTCTTTCTTAATGTTTTGTTTTTAAATTTCAGGTAAGTTAAATTAGTTAGGCGGACATTTGCTGGACACAGTATTTAATTAATGCGGTGATAGCAGAAATCCTTTTCTGTAATTAATTATGCAACGTATATAGCAGATATACTGTGGGTGATAAAGGATAGGGAAGTCATAAAGTTTGTTAAAATATATTGGTTTGATACTTATAAAAATAACATCTTTTTCAGTGATATGCAAGTCTGCTTTCAGAACTATAACTATAAGATTTTTTGGGCTTTGCCCTGTTACTTGGAAGGTTCTTTGCAAGGACACTTAAATTTCTTCTAGATAGCCCAGACTTCAGTTGGCTGTAGGTAACGGCTTTTCCTACCATCAGAAACATACAAAAAGTTTATGAGGAAAATGTGAGGAAGGAAGGGAGGCACTCCACATTTATGATTCTTTATGAAATAAAAGTTGTTATTTTTATAATTAACTGCATATGTCATAATATTTTCAATATTATGAAAAAATAGTGATCTTTTTCTTAGGCATATGCAAGGCTAGTATATGTTTAAAATATTTAGGTTGGGTTTTAAGATATAAACTCCTACCAGTGTTGATCATGGGATGAAATTTTACCAGTAATTAATAGCAATATGTCATTAAAGGTGGTAATCATAAAAATGAACATTTAGCCCTAAGTATTCCAAACCCATTCTGTTACACAAGAAAAAGGAAATAGAAAACAGTATGAGTCTTGAGAGTTTTCTTGAAGACTATAGGGATGGGACTTGGTCAATTTCAATTACTAAAGAACTCCAGAGATTCTGTAGGCATGGAGGAAAAAGAGCAAGCACCCTGATTTGTTTCAAATGAGAACAGGTGAGAAGGTATAAACCAGAGGTGTCAAACTCACGGCCCGTGGGCTGGATGCATCACACGCTGGCCACGTCCACCCCCGTTTTAGTGACCGGGAAGAAATTTGGAATATGTCACATGACAACATCATGCCACAAGTTTGACACCCTGATATAAACAATCTGATAAGATTAAGTTAGTCCTTTAGGTAACTTGGCAGCAAATCATTTAATCTTTTAAAACTTAAAACCAACTTTTTAAACTGGATTCCAACTAAACTGCCAATTAGCAGAGAGATCACAATTTACTGTCACACAAATTAATCATTTAATTCAGCCACAAGCATAGATGACAGTTTTAAAAAAAGTTTTCTGGCTGTTGCCATCTCCCCCATCCCTATAAGAAACAAATGATTTTGGAAGCCCAATCCTTCAGAGACAAGGACTGCTCCAAGCTGGCACCACCCAAATGTTGATTTCTTTATGTTAGCCACAGTGTTTCTTTCCCTCTCTGAATCACTTTTGTGTTTCCTGAATTAAATATATTTGTACCAATATGTATGTATAGTATATGTAAATATATACATGGAACTGTATTATACTCTTTTATATTAAAAGAAGACTACTCTTAACATTTCTGTAAGAACAGTTACACTCCCTCTTGGAGCCACATTAAATCCCACCTAAGTATTAAGATGGTAAATTGTTCTCTTCTTGTTTAATCAGCATGATATTTAAACAGGAATTCCAATTTCTGGTATTTCACAGTAGATGCTGCCTTGGTAACCATTATTAGTCCAAAGCAAGGAGCATATTGGCTATTTTAAGGGAGTATTCTGTAAAAGAGAGAAAATATTTTCCTTTTTTAGGACATCATATGGCGGGTCTTCAGTCCATTCAGGAGGCAGAAGCCTATTTGTGATGTGTGAGGTCACTAATGTGGCCCTCTGCTGTACCCCAAGACTGGATGCCCTACATCCAAAGGTTAGTGAGTGTAAATTAGGTTAGGTATTTATAGCTTTATTAGAAAGGACATACCCACACATATTGAATTTCCTTAGAAATTTTATCAAGTCCTATGATTGAAGAACTTAAAAATGGTCAGAAAATTCTTGAATTTAAAATACTAGTCTATGCACTGTAAGTTGGAAGTGCTTACCTTAAGCTTGCATTTTACATATCAACATAGCATATTCTAAAGGAATCCAAAATAAGAATTGTTTGTAGCATTCCTTATGCAACTAGTGAGACATTAAATCTTACACACTTCTTGCAATAATAGTTCAAATTAGAACAGAGTAATTTTTCTTCATTTAAAATACCAGATTTTACTAGGAAATAGAGATACAGGATTCACTATAGAAAAATAAATTAACAGTTTACTCCCCAAATGACTGAATTTTACAAATTTTTCTTTTAAAAAGAGAAGCAAAATATATGCTTTCAAATTCTAATCATCCCTATTTTCAAGTGTAATACTTTTTAAAACAATATTTCTGATTACTCTAGTGACCAAACAAAGATCTGCTTGCTTGTCAGAATATACCAATAGCATCTACAATTAAAAAAAAGGAATTATGGATTTTATAAGCAGTTGCTTTCCACATTTGTATGGTTTATTACTGCCCTGTCCTCGTTTCTCTGAAGAGATTTGTTCTCCAGGATTTTGTTGGCTGTATTAGATGATTGCATTCTTTGAGATTGACTTTTTAATACTTATTTTTAGATTACTGTTTATTTGTTGGAGGACTCAAAAAATTGTTTCAAAGTATTTTGCATGTCCTTGTTTTGATTCGGCATATGTAATCCTTTCCTTTCATAAATGAAGTTTGGAGAAGAAGAATAGAATCTTTTTCATCATGCTGTAGCAAAACTGCCTCTTTCTCAAACTCAATCACACCTCTAAAATAAATAAGAATTTCTCATGGGAAAGAATTTTGGACAAATGAACTGCTATGCGTTTTGTATTAATTCTCAGTTCTTTCCCTTTTCAAAATTGCCATGTTGTGGATAGTATATGTTGGGTGAATTGTTTTCTTTGTCCTCAGCTGGCTCTTGTGCCATGCACTATCTACTGAAGTCTGTACTATACAATAAAGAAGGAGAATAGCATGCCCCTAATGTAAGCATTTTAATTAGATGCATGGTAGACATCATTGTAGAAAAAATAGTTAACTATCAGTAACCGTTTGCAACTATATAATAAATAGCAGTTATTGATGGCCTATTGCAAATACAATCTAGTGCTAGTAATCTGTAGCATAAAATAAGTTTGCATGTCAAATCACAGAATGTTTGTATAAATTCTCCAGAATTTTAAAAAGAATGATTGCACAAGAAAATAAAACATCCTGTTCAAAAGGTTGCTTCTCTTTCTCTTTTGTGAAAGATGTCCCTAAAGAGATTATTTTTACTGGTAAATTATTGGTAAACTTTGCTGGTAAATTACTTTTATTTCTCTTTTTTTTCTAATTAGTGTTGTGATACTTTTATCTTCTTAGTGTCTCTTTTGTCATGCAGTGAATACTCAGCATGTGGAGACTAGTGTTAAAGTTTTCTGATGTTTTGAGAACCAAAAGTAATAGAGGGAAGGTATGTTAGATAAGTTTAGTGACTCTTGTTATTACAAAAATGAAAATGTATTAATTTGTAAGTAACATAGAAAAGTATCATGATCCACAGGCACAGATGCCATCTTAAATGAAACGTGAAAGAGTAAAAGAATCAAACAAAACTTTAAATTAATAGAAGATTGCCCTTCCTAATTGGATGATAGTGGTATTTATAATATGCAGAGTATTATATAGTAGTGTACAATATAGGCATTTTGAGTAAATGAGTGTTGTCCCAGAATGCTCAGGTCCTTTTACCAGATGTGCAGGCTCGATGAACCACTTCAGATAGATGGCGGGGAGAATAAATATTTTATTTGTAACAAGTTCTAAATGGACTCTTTTATACAATTTTGAAAAGCATGCATTGCCATGGGAAAATTATAGAAACATACAACCTTATAAACCAATAATTAAGAATAACATCATGCATACCACTGTTCCTTCTAAAGTGCGCCTTGCGCGGCTGCGCACATGGCTGCAATACGACGTGCAGTAGTTTCTTTTTTTTTTAATCAAAGATTCTTTTATTACATTTTCATTTTCCTTTATACAATCACTTAAATACTGTGCAGTTAAAAAAAAAGAAGCAATAAACAACTCATAACACTTCTATCCTACATACACCCTTCCTTCTACCCCTCCAACTTTCATTTCTCCCTTCCAACAATCCCCTCTTCTACTTCCCCTCCCCCTCAGCCATTCCTTTCTCCCCTTCCCACCATCTCACCCTCCTTACATTCCCTTCTCACTCCCTCTTAATTCCCCCCTCTTCTTTCCCTCTACACCTCGCTTCGGTGTATTTCTAGTATTCATTGGTCTATTTGTTTTGTACTAAAACAAAAGGAAAATAAAAGGAAAAGAAAGAAGAAAAGAAAAGAAAAAAGGAAAAAAAAGCAACAGTATCCAAGTGCATTCATTGTTCTGAAAATTTAGTCTATATTTCCACCCTCCCCCCCACCCACCCCCTGAACCCCCCTCCCTGACCCCCTTCCGACTTCCCAGGTCCCATTCCTGGCATCGTTCTTTATCAAGCAAAGTCTGGAGTATATTGAAACCAAATAGATTAGAAGTTACAAAATAAAAAAAAATAAAGAACAAAAAAGAAAAGAATAATAAAAAGAAAAAAAGGGGGGGAAACCGCCCCCCCAAGAAAGAGAAGTCAATATACTCTCTAACATTAAACTCAGCTTCTCATTATTTTTAAAATCTTAAACAATGTCTTTACCTGCTTCCGCATATAAATTCTATACCTCCCATCCTGCTTTTACCCGTGTCCGCATATATATTTTATCCTCATCCATTGCTCCTCTAATATTTACTCCACCCTCGTGTAGACTCTCCAGATAATCTTTCTTAACCTTGTATTCAAATAACAATTTATACAAAAATCAGCTTACATTCTGGATCAAGGTAATCTAATTGAACTTTCACTACCCTTCCATCTACCCCACGCCACCCGACTCCATTCATCCCAAACCACAATCCAAGAAAACTACGATCTCCGCTCTCCTCGCCCCAAAGAATAGATCATGCGCAGTTTAAATTAAGATTCAAACAAGTCTTATATAAGTCCCATACAATATATGTCCAAATTCAGCACCGCTTCTTTCAGTCTCAATATCTCTTCATCGGTATACAGCTTTGTCATTTTATACCAGACAGGAGTCCTGAAATTTTATTCAAATTAAAAATTTAAGAAGTATTTTAAAGGCAGAGCTGGATCTTTATTCTTTACTCTTCTGCCCTTCCGGAAGGGGAAAGCAACACCCTCCGCCTTGTAGCCACGTGTCCCGCTGCTTATCTTCTCCTTCTCCTTGTCTTTCTCCAAGTCCGGGTGAATCAGGAAGTCCCGCCTTCAGGGTTTTGTAGTAAAAATCTCGGGCTTCGCAAACAGAATTGAGACGATATTTTTGGTTCTCAAATGTGACTGTGATACCAGATGGCACTTCCCATTTATATTGTATCTGAGAATCTCTGAGTTTTTCAGTTAAGAAAGTGTAGTCTCTCCTTGCTCTTAATATTTGAGATGGTATTTCTTTAAAAACAATCAAGTCCTGTCCATCGATTCGCAGCCTGTTATTGTAGAACTTCTGTATTATCGCATTTCTGGATTCTCTTGTGGTGAAATATATAATTATGTCCCTCGGAAGCTGTCGTTGTTTTGCTACACACGAGTTCTGGCGATAAATTTTTTGAATCTGCCAATCAAAGTTATATCCCGGACTTCCCACCGAACGTCTGAAAGCCTCAGAAAAGGTCTGTTTCAAATTCTCCTGTTCCTTTTCACGCAATCCTCTGACTCTTATTGCAAACGCAGTCTTATTGTAATTTATCATAACGAGTTGTTTTTGAGCATTTTCAACTTCCTGTTGTAACGTTTGAATTTTAGATGTCAAATTAGAATTAGCTTTTTCCAAAAGTTCCAATTTGTCCTCCATTTCAGAAACATAGTCTGTCATAACAGTCATAACTCTGATCATATCTTCCCTTGTTTGAGCAATCTTGGCGTCCAGTTTATCATATAAGTCCGATAAAAGTTGTTTAATTTCCTGTCTGAACTCTTTAAGGGTTTCAAAAAGAAATTCTTGCGTTAAGAGATCTCCAGTAGAGGGCGTGGGAGGCAAGGGCAGCGATTTTGTAACAATTTCTTGAGATGTATTATTAAGGAAACGCTTAGACTGCTTCGATTTGGGAGCCATTATAAAAAACGCACAAACAAACAAGCAAACAAACAAAGTCTCTGCTCCCCTCGGTTTTAAATGGGATACTATTTATAGACTTTTAACAGTTAATAAGGAGAAGTCTTCAGGAGAATAGAGCTGATTGAGTGTGTCATATATCAAACGCAGAAGCTATAAAATCGCCATCTTGTAACACAGCTGGATAAGAAAGCCTTTTACAAAATTGAAGCTGGTATTTTGAATAGTAATAAGAAAAAAATTTACAACTTCAAGTTAATATTTGGTTTTGAAGCCATTTCAAAATTTATCTGCCTGCAGTTAATAAAACTCTATTGCCTGAATATGCAGCTTTAAGTAAAGAGGCTGAGTTCCCCTTTTATTTTGAAGTTTAAGGCTTGGCAAAACTTTCAGTGAGTAAACATTGTAACAAGACCGTTCAGCAGATTCATCACCATTTAACTTCCAGATAAGCAAAGTTAATGAAGGAGTAAAATTCTTGTAGAAATGAAACTAATTAAAAAGCTTCTGCTGGTCTATTGTGAAACCAAAACATATGATAAGCAATCTCTTTTGTTTTGAATTCTTGTGAATTCTTGTGAGAATTAACAAAAAGTGTTCATTATTACCGGAGAAACCAGCCTGCTCGGCGCCATTTTAAAAGCCTCTAAGTAAATAATTTTTCGGAGGAGAAAAAGAAAAGAAGCTAAAATGTTGATAAACAATTATTGTCCACGGAAACGGATTCAGCTCGTGATAAGATTAAATCAAACAAAACTTTGAACTGAGTGGGGGAGACCTACTTTGTCCTGCACAAGGCAGTTTGAAATTCCCAGCACGGACAGCCGTTCTGCCTTGGGCTAGCCCCCCTTTCCCTGCAAGCACAAAAGCTGCAAAAATCGAAGAGCATTTGCCAGCAAAACAATTTCTTCTTTCCTTCTTGCCTGAAGGATAAGAAAACCTGATAAGACGTCAGATGGAAGATCCTCTAAACAGGTACGTAGCCAGGAATTCGGAGGCAGCTGATTTTTTTGCTGCCACCACCAGTAGGCTCCTCCCAGGAAGTCCCGCGACGTGCAGTAGTTTCTAATTGCCCCGCAGAGTCACGTTACGTATCTGGACACGAACTACAGAGCGGCTAAGGAATCGCAATCAAAAACCCCTCCAGCTAAACCTTTCCTACTGCAGTACATTGCCGCCCGACTTCAGGATTCTCCCTAATCAGTGTGGGTCGAAAAGAAAAAAGGGAAAGGGGAGCTTAAAGGTTCAAAACACTGGAGCAAATGCTTCAGAGGCAACAGTTTTCACGGGGAATTAGAACAGAGAGCCCTGGAGTTTTGCTGCCCCCCCCCCGTCAGACCTCGCTTTCCGCACGTGCTGTGTGATCGGCTAATTTGCTACTGCCTGGGCTGGCTCCCCGGTTAGATTTTTGCTGGGAGGGGAAGCTCCTTGTCTCCGTCTCTTTTTCTCCCTCCTCGGCCCCACCCGACTTCAGGATTCTCCCTAATCAGTGTGAGTCGAAAAGAAAAAAGGGAAAGGGGAGCTTAAAGGTTCAAAACACTTGAGCAAATGCTTCAGAGGCAACAGTTTTAACGCGGAATTAGAACAGAGAGCCCTGGAGTTTTGCTGCCCCCCTCGCCCGGTCAGACCTCACTTTCCTCACGTGCTGTGTGATTGGCTAATTTGCTACTGCCTGGGCTGGCTCCCCGGTTAGATTTTTGCTGGGAGGGGAAGCTCCTTGGCCTCCGTCTCTTTTTCTCCCTCCTCGCTTCTCAGGGCTCCACCAATGGGGGAGCAAAGCCCAGCGCCAGGCTTTGGGCTAACACAGGGGTCTGCAAAGTTGGCTGTTTTAAGACTGGTGGACTTCAACTCTCAAAATTCTGGAAGTTGAAGTCCACTAGTCTTAAAAGAGCCAACTTTGCAGATCCCTTGGCTAACATGATTGATGCCCTTGGAGTCGGAAAGAAGCGAGAGAGCCCGGTCACATGACATCAGCTTTGTGACCACAGTGCTGAGTAATAAAACTTCCAGTCCCACGTTGTAATGAAGGAGTACCTATATTTGATAACTCATTGGGATTTTCAAAGTCATTGAGAATATTTTTGCTTTTAATCTAATTAAACTTCCTATCTGTCAGTTTAAAATAGTGACTTCCAGTTAAATCATTTGCAAACTAAAATCACTACTTTATAAACAAAAGGAAGGTGTTTTTTTCTCTTATTTGTTATGGTAGAGCCATTTTAACAATCTATTTATATTTGCAAGTAGTATGCAGTTTAGAAATTTTTTAGAGTTAAAACCTTAGCTACAATATAAGTACTTTAAAGTCATCCACGCACTTCACTGGGTTGTAAGAGGAGTAAGATTTGAAAAAAGTGGCTAAAATATTTTTCACTTCATTTTTTTTTAGTTTTGGATAATGCAATTTCCTATTCTGTTTAGCTATTCATTATTAGAATATACTTTTTCCAATAGCAAGCAATTTCTGTGTGAGCATTCATGAAAAAAAATAAGATTTTATGAGTCAAATTATTTTTTTCATATTAAAAATAATAAGATTTAATGTTTTGCTATTAGTTTTGCAGTAGTAGTAGGTTACTGAAACCCTCTGTACAGAGAGGAGCAAATTCCCACAAATTTTTAAACAATCAGCAAGCATTGTTGAACATGCAGGCAATAAATCCTTGAGTTTACAAATTAATGATGGAAGAAAACTCTTAGATGTGAATGAGACTTTAATTATGGGGATTTTAATAATTTTACTCATTTAAAATAGCAAATTGTATATAATACATTCACAGAAGCATACAGTGTATAGACAATTTTTGCAATTGAATGTTAACTCATTAAAATGAAGTATATCAAGTGAAATTCATTAAAATGAAGTATATCAAACATTTACTATTTTAATATTACTGGTATTAAGTGCCATTTATATATTCATTTCAAAGATAATTGTAATAATTGATAAACCCTAACCCTATAGGTACATCATCAGTCAGTGCTGATGTCGAAACGTAAAGCTGGAGTAAATGTTGTTACGAAGAAAAAGTGCAGCTGGAAGTTTAAACCAGAATGGTTGGGAAAGTTAGTAGAGATTGAATTGCCAACTTCGTCTAGAAAACAGTTAACAAAACTGGGTGACATCTTCACTTATCGTGAAAGTAGTGACGACATTGTTTGCCAGATATGCCAAGAAGCTTGTACAGGTGGCGCATTCGCCACTGGAAAACGATGGAACGATTAGAAAATTGATTATTTGAAGCGTCATATCAATCAGAAGATTCACCTGGATTCGGTCACTAAACTACGATGCCAGAAATCTGGAGGGCTGCCGAGGCTACTGACTGAAAGTGCAGAAGACAAAGCGAACAGAAAAGAAGTTTCACTGCGCAGAAATGCCAATGCTGATGAAGTCAAAATTTTGATTGATAATGTGTTGCTGGCCATAAACATGAATGTGTCAATATTATCAGTCAAAGCCATACATGACCACATAGGCAAGTATGTGTCCATTCCAGAGAGCTGGCGCAGCAAGAATTATGGCTTTGAGTTTGTGGAGTGCATCAATGCAGTTGTTCAGAAAGCATGATCTATGTAATGCCAGTTGTCATACTCTTATTGCTGATGAAAGCACCGATGTATCAGTCACCAAAATGTTGATTTTGTATGTGAAATTCCGCCGGTCTAATGCTGCGATTTATAAGACCGTGTTTGTAGGAATTTTACAGTTGTCAACATGCGACAGCACAGCAATCACAGCAGCCATAAAAGAGTTCTATGCTACAAACAACATCAACATTCAAAAAATGGTCATGTTTATGTCAGACGACGCGTCTGTGATGCTGGGTAAGCATAATGGTGTGGCTGCTCAGCTTCGTCGAGATGTATCCCATTTGCTTGAACAGCACTGTGTGGCACATCGAGAAGACCTGGGGATTGATGATGCATGTAAGCACATCTCACTGATGAAAGACATCGAGACTTTACTACGAACTGTCTACACTCTGTTCTGCCGCTCTTCTGTGAAGAAAACGGCATTTGCAGAACTAGCAGAAGTTCTTGAGTGTGAAGCAGTGGCCTTCAGACCATTGAATGAAGTACAATGGCTTTCCAGACATTTTGCATTGCGAGCATTAATGAAAAACATTACAGTTTTGGTTGAGTACTGTAAAGAGCAAGCAGAAACACACAGTGACCCAGTTTGTAAATATTGTTACAGAAAGTTGACGGATCCACAGATTCGTGCTGCATTGATTGTGTTTGACAACGTTGTGCACGAATTAGCCGAGTTGAACAAGCTGTTGCAAAGAAGAAACCTGACACCAATAGAAGCCATTCAGTTTGTGATGGCCAGAATAAAAAAGCTTCGCCTGCAGTATTTAGGTGAAACGGTTTACTGGAATAACAAAGCTCGCGAATATATGGAGAGCAACCCAGACATTGACACGGCTCCTATACTCAGATTTATTGAACGTTTGTGCTTGCATCTTGACAGTTGTTTTTGAGACAATGAGCTGACAGATTGGAATATATTTGAAACTGCTGCTCTGTCGAATGTGAATTCTTTTAATTTTGGGGAAACTGAGATTGTAACTCTGGTTGGAAAATACCAGCATTTCTTTGACGATTTGGATGAAGTCAGCATCACATCAGTTGTACAGTCACAATATCGTGACTTCAGATTTCTGGTGTCAGAGAAATTCAAGTCTGGATTAATGCACTCATTTGAGGATGTAGTTCAGTTTGTACTAAGAGAGCAACAGTTTGGATTGCTGTCATGTCTGCTGGACATCTGCGCAACATTCCAAGCATCAAGCGCTGATTGTGCCATCAAGACCAAAGCTCGCAGTCGGCTGCAAACTGAGCACTTGGATATGCTGATGCGAATCCGATCTTACCAGACTGAATTGAATTGAATTGAATTTATTAAAATTTATAGGCCGCCCTTTTCCCTGAGGGGACTCAGGGCGGCTTACAATCACAAGGGAGGGAAGTGCAACATCAAAAACAAAACAAAATGTGAACAAAGAAAAAATAGTAAAACACAACTTTCGTTCAACAATCAAACACTCGGGCGGGTGAATTAGGAACCTATCCCCAGGCCTGCTGGGAGAGCCAGATCTTGAGGGCTGCGCGGAAGGTCTGGACGGTGGTGAGGGTACGGATCTCAGCAGGGAGATCGTTCCACAGGGTCGGAGCTGCAACAGAAAAGGCTCTCCTCCGTGTGGTCGCCAGTCGGCATTGACTGGCAGATGGGATTCGGAGGAGGCCCAGTCTGTGCGATCGAATTGGTCGAAGGGAGGTAATCGGCAGGAGGCGGTCTCTCAAGTACCCGTACAGACTTCAGCGGCGCAGATTGATCTTGACAAAGTGTACTCGGAATGGTTGTTAAAGAAAGACAGACGTGAGAAACTTTAAGATGAGACAGACTTTCAGTGAATAACAGTGTACATTACCATAAACACTATACAAGTATTTTAATATTTTAATAATATTATAAGTGATACTGATATATAACACTTTTAATTAAACATGTATCTTGAATAAATATAACTTTGACTTTCAAATAACACTGATTTCGTTGTTGTCTTGGTTGACATCTGTGAAAAAAATTCAGGTGCTCAGGCATGAAAATGTGCCACTCAAACACTATACTTTTCCACCCACACTGAAAAAAAATTAGAGGGAATATTGATGCATACATATTCAGTAGTCATAGTAGCACTGTTCAACTAAAGGTTATGAGATAGGCTAAGACCTTTGTCTTATTAATACTCCCCTTTACTAAAAACACTCTTAAGCAACGTGGTACCAGGATCTTGTCATCACCTTTAATTGATACTGTGGCTTTTTAATTTACTAAATATAGCAATAGCAATATAGCAATAGCAGTAGACTTATATACCGCTTCATAGGCCTTTCAGTCCTCTCTAAGCGGTTTACAGAGAGTCAGCATATTGCCCCCAACAATCTGGGTCCTCATTTTACCCACCTCGGAAGGATGGAAGGCTGAGTCAACCCTGAGCCGGTGAGATTTGAACCGCTGACCTGCTGATCTAGCAGTAGCCTGCAGTGCTGCATTTAACCACTGCGCCACCTTGGCTCTTGCTTCAGTATGTCAGTAGTAAATATTTTATCAATACACAAATAAAATTGGATAAGGCTAAATAAATTGGGCTCTCTTAACACAAGCATATTTTGTCCTAAGATGTATAACAGATCTATTTTATCCTTGCAATTTAGTGATTTATATAAGAGGGTTGTATATATGGTTGTGTGAAAAAGAAAGTACACTATCTTTGAGTTCTATGGTCCTGCATATTGGCATAGTAAAAATCATCTGATCCTTAGCAGTTCTTAAAAGTAAATAAATACAACCTTGGATGAATAATAACACATGACATGTTATTACCATGTCATCATTTATTTTACAAAAAGAAAGCCAAAATGGAGAAACCATGTGTGAAAAACTAAGTACACCTTAATGATTCAGTAGTTTGTAGAAGCACCTTTAGCAGCAATAACTTGAAGTAATCATTTTCCATATGACTTATCAGTCTCTCACATAGAGGAATCTTCTTTACAACATAGCTTCAATTCATTGAATTTTATGGACATTTGTTTATACACAGCTTTCTTGAGGCATTTCCATGGCATTTCAATCAGGTTGAGATCTGGAACACCACAATTCTTTTTTTTAACCATTCTGTTGTATATTTGCTGGTGTGCTTGTGATCGTTGTCCTGTTGCATGATGTAAGTCAACCTTTAGCAGTGGGATAGATGGCATCACATTGGACATTAGAATTCTTTGGTATATAGAGGAGTTAATGATCTATTCAATCACTACAAGAAATCCATGTCCTGTGGCTACAAAATGAGCCCAAATCATCCTCTCTCCATCACTGTGTTTGACAATTGGGTATGAGATGTTTGTGCTGTGTTTAGTTTTTGCTGCTAAATGTGACACTGTGCATTATGCCAAACATCTTCACTTTGGTCTTGTCTGTCCAAAGGACAGTGTTCCAGCAGTCTTGGGATTTGTTCAGATGCAACTTTGCACACCTAAGCCTTGCTGCCATGTTTCTTTTAGAGAGAAGAGGCTTTCTCTTGGCAACCCGTCCAAACAAACAATACTTGTTTGCAGTGGCAAGTGATTCCACAAGGCACTTGAAGTTTTTGTAAAACAAATGGTGGCATCATTTAATATGTCATGCAATGTTGTTCATCTGACATATTTATCTACTTTTAAGAACTGCTAAGGACCAGATGATTTTTAGTATGTCCTGATATATAAAACCGTATAACTCAAAGAGCGTGTACTTTTTCACATGACTATATCATAGTAATAGTTTGGGGGTTATATAGTTATGAAATTTGAATGTACTAGTACATGGATGTCAAACTCACTGCATCACATTGCTCTCACGTGACATAGCGTGACTGTTTTCTCATTCGCTAAAATGGGGTGGGCGTGGCCATTGTGTTATGCATCCAGCCCTTGGGTCGCAAGTTTGACATCCCTGTACTAGTAGGTTACAAAATCTGGGATTTCTTAAGTGAGAAGACTACTTTAGGGATAGGATTTCCTGAGAAGACAGACTGGTTATAAATACTAGTGTTCCATGGTCAAATGTACTGTTTCAGGAATATTGTATCTATTAAAGCATATCTCAACTGAATTAGTTGCATATCAAAAAATATTCCAAAAATGATTGTACTGGCTTTAGAAAAGAGATGTTTTTTTAAAAAAAGAACTGCATGTATATATTTTAAAGTCATAGTTGCAGATTTTTGAAGAAGACTGAAAACATTGTGATGCTGATTTTTAACAGTATCAGTGTTTTAGTTGTCTAAACTGCATCTTGTTCCACATACAGTACTTTAAGAATTCTGTTGCATTAGTTGATTCTAGCTGCTAATAAAAAATGTTACCATTTTGTCCTGTTAAACATTGGTAATGTTCCAAATCGTAAGTTTAAGACTAGTAGTAAATATGTTACATATTTTATATATTATGATTTAATTAATGCAATAATTTTAATATGTTAGAAAGTAGATTTGTTCAGAACTTTATTAAAATAACATTCAAATGTTATTCAGCTGCAGATTTTCTTTTCTACAATGATTCTCCTTGTAGTATATATTAAATTGCTTTTTGCTGTATAAAATCAGCCTATTTTCCAATTATCCATAAAGGTTGATGAACTGTGTGTGTGTGTTTAACATGCTAAGCTTTTTATGAGTTTTATGAACTAAGTGTTTAATAGATAATCACATAATGCAGTTATAAATGATACATCAAATTCTTAAATTCATGATATAAGAAAGATTTTAAAAGTTGGTTTTCAAGATGGATATAATGATTTTAACAGCTAACTAAAAATATATTTCAGAAGCTACATGGGGTGGGGGTGGCAAATATATTACTGCAAAAATAAAAATATACCAGGCTATCATAATTTTCTGATGATCTACAAGTGTAAAACAGATGGTAATATTTAACTATAAGCAATATGCTGCAGTCTATCAGGCTGTGATAAATAACCACTTTTATATGAATATAGGTGTATTGTTCTAATTTTTACCAGTGTAAAATATTTGCATTAGAACAGTTAAGATGATTAACTGAAATGACATTAAATGATATAACTGATATAGCTGCATAAATAATACATGTGTCCTTTAAATGTGGAGAGTTTTCCTTTTGAATTAATTTTGTATTAAAATATTGTTTTATGCCAAATTTAACTGCATTGAGGTACTTAACCATACTATGTACATATGCATGCATATTATGTTCAATTTATTGTTAGTTTCCTCCATGCTTAATTTTAGATATTATAATAGAAAATCCGTATTAGTCTTTAGTGAGAAAAATCTGGCAGCACTTTTTCTGACTTGCAGATTTTGTTAAAATACGTAAGCATTTGTGAGCTACATTCACATCATCAGATCCAACTGATGACGTGAGCTGCAGCCACAGTAGCTTGTACCTCTTAATATGTTTCTCAGAAAAAATGCTACCATAATCCTGTGAATCCATGCTGTTTTAGTAATTAAATTAAATTAATTTTATATTTCTTAATATTTTAAATTATTATTGTTTTGCTCAGGCAATTCATTCTGTAGCTTGGCATCACGAAGGAAAGCAATTTATTTGTAGCCATTCAGATGGCACTTTGACTATATGGAATATAAGGAACCCTACTAAGCCATTGCAGACAATCACTCCCCATGGTAAGTTCACAGTGTATGTGTTTTGTATTTAATATGTTGGTACACTATGCCTTCGGTTGTACTTCTCCACATATCTAGAAGTAAATCTTATTGAATTTGCTCCCATATTGATCCTACAGTGACTAAATGTTCCTAGATTGTTACAGAATATTTGTATATTCTTATATGTACAAAAATATTTTTCAGTGTCTTATTCTCAGATACATAGATTAGTGTAAGTAATAACATATTACTTACACTGCATATGGCCAGGCTTGCTTTATTTTTTTTTTTTACTGTTAAAACTAATTTGACTTTTTAAAAATTAAAAGCAAATATGTTTCAGAATTAGGTTGTAGGTCATTATTACAATATAAGAGTGTTACAATATTTCATTGTGTTTAAATACTAATACTGGTTTTAATTTGGTCCTGATACGTAAAATCTTTATTTAAGTATAATGTTAGTGTGACAAAAAAAGATTTATCCTTTGCCATTTTCTAGGAACAGTTTATATTAAATTCTATTCAATTCAGTAACTGTCAATTACTGATGGTTATTTTAGATAAATGCTCATTTCTTATAAAATACACGGGGATGATTCCACTTAAACAGTTATAACAAAACTGGACTAAACAGATTTTCCTGCTCATTCTTTCCATTGCATACTCTATTTAGCAAAGATTACAGGTAGTCCTCAAGTCACAACAGTTCACATAGCGATGGTTCAAAGCAGTGGTGGGTTTCAAAAATTGTTCGAACCTACTCTGTGGATGTGGCCTCCTTTGTGGGAGTGGCTTGCCGCCCATGTGACCGGATGGGAGTGGCTTGCTGCCCATGTGACCGGATATGAAGATGCCGACGACACTTGTCAGAACCACACACACAGCACTGGCATGCATAAGAATATGATGTAAACTTGTTTTTTAAAAGGCATCTTTGGTTTGTGTTAAAACAACTTCAACACACGCAATGTTCTGATTGCACCACAAAAGCAGTAGTCATCCTTACCTTTCACAGAGGCACTGAGTTTTATAAATATGAGCATGATAGTGTAGAATAATCATATCCCAAGGACCAGTGGTGGGTTTCAAAAAAATTTTGGAACCTCTTCTGTAGGTGTGGCCTGCTTTCCTGGTCCACTGGTGGAACTCTTCTAACCAGTTTGGTAGATTTGACGAACCGGTTCTACCGAATAGGTGCGTGCTGGTAGGAACCCACCTCTGGTTCAAAGTTACAACACCACCCTGAAAAGTACCTGAAGTTATGAATGTTGTTGCATTACGGTAGTTGTTCATCCTTATGACTGACTGCAGAGACACTGCAATGTCACCCCTGCCTATTCCCCCTTCCTGCTATGCTAGGCCAGTGATGCTCCATCGAAGTTTTAGGAACACTTAGCCACCACCTCCCCTCTAATTTCAATTTCCCATTCACTCTAACAATAAGGAGTTACCCTGAGAAGTTGAGAAAAGGGATGATTGTTCTCAGTAGGTCTTTTGCATGAAAGTTAAGCCGTATGGAACATATTGCTTTTCTAATACATGGATATATTGTTAAGATTGTAATATAATTTCTAAGATTTTGATAACTTTCAAATCAATTTTAAATAAAAATAAGGCAATATTTTGTTTTAGGGAAGCAGGTCAAAGATGGAAAGAAGCCAGAACCCTGTAAACCTATTCTTAAAGTGGAATACAAAACAACTAGAATTGGGTAAGAATTGAACCACAGTTATTTAATGATGACTTGAATACTTACTGTGTCTAAAGATGGAATGTATGATCTAGATTTGTCCTGGACAGAGTGCCTTTGATGGGATGCTCCATCAGAAGAGAGAAAGCAACTTCAGTGGATTCCATATTTTTTTCTGTGTATTGCTGCAACAATCCTCCATCCCTCCAAATCTAGGAGGCCTCAGAGGAAAGGCAAATAGATAAAAGTTAGATCTCCCTTACGGCATCCAAAATGTTCCCTGAGCTGAAGCTTTCCTATAAATGGAAGAACTCTTCCCCGCCCCCTCTGAATCCAGCCTACATTTTGCAATTTAAGATGTTTTAAAAATATTTAATAAGCATTCAAAATGCAGAAATAACTGTTGGTATTCATGAGGTCTTCAGTTTGATACAGTAAAAAGATATCAAAATTTATACACTGAAAATACTGTATCTATAAATATAACATCATAAAAATTGTTACATCTCTGGAAAGATTTTATTGAACTTTATATTATATCCCCAAATGTGACATTCCAAATTTATTTATGTATGGAAATTACAGAAAAAGAGCAAATTCCATTTCATGGATGGAAATATATTAATGGGATAGTTGATAGAACCAATCATTTTAATAAGTTTAGTACATTTTATGTGGAGTCCCTCTTTGATAAAGGAGTGACTTTGCTCAATCCTTGACCGAGATATGAAGCCCAGTTTATTTGAGTTTGGTGGAATGTGCTATGTTTGGGCACTAGGTTTTCCATTCCCTTTTCCTTTTATTACTATTGCTTTTATTGTTTTATTATTGCTTGTGAGTTACCCAGGGTTATGTTACATATGTTTAAGGCAGCTGTACAAAACTTTTAAATGAATACATAAATACATAACATTCTTCAAGTGCTCCAATTGTAGCTTGAAAGAGATACCTTTTTTAAAAAAGTATCCATTAATTGTTCATAACTCAGTACACTGTCAATTTTTCCATATTTTATTGTTTTTGTTTTAATATGGTCCAGTTCAGTCCATATAGTAAGCCTTATATTGTTTTATAATGAGGCAGAGGCACATAGAGTTCTTAATATATTATTCCACTAAATCCAACACTTCCATGTTTTTAATGTTATATTTCATTGTCTTAACTATTTATTTGTCTTGATTTTCAGAGAGCCTTTTATCATCTTGTCAGGTGGCTTATCATATGACACTGTTGGACGAAGACCCTGTTTAACTGTTATGCACGGAAAGAGCACTGCTGTTCTAGAAATGGATTACTCTATAGTAGATTTTCTAACTCTGTGTGAAACTCCATACTCTAATGGTGGGTTTTTTATTTTTATTTTCCTTTGTTCTATAATTCCAGCATTCCTTCATTACATTCTTTATTAACAGCATTCTCCACTCAACATCCAGCAGGAATGTTGGAACTAAACTCCCAGAACCATCACATTCCAATCATGTTAGCTTGCGATTCTAAAAGTTCCAACATTTCTAAAAACAACTAGATTATGTAAAATAGAATATCCAGTTCAGATTTATTTTTATTTATGTAATAAATTTGTTTCCCACCCATTTCACAGCAAGGTGACTCTGGGCGGCTTATAACATAAACTCTGGGCGACTTACAACATCAGATTTATAACCTGATTGGCTATGAAATTGTATAGATATTTACCCAATTTTCCCCTTATGAAAATATCGTCTCCCATCAGCCTACTGTGCAATAGTGATAATATTGAAAATAGATAAAAGTGTATTGGAGAAAATCATATATGAATTTTAATTGTCTGCAACTGTTTGCAAAGTGAGCCAATTTTTAAGTATGATTTTTGTAATTAAAATGGTGGAAGAAATCCATATAACAGAAGGAAAGTTCTTATACAAATTTTTAAAAATAGTAAATGAATAGATTAAAAAAATAAAAGAATGTTTTAAGTGCATGACAAAATAGTCACTAGAAGTATATGTATGGATAGTATCATACATAGATTTAATTTGATAATTTCTGTCCTGTTAGAACAGTGAGACAGTTATAATAATTAGATTAATTAGATTAACACTTATAAAGAGATTTTTAATTACAATAACATCTGATAAAGAGATTTTTTGAAAAGGGCAGTGCGTTAATTGATACAAAGTTAAGATTACACATTGTAAGCATCTGGGTAATAATCCACATTCACTGTCATTTTTAATTTCTATAGGTTTCTGATAATATACATAAATGTTTTTCCAATCCTCTTATGAAAATCATACTATTGTCCAGACATTTAGGATTGTAATTTCAATTATTTCTAATTAATATGACAATGCTGTTTTAGAGTAATGGAAGCTCTTGTTCAGTTTATTTGATAACTGTTGAATAGATATTAGGTGTAGGATCTCTGTTATTTCTAATTCTTGCATTGATAATATGGAATGTAATTGGAATGGAGAAATGTGTTTGGGAAATTGCTAAGAAGACCTTGCAGAGAAATGGGAGAGATATTTCGAATGTCATAATTGAATGGCTTGGAAAATACGATCCAGATTCTTAAAATTAAAAATAGAAGTTTAATTTCAGAATGGATCCAAGGAAATAGGGAGAGATGTGTTGGAATGAAAACTTTTGGAATACTGAGAAATTTCCAGTAAACTCTTTCAGAACTTTTCTTAGTTGCACTAGTTGCCCTCTCTGCCAGCTTCAATGATTTTTGCAATTTTCTATCGGAGTTGCTTCGTTTAGTGTGTGGGATTATCAGGCAGAAAAACAGAGGGACTTACCATTTGGCCAAGAGGAGAATACAAGTTATATTGTGACTTGCATTCTTCTTATATTCTTATCAGAATATTGTGACTCACATTCCTCTTTTTTCCTTATCAGTGAAAGCTTTTAATCCTTTCTGCCAAAGATAGGCAAAGCCATCAGTTTTGTTTGAGGTTTTGAGGAGTTCATTTTTTCTTGGTTTTGTTAGATGTATATTTAGCTGGATTTTTATATTAGTAGTTATGCTCATTTTGACTAGGTTCAATTGTTCTTAATTGTTTTATTAATGTTACACTGTTTAGGGATTTTTTTTACTGACAATTAGTAATAAAGTTTTGCAAAAGTGATACAAAATGCATGAGTAAAATACTAAACATGAATTATTCTGACATTTTCTGACAAATTAAAATAATCTCTTGTATGTCAATGCTTTATACCAGTGGTGTAAAGACATCACTGGTGTCTTATTACAGTCTTTGTATGAAATCAACAGTGGCTAAATATTTACCAAATGTGAATTATAAAGTGGCCTTCTTTGAATATTTGTATCTCTTTCTTAGATTTCCAAGAGCCATACGCTGTGGTTGTTCTCCTAGAAAAAGATTTAGTAGTTATTGACCTTGCACAAAATGGGTAAGATATAAAAATGTAATATGGAGATACCTATTTGTTTGCTTATTTTCTTATTCATGTTTAAAAATATACTGTTTTTATAGTGGTCAATTTTTTTATGAATTAGGTTTATTGGACATCTTGAAGAAACAGATTTTAATGAAGTTTTGGCATAATTAAGTTTAAATGAACTTAAATTTAGTTAACATATTTATATAGTATCTATATATGACATGCTATGGACATTTTAACTTTATCTAAATATAACTTTCTGATCTTAAAATTTGCATTTATTCACACACATGGAAAGTAGAGTTCAAGAACAGTCTTGAGGATCTTTCTCCTCGTTGAGCCTTCTTAGAAGTCTGTAAGCTTACATTTTAATATATTTCATTAACTGAAATTTTCCACAGTAAAATCTTGTATCACCTTTCTGTGATGTACTTTTAATAGATTTCTTGTATTCCCATTTTTCATACACATACTTTCTTACAAATGCCAAATCCTTGGCATAAGGTACAATATATGTATATTGTATGCCTATACGTACACCAGAAAATACATAAGAATACAGCACACATGCATATGAATCAAACTACTATAAATCAATATATAACACTAGTAATGGTCAGTAATTATGCTTCAAGTGTTCTTCAAGTGCTACATTTTTTTCTATTGTATTTGTTTCTTTTTCTCTTTTAATATTTTTATCATTGAAAGTATTTTGAAGAGTATCAAATTTAATTTGTAAAAAATAACAATCCTTGTCTTTTCTGCACCTCATGAAAGGTATCCTATATTTGAGAATCCATATCCCTTGAATATACATGAATCTCCAGTTACTTGTTGTGAATATTTTGCTGATTGCTCTGTAGACCTTATTCCAGCACTTTATTCAGTGGGTGCACGGCAAAAGCGTCAAGGCTATAGTAAAAAGGTAAAAAAAAGTCTTAATATAATATTCTGCAGTACTGTTATTTATATATTGGTGGGCAATTATTATTATTTAATTAATTATTTTTTAATAGGAATGGCCTATCAATGGTGGAAATTGGGGTTTGGTCACACAGAGTTATTCAGAGATTATCATTACTGGGTGAGTAATAAAATAGTAGATGCAGAATATCACTACATATTGAAAATCTTAGTCATAATGTATGTGTTACGTTTATTTCTTTTAATAGATTCCATTGATCATTCTAGTGCATAAAAATAGAATTAAGAACAAAGCAGATAGGATTGACTTCTTGTGTAATTTAAAAATAATCTTGTTTGAATTCATTCAAGTTTATTCTCTAGTAAGTGTTAAGATTGTAGCCTTGATTTGCCCTACTCTACAGAGCAAAAAGGCTCCTAACCTATTAATGAGATTAAAGACAACTAATCCTTCTAGATTCTGAGATGGTATAAAAAGAGAGGATTCTTTTTCCACTTTAAGAAAGTTAAATCTCAATATTCAACAACTACTGTATATTTCACGGGGATAAAAAAATATATCCAGACTTAGGTTGGAAGAAAAGAAAAAGGAAAGTCTAATTTCTTTTCAGATTACAAAGATACTTGTAATATTGCATCTAAGCAATAATTTGCTTATATTGTTGAACTAATAACATGTCGATGCTAAGAAATCAGTAACTATATAAAGCTGTACAATTGTTATATAAATTCAGCATAATTAAGTAAATCTCATTACTGTTCCATTTCTAAAAATACTTTAAAAATATTTCATATTTTAATAGGCATGCAGATGGATCAGTCAAGTTTTGGGATGCTTCTGCAAGTGAGTGATTTGCCACTTTCAATAAAGTTCTTACTCCCATACACACCCAAAAAACTGTTATAATAACAGCATAATACTAATGACATAGTAGTGACATTACTTGTCTCATTTTTTCTTTATTTGTTTGAATGTTAAGTATTAATATCAGTCTTGCTTTGATCCAATTGAATGAATGTACTTTAAATTAGTTGTGACAAAATTGTCTATTTTTAATAGGACAATTTTTAAAAACTCAACAATTTTTGATTATGCATTTTATCTTAGTGCCATATCACAATTAAAAATTATTTTAATATATAAAATTAAGTAGTCATGTTGTTGAAAATCCGTTATTTTTTCTTTAAAGGTATTAGAGATTGTAAAGTGTAATATCTTTCTCACAATAAATTCAACTCAGACACAGCTCTTTTTGTGCATTGATATTTGATGTCAGCCAATGTTAATGAAACTTAAACACCCTGCAATATAACCTTTATAGGAATTGCATTGTTTGAATGATATTCCTATTCCCTGTTTCAGAATTCCATCCCTTGAATAATAGTCCTATTTCTAAATGGAGAAATAGTATCCTCAAAATGATTTCATTCAAACATATAACCAAGATTATTTCTTAATTTATTCTAGTAACTTTGCAAGTACTATACAAATTAAAAACAGCTAAAGTATTTGAAAAAACTCGAAATAAGGAAGATAGACCAAGCACTGACATAGTAGATGAAGATCCATATGCCATTCAGATCATCTCATGGTGTCCAGAAAGCAGGATGCTGTGCATAGCAGGAGTTTCTGCACATGTCATTGTTTACAGATTCAGCAAACAAGAAATAACAACAGAAGTTATTCCGGTAATAGAATTCACTTAAATTCATTTCTACTTAAGTGGCTCACTTAACATTCATATCTATTGTTATCAAGATCCGTATATTTCAACAGTGAAAATATAGTAACAATGCCAACTTGCATATTTTTTGTTTCATCAGTTTTCATCAGTGTTGTAAGGTAAAAAAAAATGTTTCTTTTACTTTACAGTTCAGTCACAGGAAATCATTAAGCCCTATCCTAACCATTTTCCCTCTTGTGCTCTCTGGCATCCCTATGTACCTGTGGGACAGAAAGTTTAGTACAAGTAGTCCTTGGTTAACAATCACTCATTCAGCAACTGTTCAAAATTAGGATGGTGCTGAGCAAATGGTACTTACAATCTGTCTGTAAAGTTCCGGCTGTCCCAGCATTGCTGTGATCATGTGATTATAATCTGGCCACTTGGCAACCAGCTCACATTTATGATGGTTGCAGCATCCCATAGTCACATGATTGTCATTTGTGACCTTCCCTCTAGTTTACTATAATCAGAGTCAATGGGAATGTCAGTAGGAAAGGATGTAAGTAGCTCCTATAAGTCATTCCCACTCCTGTTACTTTCCTACACATCCTCCCACCTTCTGCACAGATGACCGAACTGATTCCAGGATACAGCATCCATTTGACCATCTTCCTCTACTCATCGCACTTTCAGACATGCTTTTACCAGGCCGTTGCAGTCATCTGTGCACTCTTCCACACTCTGGAGTACTTACCAACTGCCCAGCTGCACTTGTATCACAGCAGCCACAGCCAGCTTGCTTGTGACTTGCAACTTCCCGCCAGCTTCCCTATTGATGTTGCTTGCTGAAAGTCACAAGGAGGTCCTCAGTAAATGAATTGCAATCCTCGATTAGTGATGGCAACAGAGACTGCCAGAATTTCTGTCACTAAGTGCATGAAATTGCACTTTATGACAACATTGCTTAGCAATGCAAATTCTTGTCCTAATTATCTATAGCTGCTTTCAATTGAGAAATGTTATAGTTTTGTCAGTTCATTTTTATCATATCCAGGAAAATGGTTTATTTTATTATTGATTGTTTGATTAGGTTTATGTAGTTGATGGAGTCTACAGTAGGATCTCAGTATAAGAGGATATAGTATAAAAATCTGATTGGCTGTCATTTATTCTAGATAGAAATGCTTATGGAGTCTCTTAGGTGTTGAATGACAAGAGTAGAAATACAATAGCAATAGCAATAGCAGTTAGACTTATATACCGCTTCATAGGGCTTTCAGCCCTCTCTAAGCGGTTTACAGAGTCAGCATATTGCCCCCAACAATCTGGGTCCTCATTTTACCCACCTCGGAAGGATGGAAGACTGAGTCAACCTTGAGCCGGTGAGATTTGAACAGCCGAACTGCAGAACTGCAGTCAGCCGAAGTAGCCTGCAGTGCTGCACTCTAACCACTGTGCCACCTCGGGTCTCAATGAGTTTTTTAACCAGAGTAGAATGCTGAGCTAGTTCTGAGTGTCTAGCAGTAATATTTGATTACTGCCTCAGGCTTGGGAACATGATATAAGAGTTCCAGTGATATGGAGTGCAGAAATTAGCTTAATTGACAAAGATGAGCCAAAATCTTCTCTGTTATTTCAGAGTCATCTATTCTGGTTTCTTGTAAGCTTTTGGTAGCAGCTCAAAGTACTGGTGTTAATATTTAATGACATCACCTAGAAGCATTTGCCCTATATGTAGCTCTCTAGTACTCAAATTTAAAAGTAGATTCTTTAATGTCTGTCTTTATGGCTGTTAGAGCCATGGGTGACATCTTCATAAAATACCTGCTTTGTTTTTGTAATAGTTTGATGGATGCATTTCAACTTCAGGATATTGACAAGATCAGTTATTTGCCTTTAAGAGAATGCGTCACTAATTTTAAATTCTTGTTATCAAGTTTGTGCTTTTTCATTCTCATTCACAGATGCTTGAAATACGGCTATTGTATGAAATAAATTATATAGAATCTCCTGATCCTGAGCAAATGCCACCATTGCCTACTCCAGGCACAGGTTCCAATCCTCAATCCATCATCCCCCAGTCTCATCCCTCCACTAGCAGTAGCTCTTCTGATGGACTTCGTGATAATGTCCCATGTTTAAAGTAAGTATAATAGTGTGTTCTAAATAATGGGAATTGCTTATCTTGAGTGCTTAAGCTGATGGAAATACTTCAATGTATTTTGTCACATATTGTTTAAGTTAGAATATTAAAATATAATCAGCTTCAGAATCTGAACAAACAAGGACTACTGGTGTAGAATTATCACTTTTTTTTTATGCTGGGTGACTTCATCTTCCCTGCTTTAGGGGCTGACTCTGGCAAGGCTTTGGAATTCCTCGCCTCCACAATCATACTTCAGGTCATCTATGGTCTGACATGTGTAGAAGGTTCAGATTTCATATTTGCCTTTTAGTTGTTATAGCAACTAAAAGGGATTTGATACCCCATTGTTATGGTCAGACCATATTGTTACTTAGTTACACAGAGTCGCCTCTATAGGATGGCAAGATTATTTGAATGATTCATCCCAGGCACCTAATGGATTCTACTGATTTCTGAGGAAAGTGTCAACAGAGACCACTCCTTCCTGAATGCTGTAACCAATTTGCACAATACTTTGTCCACAAAATTACTCACCATATTCTTGCATCTCCAAAGCCAGTATCTGTGGTAATAACTGGGATATTATTTTGTTCTCTGGAATTCCTTTTGGACTGTTTGTTCTGAGGAAGTGGACAGAGTGCTATCTCGACTATCCATTGTTACACATGGTTGGGCATTCTGGCTATTGTGAGGGCTGGTTAAAGGAACAACCATGTGGATCCATGAGCCTGTTAGTATCCCCTTACATTTGGGTCAGGGCCTGGCTGCCTAGAAGAAGGCAATAAACACTACCCTTGCTAAAAACAATGATTCTCACATTCTCTATCCCATAGTCTTGCATAAATATTGTGTGACTTCCAATGTTCAATTTCTCATAGACTGAGACAGCATTCAATTCCCTTTGCCATTTTAGACCTCTCGACAACTTTTGATATTATTGATCATAGTATCTGACTAGATGACCTCTGAGCCTTGTGAAAGTTTTTGTTTTCATTCTTTTAATGTTTTATTGCAACATCTAAGAGTAAGATTGAGGTGGGATAAAAACTGAATAAATACAAGAATAGATAAAAATTCAAAAAGAGAGCATTTTTATGAATTAAATGTTTACAGTTGTATGCTTTGCTCTAAATGTTTGCTTGTGGAGGTTTAAAGGATCTTCAAATCAATGAGCTATTTCTAGTAAATATTTAACAGCTGCTCTAGCGTGCAGAAATATGTAAAACCAATAATGAAATATATCTTTTGAAAAAGACTTTCCCTAGGCTAAGTATTAATGCACTTTTCATTTATGTTACAGAGTTAAAAATTCTCCCCTTAAACAGTCTCCAGGATACCAGACAGAGCTAGTTATCCAGTTAGTATGGGTGAGTGGTGAACCTCCTCAGCAAATAACAAGTCTTGCAATCAACTCTGCCTATGGATTGTAAGTAAACTGGTTTTACATTTTATCTCACTCAGATACTATATTAGAAAATGAACTCAATATTTTAACTCACAAAAATAGTAAATGAACTCAGTATTTTTTTATTCAGGTACTTTAAGGTTATATACAGCTGTATTAATATACTGGTATTTATTGCAGTAGTGCTGTAGACTTAGTCTAGAGTTCCATTAATTATAATAACAATCTATTGCATTTCTATATAAATAGTGGGAGAAATAACTATTGATGTAAGGGCTGTATGACATTTTAAATATAAATTTTTTAAAAAGTATGATTGATGTAAGTTGAAGAGAAAAGTGTAACTGTACTGGGAAGGGAAAGATAAAGAAAGGGAACAAAATTGAATGGTAATAAGATGAGGGGAACATGTACAGGAAAGGAAAGGCCTGTTTAAGTATTGGAGAAAGGGTTAAAAATCACTAGATAAGCAATCCTAACTGCTGGCTAATCGTCAAAGAAATTGTTAATTTCAGCAGAGATGCCTAAGTTATTTGCATCTTTGTACGTTGCTATCTATTAAATATTCTCTTTTTAAAATCAGAGAATATAAGAAGCCCCTCAATTCACAAGTACCGTAATTATTGGGGGTAAAACGTCATTCTTTTGTGTATTATGAATAGTATTCATTCATATTGCCCAACTAGATTGATGATGTATCTGTTCATTTATATGGATGATTAATTTTGTGAAACTGTACATGCCCAGAAAATGTCAACCATTTTATATTCCCATGGCATAGCATAATAATAATGTATTAATATTTTGTCTGTATTTTTAAAGTTATTGCTGTTTAATAAATTAAGCAGCCAATGTGGAACTTAATATTAAAGAATATTTTATTTTAAAATTATGTATAAAATTTATATCTATGCATACACATAATCTTTTTATAAAATAATGAAAAGTTGTTGTCAAAATCTATGTCAAAAACTATGGCAGTTATCAAATATTGGTTTGATATGTTGCTATGTTTTAGTCAAAAAGTAGAATGTCTGAAAAACTGATAATAATGAAACTGTATATTCTGGAGCTCTAGCTAAAGGAAAATGTTTGCAAAAATTAAATTTTTGATGAGAGAGTAAGAGAATAGGAATAATAAGAGCAGGAAACCTTGAGGAAGAGGCTTTGAAGTATTCAGATACTTAGAATAAATCCATGTTACTATTATTGAAGTTATTTTTCAGTTACTTTTTTAGTCTGAATGTGCATATTGGAAAATTAAGTTATCAGTAGAAAACATTCATCTGAAATATGTTTTTTTTCCAATAACTCTTTTCCAGAGTAGTTTTTGGTAATTGTAATGGTATTGCAATGGTTGATTACATTCAAAAGACCATGCTTTTAAACCTTGGCACTATTGAATTGTATGGCTCTAATGATCCTTATCGGAGGGAACCTCGATCTCCACGTAAAAGTAGACAACCATCTGGAGGTAAGGGGCTAATAAAAATGTATACTTTGCTTTTTAGAAGTGTGGATTACTAGCTTTTTCTTTGAAAATGACAAGTAATCAAAGCCAGATAGTAGCTAGGTAGTTAGTAGGATTTTCTTCTAGAAAACCTCCCTTCTGGTTATCATGGACAAACTTACTCATACTAAATTGTTCAGATACTAACACCTTCAATTAAACAGTATCAGTTTATCATATTCTGCTCATTATTTTCAAATTCTCCCTCATGGATTTCTTTTTGGAAATTTCTGAACTAATTACTTCAGTCATAACCCCCAACGCTTCTCCCATCTTTCATTTTTATTTTTTTTAATTCCATACTTCTTATAGTATATTAAATTTGATTGGGAAAAAAAGTCAATAGTCTCTCTGTCATTAGGAGTGTGGCCTACGTCTGAACAGACAATTCTGGAAGTGCTGAACACTACTCTTTAGGACTGGGCAGCTGTTGATACCTTCTTAAAGTAGCTTTATAGCTGTGTTTGTAAGTCTAGGATAGGCATGCTACAATTAACAGGAGTCAACATGGGTTTGCTACAAATAAATCATGTGAGTCTAACTTCGTTTCCTTCTTTGATAGAGTTGCTAACTTTGTAGACGTAATGTACAGTGTCTTAGTGAGGTTAGACTTTGGCATGATATTTAATTTATAAAACAGTAAAATATGAGTTAAATATTAGCTGGGCCCACAGTTGATTAAATGAATTCTCGAAAGACTGGTCATTAAAATTTCTGCTTTGAAGGTAATATAAGTGAAGTACACTATCCTAGTCTCTGTGCTGCTCAACTATTTTTTTTTATTAATGACTTGGATGAGATTGTTTAGAAAACATTTACCAGATTTATAGATTATACCAAACTGGGAGGAGGAGGAGTTTAGATGAAACAAGACTCAAAAATCTTAAGCAGTTAGGCCAAATGGAATTAATTGACTGGAATGGAATTAATATAATGAAATTTACTGGGCAGGAAAATTAAAGTTCTAAATCTGGATAGGAAAAATGTATAGATCTTGCTTGGCAGTAATACGTGTAAAAAGGATGTAAGTGTTCTTGTTGATTACAAGTTAAATTCAGCCAGCCGTGGGGCACTGCTGCTAAAAGAACAAATGCTATTTTAGGATGCATTAACAAAATAGAGTCCAGATCATGGGAAGTAATTATTAACTCTACTCTTGCCCTGGTCAGATCCCATTTGGAATACTGTGTCTAGTTATGGGCATCACAGTTCAAAAAGGATGGTGATAAATGAGAACAAGTTCAAAGGACTTCCAAAATGGTGAAGTATATGGAAGTCAAGCTTTAAAGAGTCAACTCAGTAGAAAAGATGACTGAGAAAAGATATGATAGCAACTATCAAATGTCACATATAAACTGGAATGGAAATTTTTTCTGTTGACCCAGAAGACGGGATGAGAACTATTTTTTTTCCAAAGATTTTATAGTAGCTAGCAATAGCAATAGCAGTAGACTTATATACCGCTTCATAGGCCTTTCAGGCCTCTCTAAGCGGTTTACAGAGAGTCAGCATATTGCCCCCAACAATCTGGGTCCTCATTTTACCCACCTCGGAAGGATGGAAGGCTGAGTCAACCCTGAGCCGGTGAGATTTGAACCGCTGACCTGCTGATCTAGCAGTAGCCTGCAGTGCTGCATTTAACCACTGCGCCACCTTGGCTCTATATTGTGATCAACTGAAGTAATTGTATAAAAGTGTATTTGTAGCTTTCTTCTAGGCAACAATAGAAATCATTTCTGTATTCATTTTATTTTTATTTTTAGCAGATTCTATTTCTAATACATTTTATTCAAATCAAGTTCTGCCGTAGATTTTCCTGGCTTCCAATGCAAAATGTTGGTGTTTTGTCTTTTCTTTTTATTGCTTCACTAAGGCATGCTGGCTGTTGTTTCTTGCATGTGTGGCCACTCTAGCTTATATTCAGACTCTGTGAAAAACCTTCTCACCTCTAACATATGTAAGTTATCTAATTACAATGTAGTAGATTTAGGTTCAGCATAAATATTCGTGTTTCCTGATATTTATTTTATGTTAGCACTTTTCTAACTGTTGTATGAACAAAAGATGGATTTTTATATTTACAAATATACATATTGTTATGCTTTTAGTGCAAGATACAGAATATGCATGGTTCCTCCATGTCTGCTTCATCTCTTTGTGCCAGTTACACTGATATATTTGATTTACAGCCAATAGTTGCCAAATCTCACCAGCACTATTTAGTTATTACAGGTACCTTCTAGGCTTTGGAAAGAGGCTATGAGAAGCTGTTCTATCTGGTCTCTTTAAAAGTCAGTAAATAAGGTGCCTTTTCCAGATTCACTATTTGAATTTTCCTGCCATGTTACATAGTTCAGTGGTTACCAACCAGTGGTCCGTGATAAAATGTTGTTGGCCTGCAGAAAAATTATTTGCATTTTTATATTGCACTAAATACTATTTGTCTTTTTTTTAAAATCATATTAGTGGTCTGTGGAATTTAAAATTATGAGTTTAGATGCTTGAGGTCCAAAAGGTTGGCGACCCCTGACACAGTTCATAGTTCATGCCAGTTTGAAAGTTAACTGTCAGATGAAAAAGGGAAAATTTAATTGGTGTTTGCTGTTGCTTTCAGTAATGCTTTTCCCCCTCTTTTCATAGCAACGTCACTACAGGTAGTTCTCAACTTACAACAGTTCATTTAGTGACCACTTAAAGTTACAATGGCACTAAAAATGACTTATGTCCGTTTTCCACATTTACGGGCATTACAGCATCCCCATGGTCATATGATCAAAATTCAGATGCTTGGCAGCCGATTCATATTTAGGACAGTGGCAGTGTCTTGGGGTCATGTCATTCTAAAAGCAAAGTCAATAGGGAAACCAGATGTACTTAATAAACTATGTTACTAACTTAACAACTGCAGTGAATCACTGTACTTTGGCAAGAAAATTTGTAAAAGGGGGCAAACATCTCTTAACAACTGCCTCACTTAACAACAGAAATTTTGGGCTCAATTATGGTTATAAATCAAGGGCTACTTGTATATTGCCATTAGTTGAACAATGTTTTGTTTTTACAAATAAAGATGCAAATAATGCTGCAACTTTAAGCTAAATCCTAACTCTAACCTTATGAGTGAGGTATAGGAAGTCTGTAAAGTCCACCATTTGGTGGTTATAATTTCTCACCCTGCCATAATAGACTTCAAAGTATTTCTTCACAAGCTAGTATCTGTGCCACACATCTCGGTCACATGGTCGTTTTCTTTCATGATGGTCTCAAAATTGATTCTATTCCATTTGTAGTCTCTCAGATTGGCATGGTCAACAAGATTCTTCTCTTAAGCCTCATTAATTTTTTACCATCTCTTCCCATCCTCCTTGGTGAAATAAGGAGATGTCAATAAAGCAAGAACCCAGATTTCTCTGAAATCATCTAGAATTCACCAAAGGTTGCTTTTGCTCAAGAATGATTATTCTTCAAAGATTTCTTATTTGGGGAATAACTTCACAGGGCTTTCTTCATGAGGGAGGAATGATTGCATGTATTTGGGATAGTAGCTTTGAATTTGTCAAATATTTCATATTTTTCACAATAATTACAACAGGATGTATACTGGAATCCCTTTTAGTAAGATACTTCTGTACTGTTATGACTTCAAATGAAATAGGACACGTAAATACATTTTACCCATCATATTTTTTTTAATAATTTTTTATTTTTATTACACAGACAACACATACATTAAAAAAACAAAACAAAAACAAAAAAGCATCATCACATACAGCATGTCGTTTGGTTATAGGTGTTTTAACATCCATATTCTCAAATAACATTTACCATCACAGATTTTTCATCTAGTATAACTAAATACCTCACTTTCATTGTACAGTATATATTCAATTACGATTAGTATTATTATTTTTTCCAATAAATCATAGTTCCCTTACATTCTTGATTATCTATTTGATAACAGTATACCTTTATATAATCCCCATGTGAAAGAAAAGGGTTTTTTTTACCAACCATTTATATTTATATATCACTATTTTCCATTATACATAATTCCACCAATCAACTATCAGGTATGCTTATGTTCATTGTTATCCTTGTACCTCATACTTCAAACAAAAATCTTATTCCTTCATTTTTCAACAAAATATTCTAAATAGTCGCTATATATATATATATATATATATATATATATATATATATATATATATATATATATATATATATATATATATATATATATATATATATATATATACCCATTTTTAGTTCTTCCCTTATTAAAATTATTTATCAACAACAAGATACCATTGTAATATGTTCTTAAGGTTATACAGTATATCCCCAATCCTCTATCAAGTATACATAAAATCATTGTTATCTTATCCTTTTTAAAGCAAAAATTTTTAAAGTACTCAATTCATAGATGTATCAGTTTTTCATTATATCGTTGTTAATCTATTTCACAGCATGATTGTGTTATCATTTAACTCCTTCAGTTAAAACATGAGTAAAACATTTTTCATTTCCAAGTTTTTCCCCCCAGCCACTGATAAAACAAATCCCATATCTTATAAAATTGTTCGTCCTCTTGTTCTCTAATTTCAAGTGTCAATTTACTCATTTCAGCACAATCCATTATTTTCCGAATAACTTCTTCCTGTTTTGGTATTGTTTCATTTTTCCAGTTTTTTGCAAATACGATTCTGGCTGCTGTTAACACGTTTACAATCAGATAAACGTGATGGCATTGTGAACCAAAATATGGACTATAAAACACACAAAACAAAAAAGCTAAATAGAAAATTGCTGCCGAAATCCTTTTTTAGGATGATAGATGAAATAAATCTAAAAGATATATGGAGAGAAAGAAATGCCAAAAAAGAACAATACACTTTTTATTCAAATAGACATTCATCATTTTCTAGAATAGATATGATATGGGCTTCAGCAGGATTGATCTGCAATGTACAAGAAATTGAGATTGGAGCAAGCACTTGGGCAGACCACAACCCAATCTCAATTAAATGGAAAGGCCAGAGGGCAAGATCTAGATGGACATTAAATAATACCATATTGAAAGAAAAAGACTTTGTACAAAAAATGGAAAAAGAGCTAGTCCTTTTCTTTAAAGAAAATAGGAAATAAGATACATCAATACAGAATCTTTGGGATACAATGAAGGCTGTTACTAGAGGTCTGATAATAGACTATACAAGGAAGAGAAACTTAAAGAAAAGACAAATGCATAAAACTTTCGATAATGATTACAGAATACTTGAAAGAGAATTACAGAGATCGCCACAAAAAAAAGATGTCAAGATAAAAATTGATAAAATTAAACATAAAATGGACCTACTGGAAAAGGAAGAACTGGCGCAAAAAATTAGAGGTGCTAAACAGAACTATTTTGAAAATGCAAATAAACCAGGCAGGTGGTTGGCGTATAAGATGAAAAAAGAGAGAGAAACAAAGAAAATATTCCAATTAAGAGATGAACAAGGACAAATTCAGTATGGAAATACTGAGGGAAAAAAATTATACAAGATTACTATACTAAGCTCTACGAACAAGAGAAGGTGGAGGAGGGAGGAGTCAAAAAGTACTTACAGGATGCCAATCTCCCCCAGATATCAGATGAAACTAGAACAATGCTAGAAAGTAAAATAACAATGATGGAGCTAACGGATGCACTTAAAAAACAAAATAACAGAAAAGCCCCAGGACCGGATGGACTACCCGTGGAATTCTACAGAATATTTGAAGAAATTTTGATTCTCCCACTCTTACAAGTCATGAATGAAGTGATGTCTGAGAGTAGAATACCGAAGTCATGGTCAGAAGCATATATTGCATTGCTACCCAAGGAAGAGACCGATTTAACACAAACTAAGAACTATAGACCAATTTCTTTATTAAGTTCAGATTATAAGCTATTTGCATCTATACTAGCAGAGAGACTTAAAAAATATTTAAATAGCTTCATCCATTCAGATCAAAATGGCTTTTTACCTAAGAGACAAATTAAAGACAATATGAGAATGATTTTGAATACTTTGGAATATTATGAGGCCCACCCTGAAAAACAAATGGCTTTGATGTTTCTTGATGCACAGAAGGCCTTCGACAATGTGAATTGGCAATTTATGTTTTTACTACTGGAGCAGATGAACTTTGGTAAGAAATTTATTCAAACCATACGAATGATATATCAGAAACAAACAGCAAAGATAATGGTAAATGGAGAATTAACAGATCCTATTGAAATAAAGAGAGGTACAAGACAAGGTTGCCCATTATCACCATTACTTTTTGTCTTAACATTAGAAGTTTTAAATAGAAAGATCAGAGAAGAAGAAGAAATAAGAGGAATGAAAATTAAGAAAGAAGAATATAAGCTACAAGCGTTTGCAGATGACTTAGTTTTTATTCTTGAAGATGCACTAGAAACAGCACCCAAATTGCTAGAAAGAATAGAGGAATATGGAAAAGTAGCAGTCTTGAAAATAAACAAAGACAAAACAAAGACAAAACAAAGATTAAGACAAAGAATATGCCAGCAACACAAAAGGAAGAGTTGTCAGAAACTTTGCAGATTCAAATTACAAGTAAGGTTAAATATTTGGGGATATACCTATCACCTAGATGCAGTACTCTCAAGGAGGACAATTATACTAGACTAAAACAACAAATAGCGACTGATTTGATGAAATGGGAAAATTTACAACTATCAATGATGGGAAGAATTTCTACAATTAAAATGAACGTTCTACCTAGAATTTTATACCTGTTCCAGACAATCCCAATCAGATTGGATAAGGACTTTTTCCAAGACTTAAATAAAATAGTTTTGAAGTTTATTTGGCAAGGGAAAAAAGCTAGAATAAAACTTAAATTGTTACAAGATGCTAGAATTAGAGGAGGATTGGGCTTACCTGATTGGGACTTATACTACCAAGCAACAAACTTGATGTGGATTAAGGAGTGGATAACACTAAAAAATTCTAGACTATTGAATGTAGAAGGTCATGATTTACTGTTGGGATGGCATGCTTTTTTATGGTATAAGGGAACTAAAGCACATGGCTATTTTAGAAGACATTATATAAGGGAGGCTTTGTTATTAAACTGGGAAAAGGTTAAAAGATTACACTACTTAAAAATTCCAGTCTGGATATCAACGATTGAAGCATTTTCATATCCAATAATATATAAAAAGAAACAAAGTTAGATATGTTGAAATATTGAATGCAGAGGGTGAACTCAAATCTATCCAAGAGTTGAAACAAGAAGGAATAGAAATGAATTGGTATTCATATGTACAGATTCAATCCATATATAATGAAGATAGAAAATCCAAAGGTTTTTACAATAAAATGACTGAGATAGACAAAATTTTAACAGGTACTGATGAAAAAGTAATTTAAAAACTATACAAATATTTATTGGAGGTTAAATTACAAGAACAAGTTAAAGAAACTATGATAGCTTGGGGGGAAAATTTTAGGTATGGGATTGATTTAGAGAAATGGCAGAAACTGTGGTCTCAAAACTATAAAATGACAATGTCTACTGCATATAGAGAAAATTTGTATAAGATGTTTTACAGGTGGCATCTACCCCCAACGAGAATTGCAAGAATGTCCAAGAATAAATCAGAAAAGTGTTGGAAATGTCATCAGATACCGGGCTCATATTACCACATGTGGTGGACTTGCATTGAAGCTAAAAGATACTGGACTAAAATCCACATGTGGTTGGAGAAAATGACACACAAACAAATAGACTTTAAACCAGAGGTCTTTTTATTAGGAATCATTTTACCCATCATATTGATCTAATATCCATACAGGATATTCTACTGCAGAAATAGGAACGAGGAATAGATATACAAAGTACAAAAGAGATTATCTCAGGCTGCCTTTATTTTTTTAAGTCTAGTTACAATATATGATGGTAGAGTAAAAATACAGTGAATTATTATATGTAACTATATATAATACAATGTATATAGTTTCCAGAAAAGTAGAATTATTTACCTCAATTTTTTTACCTGAATTTTAATAAAGTTACAAAAGTATTGGAAAGCAAAGTTTGCAGGTGGTAAAAATCATTCCCACTGATAGTAATTGCAAAATTATAAAATGATTGCATAGGTTAGTTGCAACAAAATAAAAAAAAGAGATCCTTTCATCAAAAATGCTATGATAAAAGTAATAAACTTGCACTCAATTTAAACATAGTAACTTCATCAAAGTTGTTTTTGTAGAAGTATGCCATAAAACAGCCCTTTAAAAAGTGATAGAGTACTGTTCATTATTTATCTTGTGCTGATATTTTAAAGTTCTAACTACTAACAATATGCATCTCAACCAGTAATATGGCTTCTATTTATGTAACAAAATAATTTTTATCTCCCAGTTAGTTCTTGAATCTCATCAATGTTTTTCCCAGAAATGTTTGAATCTACTATTCTTTCAGCAGCTTCATGCAAAATCAGAGACATGCCTGTCTGAAAAACGGTGATAGTGAAGGATAATTTTAAGCCCTTGCTGCTTTTCTTTATATTTTGGCTTTCTCCTCCCCATTTTATTACCAGTAAAGGACATAAGGCTAAAAGAGATAAGGGCTTGTGAAAATTACCAGTTAATGGGAAAACACAATTGGAATAGTCAATAGGAATATACTACAAAGAAAAAGAGCATTCCTCTCCCAATATGAATATTGCTTCCAGTATCTATTCTGATTTTCTGCAGGAATTTAAGGCAAGTTACATGGAGGTTCTCCTTTAATTTGTCTCCACAGCAACAAAAGAGTAATGCAGTTGGTTGAGCTCGATTTCAACTGGGTCATTTCAATCCTAATACAGCAGTTTAGTATTTTTAGTATTTTATTGTCACTTATAGGCCGCCCTTTTCCCTGAGGGGACTCAGGGCGGCTTACAACTCATGGGAAGGGGGTGCAAGACAAAACGTAAAATAATATGTGAATACAAATAATAATAGCAATAAAACACAACATTCATTCAACATTCGGGTGGGGTGTGTGCAAATCTTATCCCCAGGCCTGACGGGATAGCCAGATCTTAAGGGCTGTGCAGAAGCTCTGGACTGTGGTGAGGGTGCGAATCTCTACGGGGAGATCGTTCCAAAGGGTCGGAGCTGCTACTGAGAAGGCTCTCCTCCGCGTAGTCGCCAGTCGGCACTGACTGGCGGATGGAACTCGGAGGAGGCCCACTCTGTGCGATCTGATGGGATCTGATGTTTAACCAATACACTGTGCTATTTTTTGTTCTAGTTCTACAGTTTTACCTCAGCATCTCCCATACTACAACCCACCCATCCTCAATTTTATCTATGGATTGCCAACGTCTTATTTCATTTTTGTGCTGGGTTCAGTTTCAATCTTTAAAGGGTAAATTGAAGATGAGATATGAATAGTTTTTGATTCCTGTGTTAAAGATATTCCCATTATTACATTGCTTAATAGGCTTTTCATCTGGTTTTAATCAGCAAAAACTGTTTGACCCTAAGTGTGTAAACTCTATTATGTACAATTCATTAAATTGTAATTTTTACTGATTTTTCACAAATGCAGCATTTAGTGAAATTAAAAGGTTTATAATAGAAATGAAGCATAAACTGTCTTTTCCAACCTGTTATCTTTCAAGACATTTGAATGATTCAAACTAAGAAAACAAAAGTTTATGCTTTTGTGATGAAAGGAAGCATGGCTTATTCTTCCTTGTATATGGAGAGGCCTGGCCAAATTCCATTATTGGAATTATTTTTAATGACTCTGTAAACCAAATGAGAGTCTTTAATCAGAATAACAATTTTTGTGTATTTTGCAATTCAAGAAGTATCATTGCAATATGAACGATTTATGTTTTAAGGGTTTTTCATATTTAAAATGTAAAATTGAGTTTGCCCTGGGACAACATATATAATAAAAGTGAAGTATTACTATAGTACCAGACTATCTAATATTTTGGCTCGCATGTTCATTTGAAAGTGTTAGAAGTATCATACATATCATTAGAAAATGAGTGACGGTGGACTATTGGTCATTCATGAAATGCTACAGTAACGGATTTTATAAAAAGGTTACTTCAAGACTACAATAAAAATAATTAATGTGAGACCCTGAATAAATAGCATAGTTGATGCTTAGGCCTTCCAAATAGAAACTCTGTTGATTTAGGATTTTCTTCTGTATAGCCATCACCAGATCCCAAACTAATATGTCAAATCTTCTGACAGCACAATTGAATCCAGTAGAGACTTTCTATGTACATTATTGCATGTACACATACAGTTAAAAGAAAAAGTATGTGAACCCCTTGGGATTATGTGGAGTTTTGCATGAATTGGTCATGAAATGTGCTCTGAACTGCATCTAAGTCACAACAATAGAAAAACACAGTCTGCTGAACATAATACTACACAAACATTAGATGTTGCCATGGTTTAATTGAATATAACATGTAAACATTCACAGTGTAGGGAGGAAAAAGTATGTGAACCCTTGGACTTAATAACTGGTTGACCCTCCTTTGGTGTGAATCGCTCTCTTAAGGTCATGCCACAGCATTTCAATCGGGTTTAGGTCAGGACTCTGACTGGGCCACTCAAGAGGGTGTATTCTGTCCTGTTGAAGCCATGTTTTTGTTGAATTACTTGTATGCTTTGGATCATTGTCCTGTTGCATCACCCATCCTCTGCGGAGCTTCAGTTGGCGGACAGATGGTTGTACATTTTCCTGCAAAATGTCTTGATAAACCCTGGAATTCATTGTCCCATCAATGACAACAATCCATCCAGGCCCTGACGCAGCAAAGCAGCCCCAAACCATGATGCTCCCTCCACCATGTTTTACAGTGTGGATGAGGTTTTGATGTTGGTGTGCTGTGCCTTTTTTTCTCCACACATAGTGTTGTGTGTTTTTCCCAAACCACTCCATTTTGGTTTCATCTGTCCACAGTATATTTTGCCAATAGTGCTGTGGACCATCCAGGTGCTCTTTTGCAAACTTCAAATGTGCAATATATTTTTTTTGGACAGCAATGGCTTTCTCCGTGGTGTCCTCCCATGTACTCCATTCTTGTTTAATGTTTTCCTTATTGTAGATGTGTCAACAAAAATGTTAGCATGTGCCAGAGATTTCTGTAGGTCTTTAGCTGACACTCTAGGATTCTTCTTACCTCATGAAGCATTCTGCGCTGTGCTCTTGCAGTCATTTTTACAGGACAACCACACCTAGGGAGAGTAGCAACAGTGCTAAACTTTCTCCATTTGTAGACAGTCTGTCTTACTGTGGTCACATGAACATCAAGGCTTTTGGAGATACTTTTGTAACCCTTTCCAGCTTCATGCAAGTCAACAATTCTTGATCGTGGGTCTTCTGAGAGCTCTTTTCTGCGAGGCATGGTTCACATCAGACAGTGCTTCTTGTAACCAGTAAACCCAAAACAGGTGTGTCTTTTTAAAGGGCAGGACAGCTATCAGCAACACATCCAATATTATCACACTGATTGGAGTCAAGGTTGGCTCACTCCTGGCTCCAATTAGCTCTTGGAGAAGTCATTAAGTTAGGGGTTCATGTACTTTTTCCTCCCTGCACTTTGAATGTTTACATGTTATGTTCAATTAAACCATGGCAACATCTAATGTTTGTGTAGTATTATTTTCAGCAGACTGTGTTTTTCTATTGTTGTGACTTATATGAAGTTCAGAGCACATTTTATGACCAATTCATGCAAAACTCTACATAATCCCAAGGGGTTCACATACTTTTTCTTACAACTGTATTTCTATCTATCTTGATTGTTTTTATTCTTTCATTCTCTCATCCTTGATTTGTTCCACCATCCTCCCTCACCTTCTCATTGCTCTTCATAGCCTTTTTCATTTTCTTTCCATCCATCTGATCATTTACATCATTGCCTTGGTATTTTGCTGCACATGAGTTTCCTCCTAAATCAGTGGTTCCCAAACTTGGCAACTTTAAGACTTGTGGACTTCAAGAGCTGGCTGGAGAATTCTGGGAGTTGAAGTCCACAAGTCTTAAAGTTGCCAAGTTTGGGAACCACTGCCCTAAATTGCCACTCTGGTCTGTAGTTTCGGGGGGGGGGGGGGGACAGAGCCTACAAAATGTCTTTTGGGGATGCACTGTTCAATTTAATATGCTAATCATCTGTCCTCTAACATAGAAAACTCTTTTACAAACCAGTTTGCAAAACTTTGAGAAAAATATGCTATCCACACACAGTATTTGTGAGTATAAAGAGAAAGGAAATATAATGCCAGAGACAGTAAAGGGAGTATGGGAGTCAAAGATTGAAAAGGGGGGTTTAAATTAAAACAGGAGTTGTCCAGATTGAAGAATTCTGGAGTTTTAAATTTAAAAAGCAGAAAGTGGTTATTCTGTTTCATTTGCTGTTTGTACCATAGACTGTATTATGTTCCAGATTAATCGCATGCAGCTGCACTTTATATACTTATTACATTTATACACTTGGTCTCAATAAACAAAAATCTTGTGTATTTTATTTTCCAAATTAAATCTTGTTAAAAATCTGAAAAAGTCTATTATATGCTTTTTGTTTTGCAGCAGGACTTTGTGATATCAATGAAAGTACTACAGTACAAGAGGATCGTTGCAAGTCACCCACTTCAGGTAATTAATTAAATTTGCAAATAGTTTAAATAATACTTCAAAATGCTATATGATTGGGGGTAAGTGTTCTTTGATTTTTGGGTTCCAGATGGTACTTCATAATGAACTTCACAATGATTTTTCATATATACAGTTCAAGCAAGTATGTGGTGCTCTTAACATCTTTGTCAGGTGAAAAGTTTGTCCTTGATTTAATTTATGAATTATCCTTATACCATATCCATTTTTATGTACTTATAATTTATGTATACTATTGGCAACAAAAATAATTACAGAATGTAGGGGAGGTGTTTTAATTACTTGACATATGAGTTTCAAGTAAACTTAGATCCCAGAAATTTCATGCAGTGTTTTTCTAACCATAGGCAAATATGAAATTTCTTCTATCATTCTATCATTGAGAAGCATACTTTCTTTAATCAGAAACAAAAGTTTGCAATTGAGTGTGATAATTTACTTTGTCATCAGCTTCAATTTATATGTGAATGATATATTTTTAATATAGAAGACATCCAAGATTTTTTATATATAAATTCTGGAAATAAGCTGTAACAATCAAAGTGGGATCTAGAATAAAAACAAAAAAGTTGTGATGGTATCAACAATATTCATAATTAAATAAAATGATTATTTGTCATATTTCTTAAATGTATGAGTGTAATGATACCTTTATCAATTTAAATTTTATTGGGTGGTAGCAATCACTTATTTCATTCTATTCCATCATTTTTCCTGTAGCCTGAATTATTACAGTGACAGCAATCTGAGATGCAGGGAGGGAAAGGGATACCAAAGTACTATAAAAAGTATCCACTGCTGCTGGGAAGGACTTTAGAAATTAGTAGAATTTTTTGGGTGGAAAAAATATCATACTGCCATAGATGGTGTAATTTGGAATAAGTGCAGAATCCCCATGACTTTTTAAAACATATTTAATTTTGAGAAGAGTCCCTTACTTATTTGAGCTTAATTGCAATGTTACCTGATACTGGAGAATAGAGTTAGCTATCATTTGAAAGAAAGAAACAAAGCATACTCTAAAATTCAACGTAGATTCTTAGAAAGAAGTAGCTCAAAATAGTATTTCCATCAGGTCTTGTTATTTTTAGAAGTAATTTTACAGGTAAGTAAAATATTATTTCTTAGACGTTTTGATATATAGAAAGGCAGCTGTCCTTTAAATTTTGTTTAAATACTCCTGAAGAAATAGAAAGACAAGTATCCTTGTATTTTCATATATATTTTTTTGCATGAATCATCTCAATTTAGATAGGATCGCAATTTCTAATGGTAAGTCATCCTAGAGAATGTAATGGAGTTTTTTCTTCCTTGTCACTAACATGAAAATCCTATTCTAACCTTTGAATATGCACTAATTCAATTTTATTAGCCAATTCTGTTACTCTTCATGGCTTCTATAAATTACATATATGAGATTTGCCCTGTGCAGATGTTCTGAGATGTTCTGTAAATGAGCTTTTTTAAAAGCAAGAAACTCATATAAATTAATCACTGTGCCCAGATTTTTTTTTTAATTCCTCTTCTACAGGTAATAGAAAAATCATTCTGCTTTGAAATGAAGAGTGGCTTTTATAATTTACTATGCAATAAAACTTTCACTGATGTATTTTCAATCTTAATTTATTTTCTTTTTGATTTAGATTGACTACATATATAATTTACCATTGGAATTTAAAATATGCATTATATTGTCTGTCATTATGCACTATGAACTTTTTTGTTGAACATAGTCCTGTCAAATTTTATTTTTCTTTAGAGTATTAAGTAAATATGTCTCTTCTGCACTTGTTTAATAGATGGGCTTTGATTACCTTTCAGTAGGAAATGAATACTTTAGCCAAAATAATGAAACATAATTACGTGTGACTGATTGAAAATATAATGACATGGTGACATAGGAAATACAAAGTTGTCTGTGAAAATGAGGTCCTTTTACAAATTCTGTGGGCATCAAAGGAATGAAGGAGGTATAATTGGAGAGATGAACGTTATATAGAGATTCTTACCAGTACAAAAAATTTAAATAGGAAAATTATCCATACTCCGTGATCATATATATTTTAGACTATCATTGCATTTGATGCAGACTAGGACATTGTGTCCTTTCTTTATTTTTACAATCTGTTCCAATTCCTTACCTGTATGTATTTTGTTTTGAACCTCTTTTCTTTATATTCCTTTCATTCTTGTCTTCACTCATGTAGGTTCTGGTTCCCCCAACAATTCTGGTGATGAACAAAAAATGAATAATTTTATAGAAAAGGGTATAGTATTTTTATTTCTAAGAGTACAGTATTATCATTGATTTCACTAGCTTATATTTTTAGTAAATTGACATTTTCTATCAAAATATTATTTGCAGTGAAAACCAAAAGCAGAAAGTTTTCCAAGATGATAGCCAGTGATATAGGTAGGAACTAGAAAAAAATATCCTTTGCTCCTTCCTGGCACTTTATTCTATGCAGCGCTTAATTCAGTTGTAAAACAAAGCAAGCTGCAGTGCATTACTATTAAATTAATACTCTCCTAACCATTTATTTGCTTAATTTCTAAAATACTTTGCTTTGTCATTTAATCAAGGAGATGGGCTCTTAATTTTTTTCTAATTTTATGCTCACATTCCTCTACCAAAAAATGGCTTCTGGTTTAAAATATTGAAGAAGTTCAATCGTGTAAGCATTACTGCATAAATCATTTGTAACTAGGTCCTCTTGAATAGATCTAATTACCTTGAAATGAATCATTATAGATCCCTTTTCTATTTTAAGAATAAAAGTATGACACATTTTTATCTCTGGATTACTACTAACCAAACTAATATAATTGACAATAAATTGAAAATTGTAACATTTGCAGTACATGTGAATGATGATTGAACCCTTCTGTTGTAAGGATGTAACTATGGTGAATGATGAATTAACAAACAGGGGAGATAGGCATACTTTCTTGCTTGGATATGGTTATTTTGCTTTTGAACTTTTATTTTAAAATATAAAGATATTGGTTTTCTCTTTAAATTAAAGCTTTAATTCTTTCTCCATTTATCTGAGAGTATGTACTTTGATTGAGTGGTGCTCGGTTGACATTAATATTACATTATTGTTCTATATAGGATTTTCTTATTTCTTATATTTCAGTTTCTGTCATTTTTACTTTTATTATTTTAGTAATTATCTAAGAAGATTATATATATATATATATATATATATATATATATATATATATATATATATATATATATATATATATATATATATATATATATATATATATATATATATATATATATATATATATATATATATTGCACAGAGCTTGGCTCATTCAAAACTTGACTTTTTATAGCACACCTGATAAATTAATAAGTTATCTCTTTTCTTTTAGACAATGTTCAAATAATTTATATATATTTGGTTGCATGTTTGATACAGTTATTAATAACTTCCAGGTTTTGATGAGAGTGTTGAAATCAGTTACTTTCTTACCTTATAGTTTTTCTGAAATTAGAATTCAGTAGAAGTTCATGGTGATGGGTATTATAGCAGAAATACATTTTTAAAATCATATTAACAGCATTGAATGATAAGCACTCTTAACAAACAAATGTATATTTCATTTTGAAAAATCCTATATTATAATAATAACCAAATCTGCTAGATACATTTATGTTGTACTAGCAGTGTAATATAGATTTTAAAAATGTATTATATGTTATTTTAGGAGCATCAATATTAGGTTCTTCTGGATTGATCCTGCGCCATTCAGATAATGCTACAAACTGAGAAAGATGGATGGATCAAATAGGAAATGCAGTAAATTCAGTAGTTCCAATGTAATATAATACTTATGAAGCAATAAAAGTACTTAGCTTTAACGTGTTCATTTCCATTAGTCTGGTGTCATCTACAATTAAAATAAAACTACTCAAAATAAAGACACTTATGATTACTTGCAGCAATTGCTTTGACTAAATAGCAGAAAAAAGTAAAAAATACTCATTCTATTAAATAATATATAAATGGAGAAGTTGTTCTGGTCACCTAATTATTCCAGATTAATAGTTGCAAAACTAATATTTCGGGAGGGGGAAAGAAAGAAGAAACTTTCCCCTCCCCCCACAAAAGGGATTTACATTTTTCCTGAAGAATTGGTGGAATTAAACTGGACTGAGGAATTGGGGGGGGGGGGATTTTATTTTTTTAGAATTATGAAAAAAAATGACAAATTTTCTAGATATTGTAAACTTTTGTATCCAATGATACCTAATACCAATGCAACTACAAGTCTTTTCTGTACTGAATTATTCCAGTTGCTATGCTTACGACACATAGTCATAGATGGGTTCCAGCAGCCGCTACTGCTGGTTCGCTTAAAGATATGCCCTGCACACACTTGATGCACACACTTGATGCACACTGTGCTCACATGCACAATACAACAAAAAATTATCTGCACATGCGCAGAAGCACAAAACAAGATGGCAGCACCTATGGCCCCACGGGTTCGAGGGCATGGCAGGCCTGGGTGACTGACAGTTCCAGCAATCCAGGCCACCAAGCTACTACTGGTTCGGTCGAACCAGGCCAAACCAGTAGGAACCCACTTCTGTACATGGTCCTCTTAAAATAAGAGTTAGAATTAGTGTTCTTGGGAAGTGGGGAGTGATATTTTCATTTTCATAAGAGAATAGAAAAGAATTCATTTTTCTTTGCCTGATGTCTATATGGTTCACTCTTTATCTGTTTTCCTGCTTGCCTGAGTAGGACTCAGAGCACTAAGATAGCAGTGAAAAACAAGAAAATGGTTGCTTGATTCATGTAAGTCAAGGAAAGTTAGAAGGTGCACTTCGTTCCACTATGTTTGCTCTTCAGATTCAAAATATATCATAGCAAATTTAATAGTTTGGAAAGAAAGCATCAAATTTTTTGTTGAAAGATAAAGTGTTTATCTTTCAGTGTATTAATCTTATTTTAGTTCCATTAGTACTTTGTAAATTATAATTGGGTTTTTACTAACCAGTTATTTAATGGAGAAATCATACATGGATATATGTTCAACTATATTAATTTATCAGAAATCAAGATTTATATAAGCATGTTTTATGTTTCATAGCATCACTTTATATTATTAAATGGTGGGGTTTTTTTACTTTTTTTCCCAGGGTCAAAATTAAACAAGATTTCTTTCAAGATTAAAAATCTTTAGAAATGCTTAAATTCATATTCACAGGTCTATCAAAAAGTGCTTCCTACAGCTACCAGCCTCATGAAGTTTTGTTTTTAGAGAAAAATAACTTTCATTTCCAGAGAATGATTGGCAGTTTCAAACGCCATAAGGAAGTTTATTAAGATTTACAAATAAATAAATAAATAAATAAATACTATTTTCTCAAGTCCCATTCAAAACAGATGTAGATACAGTAGAATTATCCAAACATCCTGTTAACAACAAGACGGTAAGAAAGCAAATCTAAGCAAGAGTCATCTCTAGTTCAGTTTCTACCCTTATTGCAATAATCAACTTCAGCAAATAAAGTTTTTATCTGCAAATGTCTGTCAAAAATGATAAAGTAGGCAACGTAATTTTTTTTCCTGTATAAAATGAGGAAAGCATTGGATCAAATCTATCATAAATTTCTATAAGTGGGACAAGATGGAGAGATCAGTTTGACAAATGATGTTATGGTGCCAAAATTAGTTCAAACAAGGTATGGTTGTATTTAATACTAGTTGAGTAGAGTTGAGAATAAAAGTAGCAAATGGTGTACTTAATAGTCTTGCATATAAAATTTTAAATCAATAGATTTTAATAAAACTTTCTATTGTTAATAAAATCGTTATATACACAACAGTGTGAAATCTCAGCGGCCAGTTCTTTAGTTGGTATGGCATTCTTACACATCAAATTCTCCCAAGAACCTGGGATATTGTAATGTAGCAACGTAATATACAGTATGTATTCCAAGTAGTGTTATCTTTTGTAATCGAATGACAGAAATTTTGCCAGTACAGATTTTCTCAGTGCGATCAAAATTTCCATCTGTCAATTAAAAATTTTTTAATTGACATATGAAAATCTAATGCAGTAGAACCTCTGGACACGAATGCTTCTCACCACGACCAAATCGGATTCCAACCAAAACATTCACAATATTTTTGAATCTGGTCACGAACGCATACCTGGGTGGTGATCAAACAAGGCCATGACCAATTTTCCTTTCCACGCCATAGAGAAAGTCCTGATCTGCTGAACAAACTTATCTGCCATTCCACATGTTAAAAGTTACCCTTTAATCCCATTCATGCTGGCTTCTACCTTGTTATGTAAGATTAACTTTCTCCCCAGCCAGGCGGCCTCTCTTTTCCTCTCCTACCTCCCCAGGAGACCCATGTGACACTGCAGAAGTCTTGATTGCAGCTTTTTTGTGATTGTTGTTTTGCACGGATAGCGAGGGTTGGGAACAGAGCCAAGCAAGCTCTGCAGTTGGGAATTTTGGCAGCTTGGAAGTCAGGATCTTCACCCCCTCTCAGTCCTCCGGGGGCTGGCACTCGGCTTTGGAGTATGGAAGGAGGGCATGTGTTGGGCCGCTTCTTCTCACCATGGTTTCCTTGCAGAGAGGAAGGCAGGAGGAGCACTGCGCAAGCCAGCCAGCCCAGCCCAAGCTCTCCTGTCCAGGTTGTGAAAACCCTGGCCCCTAAGACGACGGAGAGGATGGCAGGAGGATCTATCAGTGTTATTAAAGGATTTTACATTTTACTATTTTACTATTCTATGGTATAATTAATTGTTTCTGTGCTTTAAAATCTTTTAAAAAACAATATTTGTATTTGTATTTATTATACTTGTATGCCGCCCTATTCCCGGGGGGACTCAGGGCGGCGAACAAACACATGGGGAAGGGGGCAATACAAAAACAAATGAGACAAACAGGATACTTACAATATTTATATATTGTTCGTAGGGGTCTAGGACGGATTGATCGTATTTACATACAGTCCAATGGGGAATTTAGGTTCGGGTCACAACCAAATCAGGTTGCCACCAAAGTTATGGAACGAATTATGGTCGTGACCACAGGTTCTATTTAGAGGTGGGTTGCTTCCGGTAGTAGCTGCAGTGGGAGGCTTCACCCACCCACCTGGATGCTTCTGTGCATGTGCAGAAGCGTCAATCATGAGTGCGCACAAGCGAACCGGTAGTAAAAAAAATTGGAAACGCACCACTGGTTCTACTGTATATGATATATAATTATTATTTCAGTATTTAGGATTTAGATGGATGACTTATATGTTATTCCATTGGTGACTATTTAATTTTTTTCTGCTTTGTGGGTTATATAGAATTTGCCCTGATAAGCACTTTTAATATATATTGATTATAATTCAATACCAACATACTTTTAATATATTGGGCCTAATATATGTCCTTCTGTATGGATGGCAGTTTTAAAAAGGGAGTGACACTTGAATAAAATTAATCAGATTATTATATCATGGGGTATGTTTTAAATGTATAGCCACTATTTCCAAGTTTGGATCAATCTAATCAGATAATAGTCAACACTCTTTGGTTTCATTTATTAGAGATTATTTGGTCATGTGTAAACTTTTTACTGGTTATTGTGCAGTATACTTGAATATTTTACTAATGGTTGAAGTAAAGGTACAATTTTTTTAATAGGAAAAAGATGGAGAACTGCTGTATACTAATTATAATTTCCAATCTTCAGATTTCTAATGCCTACAGAAATTTAGCCTTTTTAAACTGCGTGTGTGGATTCAAGTTTGTATGAACCTGTGTTGCTGTCTTTGTCTGTCTTCAGGATGGTGAAAAGCTTTCCATTGTGGATTTTGAAAACTCCCGTAAAAATAAAAAGAGATAATTGTATTAAGTTCTGTCAAAATTGTATTTAATAAGGATTAAGCTACCTAGATTCTTAAATTAATACAGAGAGCGTGTTAAACTCTACAACTACTTTCAACTATAATTTAAGCTAACAACATATAAAGCAATATACGCAATATAATCCAAACTGTGATTTTACATAACATAAAACAATAATTTTACTCCACTTACCTATAAGCCAAATTAATTACTCTAAAATAAAAAGCAGTAGCAAATAACAGCCTTAGAAAGCTCCATCCCCCAGGCCTTTTATTAGCATAATTTGTATTTCCTGAAGAAGAAGGGAAATTGGTAGAACTTCCTGGAAACAGTTCAGTAATTCCAAGGATCCTTGATGAAAAGGATATGTTTATAGTAGTTACAGTTCTAATTATTTTACAAGGCTTTTTTATTTAGATTCTTTTACACCTTTTCTGACTCTAGATTTTAACCATTATAGTGTATTTCTTTAATATGTTATTTTCCTGCAAAGCATGGCCTTGCCTTATTTATTGATGTAAAACATGTTTATTTATTTATTTATTTTTTAAAAAGCTGTATCACAAGATGCCTTAATAAACAGTTTTATTCTTAGCAACTGCAAGCTTTAAGGGATAAATCTTGTATTATATAACCAAATAATAGAATTCTCTTTATTCAGGTTATATCTGTCCTCAATAATAGGGACAGAATGTCTTTTTGAAAACCTCTTTTCCTTTTCCCTATACAAGCTAGGAGTAAGAATAGTGGGTCATTGAAAGGAGAATGCTCACTCATCCCAATGTCTGCTATGGCTGTCAAAAAGCATCATTTATAAATATGCTAGGAGTTTCTCCCATAGTATATCTCTAATTGCCCTATGTAGCCCTATATTTTACCCTTTGTAGTGTTTTAATTTTCCTATAAATTTGAAAATCTTTCTAACATTCAGGAGCTTATGAAGATTCAATCACCTGGCAATTTTCTGTGATCTTTGCCATTTTAGAATTGCAATATTTGGGACAGAATATTGTCTTGTAAAAATATATTTAAATAACTTTGGCTCCATCTTGATTGTATTGATTAAAATATGTATTTGGGAGAGCAGAAATATAAATCAGAATATCTAATGTGCCACAATAAAGACATTTGAAAATCTAATAATTTAAAATATTAGTATTTTTAACTTGCTTTAATTCCAGAAAAAGTAATTGTCATACTCTCATTGCACCTTTGTAATTAAACTTTTCATAAATATTTGTTTACATACACATACTTCCTTGCTTAGAACTAATATATGAATTCTGAATTTGAAAAATGACAATTTTAATTTTTTCATATTCTCTGAAAATACAATAATTCTAGTTTTATTACAAAACTATACATTATTTTTCAGCAAAGATGTCTAGAAAATTAAGCTTACCAACTGAACTGAAACCTGAGTTAGGTAAGTATTTGTTCAAAGCCTGTATTAATGGTGTTTATACTCTTTCAAAAGGCTATAAAATACACACTGTGTATTTTGAAATTTCACACATCTAAGTAGGGAAAATTTCCATTTATTTTTCATTGTTCAGTTCCAAGATTTGATGCAGTGCATGTTTACAATTTCTTTGCCCTCAACTTGGAACTACTTTTATGTTCCTCTTTAAAAGCCACGAAAATTTCACCCACAGAAATATAATTTTCTTCATAGTTTATTTTTTTATATCCATAACCTACAATATTACTTTCAATAGAAAACAAGAATATAAAGAAATTGTACATAATTTTCAGTTTGATATAAATAATACTAATAAGTAATTAGATGGAAAATGCAAATACAAATCTCACTTTAGCCATAAATTTGGTGGAGAGTATCAGCTTTTTCGGGTGATGTTATCCCCATGAGACATTAAATGTTATCCCCATGAGACATTAAAATAATGGAGATATATAATTCATGGTTAAATATACCCTGGCCCCACTGAAATTTATGTTAACATTTCTTTATTATGACATTTTATTATCTAGGATATATCAGTAATAAAGTGGAGTGAACTCACTTTAAAATCTGTTTGAATAACTTTATTCAAGCATTTTGCTACCTTAAATTACTTATGGACAACTCAACTAATCTCTTGAAATGTTGTTATTTTGCCCTTACTTTGTAAGTTCTTTTTAGAAAGTATTTTATCATGTAAAGCAAATAAAAATACATACCAACTTAGTGAAAAGAGGCTGAATTCATATTTTCAGTTTTATATAAAACACTCAATTTTTGTTTATGGTAAGATTTTGTATGGATACTTTCGTAATTCTTCATCTCTTTATCAATTATTTTATTTTATTTAAAAAGCAATAACAGTTTATAAAACACTATTCTAAAAACATGCTGACTGTATTGTAACAAAATATGCAAAACATTTTGATCTTAAGGACCAAGAATTCTTATAGTTCCAAAGATATAAGATCTGGGCAGTGAGTATAAACAGAAGTCTGTTTATGGTAACAGATTTTTTTTTTTTATTGGAAAAAGTGGAATTGGGATTGGGAGCAATCCAATTCTTATTCTGTCAGTCTCTTTAGAAAGCCTCAAAACCTTTTCTGGAAATTTTAGAAAGTTTCATAAAAAGATTTGTGGGATATACTGCAGTTTGTAGGTAAGAAAGAAATTTATAGAAGAGCCATATTGTACAAGGAACGGGTAGTATCTGTTTATGAGGCATTGGATTATTTTTACTTGGGTCAATCTATATCCAAAAAGTTTAACATGCTCTTCTGTTTTTCCATTCATTTTCACTATATTTTTAAAAAGTGAAATAAATAGTACTTTTCAGAGTGTAGAGTGATGAGTTTATCCAAGAAGAGCCTTAATTTTTCACTGAATATTTTGGTTTATTTTGAAACACACTAGAATTGCCCAATCAAATATTCCTTATACAGTTGAGAATATATTTATAGCTGTATCCAATTGTCTGCTCTCTATATTAAAATTACTGTTTTTAAAAATATTAAATTTACAACTTAGGTTAAGGCAGTAATAAATAGTATAATTAAATATTCACATCTGGAATATATTAATTCCCTATGCAAAGCTTACTCAATTGGCATATTGTGACCCCACAATATGTGTTGATATTGCATCTATTATATTGTATACATTGCATATATATAATATAGCTTTACTAGGGTAAACACCTTTTTATCCAGTATGTTCTCTAAAATTATCACAGTCTGCTTCCTACAGATTAAATTATAAATTTACAAGACAGGCTCTAAATCTTCAAAATGATATTGAAAAGATGGTGAACAAATAACTTGCTGCTTCCCTTCCAATAACTTCAAACAGATTTTTCACATGAATTCTTTTTAATTATGCTTCGGTACATCTACTATATTTTATCACTATCTTAATAGCCTTTACTATTCTGTAAACATATCTTTTCCAATCTTATCATCTTTAAAACCATATTCAGTAGGTTACGTGGTTGATTGTTGATACATGTTTCAGTGTCTGGGTTTTTATTTTCTTCTGGATAAACTATGCTTGTTTTGTTTTTTCTGTGCTGTTTCCAATAATTAAACATTCATATAATTATTTCCTTTTTGTATCACTAATCAAAATTACTGAATTTAGATTAAAAATACCATCATAATGATTGTTCAACAATAAAACTGGAATTCATAGTTTTATATTTGTGTGTGTGTATGTGTCAGAGACACAGATTTGAAAGAAGTTTTCCATTCCAGTGTGCTGCACCTAGTTTTCATCAAAATGAAATTGGCTGTGTATATTTGAAGTAGTACATCATGTATAATGTAACATTTATTTTTGAGAAAACTATCGTGGTGGCTAGTCTTCTGTTCAAAATATTACTGTGTAGTATGACCTAAGTAAACCATACATGTCCAGGTTCACTACTGGATCTACAGTTCATAGGGAGCTATAGTCAATTAACTGTCTAATGAGCATGTTTCTACATTTCCAAATATATAAATATATATTTTTATCAATTCTATGTACTTCAGGTATACAATTTAAAAATCTTAAGCGTACTCCTAAAAAGGTAATGTCAGATATGAACCTAACATTACTAGGTTGAGATTTTAGAGGTGGATATACTGTATGTAATATGTTCTGTAAAGTATGAAATAGAAACAACAATATTGTGTTGCAGTATGTTTAATTAATGCAAAATCTTTCAGATGTTAGAGACAATTCCTTCAGCCGATCCAGAAGTTCTAGTGTAACAAGCATTGATAAGGAATCCCGAGAAGCAATTTCAGCTCTCCACTTTTGTGAGACCTTCACTCGAAAAGCCGATACATCACCTTCACCTTGCTTGTGGGTTGGGACTACTTTAGGCACCGTTTTAGTCATTGCACTGAATTTACCGCCAGGAGGAGAACAAAGGCTGCTTCAACCAGTAATTGTTTCCCCCAGTGGTATGTATTTAACAAGAAACAATGAGCTAGCAAGACAATGATTTTACTATTATTGATAAGATACTGTATATTATTAACTCTTAGTTTATTCTGCAATAATCTGCAGAGAAGTGTCTGTATTTTTTTTTTTTTTAGAAAAATTTGAGAGGGGAAATATAAACTTTGGCTGATTGTTTTTGATCAGTATGCATTTAATTAGAAAAGGGAAATTTATCATAAATGTCTCTTAATGTAATCTTTTTAATAAAGATTTCACCAGCTTGGTTTTGGAATGTACATATTTACTTTAAATTTGGACTTTAAATATTTTTTTAAAAATAAAATCTTAAAAGTAAAAGAAGTCAACAAACCATAAAAGCCTTTTAAATAAAAATATGAAATCAGTGTAAAATTTCACTGTAAAACACATTAAGAAGAAAAAATTAGGAAAGGAAAGACATTCTAATGATGCTGTGTGTAATCTCTTCTTCTTGAGAGATTGTTACTACTGACAAAGGTCACTGTCATTTCACACACAGGAGCAGCAATACTCCAGCATGACACCAATCCTTTGTTGGTCTATTAAGCCTCTGGCTACCTATTTCCCCCTAATCATATGCCCCTTTGGCTGCTGTGCAAAGCAGTAGCAGTGGCAGAGGCTAAAATAGAGACTCGGGGCCTTCAACTGTCTCAGCCGGCTGCTACTGCCCCAGCACAACCACTGCCACTAAGAAATGCCATTTCATGCCTGTTTTTCAAACTTCTATCAAGGAAATCTACCGGCCTCCTAAGAGATTCTATATTTCAGATTTTAGAAAGCTTTAACTAACCTTTAAACATATATATGAGCAGTATAATTTCATTTTTTAATGTGTGCCAGTATGTTTACAGAAAAAAGTGACAACAAAGGTTACCTATCTTATCAAAGTTTCCTTTAACAAGAAGTGAAAACTGATTAGAAATTCATTTTTGTGTTTATGAATAGCTGTCCAGGTTTCTAATAGTTTTGCAGTTTAATAATTATTTAAAATACTTTTAATTCAGAAAGTTTCTGTTTCAAGTGTTATGTCTGACATGCATGTAGTCTATTATGAATAGAATAGATATCACAGTATTTTACAGATAAAGTATCTACTAAAACATAAAGAAAATACCCTTGAGCTATGCACAGCACTGAGAAATATCACTATTTTCTTCATCTTAGGAACTATTCTGAGACTTAAAGGAGCAGTCTTAAGAATGGCTTTTCTGGACACAACAGGATCAATAGTTCCACCTGCATATGAACCCTGGAGAGAACACAATGTTCCTGAAGACAAGGATGAAAAGGATAAATTGAAAAAACGTCGGCCTGTCTCAGTATCTCCATCCTCTTCTCAGGAAATGATTGAAAACCAATATGCAGTGATATGCTCCGAAAAGCAAGCAAAAGTTATATCACTGCCCTCACAGAACTGTACTTATAAGCAAAATATAACAGAGACTTCATTTGTCCTTCGCGGAGATATAGTGGCACTCAGTAACAGTATCTGTCTTGCTTGTTTCTGTGCCAATGGACATATAATGACTTTTAGGTAAGGTGTTAATGGCTAAAAGGAGAAAGTGTATCTGTTCTCTTGGAAATAAATTACAAAATAAAAATATGAAGGGACAAATTAATATGGTTACATAGATATCTAAATCTGTCCCTAGATGGGATCGATTCCCTAGAATCTGTTTTACTTCAGTTTTTTTTTTCTTATGTTGCCTTAGAAATAATTCTTTTTTATAATGCCCCGTGTGTTGTCTGTAGATAAGCAAGGGAGCAAATCATACTTTGGTTCCCTTTCTTGTGCATGCAGGCAGACAGATGCCTTAGTCCTTCATTTTACATTCTGGTTAATTTGATAATAAAACTATACTTTGCTCACTTGGGTGATATGGTTTGAATTTTTAAAATTACATAATATTTTTGAATTTTTCTTTTTGCTGTTTTCATTTTGAGGAGTGGGTTTCTTGATTTAATCTGAACTATTTAAAATTAAAGTTAAAAACTGTGTCATGACGTAGAACTGTTATAACAGTGATTTAAAATCTAAGTCTCCCCCCCCCTCCAATTGGGGTTTATAACTGTTTGCTTTGCACTTCCATATGGTACAGGTTATGACAAAGCCTCAGCAAAAAGTTAATTGGGACCCTAGGCCTAAAAGAATACCAGAAAGCCTCTGCTGTCCAGTGCTCACCCAAATAAGCATTCTGTGTGCGTGCCAACCAGATGTGTCCAGAAACTCACAAGCAAAACATCAGAATAATGCTTCTTTTTCATTTGTTCCCCACTAAGAGTGTTATTTATAATTCAGGAAATAATAGTTTTATTTAATAGTTTTATTTCTATATACCCTTTAAAAAGCATTTAAATTGATAATTATCAACTCATTGTAGAATAGGAAATACTATTAACTATGCATTACATTAAAAACTTTTAATTAGTTTGGGATATATTGTCTTTATCTTGAGATCTGAAAGAAAAACTAAAACATTTCTCTCCTCATTTCATATACCAAATCATTATTTTACCCATCTCTATAATGCTTCTGATCAAAAGCACCAAACTTTGTAGTTCTTTCTTATGGGGAAGATGTTCTGATATTATGACTTAAGCAATAATATTTTAAAACAACCTAGGGAAGAATGGCACAGTTAGGTTTAGGGTTATACTGTTGAATAACTGCTAAAAAATTATATCAGCGTATATTTTCAAACATTCTTTTTTTTTGGTAATTTAATATATTTGTACATTTAGTAAGTTGCTAAACGTCTAATATCAGTCCTCCATAAACATTTTGATTTATTTGTTCTAGTCTTCAGAATTAGAATGGTGTCTAATTGATTCCTTCTGCTGACAACTTTCTTCAGATTGTGTAGCAGAAATTTTCTGGGTAGGAACTCTCAGGAGCAAGGGCTAGATTGCAATATGTGTGTGTGTGTGTGTGTGTGTATTAGTATTGCTAATAGAAGTTAGAACAGCTTTGTATTTCCAAGCAAGAATAACATAATTTTCTGTGACATTAATGATAAAGTTGTTTGTGCTTTTCTATTGTATCATATTAGAAGCTTCTGTTAATATATTTTAATTGGGTGTTCCATCCTTGAAGAAATTAAAGGGAGTAGGTTATGAATTAGAAGCATCACATGGAAGTTTTCTGAAGTGATCAGAATCCCCCCCCCCCATCAAAAAAAAGCCTGGGATTTTAGTGTTTGGTTATTTAGATTATCAATACAATAATTGAGAATTCTGATATTTAATTTACTGAAGTTGCATCTGATAAGTGGAAAAGTCCAAAGAATTACAGTACATATTTATAGTCATATTCATTCTTGCAGATCATTACGCATATGCTCCCAAATTCTATTTAAACAATTGTACTGGAAATTTTCTTTACTATTTCCATATATCTGATGCAATTATCTAACATCAAAAGATTTAACATGGATAAACAGTTGAATTGTTTTATGCACACAGTCACATGGACCCCTTGTTAAACACGTTGAAACCTGTTTAGGCAGAATTTTGTATGGAGTTCGGCTATGGAGTCAACAATGTATGACTTTTTAAAAGAAAATGAGACCATAAAATGTATTATGCTATAAAGCTTTATTAAAGAAGACTAGAATAAGATACTGTGATTTATTTTAACAAATTTTAATTCTATTCTTTCAAGTTTGCCAAGTTTAAGGCCGCTATTGGACGTATATTACTTACCACTTACCAACATGAGGATAGCCAGAACATTTTGCTTCACCAACAATGGGCAGGCATTATATCTTGTCTCACCTACAGAAATCCAGAGAATTACTTATAGCCAAGAAACATGTGAAAACCTGCAGGTAATTTTTAAATGTATTGTTATTGAAAAGCATTTATTGAAGAATGTGTTATTTATTTACAAATTATAGCTGTGCAGTGTATGTTTTCTCTTCCATCTCAGCATACATTTTTTTAGCATGCATATTTTATATGCATCTTAAAGTTTCAGTTTAATGTATTCAAATGAATGGATCCAAGTGTAACATTATACCGGGTATTTTTCCTTCAGAAGAAAGTAAATCAAATCCTGTTACCTACACCCTATAATAGTTGGGGATGAGCACAAGATGAAACCATTATTCTCAAATTATGGACTCTGATCAAATTGATGGGTTGCCAATTGGTGGCAGATTTGCCCATGCAAAGATGGTCTCTGAAAATTTGACCCAGCATGACCAGGTTCTTGCAAAACACCTGCTTTGTGCATGGAAACGTGATGTCCAAGGAACATTGGCACATCCACACATTCCTTCCCGAACCCTCAAGGGGGTTGAAAACTGCACTGCTCTTTTGTGAGGAATGGTTGGCTAGTACACCTCAGTGAGGTGGGAAAAGAAGGATCTTCATCTTTTTCCACTTCGCAAACTGTAGATATATAAAATGCACAATCTGGCAGACTTGGAGAAATGTACAACTTGGATATAGGCATTCTGGCATTGTGCTACAAAGCAAAGGCACATGCAGTTGCTGTGCAAGTCTACTAAATTGGAAACTGGGAAGCAGGATGTGAGGAAGACATATATAAAGCCTTATAGCATGTTGTTTATTTATTTATTTAATGTATTTGCTGCCCATTTCATTTCTTACAACCATAATTGAGTCCCAAATTTCTGTTAAGCAAGACATTTGTTAAATTAGTTTTGCCCCATTTTAGAACCTTTCTTGTCACAGTTTAAATGAATCATCTATAGTTGTTAAATTAGTAACAAAGTTGCCAAATGAATCTGGCTTCCTGACTGACTTTGCTTGTCAGAAAGTCACAAAAGGTGATCACATGACCCTGAGACACTGCAACCATATCATAAATATGAACCCATTGCCAAGCATCTGAATTTCTTTCACATGACCATGGGGATACTACAATGGTCGTAAGTGAAAATTGCAATAGCATTTAGCATTATATACCTCTTCATAGTGCTTTACCCCCCCCCCCCAAAGTGGTTTACAGAGCCAGCTTATTGCCCCAACAATTTGGGTTCTCATTTTACCGACCTCAGAAGGATAGAAAGTCAACCTTGAGCTGGTCAGGATCACCTGGCACTGAGTTAGCCAGCAACACTGCATTCTAACCACTGTCCCAACATGCCTCTAAGTCACTTTTTTCATGCCATTGTAACTTTGAACTGTCACTAAATGAACTGTTGTAAGTTGAGGACAAGCTGTACTAGGTGTCTAGGGCTGCATGCAACCCATGGGCCAAAGGTAAGATATGCCGGCTTTATAGTGTAGTATTTCTAGGATGAATGGGAAGGAGGGGTTTGCTCAAGAAAATCAGAGGTGGTGAGGAAGTCTGATCTGCAGAGTCCTCAAAGGACTTCCTTTTCCTTAGTTCCTCCTAGTTCATGATCATAGGAACAAATGGTGCATGAACAACTTTGCTAGCGTTCATCACGATCACTTTGATGGAAGCAATTCATATAAAATGCACAAGGGACAGAGAATTGGTATGATGGTTCCTTGCAGCTAGTGGATACTTTTCTTCCTTCTTGGGCACCAAAGGGCCTGCTGCTTGCATTGGAAGGCTCACCCTAGATATTATTTAATATTTTTGTATTTCACAGCCTCCAACTTTGTGGAGTAATACAAAGATTTGGGCACAGAACTTGTGTCTCTCCAAGTGATGCCATTATAGTGATGTAGCTTTGTCTGCAAGTCATTGCCATGACAATAATTTCACAAAGGAAGACTTTGCCAGAATTCTGGGCTAGTGTGCTATCAGAACTTACTCCTATTTCTGCCTGAATAAACCAGACTGCTTTATCAGGAAAAACAGAACCAAGTTTTGTCGGTGATCTGAAATTTATACACAGACCATCAGGATTGCACAGAAGAAGAAGAAAACAGGCTCTTATAAAAAAAATTTGGCTCACTAATCAGAACTGGATTATTGCAGAATCTGGTCCTACTCTTCCTTTACAGGCCAGCAACAGGATCAAATTTTAACATATTTAAAATACTGTAAATGTAGAAACATTTGAAGAGAGACCCTAAAATTGGGAGACATAGCCACAGGATATTAGCCTTCCTTTTGCTTTTAATAAAATCCAAGAAGAAATTTCTGATATGCTTTAAAATGATTTTTATTTAAAGGAAATGTTGGGTGAGCTCTTCACACCTGTAGAAACACCAGAAGCACCAAACAGAGGGTTCTTCAAAGGTCTCTTTGGAGGTGGTGCGCAATCACTTGACAGGGAAGAACTCTGTGAGTTGATTTCATCATTTTTCTTTAAAACAAATATATCATATGAGGGGAATAGAAAATTAAACACAATTTATCAGTCCAACATAAACTGAAAGTATGGAAAGAAATTGAAGTAATAGAAACTACTGAAATATACTGTTTATTTCCTCATACAAGTTGCTTCATTTATAAAAGGATGGGGTTGGTTCTGTTTAATATATAATTCATACAGTTGTATCAATACTTAAAAGTGTCCGTAATTTTAAAAAATGGGATAGAGTCTTTGTTAAAACACTTTTTTAGTTCCATCCAGACAGAAAACTGAAAAAAGGCATTTCTAGTTTCCGTGGGATGCACTAAAGTCCAACTACACATGTGGGAGCAAGTATCCTGTAAACATTCCTCCTAGAATAGATACAAATAAATGGATTTATATCTTTTCTTATAGATTATTGTTCATTAATATATTTTCCATTTTCTGTGTTAAACAGAATACATAGTTTGTTGCATGTAAAAAATACCATTAAAAGAATTCAAATGCAAAGTTTAAATAGGTACTCAAAAAACAGAAATTAATATCTCTGCAAGTACTTACCTATTAGAAAGACATTGGATTTTTTTCTGAATATAAATGCAAAATATTTATTAATCTCCAACAAGTGAAAGCAGTTCAAGATACAAAAATGATGTATAACTATATAAAGATAATAATGATAATAGCTGGGAATTGTAACCAGGTCTACAGCTCGACCAAAATTAGGTTGGGGGGCAGGAGGGGGGTTAAAAGCACAATGAAAAGTATACTTTTCTGTTATATCACTTTTTTTTTACTAAAAAGGAGGAGAAAAATTAAATATGTATATTGAAAAAGAATTATAAATACCAAAAACATAAAAGGGAGCTTGCTCAGAAGCTGAAATACACCAAGTAAATGAGATGAAGGGTGGGAAGTAGAGGAAAAGGGTAAGGGAAGAAGGCAGGGATAGGAGAGAGGGCAAGGGGGGGGGAGGAGGAGAGAAATGAATGGTAAGGGAAGGGAAGAGAAGGAGAGAGGAAGGGGAAGTTGAGAAGAGAAGGATGACAGAAGGAAGAAAGGAGTTAGGGAGGGAGAGGAGAGAGGGAGAAGAAAGTGACGGACAAAATACAAATATGGTGTATGGAGAGCAGAAGAGCCAATAATTGGTTTTTGGGAGTTGTTGGTAAGATGAATTGATGTAAACATTTCATAATACAATGTGTTGTTGGTTATGTAATAGTATACATGTGATTATACTGTATGTTATGAAAATGGAAAAATAAAGAACTTTAATTAAAAAAAGATACAGAAATATCAAAATCTTACCAATAGGAATTTACAAAGTTTAGAGAAGATTATACTAGAAATTGAGGCACTGAAACGTATTGATGTTATATTTAAGCAAAATATTACAAATTACTGTGAGTCAGAACTATGCTGACACACATTGCAATCCACTTTTGTCATGTATATTCAGTGACTTTTTAAAATCTTCCAATGCATATAATATTATTAAAATATAATAATACTGATCTCTCTTTTATTGGTAATAAAATAATGGCAAACCATTAGTAGTTTTACTGAATACTTTTCAGTTTCTGACTCATAAAGACAAAGACAAAGGTGGTTGAAATAATACCTTTCGTTGTTACAACTTCCCTCCTTTTCTTTCCTTCTCTTTTGTTTTATATTTAGAAACAATGCTGCAGCATAATGTAAAACAGTGTTTTTCAAATTTAGCAACTTTAAAATGCTGTTGAAATCCATACATTTTAACTTCATGAAGTGAAGAACATGATATAAAACATAAAGGACTGTTGAGGAGCCAAACCAATCTACACAAGTAAAAGCCACATCAAGGGCTTTAACTAACACTCCAATCCCCATGCCTGGAACACATCTGGGTCTTAAGAACTTTCTGAAAAGCCAGCAAATTAAAGACAATCTAATTTGGGGGGCAAGGGTGCTCCAAAGGGCAAACTGAGTAACAGAAAAGGCTTACTTTGTAGTTTACTACTTCATTATGAATTGGATAAGGAACATACAATTCATAGGTGTATTAACTTCCTCTAAGTAATTTCAAATAACATTTTTAAAATAATGTATATAGTTAAATAGGGATAAGATATTGGCTATATATTGCTGTTAGAATTATTGAATAATTTTAAACACATAATTTTCATTTGGTTTTATCATAAAGTATATGGTTTCATGTCTCCTAATGTGTAATTTTGATTACGAGTAGTAAGTTCTCCTCTGAAAGGAATGCAAACATAATTTGTTTTTTTTCTTGATATGGTCAGTTGGTGAATCCACAGCTGGAAAGGCATCAAGAAGCCTTGCCCAGCATATACCAGGTTCTGGTGGTATTGAAGGAGTCAAAGGAGCAGCATCAGGAATAGTTTGTGAGTTGGCACGAGCCAGAATAGCATTGGATGAAAGAGGGCAAAAATTGGGAGAGCTGGAAGAACGAACAACAGCCATGTTAACTAGTGCTGATTCTTTCTCAAAGCATGCACATGAGGTATGTCCTTCCCCGGTATCAGTTGCCTTTTTTACAAGAAGGCCAATTCTTTTGGTTTATTCTTTCCAGTTTGAATAGAGCACCATGAAAACTAGTTCATTGTGGATATTCTGGGGAAGGAATGTGAATATTCCCATTATGTCAGCAGTTATGATCAAATGGTCTTTCCTGGTCATCTTTATTGAAATTAATTGATTGATATAGGCAGAAACTAAGAAAATGAATTCATGCAATTTATATTTGGGAGGTTCATTTTTTTCTATACCACTTTAACTATTTATCTATTCAATTATTTATTCACTCATTAATAATGTCATTAATAATAGATACTTTGTAGTCTTTAGAATAAATGGTATTGGGTATTCTCTCAGATGCATTATTATATATTCTGTTCCTTTGTTTTGCTTTTAGATGATGTTGAAATGCAAGGATAAAAAATGGTACCAGTTCTGACAGCACATTCTCAAATACATCTCTATAACTTTACCTTGAAGAAAAATCTTTTCATTAACTTCTGCAGGACCAGCAAAGCTGGAAGGGTGTCAGCCAATGGGTACAGATGTTTCCTAGCACAAATTATGCACTGGTTTACCTCAGTTGTACAGCTTTAACTGAGGATCATTGTATTTAAAACTGACACCCACATCATGAGGGTGTGTTTGCGCATCTGCGCATGTATGTGTGTTATCTGTGGGCTGACTAGAAGCTTGAGAACAGAATTGATGGCAAAGAGAACACACGGACAAAAATAGAAAATTTGGAATCAAAAGAGCAGGGGCAATGCAGGATCTATCCTGTGTTAATATTTCACATGCCAAAAGTTTTGTGCTATTGTTGTTGCTGCCAGTGTTTCATCCTCCTCCAGGAGGTGCAATAAATCAGGGGTCCAAGAGCTAGAATAAAGTTCATTTTATGGGACTATTAACTGATCTACACCTTTCCTCCTTAAAAGCACATTCATAAAGCTGTCTGAAAATGACTTATTCTGCTACCATTTCTCTGCTCTGATAAACTGGAAATACAGAAGTTCCATCTTGAATCTACACATAGTTCAAATGCAGTCACATAATCTCTTCTTGGACCCCTGATCTAATAGTATTGTCTTTGCATCTTTATATTGTTGCTGCATTGGGACTTCATAATAAACCATGGCATGCTTTTGCTTCAGTTTTTGTTTAACTATGGCTTTGTTCATATTCAACAAGATTACTTTTAATGCCTGTGACTTACTGGTCTGAAATAAGCCATCTTCATAATCCAGTTTGAAGCTAGCTTGTTTCAATAAACTTTAGGAAAGATTGACCACATATGACCATATAGCGTTAAACTGCTGTTAATCAGATGTGAAAGCTTCCAATTTGTATGGCCATATCTGAGAAGCAGAAGAAAGAAACATATAAGCTCAAGGTTTGCTGTCGCTCATTTCTCTCATAAAAATCCATGTTTTTTGTGATGTCCACATGCAGCCAGCATCAAGTAAAAAAATAAGATGATAAGTTATTTTGCATCATAAAAACACAAGTGATTGACCTGCACATCATGCTAAAAGTTTTCATTTATGTTATGGCTGTCTAATGTGAAACGTAAAAATATCTCTTGCAATGATACATATTTGTCATCTTTACATACATACATACATACATACATACATACATACATACATACATACATACATACATACATATATATATATATATATATATATATATATATATATATATAATTTTCCTGCCAATATAGCTGGATCAATTTAAAAATTTTTACATGGATACAAATTTAATTCATGTTGTAAAACTTACTTTGTGTGTTTAACAGAATGTATTTGTGTAAGAATTTAAATATCAGGTATGTAGCTAGCTTACATGCCCAATCAGGTAAACTTGTCTTCAGTTCAGTGTTGAACTCTTAAGGTACAACTTTCACAATTTATCAATTGCATTGTACTAAAATATATTCAGGAAAAAAACAGAATTTAATTTCAAAATAGTTTCTAAGTCAAACCCATCAACAAAGAAGTTGGCTCCTTAATCTGAGGGTGCTTACTTGGAAACAAGTCTTTTAATTTGAAAGGAATTTTCTTCCATGTAAGTGCCCTTTGATTCACTGCATAGATTACACAATAAAGTTAAAGTCAGAGTGGATTGTTTTCAAAGCACTCAATATTTTACCACTTTAGAAACTGGTAGATTCTTATGTAGATTTGTACGAGAGGAGGGATTTAAGATGTGCCAAATTGAAGCAGTATATTTTTAGCTAATAAAGGCTGCACCAAAGCCATATTATAAAATATAATTTATTTTAAAATATTTAGAAAAATACATAATTAAGAAATGTTTGTCATGTTGGAAATCAGAAATAGTGACTAATTTGTGATCATTTGTAAACAGCCTTAATTAGTTTAGGCTTTATTTAAGCAAGTGCCAGTATATGGCCATTCAGAGGCTTGAGTTTTATTTTTCTAAACACTTGCCCAAACTGCAAATGTTGAATGAATTATTTGATATGCATGTCTGAAGTTTAAGCCAAAAGAAAATTTTCTGTTGTTGGTTAAGCAATGGTTTGGCTCAAAATATTATTTGGATATGCATTTATCTGTAATATGGTTCAGTCCACATTAAAAGTTACTGACTGGCATTGTTTAATGAAGTCTTTCAAATAAATTAGATCTACTTCTGAAAGAATATGATTTAAGAAACCTTTCATTTAATAAAGCTAAGCCCTTACAGTCTGGTTACAACACTGGGTGGGTAGACGTGCAAACTTCAGGAAAGTTGAAATCTGTTTCTTGGGGTTGCTAATGTATTTTGCTAGTATATTTAAAGCATTAGATTATTACCTCTCTTCAGTGCAGCTTTGGGTAAGGATGCTATGAAATTCACTTAATGTATCAGAGAAAATTTTTTCAATATTCCTGGGGATACATTGGACATTTGATTCAACAAATGGTTCTTGCCACCAAGATTTGAGCCAGATATAAATCTACTTGCTTACTTAATTTGCTTGTATGACATTTAATTATAGTACAATTGTGGGGTGTTTTACTTGAGTTTATAAGAATATGTTGAATAAGATCCATACGCCAAATTTTTAAAAGATATGTGATATAAGCATAAAAATGTTAACTTATTTATTATTGTAACTTCCCTGTGCATTCACTTGTCAGTTGCTAATTTTTGTTGTTGTACAAATAGTATGATCTAGCTTAAAATTGTTAAGTTTTGTTGATTTCTGATGGAAACATTTAAGTACATGCTAAAACAATGTCCTATTGATTTCTTGGCTCTTACCTTGGCTTGATTGTGTCTTGCAGTCAGAAGCATAAACCTCAGTACACTTAACTGAAACATGATTTCCCTTAAGGAAAAAATGTTTTACAGCTACAAATAAGCAGAATAGTAATTCTTCCAGTTATAAAAGTGGATGGAAAAGAGAACGCTATAATGAATCAAGAATTAATGATGTCAGCTTTCTTACCTGCTGGAAGTGTGCCAGTCATTCTGAATTCTCATTACCTTATTCTGAGGTGATCTCCATTATGCATTTCTGAACAAGTATTTGATAGATGACAAGCTTCATGAAGGAGATGCCAACAAATACCTTCTAAAACTTGTTTATGCATTTTATACCATGAATGTAATAATTTAACTAGAAAATATTTGCAGAAAATAGACTTTGGCAAATATGTCATTTTACTGGTTATGTTCATTTAATGCTATTTGTCAATTCTTGAAGTAACATACAGTTGTAGGACAGTTTGCTTCATACATAATTTATTTGCTGTAGTATTAGGGGCATTACCATTATCATCTTCATTTGTATTTCATCTGGACAAATAGTCAGAATAAGGCCGCATACATTTTCAAGATTTGGAATGAATATTAGAAATGTTTGGTGGTTATGTCATATTGTGGTAGACATCCTGATGCTCTCTTCATTGCATGGCCAGTAATCATAAATTATGAGCTTTATATCCAAACTATATAAGGAACACCAAGTTGTATACTCCTAGTATGCACATTCATTTTTTGAGGCCTTCCACAACTCTATCAAATTGATTTGGGATATTTTTCATAGTGCTGTGCTGAGCCATCTTATATTTTAAATGTTGATGTGAAGGAGGAGGAACTTTTTTAAATTTGATGAAATTTCCTGAAAGATTAGTTGTAGTTTATTAGTGGTAAATCCCTATTCACCAATCCGTTCGTGCATTATTTAAAAAACAAAACAAAAAGTGCTTTCTTTCTAGAAAGAGTGGGTTGTTTATGTAAACATTCAAACATGACAAGTAATACAAATGATTGCATTAAAGCATTACTATAAATTTTGTTTTCCTATGATTACATAATCTGTTTCAATGATTATTTTTAATGATGTTGAAACAACAATAGTCTCTACAAACTTATTTAAAAGATACTGTGGGCAGAATTAAAAAATGGTGAGGAATGTATAGATGAGATACATTGTAAGGGCACATGAACACCTTAATAATATTTGAGACACTAATTTAAAAATTAGCAAAGTGGGAAATCATGTTTTCATTCACAAAATATGTCCATAATTGCCCAGCACATTTTGTTTGGAAAAGCCAAAACAAAATGCAAACAAAATCTTCCTCATTATGGTTGCTGATTTTGTTGAACTGTTGAACTGATGTTGTAACAGCATTGGTTGTGAGAAAAATATATTTCACATAAATACGTATACCCTTTCAAAATCAGTGGAAAGAAATGTAGTGTTTCCTATGAGGAAAATGTGTAGTTAAGAACTTTTTAGAAATAGATATAGTGGTTAAAATAAAGAATTTTAAAAATGCGCCAGCATTATTTCTTTACTTATCATAACTGTGCAATTATTAAACCACTGATATTGTTTCAGGGCTCATTCCACAACAGCCAGGGCAGTTTGGTAGCGTTGTAGAAAAATAAACAACTATATGTAGTCCAGGGAAACTGCTGCTACTCATCTTTCATGTAATATTAACAAGTTTATTTTAATAAACTGAAGACACAATTCTTCATTTAAAAACTGCCAAACTGTAACTCCTGAATGTTTATGTAAATATTATTTTAAGCAAGCCTGAAAGTGTGATTCCATTATAACACGTTAAGAGTAAAGCGACTTTGTATCAATAGCCTTGAGATGATTTAATTTACATTTATTGCTTGAGGTATTTCCTTCGTATGACATCTCTATATTAGAAAGCTATAGCCAAAGGTAATTTTGATGCAGTGAATTTTTTCTTTTTTGCTTTCTATAGCACTGATCTTGTCTGAACTATAAACTTGAATTTTTTTTCCTGCACTTTAAGTATTGCAAGCTTGAGTATTTCATCCTTTTCCATCTATAAATTTTAAATTCTATGTAGATAATATCATTTAGAAAATTAATTTCAGCAAACATCCTATCTACATTCTACATTTTCTCATGTATCAACAAGTTCTTTGTGGACAGGAGCTTCCAAGCTGGTGAAGGAAGGAGGCCTTCAGGACTAAAGACTGTACATATGGACCTGTTTCTTTCTTTGTATGAGTATAGAAGTAGAAAATGCAGGAGGTATACTGTCTACTGAAACTCCAAAGGTTGAGGAAAAATTAACTGTAACATAATGATTTAAAAAGCTTTAAAACATCAGCAGCAACTGAAAAACTTTCAGATTTGTTTTAATGGTCACCTAAAGTTGCAGTGTTGTTCAAAATAAAATGTGCTTTTGGTTCTATGTAAAAAAGAATTAAGCACAGGCTAAATTGGAGTCATGATCATATTTTTATATAATGTCATAAGATATAGTTGGCTACAAATTTGAAGATATTTCTTTTAATTAAAATTATGTTAAGTTTGACAAAGATAATATATATAAGAAGCATACAAAAGTTAATTCAGCTTATAGGAAAAATGTCATCTTACGTACAGATGACAATAAGCATACCCATTCTAATAAATACTTTTGGCCTAAAGCAACATTATATCACTACCTAAGAAACTACTCCATGACAAGGGGGGGAATTACATAATCCAAATGTAACACCGTATTGAAAAGCAGCTTGTTGATGGATATCCATTATAACTCTTGTTTTCCATGAGTATATTAAAACTGAATTCCATTTATTTTATTTTGGTCAGCTACAGTATTTTGTATACTGAAATATTTTTTCCTCCATATTTTGTATTTGTTGGTCTTTATCTTCAGAATGGTTTTTTTTAAATGCATATTCCTGTGGTTGGTGAATACCATTTTGTTAGTTCCCTGATGCATAGAGATGGAAATATGACTCCACTAGTTGTGGTGTGCCTAGTGACTGAAAAGTACTCATTGCTTGCCTTTGTTTATTGTGCAAATTCTTGGCTGCGCTTGTTCCCATAGTCTAGATACCTGTCTGTACAGTATTGTAAATTTCTTTTTCCTTGTGAATGTTAGTGATGTTACTACCAAAAATAAAGATCCTGTTAAATGAATTTTATGGTGGTGGTGGTGGGGTGAATGATAAAAAGCTAATGTCCAGTACATACATGAATTTCCTGCATTTAAAAACTGCTCAATGTACATTGAGAATCAAATCAGGAATGCATGAATATGTTTCCTATGTAAATCATGTTTGTTTGAAGTCCAGATAAGTTTGATTTTTAATTTTCAAAATAATTTGGTTATAGGAATCAAAATGCAACTAAATCTGTATTAGCATTTTTACAAATACATTTAGAAATTAGTATTTCTAAATGTCAAGCAACTGTATGTTTCTTCTTGACCTTTACATTTTTACAGATTAGTAAATCTGGTTTTTGGATACAATCATGGCATCATCCATGGAGTTATTATTTGATATTGCAAAGTGGAGAAACGGAATGGTAACTCCCCTTTTAAAAAAATGTGTAAATAAACTGTACTTGAGTTACTTAAACTCATATGCTGCTATTCATATTGATTAGATCTAAGAAGAACATTCTACTTTCTAGAATTGCTTCTGTTTCATTAAGCAAGCACCACTGAAGAAAAAAAAGAGAAGAATATCAGTAAATGATTGTACCATTATTCTTTGGGAAAGCATGCTTGATATAGAACTTCTAGCTTAAATGTATTTTGCTCTACGTACATTGTGTATTTCATTTTTTTATTGTCCTCTACCATTTTAGTCTTGCGGAGCCCCACTGTGTGTTCTGATGATGAAACTTGGAAATGCATTTTAGGATAGGGTTACAGATTCATCCGTCTACAAACTTAGTTTCATATGAATGGTAAACCATACCATTACAAATGGAAATGTTAGATTGCATAATTTTACTTAATGTACTTGATTCTAAACTATGTCATAACATTAAAATTAAGTATGGGATATTTTTGTACATAAAAATACCTGTGCAGTTGGTATTTTAAAAAGGGGGAAATGTATATTATACATTAATGTTTCAGAAAATAATGTTTATATGTGTATATGAATGTGTCATTATGCTGAAGGGCTCTGACTGAGCAAAATAAACTATTCAAATCTCTCCTGAAACAAAACTAGCTTTTGTTTCATGCATCATTAATGTATTCTTAATATGATCAATTCTTGAAGATCTATCATCTATCCTACTTTCTTATGCTTTCAAGAAGTAGACAAAGTGACAGACCTTTATGTTTAAAAAAGGGTCCAACATCTGAAAACAGTACTAAGTTTAAGTTGTTGACTTCCTTGATTATGAACTTAAAATGCTGCCGAGTAAGTGTTGCATATATTTTATCTTTTGCTTTTTAGCTAAAACTGTCGGTAGAAAGAAGAATTATCAAAGGGAAATACTTCCACATGTTAAAAGAAATATTACTTTATCTTTTTGTCAAATTACCTTCATTTCTATATTTCTGATTGAAGTGTTGCATACATTTTATTATTTGTGTTTATAAGATCTTGTAGACCTTATCAAATTGGCCTTGTACCCTTCCCTTATAAGATCCTGTAAAATCAAATTTCTACTCAGGTATTTATTAATTTACAATTATTTATATACATTTCCCCATCTAGCTGTTCAAAGTGGCTTCTATAAAATAAGAAACTAAATTAAGATTTGATATAATTAAATTATAAAGTATATACAAAACACACAATAAATATATAAGCCAACCTCTTATAATACATTTTAAAAACTACAAAGTTAAATTGGCCAAGAATATCAGACTGCCAGTAACTATTTTAAAAACCCAAGAGTATTAAATGATTTAAAATTTGAAAGTACTAAGAATTTAATAATCTATTCCCAGTTGATCTCTCTGAAAAGTATTCCATAATCCCAAAACCACCACTGAAAAGATCTTTTCAGAGGTAATCTAAGGAATACTTATGTATGGGAAATATATATAGATGAAAGCATTTCCACAGGTAATAAGGTGACAAAACTGAAGAGCCCTACCCTCGAAACCAGAATTGTAAGAATGAAGTGACATGTAGTGCAAGGGAGAAATGACTGCTTAAAGATAGTTCAACCTTTTAGTAAGGTGGAAACATAGATCGACCTTATTAAAATTCTCATTAACAGGATTTCATAAGCAGTCCCATAGAGATTGCATTCCATTAGTCCATACATGAGATTATGGGAGTGTATCACTACAATCTGCCTAAAATCAGAGTTATAATGTATCCCAAACACTAAGTTATGAACCAGATCTCTTGGAAATAAAACCCTCTCCAAAACAATTTGAATCTTCCTCCACATTTAGAAATTACCTATCCACAAAAATATCCTACCTGGATTTAACAAATTGTTTTTTAAGCATTCTTGTAAGTAATAGTTGTTTTGTATCCTTGGCAAAGATACTTTGATAAATAATAATACACACACACACATATACATACATATATCAAAAATGCTTTGAATATATATATATATATATATATATATATATATATATATATATATATATATATATATATATATATATATATATATATATATATATATATAATCAAAGCATTTTTGATATATGTATGTATATGTGTGTGTGTGTATTATTATTTATCAATCACTATATATATATAGTTTTATCTTTAAAGATGACAAAATGCTGTTTTTCCATGTCCCAATAAAATATTAGCTATTCATTACCTTGAATTTTAAGTATTCCTCTTTTTAAAAATACTGAGTATTAAAAATACTCAGAAGTTTCATATTCAAAGACAGTGTTTCACTGTGTGTGATTTATGTCTCTGTTTTTCTATTAGTTTGAGGTATTGCTAGAATAAGCCATTTAATCATTATGCAGTCGAAATGCCATATTTATTTTGAAGCAACTGCTACTTTGAGATCAGGGTTAAGTGCAAATATCTTTCTGTTGCATTGAGGGCACGGTAATATAAAAGAATTTTCTCATAGAAGCATCTCTAGTCTTAGAGACATCATTTGGAGCTTGAACACTCAAGCCTTCGGGGAGAAATATGGGAGCTTAGATAGAGTAACACACTATACTTAAAACATAGTTTCTACTAAAATATCTACTGTATTCAATGACCAAGTCATTTCTGAGGATAATATAAAGGACTGAAAAAAGATTGTTTCTTCCAATATCTTTTTTAAAAAGCATTTCTGCAGTTCCTGAATAAAAGGTTAGTCACAAATGTAGAATCAATGTTAAAATATGTATCTGCCATATAAGGCTTCTATAAATTTATTTTAAAACTTTATCATTTATTTTGGAAAAGTTCAAAATTATATACAATACCAAGAATAAAATAATGAAATAAGCTATTTTGTTGTTGTAATTTAATACCACTTCCCTCAAAGAAATATGAATATTTGAGTCAAATAGTTAAATGTTTAAATCCACTGATGAAAATTTCAAATTATTATGAGAATTTTTCTAAAAAAATCTGAGTGGGTATGTTGAACAGCATGGTTGCCTCTGCTATTACCCAAAAGTAATATGGTAAAAATGATATTGCAAGCTACTGGACCAAGCTATTTCATATATCCAAGAATGATAATGCTTTTAAGGTCTTACTTTTTAAATCTAGAAGAGGCTGTCATGGACAAAATCTGTGTGGTTACCAAGACATGTAAAATGACTTGATGACATACAAGTCAATTTCTAGACTCCAAATGACCCACTGTTGTCCATCTATCACTAAAGATTAATAAAAAAGTAAAAGAATTTGATGAAAATGTCATATTTGGAAGACACTATGCAGGCCAGAGTAGATCTTTTTTATATAGTAGGTTTATCACAGAATGTAATTTAGATTCAAAAATTGTCCCTAACATTGGATAAGAGAATATAGTTAGTACTCAACTTAGGGATCACAATTGGGACCAGATTTCCAGTCATTATGGTCATAAGTTAAATGATCCACCTGACTAGCCGATTTTATAACATTTTTACAGTGTTCTTAAGCAAACACTGCAGTCATAAGTGCAAACCAATTCTGAATGGGAGGGGGGGGGGTTCTTTGCAGAGCAGATCATGGTCATACAAACGCAAGATTAACTGGTTATAAAGGTGAGCCGGCTGTCAAATGCCCAAAGTGCAGTCACATAAGCAGAAGGGAGTGGTGTTACATTTTACAACAGCCTGAAGTGCTTTACAGGCCATAATGTACCTGTTTGTGGCCTGCTATAATTTCTCAGGTGCTTAAGCAACCAGTTTGTGTGTGTGTGTGTGTACACATAAAACCCATCCATTTTACTGTTTAGTTTATCCACATGTCTAAGGTGACCAGATTTTCAGATTGGTAAAGAGGGACACCTTTGACCGGGAGGGGGAGGGGGAGGGGAACTTGATTAAAAAATTTATACGGAGCAAAATTTTTTTCCATACAATGCAAAAATAGTATTGAAATATTTTTTTTCAACATAACTGCAATTTACAAATATAAATTGTAACTGTTGCCAAACATCAAAATTTTGATCACGTGACCATGAGGATGCTGCAACGGTCGCTAAGTGTGAAAATGGTCACTAAGTGTGAAAAATGGTCATCAGTCACTTTTTTCAATGTCATTGTAACTTTGGTCACTATACCACCTTTCTTGCCACAGTTCTTAAGTGAATAACTGCAGCTGATAAGTTAGTAGCATAAGTGAATCTGGTTTCCCCATTTGACTTTGTCAAAAGGTGATTATATGACCCCAGGACACTGAAACCATCAAAAATACGAATCTGTTGCCAAACATCAAAATTTTGATCCCGTGACCATGAGGATGCTGCAACGGTTGCTAAGTGTGAAAATGGTCGCTAAGTGTGAAAATGGTCATCAGTCATTTTTTTAATGCCATTGTAACTATACCACCTTTCTTGCCACAGTTCTTAAGTGAATAACTGCAGCTGGTATTTTGTATTTTGGATAGAATCTTTTTTTAAATAGTCTAAGACAATTTAAAAAAAGAATCCACATAGAATAAAAATATTTTAAAAAATCCTATGCACAATAAATAAAATATTATTTTAAAATACATTAAAAAAAATAAAAGAAAAAAAACCAGTTCATTTACCAGCAGGCACAAGTGAGCATTCCAAGTCAATCCAGAATGATGTAGATGTTAATACAAAGAACTGAGCAACTTAAAATGGTAAAATTAGTCAGGGAAATATTTTTCAAAGAAACTTTTCCACCATTTTTTCCGACCTCCAACCTCCGTGCCCCTCCCCTCCGGAAAATCCAGGAAGTAGCACTCGCGGCTTCTCTAGCCAAGCATTTCCTGGAGCTCTATGGTACTTGGTCATTTTTTCTTATAAAATGAGGTAAAAGGGGCGTGGGGGGTCCGTTTTCTTGCTTTAATGTTTTAATATCTTCAATGAAAGTACTGAGACAGAGAGAGAGGTTAGTTAGACAGAGTGTCTTTTGTCTTGCCCCAGTTAGGATTTCTTAAGCAAATCCACTGGGCTTTCAACATGAAGCCAGAAAATGGGGACTTTTAAAAAACGCAGCGGGACACGGGACAAATTGTTATAAAGCGTGACTGTCCCGCTGAAATCAGGACGTCTGGTCACCTTAGACATGTCCTAAATTGTTAAAGTTAATCATTGATTTTTAATTATTATTCAGCAGGCTGCAGCACTTAGTTGACTGACTAATTTAAAAAGCAACCAGGATTGATCCTAGCTGGTAATTGGACAAGGATTTATCTGGAAAGTCTAAGGCTGTAGGCCAAACTGGGAAATTATGTTTTTAAAATAATCTGGGAAGAAAACATTGCAGATTCTCTACCCTTTCAAACACTAGACAATTAAAAAAAAATAATTGAGGAAATGTTTAATGTCTCAATTTTACATGAGTGTCATAGAATGGTGAAAAGAATGGCAAACAAACATTTTAGAACTCCAATCATTTGTTAATCCAATTACATTCCTGGTGGAGGGAGAGTGGAATTACTGGTTTGCTAAATCACATTATGAAAGTTGCATGTTGTTTTAAGCAACAAATATATAGTGATAAAATTTCAGTTTTATGATTAAACTGAGATTGTCAAATGGTATAATCCTTGATAAAAAAAATCTTCCTTAGTATAGGTGGTAGGAGTAATGATTTGCATATTCTGGATGCCCAAATTCGTAACGTGGATTAGTTCAGATTCTAAACAATCTGAATCATACCAGCAGGTTTCAGTGGCAGCCACCTTGCCGTAGTATAGGTAATGTGTCATTTTGTCCTTTTCAGAGGAAGTGCAACAAGGGACTTGAATGCTGTTGGGAGTTTAATTCAGATAATTGGAATTACAAACTCTAAGGCAATGACATTTAAAAGCATCCAAATTAGCCATTCTGTATCACCTTGAATTTCTATCTTTCATAATTTAGCTCTTCAAATTATTTTAGCTTTGTTTATCAAATTTATATAGCTATCTATCTCATGAGAAATGATTCTGGGTGCCATAAAATATTCCATAAAATAGTACATATATAAAATCAGACATTTAAAAATAAAAAGTCAGCATTAGAAATAAAACTAAAAGGATGTACAAATTCCAAGCAGAATATCCATTTCAATAGTGGAACCAAATTAAAATCATTGTTTTTATTTGTTTATGCTTAATTTAAGATTTTTATTTCGATTTAATTTGTCTTTGTTCAGCTTTTTATTATATCAAACATTTTGAGAATACCAGAATAGTCAAATAATTGTCATTCAGTATTGAGAATCACAAATCTTGTACTTTAGCCTTTGGCCACAGGGTGGCAGCCCTATTTAACACTTTTTACTATCCAAGCCCATGTATAATTTGTACAATTGATGCCATCAATATTTTTAGTTACACTAAAAGAGTTTTTGTATTTATGTTTACTTATCATATAAGATATTATATATTTCTCATCAAATAATTCAAAATTATTGTGCAATTAATATGCATAAGGAATACAGAACAGTTCAGCTTAGAATGGGATTTATGGCTAGAATAATTCTCACTAATATAGGAAAAGCTCTTAATAAAATCTTTAAAACCCCAGTATTATGCCAGCTTCTTGTTGAAAGAGAGGATTAGTATTTGGATTTCCTTACTATTTATGTGTGTGTTATTTATATCACTGAACTGGCCACAAGTATTTTACAAACGAGAAATAAAGGATTAGAAGGTCTTATTTTTTAAAAAACCACAACAGTAACATTTGCTAAACACTCTACATATTAAGCTTTGGTTTGAGATGATTGTAAAGAGAAGTAGTGAGCATGCCAGACAAACTTTCTCTGGGAGGACATTCCACAGATGAATGCCATCATACGTTATATGAATCTTTAAAAGTTGTTTGTTGTGCCATTTTTGATAATTGTGCCTGGAGAATAAGTTCTGAACATTATTTATTTATTTATTGAATTTATATTGCCACCTAGTGACTCAAGGCAGCTTACAGAGTGTAAAACCACATTTAAAACAATAAAACTAATAAAAAGAATCAAATAAATTAATATAGTATAATATAATAAAATCACCCCCTACCCCAGCGACAGCAGATCACACAAGCCATTTAATGACCTCCATCCTGCTCTGAGTTCCCCTGGTCCCCTGGCAGAACCAGGTCTTCAGCGCCTTTCGGAAGAGTATTCGAGTGGGGGCCATTCTAATCTCAAGGGGAATGATGTTCCAGAGAGAGGGAGCCACCACAGAGAAGGCCCTTCTTCTGGGTCCCACCAGGTGTATCTCCCTTGGGGACAGGACCCGCAGCATTCCCTGCCTCCCCGCTCTGATGTGTTGGGTAGATGTGACCAGCAAGAGACAGTCCCTTAGATAATCTGGTCCCAAGCCATGAAGGGCTTTAGCTTAATCAGGCAGAAATAACTGCAAAAGGTGCTTTTTCATAAGCCATTTAGAATTTAAGATCAAACCAGTGCTTTGAATTGGATCAAAAGAAGGACTAGACGCAAATATTAAAGCCTGTCTTAAAAAATTTTTTAAAGAAGAATTGAGATATTGACTCCAATGCAATTAACATTTGAATCTTAAAAAATAGAGGTCACATCAGTGTTACTAGTGATAATAAGATGGATTTAAGGAGTCCCAACAGCAATGAATGGTTTGTAAGTCAGTAATAACTAGCCAACAGGACAAAAAAGGTTATATGGCTTACATATAAAAAGATAGAAATATTTTTGCATCTATTTTTATCACTTTTCAAAAATATGGTATCAAAGAATGTTACATTGTCCTTCTTAATTTACAAAAACATGTTAAATAAACAATTTTACAATGTGGTATGAAACAATGGTCTGAAGAATAAGAAGATTCATTTTTAAAAGGTTTAATCAACATCTGATGCAATGAATAAAGCCAGTAATTTATCTAAATCACTATACTGGATTAAGATACATTACACCACATACCCATTCTGCAAATGGATTCAATAAGATCCCAACTTCATAATTATTTACTTTGAAATAGTTTCTTCAAATAGGTTTTTTTTTTTACTGTTCCTGTGAATCTTACACCTTTTGCATTTCACAAGTCTTCAGAGATCCATTAAGCAACTGGTGTTAATTAGATTATCAGTTATGCCAGATTTCCTAAACCCTAAGCAGGGACGTGCAGTCAAGGGAGGCAGAGCCTCACCACTGTCATCATGAAAAGAAAAGAAAAAGGGGAAAGGAAAAAGACAAGAGCTGAGGTCAGGCTGAGCTGGTTGCTGCCAGAGTCACCATGGATGACTCTGCTTAACTGTTTAAAAAACCTCTAAAAAGCTCCCTCTACAGGAGGAGGCAGGAGAACCTTATCTAGTCTGACTTTAGGTGTTTTATGATCACTCGAGCAAAGTTAAGCAAGGGTTAAAAGCTGAAAAATTCCTGACGTAGGTGAGGCACGTCGTTCTCCTGCCTCCTCCTGTAGAGGGCGCTTTTTAGAGGCTTTTTTAAACAATTAAGCGGAGTCATCCACGGATAAAACTATATAAGCCCAGATTCACTGATTACAAGTTTGAAAAGGCAACGTGGCTCCGCCTGCAATCAAAGGCTTGGATCAGCTCCCCTCCGGCTTCTCTGTCTCTTCTCTCACCTCAGCCTGCAAGCAGGAGGTGAGTGGGTGGGTGGGCTTTATTACGTTTTAGGCATTTCCCACCCAGACAGCAGGCTGCATTTGCAATGGTGGAGGGGAATGGGGGGGGGGGGTATGGCAGAGGAGCTGCTTTCAAGCCATTGGAAAATATATCCAATCCAACTTCTCTGTGTGTGTTTGTTTGAGAGAGAGTGAGTGAGTGAGAGAGGGAAGGGGGTAGGAGAGATAGTCCAATCCAACTTCTCTGTGTGCGTGTGTCTGTTTGAGAGAGGGGGGAGGGGGGAGAGGGAGGAAGGAGGGGGAGGGAGAAGCTTTTTCGCAAAGGAGAAAAACAAATGCTGTCGCTTTAAATCGGAACTGAGCATACCTGGCTGTGGTTTTATGGGAGTTGAAGTCCACAAGTTTAAAAAAATTTGAAACCCACCACTGTGTCAGTGCCTCACCAGCCATAAACCTCATTGTACGTCACTGACCCTAAGCATATAATTAGTTATCGTAGGTTAGATAATACAATTACTGATAATATTTTCTGGTAAAGGACACCCATCTTTTAAAAAAAAAACCTGTATTTTTTAACTTTACTTTTATTGCAGTGTTTTTTGGACTGCTGTGTCTGTTTTCTCCAATCTATTCATGTAGATATTCTGCACTATTCTATTGTAGCTATATCTAAGGCATTCCAGTATATAAAATATCAAAATCCTATAAAATAAATAAACCCTACACTATCAACTCAGTTAAGCATGGCTTCACTTTTAGGAGAATAAACTAGATGGGAAAATTTTACACTAGATAACTATTTGGATAAAAGGAGCAGTGCAGTGGCCTAGAGATGAAGACACTCGCCTCCCACTTGGAAGGTTGAAAGTGTGATCCCAGGCAGTGGCAGATGTTTCTCTATCAGGACACAAAGAGAAAATATTTGCTGTGAACTCCACATAGGTGTCAGGAAGAGCATATAGCCAGCAAATGCTCAGATCCACTTAGTTGCCCCAACCCCATCCTGACTAAAGGGATTAAAGAGTCGTAAAAAGAAAAAAAATCTATTTAGATAAAAGCCCTCCACCATAAGGAACCAATTTAAAATCAGGTATACCTTATAATAAGTAGAGATCTTCATAAAAAGTTTATTTTCTGATGGTTCTTTAGTTCAGACTGAAGAAGCTACTTGGATAAATAGCATGTTTCAAACCAAAAAAGTCTGGTTACCATAACTCAACTTCCAGACAACTGTATCTGGATGGCTGAGGATCTTCATCAACATATTTCTTATGCGAAGTTTAGTCAGAAAGTATTTATTTTGACTAACTTCAGTTTTTGAAACATATAGTACTTAAGATACTAGCCAAAGCAAGCCCAGAGTAGAGCCACATTTGTCAGAATAGATCTTCCTCCTTGATTCATTTTTCAATGATGAACATTTTGTTTTCTACTCTTTCTTACTTTTAGCCTTAAGATTGTCCTTTTGAGAATGATGTGTTTTACTTGTGATAAATAAGTAGTCCTGTTTATTTAGATAAATAATACAAATTCACATATAAAAATGCACTTTGTTTTTGTTAAACATATACAATAAAATGAATTTTGTATTGTAGGTTACATTACATGAAATCTATAAACCCATGTAAATTTAAAAGAACAATAGTGTAAAAATAACATTCTAGACAATCAAAAACTGATGCTGAAGACACATCAATTGTTACTCATTCAAAGCTTGGCTAATATGAAAATTGTATCTCGCTGCCTACTATTCAGCGCAGAAAGCACCTGACAACTGAATAGTAATGCTATGATTACAAATGTGGTACAAGTAGTCCTCCACTTGCAACAGTTTGCTTAGTAACTGTTCAAAGTCACAATAGCACTGAAAAAGTGACTTGACCATTTTTCACACTTATGACCATTGAAGTATCTCCAATCACTACGGTCATGTGATTTACATTCAGATGCTTGACACAGACTCAATAGTATCCTGGGGTCCTGTGATCCCCTTTTGCAACCTTCTGACAAGCAAAGTAAACGGGGAAACCAGATTTGCTTAACAACTTGAGTTAACAACTGCAGTGATGTACTTAACAAATGTGGCAAGAAATCTAGTATAGAAAGGGAAATGGGAGCCAATTAATTGTATTTATATTGTGCTTAGAACATAGGGTCATAGTGCTAGAAAGACCTCTGAAGTCTTGTACTCCAGCTCCCTTTATGAAGATGTTGAAGGCCACTGGGCCCAAGACAGAACCTTGAGGTACCCCACTGCAAGCAAGTTATAGTTTCATTAAGGACTACACCTGAGTGTGGTTGTTAAGCCAATTGCAAATACATATCATGGTGGTACTGTCCCACATTCCTTTACTTTATCAAGAAGTAGCTTGTGGTCTAATTTGTCAAATGCCTTTCTGAAGTCAATTTGACAGTTATAAAGTTTAGTCTAAGATTTTTTTAATAATGCAGCAGGGACTTAAATTAAATTTTACATGCATGGAGAATTTCAGTTGAATGTGTAAAGAAATAAATTCACCAAAGTCCAGTGGATACGTGTACACTAATATTTACAGTCAGCGGGAGGTTTGTATTGTATTTTGAATAGGACTATCAGATTTGAGCTGTGAACATCTAGGTAACTACAAAATAGCAACTATAAAGAGAGATCTTTAACTACAAGGGTTGTCTGGAGTTTTTCAGCCTTTGCTCTTAGGGTGCCTAACACACCTTTGGTAAAAGTACCAAAGGGAAAATAACTTTTCCACTAATAACTTGCATAGTTATGTGGAAACACGTAGTTTGATATTTTTGCTTCTTTCCACAGGGAACCGGCATTTTAATAATACTGATGTTTTTGTGTAACACACCATTACACAACCTTATATTCTGGGATGTATTATCTGATATTGACAACAAATAGAACAGGACAATGCAAATGAGTTTGAAAAGCAATTCCATCTTACATATCTCTATTCAAACTTTTTCAAAATTGTACTAAAGAGTGCTACTCTAGATTAGTTTTTTTTAAAGTTTACAGGGAAGCACACTGAAAATCAATTTTTTATACACAAGGGCTCTGGTATGTCAAAGACCCTTTTTTCCCTTGAGCTGATTTGGATGTCAGATTTTCATTTGCTTTCAGTAAAAGTACCTTCATGCCATTTAAAAGCACATTCATTCATTGAAACAGATATAAAAAGACAGGTAGTTAAAAATGAAATAAAAAACCAGCCTAAGTATATCAATTCTTCATGACACAAGGCCTACTGGAAGAAGCTTCCACTCTCTTAGGCTGCTAGATAGCCTTGATGCCATTCTTATAATTTGCTTCATGCAGCATCAAGCAAAGTGGTGAAATTCAAAAAAAATTACTACTGGTTCTGTGGGCATGGCTTGGTGGATGTGGTGTGTCTTGGTGGGCATGGCAAGATACTGCAAAATCTCCATTCCCACCCCACTCTGGGGCCAGCCAAAGGTGGCATTTGCCGGTTCTCCATAACTTGTCAGAACCTGCTGGATTTCACCCCTGGTTTACCCCCACTCACTTGTGCAGCTTTCACAAGCTATAAGTTCATATAATTTTATACTTTCCCCCTTGTTACTTACGGAAATATTGTCCCCCTGTTACCTTTTGGAAATCCTGTTCAAAAACAAGCTATATATTAAATACAGCAGCAGCAGCAATAGCAGCAGTAGCAGCAGCAGCAGCAGCAGCAGCAGCATTGAGCTATATTTTACATCAAGCAAGTGGAGGCGCTGCGAGCTCAGAATTGGAAGCGAAAACCAGGCGAGAAAGGAGAACACGTACTGAAAAGGAATTTTAAAAAAACCCGAAGAATTACGGGTGAAGCCTCCTCTTGTTTTTCCGTCTCTTCTAGACAAACTCTTATTAGGAGTCCCGCCGGGGCATTTTTGATTCTTCCTCTCTAGCTAATTAAAGCGAAGTGAATGCAAGACACTCTCATCCCATCCCTACAAGCATTGCTTTTGCAAGCCTAAGACAGTTCAAAAAGGATACGAGACGGATTTCGGTGTTGTTGTTGGAGCCAAGCTCTGTTGCTGCTGCTCCTCCAATTTTCCTTTTCCAAGGACAGTTGCGAGCGCAGGTTTGGTGCTCTTCCAGCAATATGGAGCAATATGGGCGTGATAAAAACGGCACCAAGGGTCAAGACGATCCCGGCTTTGTCAATGCCATTGCAGCTTCGAGAAGCCGGCAACTCTCACATACGTCAGTGACCCCTCTCGTCCCATTTCCTGCTCCCCCTCCCCACCGAAGGAAGCTCCTGTTGCTGGTGCTATTTGCGCTCGCACCCTGCACATAGACATTCACTTTATCTAAAGCGTTAGTTAGGCGGTATGTCCTTCTTCCTCTCCCCACCGCGTCCATAGTTTCGGACTATTCGGACTTTTCAGAACTAGGAGAAGCAGTAGTTAAAGAAGGGGGCAGAGGGGATTACAGCGAAACACGCCCGCTAATGATGGCAGGGATGATCGAGACAATCGCTCCCCCCCCCCCCCCCTGTAATGAAGGAAATGAAAGAGATAATTTCCGCTAATGCCGAAACCGGAATTGGGCGGTTTACAATTTTAATCTGCGAATCAAGCTGTAGAAACTTTCCCCGCTTTTTGCTCTCCGGAAACTAACTGCATCCCTTTCCCACCGCACCCAGCTTCAGCAGTCAAGGAAATATGTACCTGAAAGTCTAGGGAGATTCTCAGTCATCCAGTTCACGGTTGTCCCAAAGGTGCTTTTTTCCCAAGGGCCAACTGAACTTTGTGGTTTTTCGACCTTTCGTTTCTCATCCAAGAAGCTTCTTCAGTAATCTTGGACTAGAAGCGTCAAAGAAAAACCAGAAAGTCCAGTTGCCTCTTGAAAAAAGCATCTTTGGGATATGTACCTGAAACTGATGGCATTTCTTGATACGTGTGTGAGAATAATATATCTGTAGAATAGTGTTTCTCAACCTTGACAATTTTAAAATGTGGGGACTTCAACTCCCAGCAATGATGACTGGGGGATGCTGGGAATTGAAGTCCTCAAAGTTGAGAAATATTAGTGCTGAGGTGGAGTTGTAGAATTCTACAACAGTCACAATTTCCTCTCTCTTCTTTGCTCCTGCAAGGGAGATTTATCAAGGCAAGGCGAGAAGGAACCACCAGCCAGTAAAGTCCAAGCCTTTGCATATCTGGATAATTTCCTCTGAATGCTTCCATTTCTGGGGCACATCAAAAATGAGCAAATGCTGCATCTCTGGGTTTACTCACCCATTTTTTGGGCAGCTAGAATAGAAGATTGTCTTACTAGGCCCTTCAGAGACAGTTGGAGTTTTCACTTCTCTGCAGGGGAACAGGCATGTTGTGTATGGTTATCTGTGCTATCCCACAAGTTGCTTGGGGATTTGGGATAGGCATAAACCTCTAGTCCTTTGTAACATTGTAGAACCAATCTTAGCAATCTTTCAGACTTGTGGACTTCTATTCCCAGAATTCTCTAGTCAGCACAGGAAATTCTGTGAATTGAAGTCCACAAGCATAAAACTTGCCAAGGTTGGACACCCCTATTGTAGAGGCTTTTCCCTCCCCACCAATTTCTAGCATCTTCTTGTGTTAGCCAACTTATCCTGTTCTGATAAATGTATAACAGTCTTTCAATTGTTTGCCACAATAAAGGCTGAATCACACTAGTACACACTACAAAGCACTGGTGAGAAAATGGCCACAAAGAGGAGACCAGAGAATAGATTTAGATATCTAAACCAATAGGTTTCCATTGCAGTTTATTGAAGATGGGCAGCTAATAAATTCAAATAAAGGTCTATTGCCCAAATAGAGTGTTAGGGAGGCATCTCTCACACAGCAGCAGTTTTTGCTGGCAAATCTGAGTTGAATGATGCAAAATTTGGGTACCTGGATATAACCCTCCTGATTTAAGAGTTTCACAAATGACTGCTGGATTGTTGGTGCCAGAAAAAGTAAGTTGATGGGTGTTTTATTGTGAGCAGTTAATGTACCACCTAGCCTTCCCCGTATTAATAAAAGGGAAGAGCTACCATAAATTGTGCTATTATCTTCTGTACATCTGTCCTGTGAAGCAAAGGCCTTTATGAAAGGGATGCTAATGTCTTTAGACCACTTCACCAGTGCCAGGCTTTCCAAATATATCTTGTTGCTATGGTTTGTCACAAGGCATACATTTGGGGGGTGGGGAACAAGATAAACCATCATTCAGGGAGGGGTTGCAGAGGATTCCAGAAGGAAAAGATTAAACGAGGAAAGGGCCAGCATCAGTGCAGAGGCTGCTCCTCATCTTCTGCTGTTAGGGTGTGTGCAATCCAACTTGTTTAATGAAGCATGAACGAGCAATTGAAGGTGAGGAAGAGGCGAAATAGGCACAGCTGCTGCTTTTTTGTTGAACGCGCGCCTCCTTATTCCTCGTGCTCCAAAATGGCACTATTCGGAGGCTAAAGAGATTCCGGAATTCCTGGCCTTGAAACGGGACAAGGCTGTTGCTCGAGAGAAAAGCCCTCTCCAAATCCTCGTTTCCAGCCGGCGGTAATCCCGAGGAAAGGAGAGTCTGGTCTTGGCTGCAGACTTACTATTTGCTCTGCGCTCTCCTCTCCAAATAACGGTGGCACTTTCAGAAGAACCTTCCTCCCCCCCCCCTCCCCAATACGCGGAGCCGCCTCCCTCCCTCGGCTCCGCGGCCGGCATTAAGGCGCGTGAGGTCTCTGGAGGGTGCGAGGCGAAAAGGTGCAAATACCAGGCTACAAAAAAAAAAAAAAGACGGGAGCCGGGGAAACTTGATTTTCCGGCCTTTCCCAGCTATACGGCGAAGGGTTTCGCTGCAACCCCTCAAGACATGAGGGGAGGTGAAGGATGCTGCTTGGAGGAGAAAGGTCGGGGCCGGGTGTGTGTGTGACACGGAGGCTTGTCTGATGAGGTCTGGAGTTCTTCGCTTTCCGCACAGACCGGCGAGCCAGCGAGCGAGTGAGCAAGCTGTTTCAGAAGCGGGCGGGCGAGCGAGCGTGCGTTCGCTCCCGCCCCACGTGAATACGAGGTTGGATTAAAATGTAGGCGCGCCAGCATACGGAGCACACAGCGCGCGTTGAGGGGGCAACCGCGGGCAAAGAGGGCTGGGAAAGAAACGCCTTGCAAGCCGGAGACTCCAGAGACAGCAGGGGGTCGCGAACGGTTGCCGAGATAGGCGGTCGCCGGTTTACAGTTGGCCATGGGACCGGGCGGGAAGCTCGGGGTGAGGTGGGGGGAATGGACGGAGGCCGTAGTCCCCTTCTGACAGCCGGGGACGTCCATGACTGAGGAAGCAGAGGGACTCACCACAAGGTGTGCCGAGTGCCGCCCGAGACTCCCATCGCGCCGGGACTAAACCGTCTTCATTCTCGTGCAGGGGAGGCTGTTTTCGCCGAACGCGCGTTTCGGCATCTCTCTCAGCCGATGCCTATATCACGTCCGGATTTGGCTCCCGGGCTGTGCCTTTTCCGTCGGCGGGGCTGCGAGGGTTTTGCAAAAGTTGCCTTTTGCACCTCTTCCTCCTCCCCCGGCCTCCCGGGCTGCTTTCCACCATGTGCGCCAACGTCGTTTACGAATGGTTGAAGACCCTGAAACTCACCCAGTACGCCGAGTCTTTTGTGGATAATGGCTATGACGACCTGGAGGTGTGCAAGCAAATCGGGGAGCCGGACCTGGATGCTATTGGAGTGTCGCTGCCCCAGCACAGGCGGCGTCTCCACGAAGCGGTGCGGAGGCTGAAGGAGGAAGACGAGACCACCGCCGGCCTCTACTTCACCTTGGAGCCGCAGCCCCCTCGCCGGGGTTCGCCGGGATCTGATAGCTACACCGGCCGCCTGCTGGAGCCGCGCGAAGCCAAGACGTGGAAGGACCCACCTCGGCAGACGCCCCCGCTGGGTCACTCTTGGGGGGCGTCGCGGAAAATGGAACTCAACTCCAAGGAGTTGATCACTTACCCCAAACTCAGACTGAAAATCATGATTAGGGATAAACTCATCCGGGACGGCATCACTCTCAGCAAGCCCCCTTATTCCAGCAAGGTAAGGTAACTGTGCCTTAAAAATCCTGTTGGCGTTGCTGGTTTTTCTCGCCGTCGTTGCTACTGTTGTCCCTTAACTCTTCTGTTTGGCTGGAGAACGCGCTGCAGAGTGAACTTTTTTTCGCTTTTCTCGCCAACTTGAGTTGCTCTTAAGTTTGTTTGTAGGTAAGCAGTGGGGTTTGCTTTGGTGTAGGAGAAGTCGTTTTCTCCTGTGTGGCGTTGAAAGAGTGATTGTGCATTCCAGTTTCAGCAGAATCCATTTCTGATGTGAAAATGGTTAAGAATGATGAATACAGGTGGACATAGTAGGTCTTATAACGGCTCAGTTCAGCTTCATTGTCTTGCACTTCCCTTGGAATATTTGTGGAAGAAGATGGCAATATGATGAAGCCAGTAATATTTCTTAGTACTTCCATTTGATTCTTGAGGGTGAAAAGTATTACAGAGTTATCTGAAGTGGAAATGTATTTATTTGTTGAGGTGTGTGAAAGTAACTGGCACAATCCATAAAGACATATTGACTTAGAAAAAAGTTAAATAATGCTTATTTCTTTACAGTTACTCTTGAACGCTTGCATCCAGTTTCTGTACATGCTTATTCACAAGTAAGTGGCACTGCAATGAAAGTGATTGCCAAGAAAGCACAGGTATCCCTCAAGTTTGTTCTTTTATGGACAAAGCACCTGTGTTAAGTGATCTAAATGAGGCACTGTATCTACTGACAATCAGTGTCAAGCTCTGAAGATTTTAAAGGAAGTGTCAAGTATTTGCAAGTCTTTTTATTTTTTACCGAATTCAATAATTGCCTTGATTTCTTAGACATTTTTAAAATCATGATTATGTACAAGGAGCAGACAATTACAGAAGTTTAATAAACTCAGTAGCACCAAGTGAGAACTTCAGGTTAATTCATTTTCATGGCAAAATTGGTTTGTGTGAGTGACAGGTAAAATCATTATCACAAACTTGTATATCTAATGTAAATCTATAATATTATAAGCTTCTCACAGATGGGCATTGTACTCCCAAAACATATATTTCACAGATGTCATGGATAATGGATATGACTAGCTAGCATACAGGAAAAAAACAGTTCTAAATGCAAATAAATGAATGAATGCAAGTGAAAATCTGAAGGAAGAAACATAATGTCACTCTGTCAAAAGAGGTATGCTGTGCTATAAACTGATATGAAATGAAATGGTGTTAAGGAAGAGCTGTGTTAGTTGTGAAATGTATGTCAGAATACTTTAGAAATAATTGTAAAAAAATATGCACAGACACACATATATAGAGCTCAGCCATGCGATCTATAGGAATATAGTACGACTACAACTGAGAATATTGTATACTACTATATTAAAAAATGAATAAAATATTTCCTTTCCTCCTAGTTTTAGACAGATCATAGCAACTCTCTGACAAGCCAAAGAGTAATAACAACCCATATTCAGGGTACCAGATGTCTAATATGAATTGGCAAATAATGGTGTGTAAACTCTCATATCCACTGTAAATGATTCATTTTCTGAAGCAATTTGCCCGTGGTGTTAGTCATAGAACTTTTTTATGGATCTGTTTGCAACCTAGGACAGAAATAGAAAAGCTGTTCCTCTATTGATAATTTAGTCTGACATTATTTTGAGAGGCACAAACGTAAAACATAAGCCTTGATAATACCTTATATTTTCCTATGGAGAATAGTTAAAAATTAGATGCTCTGTCCCAACTTTGGCAAGGAGTTATTATAATGCTGATTCTGATGAATAATATAAAGAATAATTGGCTTATATCTAACACATTTCAGACTACTGAAATTAAAATAGCTAAATGTCCTTAGTTATTTAATTATGTTCCATAGTATTTCTCATTTCTGTATTTAATATGTCTAATAATTGAAAAAAACATTCATTTATCACTTTCTTATGTAGTCAACTATTTAATTTTTATCCTGCCTTTATTACTTTATAAATAACTCAAACATTCCTAATACTTCTTTAATGAAAACTATCCCAGAATTAGTAAGAATATAAAATCATCAATTAAAAACATTTTTAAAAGTGATAGAAGAAAAAACTCACATTATAAATTTGAGCGTAATGGTTACAGTGGGCCATTAATCAGTCATCAGCATGTCAACAAAGCACGTAAATCTTAACCATTCAACGCTTAACCAAGCGCTGAATGAAAATCAAGTTAGTGATTAGTCAAGTTAATATTAATGTGAATGATGTAAATGCTATAGCTGTTGCACAGAGATATTTGTACCCAGACGACACACTGTTTAAGGAAAGTTGAAATGTTTATATGTTGAAAAATAAAAAATAAAACTTTTTATAAAAAAAAGAAAAAGAAAATCAAGTTAGTGCTTGGCACACTCTGTTTCAGATGCCAACACACAGTGGTACTATCTCAAATCACTACCAGATGTTCCAACCAGCATTAGGACAAGTTGGGATTTCCACTCCCCAGTTCTGCCACCAGGTATATAACAGCACAGACAGGTCAGATTTCCACGTCCTAAGGCTGAAAAGACTTACATGAGAAATAGCTGTTGTATAAATGTGGAACTGATATTGATCTTCAGAGCTTGGCTAGGAATCCATTGATTTGAAAAGACATGAGAAAAGAGGACTTAAACCCCTGGGCCTGTGTGCGCCCCCCTCCCCTCAAACACACACAGAGAGTATGAGATTGTTGAATATATGTATAGAGTATGTTTGGAAAGGAGTTTCAACTTGGCATGCGTTAGACAGAGACACAGACTGATTTTGTGACTGTAATCAAAATCATTCCTGGTGCTCTGATTCCAGTGAAATGCCTACCGTATTTTTCGGAGTATAAGACGCACCAAGGTTTTCAAGAGGCAAATTAAAAAAAAAAGTAGGTAGATAGAGGGAGAGAAAGAGAGAGAAATACAGTAGGTAGGTAGGGAGAGAAAGAGAGAAAGTAGATAAAGGGGGAGAGAGAGAGAGAGAGAGAGAGTAATACATTAGGTAGGTAGATAGGGAGAGAGAGTGTGTGTAGGTAGGTAGGTAGAGGGATAGAGAGAGAGAAATAGAAAGAGAGAGAAATACAGTAGATAGGTAGGGAGAGAGAGACAGAGAATAGGTAGGTTGGTAGGTAGATAGAGGGGAGGAGAGAGAAGTACAGTAGAAAGGTAGGGAGAGAGAGAGAGAGAGAGAGTAGGTAGGTAGGTAGAAAGAGGGGGGGAGATACAGTAGGTAGGTAGGGTAGGGAGAGAGAGAGACAGTAGGTAGGCAGGTAGATGTTTCCAAGTCTATTTATCCATGTGCTGGAGAAGGAAATTGCTGACAATCTGCAGCACCTAACACTGTTTCTGCTGGCACAGAATGTAATTCTCATCAATCAGTTAAAGAGCTTTCCAAAAGGGAATTTTTTTTTACTACTTTTCTTGCCACAGTTAGCTGAATCACTGCAGTTGATAAATTAATAACCTGGTTGTTAAATGGTTTTCCCATTGACTTTGCTTGTCAGAAGGTGATCATATGATCCCAGGACACAGCAAAGATCATAAATATGAACCAGTTAACAAGCATCTGAATTTTTATCACGTGGTTATGTGGATGGATGCGGTAATGGTCGTAACTGTGAAAAACGGTCATAAATACATTTTTCACTTCTGTTGTAACTTTGAACAGTCACCAAACAAACAGTTGTAAATCAAGGACTACCTTTATTCTTGGACCCAGGGTTCAAGAGAATAGTTTTATGTATGTGAATATCATCTCTGTCATTTTCTAAACTATTCTTATTGACCATGAGATGCCAGGAAAAAGGCATTTTTTTGTTTGTTTCTCAGCTGCCATCTAGTAGTCATGTAGAGTTATGCAGCTGGGGAGCAGTTGCAGGATAAGCATTGAAGGGCTGGAGAAATAATCCCTTTACAGATTTTTGTATTAAATCACAGCCTGCATGCGGCTCTGATCATCCAAAAGTGTGGAAGAGGAAAAATGGGTCTATATGGTAAAGCCATATCCATTCTAGGTTGCCTTTTAAAATAGAACAGCCTTTTTATAAAGAACATTCAATGAAAAGGAGTGAGGAATCAAAGCTTCACGGAGAAGAGTGACTACAATGAAGGGAATTCCCCTTACCAATCAGGCACAAGAAACAAGTTCTTTAATTACACATACAATTATATGCATTAAAATGAGGAGGAGTTACTCAGTTTTAGGGCTTTGGGCTCTCCAGGGAAGGTAGTTAACCAACCAATCAAAATTAATTTTTAAAACAAGCAAGTAAGGGGCTCTGACAAAGGAGGATTCTGGTTTCACCTGCAGAGAAAACATTACTGCACAACCAGTGGTGGGATTATTATTTTTTTTACTACCTGTTATATAGGCATAACTTGGTGGGCGTGGCATGGCTTGGTGGGCGTGGCAGGGGAAGGATACCCAAAGTCTCCATTCCCTCCTGATCAGCTGGGACTTGAGAAGGAAAAATATAGTCAGTCAGAGGTAGTATTTACCGGTTCTTCTAACTACTCAAAATTTCAACTACCAGTTCCCCAGAACTGGTCAGAACTCGCTGAATACCACCTCTGTGCACAACCACTGACACTTGGTACTGAGTATAGGAACAGGATGGAAGGGGTAATCCACAGGAGACATGGCAGGTCAATTTTAGCCAAACAGATTGGTGCCCCCGGATTTTCCATCATGGTATATAAGTCTAAATGCTATTGCTAGCATTTATTATAAGAACCATATTAATAAAATTTTACAAGACTGAAAATATTTCTGATCTTCCTTTCTTTTTACTGTCTGAAAATTGGGGAGTGTCTGTTTTGAAATGTTTCCCAGTCAGCCCTCTTTCTGTGGGCTGAGTTATCTTTTTACACATTGGTTGTCCAGTCTGTGGCTCTCTCTTCCAGGTGCCAAGCAATGTTCCCTCTAATTTTTTTTCAGTGTGAGCAGAAAAGTATAGTGTTTGAGCGGCATATTTTCATGCCTGAGCACCTGAATTTTTTTCACAGATGTCACCTAAGACAACAATGAAATAAGTATTATTTGAAACTCAAAGTTATGTTTATTCAAGGTACCCGCTTAATTAAAAGTGTTATATAATATCAGTATCACTTAACAAGGGTCCTGCTTAGCAACCAAAATGTTGGCTCAGAAACTCTGGCATTGAAGCATGCAAGTCTTAAAGCTGTCAAGTTACAAGACCCTTGCACCCCTAACCCTTTAGGGAAAAAAACCCCAGGGGTCTTCAAACCTGACAGCTTTAAGCCTTGTGGACTTCAACTCCCAGAATTCCTCCTCCAGTCATGTTGGCTCAGGAACTCTGGCATTGAAGCATGCAAGTCTTAAAGCTGTCAAGTTACAAGACCTTTGCACACCCTTTAGGAAAAAAAAACAGGGGTCTTCAAACCTGACAGCTTTAAGCCTTGTGGACTTCAACTCCCAGAATTCCTCCTCCAGTCATGTTGCAGCAACGTCATCTGCGTGGATTTGCTCCATCTTCAGTTTTTTTCACAGGGGGCAGGGCTGCCGCTGAAGATGCCAACGAGCCCCCGCCGCCACTAGAATAGCTGCTGCCGCCTCCTCCTCCTCCTCCAACAGCATCAACATATTTGCTGCCTAGCGCTGCAGCTGAGGTAAAGCCTCCAAAGCTCCCGCAGGCGTCCCCGCCCATGGCAGCGGCGGCGGTGCCTCCCCCTCCGCTCAGAGCACCTCAGCTGGGCTCTGGGTTACCCCTGCCGCCGCCTCCACCTCCGCCGTGCTTTTGAGAAGCCATGAGGCCTTTTTTCCTACTCCCGCCCCCTCCGCCGCCTTCCATTGGCCGCGGGAGCTAGTAGGAAGGTGGCAGAGGGGGCGGGAGCAGGAAAAAGGCCTCATGGCTTCTCAAAAGCATGGCGGAGGTGGAGGCAGCGGCAGGGGTAACCCAGAGCCCAGCTGAGATGCTCCGAGCGGAGGGGGAGGCACCGCCGCCGCTGCCATGGGTGGGGACGCCTGCGGGAGCTTTGGAGGCTTCACTTCAGCTGCAGCGTTGGTGGCAAATCCGGCAGTGCTGTTGGAGGAGGAGGAGACGGCAGCAGATATTCCCCTCAGCTTCCGGAGCCTGTGACAGAAATCACTGCGCGCAGTTAGAAACGGCTGCGCGGTGTTTTCTTGCCACATGCGCGGCCGCGCAGCTACACACCTTAGAGGGAACAGTGGTGCCAAGGTCATCACCACATATCATAATAGAACTCTAGTGTTTCTAATACACTTTTGTTTTACTTTTAATTGTTATATCATAATACAGCTTCAGCTATTGATGGACTAGTCTACTTAGGTCTTGCTTTGAATGTGCTGAGATTGTACTGTCAAATCACCAATCTTATTAGCATTATTTGTAAAGACTATTAAGATATTTCCCATTCCAATTTTGGCTTGGTAATAAATTGGTTTTGATCTGCAAAAACAGTTAGGACTAGTTAATTTGAAGAAACATGCACATCTGCCGATCATTTTTAGAGGCTCTACTTGCTATCCCACTATTAAATTCCATGGAAGATTTACCTTTGCAGCCCTTCCTAGATATTTTTTTCTCGGGATAGAGATGCTTATATTTTACTTGAAAAGCATATTTGTTTTGTCTCAGTTTGCACTGGTTTTATTTATAGAATATAACACAATAGAATACTTTATTTGGCCAAGTGTGATTAGACACTCAAAAAATTGTCTCCAGTGCAGAAGTTCTCAATATACACAGAAAGCAACAGAGTAATAGTAATCATAATACGATACCAAAAAGACGGTGTAGTAGAGAAGATGAGAAAGATAATAATACCATAGCCATATAACATGAGTAAGTATACTTACATAAAACAATTCTGTGAGGATTAAGTGTTCAGCAGGTTTGTGATGGCATGAGGGGGGAAATTGTCTCTTGTTTCTAGTTGTTTTGACATGCAATGCTGTCCTATAGTGGTATCCTGAGGGGGAGGAGTTGAAACAGTTTATGTCCAGGATGTGAGGGGTCTGTAGATATTTTCTCAGCTCTTCTTCTGACCAATGTTCCCTCTAATTTTTTTTCAGTGTGTGCGGAAAAGTATAGTATTTGAGCAGCATATTTTCATTCCTGAGCACCTGAATTTTTTTCACAGATTTTTCACAGAGCAATTGATTTATAGGATCTGAATTGGAATGGAGAAAAATGGTTTTGTGCGTCCGTGAGTGAGTTTGTGTGTGTGTGTGTTTGAGTGAGCGAGGGATCCAGTAAGGGAACTGCGCCTATTTAGGAAAGAAGGTAAATTATTGCAAACATGATCAATCGAAGATAAGTATGGGGACAGGTTGGGCGGTAGAGAGAAAATGATAAAAGAGTGGGAGAGAGGAAGAAAAAACGAGGGAAGAGAGACAGAAAGAGATAGAGAAGGACAGAGAAAGTGACAGAAGAGTGGGAAAGAGAGACAAAGAGAAAGAGGGTGAGAGAGGCAGAAAGAGACAAAGAGGAGAGAGAAGGGAGGAGAGAGAAAGAGAAGAGAGACAAAGAGAAAGAGGGTGAGAGAGACAGAAAGAGACAAAGAGGAGAGAGAAGGGAGAAGGAGAGAGAAAGTGACCGAAGAATGGAAAAGAGGGAGAGAGAAAGAGAAGAGAGACAAAGAGAAAGGATGAGAGAGACAGAGAAGAGAGGAAGAGGAAAGAGTAAGAGAGAACATCTCATTTCAACCCTGAGGTGCAAATATTCTCTTTGATTGGTAATTTTATTTGTCCATTTACTATCCAATACTCTCATTTCTCCTTAAGTTCATCGAGAATTCCCTTCTTTTTATTGAATTTATCACAATACCGTGAGAACACCTTTTTCAGCATAGCTTTACAGCTATTTAAAATATATAGTAATTTAGGTCAGGTTTTCAGAACATTAGTCTATTTATAAATCACTAAATGCAAAGAAACAGAATTCAGAAAGTTGGCTTCCCTTTTTGTAATTGCCTATTGCCTGTTTAATTTTCTACCTACATTTTTGATAACTGATATTCACGGTTGACCCAAGAAGCCCATCGTAGAAAGAAACCCTCCCTATGAACTTTGTTGGGTTTCCATGGAATGAAGTTTGATCTTTTTCTCAACCATACAGTAGCATATTCTTTCTAAGGAGGATATAATCAAGATAGTCCATAATTGCCTGTCAATCTAACAGTATGGCGATTGACAATCTCTTTATATTTCAACTCTAACTCTTTCAGTCTTAAAGGTTTGGTGAGGAGAAATCCAAAAATTCTTTTAAAGAGGAAAAAAATGCTTGCACAATTGCACCCATTGAGACATGTATATATACACAACACACAGAGAAACAAACTTAACAAAGTGCTAAGTCTGCCCACAAACTAACTAACCCACCCACCCCACCCCACCCCTCTCTCTCTCTGAGAGAGAGAGAGAGAGAGAGAGAGAGAGAGAGAGAGAGAGAGAGAGAGAGAGAGAGAGAGAGAGAGAGAGAGAGAGAGAGAGAGAGAGAGAGAGAGAGAATCCCTCCTTCCTTCAGCCCAACACTCTCGCTGGCATCCCGGATGGATGAGAGGGACTGCAGTCTGCAGAGGGTCTAGGGCAGCGAATCATTCAATGGGAAACTTGCCTCTTGGAAGGAATGACCCAACTTGGCTCCCACTTTCAATCTGCTGCCCAACGACCGAATGGAGAAGCGAAGAGACAGGAGAGACGAAGCGGGAGCTAAGCCAGATCATTCCTTCCAAGAGGCACATTTCCCATCAAATGACTCGCTGCCCTAGACTCGAGGAGACCCTCTGTAGTCCTTCTCGTCTGGTCGGGATGCCAGCAAGAGTGTTGGGCTGAAGGAAGGAGAGATACACACACTCATGCTCTCCCTCTCCCTCCCTCCCCTCCTCCTCCTTCCTCCCTCCCTCTCTCTCTCTCTCAAATGGCAAATCCGAGCAGCCGCTGCTGGGAGCCCATCCCATGCCTTCTCCCAACCCCCACACCCCTTCTCTCAGCTACTTTCTGCTTTGTGATTGCTGTCTCCAGGCTGGCTCTCCTCTCCTATTATCGTGGAAGGTGTCTCACAAAACCACTGGGCGGCAGTTGGAAACTGCTGCGCGATGTTTTGTTGCCACATGCGCGGCCGTGCACCCATGCAGCTTAGAGGGAACATTGCTTCTGACCTTTGCAATATATTGGAAGGCAGGCTGATTACGATTGTTTTTTCTACTTTTTTTCTTCTTGGAGTCTGTACTGATCCTGTTTGGTTGCTATACCAAACCAAACTGTAGTACAAATGACTCAGTAATTCTTCTGTAGAACTGTGCATTGATATAACTGTTACTCCAAATATAAGGTAATGTCAAAAATAAAAGAATAAGTCTTTCACCTTAGGGGTGTGGAAAATATTTTGGCTTTAAATTATTTGAATACAACATGTCCTCTTTCAAACATGACACCGTTAGTTCATATTTAAAGCAACGTTTTTATGTGTTTGAAACAAGATGTTTTGATCTGTTTGGAAGTGCTTTGAGCTTAAAACATATTGTTTCCAATAAGGTCAAAACAGTTCATTACAGATTTGAAATGACCATTGGCTTACCTGAAGGGTCCTTTTCTGTGCAGTGCAGGAGAGTCCAAGCAATGGGTTAAATTAGTCATGCAGCCGCGCGAGCGATTGTGGGTGCACCAAGGTACACCCACGTTACACCTATCCTCCGCGAGCTGCACTGGCTACCTATTAGTCTCTGAATCCGCTTCAAGGTGCTGGTCGCTACCTATAAAGCCCTACATGGCATTGGACCTGGGTACCTGAGAGACCGCCTCCTGCCGATTACCTCTCTCAGACCAATTAGATCGCACAGGTTGGGTCTCCTCTGGATTCCATCTGCCAGCCAATGTCGGCTGGCGACTCCCCGGGGGAGGGCCTTCTCTGTTGCAGCTCCGGCCCTCTGGAACGAGCTCCCTGTTGAGATCCAGACCCTTACTACCCTCCCGGCCTTCCGCAAAGCCACCAAGTCCTGGCTGTTCCAGCAGGCTGGGGGGAGCTGAGAAGCATCTACCTCCACGGAAATTGTGAATGTTGGTTTTGTTTTTAATATGTTGTCTTTGTCTCGTTCCCCCCCTTTCCCTTGTCTTTTGTGAGCCGCCCGGAATCCTCCGGGAGTGGGCGGCATACAAGACAAATAATAGATAGATAGATAGATAGATAGATAGATAGATAGATAGATAGATAGATAGATAGATAGATAGATAGATAGATAGTCTGGTTGCCCTAGGACTGAGGAATCTTTTTCCTTGGCCACACATCCTGATGTTGCTCAGCGCCAGATTTTTGATGAGTTCTGGAACCAGTGAAGGCTGGAAGTGTAATGATGCAATAGAGGAAAGTCCAAAGTGACATGATGGTCTTGAATCCCTGGACCCGAAAAACCAGGGTGGTTTGGACTCTCCTGCAGTACACAGAAAAGGACACTTCAGGTAAGCCAATGGTCATTTTCCTGTGTACTGCTTGGAGAGTCCAAACAGTGGGACATACCCAAGTTACATGTCACTAGGGCGGGAAGAAGGTCTGTCCTGGGATTCGGTCATGGAAACAACCCCCTGGAGAACCCGCCTGTCAAACGAAGCTTTGGCCGATGCATATATGTCCAATTTATACTTTCTGACAAAGGGCGATAGGGAAGGCTACGTAGCCTCTCTGCAGATGTCATCTATGGTGGCCTGGGTTGCCCAGGCCGCGGTGGTGGTGGCACTCCTTGTAGACTGAGCGGTGATGTGTTGAGGTACTACCCTGGACTGATATTCATATGCAGCTGCAATGCATGCTCTCAGCCACATGCCAACAGTAGAAGATGTCACCACCTTACATCAGAGGGCCTCTGATCTGCGGAACTCTGTAGTTCGCTTAATGTATGTCTGCAGGGCCCGTCTGACATCCAGCGTGTGCCATACACGTTCCCTTGGGTTGGTTGGGGCGCGGGCAGAAGTTTGGTAAAATTACTTTTTGCGCCCTATGGAACCAGGTGTTGACCTTTGGGATGAAGGCAGAGTCCAGGGGCAGTACCACTCTGTCTGGATGTATGATACAAAGGTCCTCTCAGACCGAAAGAGCCAAAAGAGCCATCCGGATGTATGATACAAAGGTCCGCTTGGACTGATATACGCCTTGCAGATGTTATTGCGACAAGAAAGGCTGTCTTTAGGGTGAGGTGTCAAAGTGAAATTGTATGTAGAGGTTCGAAAGGAACTGAAGTGAGGGCCTGCAGGACCACCGATAACTGCCAGGTGGGATAACGGTGGACCACCAGAGGGCATAAGTTGGAGGCGCCTTGAGGAAGCAGCAAACTCTTGGTATCTTGCTGAGGGGCTGGGCCGGAGTACCAGACCAAAGGGTGGATAATGCCACTATCTGACGACAAAGGGTGTTGGGTGCGAGCCCCTTGTTTAGGCCCTCTTGTAGAAAGTCCAATACACAGAAACAGGTGCTGTGACCGGATCAAGCTGGAAGTTGTTACACAACTTGGCGAAGGTGGACCAGGTGGAATTGTAAATCCTGGTCATTGAAGGATGCCTGGATGCCTGGATGGTATGTACCACCTCCTCCGATAGGCCCTCTCTCCTCAGGAGGTCCCCCTCAAGTGCCAGACGGCTAACTGGAGCCACTGGGGGTCCGGGTGGACTATGGCCCCATGGCTGAGAGAGACCTGGCCATGAGGGATACGGCATGGGCTGGACACCGACAAGCTGACGAGATCAGGCGTACCAGGACCTCCGAGGCCACATTGCCCATTATCAGGAGGATGTACTGATGTAGAATGTCCTTTTGAAAATGGTGCAGGGCGAGTCTCGCTGCCCGCAGTTCCAAGAAGTTGATGTTGCAAGCCGCCTCAGCTGAAGACCACTTGCCCTGAGTTACGCAATGTCCCATGTGCACACCCCAGCCAGCAAGGCTGGCATTTGTTGTGATGACCACTCTAGCAGGTTCCTTGAACAGATATCCCTTCAGTAGAGCTGTTGATTGCCACCACCTGAGGGACTGCTACACGGTCGGAGGAAGAAGCACTTTCCTGGTAGAGTTGTTTCTGTTGGCTCTCTGATGGGGCAGGAGGAGCCACTGCAACTTTCTGGAATGGAACCGTGCCCAAGGAATGACCAAGATGCAATTGGTCTCTCTTTTGGAGCCCCTTGGCTATGCCCTGGGAGATGGCGCGGGTGACAACTGCTTGCATGTGTGCGGATAATTAGGGTTCCTGAGCTTCTCTGGTGTCAGGCCCACCCCTGTCCTTGGAAGAGGAGGGACTCTGTTGGGCGAGGGAAAAGTCAGTAAACCTCTTGGGAATTGGCCCCACGTGAGTGGGTCCCGGCTCAGATACAAAAGAAGAAGGTAGGAGAGCCCAGGTCTGCCAGCAACCTATCCGGAGGTAAATCTTGGGACTCCACCTCCTCATCAATAACGGACAGGGGATTCCACCCTTGTGGGTGGCAGGAGGACCAGCTCAACTCAAGTAGTGGGTTGTGGGGCCTCCACTGCCGCCTGGCGCTGGGCCTTCTTGAACTGTTTTTCGAGAGCCCGCTGTTGCCGTTCGGCATCCCTGACCACCCCGTGGATGGAGCTTGGTAGGAATGACTATCTTGACTGGCCATCCTGCCCTTCCTTGCCCTCTTGCCCTTGCCTGAGGATTTCCCTGGCTAGGGGCCTGGGAGGGTCCCAGTCTACCATCAACGGAGGCGGATGGTCCAGGCTGCTCCATGGCTCGGTAGCACGATCTTCAGCCAAGTGGACCCAGACAGGTGGAATCAGGTGGTGATGGAGTCTCTGGTGGCTAGCACTGGAGCAGTTGACAGGCAGCTAGTGATGAATCTGGAAACAGTCAATGAGAGGAAGCCAAGTGGAGAAGGCTGGGGCTCTGAAAGGAGTCCAATGGAATGCCAGCCACTTAAACAGGAGGTGTGATGATGGAAATGCAGCTGTGGCTGCAAGACCAAGCAGATAAGGCAGAGAGGGTCACTGGAGTGAGAGGGTCACTGGACCCTCCCTGTGCCGGTGTATGACAAGTGACCAAGACACCAGTGCCACCCTTAAGATCATTGGGGCAGCAGTGGTCCTGCCGGAGACCGGAACAAGGGCAGCTGACCATCCTGCAGCTATCTGTGGAGCGTGGTTGAATATTTGGGAGCCGTTGGAAAAGGGCGCGAAAAAAAGCCCTTCCAAAATGGCCACCACTCCAGTATGAGAGTGAGAGGAGAGAGAAAATGGCGGCCGCAAGTTTTAGACCGGCCACACACTTCTCCGCAGCTGTGCCTTCCCAAGAGTTAATCAAGTAAAGCGCTTACTTCTGGCAGCCGCCAGAAGCCTTGCCGCCCTGCTGTGCTTTTAAAAGTGTTCTGGCAGTTCCCCTGTGCCGTCCTGAAGCGGCGCGGCGAGTGGACCACCCCTCCATGCCTACCTCCGAGTCTCTCTGGAACCGACGAACACAAGTTAAAGGGGAAAAAACAATAAAAATTCTAAAAATCAATTCTAACTAGTGGGGAGAAAACTATAGATCAAGGAAAAAGAAAAAAATTAAGGAGAGTGGAGAGTCGAAACCTGAACTAAATTAGTAGCTGGAGCTCATACAAACAGTCCCTAAACGGGCCAGACTGAGGAAAAAATCTGGCGCTAAGCAACACCAGGACGTACGGCCAAGGAAAAAGATTCCTCAGTCCTAGGGCAACCAGATTAATTTAACCCATTGCTTGGACTCTCCAAGCAGTGCACAGGAAAACTCCTGTTTCAAACTTGAAATAAAGAACTTTAGATTAAAAAAAATTAATTTGGAAATACTTTGTATACTAGTAGTTTGTACCATTTGTTAAACTGATTTACAATTTTATCTAATGCATGTTTCATCAATATTGAAGCCAGAGCTGTGAGAAATATACATAGAACTGCAACATACTTTTGAAGCCCTAGAAAGAGAGGCTTGGAGAACTGTTTATTATTAGCCTTGACAAAAGTCTGAGGACTGTGCCTGAAGTTCCTAAAAGAGCATCACACCAAAAATGTCAAGATTTATTTATTTATTCATTTATTTTATATCCCACCTTTATTATTTTTACAAATAACTCAAGATGGGAAACGTATCGAACAAATCTTGTTCTTCCTATTTTCTACACAACAACAACCATCTTGTAAGGTGAATTGGGCTGAAAGAGTGTGACTGATCCAATGTCATTCATGTGGATTTCATGGCTAAGGCAGGACTAGAACTCATGGTCTCCTGGTTTCTAGCCTGGTGCATTAACCACTAGACCAAACTCCTCTCCTCTCAATGATTTATTCCATTGAATATTTGGCAGTTCCTGAAAGAGATAGTAAGCTCCTGCTTGATAGATTTATTTGAGCAGAGCTTGTTTATCAGAGAAGCTGTGAATTGAGCTCTCACTGAGTAAAGGGTTGGACTCGGAAGTCTACTTCCAATTGATGATCCTATGAATCAGCCAAGATGAGGGAGTACAAATAATGTCCCTGGTATTTGGTTGCAACTTTTGTTGTTGTTTACTTTATTGTTAACATTTCATTAGGCATTATGGCTTCAGGAATGAATCAATACAATTAAAGGATTGTTTTTCTTCTTCTGGATGCCATATGCTAATAGGCAGATGTGGCAAGCATCTGTTTGTTTATAGTTGTGCACTGCTTTCAGCAAACTACAAAAGATTTCCAAACAAATATTAGACAAATAAGCTTTCTGTTTCAGGAATATTAAGGTAAAGTAAGAAAGAATATTTCCTTCTAAAATCTATGTGAAGAATGTAATAAATAAGAGTGATAGATATAGGCATGGTTAACAAATGTTTAGAAATTCTTTTTGTCCATCTTTTAAGAGAAACTTTACATGCATTTATATATTTAACACATTTAACCAATCTCTTACCAAAGACATTGTGATATAAGGATTATGTTGTGATTTACAATATTTTCTTTCTCTTTCTTATGTATTGTAATCTGCAATATTGCTTATTTTGGGGTGCTACTGCCATTATGTGGCAAACAGTCCAGTAATTATTGTACTTTGAATGTGCCAATAAAGTATACTTTGTTGCATCTATCTCCAATACTATTGATCCCTTATTTAAAAAGGACATATTTTTCTGTTGTATTTTCAACAATACTCTTTAAAATTAGACTTGGACTTACAACTGTTCATTTAGTGACTGTTCGAATGGTTGAAGTTACAATAGCACTGAAAAAAGTGACTTATGACCGTTTTTCACACATGACTGTCACAGCACCCCCATGGTCATGTGGTCAAAATTCATAAACTTGGCAAATGAGCCATATTTATGACGGTTGTGGTGTCCTTGGGCCATGTGATCACCTTTTGTAACCTGATAAGCAAAGTCAATGGGGAAGTCGAATTCACTTAACAACCATGTTACTAACTTCACACTTGCATTGATTCATTTAACAACCGTATTAAGAAAGGCCATAAAATGGGGCACTTTACCTCACTTTGCAACAGAAATTTTGGGCTCAATAGTGGACATAAGTTAAGGACTACCTCTTTTATCTTCCTTGTTATATAAAAGACAATGAAGATGACTTATTATAACGCATAGTATACTATAACGTAATCATATGAGTTTATAGGATTTATCAGATATGACACTAAAGTTCCATCCTATTGGTAGAAAAGGAGATCCATAATGCATAACTATGATAAACACAATGCGGTAATGTTTTAATACATAGGAACCTCAAATTTCAATTATAAACCAGTATACTTGCCAAATTATTAGTAATTGTGTACTTACTCATAATTTGACATATAATGGTTTATAATATTGCATCACTTAATTGCTCTTTTAGGGAAAAAAATCTGCCTACTGTAATTAAACTGAACAGCTAAAAAGTCTAAAAATCTTGCATGTTCAGTTAAGATTATATATCATACAATAATCATTTTTGCTCAGAGCATATGGATAATTCATAAATTTGAGTGACATCTTCATATCATTTAAAAAATAATTAATTTAAGGATACAATATATTTAAATAAAGTATATGAAAAGTGTGTTTCAGTTTAAATTTGAATACTTTTCCTGCATTGATACAATAGTGAATGAGAGAGTGTTGTCTCAGATTCATGGGATGCACTGTTTCATAAATCTACTTCTTTGAAGGGGTTCCCTTGGAGAACCATTAAAGAATCCATGGATTGAAGATGTATGAATCCCTCATACTCTATACATCAAAATTTGAGACTCTTAAAGCTTCACAGGAAAATCCTTACATTAGCCTATCTGATACTGGGTATAAAATTTGTTGGTTTTTTTTTAATGATTACTCTTTTAAAAATTGTAAAAACATGTATCAATGTAGAATTCAATGTATAATCTAAGGTAGTTGTGATTATAACAAGTGTGCAAAAGTTCTCAGTGACAGAAAGCTACTCTATAGAAAAGAAAATCCATTTATTAATAGATGTGAAATGAGAAAATGTTGAAAATATATGGTCTATCATATAAGATGAACAGCAATAATTATTAGAACTTGACTCCAAATGCTGGGTACAGAATTAAATATTCTGTAGATGTTTTATCTGACTCCCACTAAACTACAGAATATGCCAATTTAAACCTGTGATATGAAGGATATGAACTAACATGCCACTTTCCATCCAGCTGAGAAAATAAATCAGAATAGGAATCTTCTTTCAAAATTCTTCTTTATTAAAATTAATACTTAAATATAAAACTTAAAAAATTGAAAATAGAATAAGAAGACAAAATCACAGCTGTTTTTAAATGATCGCATACTCCTGAAAATATCGTCTCAGTGTCCTCAGCAGTGAAGCAGATGAAGAGATTTTATAATTTTGAAATGAAATTGAACAGCTTTCAAATGATATTGCCAACAAGTATTGTTCAAAATAAATAATGGAAGTATATCTATCACGTATATTCTGGAATGGTAAGGAAAACCACTATGCAGCATCTATTTTACTTTTTCCAGTGGAAGGTTTTTTTTGTTCACAAAATATGTCTTTTGGCTCCAGGATAACTCATGTTTTTATGTTTTTTAATGTTGTTTAGTCTTTTTGTCGATGAGAATGCTTACTAAATTACAGGTAAAACCATTAATCCAATCTAAAATATATATATACAGTTGCAAGAAAAAGTATGTGAACCCCTTGGGATTATGTGGAGTTTTGAATGAATTGGTCATAAAATGTGCTCTGAACTTCATCTAAGTCACAACAATAGAAAAACACAGTCTGCTGAAAATAATACTACACAAACATTAGATGTTGTCATGGTTTAATTGAACATAACAAGGAAACATTCACAGTGCAGGGAGGAAAAAGTATGTGAAACCTTGGACTTAATAACTGGTTGACCCTCCTTTGGCAGCAATAACCTCAACCAAACGTTTCTTGTAGTTGCAGATCAGACCTGCACAACGATCTGGAGTAATTGTGGACCACTCGTCTTCACACAACTGTTTCTGTGTAGCAATATTCTTGGGATGTCTGGTGTGAATCGCTCTCTTAAGGTCATGCCACAGCATTTCAATCGGGTTGAGGTCACGACTCTGACTGGGCCACTCCAGAGGGCGTATTCTGTGCTGTTGAAGCCATTTTTGTGTTGACTTACTTGTATGCTTTGGGTATGCTTCCTGTTGCATCACCCATCCCCTGCGGAGCTTTAGTTGGCAGACAGATGGTCGTACATTTTCCTGCAAAATGTCTTGATAAACTCTGGAATTCATTTTCCCATCAATGACAATAATCCGTCCAGGCCCTGAGGCAGCAAAGCAGCCCCAAACCATGATGCTCCCTCCGCCATGTTTTACAGTGGGGATGAGGTTTTGATGTTGGTGTGCTGGGCCTTTTGTTCTCCACACATAGTATTGTGTGTTTTTCCCAAACAACTCAATTTTGGTTTCATCTGTCCACAGTATATTTTGCCAGTAGTGCTGTGGAACATCCAGGTGCTCTTTTGCAAACTTCAAATGTGCTGCAATATTTTTTCTGGGGGACAGCAATGGCTTCCTCCATGGTGTCTTCCCATGTACTCCATTCTTGTTTAATGTTTTCCTTATTGTAGATGTGTCAACAAAAATGTTAGCATGTGCCAGAGATTTCTATAGGTATTTAGCTGACACTCTAGGATTCTTCTTTAGCTCATGAAGCATTCTGCACTGTGCTCTTGCAGTCATTTTTACAGGATGACCACACCTAGGGAGAGTAGAAAGAGTGCTAAACTTTCTCCATTTGTAGACAGTCTGTCTTACCGTGCACACATGAACATCAAGGCTTTTGGAGATACTTTTGTAACCCTTTCTAGCTTCATGCAAGTCAACAATTCTTGATCGTAGGTCTTCTGAGAGCTCTTTTCTGCGAGGCATGGTTCACATCAGACAGTGCTTCTTGAAACCAGTAAACCCACAACAGGTGTGTGTTTTTAAAAGGCAGAACAGCTGTCAGCAACACATCCAATATCATCACACTGATTGGAGTCAAGGTTGGCTCACTCCTGGCTCCAATTAGCTCTTGGAGACGTCATTAGGCTAGGGGGTCACATACTTTTTCTTCCCTGCACTGTGAATGTTTACATATTATGTGCAATTAAACCATGGCAACATCTAATGTTTGTGTAGTATTATTTTCAGCAGACTGTGTTTGTGACTTAGATGAAGTTCAGAGCACATTTTATGACCAATTCATGCAAAACTCCATGTAATCCCAAGGGGTTCACATACTTTTTCTTGCAACTGTATGTGTATGTGTGTGTGTGTGTGTGTGTGTATGTATATATGTATGTATGTATGTATATTTTTTTTTGAAAAAAGTAATTCCTGAGCTATACAAGTCTATTTTATTTCAAAGAACGTAAAGTATATTTTAATACTAAGCAAATAACTAAATGCATTGTTGACAGATGCTAGTTAGATATCTGAGCTTTTATTTCTGGACAAAAGAACATACCTATTATTCTAAAAATATAAGACAAATTAATTATCTAGAGACTTTGTGAAAAGTTTTTGCAATTAATATTATAAAATCCACATAAAAATGCAGTAGAAAATGACATTGTATAGACTATGCTACTTCAACAACAATCATAGACATAATTTTCTCCATCTGTATGAGTTTTCATGTCTTAAGACAGGGGTATCAAACTCTGTCATCACAGTGGCAGCATGTGACGTATCAGGACTTCCCCCCCTTTGCTAAACTGGGAGGGGCGGGGCCTGCATGTGGTGCATCCAGCCTGCAGGCCGTGAGCTTGACACCCGTCTTAAGAGCTAATACAATTTTCCCTCAGCATCCACACATCAGCATTTATGAATATTTGAACACAAGCAAAAAGCATATTCTTGCATCACAAATCATAATTTTATTCTGATTTTTAAAATCTATGTTAGATCTTCTAATCTATACTATACTAAAAATTATTTAAAAATTTATTGAGATGGATACATTTAATATGTGTCTCTCTTTAAGCAATGTTATTTTTGCTCATCCAGTGTACAATTCTCACAGGGGAAAATGGAATAAAGTTTCTCAAGAATGGATAAGGTCAGGTCAGGTCATTTATTTCAATTAGAAGCTCTAATTAAATTTCACTAAACTATCAAATACTAATTAGTCTATATGTAAGATGAATAGAATGTCTAATTCCTCTTGACATGTCCTATAGTTGTACAACCCTAATATTTTTTTACATTAAAAAACTCCAACTTTTATTCATTTTTAATAATTTGTTAGCCATTTTAACCATTCTTTATTGGCCATATAATTAGTATTCATTAGCTGTATAAATTTCCCATTACTGCTGCTTTTTTTTACATAGAGTAATTAGCGTGCTTTGAGCTAGAATGAAACTGCATTCACCATTGATGGTTGACTGGTAAAATTAATTTTCTCCAACTGATACATGTACCATCCTTCCCAAAAAGTTGCTCATATTAGTAATAAGAGGGTTTTTTTGGTGGAAAAGGACAGAATTCCATTTGGAATTAATTTCATTGGAATTGCAGTATGAGAATTGGAGTGAGAATCAAAAGCAGACTAATGTTATATGTATTAATCAGTTATATGATTATCTGAATTGCCAATATTAGTGACAATCATAAAAGCGTTCATGTTGTTGCATTTCAGTTCCATGGGTTTTGCATTTGAGCATTGATATGTTGTAAGGAAACTCTTTTAGAACTTTCTTCTTTGATATTTAATTAAGAATGGTAAAAGACAGTAAACAAACTCAGCCGTATTACCATTTAAATTCAGTACATTGAAAAATATGAGGATATAAATTATTCTCCCAGCAGAATGAAATGGAAAGAGCTATAAGAAAAGAAATTGCAAAAGCTGATTGGAACATAAGAAAAAGGCTTTAAGTTACAGAACACCACAGTTGGGTACAGTCTTATACCAATGTGAAGTATGAAAAAGAAGCTTGATGGAATGATAAAGTGAAAAAAAAAACCTGTTAAAAAAAGGCATGCAAGAAATTGGTGATTGAAAAAATTGAGAGATAAGTGCTGTCTAACGTACATATGGAAAAAAGATGCAAATAGTGTACTCAAAAGAAAAAGAAACAGTTGACATTAAAAGAAGCAAAGAAAATGCAGAACAAGTTTATGTAAAAATGTAAATTAAAAATTATTTCAAAAATGTGAAAAGAATGCAATTTTTATATTAATGGCATGTCGCCTGTTTCTAGACTGACCATTACAATGTTTTCCTACTTGATTATTATCTCATAAAGAAGAACCACTTCAGCTTCATCATTTAATTGTAAATTAATGTTATGTGAAGTTGCAAAATACATTTGGGATAGATTCTAAAATACAATTGGCTGTATTTAATAATATAGTGTGTACTTCCACATACCCATCTACTGTTGGAAGGGCATCAATACTCTTATACATCCTCTGGGCATCCACCAACATTTTCTTTTTTTAGATTTTGGGTTACGTACATGAAAAAGCAAAGAAGCTAGAGGCTAGGAGAAATTCCATTGTATAAGAATATTTTTATTTGAATAATATTCTACTTTCTAGTTCTACATATACAAAACACTATCACCAAACAAAATTAAAGAAATATCATGGTTGAGAAATTGATTGAATAACCAATCTAAGTTAACATGAGTAAGAATTACTCACATTTGAAACTGGATTGTGGCATTAGTTTTTATTTCAGATAAAAAAATCTCATTTTGTTCAACAACCTTTCTTTTTTAATTCCCCTCTACATCCGGAGGAATTCTGTAACATGAAACTTTGGTCCTCTTTGCCAGCATTTTGATGTTATATTTCTGGTTTTGGTCCCAGTCATAAAGAGAATGAGGAATAAAATAATTAAATAATTGAGGAAATATGTAAAATAACTGGAAAAATCTTAATAAAATCCTGATAGTTATTATCCTGACCATTTTCTGCCATTGGGTAGCTTTTTCTTCTGATACTTTCCTTAAGTTGGGAAAGAAGAATGTCATTCCTGGTTCAGCTTATTAGTTTTCTGTGCCTGAAGCAGGTGACATGTTTCTTCTTGTGAAATTTAAAGCTTCAAATGGCACAATAAATCTGTTCTAGTCTTCATAGAGGCTTATTTTTTTTATCACATTAAGATTGTGGTACAGTACATGAAGCAGAAGACTGCCAGATTTTGTTGAATTGAAGCTCTTTAGCACAGACACAGAGACTCAGTTTGCGGCAAATTTGTCAACCAAAGCCTTAAATAGACAAATGTTAAGTATCAAGCATCTGCCTCCTAGCCTTTTTATAAATCAATTTCAGCATAGGAAAGCTCATAAAATATACTAGCCTGAAAAAATGTTTACTCTCTGCTCTGCTATGGGCTAGCAAAGAAAAAATTAGAATGGTGGGTCTCCTTTTAAAACAACTTGATGAAGTTCTCTGGTGGAGAGAGGAGTTTCCTCTTTCATTATGCAAAGCATGGAAACTACATTTTGCTTCTACTTCAGAAAAATGTAGTTTGCTTATTACCGGGGGTGGGTCTCTACTGGTCCGGGTGAACTGGTAGCTCCGACTTTCAGCTTGGAACGAATTGGTTCGCTCTGACTTTGAAGTGGGCCCACCCGCCTGCCCCTGTGCTATACTCACCTATATTTCCTTTTCCGAAGCCCAGCTGATCAGTGCGGCAGAGAGAATTGCCGTACATCAGATGTTTTCCTCGCTAGCAGTAATGCTAAAGGTGAGTTTTTTGTAAACTGTGCATGCGTGTGCTGCGCGCAAGGTGTGTGATCAGTCAACCAGTTGTTAAATTGGTAGGATCCTACCCCTGCTTATAGCTGCCCTTCTCCCCCTCAAGAATCCAAACAGATCTTGAAATAATTAAGTTTTATGTACTTGCAGTGAAAACAGCTATCACTTTTAAAATTTATGTTGTACCATGTATTTCAGGAAAAAACTAATGAAAGCAAATAGTGACATTTGATTTTCACATTTCTAGTTTTCTGTCATTTTGTCATTAGTGTGATTACTTAATTATTAAATGATAGCTATCACTAAATAATTTATTGAAGTTGCACTGAGTTTTCATTTTTGAAATCTTTCATGTCCTTTTTCTAAAATACACTAGAGAAAGGACTTTAGGCAGGGGTCTGTGGACACTGTTGCATGCCAGCAACTGGTGTGTGCAAACAAGCAAAGTCCCATTTGCAGAATGTAGGCAGCATGTGAAACCATGTCCCCTCCAGTCTGGGAAAAAACATCTCTACACGGAACTGGTCCCTGGTGCCCAAAAGGTTGGGGGGGGGGCGGCTTTAGGGTACTGACATGAAACTTTGAATTGGAGTTATATCTGCATTGCTTCTGATTGTCTGTTCGCATACTCATGTTAAACATAAGCTTAAACCAAATTATTAGTGTTGCCTCTGCAATTTCAGCTTATCAAGCATTGAAGTGGAATCTAGGTCTTGCTGCCCTAATCACTTTGGAAGATAAAATAAATGTTTTCAAAGTCATTTCTGCATGACACTAATTCCCAGTGTCAAAATAACTTTGAATGCTGGTGTGAAAATTTATGGATTTCAATTAAAGCTTGTAATGCATCATAATTCTAGCTTTATATCCTGTGCAGTGCAGTATTTTGGATTTTTAATGGTTGTTGAGCAGTAACCATAAAAGTTATTCAGAATGTGCACAGTAATTATAAAGATTTGTTGTAGCATATGTATTAAAATTGATGATTTACATTTCAAAAATGCTGTGTAAGGTTGTACTCTTGATATTAGACTGCTATTAGTTATAGCCAAGTAATTTAAAATCTATGAGCATTATAAAGCTGTATTATTTATTTTTTGGTAGAGAATAATAACTCTGAAATTGATGTGATGTTAATTACAATCTTGTATATTAAAGAATATATGTGTATCATTTTGCAGGTCCTATTTTTAAATTACAGTAATTGAAAGTTAAAGTGAAGATATGGGATTTTAGTACTCGCCTTTTATACTGTAAAGTGTATTCTCTGCTCTTCTATTTGCAGTGTTAAGATTCCCTACAGAAGTCATTTCCATCACAAGCACATTTTTGATGCTTTTATCATTATGAATACCTCTTGCCCTCCAAATACTGTATCTTGCCAATATATTTTAGTTGCTTGCATAAAATGATTGTACAATGAATTAGATTTCAAAATGACTTATTATTCCATCTATGTTTTCAATCATAAGCAGGTATGATCTGTTTCTGAAGTATTTTGCAGTTGTTTGGCATGCCTTAACAGTAGGAACTATGGAAGCTATACTAGCCGATATTTGTGCATTGCTACTTCAGGCATAACTCTTAGACTTTAAGTTTGATGAAGGAAATTTGGACATTCTTACCTGCAATAATACTGTAAGAAATTCGTTTTGAATAGCCACTTGCCGAACTTTCTGTCCTTCAGTGTGTTGGATAGCATGTTCCTACAATCCCAATTAGCAGAGCCAATAGTTGTACCTATATTTGTTAAGTGTTAAAATACCTAATGCAGCTATAATTATTTCTGGACTGAAAATCAAGTATTTTATAAAATGCAAGCTAGAGAAGGTTTATATTAACTGTAGAACAAATATTATTATATGGAAGAAGTTTCAAACTTTACTTAAGAGAATATAACAACCAGGATTGCTGAAGCGTCAGTACTAATAGGAGAACGTGTCCTGGCACTTGGAAGATGTGTATAATCAGTTAATACACCTAGTACTAAAAGGATAATTATATGTCTTACCTTATTTAAAAGTAAATTAAAACAATTTTGCTCATTATAAACTATGAAAAATATTTCTTAAGGGCTAATAATCAAGTACTTACCTTCAAATTTCAAACCAGCAATAAATCTTCACTCTTCAAAAATTCAACTCCTCCTTTACTAACTAGTTACAGCAGAAGCTTCAGAAACTGGACCGAGCTACAGAAGTTGGTTTATTTTAAACATGAAAGAATATACAATATATGCAGAATATTTGCAGAATACAGGAAATAAACTCTGTGTGTGTGTGTGTGTGTGTGTGTGTGTGTGTGTGTGTGTGTGTGTGTGTGAGAAGCTTGCAAAGTTGGAAACAATTTGATATTTTTCAAATTGCAAGTTAATGAGTGGAGGTGTGGAAAGCATTTAAAAGATGTATTATTTTTTAGGGTATGTTAGAGCGAATAAAGGACTTCAAAATGGTAAAACAGCCACGTATTTTGTAAAACCTGGATGGCTGCTTTAAAAGTCATTTTCATATGACCACAGATACACACAGACTTAGAAGCAGTAGTTTGAGATAGGAGGTGATATAGTGAAATGGAAAGATAACAGCCCAAAGTCTAGCTTAGCTAGAGAACTATTTATCTCCATGTGGAAAAAAACTTCTGGCTTTTATATTGTAACATAGAAGATAAGAAATTCCATTCAAAACAGAATTATTTCAGAATAAAGATTAATTTTTAGCAGAGATAGGAAAAAGCAAGACTACAGTATCTATGATTTATTCAACCCAATGTTTTATTTGAAATGTGTATGACCATTTTATTATGGAGTCAGAAGGAAAAGGATAAGAAAGGAGTAAAGATAGTTTTATATCCTTGTATATTATAACATCCAGACACTGAAATTGTCACCTAACTTCTCAGTTTGAAACACAATAGCACAAACAACTACATTTTTTAAAGCAACTGAATATTTAATAGATGGTTGAAAGCATCTTAATGGTGTTTTGCCTTGGGATCAGAATAAAATCAATGAAGTTTAAAACTTAACACAGTATGTTTTACATATGACTCTTTGGAATGTTGATAATGCATTTGGAACACGTAGAATTAGAGAGTGATGGATTGTATCTACTTTGCATATTTACACCCTTCTGTGCTCATTCTGAACAACCATAAAATTGAATGGATTGTATTATGTTAAATAACCTGTAGCAGTCATATTTATGGCATTCTAGGCATATTTTGTGACTCTTCTGCTAGCTAGATAAAACCTGGGATGGTGTATTAAATGAAATTCTTCTGATTCCAATCAGAAAAGCATTAACTGGTTTGTTGCCATTTTTGTTCAATATTCCATTTCAGCAAGAAGCTTTTAAAATAAAAATGTCCATTTCATTAATCGACATCTGTTCTCAGATCTCCATTTGCTAAGCTTAGGCCTGTCTTTAGATATTGCTTTTCATGAATAGACAGATCTAACCATGGGAAGAAACCTCAAATCTTATCCAGCATCATCTTCTAGGAAGAGTCATCCAAAAAGAATGAACCCAGTGAAGGTTTAAAAAACAGTTAATAAGGTGATTATTTGATCCTGCAGGAAGGATTATGACTACCATCTCAAGGTTTTCAAATTGGATAACTTTGCCTTTTTTTCTTCCTTGGATGGCTCTTTCCAGATGGTGGAAGATGGTGCTGGATGAAGGACTATCAGAGAATTCATACCTACCAAGTTCAGGCAACTGCTCCTAACAGAAGTAATCAAAAAGAGCAATAAGACTTCAGTCAGTTGGTTTAAACATCAGGCAAGAAGGACTCAGAAAATTAATGATGTCTCAAGGTGTGCGGTCCTCTTTAGTTAGGAAAAAAAGAGAGAAGAAATGTTGCTACTAAATTGTTAGGATTTTGATTTTCTTTGTTCTTCAAGAGTAGTTGTAATTAAAGTCTCATTTAAGCCAGACAAAACTACCCCTCTCTTTTTTAAAATAACTGCTTATTCGGCTAGCTACTTTTTTACATGTGCTTGCTCATTCCTTTCCATTTGTTTTTACTACAAGCCAAGTGCCTACATACTGAAAATAATCTAGAAATACTGTAGACATTTAGGAAGTCCGTGTGAAAGTGGATACAAGTAGTGTTATCATTTAAAAGAAATTCCAGTATGACACTGTGAACCATTGAAAGTTCCAGTATGTCCAGCTTTAAATAAACTGTTAACAAGTCTTAGGGAAAGTCTACATGACAACATTAAGAATGTGGTAGCATTAAAGAAAAGAGGTTTATCAGTAACGTAAGAAACAAAGAAGGCTTCTTGGATATCTTTGAATTGTTGTATCATGTAAGACAAATACCAGTATACTTTTGTAGCATCTAGAACAGGGGCATCTAACTCAATTTCATTGAGGACTGCATCAGGGTTGTGTTTGACCTCGAGGGGCCAGGGTAGGGGTGGCCAGCTTGACATCACTTGTGTCATGGGTGCCTGGGGAGGCCCAAGCGCTCTGCCAGTGAAAACGGGCTCCCGAAATCCATTTTAGGATGCAACAGCCTCCTGCAACCCTCTGCCAGCAAAAATGGAGCTTGGGAGCAATGTTCCCTCTAAGCTGCGTGGGTGCGCGGCCGCGCACGTGGCAACAAAACACCGTGCAGCAGTTTCCAACTGCCGCGCAGTGGTTTTTGTGAGATGCCTTCCACAATAATAGGAGAGGAGAAGCAGCCTGGAGACAGCAATCAGTTCTAGATCCACAAGGCAGAAAGTAGCTGAGAGAAGGGGTGTGTGGGTTGGGAGAAGGCATGGGACGGGCTCCCAGCAGCGGCTGCATGGATTTCCCATTTGTGAGAGAGAGAGCGGGGAGGGAGAGGGAAAGTACGAGCGTGTGTATCCCTCCTTCCTTCAGCTCAACACTCTCGCTGGCATCCCGGCCAGATGAGAGGGACAGCAGAGGGTCTCCTCGAGTCTAGGGCAGCAAGTCATTCGATGGGAAAGTTGCCTCTTGGAAGGAATGACCAGGCTTGGCTCCCGCTTGTCTCTCCTGCCTCGTCTCTCCTGCCTCTTCGCTTCTCTGTTCGGTCGTTGGGCGACAGATCGAAAGCGAGAGCCAAGCTCTGTATTTTTGTTCTGAGAATTTCTCTGAAAATTCCTTGCCACTAACAGAATCCCAGATTCTCATGGTGCTTTAGAAATGCACATTGAACATTTTGACATGGAGGATTGTAGAATTGTGTTTTTTTCTGTTATACATCTTCTCAGTAACTTTGCAATCAATTTAAATGTTTATTCAGATAGTCCTTGTTTAGCACCCAACTCATTTAGCAACCATTTGCAATGAGAAGTTCCCTCAAGATGTCTTCCCATCAGGATTTAATTTGCACTACTGTATATCACTCAGCTAAATCTCAGTTCAAAATATGCTTTATCTCAAATAGCACTTGCATAGTAATTGGATTTTTTCCTAAATAAATGATTTTACTTAATTTACCATTTCTTGAAATAGATTTTTATCTTTTGCTAGATAATCTGTTGCAGGTCAGTTTAGCATCCTGTGGCAACCAAAATTAAAACGATTTAGTTAAATTTCTAATTAGTATATATTTTTCATATTACATTGTACTTTTTTAACTTCATGTGATTTGATTGGAAATAGAAACAATAAAGCATGTTGATTATGAAAATGGTGCTAACTGATTAGTATGATAATCCTATGATTTGATTGCAGTTTATAGTTATAAGGGCATACATCGAATAGCCAGCTGCTAACTCCCATCTGATGTTTTTAATATGGGCTCACATGATAACTGAGTTTTAGTTCAAATGATGCTAATTGTGCACCAACTGGATTTTAGAAGACAAGAATATTTAATTGATTTTAGAAATTAATTTACTTCTTCAATTATCATTTTCCTAGGAATTCCATACATGTTTTATCCTCACCTATCTTTCCTGTTTACAGTCTAAAAATACACTGCATATAGTTTTCATATTTAATAATTGATCATGTGAGTATGATTAACAGTCTGTGTTTGTTGAGATGTAAAGTTCACTGAAGTTGTGATAAGCGTGGGTTTAACGGTGCCTGTTCAAATCAAAGCCTGTTGCAATTGGCCTTTATATAGGATGTGTGCTTATAAATTTTTAAATGTGTTTTCACGATAGTGTGAAATTGGAGCAAAAATCTTTCTACAATGCATTTTAAGAATTGGAAGAGACAGATTTGAAGAAAATCTTTGAATTTATTATAAAGGTAAGAAATGCATCAGGAGAATAAATACCATTTAACTTCATGCCTGTGAGAGTTAGAGGATGTAATGGAAAATGAAACTGAGTTGGGGGTGGGGGCTACGTAGAGAATGTTCAGATAAAAGGGAGCCCACACCTGAGTAGCTGACAGAAAGAAACTTTAAAGGGATCTGGGCTAACTAATCAAGCAATAAAAAGAGGCAGTGGGAGATTTGTACTTTTAGACCGGCAAGTTTCTGTTAACCTTACAATGAAGTCGAATTAGCTCGTCTTGACATGTTTCCTGTCTAGTTTACTTGGGAGGCTGTCAGAGCTAAATTGTATTAAGCCAAACGACACACAATTAGCTCTGCCTTTCCCCTTTCCCATGAATATGTCAGTTTATACATGTATAGGTGTACTTTTTTTCCTTCACATATTTGCTTTACAAACACATATATTTCATGCTACAGCCCCCTTTTCGTTCTGCCTTTTTCACTTAACAAGAAATGTTGTTTTATTCCTTAGAGTTACAGTGATTTTAGGTTATTTTGCTTGAAAAATGCCTTTACTGTCAGACCTGGAAGCCATCTTTTATCCTTTAGACTTCAGGCCTGCTACATTTTCTACTGTGGGAAAATGGGAGGAGGGATTATATAGAGCATGGGTGCTATGTAGCCATAATAACATCTTGAGACAGTGCTGGCTCTTAAGCTTTGAAACAAAGATGAGCACTGTTTTGTCCTCGCGCTTACGACTGACAGCCGGCAACAGCCAAGCCACGCCTGATTGGCTAAGGCGTGACTGGCTGAGCGCAGGCTGTCAGACGAGCGCCTATTGGCCGCCCTGCTTGACAGCTCCATATAAATAGCTGTCAAGCAGGGCGAGGTGCTGAATCGTTACTTACCAGTTGTGTTGATTCCCCTGTTACAATAAAAGCTGCTTACCTCAGGCGCCTCCTGCCTCGTAATTCCTCGGTGTACTTCAAGCACCGCCCCCTAGAGTTGAGAACGACTAGCACATATGTGCAAGGGGAATCTTTACCATGTTGCTTGACTCCTCATTACAGAAATAAACAAACTCAGAGCTGTGTCATTTTTGTTCTTGAGCATTGTCTTTGACAGAACTTTTAAATAGTTTTGAGAAGGCATTTTTACAGTAAGGATTGGATTAGTTGTCATGCTGATACTTTCAGGCAGTAGTATTTCTTTTTGCTCTGTCACAATTAAGTTTCCGATAGGAATTCCATATGATTATTTTTACCATGTTGTCCATATTTTTTAATTGTCTGGAATTTATTTTAGAAAGTTTTTCTTCAGCATTGACTTTTCTGTGGAATTTTGAGGTCCTTGGCAAGAAAAACAAAATGCGGATGCTTGATCAGAATTCTAGATGACTCTGGACTGCTGATTAATCTGTAACATGGTTATTATTTTTCATACTAGCAAACATATCGAATTGTCTTCCCTTGAATATTTGAACCATAAAGATATTTAAAAAAACACACATCCATTACCAAAATGGATTTTTTTTCACCCATAGCGCATTTTTAAAAACAGTTGTTCTGCTTAATGGCTAAATCTTGTGTAGCATATATTGAAAAAAATGACAAAACAAACTCTTTCCTGTAATGGTTAGCAGCAGGTTGGGGAAGAAGAGGCTATTTTTGTCAAGATCTTGGTGAAGAACAAGGAATAGTTTATAACTCCATTTAAAATGATACTTACTCTGATAGGGAAAAAGATACTCAATAATGTGAATGCTGCATTTGCTATTAACATGAACTCCTGGAAATAAAAATGACAAATGCATAGAGAAGAGGCGCTGGCAATGAAGAGAAGAGATCTTGTGTAAAGAAAATTACACAATATGTTGAAAAACATACTCCTTCATTTTTCAAACGAGAAAAAAAAATTACCAGTCTTTCTGGTTTGAAAAATGAAGGAATACATTTTCACTTGAAATGGAATATGTAATGAATAGTCACTCCAGAAAAACTTCCTAAAATGTCTTATAAAAACCTGATAGGCAAATTTATCCATTTTTGAAAAAAAAACCACCAGTATTTGAGATTTACATCTCACAGCGATAGAAATGACCATTATCAAAACATCGATGTAGGCTACCCCTCCTTCACAAAAGGTGGGCTGTTTTTAATCTGTATTAGAAAAAAAAACCTGGACAAAACAGAGAAGCATTTGTCCTAAATTATAGATATCTTTGGCCGTGTTTCTTCAACAGATTATATACCTTATCAAATACTCTCATTGAACATGAAATTCCTAATATTTGAATATCAGAATACTCAGTGCTAGTTCAAAGTTCTCCTATTTGGTTTGTTATTGGCTTCACTGTATTCCCAAAGGTGATAGTGGCATTCCAGAATACAGTTAACACCAGAGCAAAATAGAATTTGGGGAGTTCTGCTCTCTCCCCACCACTTGTTGATCAGAGGTGGTATTCAGCAGGTTCTGACCAGTTCTGGAGAACCGGTAGTGGAAATTTTGAGTAGTTTGGACAACCGGTAAATACCACCTCTGACTATTCCCGCCCCATCTATTCTCTGCCTCCTAAGTCCCAGCTGATCGGGAGGGAATGGAGATTTTGCAGTAAACTTCGCCTGGAGTGGGGTGGGAATGGAGATTTTACAATATCCTTCCCGTGCCATGCCAACCCAGCCACAGCCACAGAACCGGCAGTAAAAAAAATTGAATCCCACCACTGCTGTTGATGTCCCATCATCTTCTATAGCACTAACCCTTCCATTTCATTTTACATTCCTTTATTACAGATGTAGCCCAAAAGCTATTTTTGCGTCTTTTAGCTTCCTTTGCAAATTAAAGTTCCTTTTGTGCTTTAAGCTTTCCAACTTTCTTTCTGAAAATATTAGCTTCTTGCTGGTACATCTCCTTAGGGATCGCACCAGTCTTTCATTTATTGTTTCATTTATTGTTACTTGTTCCTTTTCATTCTTTGCCTTGTCAAAGGCTCCGTATACATCCGTAGTGGTTTCCTAAGCTGCTCCCTGTTTTTTTTTCTTAATGGAATAATGAGCAATTATACTTTCTGTATTTTGTTTTTAAGACGTTCCCAAGCCCCCTACCTAGAGCTTTCTGTTTTAATTAGGACAACTAAACTGTATGCATTCTGTAATAGAAAAGGTACCAGTTTAAGTTGTTTACCAGAATGATAGCATGATGCAGAGTCCTTTCACAATTGTAGTTGAAAGCTCTTGACATATTGACATGCTTCCTTGATTTTGGGCAGGCTGCCCATTTCCTCCTGCACCAGTAGTGGTACGCAGTGAAGCAATGCATTTTCAGACTCAATCAGAGTTTCAATTGGGAACCTGAGCATCTTAGACCAAGCTAAATCCAAAAATGCTAGGGAAGTCCTGGAAACTTGGCATTCATCAAAGAATGCCAAGAAATACAGTATATTTAAACACCATTCAAAGAGACAAAAACTTAAGAAGGAAAAGAAAAGCCAACATTCTGGGATAAAATGGGATTAACACCAGACAAACAACCAGACAGAAAACAATACCTTAATCAAAGAATTACCAAGGAGAAAACCATACTCCAACCAACATAGGCAGGACAAGTTACTGTTATTAAACAGGAAGCAAATACATCAGAATATGTTTTCATAGTTGAGTGCTTTTCACTTGATGCTTATAGAGCAGACAGATTCCATCTACAGCTTTATAATGTTGTTTTGATTTTGTTTTTAAATTCTCTACATTGTAACAGCATTCAGCATCTGCTCTGTTCATTCATACATCCAGCATGGGGTTTTAAAGGTGTGTTATTTTAAAATATATTTTATATCAGCAGCTATTCATTTTAGGCACTTCTTGAGCTATTTAATTGCTTGCACACCGATGAGAGAAAAGAAGAGCAGTTAATCCCAAAGGCACTGTCTGTGTGAAGAATTAGATAGCTTTGGGAGGGTAGCAGTGCATGTAAATATTTTGTTCGATTTTTGCTAGTTGGGAATTTAAGGTTGGGGTGCTTGCAGAATTTTAAGTGCTATTCATTAGCAAAGGACTATGAAGGCTTTCCTCTTTCCAGACAATGTACCAACGAGGGAAAAACCAAATGGCCTCTGCTTTTTAATATGAAATCAAGAATGAGTGTTCCAAAAGCATACTTTAGCCTTGTGCAGTGTTTTTGAATAGTGTTTATAATTCTTTTTCAGTTCCAGAGTAATAGACTAGGTTGATTGCAGTCCTATGTGAAGAACAGTGTGGTGTACCACTTCTAAGGTCCAGTCTGTCATATGATTCAGATCAATTCTTGTGCATTTTGTTCTATCATAATGTCTGGGTTTGCATTGCAATACTTTGATCTTGGTTTTAAATATCCATAGCTTGTGCTGCTTTAGATAAAACAATACCTTCATCATTAATGAGAGACGGAGAAATGTGTGAAAGTGTATAAGATAGCATGAAGTGTATAAGACAGCATGAATTTCAAGGCACTGAGGCAATGCATCTTGAAGCATCTATTAGAATCAGCTTGCTTACACAGAGCTTGTATTATTATATTTGTAATCATATATACATACCTACCTATGTACGTACATACATACATACATACTTGCAATATATATTTGAGAAGAAAACTATACCCATCTTCAGAGTAGTTTTTACTAGTGATGCATGTTAGATCCAGTCCCACCTCAATAAGGAACAGAATACAGAATAACATAGTTGGAATACAGAATAACATAGTTGGAATAGCTCAAGCCATTTCTGACAGGTGGCTATCCAGTCTCTTCTTAAAAGCTTCCAGTGATGAAACTCCCACAATTTCTAAAGGCAAACTGTTCCATTGGTTGATTGTTCTCACTGTCAGAAAATTTCTCCTTATTTCTAAGTTGAATCTCTCCTTGACCAGTTTCCATCCATTGTTCCTTGTCTGGCCTTCAGGTGCTTTGGAAAATAGCAATAGCAATAGCAATAGCAATAGCAGTAGACTTATATACCGCTTCATAGGCCTTTCAGGCCTCTCTAAGCAGTTTACAGAGAGTCAGCATATTGCCCCCAACAATCTGGGTCCTCATTTTACCCACCTCGGAAGGATGGAAGGCTGAGTCAACCCTGAGCCGGTGAGATTTGAACCGCTGACCTGCTGATCTAGCAGTAGCCTGCAGTGCTGCATTTAACCACTGCGCCACCTTGGCTCTTAGGTTGAAAATAGGTTGAAAACAGGGTGTAATTAGGACCATGTTTCCATTCCTTCAGGATTTGTAGAGATTCTCAGTCATCCAGGTCACAGTTGTCTCAAAGGTGCTTTTTCAGGAGGCAACTGGACGTTCTTGTTTTTTCTTTGAAGACGTTTCACTTCTCATCCAAGAAGCTTCTTCAGCGCCATTCCCCACTATCCTGTCAGAGCTGAAGAAGTTTCTTGAATGCGTATGCTCATCTCATCTTGAGATACATTCATCTCAGGATGAACGTCTTTCAATTCTCCATTTAATTTTTTGGCATTGCTGAAGGTTATAGATTCTGCGAAGTGGGGAGCCATGGTACCTGCAAATGAGTAAATGAACGAAAGAAAGAAATCTTGTCACAGACCTAAAACACTGGAGGAGCAAAGAAGAAAAATGAACAATTTAATTTCAATAGCTGTTAGGTCTGATTAAAATCAGTAGTGGTCCTAAATGTGTGATATTCCCAAGTTCTTCATATTATTTTCTAAATTGTATTACTATTTGCTCCTTGCGACTAATATATCTTTATTATTTATTCACATGAACCTTTATTTTTTTAACCACATTTTCTAGTGAATATTTTCAACCATATTTCTAAAATGCAGCCATCTGTTTTAAAATAAATTCAATATTTGTTTAGCTCAACATTGTTTCTTGTTATTTATTATTACTGTAAATAATTTGTAATAATTCAAATATTTTTAGTTTCTTTATATTTAGGTTTGCCTTTTGTTCTCTTATTTACTTCTGTAGGCAGTTTCTGCCTTACACTCACTCACATACATACACCCTGCTGTTAGAGATGGTTCTGATCTTTTTTATTTCATACTTGCACATTAATACAATATATCTATATACTACTAAAACCCTTACTGTGTTTACCTGTTTGTGCATTATACTCCAACAATGTTTGAATCAAGGGACCCAAAATCGGCTAAGTTAAAGAATGTGTTAAACAATCCAGGACCAATTACTCCCATGGAATTGAAATTTCCATGATGTTCACACCAATTTTATTCACAGAAATTGTGGCTCTTTCGGTGTCCCCATAGTCATGTGATCATGATTTCTGATGCTTCCTGCCAGTTTTTCCAGGGCGCTGCTCAGGAGAGTCCAAGCAAGGTTAAATACAGCCAAACTGCCCAGAGCTGAATTGAAACTTTAAGCCATGCCTCTAGTGCTGATTATCCCCAGATTTCAATGAAGACGTGGAACTGTTGTGCGCTGAGAAGTCCAACATTGGATCAACTGGAAACACAACCGGAACAAGTCCAACTGGAACATCCAAAGAAACAAACGTGATAACAGCGGAGCCAGACCCCAGGGTGGAGTGGACTCTCCTTCACAGCACCCTGAAAACGACCCTTCAAGTAAGTCAATGGTCCTTTTCCAGGGCGCTTCTCAGGAGAGTCCAAGCAAGGGACATACACAAGCTAAATGTCACTAGAGCGGGAAGCAGAAGCAGTCAGGGTCTCTCTGCTGGAATGAATACCCTGCAGCACACACCTCCCAAAGGCCTCTTCCGCTGAAGCAAATTTGTCTAACTCGTAATTCTGCACAAACTGAGATAAGGAAGTCCATGTGGCCACTCTGCAAATCTCCTCAATAGGAGCCCGTGTCACCCAGGCCGCAGCGGTGGCAGCACTCCTGGTCGAATGCACCCTGATGTTACTGGGTACCGGTCGAGACTGAAGAACATGAGCGAGAGCAATGCAAGCCCTAAGCCATCCGCCAATCGTAGATGAGGAAACCTTCCTGCCCTGAGACGATGGCTGAAAGGAAACAAATAACGACTCCGAACGGCGAAAACTGGCTGTTGCTTGATGTAACGGCATAGCGCCCTGCGAACATCCAGCTTGTGCCAGCGCTCCTCGCAAGGATGCCTCGGGTGTGGACAGAAGTCAGGAAGGATGACCTCCTGGGCCCGGTGGAACCAGGAATTAATTTTAGGCAGGAAAGAAGGATCCAGCCGAAGGACCACCTTGTCCTGGTGAAACAAGCACAAGTCCTCACAGACAGACAAGGCAGCCAGCTCAGAGATACATCTAGCTGCGGTGATGGCAATGAGAAACATGATCTTAAAGGTGAGATGTTTCAAGCTGGCCGAACGGAGAGGCTCGAACGGCAGTTCGACCAGAGCCCATAAAACCACATTAAGGTCCCAAGTCGGGTATCTGTGAACCATCGGGGGACTCAGGTTAGACGCCCCCCTGAGAAAGCTGCGAATGGTGGGGTGACGGCCGAGAGAAGGCTGCCTCTCAGGGGCCAGGATAGTGGAGAGCGCGGCGACCTGACGGCGAAGGGTGGTAGGCACCAACCCCTTATCAAGGCGGTCTTGCAGAAAGTCCAGAATGACAGGAAGTGAAGCTGAAGAAGCTGAAGCACCTCTGGAAGAACACCAGGTAACAAAGGACCTCCAGGTGGCGTCGTAAATCTGAGTCATGGAAGGACGACGTGATGCCTGAATGGTGCGGATCACCTTGATGGAAAGGTTGTCCTTGCTTAAGAGATCCCTCTCAAGTGCCAAATGGCTAGTTGCAGCCACTGGGGCTCTGGATGAAGAAGGGCTCCCTGGCAGAGAGAAATCTCATGTGGAGGAATCCGCCACGGGTCTCGGATGGACAGACGCACCAGACTGGCAAACCAGATCCTCCTGGGCCAAAAGGCCACCAGAAGGATTTCTGCTGCCTCCGCCAGGATCCTCCTCATGACTCTGGGAAGAAGAGGCAACGGGGGAAAGGCGTAGAGCAGACCTTTTGGCCAAGGGCAGTGAAGAGCATTTACCCCCTCGGCTCTTGGGTCGTGGAACCTGGAGAAGAACCAGGGAAGATGAGAGTTGGCTGCTGTCACGAACAGATCCACCTGGGGGCAACCGAACCTCCGAACTATGTGCTGGAACAGCTGTAGGGGCAGGCACCACTCCAAGTGATCGACAGTCGCCCTGCTCAGCCAGTCTGCCTGCGTGTTCTCCATGCCGGAGATGTGCTCCGCCTGAATGGACAGCAGATGGAGCTCCGCCCACCAACCTAGGTCGTCGGCTTCCGACATCAGGGACCTGGACCGCGTGCCCCCCTGGCGGTTGATGTGCGCCTTTGTCGCGACATTGTCCATCAGTATCCTTACATGATGACCCTGAATGCCCGTCTGAAACCGAAGCAGGGCCAACCGGACCACCCTCAGCTCCAACCAGTTGATGCTGTGCGCTGCCTCAGCCGAAGACCACCTGCCCTGAGCAATCTGGTTGCGGAAGTTAGCCCTCCAACCGTATAGACTGGCATCCATCGTGATGGTGAGCTGGGTCGGCTCCTTGAAGGAGACCCCTTCTTCAGGGCTGGAGACAACCACCAACTGAGGGAGCAACGCACCTTTGCAGAGACGGGAACGAGCCGCAATGAGCTGCTCTCGTTGTCCCTTTGATAGACAGCAGGAGCCACTGGAGGGGACGAGAGTGAAGATGTGCCCACGGAACGATGAACAGGCACGATATCATCTTGCCCAGGAGCTGTGGCAGCAGAACTACCTTGGCACGAGGAGACCACCAAACCTGCCTGAGGCTCTCCATCCTCTCTGGCGACAGGAAGACTTGGCAGGTGACGGTGTCGATGATGGCCCCCAGATGCTGAAGCCTGGTCGTTGGGTGAAGATGGCTCTTTTCCAAGTTGATGGAGAAGCCGTGCAGTCTTACTGGTCGCGACCTGAGGAACGCCACCACTGCTGTGAGGACCTTGGTGAACGTCCTTGGGGCTGATGACAGGCTGAACGGCATGGCCCGGTACTGGTAGTGTTGATAGCGTAGGTGAACCTCAGGTATCTGCGGTGAGCTTTGCGGATGGGTACGTGGAGGTAGGCCTCTTTCAGATCTATGGAGGTTAAAATGTCTCCCTACCTGATGCAGCCCAGGATTGACTGGAGGGACTGTATTTTGAACCTCTGATAGGTGACATGATAATTTAGCCTCTTTAAATCTAGGATCCCCCTCCACCCTCTGGGGTTTTTGGGAACCAGAAACAGGATGGAATAGAACCCTGTCCCCTCCTGACCTGGAGGTACCGGCTCTATGACCCTGATCTCCCTGAGATGTCTTATTTCCTGTTCCATGAGGGATCTTTTGACTGGGCATGAGGGGACGGGGGACCTGATGAAATGACGGGGAGGAAGCAAGAGAAATTCTAGGGTGAGACCCAGCCGGTTCGTTTGCAACACCCACTGGTCCGACGTGACCTGCTCCCACTGGGTGTGAAACAATTGGAGCTGCCCTCCTGTGGGAGCTGACTCCCGACAGTCACTTATATTTCCTGAAGGGACAGGAGCCAGATCCCCCCCGAAAGGGGCGCCTGGAGTAATACGGCTGGCGACCCCTGTCTCGAAAGGACTGGTGGTCCTGGGACCTGTCCGTCTGCTGGTGGAACAGGCGATGCGACTGCACAGAACTCGAAGAAGGTTCCGAGTTCCGAAAGGACTGCCTCCTATAGAAATAAATGCCCTTCTTATCGGATTTCCTAGAAACCGACGGCATCACCTTCTTTTTGTCCTTATTTTCCACTAGGACAGGATCTAAGACCTCCCCAAAAAGTTTGACCCCTTTGAAAGGGGCAGACACCAACTTCCACTTGGAATGCATATCAACGTTCCAATGCCTCAGCTACAAGATACACCTGGTGGTAACATTCGAAGCCAGGGCTCGAGAAGCGAACTTAGCCGCACTGAGGGTGGCATCGGCAGTGTACTTGGTGGCCGCCATGATCTTGTTAATCTCCTGCCTCAACTTGGTATCCTTAACTGGAACCCTCACCATCAGCTTCCTCAACCAAAGGAGAGCTGTCCTGGAAAGAAAGGAAGCCGAGGCAGACGTCTTAATTGCCCATGCGGCCGCCTGGTGCGTCTTATGACAGGCATTCTCAGATTTCTTATCCTCAGCCTTAAGACCCTCTAACAAATCAGGCAGAAGCACAGATGTTGAGGTGAGGGTCGCAACCAGAGGATCGATAGGTGGCTTTTTTGCCCACTGTGATCATTCTTTTTTTTTTAAGTAAATAGAAACTGATTTATTATTCACATTTGTTTGTCACTATAATTATTTTTCTATTTATGATATATATTTTTCTTAGATGATGACAGAACCATCCAATGTTGTAAAAAATATGGTTAATCTAAAATGCAATGTTCACTCTGGTCACATCGAATTGTGCTACCTTTCTCTTAAAGGATGACCCAATAGACCACAGGGTTGTCTATTTATATTTAAATTAATAATACATGCAGCATCAGGTCCATTATTCTTCTTATGAACATAGGGTATAGTTTCAGTCCAGGTTATGTACCTTTTTCATTATGTAGTTTCATCATGACTTGATATATCTAGAGTAAGAGCGAAATAGTGGAAAAGAAATGTTTTTTCCATGCTATTCAGCCACAGTTTCCTGATCATGGTAGCCATAGCATATATTTCAAATTCAGTGTTTGAAAAGCCAAACCAGATCTCAAGCAAGAGAATTATATCATTTCCATTGCTAGTTAAAGCAAGTGGTTTTTGCTACTTTCTCCCATATTCTAATTTTGAAGGAGACAATTTTAACTTCAGGCAGCACTCCTGAAAGACATAAAATAGGATTTTGTTTTACTGTAATTTCAAGATTAGTTTGTGTTTTTGATTAGACCCAAATTAGTTTTATAGTGGAAACAACAGTTTTCTCAGATAATAAATTTCATAATTGCTTGAAATAAATTTGGGATACTATGTGCTGTTTCTGATGGGCCTTCTTAGATTTCTGTCAATATTTTTACAAATTAATCCCACTGCTTGCAAATTGATATAATTATAGCAATTAAAATATGTGGTAAGAAGATATATTCGTTAAAATAAATGACCTTATGGCTACAACAATTTGTTAATATTTTAATTTGTTTTTGAAATCACAAGGTGAAAAATTATAACAGAACAATGGACTATGTTTTATTTTACCATCACCAGAATTTTAGCTTTTTGCAAGAACATTTCCCAACCTTATTTCACTGCTGACAGAAATGAATAAACAAAGAGATTGGAAATCTGATATTAAGATATTATGACCCTGGGGATTAAGATATGGAATCACTTAATTGTTGTATGCAATGTATTGACTGGAGATGGATTAAACTGTTGGTCAGAATGTTCTTCAAAGCACCCAGTTCTAATCAGCAACTGGTTCACCTGTTAACTTTTTGCAAAATGAGATAGCTGGTAGAGATGACTTTGAAACGATCTTGATGCTTCTAATTGCAAGATTAGAGTGGAGTGCATTGCTTTCTTAGCATGAAGCACTTCATACCAGGGGCCATCTCTATAGCGTGGATACTGGAACTCTTGCTCAGAATTTGGCATGTTCCACAGTAAGATATAACTCTGAGAGGTTAGTTTCTTCATTTCATATAAGAAGTCATATATTGTAGGCAGAAATCAAAAGATGGGTTAAGCTTTAGGCATTTGACAGATTGGCAGTCCTCTCATAGCCTTGGGAGGTATCTGATCTGGGGTGACATAACAGTGTCAATCACACCATCTTCATTCCTTACTGCAGCAGAGCACGTTGCCTGCATGATGCAAAATGCCACAAGGAGACAAAGCATACCCTCTTGCCTAGCCCCAATACTTATAATTTTATAATTGCAAAAGGGGATGGTTTTGAGGGACAGGAAGAAGAATTGCTACTGGGCCAGTGGTTAGATAAAAAGAGACCCGGCTCCAGAGCTGGATAGAATGTAATGTGAGCAAAATATCTCATATTTTTGCTCCCCCTCCCCAATTCACTAAAAGATAAAAATAGGAAGAGGGAAGCTTATTCTGTTACTATTGCTTTACCATTAAGTACATGCCTTTGACTTTCTAGTCTGATCTACAATGAAGGGCTGACTGGGGATATAGCCAGAGATGCCTTGTTTAAGGACAACATATTTGGTATGGGAGGAAAAGTCAGCAAAATACCAAAATCAGGGGCTGTGGAACAACAAATCCCCAGGAAATTTCCTCACCACATACATGCAGATGATTGAGTTAGGTGGTAGTTTGGAATGTTAAACAGCTTTCTCCTGGTCATGCGACACCCCCTCCGTCAAATGGCCTATATAACCCACACTGTGTTTCTCCATAAACCAACCCAGCAAGAACAGGCAAAAGAAGAAATGCTCCAAAACATAATGCACTGGCTACATAGACAGTGCAGATACCTGGGTTAGAAAGAATTCTGGAAGCCTTGCTATGCTTGTTTTTTCTACCTTCCAGTCAAGCTTGCATCAGTGGTATTAATCAGAGTACTGCTTAGCTTCTTGAGATTAATCAATATTTGCAGCATTTTCTGTCTTATTTATTGTCACATAATAACTCACATAATTTGCAGTTGGAATTCTGGGAGTCATAATTGATTGGGAGCTCCCCAAAGTTTGATATAATATAGACAACTATACACATGTCATACATAAATAGTCCTAACACATCTGGAAGATACCAGAAAGGGGACAGGTTAATTTAGGTAATTGCATTTATTTTCAGAAATGCAACATTAATCTAAGCACAAAATCATTAGCAATTCATGTTGGTGATTGTTATCAAAATCATTAGTGCTGATTGTCATTATCAATATTTTAAAATGATTATTCATGACTTTTTGTCCTAGAAATCAAGCCTTAGAACTATCTTTTACATATAAATGTATTGCTTTATGTAAATATTTTATGCTGCTTTTCAGGATGCTCAAAACAACTTAGGAAATATGATCAGAATTTGTTGTTTAAAGAAGATTATTTTCCTTTATCAGGCCCAGGGCATTGAACAGCAATATCTTCTTCCTGAACATGTTTTGAGGTTGCTTTTGATGAGAAGATATATCTTATTCCTAAATCTAGACTTGCCTGGATTTGCAGAGCAGGCATGCCCATTTGCTCTGCCAAGTACTCGCTCAACATTACTTGAACTTTATCTCCTCCATTAGCGTGTTCCATTCCTTTCCTTCATTTTCCTTTACTTGGGTCCCATAAATTCTAAGAATTTTCATCTATGGTTTGCCACCAAGCTACTGTCCACTGTCACAATAATATATACTCTTATTTTCTTACTTGGTTGTCCCATTTTGTCCCAATCAGATTCTGGCAAATGCAGCAGTAGCAGTATAATCTCCAAAAACTGTCCACTCCAATCTTCACAGCAACTAGATGGCATGTTGCCACTCTTCTTTGGGCACTGGTAGAGATGGAAGTTGGGTGCAGGATGTCGGTTTTCCCCATTGCTCTTTGCCATCCTTGGACCTCCTCAGTTGGTTCCACAAGAAGCCTCTGTTTCAAACCCCTTCAGCTTTTTGCTTTTGATCCCTAGTGATCAACTGTTGGAGAGGGTAGGATAGGTTTAGTAAATAAAAATGTCAAAGATCCCTGTAAAACTCACAAAGGAGTGAAAAACAAGATGACAGCGTATGAGACCTACCCACAAAGGTGTCATTGCTAACTTAGTCAGTTCTCTCCTGTGAGTCAAACAGATCAACTCATCCCACCAGAATAGAAGATCAAGAAGAGCAAAGAAAATGAAGGCTTCTTTCTTTAGGGCAAACAATAGTCTGGACAATGCCTAATTACACTGAAAGCATAGCTTTCCCTTAGGCAATGACCCTAGTGGGGATCTAAGCAGAAACCTGTGCTAAAACCTCTTTGTTTAATTTGCATTGTGATGTGTGAGGCTTTTATTAAAGCAACCAGAGTGAATTTGTAAGAAGAAAAGACAAGCACTTTTTCCAATTCTGTTTGATTTCTGTTTCTCTCTTTTGAGTCTAGAGATGGAGAAGCCAGGAGGATGAAGCATTAAGGGCCTCGAATAGCTCCCAGTTCTTTTGAAAGTGATAATCTAAAACTGTAGACCTGTGAATCCTATGCCACTGAATTTAAATCAAAGCTCCATCCAATGTGACAGAACTTATTTCTGAGTAAGCATAAGCTAAATTGGGCCACAGAGGTAAATTGGACTCTGGACATCTAAAACAGAAAGTGAAAGAGACATTTGCTCTTCCCCTCCAACCCTTTGTCTATCTTGATTTGCAATAACTAGTTGCCCTGCAGTCTTGAGAGATTTTTTTCAGCTGCACTTTTTGCATTTTTACAGCAGCTGCATGGCCTCTTTCAAAAAGGCCTGTAGGAGGAAAAGAGGCGAAAAATAGCACTTTTCTTTCCAGCTGTTTCTGTGGCTGTTGGAAATTTGCTAAATCTAAATGGGTTGAAATAAATGGTTGAATATAGTATTTTTATAACCTTCTGGTAGAATTTGTATTAGAAAGAAAGATACTTTCCTGTTCAGTCTAGCTGTAACTCCTTGGTTGAGGAAGGCTGCTCCCATAGTGGGAAGTACCTGTGGCTTAAAAGTTTATAATATCTGAAAAAAACAGTTTGCACAGAACACTTAAGTCATAGCATGGTTGAGTTTGTGTGAAATTCTAATTGGATCAAAGATTAGACTGTGATTACTACAGAGCTAATCGTTCTTACCCATAGTTGTTTCCAGCTTGGTCATGGTCCATATGTTATATGAACCTGGTGAGGTGACTTAACTTATGGTTTACTTGTGGGTCTGCTTTGGCCATACAGCTGGGAAATTGGAATTAAAAAATAGAATTATATTGTTTTCAAGATCTCTATTCTCCTTCTCTTCTCATTCCCGACTGTTAGGTTGAAATGTGAAAACTGATAGGGAGGTTCACACAAACCTCCTGCATGTTGGCTCCTAATCAATTGGGCTATCTTTTTGTAAGATTCTTCTTTGCAAAAATTAAGAAAAACTGAACATCTTCCAGCAGACTTACCCCAAAAGGGCCTGAGATATTGGCTACCACATGCTTAAGACTTTTATTCATTGCTTACTATAAACCAAGGTTATATACTGTAGAAAAGATTCTTGCCTCTTAAAATCTCCCTGCATAAGGTACAAGTGGTACTCGACTTGATTGCTAAGCAACTGTTTGAAGTTACAGTGGAGTTGCCCAGGGCTACTTATGACCCCCTTATGGTCATTTAATCACATTTTGGGCGCTCAGCAATTGGTCCACATTCAGCAGTAACATTATCAATACCATTTAGACTTATATACCACTCCATAGAGCTTTACAACACTCTCTCAATGGTTTACAATTTAAGTATTATTTGTATGTTGCCCCCAACAATCGGGGTCTACATTTTACTGACTTTGGAAGCATGGAAGGCTGAGCCAACCTTGAGTCCCATCAGGATCGAACTCCAGGCTGTGGGCAGAGTTGCCTGCAATACTGCATTTTAACCACTGTGCCACCAGGGTTCCTTTACAGCCATTTGCAGTGTCCTGCAGTCATAATGACCATGATTTACAATGGTTTTGGCCGAAAACCAGCATTTACTTCTGGTTTCTGCAAAAAAACACCCATTTGGGACAATTGATTTGCTTAAAAAATGCTATTGTCACTTAATGACTATGTTCACTTAATGACCACCACAAAAAAGGCAAGGTCGTATGGTGAGTCATATAACAACCAGCATGACTTACAACCAGAGGTGGTATTCAGTAGGTTCTGATCAGTTCTAGAGAACTGGTAGAGGAAATTTTGAGTAGTTTAGAGAACCGGTAAATACCACTTCTGACTGCCCCCACCACCATCTATTCTCTGTCTCCTGAGTCCCAGCTGATCGGGAGGAATTGGGGATTTTGCAGTATCCTTCCCCTGGAGTGGGGTGAGAATGGAGATTTTACAGTTTTCTTCCCCTGCCACGTCCACCAAGCCACGCCCACCAAGTCATGCCATGCTCACCAAGCCACGCTCACAGAACCGGGAGTTAAAACATTTGAATCCCACCACTGCTTACAACTATAATTCCAGGATCAAATACTGTCATAAGTCGAGGACTATCTGTATTCTACTTTTCATTATTTTGTACAAACTTTAATTAAATGTACTTAAATATTTTTTTAAAAACTATGAATAAGAATAAAAATACTACTAGATGTCCCTTTCAGTTAAAATCTACAAGTTAAACATAGTTTGATTCCCTAAATAATGTCAGTTTCATTGCAGATTTCTAGGACTAAGAGAGACTTTCGAAATATGTACTTATCAGATAATCAACCTTCTATTTGGCTGCTTGTACGTTGTAGCTCTTTTCTTTTCCATACATATTTATTTATGTGTTAGCTTCTTAATAAATTACTTCTGAAAGAACTATTTATTACTTTGTTTCTGTACAGGACCTTGTACATGAGCTCTCCATTTGGGTTTCCAGCTCAGATGCAATCAACATGATTAATATTATGATATGAGTATAACTGAAAGTCAAGCATTTGAAGTTAGGACTTAAGGGAATCTGTTTTTAAAAGAGCTGTTTCATTGATTTATTCTTTACCAGTTTACCCAGCTGGCCTGAGTTCCTGAGTTTCATTCAGTGGTCAATCTAATACACGCAATAAATCATTCCATTTTCTCTTAATTCTTTTTATGCTTGTCAAACTTATTTCTACAGGGATATTTGTTATTGCAAGAACAGTGATGAAATGCATTTATCGACTACACTCACAAGTCTCTAAGTATGTGCTTGTCTTCACTTACCAGCACGATAATGAGATATAGGAAAGGTATTTTTGAAATAATCCTTGCATCGGTTTTCTTTAACCAGTTCTGAAATTTTCAATTCCAGAATATTGACAAAGTCAACAAAGATCATTTTTCATAGTATGGCATTTCATTTATTTTGTTTATATATAGGTGATGGTATAAAATATTCTACAGTATGTTGTAGGGAAAAAACACTCTTCCTTGTCGTTTTAGAGTTATTTTCCTTGTTAACTTACAGTACATGGTAATACATTATGTTATGTTGGTTTATTAGCGCACTGATGCTAGTACAATAGTAGTGACTTCATTCAATGTTTTGCATTTTCCCAATAGGATTTTGCCTTTGCCAACCACACTCTTCATTGTTTGCAAAATGCTTTCTTTCTATTTGAAATTTCTATTGTTCTCCTATAGCTCCAGTGGGAGGGGCTACAACCGGGTTTGTGTCAGCCTGATTGGTCCAGAGACTTAGGGATTTTTCTTTAACATCACCTCCTTTCCCTCCTGGTTCCCAGTTTCCCTCAGTCTTTTGGTCCAATCACTTGGCTCCAAACGAGATTTTGTGAATTTCAGTGATCTAGAGAGAGTAAATTGGCTGTTTGAAATTGGACATTTTAAATTATAAGTAAATTCCTTTATTGTCTGGCGCTCGGCTAGAGGGGGCGGTCAAGCCTTTGAGAGCTGAGGCACGCCTAGTGGCTCCGCAGCCTCTGGAGGGGGGGTCGTTTCCCTCCGCGCTCGGCGGAGATGATACTTTCCGACATTCTGAGGCGACTGCGGCTTGTGTGCGACGCCTGCAGCTGTCGGGAACCTTACTGCAGCCACGCTCTTTGTAGCTGCCGTTTTCTTCGCTGTCAGTCCCCCGGCAGGTCAGAGAGAGATCGTGTGGCGCGAGGAACATGCGCCGCCATTTGGCTGCAGCACAGAGACTTGCGGAGGCCGGGGGAAGCTGGGAGGAGGAGCTCGTGTGGTGTGGCCTTAAAACGCTGCTCCAGACGACGTGTGGGTCGGAGAGTCCGGGCTCGTAGCAAGGCTAATCCCCTCAGAGCCATTGCTTGCAGGCCTCATCTTCTCCATGTGGCGGGCAGCCATTTTGAAGTGGCCATTTTGCAGCAGCCATTTTGCAGCAGTCTCGTGGGCCGGAAGATACTGGGCCATCGGCAAGGCCTTGGGAGGCAAGCCCTACATACTACAGAGAGGCACTGAGGCCTGAAGACACGTGAGTGAGGCATGGCCTTGACTAATCCGGACAGGGCCCAGGGGGATCTGGTGGAGGAAGCCCAGGGCGGGCTTAGGCCCAGAGCGGCATCGGCCAGGCCCACTTCTGATCAACGTCCTTCCAGGGCTGCAGCCAGGGATGAGTCCAGGAGGCAGAAGGCCCTGGAGAAACAGGTGACCAGGGCTGAGAAGCTGGCTCAGGCTTGTAGGCCTGAATCTCCCACAAGATCCAGATCCCCCATCGCAGCCAGGTCCCAGGCCTCTGGTTCTGGTCCTTCATCTCCCTCCATCTCTCCTGTCAGGAACAGGAGGGAGGTGACTTCCCCTTCCCCTTCCATCTCGCCCAGAACTTATAGAAGGGGGCTGGAGGATCCAAGGGAGGGGGGGTCTTGGGATTTCCTCCCAGCTCCACAGCTGGCTCCTAGGGGACTTCCTTCATGGGGTCCTTCAGATGAGGAACTGGAAGAATTGGATCAGTTGCCAGATAATATTAGGAGACTCATCTCGATAGTCTCCTAGGCTCAAAGGGCATTTCTTCTGGCATGGGTCAGAGAGATAACACACATGAGGGCCCTAGGCCTTCATCAGAAGCCAGGCGGAGGTCCTCCTTTTCCGCCAGCATGACAGTGCTAGACCTCCTTCCCCTTCAGTGGTCAGCGAGGTCTCCATCTTGGGGGAGGCTGCAGACCCTGACCTGGGGTTCTCAGTGGATGAGGATGCTGCACCCTCTGAGGCTCCTGCCTTTCTGGGGCTCTTCCTCCCCGGCTTTCAAGCCTATGCTACACAAGGCCAAAAAGACTACTCAGATAGGCATGGGGGCTCCCCCGGTCTCCCAACACAGGGATCCAAATTTGGCTATGTTTATTAACTCCAATATGGACAAGGAGGAGGTTCCTGCCCCCCCCCTCTTCCTTGAGGTGGTACAAAATCAGTGGGCAAGACATTCATCCTTACCCAACCCGGGAGGTAATGATAAGCGGTACTACAATATGGAGCAGGTTTTTGCCAAGGCCTTGCAACTTCCTATGGTAGATGTCCCAGTCGCCCTGTTAGCCAATGCCTCCACGGTGGTCTCTGGGGACGTGGCAGATAAGTTGAAGCCAGAGGACAAGCGTGCGAAGGTCACCTTGCGTAAAAACTTCAATGCTTCTGCCTGGGCCATTAAAGTGGCCGCGACAGCGTCGTACTTCAACCGCACGACAGTCATGTGGCTTCGCTAGCTTCAGGATCGTATCCCGATCCAGGATGAGTGCCTTCATCAGGACCTCACCAAGATCATATCTGCCATACAATTTTTGCTGATGCCACCCTGGATTCCATTAAATTCGCGTCAAGAGCCCTTTCCACCTTTGTGACGGCCAGGAGGCTCCTTTGGCTCAGCAATTGGCAGATGGACAATAAGTCGAAATGGAATTTGGCGGCAGTTCCATTCTTGGGCCCCAACCTTTTGGGGGCATTCCTTGACCCCATCCTGGTCGAGAATAGGGACAAAAAGAAGGTCCTTCCCTCGAACACCAAGAAGCTGGACGGACGGCCGTCTTCCCACCATAGACCCTCTTCCTCTTTCAGGGGTCCTGGCCATGATTACCATCAACAAAGGTATGCTCCATACAGGTATGACAGGCAGAACCAATGGCCGTTTTATCAGGATAGAAACAGGTACCAAGGTCAGTCCAGGAGGCCCTTTTTTGGGGGGTGCTCCTTCCGCAGGGGGAAATGACTCAAACCCGAGTCTCCTCATCGGCGGCCACCTGGCATCCTTCGCAGACCAATGGGATTAGATAACGTCAGATGCCTGGGTCAGGTCGACGGTCAGGGAGGGTCTCCGGCTGGAGTTTCTCTCCCCTCCCCTGATGCTCTTTCGGATGTTCCTGCCCTCCAGGGATCTGGAAAAGTGGTGCCTAATGCTTTTAGCAATCCAACACCTGCTGGACATTCGGGCGGTCGAACCGGTTCCCATGGAGGAACGGGGACAAGGTGTCTACTCGAACCTATTTGTCATTCCCAAGAGCTCCGGGGGGATGGAGAGCAATTCTGGACTTGAAATGCCTGAACTCCTACTTGGTTTACAGGCGATTCAAGATGTCATCCCTCAAGTCCATCATGCTGGGGATCCGGTGGGGCGACTTCATGGCATCCATAGATTTGACGGAAACATACCTGCACATTCCAATTCGGCAGTCTCACCGCAAATTTCTCTGCTTCTCTCATGGGGATTGTCATTTGCAGTACAGGGCTCTTCCCTTTGGTCTAGCCTCAGCCCCCCTGAATGTTCACGAAGGTCCTAGTGGCGATGGCGGCTCACCTGCACTCCCAATGGTGAGGCTCCATTGTTACTTGGACGACATGCTCGTTCTGGCCCAGTCCCACACGCAGGCGACCTCAGACCTACAGTTCACCATCCAGTCATTGCAGTCCCTGGGGTTCTCCATCAACTTCCCCAAGAGTCACCCCTTCCCTTCGATGAAGATCCTGCACTTGGGCACAGTGATAGACTTGATGACGGGCCTGGTGCGCCTCTCACCAGAACGTCTCTCAAGCCTACAGGCCTTGGCACGACACGTCCACGCAAGTCGGTCAGCTTCCATCCTGACGTTGGCACAGCTGTTGGGCAAGATGGTATCGTACATATGGATCGTGCTGTGGGCCCGCCTGCACTGCAGGATGCTGCAGTGGGCGCTCATCCCGTATCAGCGGCAACGGTTGAACAACTCCCCAGTCTTCATCTGCCTCTCACCAGAACTGCGCTCGTCCCTCAAGTGGTGGTTGTCCCCGTCCTTGAACTGCGGGGCCAAATTCTGGGAGCCGGACCGCATCTCCATAACAACGGATGCCAGTCTGTTCGGCTGGGGGGCAATGATGGGGTCCAGCCTGGCGCAAGCTCGATGGTCAAAGTCTGATCTGCACCACAATATCAATTGGTTGGAGTTGAAGGCAGCCCACCTAGCATTGCTTCACTTTCAGGACTCCATTCTCAATTGACATGTTCTCCTCTTGATGGACAACATGGCAGCCAAGGCCCACATAAATCGCCAAGGGGGGACCCATTCCAGGAGCCTGTGGCTGGAGGCTCACAGGCTCGGACTTTGGGCGGAGAGGAACCTGTCATCCATCCTCTCGGTACATATCTCAGGCGTGGCCAATCACCAGGCAGACTGGCTAAGCCGAATGACGGTGGATCATGGCGAATGGCAGCTGGATCCAGAGATGATCTACAGGATCTGCCTCCAATTCGGCGATCCTCGGGTGGACTTGCTTGCCAGCCCAAGCAACGCCCAGCTTCCCTGCTTCTTTTCCCGCTTTCCTGCACGCAACGCGGAAGGCACCGGCCTTTTCTATGCTTTCCCCCCCATTCCTCTCATCCAGGAGACCCTGAGGAAGATAGTGTTGGAGGGGGCTCATGTCATCCTGGTAGCTCCCTACTGGCTGTGACGGCCTTGGTTTGTGGACCTGGTCCTGCTGTCCATATCTCCCCCTTGGAGGATTCCCTGGGAGGAAGTTGCCCTGTGTCAAGGGATCCTGGTCCATCCGGAGCCCCAGTGGCTCCAGCTGACTGCCTGGCACTTGAATGGCACCTGCTGAGGGATGCCAGTCTCTCGGCCAAGGTCATCTCCACCATCGAGGCTGCCAGGCATCCATCTACCACTCAAATCTACAATTCGACATGGTCGGCGTTCGTTTCGTGGTGTGGTAGGTTCCAGATTACGCCGGCCTCTGCCTCGGTTACTCAGGTCCTGGAATTTTTACAACATGGTCTGGACCGTGATCTATCCCACAGCACCTTGCGGAGACAGGCGGTGGCCCTTTTCTCAGTTCTGGCAGGGGAGGGTTCTGGGAGATTAGCGCAATCGCCCTTGGTTAAACGATTCCTGAAAGGGGCGGGTAATGTGTCCCCCTCCGGTACATAAGTTCCCCATGTGGCACCTTCCCCTATTTCTTAGGGCTCTTATGGGGGGCCCCTTCGAGCCTCTGAGGATGGTCCACCTCAGGTTCCTGACTCTGAAACTCATTTTTCTAGTGGCTGTAACTTCGGCTAGACGCATTTCCGAGTTGGGCGCTCTGTCGTCCAAGGAGGACTTGTGTCAGTTCCATCAGGACAGGGTCGTCCTAAGGCTTGACCCGACCGTCTTCCCGAAGGTCAATTCCCTTTTCCACAGGTGTCAGGAGGTTATTCTTCCCAACTTCTGTCCCTCTCCGGCTCATGAGAGGAGGATTCTGTGGCACCGCCTGGATGTACGCCACGCCCTACGCATCTACCTCAGATGTACGTCCACATTTAGGGGGTGATGTTAAAGAAAAATCCCTCAGTCTCTGGACCAATCAGGCAGTCACAAACCCGGTTGTAGCCCCTCCCACCTACGCTACAGAGAATAGACGTTCAGGTAAGGACCAACGTTCTATTACTGTCTTATTGTTACCAACCTTACTATGGAGCCAATGCAGTATGAATAGCAATACTGAAATATTTTAACAAATAATAATTCTGTGATGTTTTGGGGTCTTTTCCACTTAGCTCATTCAAATCATTGTTTTATTTTTGTTTTGTATTTTTTATTAGGTCAGGATAGTGTTCTTTATCTGAGTTTCAGGGTAACTATTCATAAAGATCACAATGATAGTGTGTATCTAGTGATTAAGTCCTTAGGCTAGAAAGCAGGTGATCCTGAGTTCTAGTCCCACCTTAGCCACGAAAGCCAGCTAGGTAATTTTGGGCTAGTCACTTTCTCATAGCTCAACCCACTTCACAGGGCTGTTGTTGTGGGGCAAATAGGAGGGGGAAGGAGTATTAAGTATGTTTGCTACCTTGAGTTACATGTAAAAATAATAAAGACAAGATACAAATAAATAAAATAAATAAATAACTATAACCCTCTCATCTGGAAGTGAACTGATTCAATGTAGTTTGCTTGTAGAATGTCAAAAAATGTAAATATATTTCAATAATTAGCTATGATGGGAAAATAAATTTTCTAGATTTGTGATGTTAATTTAAAAGGGAGCGCTTCTCCAGATTAGCATTAGTTTTTTAAGGGGAAATTCTGGGAATTAGAAAAGACAAAGATATGTAGATCTTTTCTTTGCAGGTCTGTAAAGCAAAGGAAAACCGAAGTAGGTGTTATGCACAGTTATAGTTTCACTTAGGAACCGCTTCACTTAACAACCAAGTTGTTGGTCCTGATTGTAGTCACTAAAAGAGGACTTACCTGTATCTCTTTCATATATTTTTGAAAAATGTTGTCCCTCTTTCTGCAAGAATTGAAATAGAAATAATTTTGATTAGCACAAGGGCTGGTCTTATTTTTCCCCAATTGAAGTGTTTCACCGAAAGGTATAAGCAAGTTGATTCAATAGCTAAACAGCCTCTGTTGGTAGTTTTCTTCTGTACTTTTTCTCCTAGAAATTTCTGATATTGAAAGTAATCATTTACAGGGTGAAAGAAGGAACTTTTGAATATTTCTTTCTGACCTTGAAATTAAGATTTGGAATATCCTTCAACTCCTATAGTGTTGTCCTGAGATCCAGAAGACCAGCGATAGTATTGCAGTCTTGGGTATGAAAATAAAATAATCATTATATGCTCTAGATATAGAAATATTATAAAATCATTGCAAAATAAAATAATCACTGGCATAATCTACAGCAGCACTTCTGTAACACAATTCTATGTGGAATTGCATATTCTATTTAAATGTAAATGTTTCTTGGGTTGCTTCGCTTGTTGGATATGTTATAATTAAACATTAATTTCTTTTTATCTCTGATAAAAGATAAATCTATCTTTATGCCTTTATCCTGATAAGAGGGTAGGCACTATAACAAGCTTTCATCCAATTTTATCAAGCTTGAGTATATGCTGTATCTTTGCTAGAATGCTATAATTGATAATTCAAGATTCCCTGGTCACTGGCTGTTCATATTTGATATACTGTACTGTACTTGGTAAGGTGAAATAAAAATTCCAGTCCAGCAAAAAAAAAAAAAGTTCAGTTTTGACTAAGATCCAAATAGTTAAGCAATTAGTTGTACAAGTCAAAAAAGTTTTGATCAAATTTATTTTAACAACAGCTGTCATGTCACATAGCAAATTGCTTTTGAAAATAAGATGTTATAATATGATCTCGTTCAAAGAAGGTACATGAAAAAAAAAACCTTTAGAGAAAACCTATTACATAGACATACACCCAGCATAGTATTTTCTTGTTTGGCATAATTGCTACAATGCATTATTTCAATACATTAAGTTTATTGAAAACCCACAGAATAGAAACAACCTGAAATTGGTTTTTAATTGTAAGCTCTTTTGCCATATTCAGTTATGGTGAGCCTTCTGATAATATTAAGTGATGAGTATCAATTCTCAGCTTTACATGATTTGGGAAATAAATGTGCACCTTATGCCTATTCCAATATAGACATACAGAATAGAATAGAATAGAATAGAATAGAATAGAATAGAATAGAATAGAATAGAAAATAGAATTCTTTATTGGCCAAGTGTGATTGGACACAAGGAATTTGTCTTTGGTGTATATGCTCTCAGTGTACATAAAAGGGGGAAAAAGAGAGAAAATACATTCATCGAGAATCTTAAGATACAACACTTAGACATAGTCATACTAATAAGCAAACAAATCATACTAGGAAACAACAGAACAATATAAATTGTAAAAATACAAGCACCATGGTTATAGTCATAAGTGGGAGGAAATAGGTATTATGAAGGGTGAGAAGAATAATAGTAATACAGCCTTAGTAAATAGTTTGACAGTGTTGTGGGAATTAGTAGTTTAGCAGAGTGGTGGCATTCAGGAAAAAACTGTCCTTGTGTTTAGTTCTGGTGTGCAGTGCCCTATAGCGTTGTTTTGAGGGTAGAAGTTGAAACAATTTATGTCCAGGATGTGAGGGGTCTGTAGATATTTTCATAGCCCTCTTTTTCATTGGTGTGGTATACAGGTCCTCAAGTTACAGATACAAATATTGCATATATTGTTGAAGTATGGTTTGTGATTCAGACAGGCTTGTGTGTATATTTAGTTTTTCTGGATAAAAATAGTTTGAATGTATCATCTGTTTTTAACAGCTGTTTATTAAACAAATCAAAATCAGTGGTGCTTTCAAAATGATCTCTAAACAGACCTTAAAACTACAGTAGTTATGTTCACATTACTATATGAACAAACCACAGACTACCATTTAACTTATTGTAATGTGTGAGCCAAGCCATAATATAATCCTTAGATCCAGTTTTCATGGAAGTGCTTGATATTCCTCTATCTATACAACAGAAGAAGACTAAATTAGAGTATTAATCTCGAGTACATTAGCAAATTCTAGTAGGTTACTGTACTTTCTTATTAGGATTTTCTTATTATTACATTGTAAGGTTCCAGCAGTTTTCCCTGAGCCACTGAGAGGCCAAAGGGAGAGACTCGAGATGAGGCTTGCAAAAAGTATCAGCTTTTATTTATGGCCATAGCAAAAGCTGTGTGACAAAACTATATCCCAAGCATACAAACAAATGCATGTAAGGAATAGCCACACCCTGCAAGAGGGGCTCAGAGTATTATATACATTTTAGGCAGATGGAAACAAAGTTTATCCAATCAGAGACAAAGGTTTGTTACCAACATGATCTTTAAAGTGTTCTTTTGTTCAAGCTCCTGTCTCTGTCTCCCTTATCTGTGGAGTATTCCTATAGTCTTGTATAGCGGGTGGCTGCTCCCCTTTGCCAAGTTGTTTTTCGGCAGAATGCTTTAAGGATTTATGAGCCAGGAAAACTGCCTAGTTTGGTTCCTTTATCTATGCAGCCTGTGTAAAAGTTTCTCTATGTTTTCAAGAATGTCCCTAGCTTTGAAGTCAAGAATAGAAGCGAGACACAGCAGTGAGATAACATTTGCAGTCCAGTATTAAGGTTACAATTTGCTAGGCTAGAAAACAACTAATTTCTGACAGTATACAATAATATAAACAGAAGCAAATATTGATTCATGTTGATTCATATACTCCTTCAACATATTACTTTCTTTGGGAGTCAAATTTTTGCTACAATAAAAATATTCTCTGCTCCTGCTTTACCAAATTCAAAATTATTGAACTATCACTTCTGGTCTACATTATCAATCAGTGTACAAAGATTTCAATTTTTAAGTGAATTCTACATCCTGGTGATGCATTATTCCTTTTTCTTTTACCACAGAACTTCATAATCTAACTTAGTATTGCAATTCTGAGAACTTTTTAGGAGAAATGCTGTGAGATTGCCTTAATGTGTGTTTGTGATGAAGCACTCATCTAGAGACTCTTGTCTGAACCAAATATGAGAGTTACAGAAATTCAGAGAAGGGCATTAGTTAGTGAAACTGTATCACTATATGTCACACAAATTAAGGCTATAGCAGTGAATTCCACCCACACAAGTACATTGTGAATTCAAACTGATGATTTTACATGAATAAGGAATTGTACCTCCATAGCCTGTGGAGAGAGGCCAGATATATCAGTTCTTGCTCATGCTAAAATGGACTGCATCAGCAATCTATGTATAGCCAATGTTATGGAATGCAGGTTTTGTAAAAAATAAAAAATAAAAAAAGTCATATTGAGTAAGTATGAAATTCAAGGTTCATTAGCGTGAAACCAGAGAACTGAATTATTACCTCCCTATTGTCTTAGGTTTAATGAAGAATGCTAAATGCTGATGGATGCTACAAAAAATTCAGCTGTTGTTGGCCTGAGATAGTTTGGAAAGCTCAGAGGCAACAATTCTAGGGGTCATCCCTTCTACTATAAGTAACTATTCACAAACTGACTTACTGGCCCTTGCTACTATAGACCAAGATGGTCCATAATTATTTGCATCATTTAGGAATCTTCTCTGATACCAAACCAGACTCTAAATATCATCCTCACATATTGATGATGAACATTTATGAATGTATGCTGATCCTGTCACACCAGAAGCTGGATTTTGCAGTATTGCCACTGCTAGATATCCTGATGCTGGTGGGTCCCCTGGCTCAGCTATTTATAGGCTGATCTAATACAAAATGCATGTTTGGTTGTCTGGGATTCTAAACTAGTTTTTGTATTAAGCTGGGTGTAGAAAGGTGGCGAACTAAACTAATATGTTATCAGAAGGATTTAAGGCAGAGCTGTCTAACATGCGGCCTGTGGGCTGGATGCTGGCCACCCCCATGTCCAGTTTAGCAAAGGGGGAAAAAGTCACGATACGTCACATGATGATGCAAGTTTGACACCCCTGATTTAACGCATTCAAAAGCTTCTCACAAAAGGTATCTCTTCTGGGGAAATTGTGTATAACTGACAGATCTTACAAATGGATTCTAATGCAGAAGAGGATATAGTAAATTTTTACATACCGGTATATATGATGTTGAAACATAATGAATTAAAACATAATATCCCCATTGCTTGTTTCTTCTTTCCCAATTTTCATTTTTCTGCAACTGTGAAATAATTAAGCATAATGTAGAAAGACTGCATAGTTGTCATGGAGTTGTCTTTTTATGTTTAAGAGACAAAGGCCATGACCACTTTTAAAAACTGTTTTGCAACAGCATTCTCCTTTCACGAAGGGTGTTATAAGTCAGCTTATAATAGTTTGTTTCCAAATAATGATGTTAATTACACAGATGGGCATTTAGAAAGTCAGCATTTTCTCAGCTATAAGGTTGATGACTTTCTTTAGCATTAATTAAAAGGGGTATTAATGCAAACAATTAAATTCTTTTCTAACAGCACATCTGTCTAATTAATTAATCTATTAATTAATTAATCGGTGAGCTTTCCAGATGTCTAGTGAGATAAGGTCCCTTGAACAACATAGTGACTGGTCTTTTCTTTAAAAATAAATCTGTAATTAAGTTACCTTTTTATATCTGGGTTGTAAGTACTTCATATATTTTAATTTACAATATGCACATTATTTTTGAGCAAAATTTATTATTATGGTTACCCTTTACATATTAGTGCCATGCTTGTAAATTGATAATGTTATGATAAATTGTAGGGAAGTCAGATATGCTTTTTCCTTCTTTTGGAAAATAATTTGCAAAAAAGTAATACATCATATGAAATGTTGTATTTTGGTTTTGTTTTGTTTTTAAATTCCAACCCATAGAATAGAAGTGATCATTTAATTAAATCTATTAGTGTTAGAATTATTTCATATGCTAAAGTCATTTTTAAGAATTGTATAGGTTTTCTAATTAAAATACATGGCAGAGATGGAACATTAGCTACATTATTCTACACATTATGCTTATAATCTTCTGTAGTTTTAGAACTTTCTTGCTTCTTTATGGATAATTCAAACATCAGGAAGAATTATTCCTACAATATAATCCAACTTTAGGCTTTCACTTAGTTCGTGCGTCCCATTTTCTCTGTCCATGTGATATTCAAACTCATAAAACTGGGATTTCTTAAACTATGATTAGAAAGAACAAAATAATTTAATCCTATGTATAGTAACTTCATATTCACCTGTTCTGAGAATGTTGAAAGAACCGATCTAATCAACTTTCCCTCGTTCCCCTATTAGATCTTAGCCACATCAGTCTGATGCAGATAAGAAACTTCTCAGTGGAATATGCCTTTGTTTCATCTTCTTAATACCCACCAGATGTGTTGGGACAGCAGTTCCCTGAGTTCTCAGTCAAAGTCCGTGTGGGGTTAGGAATTATACAGGTTACAATTGCATCACATCTGGAAGGTGATGAAGTGGGGAAGGTTGTCTTCGGTAATGAGAAAGTAATAGTGCTCATACTGTTGATTTAATTTTCCCTTTTCTCAAGGACTTACATAATGGTCTCTATCAATTGTAAATATGATTTATAATAGCCCATATATTTTTACAGATATTAAACTTGTTAAACATTTGAAATTCTGCAGCTATTAAGCTCAAGTAAATTACTGGTTTTGAATAGATGTATATATATATAGTAAGTAACAGAAATGCTATCTATTTGATATGAAGAATTGAATTGATTTGGATGAGTTAGCAATTTGATTCAATAAATAGTAGGGATCTAATTCAAATGATCTTAGTCAATTCAGTTGGTTCTGTCAGCCTTTTGAGGTAGAATGAATCTAGATACAGACTTCACAAGAATGCTGGAATTCTACTTTATTGATATAGATGAAAGTAACGATTGTGAAAGCTTGATTGTGTTTATTCTTCCTTTTATATTTTAGGGACCAAAGGTAGAGTCTGTTTTAGTTTCTTTTTCTTGTTTCCTAGATTTAAAATATATTTTTCTAACTGTCACGAGTCATCTTTTTTCCACTCATCTTCAAAATCACCTTTGTGGCTCACTGTCTTTGATTCTGAAATTTAAAAGTTACTTAGGAATACCAGGCTATAAACTTGTGTATAATTACATCATTGGAAATATGGCAGAATTGGTCTTTCAAAAAATATAAAGCAAATGCATTAGAACTTTAAATTTTTAAAGGATTAAATTTGTGGTTTGGAAATACTTAAGCAGGAATTCTATTCTTCATTTCCTGCTTTTAAGCTTTCAACTTGTTAAGGCAATTCTGGACTTAATGGATATTCAAATCAAATCACTTAATGACTTAAAGGATATTTGCCATGATTCTGTTGAATGGAAAAAGCTCTTCTTTTTCAGTACTCTATCTAACTTGCCTAAGGATGGGACAAGTTGTATTGTATAAATTTCTAAAATTATTTTAAAATTATTAAAACATATTGAATATTGAAATTACTGAGTGAACAATGAATAAATAAATGAAATAAGGTAGCCAATATCTTTAGAAGACCTTGTTTGAAACCAATCTTTTTGGCCCTTAGTTACTTTGCATGTAGAAGAACTAATTCTACTTTATTCTATGGCTATATTAACAGAATCTTGCAATTTTGAAAATACAAGTCTTGACACCACCATGAACTTCTTGATCTCTTAGGACTGATCCTTCCTAAATTTCTTTATCTTATGTTAAATTTTTGGAAGCTCCTGACTCTCTTATCTGATTGTTTCTTAAGCACCATCTCTTCCTCTTGTTTCCCAAAGTCACCCCCTCATCCATTACAGCAGGGGTCCCCAGCTCCCAGTTGATGGACCCGCACTGGTCTGTGACATGCCATAAATCAGTCTGTAAAGACAAGTGAAGCCCCATCCACAGGATGAAGGCAGCAGACAAAACCACACCCACTCCAGTCTGTGGAAAACCTCTGTTTGCGAACTGGTCCTTGTTGCCGAAAGGTTGGAGGCTGCTGCGTTAACGATAGAAGGCCTGCTAAAGTTATTTTTAAAAGATTCTTAGTATTTACTATAAATCTATCAGTTAGATACAGACATATTATTAAAAGTAGGAAACAGCTCCCAAATTAAAAAAAACAAAAACACAACCCAACCCCAAACAAACACTTTTTCATGATGATTTTGGTGTGTTTTATCTTCCCTTATTGTAAGATTAAATACCACAGTGACTTATATGGGAAATGAATATGTAGTTTAAATTAATAGTCTCTGAAGCTGGATGATATTTCATTTACTATAGTATGGCTCAGGAAAAAAATTACTTAAAATTTAATTACAAATTAACTGTTATTTGCTCTTAAAATTCTTCACTGGCTTTGATGATAAAATGAGATCCAGCATATAATTAATTGGGCTGATCATAATGATCTGTAAACCTATTAGATATGCTGCCTGAAAATTAAGAGTGTTATAATCTGGTTTATCTGGGGGACCACAAATTGGAGAAGATTGCATTCTGTAGCTGGTAAGATCTGTTAAAATTAATCTGTTATTCTTAATGAGATTGTCATTGAACTACAAATCTATACTGTTAGTTAAATCAGTCATCTGTTAGATGCGAACAAACATTAAACAAGAAACCAGCAGAAGAGGTGAATTTTGACATACAGTTTTGGTCGCCACAACGTAAAAAATATATTGAGAGTCTAGAAAGAGCACAGGGAAGAGCAACAAAGGTGATTAGGGACTGGCAGTTAAAACATAGGAAAAACGATTGCAGAAATTGTGTATGTCTAGTTTAATGAAAAGAAAGACTAGGGTGATATGATAGCAGTGTTCCAGTGGTGGGTTGCAGGCGGTACGCCCCAGTATGGGTGTACCGGAGCCTGCCTGGAGCACTGGGTACCGTTCCAGTACGATGCTCCGGAAGGCCCACCCGCCCGCCCGAGCTCCTTACCTGTTCTTTAAAGCCTTCTGTGCTTCTGCGCATGGTGCATACAGTGCTTGCGCGACACTCCGGTGAGCAGCTGGAGCATCGCAGAGGCTTGCGGAAACGTCGCTGGCAGCTACAACACATGCGCATGCCCCACACATGTGCACACATGCTATGCGTGTCCATGTGGGCAATGCCAGGCCCATTCCAACCACACTGGTTGGAACGGGACTGCAGTGTTCCAATATCTAAGGGGCTGCCACAAACAAGAGGGAGTCAACCTATTCTTCAAAGTACCTGAAGGGCAGGTCAAGAAGCAACAGATGGAAACCAAGCAAGGAGAGAAACACTAAGGTGAAATTTCCTGACAGTTGTAATAATTAATCAGTGGAACGACTTGCATCCAGAAGTTGTGTGTGCTTCAACATTGGAAGTTTTTAAGAACAGATTGGACAACCAGCAATCTTACCTTTCTTTGTTACTGTTAAACAGATTTTTGGGGGGATGGTAGGGAACTTGCTGCCCCAATATAGTTTGCAAGATAAATACTAAAGCAACAATCAGAAATGTTAGACTGCTGACTAATAAAATTGAACGTTATCTTTAAAAAATGCCCTCTTCCTTTCAATATTTTTAAACTAATCTGTCAGTAAAATGTGAAAAGTACAATGTTGTTTTTCAAAGTTTCATGATATCAATAATTGTTCAATTATTTATTAGAACAACAATTGTAAGGCAGTTGAAATCATTGAGATTTTAGAGATTTAGAGATTTATTAACATTTGTAGGCCGCCCTTTTCCCTGAGGGGACTCAGGGCGGCTCACATAAAATCAGGGAGGGGGAATACAAAACAATGACGTAGACACATATAGTAAAAATAATAAGCAACATGCATTCATCATTCGGGAGGGGCGGCTATCCTTGTCCCCAGGCCTGACGGGCTAGCCAGTTCTTAAGGGCTGTGCGGAAGGCCTGGACGGTGGCGAGAGTACGAATCTCCACGGGGAGTTCGTTCCAAAGGGTCGGGGCTACTACTGAGAAGGCCCTCCTCCTTGTGGTTGCCAGACGGCACTGGCTGGCCGATGGAATACGGAGGAGGCCCAACCTGTGAGATCTAATCGGTCGCAGGGAGGTAATTGGCAGAAGGCGGTCTCTCAAGTATCCAGATCCACTACCATGCAGGGCTTTATGGGTGATTAATAGCACCTTGAAGCGCATCCGGAGATCGACAGGTAGCCAGCGCAGCTCGCGGAGGATAGGTGTTATGTGGGTGAACCGAGGTGCACCCACAATCACTCGCGCGGCCGCGTTCTGTACTAGCTGAAGTCGCCGGATGCTCTTCAAGGGCAGCCCCATGTAGAGCACATTGCAGTATTCCAGCCTAGAGGTCACAAGGGCCCGGGTGACTGTTGTGAGTGCCTCCCGATTCAGGTAGGGTCGCAACTGGCGCACCAGGCGAACCTGGGCGAATGCCCCCCTGGTCACAGCCGTCAGGTGGTGGTCAAACGATAGCTGTGGATCCAGGAGGACTCCCAAGTTGCGGACCCTCTCTGAGGGGTATAGGATTTGACCCCCCAGCCTGAGTGATGGAATATTGGTCGGATCTTTGGGAGGAAAACACAACAGCCACTCGGTCTTTTCTGGGTTGAGCACAAGCTTGTTAACCCTCATCCAGTCCATAACGGCCTCAAGGCCTCGGTTCATCACGTCTGCCGCTTCATTGAGTTGGCACGGGGCGGACAGATACAACTGGGTATCGTCCGCATATTGATGGTATCTGATCCCGTGCCTACGGATGATCTCTCCCAGCGGTTTCATGTAGATGTTGAATAGTAGGGGGGATAAGACCGAGCCCTGAGGCACCCCATATGTTAGGGGCCTAGGGGACGATCTCTGCCCCCCCACTAACACCGACTGCGACCTGTCCGAGAGGTAGGAGGAGAACCACCGCAACACAGTGCCTCCCACTCCCACCTCCCGCAGTCGTCGCAGAAGGATACCATGGTCGATGGTATCGAAAGCCGCTGAGAGGTCAAGGAGGACCAGGATGGAGGAATGTCCTCCATCTCTGGCTCTCCAGAGATCATCGGTCAATGCGACCAAAGCGGTTTCTGTGCTGTAACCGGGTCTGAAGCCTGACTGGAAGGGGTCAAGATAGTTTGCTTCCTCCAAGGACCGTTGGAGCTGGAAGGCCACCACCTTCTCAACAACCTTCCCAAGAAAGGGAAGGTTGGAGACTGGGCGATAGTTATTAAGAACAGCTGGATCCAGAGATGGCTTCTTTAGGAGGGGTCTCACCACCGCCGCTTTCAATGCGGTGGGGAAGTTCCCTTCCCGAAGAGAGGCGGTCACAACCGCCTGGATCCAGCCTCGTGTCACCTCACTGCTGTTAGTAGCCAGCCATGAGGGACACGGGTCCAGTACGCAGGTGGAGGCACTTACAGCCCTCATGGCCTTGTCCACATCCCCGGGGGTAACATCCTGAAACTCAACCCAGAGATGTTCTACTTGATCCTCTTGTGCCTCGGCTGGAACTGCGGTGATGGAGTCCAAGTCCGACCGAAACCGAGCAATTTTGTCCGCTAAGAATTGGGCATAATCCTCAGCTCTGCCCTGCAAGGGTTCCCCCGCTTCCCTTTTATTTAATAGGGAGCGGGTTATCCTAAACAGGGCGGCTGGGCGGGACTCAGCGGACGCAACCAAGGTGGCAATGTGAGATCTTTTCGCTGCCCTAAGTGCCCTGGTGTATTCCTTGGTGCAGGTGGTTACCATTGCTCGGTTCGATTCGGACTTATCGGACCTCCATCGGTGCTCTAGGCATCTCCTCCGGCGCTTCATCTCCCGGAGTTCCTCGGTGAACCAAGGAGGTCTCCGGGATCCGCCGCCTCGGAGGGGCCGTAGTGGCGCAATCCGGTCGAGGGCCTCCGATGCTGCCGAGTGCCAAGCAGCAACCAGAGTCTCTACCGGACTGTGGGAGAAAGTATCAGGAATAACCCCAAGCTCCTTCTGGAACCTTAACGGTTCCATAAGTCGCCTGGGGCGGAACCACCTGGTCGGTTCCTCCTCCCTACAGTGGGGGTTTGGCCTCCGGAAGTCGAGCCTCAGTAGGCAGTGGTCTGACCACGACAGGGGTATGATGTCGTTACCCCTCAGACCAAGATCACAAATCCACTGCTCCGAGAGGAATACGAGGTCGAGCATGTGACCCGCCGAATGGGTTGGGCCCCGAATTACTTGGGTCAAGCCCATGGCTGTCATGGAAGCCATGAACTCCTGCGCCCCATCAGAGTTTTCACCGAGCGACGGCAAATTAAAGTCCCCCAGGACCATCAACCTAGGGAACTCAATTGCCAGCTCGGCTACCGACTCGAGGAGCGAGGGGAGGGCTGCTGCAACGTTGTTGGGCATAGTATCTAAACCTGTTGAGTTGTACATTCACTACTTGGGTTTATATTTTAATAATAATTGAAACAGAAACCTACCTAGCAAGATGAGATTATAACTTAAAACAAAAGTACTCAGAAGGAACCAGTCACGTTTGAAAATGCTTTGTTTCCTTTTTTTTTCACCTTTAAAAAAAACATTTGCAGTGCTTTTAACCTCAGTAGCTCAGGGAGGTCTCACAGATGAAATATAATAACAGAGGGCCCTTAGTCAATCTCTTACCTTTATACAACAGCAAAAAGACAAAATAACACCACTAGAAATATGACAAATTATAGTTGCAATGTATAAATTACAAAGCAAAGGCATAAAAATAATATTGGAGGATTGGAAAACTTTGGTATTAAATATTATGGATGTTTAGCTAAAACAGGATATGAGGACTTAATGTTAATGGAGGATTTTATAAATAAGTAAATGAAATGCCAGCATGTGGTTATGGATTGAATCTTGGTATACTTAAGGATGAAGGATGTTTAAATAACTGTAGTCAAATAAAAGTGGAGGTATGATTGTTGAAAGAAATGTCCTTCTGGGTTCAGCTCCAAGTGGGGAAGAAGACACTGGAGACATGGAGGCTGCTTGGAAAGATGGTTTATTGTTGGACAGGGCCACATGGCTTGAGCCCTGACCAGAAAAGGTGATCACATGCTTTGATGTAGGTGGAGAAGGGCTGAGGAAGGGGCTTGCTAGGCTTTTTATACCCTGTTTAGTCCCATCTCTCTGTTTCCTGTTCCTGTGTAAGAAATGTATTCTGATTGGTTGTCAGACTCCCATGGTGCCATGCAGGGGGCTACTCTCTAGGCTGTTTTGAATCCATAGATGAGTTCTCAGATGCCATGTGGAGAGTTGAGTAATATCTCTTCCCCCTACAGCTGTAGGTCTTTATTATGTAAAGTGGGCTAGCCTGGCCTTCTCAATGGCCTATTGACAAAGTGTGGATGGGCAGGAAGCTACAGGCAACTATTCTGTCTTTTAAAGCATGTTTCTTTCTTTTCACATCCACAGAGAAATATTTCTCTGAAAATGAAATTTTCAGAGAAATATTTCTCTGAAAAAATGAAATATCCTAGGAAAAGGCAGAATATTTCACAGAGAAATATTCTGCCTTTTCCTAGGATATTTCATTTTTCTGGGAGAGGGCTGGATGATAACTTCCCACATGATGATGTCAATATAGTAAATATTTGAGTTAAGATATTTGAACTAATTTGAATTAATATGAATTATATTTGATGACGGTGGAAGAGATGCATAAAAGCTTTTTGTAACCAGCTGATATACTTTTTACAATATATGTTTGTTTTGAAAATAAATAAATAAATAAAAAATAATTAAAAAAATAATATTTGCAGATTTATAGAAGGAGTTTCTCAAAAGAACTTCACTGTTAAACTTGCTATAATTTGCAATATTTTTACATTGTCATAGACTCAACAGCAGTGTATTTTATATCATATGAATCTATTTCTGCATCATATTTATTTTGAATTCTTTCCTAAGAAATAAAGAACTTAATAGATCTGTTAAATCAGCCATTGATGATGCATACATAAACTTCCTATACATTTTAAGTTCACTTTAATTTGATTTTAATAAAATTAAATAAAATTGTGAACAACAAATGTTTCAACAACTTAAACTATCTGAGAAAACATACTTGATTTTTCTCATTGAAAAAAAAACTGGCATTATAATGTCTATAAAAAAAAAATAGAAATGAGTTACAGAGTCCTTTGTAGATTTATACCTGTTCGGACCCGGCCTTTGCAGAAGCAAAAAACAGACTCCTAGCAAAGAAAACCCCCTCTTTAATTACACCTTGGGAATTAACTGCATTCACTAACGGAAAGTCCAGGCTAGAATCCTGCAAGGAATTAACTGAAGCAATAGTTCTTATCAGCTTGTTAAGATAAATGCAAGGCGGTGAGCTCCCATTAAATCAAAGAAATAAACAGACCTCAGTTCGGGCAAGGCAGTCATTGTCCTACGAAACATATAAGGAGCAAACTTTCTAGAGATGCGAATGGTTGTCTATTACAACCACCCCTTCCTTTTCCTCCTATTTATTCCCCAGCCAGGGAGTATGCATGTTTGCTTTGCTTCCCGAGCTGACTCGTTGTCCTCTGTTGTTCACCTCTCTATCTGCTCTTCTATCTGTTCTACGCATACCCACATGTGGATCAGACCCCAGCTGTTCTTCCTCCTTACTCATCTCTGACTCCAAATGCAGCTGCTTCTCTGGTGGCTGGGAAATGCCGGACAGCCCTGGCTCATTCTCTGTGTCTGACATTGAGCATCCATCAGAGTCTTCCCCAACCTCCTCATCATACCAGTCTGCCTCCAGCTCCACTGGCAGCTGCCGGGCCACAACAATACCATCCTTATAGATATTATCACATTAACTATCTGCCTTCTATTCATTGACCTACATTCAGCATTACTGAAATGAAATTCTCTAATTTTTCATCTACTTCCCCTGATTTCCTCACGTACCTTAACTCTGCTTTAAAGGAGCTTCATCTGGGGGAGAGATTTCCAGGAGCACAGGAGGAAAGGAAAATTTTCCATTGACAAGTGCCATTCTAACAATATATGGATGCAATTATGCCAGGCTTCCAAGAACTTTCTAGCATTTTTGGACTTGGCTCAGTCTAGGCCAAAAACTACAGCAGTCCTGAGTATCAGAAAAAAGAAAAAGATCATATGTACAGCATCTTCCAACAAAATGGATATCAACACCACTTCATCAAAAAGTCAAAAAGTCTCTGACCATTCAGAGCCAAGGTGGCGCAGTGGTTAAAAGCAGCACTGCAGGCTACTGCTAGATCAGCAGGTCAGCGGTTCAAATCTCACCGGCTCAGGGTTGACTCAGCCTTCCATCCTTCCGAGGTGGGTAAAATGAGGACCCAGATTGTTGGGGGCAATATGCTGACTCTCTGTAAACCGCTTAGAGAGGCCTGAAAGGCCTATGAAGCGGTATATAAGTCTACTGCTATTGCTATTGCTATTCAACCCAATATAGCACAACCAATACAAGTTGTGAAAAGAATAACACTGCCATGCATTAAAAACCTCTCAGAATCCACCTACTATTAGAACCACATGATATCACCATAGTATATAAACCAACGAAAACCCTTCAAAACATTGTAAATAAACCAAAAGTCCCAGCAGCCCAAGAAGAAAAACTAGGAGTCATCTACAACATACAGTGTAAGGACTGTAACAGTCACTATGTAAGACAGACAGACAAGGCTAGTAAATGAAGATATGAAGATATAATGAAAACTCCTTAACTCTACAACACATTGACTGACTTAACCATAGTTTTAACTGGGAAACTGTAAGCATCCTAGACCAAGCGAAGTCCAAAAATGCTGGAGAATTCCTGGAAGCTTGGCACTCAGATAAATCAGCCATCAAAAGCACGTAGACATAAACATCTGCATATTATTGAAAAGAGACAATCAAAAAGCTGAAAAGGAATCAAGACTGAAACATCTCCTTACCAGCAATCAACAGATGAGCAGAAATTAATACCAAGATTAACAGACCAACAATTAAGAAGCAAATATTCCCCAATCAAGGAATTGCCAAACAATAGCAATAGCAGTTAGACTTATATATCGCTTCATAGGGCTTTCAGCCCTCTCTAAGCGGTTTACAGAGTCAGCATATTGCCCCCAAGAACAATCCGGGTCCCCATTTTACCCACCTCGGAAGGATGGAAGGCTGAGTCAACCCTGAGCCGATGAGATTTGAATAGCTGAACTGCCGAACTAGCAGTCAGCTCAAGTAGCCTGCAGTACAGCACTCTAAGCATTGCGCCAGCTCGGCTCCTTACAAACAAGCTAACAGTAAACAACAGTGAAGTCAAGGAACCACCAAGATCCCTCCCACCAACACTGATAAGGCAAGTCACTAGAATACAAAATTAGAGTAAACTCCATTTCCTACTAGCACTAATGATGTTACATAGTTTTGTAATGAAATATTTGCAAGAAAACAGTCAAGCTAAGAGAGCACCAAGGACTCATTGCCAATAATTATGTTCAGATTTGTAGTGATGAAGAGTAAATCCTTTAAAATGTCTTTCAGTATCTTATTAATTTGTTGCAAAAATAAATGATTCTTTATATTTTTGGAATTACTGCTACAAGTATCTGTATTATTTTTTAATTAGCTTAATCAAATTATATTGCTACCATAGAGTAATAGTGAAGCTTGGGAATCCCTTTGAAGTTTCAATATTTCTGCATAAATATGATCTGAACCACAACCTGTTCTCTACACAGGTGTTAAAACTAGATAAAGAAATTCCAATTAAACAGTTAAGTCAAAAACATATTTATTAATTGAGGGAAATGATTCAAACCTACACATATGTGTGTAGCAACAGTAGATGAACTTCTAGGGATAATTGAAGGCAAAATTAGAGTCAGGTGCTGCAATCAATGGGATGTTAATGAGGTATGAGTCCTGCTTATTTACAGGTCCTGCTTATTTACAGAATAGAATTCTGGATATTCACTATCAAAGTATGGTATTCATAACACAGATATGTGGATATGTGTCATGCTTCTGTAAAAACCTACATTTTTTTTAGATCTGCAGTATCATAAATCTATAGCATCTTTTAAAGTGCCCAAATTTATTGGCATTTGGAATCAATGTTCAGAACCAGCAAGCCAAATTTTTCTAGTTTTATTTCCAATGCAATAATAATCTCAGTTACAGCATTTGTAAGACATAGACAAACAAAACAAATGTGGAATAGTAGTTGGTACACAACGAATCTTGCAATTATTTAATTTATAGTAAGTACAATCCAGGAGTGGGAAGTAATAATCTGTCACCCACACAACATTAAAACCAGAAACGTTGGCTATATATTTTAAGCACAAAAAGAAGAAATAACAATAAAGGGTGTTTCTTCATTTGATATTAACCAATCCTAATGGATACCTTGATTTATGACCATAATGCCCATAAGCCACGGTGGCTCAGTGGTTAGAGTGGAGTACTGCCGGCTGATTGAAATTTGGCAGTTCAAATCTCACCAGGGTCATGGTTGATTCAGCCTTCCAACCTTCTGAGTTGGGTAAAATGAGAACCCAAATTGCTGAGGGCAATATGCTGACTCTGTAAACTGCTTAGAGAGGCCCGTAAAAGCACTGTGAAGTGCTATAGAAGTCTAAGTGCTATTGCTATTGCTATAATGACTTACAATTGTAATTTCAGGCTCAATTATAGTCATAAATTGAGAACTAGCTATACTATTGTTTCTAGTATTTCTGTTATTTCTGGATATTACACTTAATAAATTAGTAGTTGTAATAAAATTGGAAAATTCTTATTAGGAATTCCAATTTTATTATCAGAAGCTTGAATATCTTTGCTTTCTCTGTGAGTAGCACAATACTTTTATAGCATTTCCTTGCACTAAGTGGTTTTTGTCAAAAAGTTACTACAATGGTACCTTGGTACTCAACTGTTTTGAAACTCATTGAATTTGATACTTAATGCATTTTGACATGAACATTTTGTTCCAATATTCATCATTTGTTTGGTACTCAATGCACAAATTAGAACTTGTTGATGTCGGCTGTCTACATTATTCCTTGTGGGAAAAATTTGTTTGTTACTCATTGTTTTTGGTACTCATTGTACCTTCCGTAAACCATTTAACAATGGGTACAAAGGTAACACTATATATCCTATTAAAATTTCAGTAGTAAAATTTTGGATGGTCACAATACAGGTGGTCTTCGACTTACAACCACAACTGTTCACAAATTTTTGTTGTTAAGCAAGATATTTGTTAAGTGAGTTTTGTTCCATTTTACGACCTTTCTTGCCATTGTTGTTAAGTGAATCACAACAGTTATTAAATTATTAATAAAATTAGTAATACAGTTGGTAAGCAAATCTGGTTTTCCCATTGACTTTGCTTGTCAGAAGGATGCAAAAAGGCGACACATGACCCAGGACATTGCCACCGTCATAAATATGAGTCAGTTGCCAAGCAGGTGAATTTTGATCGTGTGACCATGGGGATGCTGCAACAGTTGTAAGTGTGAAAAACAGTCATAAATCTGTTTTTCAGTGCTGTTGTAACTTTGAATGATCACTAAATAAACTGTTGCATGTCAAGGACTACCTGTAGATTTTTTATGGCTAGTAGAAACCATAAAACTTTGGTTTTGTTTGTTTGGATGATGTTGAAAAATGGAGCGTATCCAGAAATAGCAAAGAAAAAAAATTAAGATAATTATACTGAGAATTCTGCAAGACAGAACCCATAACTAAAACAATAGGAAGACATTTTCATAAATGTAAAACTTTATACTCTTTTGAACAGGGTATCACTTCAGATATTAAAATACTAGAATAATTCAAACATATGTTTGAAAATATCATGATTACATAAAACATTTTTTGATATATGCTACTGTCTTCTCATAAGCAATTTTACTGTTCAGGAAAAATAAAGGTTTATATGCTTTTTCATTTATCTATATATGGTCATGTGAACATAACTTAATTTTTTTCAAGGACTACCAGCAACCAAATGACAAATACATTTTTTTTTAAAAGATTGAGAAATGTTGTAATCATTCAGCTGAGTTGTACTCTATTATCCAACAAGAAGAGACTTGAAGCCAATTGCAGTTATGTCTTGACACTGTGATAGCAATTTAGAACTGTCTTGCTGGTATGATACATCCTTACCCAAGAAATAGATAGCTAAATATGTAATAAGTAGAACCACTCGAAGATGGAATTGCTTGTGGCAGAACACAAAATTGAACACTCAGGAGCCATTTCAGCTGGCATATAAATCTATCTTAAATTAAATATAACTAATACAAATTAATATAAATAGATATGAGAACATCAATTGAGATTACAGAATGTAGAGTGTGCTGAGTAGTTGACATAGGTTTTTCTTCAGTACCTCATTGATGGTTGCTTAATGTGCCATTTCCTGCTGTCATCCAATTGGTAGTATGAGCGGCATGATGACTTAGAAGTAGTACTCTCGCCTCACAATCAGAAGGCTGTGAGATCGATCCTAGATAGCGGCAGATATCTCTCTCTCTGGGATAAAGAGAAAATATCTGCTGCGAACTTGGCATAGGTGTCGGGAAGGGCATCCAGCCAATAAACACTCAGCTCCATTCAGTTGCCCCGATTCCACCTGATGCAAGGGATTACAGGGGCTTTAAAAGAAAAAAAAATCCAATTGATAGTATATCTCAGTGTGGCAGAAATGCCAATGTGCACCATGAAAGCAAAGCAGAAAGAACACAGTCACAATGTCTTCTGGAGTCTTTGGCTCAGTCTGAGACTTTCCCTGAATCATTATTTATTTATTTATTCATTCAATTTATATGGCTGCCCATCTCAAACAAGTGATTCTGGGTGGAGAACAATCATATTAGAATAAACTGACCAGATGACAGAGCTCATGATTTCAAGCCATTGTTAGAATACTAATAGAAGATAATTTAGTAATTATTGTGAATTAGAATTTGACAGTTATCTGCAAAAATGCAAATAATGCAAAGGACATATATTGTACCTTTAATATATTATCTTGTCTGCTGTAATAAGTATTGAAATTTATAATTACATTATAACCACATTAAATACTACTACTACTAATTTTCATAAAGCTTTTATTACAAATTAAAGACTCTGCTGGGAGAAATATTGTGGCAGATATAGACAAAATATTAAAGTACAGAGACATTATGCTGACAAAGATAGTCACCGAAAGCCATGATTTTTCTCACTGTAACATATGGCTGAAAGCTGGACCATCAGGAAAACTAAATAAAGGGAAAAAACATTGTAATTGAGAAGGCAATTAATTAAATATTAAATGAAATAAAATCAGACTGTTCGCTGAAAGCACTAATAATACAATTAAAGCTTAAATATTTTGAAAACATGATGTAAAGACAAGAATCTTTGGAGAAGAGCCTGATGTTTGAAAAAATGGAAGGCAATTTAGAAAGACAGCAACAGAAAGAAAGGTTAGATGCTTTGTGGTGATATAATAATGAGCTTAAATAACAAATAATTGTTGACCAATTGCCCTGGCAAAATGATGTCTGTAAATCATGAAGATCCTGAAATAATAAAAGGACCGAACTATTATGATAAGGTGACCAGACGTCCCGCTTTTGGCGGGACACACCCGCTTTCCAATGCATTTTCCCGCGTCCCGCCCGCCTTTTTAAAAGGCACGCTTTTTTTGGCGCTCGCAGCTCCCGCCCATCAGCTGCTAGCTTGCTGGGCTGGCTCATCGTTCTGTTCTCTATCCTACCAGATGAGCCAGCCCAGCAAGCTAGCAGCTGATGGGCGGGAGCTGCGAGCACCCAAAAAAGCGTGCTTTTAGCCTTTTACCTACTACCTACAAATTTAAGCCAGCCCAGCCTGCCGCTCACTGATTGGATTGGCCTGGACTCCAGCCAATCAGTGAGCTGACTGGGATGGGAAATTTTCAGCACGCTTGCGCGAGTTTCCATTTCCTTTCTACAAAAGACGAAAGAGGTTGCAGCTGCGCTGACTGGTGAGTAATCTAATTCTAATCGAATTTTCCGCTCGCCGCGGCAGGAGGAGAGGGTGGGGGCAGCTGCAGCCGCCCGCGGCCGGTTCAGGGGCTCCCGCCACCCGGCAGAAGCCCCTGAACCGCGTGCGGGCGGCTGCCCCCTCCTCCTCCCTGTCCTCCTGCGGCCGCGAGGAGTAGTCCGTTCGTGCAGAAATTGCCCGCCCCGGCTGAGTGAATTGGGATCGCCTGCAGCCGTGAGGAGTCCTCGCGGCCGCAGGCGATCCCAATTGAATTCACTCAGCCGGGGCGGGCAATTTCTGCACGAACGGACTATTCCTCGTGGCCGCAGGCGATCCCAATTCACTCAGCCGGGGCGGGCAATTCGTGCAGAAATTGCCCGCCCTGGCTGAGTGAATTGGGATCGGCTGCGGCCGCGAGGAATCCATTTGTGCAGGGGTCCTCGCGGCCGCAGGCGATCCCAATTAAATTCACTCTGTGCGGGCGGCAGGCGCTGCGCCCACGAGGAGCTGCCTCTTCGTGAATGGGATCGCCGCCTCCGAGAGCATGGGCGCAGCGGCTGCCGCCCGCACAGAACATCGTGCGGGGGTCCCGCCGCCCGGAAAGTTATGGAAAGTTATCTGCGGGCGGCGTCCGTTCATGATTGGGATCGATCGCCGGGGCAGCCTCTCGCTTCCGGAACTTCCTCTCTCACTTCCGGGGGTCCCGCCGCCCGGCAGAAGCCCCTGAACCGCCGCGGAATCCGTTCGTGAATCAAAATGGATCCGCGCGGCAGGAGGAGAGGTTGGGGCGCTGCCAGCTGCCCGCAGACAATTTCCTCTCGCTTTCGGGGGTCCCGCCGCCCGGCAAAAGCCCCTGAATCGCGTGGAAGTTATCTGCTGGCGGCGTCCGTTCGTGATTGGGATCCATCGCCGCCTCCGAGAGGGTATACAGAACACTATTTACCTAAATGTGCATATATACAGTTTAGTATTTTAGCATTTATTTTTGAAAAAAATCAAACTCCTAAATCATGGTGTATAGCTTATTGCTCCTATCTTGGACATATTTTTTCTGATCAAACATTTGTGTTTACTGGGGTGGTGCATAAAGCTGAAAAGATTTATTGTTTGTAATTTTTCTACATTATTTTGCTGTTAAAGAAGAGTTTTCTTCTTGGGGATAGATATTGATGGAGATTTCTTGTGCCATTAGGAATTGTTGCAAAGAAAAGATAAAGAATCTTATGGTGTGATATTGGTGAATTTTTTAAAAAAATAGTCTGTGTTGTCTTTCTGTCCCAAATAGTTAAATATAATTTCATTATGAACATCTGCAGGGTTTATGGGATTCCCATAATATGGAAGATTCATGCCTTTGTAGGTCATATTTGCCCATTTGTGGTTTTCTGTCTCATCTGTGAAATTCACAACCTTTTATTTGTTATGTTCTGAATTTTTCTCTTTTTAGAAAGTGATAAGAAATCTACCTGCAATTTAATCTTGACCAGGCATCCTGACTTTTAAGAAGTCACTGACATGCCAGTTTTAAAATTGTTTTTTTTCTTGATAGTTAAGGTCAAAAATTTAAACTTGCTGTCACAACTTTGAGCAGGGTGTGAGATTGTTGATGTCCATTTTACTGTCTTTCAATAACTGTATAATGTTCCAATCAAGCCTCAAATTAAGATGTTACCAACTAGTATGTGAACTACTGGAAAGATTGTGTGCCTATAGAGTTAAGAGTAAGAGTTTCATTTCATGCATCAGAAGGCTGTATAGTGTAGAGAGAAAAATATGTTCAAAACATTACAGTTGTATGTGTTAGCCGCCTGAATCTATATTACTGTCTTTGTTTTAAAAATTTTCTCTCAGGATCCCAAAATGGTATTTGTTTGTATGGGTTATATTTATCAATATGTATTGCATTAAATATTGAAATCTAAGTATTCACTGCTACTGTGGATTCTCACAATTGTTTGATGGGATTTCAACATAGGCTGGCAAATTTGAATTTTGAGTACCCTTGATTGGGTCTGACCCTCTGGACTCCAAGGAGAGATTTTAAGAAACACTGATTTCTTTTGCCAGGTAATATGTAATAGGTTGCCACTGCAAGTGTATTTGAAAAAGATAGCTTACTCTATGGTGTTGTTTTTTTATTTTTATACTGGAATTCTTCATGAAAAAATCCAAAAGGATTTACAAAAGAATAATAAAATATCTCTTCAAGAAAACAATAAAACTAACAGTGTCAGTGAAGATAATATAGAAAAGCAAGGCATAATTCATTTTTAAAAAGCAGTCTAAGAGGGAGGTTGTCCTGAAGCACATGTTACTCTAGAATTGCCTTGGGTGAACAGGCTTGATTTCAGCTGTTCAAACAAACCAATGTGTAGAAAACAGCTACACATTTCCTAATTTATTATTAAATAATTTGTATTCTATCAGGGGCTTTCAGCAGTTTACAGCAACAAAAATGCCAAATAAAATTATATTATTATAAAATCATTGTAACAATTCCACAAAAACAATAAAAAGAAAATCCAGTGATAAAACCATATTAAATCCCAATGGCTCTAGATTCTAGAAGACAGAATAATTTGTACAGCCTTCCTGAATGGACAGCAGGTTAGGGCTCCCTGCTCTGTAGGAGGTTTCCAAAGGATGGGCACCAGCTGAGACCTTCCTCCTGAGAAAGCCCTACCTTTGTCATGAATGGGATTACTAGCAGGGCCTCCCCAGAAGATATTTAAAGCTCTGGTAAGATAGCTTTGAGGGGGGTGGTCTTTAAATATTTGGACTTTAAGCTGATTTTGGAAAATCTGTAAATTTTAAAGCACAAAACTGCTATTGGCTTGTTTCCAGATGAGTCATTTACTGTAAGGAGTATAGGCTCAATGTATTTTAAAATAATATTTTATTTATTGTGCATATGATTTTTTAAAATAGTGGTATTCTGTGTTGATTCTTTTTTTAAATTGTCTTAGACTATTTAAAAAAAGATTCTATCCAAAATAAATTGAAACAAGCCATTTTAAAAATTTCTATGCACAATACTTTGAAATGGACTCAGGAGTCATGATTGACACTGAGTGAATTTGCACTTTTAATAATCAGGAAGATACAATGGCATTGAAAAAAGTGACTGATGACCATTTTTCACACTTAGCGACCATTTTCACACTTAGCGACCGTTGTGGCATCCTCATGGTTACGCGATCAAAATGTTGATGTTTGGCAACAGATTCGTATTTCTGATGGTCGCTAAGTGAGGAGTCTCGAGGAGGGGGAAAACATTTAGTGACCAAAGTTACAATGGCATTGAAAAAAGTGACTGATGACCATTTTTTCACACTTAGCGACCGTTGCGACCATTTTTCACACTTAGCGACCGTTGCAGCATCCTCATGGTCACGTGATCAAAATTTTGTTTGGCAACAGATTCGTATTTATGCTGGTTTCAGTGTCCTGGGGTGACCTTTTGACAAAAAAATTTTTTTTTAATCAAGCCCCCCCCCCCCCCGGTCAAGGGTGCCCCTCTTTTCCAATCTGAAAATCTGGTCACCTTATATTATGACCTTCATTAAATATCCTCTAAAAATGGGGAGACTATTTGCTGACAATAAGCTGGACCAGTGAAGCCCCACTGGACAAAGAGAGGGCAAGAGATCACCCATCTGAATTGTGGAAGACTTCCCCTAAAGAGGAGCCTGTAGGACATGGTCAACTCATATGCCTAAATGCCAGGATTTGCTCACAATCCCTGCAGAACCTCTATAAGGATTCTGTGTGGACTTAAAAACTCACTTTCTAATCACATTTGGATTATAATCACTTGAAAGCTAAAAGAACTTTGGAGCAACAGAGTAATAAACTACCAGTGATTTAAAGACTGCATAAAAAAATGACCCAGGAATTTTGTTTATAATATTCAGATACTTTAGTGGGAGAAGATGTGTCTGAAAGGACTGAAATTTATCCTAAGCTATAACTTAAGATAGAATTTAAAAAAAATTATGTACTTTTGTGGTATCCGACACCAGAAAAGTTATCCAGATGGACAAGGGTAATTCCAGTCCATTGAAATATTGAGAATACGGAGGATCATTTTACCATGCACTGTGCAAATTAATTAATTAATTTCTGGAAACAAATGCCTATAGCAATACATAGATTTTTTAAAGATTACCATATTTTTCAGAGTATAAGATGCACCGGAGTATAAGACACACCAAGATTTTGAAGAGGCAAATTAAAAAAAAAGTTTTTGCACTCTAAAGACCTCCCAAAAATGGCTCGTTTTTCACAAAAACGGGCCCGTTTTTTGTTTAAAAAAGGGCATGCATAGCCTTTAGGAGGCTTATAGAGTGCTCCTGGGGGTAGGGGGGCAAAATTGCTCATTTTTTGCTCATTTCTGCCCTCCCCAGCTCCCAGGAGCACTCCGAAAGCCTCCTAAAGGCTATGCATGGCCATTTTGGTGAAGGGCAGGGTTTCAGGAGGCAAAAATTGCTGTATTCAGTGTGTAAGATGCACCCAGATTTTCAGCCTATTTTTTGAGGGAAAAAGGTGCATCTTATACTCCGAAAAATACAGTAATATGCAATTGAAACAGAATTTTCTTTGGTCCTGACTTATGGATATAAAGCCCTAAGAAAACTTTGTGAATTCTCATTTTGGGTTATGTGTCATAATTAATATAACTTCAATTGAAATGTATGTCATAATTATTATCTCTTCAGCATTCAGATATGTGTTCATTTCATTTTCTAAAGAGAAGATTACTTCAAACATGGCATTGAATATGAAGTTTTCCATGTGACTCTGCTCATGCAGCCAACATTTTCCTTGATATCTACTTCTGGTTGAGGATGATGATGATGATGATAATGATAGGGATTGCCAAATAGTAAAACAACATAATTTCATGCTTCTCTCTTTCACCAGTCTATTGACCTGAATAGAACAGTTTAGTCAGTCCAAGTATCTTCTGCCTATTTCCAAAGAAAAAGGAAAGGGACAAGATACCAAATCATCATTTCTTCTGCAGACAATTCCAACAAGCGAAGATACATCTGTGAAAAGCCCAAGAGGATAAAAGACAAATGTTAGACTAGCAGAAAAAGGCCAGAAAATGAACAATATATAAAATATTTAATATTTTTGCCTTATTTTTATTTTACTATCAGCTTTCTGGCAATCCATGGTCTCATCTACTTGTACTCATCTACTTGCCTCTATCTTTGTCTGCAAAATTATTTTTGAAAAATTCAGTTTTATATCCATTTTAAGTATTTGAATCAAACAGTATTTTTTCTCTTGCACATGATCTGAAGACAAGATGAACACAAAACCTCAGAGGACAGGACAGAAGAAAAGTGCTTGCCAATGCTTGCTTGTCCCATGTTTAAATGCAACTGAGGTGAGATGTTTTGGAGGGAGGTGTGTGTGAAGATTATGACTGGGGCTGTTGGAAATGGGAGGATAATTATTTTTTCCTGATTTCCATGGAAGATCTTTGCACAAGAAATATAACTGACATTTAGAGGTCTGTTTCCCCCCACAAAATATGGGTAAGTTTATCAGTATATTCTTGAACATTGCACACAATCTATGGAAGACCATTGTTTCAATTTTCCCAACTAAAACATCTCGGAATCCCAACGAATGTGTAGCATAAGGCAGTGCATGTTCTCTGAGAAATCTATTTCTCCTGCACACTGCTTAGAGAGTCCAAGAATGGGTATTATCACAGTCTGCTTGCCCTGGACTGAGAAGTCTTTTCCCTGGTCATGCCTCCTGCGTGGCCACGTCTCTCCAGAAAAAATTCTCAATCCAGCCCGATCGGATTGTTTCTCTGTGAGCTCCAGGTTTTTTGAATTATTTTTTTACCTAACTTGGACTCTCTAACTGTGTTTTCCCTTAATTCTTCCCTTTTTTTCCTCTCCTTTCATTTCTCTTATGGTAGCAGCCTGGATTGCTGCTTTTAAGCCTTGTGCGAGGCTGGGAGGCAGACGGCTGGTGGGGGGTTGCTTCCAAGCCGCGGGCCTGCAGCCGGCTTCGGAGACACGCTGATTGTTATTTAAAGAGCACAGCGGGTGGCAAAGCCTTCAGGGAACGCAGCAGGGCTGCGTTTGGTCACCTTTATTGTTTTCTCGAGGTTTTTTCGCCCTTGGCCCTAGAAAACTTGGAAGGCTGCCGCGGAGACGATCGGGGCCTGCGGAGCAGACGCACGTGCTCATGATCGTTCTCCTCTTTCCCCTCACGCTGTTGTGGTGGCCCTTTTAAGGCTGGGAGTTTCACGCCCTTTTAAGGCCTTGGCCTCCGCTTCAGCCCCGTCTCACTAGGCTGCCGCTGGATGGTTGTGGGGTCAGCGGGGGCTCTTCCCATCCCTCAACTGCTCCCAGACCATCCTCTTCGTTGCTCTAGCGGCCCTGGCTCCTGGGCTCCAGGCCTGAGCCTCAGCGCAGGTAGGCCCCTGGCCTGCAAATTGGCAATCTTTTTTAAAAAAAGTAGGAGAGGCCTTTTTTCCCCTCCTCATTGCTGGCTGTGGGTGGCCCCTGCTCGAGCCTAGTTGAATGTTAACTTATTAGGTTACACATTCTGTATCCTCCTCACTCTCTGCTCTGCTGATGCATTATTCTCTTATCATTGTGCATTCATCTGCATTGTGATGTGCTTCACTCATGAATTCTCTCATTCCTTTCTCTTGCAGAGCAGTTTGTCAGAGTTGCCTGTTCCCTTTCTGCCAATTGCCTGATCAACCTGTGTGTTTCCTCATGGATTCTTCTGTCTCAGGTTCCCTTGCTGGTAGACAGCGTCCCCCGCAGGTTCCGAGCGTGGGTTCTCCCCAGGCTATGGAGGATGGTTCAGGCAGGGCACGGGTGGTCAGTCAGGGTAAATCCCCCAAGACTCACTCTATGGCCGAGGCCAGGGATGCTGAGAGGCGCCAGAGGGCCCTTGACAAACAATTTGAGAAAGCCAGGCGCCTGGCGGAGAGAGACTCTCTCTCCTCTACCCCTGGGGTTTCCTTGGCTCCTCCCCCCAGAAGGGATCCCGCAGCTCTGTTGGCTGAGGAGGTTGAGTCACAGGATTTATCCCCCGGCAGATCCTTGGCCCCTTCCTCACCTTCTCCTTCCTGGTCCTATGACCAAGAGCAGGAACCGGCGGTTCATCCTATTACCATCCCTCAGGATATTTCCCTTCCTATTCAGGGGGATCAAGCGGATCCAGACATGGGTTCGGATTCTGACTCTGAGGCGGAGCTTTCTCCTAGCATGCAGAGGATGATGGACAGGGCCATTGCTAGGGCTGTGGAGGCTGCCATGCGTAAGCGTGAACGCCCGGTGTCAGGTCTCCCTAAATCCACCCTTACCGAGCCGCCTCCGCCAAAGCGGGTGCGACATCCCTCTCTCGAATCCTCTGTGGTCAGTGAGACCTCAGCTCCTGAGGATCCAATCCAGGATCTCTTTCAATTATCAGATGACGAGGACGATCTCACATCTGACGCCCCATCCTTCTCGGGGCTCTTCAAGCCTCCTCTCTTTAAATCTATTCTGCAGAAGGTGAAAGTGGCCACTGGTGAAGGGATAAAACCCACCCCTGCTCCTCCTGCCGCTGGGGCCGCCCCGGCGAACCCCAATGCGGCGATGTTTAAACTTCCTCCTTCTCACCAACAGCTGGTCCCGATTCCTGAACTATTCCTTGATTTAATTCAGCGCCAGTGGGATCAGCCTGCCACTTCTTCCTCCCCCAGTGGGGTGGATAAACAGTTGTATACCATGGAGCCGGCTCTGGAGAACCTTCTGGTACTCCCGGAGATAGACCCCCCCATTACGGCCCTAACTTCCAACACGCCCCTTCCTGCAGACCTCCTTGACGGTCTCAAGGCGGAAGATAAAAAAGCGGAAAACGCCTATCACAAGATTCACCTAGCGACGGCCTGGGCCATTAGAGCGGCCTCATCCGCTTCTTTCTTCAACAGGGCAGTGGTAATATGGCTGAGGGAACTCCTGCGTAAGCTTCCTCTTGAAGACGGTTGTCTTCACCAGGACATCTCCAAGACCATTGCGGCCGCCCAGTATGCCGCAGACGCCTCTCTTAACGCCACCAAGTTTGCGTCCAGGGCTCTGGCGGCGAACGTAACATCCCATAGACTTATTTGGCTCCGCCATTGGCAGGCGGACCAAAAACATAAATGGAAGCTGGCTGCAGCGCCCTTCAAGGGTGCCAAATTATTTGGAGAAGTGCTAGACAAATTTCTTATCGAATCCAAGGATAAGAGGAAGGTCTTACCCTCTACTGCTAAGAAGCAGGACCGCAAGCCCTTTCGCAGGAGGCAGCCCTTTCGTGCCTCAGAGCCTTCCACCTCCACCGCCTTCAACCCCGCAAACCGGTCCTTGGGTCAATCAGGGGAGAGGACGCAAGAGAGGTCCTCGTTTCGCGACAGAGGGGGGAGGCAGTTTGGGTTCCGCAAGTTTAACCGCGGCGGAGCCTCAAACAGGCCCTTTCGCAAGTCAAAGTGACTCCCCGATGACATCTCCCATAGGGGGGCGCCTCCAGCTGTTTGCCTCCCATTGGGCTCGGACAGCGGAGGATGCCTGGGTACTTCAGCCCATCCGGGAGGGGCTCTCTCTGGAATTTCTTTCCCCCCTCCCAGGAATTTCATCAGGTGCCCTACCCCTTCCTGCCCCGTAAAGAGGGAGCGGATGGATCAGGAGGTCCTTCACCTTCTGGAAATAAACGCCATAGAGTAGGTGCCCCCCGGGCAGGAGGGGAGGGGTTATTACTCCATTCTCTTTCTCGTCCCCAAGAGCTCGGGGGGGGGGGGTGGAGAGCCATCTTGGACCTCAAGAACCTCAATCGGTTTATCGCCTACCGGAGGTTCAAGATGCAGTCCCTCCAATCCATCCTGGCGGGGATCCGCCAGGGGGACTACCTGACTTCAATAGACCTGAAGGAGGCGTATCTCCATATCCCCATCCGCCCTCAGCACAGGAGGTTCCTGCGCTTCTTTTACACCAGCCGACATTTCCAATACCGGGCCCTCCCATTCGGCCTGTCGTCGGCCCCCAGGACCTTTACGAAGGTTCTGGCAGTAGTGGCTGCGCACCTCCGGCGCAGACCCATACGGCTCCAATGCTACCTGGACGACATCCTCATCCAGTCGTCGTCCAGGCCGCAGACCGTGCGGGACCTGCGCATAACCATGAGAGCCCTCAGAAGCCACGGGTTCTCCCTAAATCTGGAAAAGAGCCATCTTTCCCCCTCCACCAGAATCATCCACCTGGGGGCGGTGATAGATTCCTCCTGTTGCAGGGTCTTCCTTTCCCCAGACAGAGTAGAGGCCCTCCACTCTCTTGCACACCAGGTGATCCGGGTAAGGCAGTCTCAGGTGATTCTCCTGTCTCAGCTTTTGGGGAAGATGATCTCCTGCCTGTCGATCGTCCCATGGGCCAGACTGCACTCAAGAACCCTGCAGTGGCTGCTTCTACCCCACCAGAGGGCCAACAGGAGCAACTCAAGCCTGTTAATCACCGTTCCTCCTCTGGTGAAGAGGTCTCTCCGATGGTGGACGTCACCGGCAATACGCAAGGGGCACCTCTTCAAGGAACCCGTCCGGGTGGTCGTCACCACCGACACCAGTCTCTCCGGCTGGGGAGCGCACCTGGGCCACCTCGTGGTTCAGGGGAGGTGGTCCGCATCGGAATCCCGCTGCAGCATCAATCTACTGGAGCTGAGAGCAGCGAGGTTAGCCCTCCGTCACTTCCACCGGGAGGTCCATCGACGCCACGTCCTGCTGATGACGGACAACGTGGCCACCAAGGCGCACATCAACCGCCAGGGTGGCACCAGGTCAAAACGTCTGATGATGGAAGTGGAAGCCCTAGGTCGCTGGGCGGAGCGCCATCTGGAGTCCATCCGCTCAGACCACATCTCGGGCGTAGACAACACTCGCGCGGACTGGCTCAGCAGGAAAACCATCGACCCGGCCGAGTGGCAACTCGATCCCGCCCTCTTCCGCCGTCTGACCGTCAGGTTCGGTCTACCCCAGATGGACCTGTTTGCCTCCAAAGAGAATGCTCATCTGTCAAGGTTTCTCTCCCGCTTCCAGACTCAGGGGGCAGAAGGGACGGACGCTTTGCAGTGCCACTGGCCCCCGGGCCTGCTATATGCCTTCCCTCCGCTTCCACTTCTACCACAAGTAATCTCCAAGATCATGGAGGAGGAAGCAGAGGTGATTCTCGTGGTCCCCCATTGGCCCCGGAGATCGTGGTTTGCCGACCTGGTCAGCCTGTCGGTGTCTCCTCCGTGGCGCTTTCCTCCGGATCTGGTCTCCCTTCGCCAGGGGGCAGTCGTACATTCCGACCCCCAGTGGTTACAGTTGGCCGCCTGGCACTTGAAAGGGACCTGTTAAGGAGCAAAGGTTTTTCGGATGAGGTAATACGTACCATTCAAGCTGCTCGTCGTTCCTCCACGACGAGAATTTATGACGCCACGTGGGTCTCCTTTGCCAAGTGGTGCGAGGAACGACTTTTGAACCCCATCACTGCGCCCGTGAAGCGCGTTTTGGACTTTCTGCAGGGGGGCCTGGACAGAGGTTTGTCCCCCAACACTCTACGTCGCCAGGTCGCTGCCTTGGCTACGGTTTGGGCTGGGGATTCTTCGCTAACCCTAGGCAAGGTTCCCAAGGTGCTCATCTTTTTGAAAGGTGCCTCGAATCTACACCCACCCACCGTCCACCGTTATCCTTCATGGCAGCTGTCCGTAGTACTCCAGGCACTCACCGCACCACCCTTCGAGCCTATCAGCTCTATTTCTCTTCGCCATCTGATGCTGAAGACAGCTTTTTTGATTGCTATCACATCGGCACGTCGCATCTCCGAGCTGGCGGCCCTGTCGATGCGTCAGGACCTCTGCATCGTCCATCCCGACAGGGTTGTCTTGCGACTTGATCCCTCCTTCATTCCGAAGGTCAATTCACTCTTTCATAGAACACAGGAGGTCATTCTCCCTAGCTTCTGTCCCCGTCCTTCCCATCCTCGGGAGCGCTCATGGCATACCTTGGACGTTAGGCGAGCCCTGGAGGCCTACCTTCATTGAACGTCAGAGTTTCGGCAGTCCGAGGCCTTGTTCATCTCCTTTCAACCTGGCTCTCTGGGCAAGAAGGTCTCCTCTTCCACTGTGGGGCGCTGGCTCGGGGCATGCATCGCCTCCGCTTATGAAAGTCTGGCCAAGACGATCCCTCGAAACATCACGGCCCACTCAACAAGAAGTGCCGCCACCTCCGCAGCCTGGGCTGCCCAGGACTCATTCGAAGAGATCTGTCGGGTGGCAGCATGGTCTTCACCTTCCCCGTTCGTCAGGCACTACAAGCTGGATGCCTTCGCCTCTGCTGAGGCGGCCTTTGGCAGGAGGGTGTTACAGGCGGTGGTTCAGACGGATGAGACCCGGGACAGTTCTTTTACCCGCCCTGATGGACAGTAACTTGGGTATGTCCCATTCTTGGACACTCTAAGCAGTGTGCAGGAGAAGGACCATTGGTTCTTACCTGAAGGGTCCTTCTCTGCACACTGCGGGAGAGTCCAACCCACCCGGCTCTCCCAGGGGTGATAGTGCCATCTTCTAGTGACTCTGAATTGTGACTTATGTGTCCTCTGGACTTGATCTTGTCTCTTAACAGGACACCTTCACGGACTTGTACTCTACCTTATTGCGACATCCTCACGGACTTGACTACTTCCATTTTTTCTGGAGAGACGTGGCCACGCAAAAGGCGTGGCCAGGGGAAAGACTTCTCAGTCCAGGGCAAGCAGACTGTGATAATACCCATTCTTGGACTCTCCCGCAGTGTGCAGAGAAGGACCCTTCAGGTAAGAACCAATGGTCCTTCTCAGAAAGCATAGCTAAATTTGAACTACTGAACTATACTGATTCTATAATTATGACAAAAGTAACATAGGCATATAAGGATAAATTTTGAATAAAGAAGTAATAATAACTAGATCAGGGGTGCCAAACTCGATTTCATTGAGGGCCACATCAGGGTTGTGTTTGACCTTGGGATGGGGTGGGCATGGCCAATTTGATGTCACTCGTGTTGGGGATTCCTGTGGCGGTCCAAGCGCTTTGCTAGTGAAAACAGGCTCTTGAGCTCCATTTCGGCTGCGACGGCTTCCTGCAACCCTTTGCCAGTGAAAACAGCTTGGGAGTGCCACCAGCGGCCCTTGCGAGCTCCATTTTCAGCTGCAACAGCCTCCTGCAACCCTCTGCCAGTGAAAACGGAGCTGAGGAGGGCCACATGCAGCCCTCCCTAGTTCCATTTTGGCTGGCAGAGGCACTGCGGGCTGGTCCTTTGCTGTTTCCAGGACAGCCCTGCAGGCCACATCTAAGCACCCCAAGGACAGGATCTGACCCCCAGGCTTTGAGTTTGACACCCCTGAATTAGATCAATGAAGAACATTTTCAATAATATTTTAAAATATTGGTAAATGCTAAAATATTTTTAGTATATTAGAAAAAAAAATGCCACTTGAAATCCCAAAGCAAAATGATATCCTACCAGAGTTTCATTAGATTCCACTACATACAATACTTCACCTAGGAAAGAGTAATGAAGATCTTAATGCTTGGGCTATGTGAAATCTATGTGAAAAAGCATGTGCCCGTAAATTATTTTTCTCAATTGCAGGTATCTTCTGTATCTTCTTTGTGCTCCTAATTTGTTTGATCCTGAAAATAGGTTTACCTCAAAAGAAACAGAAATGTGGAAATACCCTAGTGATTTAGTTCTTTTATCTTTGCCACCTTGGCAGTCTTTTAAATCATGCCTACTTTTTGCCTGAATTGTCACGAACTCAGTTGGTTTTCTACTTTCTATTCTCACGTCTTTAACTAATCTTGAATAGACAGGGAAATCTGTTGAATAAGAAAGGCTACAGAAAATACTGTAAACCATCCATTATAAGAACCATGACATGGTCATAAGAGAAGTAAAATTTCTCACATTACATTTTTCACTTTAGAGTCTATATTTTCTTCATCTAACAGTACATTTTTCTTCTGAACCTTCATAACATAAGAGTCTCAGAAACCTTCAGCTTTCTTAGAATTATCCCACTTAATTCTCATTGTTCGTTCAGGAATTAATTTAATTTATATGCTGATAGGGTGACTCTAGATAGCTTACAAAACATGAAAAGATAAAAAGCAATTAAAAATTTAAAACTACAAACTTTAAAAAATTTTAAATTATACAAAAAACCAAAACTAAGGAGAGCGATGGCAAGGGAATGAGGTATTACTAATTTTGCCTTGTAGATTTGTCTTGCTTAGGAAACTTTGAAGTGCTTTGTTGGATTTATTGGTCATTGCTCTTTGGACTAGCATTGTTATGCTTTGGACTAGACTTAATTCGGACAATTCTGGGTTTTTGGTAAAGGGAATATTAATAAACTCATTAAACCACTGTTATGTGTGAGTGAGTGAATGGGACAGCATAATCTAGCCAGAAATTATCCACAAACCACAATCAATGCCATTTCTAATCTCTAGCCTATCCTGAACCTGACTGATAATCTGCAGATAATCAGTTTCATCCAGGGTCCAAGAGTCATAATTTGTTGCTTAATAATCCTCCCTCCCTCCCTCCCTCCCTTGCATTTCTGTCTCTTCCTCCTTTCCCATTCCCCTTCTTCACGTACTCAACTTGAACCCCTTCCTGCCAGCCTCTTAGCCTATTTCATCTTCCCCTGTATTGAATGAAACCTCTTAATCTGTTCTTCTCTGGCTATTTCCCAACCACCAGATTCATTTGTTTGTTTACTCATGTGACAGGGATGTCAGGCAGTGTTTGCCTCCTGCAATATTTAAGCTTAATACATTTAGAGCAGGGCTGTAAAATACTTGCCTGTGGGCTGCCAACCAGCTTTGTGCAGCCCACAATTATTTTAAATTTATAAATGTTGTTAAAGCCGCCGCATTGTCATTCACCGGGAGCTGCTGTTAGGCCTGCGCCATATCCAGTTTGGCAAAAGTGCAGCCCCGCCCCAAGGAATGGAGCAGGTGCTGCACCACAGGGACTGGATAGGGGTTTGCCTGGAGGCCAAGGTTGATGGTCGACTTATAGTCAGCGCATATCCTGATGGACCCGTCGGCCTTCACGGGGACCACTATTGGGGTCTCCCATCGTGAGTGGTCGACGGGCTCCAGGATCCCCTGCGCCAACAACTTATCCAGTTCGGCATGAATCTTAGGCCTCAAGTCAAAAGGTACCCTGCGGGCCTTCAGCCTGATGGGAGCAACCTGGGGGTCTAGGTTGAGGGAAATAGGGGTCCCCTTATACCTCCCCAGCTCACCATTAAAGAAATTGGCATAGTCCGCTAGGACGGCCACGATGTCAGGGGGCATGTCTGCCACAAAATGCACCCCAGAGAGGGATAAGCCCAATGGGGTAAACCAATCCAGGCCCAAGACAGCCGGCAGAGGCTTCTGTACCACCAAGACCTGTAGGAAACAGCATTTTCCCCCGTACTCCACCCGCACCCCATAGCAGCCCAGGGTAGGAATATGAGTCGTAATTTAATTTGTAATTTAATAAGCTTATATGCCGCCCAATCCCGTAGGACTCCGGGAGGCTTACAAATACAAGATAAAACAAAATAAAAAATAGGGGAAAGACAGGAACAATTTAAAAAGAACACACAATACATTGGATTTAGCTGGGGGCTGGACCTCATTCATGGGTCAACAGCCCCAGGCCTGCCGGAACAGCCAGGTTTTGGTGGCTTTTTGGAAGGCTGCGACAGTGGGAAGGGTCCAGATCTCTGTGGGTAGATTGCTCCACAGGGCCGGAGCAGCTACAGAGAAGGCTCTCCCCCGAGGGGCCGCCAGCAGGCATTGTCCGGTCGATGACACCTTGAGGAGGCCCAGTCTGTGAGTTCTTATCGGCCGTTGGGAGGTATGTAGCAGGAGGCGGTCTCTCAGATATCCAGGTCCAAGGCCATGTAGGGCATTAAAGGTAATAACCAGCACCTTGTAGCGCGTCCGGAGACCAATAGGGAGCCAGTGCAGCTCGTGGAGAATAGGTATAACATGGGTGTAACGAGGTACACCAAATATCGCTCGCGCGGCTGCATTCTGGACCAACTGTAGTCTCCGAACACTTTTCAAGGGCAGCCCCATGTAGAGCGCGTTGCAGTAATCGAGCCTTGAGGTGATGAGGGCATCAGTGACCATTCAAAGTGCCTCCCGGTCCAGATAGGGCCGCAACTGGTGCACCAGGCGAACCTGGGCAAAAGCCCCCCTGGTCACAGCTGACAAATGGTGTTCTAATGTCAGCTGCGGATCCAGGAGGACACCCAAGTTGTGGGCCTTCTCTGAGGATTGTAGACTTTCACCCCCCAGGCTAATAGATGGAGAGTCTGGACTATCCTTGGGAGGGAACATCAATAGCCACTCGGTCTTGTCTGGATTGAGTGCCAGCTTGTTTACTCCCATCCAGACCTAACAGCCTCTAGGCACTGGCACATCATTTCCACTGCTTCGCTGAGTTGGCACGGGGCGGACAGATACAGCTGGGTATCATCCGCATATTGGTGGTATTTAATCCCATGCCGGCGAATGATCTCACCCAGCGGCTTCATGTAGATGTTAAATAGGAGGGGGGACAGGACCGAACCCTGCGGCACCCCATATGTAAGGGGCCTAGGGGTCGACCTCTGTCCTCCAACCAACACCGACTGCGACCTGTCTGAGAGGTAAGAGGAGAACCACCGCAAAACGGTGCCTCCCACTCCCACCTCCCCCAGTCGTCACAGAAGGATACCATGGTCGATGGTATCGAAGGCCGCTGAGAGGTCAAGAAGCACCAGGATAGAGGAATGTCCTCTATCCCTGGCCCGCCAGAGATCATCGGTCAGCGCAACCAAAGCCGTTTCGGTGGAGTAACCAGGCCTGAAACCCGACTGGAAGGGATCTAGATAGTCTGCTTCATCCAAGGACCGTCGGAGTTGAAAGGCCACCACCTTCTCAACAACCTTCCCAACAAAGGGGAGGTTGGAGACTGGACGGTAGTTTTTAAGGATAGCTGGATCCAGAGAGGGTTTCTTAAGGAGGGGTCTCACCACCGCATCCTTTAAGGGCTGTGGGAAAGATCCCTCCTGTAGAGAGGTGTTAATAATTCTCTGGAACCAGCCTCGTGTAACCTCCCTGCTGGCTGAAACCAGCCAGGAGGGACACAGGTCCAGTAAGCAGGTGGAGGCACTCACCGCTCCCATGGCCTTGTCCACTTCCTCAGGAGTAACAGGCTGGAACTCGCTCCAAGAAATCCGATCAAGGCCCACCCTCGGCATCTTGGCAGGTACTGCCAAAGTGGAGTCCAGGTCCATCCGAATCTGAGTAACTTTATCCAACAGAAACTGAACAAATTCCTCAGCTCTTCCCTGTAAGGGTTTCTCTGCATCCTTCCCCTTCAGGAGGGAGCGAGTTATCCTAAACAGGGCGGCCGGTCGAGATTCTGCGGACGCAATAAGAGCGGAAAAAGGAGCACATTTTGCCGCCCGTATCACCACTAAGTAAGACCTAATAAAGGTTCTTAACTGTGTTCGGTCAGATTTGGAGTTACTGGCCCTCCAACGTCGCTCTAGGCATCTCTTCTGGCGTTTCATCTCCCGGAGTTCCTTGGTGAACCAAGGAGCCCTCCTGAATCCACTGCCGCGGAGAGGCCGCAAAGGCGCAATCCAGTCAAGAGCCCCAGCCGCCGCTGTATTCCAAGCAGCGATCAAGGATTCTGTCAGATTGCAGGCAAGGGAGTCAGGTATCTCCCCAAGCTCCGTCTGAAATCCCGATGGGTCCATCAGGCACCATTTAATCGGCTCCACCTCGCTGCAGTGGGGGAGTAGTTTCTGAAAATCCAGCCTCAGTAGGAAATGATCTGACCATGACAGGGGCGAGATCTCTATGCCCTTCAATTCCAGATCACGTCTCCACTGCCCCGAGAGAAACACGAGGTCGAGAGTGTGTCCCGCTGTATGAGTCGGACCCTGAATTACCTGGGTCAAGTCCATGATTGTCATGGAAGCCATGAACTCCTGCGCCCCATCAGAGCGTTCGCCGAGAGATGGCAGGTTGAAATCCCCCAAAACTATCAGTTTGGGGAATTCAACCGCCAGTCTGACTACTGACTCCAGGAGCGCAGGCAGGGCTGTTGTAACGCAGCTGGGAGGTAGGTACGTTAGCAACAAGCCCACTTGACCCCTTAGGTCCAGCTTCACCAGAAGGGACTCACACCCGACAATCTCCGGAGCAGGGATCCCACGAGGAACTAATGATTTTCGGATGATGGCAGCCACTCCCCCACCCCTTGCTTGGTGTCGTGGTTGGTGGAGCACTTGAAACCCTTCTGGGCACATTTCAGAGAGGGGGACTCCTCCCTCATGGCCCAGCCAGGTTTCAGTAATACATGCCAGATCTGCCCCTTCGTCTAATATTAAGTCCCGGACGAGGGGAGCTTTATGAATCACAGACCTGGCATTTAGCAACAGCAACCTGAGACCAGAGCCCTGACATCTCTTGCCACTTGGTCCTTGAGATGAGCTATCAAGGCCGGAATGAGAGATCGCTGTGATGTAGCGAACCCTCCTTCCCCGGTAATGGCTAGTCCCCTGGTAGTCTCTGAGCACGGTGTCCGGAGGAGACAGCTGCGCTTTGGGGACTCCCAGGCACAGGCGGGTGAAAGTGGCCCATGACAGGAAAGACCGGGAGGACCCCGAGTCCACCTCCATGAGGAAAGACCAGGGGGACCCCTCGATGGAGACCGTGACAGTGATTTTCTTCGTACCAGCCATGGCTTTGCTGACCGACACTGCAGGGGTGGCAGGTGGCAGGAAGGTCTTCTCCCAAGGTGAAGCAGTCAGCGCGGCGGGTCTGCTGGCGTCGGGGCAGTTGGTTCCTGGGTGGTGCAGGCGGACTGTAGGCCGGTAGAGACGGTTCGGACTGAGCTGGAGGTGGCAGGGTGGCACGGCAGACTTGCTCCAGGTGCCCTTTCTTGCCGCAACGGTGGCACATCGAAGCTTTGAAGGGGCAAGACACCTGGGCATGATTGCCACTGCAGCCGAGGAAGGCGGCAGCCGCCGCAGCGGCTTAGGCTTGTGGAGGCTGTTGCCGCCGGGGAATGGTTCGGAGGCGGTTGACCTGGTCCTCGTAGATCGGGTCCGGCAAGGGGGCCAGCTCGTCGATCAGGCAGGTTGATTGCGGAGAAGGCAGAGAGGGTTATGCAGGCAACGGAGGCAGGTAGCTGGCCATCTCCACAGTTGACTGCTCAGAGAGTTCTGCGGCTCTAGCCTCGTCGACCACCTGTGGCATGGTGATGTCTTCCTGGAGAGGAGGCACCGCTTGAGGCAGATGTCCTTCACCCCGCAGACAAATTGCTCCACCAAGTTGTCCTCCAGATCGGGGAATTCGCACTGGATGGCGGCAACCCGTAGCGACTGGAGGAACTGGCTGATAGATTCAGATTCTTTTTGGACACACCGGCGGAAGGCATACCGGCGTGTGATCTTAGAGTTGGGGCGTAGTGATTCTTTAGCCCCTCCATGAGCTCGTCCCAGCTAAGCTCGTAAACAGGTCTCGGGGCCGCGAAGGAGCAGGCCGTCCCGAACATCTCCGGGCCGCAGGCACTGAGGAAGAAGCTGCACTTCCGAGCCTGCGAATACCCCTGCCGGTTATTAGCTGTAAGGAAGCATTCAAAACGCTCCAGGAAGGCGGCCCATGATTCGCCGGCAGTCCCGAACGGAGCGAACAGAGGCATTGCGGCCATAGCTAGACGCTGTTAGAACTTATAGCTAGATGCTGTTAGAATTTTCCGGCAGTGCGGAGCGCCTAACAGACTAAGCTTGTTTGTCTCTGTAGGTTGTAGCTCAGAGCCTGAATCCCACCAGCTCGTCGCCAGTGTTAAATCCCCTAGAAGGATGAGTCAGGAGGCATCTGAGGTAAGTTAAACATAACCGTTTATTAACAGGGCATTCACAAGCGAGAGAGAAGTAGACCGGCACCCCCTCCCTGCTTGACAGCTATTTATATGGAGCTGTCAAGCAGGGACACCAATAGCCGCACGTTTGACAGCCCGCGCTCAGCAGGTCACGCCTGATTGGTTCCGGCGCGCCTGGCTGTTGCCGAGCTGTCATTCGTAAGTCCCAGGACTAAACAAATGTGATAATATTTCCCCTCTACCTCTAGAGCAGGGGTGTCAAACGCGTGGCGTCACAATGGCATCACATGATGTATCAGGACTTTTTTCCCCTTTGCTAAACAGGGTGGTGGCAGAGCCAGCACATGATGCATCCGGCCCACAGGCCACGAGTTTGTCACCCTGGCTTTAGAGCCTGTTGTGCTGTTCTTTTGGGGTAGGTTGCAGATGTGGTTGTAGAAATTCCTAAGACAGAAGATAGTCAGTAATAAGTAAGTTCTGGAAACAATGAGATGCAGTAAGGAACTCATAGTGATCTTCCTCTGACTCAGAGTTTCTGCCTAAGCAGTGGCTAAGGGTAGAAACCAGGAGACCTGTGTTCCAATTTGACTTAAGGCATAAAAACCAGCTGGGTGAATTTGGGCCAGTCTTTCTCTCGCAGCCCAACCCACCTTCACAGGGTTGTTGTTGAGGGGAAAATAATAGAAAGAAGGAGTATTAGATATGTTTACTGCCTTGAGTTGTTTATAAAAACATAAAGATGGGATTTAAAAAACTAAAATCTAACAAATAAAAGCAGCCCCAAAGTATTGCTGATGAAAATGCTGTGGATATTTTATATTATACTTACACTAAAATAGTTCAGTTGGTAAGATCAGGAATGTGATTACGGTCATTTGAATTTGTATCACAGTTTCCTATCTTTTAGTTATTATTTATTTAGCAGATGCCATATCACAGAGTTGTTTATAATTTTTCTATATTCTCTCACTAGTGCATCTTGCCTTTGTAAAGCTGGCGGTGCTGTACAGTTCAGAATAGGAAGGCAACAAATTGGAATGGTTTTAATACATCTGCTTATAATCCTCACAGTGTCATTGAGTCTGGCATCTAAGTTGCTAGTATGGCAGCTGTTAAGCCATACTGGGGCACAGTATTCTGCTGCGGAGTAGACCAACCCAAGTGCAGATGACTTGAGAATGGCAGCTGAAGCTCCCCATTTAGTTCCACCTAATTTCTGGAGTATGTTGTATCCTATCTTTTAGTATTTCTATGGAACCAATTTATCCACATCAAACAACATAAATATCAGTAATAATTTTAACTGTGGCTTACTTAGAAAACACTAATAGAAACAATATCAAAAAACCCTTTCAAGTTTATGTAATGATTTTATAGGTGTAACTGCCTATACCTGCGATGGCGAACCTATGATATGCATGCCACAGGTGGCACATGGAGCCACATTTGGTAGCACACCAGCCATCAGCTCATGTGCGCGCTAACCAGCGATTTTTTTGCCTTTCTGGAGGGCCAGGGGAGGCTGTTTTCGCCCTCCCCAGGCTTCAGGAAATTTCTGGAGGCTGGGGAGGGCGAAAAATGGCCCCAACGGGCCAACCGGAAGTTCAGAAACAATCTGTTTCTGGCTTCCAGAAGGCCTCCAGGGGCCAGGCGAGGCAGTTTACACCCTCCCCAGGCTTCAGGAAAGCCTCCAGAGCCTGGGGAGGGGTTGTGCATGGACGTGCATGTGCAGATGGGCGGGGAGATTGAGTGGGCACGCACATGTGTGCAATTTTGGCACGTCGTAAGAAAAAGATTCGCCATCACTGGCCTATACCTTTCTATAAATAAATTGTTTCCTTTTTTTTCCTTCCCAAAAGGAAAACCATTTCTAATATTTCCTCTTGCTCTGAAACATGCATATCTTGCTGAAGAATTAATGAATATTTATGGAGAGTCACACCTCTACCCCAGACACAGATGTAGAAGTAATCTATATGAATTGCATAAAAAGCAATCAGGGTACTGTATAAAATCATTCATCAAACACAATTGCATTATGATATTTCTTCTTCAGACAGCCAAATTAAGGGTAAATTGAGAATCAGCAGAAATAGTATTGACAGGCCATTTTGTTCCTTCTAATCTTTGTGGGGAGGAATACCTAATCACGTTTGACCTTTCACAGCTGAAATGATTTTTGAAGCCTTCATATTTTTTGGAAGATGGATATTCACTCTTTTTTTTAAAGAATAAAAAATTGCATACTTCCTGTGCACGGTTCAGATTTCTCCATGTCCTCGTAAACAGTTATTGCATTCGTGCTGAGTATTCGAGCAATTAATTGCAAAAAAATATTTATTATAATGTGGGTTTTGTGTGTACATAAAAATGCCCTTCAGAACAGTTTTTAAGCCTTCTCTAAAGTTCAGTAGTGAAGGAGCCACCCAGATTTCTGCTAGGAGGCTCTTTCCCAGAGGGACAATGTGCCACTAATGAAAAATACGAATCTCTTGCTTTCTTCCAGATATAATGTATAGTGAATTACGTATATAATATAATGTATGTTAAATGAAAATGTATAAATAAATTGTTAAAAAAAGAGATGTGCACACTGGATGAGTAGTGTTGACTTCACTTGAGACAGACAGACTTGAACATACTTACAAAGTAAGTCAAAATCAGCAATTTTGCAATGCCACTTGTACTGCTGGTTACAATTATTAATATAACATTGGTATTACTTGTTAACAGTAATTCTGATATACTGACAAGCAGACTGTTGCATTTTGTTTTATCACATTTTGTATCTGGTGCTATCATAGGATTCTCAGCAACTTGCATTAATTTCAAGTCATTTAAATAAAATATCCATGAATAAAATCAGTAGCTATAACTGAGGGCAAGGCCTTCAGCAACCCAAACATCTGCACCCCATCATAAGGCTTGTGAGCCTGAAGTGGCAGTCCAGCATCAAATTGCATTGTTTATTGAAATCTCCTTTTAAGAGCCTCTCCATCTGTTTCCTTACTGGGATTTGCTTATACTTTCTTTAAATGTTGTAAATTTGTCCCATCTTTTATATCAGTTAACAAAACTATCTTTAAGCCAAAGCCCAAGTCTCTTTCCCTTCCATTTCTCAAATCCAATTTTACTGATCACGGTGTGCTACCTTCTTAGACCTGCTCCATCCTCACTTACCTTCCATAGGTAATCATTTTCATACTCTTCCCTTAAAGCTTTTCATCTGATTGCTTTGCCCCAGACCTATCTACCTACCTGCTCCCCTCTCTTTTCTTAGTCTGATTCTTCATGACTACCCACTCCTGATGGCACTTCCTCTGGGATAGTGTTCCTGATAATAAGCTGATTGTGTTTAAGTAAAACAAATTACTGTATGCTAAAGAAACATTTTCATGCATTGTGTTTCAACATACAAGCAATTAATTGAAATATAATTTCAATCTAAACTACACATGATACTAATCATGTAGTTTACCTCTGAATACAGAATTTTGCTTTCAAGCATAGTTACTACAGGGCCCCCAATTCAAATGGCATCTAACCATGGATCAAAGAGTTACCATATCGCTACTCATTATTCATAATAATACAAGAGATCCCATTTTAAGAGGCGTAATCCTAATTATCATCCTCATGCACTTCTACTGCATTGTAAGTCTTCATTTAGTTTGTAGTTTGTGAAGTTCATTATGAAGTAGATATACACCTGCTTGAAATCTAGACATCTAGAAGATGGTTTTTCTAATAGAATTGATATCTTATTCAGAATTAATATACTTTAGGTTACGTGATATTGGGTTAGTGGTAGTAGCACTAAATAGTATTATGTGCCTACAATAAATGAAGTATTTCCCCAAAAACAAGCCCTACCCCCCAAAATAAGCTGTACTTAAGAGCCTGCACAACCGGCTGACCATTCCATTTAGTTGCTTGTGCCATGGCTATGAGGTGTGGTGGGGGAGAGCCCTGCACCGACTTACCTCAGGGCTCCTGAAGCCAGACCATCCATGCCCCGACACCTGCCTTACGATCGCTGCTCTTGCAGATCCATCCAGCAGAACTTCATATGGCTGCTGGCCCACTTCTACTTGCTCGCAACTGCAATGGAGCAGGAGGCTGAGTAGCAGCCTCCTGTAGCTGTGTGCTGCGAGGGGAGGCAGGTGTTGAGGCATGGACGGTCTGATTGTGGGGGCCCTGAGGTAAGCCAGTATGAAGCGCATAGGACAGATTCACCCCCCCACCTCGCCTCTTGGCCACAGCACTGGTGTATTGGTTGTTTTCCTGTTCCGTTGTTCCTGCAAAGTAAGCAGAAGTGGATTGGCAGCCATGCAGGGTCCTGTTGGATGGGGCTGTTGAAGCCGTTGCCGTGAGGCGAGGCAGGTGTTGTGGCATGGGTGGCCTGGCTCTGAGGACTCTGACGCAAGGCGGTGCGGGGCACATGGGGCAGTTCCAAGAGAGGACTTAACAAGAGAGTCTGATCTGACTAATTAAACTATTAACCATCATTCTTCTAGTTCAAGCTACCGTAGGGAAAAAGAGTTTGCTCCTACACTATTATTTTTATAAGAAATCAGAAGGAATAATATTGAAAATGGTATTTCCTTTTCAATAGAATTACAGTATTTAGAGGCATAATGGAAAGTAAGAAAGAAAATATTTTTCAGATGCTCCGTTTTGTCAGATAAGCTTTTTTCCAGTTGTATTGCTTTTATATGTATATCAGCCCAGGTTATTAATACAATATGTTCTGTTGATGCATCACTAGTAATTGGTAATGATATGGCATTTTTTCACCCTGATAAGAATTATGTTGAAAAATAGGTTAACTGTTTATCACAAACTGCATATTGCTGTGTAAAACCTGGACTGTCCTTCAAAAAAAGGAAGGAAATTTTATGCTATCTTAGATAACTATTAACACGTAAGTGTCCTGCAAAATTATAATGAATACTTATTGTGAAAAGTTTGAATCAAGAAACAAAGGCTAGCAACAAAGTTATTTAAATGAATATTAAAAAATGAAATGATTCCCAATAATGTATATGGACAACAGTATCATAATATAGCACTGAAATTTGTATTAAACCACTAATACCGCCTTTTGGAAAAGTGAGAAGCCTTTTTAAGTAAGCTAGGAACTAGGCATGTTGGTTATGCTAGCACAATAAAGTAAGAAAAAGAACAAAGCAATGGCAATGGCAGAATAAAAATATAAATAGCTTTGTTTTTCTTTCTGTTATATTCTTTCTCAAGGACTCATTTTAAAAAGCAGTAAAAACTTGATATAATCTACCATTAAAAAAGCATGAAAATAAACTTCAGTTACCACTGTGTTTATTCTACCAATTGAATGAGGTTTGTTCAGTAATTATTTATCAATTTTCTTAAAAGCAAGTTACATTTTTTAAAAAAATACATAAATGTGAATATTTTAAGAGTTGGTAATTGTTGGTAAGAGTTGGTAAGAGTTAATTATCTTTGGAATCTGGTATGCGTGCATCTTTCTAGTAATGCATAATAACATATTTTAACAATGCAGGTGGTAAGCCTGTCTAAGTGGTAAGCCTTAACTTTCTCCAAAATACTTCATTTACTAGAGCAAAAATATCTATCAGTAGATATGATTAAAATATATGCATTAATATATCTTCAGATTTATTTCATCTCAAGATAGAAAGAAAATGATTAATTGAGAACTCCATTAAACCTAAAAATGTTTTTAGTTCAGCTAACCTAATTTTTAATAGTAAAAAACATATTTAATGCTTCTGAAATCCTAGGATTATTGATTTTGCCATTTAGTATGCCCTGGGTTTTTTCCCCAAGTTGTTGTTGTTAGTTGCGAAATCGTGTCCAACCCACCGCGACCCCATGGACAGGGTTCCTCCAGACCTTCCTGTCCTGTATCATCCTCTGAAGACCATTTAAGCTCACACCTACTGCTTCAGTGACTCCATCCAGCCACCTCATTCTCCTGTGCACCGCTTGGAGAGTCCAAGCAGTGGATTATTTCAGTCTGGTTGCCCTGGAAACTGAGGAAAACTTTTTATTGGCCACGCCTCGTGGCGTGACCCTCTCTCCAGAAATTTTCCTCAGTTTGGCCCATTCGGAAGCTTTTGTGGGAGCTCCAGCTGAAATAACTCACTTTTTGGCTTGGACTCTCCTTTCTTCCTAACTTTTCCTTCTGAGTAAATCTCTCTAATTCATCTCTCCTTTCTCTCTTCTAACTATTCTAAATTCTCTTACAGCGAGCCTCCAGGAGGCCAGGAGGTATGCGTGCTGCTGGGGGGAGGGCTTCCTATGCCGATCTGTTCAGGCCGATCTTGGAGGCTTGCCGCGCGCTTTAAAACGGCGCGGCGCGGCGTCAGAGGGCTCTAGCAAGCCAGCGTTCCCTCGTCCCTCTTCTTATTTTCTTCCGCAGTTTTTTTTGCTTCCCAGACCCTCGCTCCATAAGCTCTGCTGCGGAGGAGCGCGCGATCGTCTCTCTGCTGAGGCGATCACCGCATGGCCTCCTAGTTCTCCTCGCTGCACAACGGCCATTTTGGGTGCATTTTTGCACCGTTCTGGCCTAGCTGCAGGCCGTGCACCCACACTCCATCGGGGACTGCTGGGTGACAGGGGGCTAACCACGGGGGGTGCCCACTGGCAACCTGTCACCCTTCCACATTTTTCCACAGCGGCCCTGGGGCTCTGGTCTACTCTAGGCCACCTCACTGGCTCAGGGGAGGCCCTTTCAATCCGATTGTCCTCCTCTCCCAACTATTGGGGAGGATGATCTCCTGCCTGTCGATCGTTCCCTGGGCTCGCCTCCACTCCAGGGCCCTGCAGTGGCTTCTTCTACCTCACCAGAGAGCCAGCAGGAGCAACTCGACCAGGCTGATTCCCATGCCACAGACTGTGAAGAGGTCCCTCCAGTGGTGGACATCTTCCGCTCTCCTCAAGGGACACCTATTCAAGGAGCCCGACCAGCTGGTCATTACCACCGACGCCAGTCTCGCCGGCTGGGGAGCGCACATGGGACATCTCATGGTCCAGGGCAGGTGGTCCCCAGTGGAGTCGAATTGCAGCATCAACTTTCTGGAGCTGCGAGCTGCAAGGTTGGCTCTTCGTCATTTCCATCGGTCCATCCATCACCGCCATATCCTATTGATGACAGACAATGTGGCCATGAAGGCACACATCAACCGCCAGGGCAACACCAGGTCCAAAAGACTGATGGCGGAGGCAGAGGCCCTAGGACTCTGGGCAGAACGACATCTGGAGTCGATCCACTCAGACCATATCTCTGGCGTGGACAACACACAGGCGGACTGGCTGAGCAGGACCACCATCGACTCCGTGGAATGGCGGTTGGATCCTGCTCTGTTCCATCAACTGTCTCACAAATTCAGAAGGCGTTGTTAGTACCATCCAAGCTGCTCAGCGTCCCTCGACAATGAGGATATATGACTCTACTTGGGCTACTTTCGCCCAGTGGTGCGAGGACTTACGGCTCGACCCGGTCACAGTGCCAGTGTCTCGGGTGTTGGACTTTTTGCAGGGGGCCTTGAAAGGGGTCTCGCTCCAGCCACGCTCCGTCGCAGGTGGTGGCCTTGTCAACAGTTTGGTCCGGTGACCCTTTTCTACCACTCAGCAGAATTCCCAGGGTGCGCTGCTTTCTCAAGGGCGCCTCTAACATCCGGCCCCCCCACGGTCCACCGCTACTCTACATGGCAGCTTTCAATTGTACTGCAGGCTCTCACTGCACCACCTTTAGAGTCGCTCCAAACAACTTCTCTCAGACATCTCTCTCTGAAAACGTCATTCCTTATAGCTATTACCTCCGCCTGTCGGATATCGGAGTTGGCGGCCCTGTCGATTCGTCAGGACTTGTGTGTCGTGGGAGTTTTAAACATAGTATTATGAATATCACAGAATGTCAGATGTACATGGGACAAGTACTTGCAAGAATTTCCAGAGTAAAGGGTAATAGCTGTCCAGTTGGAACCAAAAGTGTATATATTCAATATAATTTTCATCTCAATTATTTTTAAATACTCCCAATGATGTAAATTAAATTCAAGAAAATTAAAACCTCTAGAAAATTTTGAGAAACCCTTCTATTGACAATGTGTTTTTTTTTAATTTTAAAATAAAAATTCTAAAATGTTGCAGTTTGTTACACTTTTAATAGGAGTTAATCCGTAAGTACTCCTTGTAATGCTTTGGTAATTTGGGTAGATTTTTAACAAGAGCAGCCTTGAGTCAACCACTGTAATTGTAATGGCAAAGCTCCTTACTCCATGCAGTGGCTGATGGGCTTGCTTTTCTCCGCCGGAGTGCTTCAGATGCAGCATTACCCTGAGGAATACTTGGAAAATTGCTAATACTTGGAAAATTGCATATAACCATAGGCTGTGCAGGTTAGGGAATGATTGAAATTGGAGTTTTAGAATGTTTTGTGGAGAACAGCTGCTTTCATACCTGTGCTGTAAACAGAAACCTGACTTGTGACATTTTCTACAAATTTATTTCATACATGGATAACTTAGAAAATAGATTTCTGTGTTAGAGCATGGCACAATTTGAATGCAAAAAGAACACGCAGGGACACTCATGTAGCACCTGTTTACAATTCCTTAAAGCAACTACATGTCTACAGCTGCTCTCTACTGCTGCAGCCCAATCTCAGGAAAAGATGTCATGGTTTAAAGAGTTGTAGACAGGTGCCATGTGTATGTTTCTTGCATGCTCCCAAGGACCTTCATGACTTAGAATCTGAAATGCTGCATTTTCCTTATTAAAAAATATAGATGAGGACCTGCCACTAGCTTTTAGGATGAAAACAGGCATGAGAAATTTTATCCCAAAGGCTAAATTTCCTGGTTGTTAAAATAGTCTAGATTTTTATACTGCGAATACTTTCTCAACCGTAACATTGAGTGGTGCTGCTAGAATCCATAAATATATGCATCAGTAGGTACAGAAGTAGAGGCTGTGTTCTGTTTCATTGTGCCAGTGCAGTGCTGCTGTCACAATTTGTTCTTCATGCCATTTGTTACAGCTGATATTCTGTGGCTCTGCCAGAGTGCTGACTTCAGTTCAGGTCCCAAGATTTCTAACAAGTGGATTATCAGTATTATTTAGTGCCAACAAAAGTATACAGTTTTGCAGTTCAGATAAATCCTTTTGTGTGCAATGCTTTGATGTCAGAGAATTTTAAGTAATTAATGTCTTTTTACATGCTAATATATACATGAACAATGGCAAGAAGTGTGCCAGTTCTGAACCAAAGTAATTCCTTAGCATTTTTCTTTTTTAACATGGAGGGGAGGTAGTGATGGCAGGTTTAATACAGTCCATTAAGCTTTTGTTGCTGGATTTTTTCTTGGCACAGATAACTGAAAAGAGTCGGGAGGAAGTAAAATAATTTATCTTTTCATTTTCGTTCACTTTTTCCCTTGTTCCTATGATTCATTTTCTAATTAGATTTTGTTCATTAAAAGGAAATGTTATAATTTAGCAAATCCCTGACATTGTTCTCTTGACAAACAAAATCCATTGTAGGACAACAAAATGTTTTGCCCATTATAGTTTGACAATATTATGTTCATTAACTATGTTTGCTATCTAAAAACTTAATGGAGCCCCGGTAATGAAAAGAAGAAAGTCAAGAATGATGAGTATCAGTTTGGGGAAAGGATTGCATTGACTTCATTACCAATAACATTAAATAAGGTGCTTTTGTTCATGCCACAAAGAGGTCATAAACAATCTTCAAGAACAATTGTTTGAGAAACCATTCACTTTCCATATGGGCCCTTAAATATTGGAGCATAAATCTTAATACAGTTGTGAAAAGAAGGGATATCTAGGAAGAAAAATCCATGCTCCATTGCTTGACTTGCATTATAAAACATAGAGAAGATTGAAAATTACTTGAAGTGGAATTTTTTCCTTTTCTTTATAATTTAGGTAAATCTTGTACAACAGCAGCCTCCAATCTTTTGGGCACCAGGGACCAGTTCTAGGGGCAGAGGGTTTTCCAGGGACCATAGGGGACATGGTTTTACATGCTTTCTGCATCTCAAAGATGGGACTTCTGTTGTTTGTGTGGACCAGTTTGTAGCGTGCTACAGATCAGTTTCTGGCATGGCACGGTACCGGTCCATGGACCAGGAATTGGGGACCCCTGTTCTACAACATATCGGTGGGTACGACAGAGATATGTGGTTAAAAAGATGTAGTATAAATAAATACGTAAAGAAACATAATTCAGAGCACTAGTGAGTATGCATAACAAGATCTTCAATAACTTGGATCAATGTTTTATCATTTTATTCTTGAGGCACTATTTTATTCTTTGAATATTAAGCTTAGGATCAATGTTGTTGTGTGGAGAGCTGTATAGGGAAAGCTCAAATGACAAAGTCTATCAACAATAAGTTCCATCATCTACTCGTGATGCGGAAAAAAGCATATGAGCAATTTCTGCCAATTCCTGATTCTGCAGATAGAAATGCTTCTTATATTAATGAGAAAAGAACATAGATGCCAAGGCAATATAACTTTGTTAATGTAATTAACTTCTCCAACAAAAGAGTGCTTAAAAGGACCAACAATAGAGGCTTCCGGGGAGGGACTTGCCGTCGTCGGCAGCTTAACGGAGCTGCCCCCAGATTCCTGGTTCGTTATCTATTTAATATCTTTTAGATATCTCTTTTTTCAGGCAAGAAAAAAGCAGAGAGCGTCTCAGTCGGCAAGAGTCTTCTTTGAAGTTTGCAGTTTTTTTTTTTTTTTTGGCTGCGAACGGAGGGGAAGAGTCAGTCAAGGCTGAGTCATCTACTCCGGCCAGAAAATCTCAGCTGTTTTTTTTACAGCGCAAGGCGAGAACCCCCCCCCCCCTTGGACAATTTTTGTAACTATGTTATTGAAATTAATACAGGCGGAGACCGAACTTGAGAACTTTATTTTCTTTTCTTTTTTTCTATCAAAAATCCCAGTTTCAATGTGACAAAAAAATCCCTTTGTGTAATTGGTTTTAAGATGGCGATCTTCTAGCTTTCGCATTTGTATATTATTAGCTTCCTGGCACAGCCGACAGAGAGAAAGATCAAAGGTATTGCCTGATAGCATTCTCCGACTAATTAACATTGTTTCCTTGAAGACCTACCAAGAATTTCTTTTTCTTATCAATTCTTAAAAGCTGTTAAGCCTCCTTGTCAATATAGAGATATTTTAAACACAGATGAATTTGAACTGTTACACTGCAATGCTAATTCTTTTTGAGACGTGCTTTGTTACAACGCTCTTTTTTGAAATCTTTTGAAAAACCTTTATGAACAAATAAAGGGGGGACTCAACACTTTCTTCTCTTGCAAGTTACATAACGGGCCAGCAGAGTTTGAGTAATTCTTGACTAATTGTTTGATAATGGCACCAAAATCAAAGTCGGGGAAACGTCCTTTTAGCAATACACCTCATGCATTTGGCATGAAGTTGCAGCCTTTACCTTCTATGCCCCCTACTGGAGATTTGCTAACGAAAGAACTTCTTTTTGAGACACTTAGAGAATTCAGAGAGGAGATAAAGCAACTTATTACAGACTTTTGTGACAAGTTTGACACTAGGATTGCTAATACAAAGGAAGACATGATTGGATTTGTAACTGTATTGACAGAGTATGTTGCTGGAATGGAAGATAAGCTAGAGCTTCTGGAGGAAGCCAATACCAACTTGACATCCAAAATCGAAGTGATGCAACAAAAAGTTGAAAAAGCTGGAATGGAAGATAAACTAGAGCTTCTGGAGGAAGCCAATACCAACTTGACATCCAAAATTGAAGTGATGCAACAAAAAGTTGAAAAAGTTGGAATGGAAGATAAGTTAGAGTTCCTGGAGGAAGCCAATACCAACTTGACATCCAAAATCGAAGTGATGCAACAAAAAGTTGAAAAAGCTGGAATGGAAGATAAGCTAAAGCTTCTGGAGGAAGCCAATACCAACTTGACATCCAAAATTGAAGTGATGCAACAAAAAGTTGAATATACAGAAAAACAAATCATTATGATAAATTATAAAAAGATGGAGCTTGCATTAAGAATCAGGGGACTGCGTGAAAGGGAACAAGAGGACCTGAAACAGATTTTCTCAGAGGCCTTCAGTCGTCTGGTGGGAAGACCGGGAATCAACTTTGATTGGCAGATTGAAAAAATTTACCGCCATAATTCTTGGACGGCAAAACAGAGACAGCTCCCTCGAGATGTAATCATATATTTTGCTACAAGAGAGTCTAGAAACAGGATACTACAAAAGTCTTATAATACCAAGCTACAAATTGGCGGACAGGATTTGATTGTCTTCAAAGAAATACCACCCCAAATGTTAAGAGCCAGGAGAGATTACGCTTTTCTAGTGGAAGAACTCAGAAACCGTCACATACAGTATAGATGGGATGTGCCATTTGGTATTATAATTACACTTGGTGAGCAAAAATATCGTCTCAATTTTGTATGGGAAGCCCGAGATTTCTATTATAAGACCCTGAAGGTGGGACATTCTGAATCATCTGGATCCGGAGAAAGACAACGAGAAGGACAAGATAAACAACAAATTATACAACCACAAGATAGAAAGCATCATCTTTCCTTCCCGGTGGGGCAAGGGATCAGAGAACAAGGACCTAGCAGTACGATTACCAGATGAATGGGGAAATAAGGCAGTCTGCAACAACTTTAATAGTTATCGGCCATTGATTAAGGAACTATGTCCGAACTTTTTATAAAAGAGAAAGAAAATATTTTGCTATTTCAAACAGCCTCAATCTCGAACATGGTCAATACTTTGTGATTTCTGTCATGCAAAAGAAAAACGACATAGTTGCATACTGAAGAAAAGATATTGACTTGATATAATTATGAACTTTTATATAAATTACTGATGATTTACTTTCTGGGGCAAAGAGGACAGAGATTGTGGTGGGGGTTCTTTTGGATCATGGCCCAGTTTGGATGGAACTGGGAAGGGTAGTGTAGTTAAGAAGATCTTGGAGGTCGAATGGGAGCTATTTTGATATGAAAAGTATATTAATGATTGTAAAAATTGCTATCTGAATATCATGTTTGGAATATGAATAAGGGCATATTTAGGGAATTTTTAGGAGACCTAAGAAAAGCATATATGAGAGGAGTATTAATGAATATAAAAATATATATGTATAAATATGTACGTATATATATACATATATATGTGTGTGAAGGTGTGTATGTGTATATATATATATATATATATATATATATATATATATATATATATATATATATATGTACATACATACATACATACATACATACATACATACATATACATATATATATATATATGGATACAAATAAAGGCAAAAAAGAGTTGGAAGAGGAAATCAAAAGAAACATTTGAAATGTATCTAAATTGTGTTATAGAGGAAGGAGGCACAAAGGGAACAAAATTAATGGGTTTGGAAATAGACAGAACAAAGCAAACTGTTTAAATTTGTGTAATGGTGAGAAGCTGAGTTTAATGTATACGAACAATGTAAACTGCTTATTATGGGACTAAGAAACTCCAGATAGTTTATGTTTAACATTAGTAATAACTTAAACTGTTTTGGGTAACAGTAAGAAGCTGAGCTCAATGTTGAGATATTTTAGACTGTGATTGTTAAAATGCTATACCGTGTACGGGCTCTGGGAAGTCGGGGGAAGGGAAGGGAAGGGAGGTGGGGTTCTAGGGGGAGGGGGGAGGGGGGAAATACAATATGTGTTAAATTCTAAAGTACGTGATTCCACTTGTATACTGTGGCTTTTTAATGTTAGTGTTAAAATAGAACAAGCTGAATATACTGGAAGGTAATAGAAATACACCGAAGGGAGGAGTTGAGCGAAAGAAGAAGGAGAGTGGAGGGGGTGAGAGAGAGGAGGAAGAGAAGGAAGGGAGGGAATGGATTAAGAGAGGGAGTGATAGAGGGGGGGGAAGTAGGTAGTAGAGGGGTATGTAAGAAGGAAGAATGAAAGTTGGAGGGGGTTGAAAGAGGGTGTATGGTGGATCAAGGAGGTATATTGGGTTTGTATTGTAGAGGGCATTTTCTATATAAGCGAGGGCTGTGTTTATTATTCAATGTTATATGCCCCGGTTATGCACAGTAAACATGTGATTGTATAGAATGGAATGGAAATAAAAATTTAAAATTCAAAAAGAGGACCAACAATACAACATAGAAAGAATGCAATAATACATTGAAAAATGAAATGAAAACTGAACAGTCTTAAAATTTGATGCCTTTGTGACTATAGTTGCTTGTTAAGTGGACACTTATGGCAATTGCCCTGCAAGAACTATTTGCTCTTCAACTCTTTGAATTTGAAGATTTATTTACTTACAGGATTTATTTGGCAGTTTATTTCATCTAATATTTCTAGGTGGCTCACAACTTCTATAGTACAATCAACTATAAGTTATAATTTGCCTATGGCTCATATTTAATCTCTGTTAGCATATGAAAGCAAAACCTTTGATAGTGCAGTCCTATTAGAGCAAAAACTAATCAAAACATTGTTACTATTATTTATTTATGGATGTGGAATTAAGATTTTTCTTTTTTAGTGGACACAAATGCTGTAGCATATGTATCAGCCAGGTTGTGCAGTCAACAGGTGGGCTGCTGTCTGTGGCGGAACCAAATTTGATGATGAATGTGCACTTGGGATTGCCACAGGTGAGAAGTCTTGGTTAATTAGGGTTTTTCCCCACTCCAATTTAATTAGCAGACTACTGTATACTAGACATGTTCCCCATCTGTTTACTATATTAGTAGGCTGTGCTAACACATACACTTTGGATAGGCCTGGCTACATGTCAACAACAGAATCAAGAAGATTGTTTTTACTATAAATTATGTTGAGTCTCCCCTTTCTTTATCAGAAGAATAACGAGTAAGAATTCCTCAGACTTTCTTTCATTAATTTCTGATGACAGCTGCAATATATAAATACTTTAAGTTTTAATTAATTGAAGTATTTGTAAATTTCATTATATATCTTTGATATAATAGTCTACAGGTCAGAATCATAGGTAAAGAAGTAAAAATTCTGCTTTGTACATAACATTGTGATGCTGATGTAGAATAGAATGGTGATACATGAAGGATTATGTGTAATATTCTTGTCTCTTGTAACAGCTGTTTAACGTACTGTTTCCCCCAGTCTTTTTTTCACATTCATCTTTAACAATTTCTTGGATTTTATTCCATAGTTCTTTGGGTTTCCTCTCAATGAAGTTCAGGACTTCAAAGCAATTAAAGATTTTTGTCTTGAAAATAGTTTGCTTATGCCTAAGACTGTTCGTTTTCTGTTCCACAGTTAATTCCTGGCCATGTCTTTGCCATTACAATTGGGCTCTTCCGTCTGCCTGAACCAAAACCCTACAGTCTACTTGATTTCTGAGTACTCTGTGTGGTGATGTCAACTTTGGATTTTCTTTTCCTGTATGACACAGACACTAAACTTCCCAAATGATTTATCTAGCCACATTAGAACCATCATTAATAGTCTAAAAGATCCTCAGGTATTCTAGCCTTTTGAGTATCATCTGACCTGAGGGGCCCCGCCCTATATCATAAATCAGTTGATACTGTCTGTCTGTGTGGTTTTCTTAATAAAAGATAGGAGTGTATTTGCCTTATCCATGCCGTTTGAAATTATGCCTTTGCCATTTTGAAAAATGATAATCTGCCTCTAGCATCCTTCTATATTACTGCTGTCCAAAATAGGTGCCTGCTTGCTTTTGATGAGCACCTGCAATTACTTTCATACAATCCCAGTGTTTTTTTGGTCATTCCTCTCAGGACCACCCCCCATGATGAGACAGTCCAACAGGATTTGGGGTAATAAGTCTTAGATATCATTATTTTTCTAGCAGTCACTTTCATTTTATTGTCCTTTTTTGTGTCTGGTATTTATGTTTACATGGATATCTAGGTAGATAGATAACATATATACTATCACTTTAACACTATATAAAGTTTAGTAATAAAAAGTTTCCAGTTTTTCAGTCTAGACTATTTTGGCATTTTATCATTCACCTTTATTTAAATTAATACAGATTAATTTAAATCTCTAAACAACTTTTGAATGATGTGGCACTTCTGTGAACATCAGATTAATTTAAAATGAATGTATCTTCTTATTGGTTGTTTTATGTTTTGAATTATCTGCTATTCAATAAGTTTTTCACACTTTCCTAGTTACTATTTATTATTGATTTGAAAGGGTTTTTTTGTTATTTGTTTGATCTTCCTAATGATTGCTTCATTTAATTATATCCATATTTCAAAATTACTCTTCACAAAAATTATTCAGGAATATGATGTGCAATATATCTAGATATATCTTGGAATGGAGAGAATGTGAATCATGCCAAATATTTGTGATTGGAGAGGGAAGTATATACGACAACTAGCAATTAATAATTCATATCCTCACTTGTTCTTTAACCACGTGTTTAACCACTTGTTCTTTAAACTTGTTCTTTAACTTGTTCTTTGATGGAGAAGCAAACTAGCATAGATTCTTAAATTCCCCCATTCTTTTGCATGTGGTCCTCTCTTTTGGAGTCTCAGGAAGTCTTGTTGTATGAGTAGGTATCCGCTGATGTCAAATTGAGTCTAATCAAATATTTCTTGGAAATATTTCAAACTTTTAACCTCAAGAAATCAGAAATTCTTGCAAATAACATTTCTTAAGCCTCCTGATACAGGACATTTCTTACTGGCTGGATAACTGTAGAGTCTCCTTTTGTAGAACAACTTTGCTTTTGATGACATCTTCTATTTCAAAAGTAATAACCCAGTCCTAGTCTATTTTAAAGATAGAGAACATATTAGAGAAAGAAGGGATTTGAATTTGCTCATCTTAAAAACAAACTAAGCAAATTTAAGAATGCAAAAGCTAATGGTTTAGGTCTCTATAATCTTCCCTGGTGCAGTCCATTGGACATACAGGTAGTCTTTGAGTTACGACCACAGTTGAGCCCAAACTTTATGTTACTAAGTAAAACATTTGTTAAGTGAGTTTGCCCCATTTTACAACTTTTCTTGCCACCATTGTTAAATGGATCATTGCATTTTTTAAGTTAGTGACATGGTTGTTAAGTGAATCTGACTTCCCCATTGACTTTGCTTGTCAGGAGGTCACAAAAGCTGATCACGTGACTCCAGGACACTGCAACTGTCGTAAATATGAACCACTTGCCAAGCATCTGAATTTTGATCCTGTGACCATGGGGATGCTGCGTCATAAGTGTGAAAAACGGACATAAGTCACTTTTTTCAGTGCTGTTGTAACTTTGAACGGTCACTAAATGAATTGCTGTAAATTGAGGACTACCTGTATATTGCCAGTTGAGAGAAATAATCCAGAAACACTGTACAATTGTAGTTTTTGTTCCACAATAGCTACCCTAACTGGTATTAGATAGTCATATCATTTGGTAGTGGTCAGGTTAGGAAAAAAATTTCCTTATAGAAAAGGATCCAGGGTAGCAAGAGAAATTGGAACCAAGGGTTAAAGTGGGCCAAAATACAAGATCCAGCATTCTTTACTAGATCTGACAAGTTGCTTAGATGAATTTTAGTCACCAGTAATTCTGAGGGATGTAAGAGCTGAATGAGAAAGCTGCCAAGGCTTGTAGGGAGAGACAGTTTTCTCCTTTAGGATAGGGAGAGTTTTTAATCTAGTTACTGGAGGTAACTAAGCTGGCGTCACATATTTTTCAGTGGTTTTGCTACCAAGGTAACAGAAGGAAAGAAATACATTGTTTGGTGTCTTAATTATGAATTAACAGCTTTATTGCCAAGTCTGATAACAGCTCAGCTGGCTCAGAAGAAAACTGTTTGTAACCCTGCCAGTATCATCAAGCATAAAAAAAGTGTTCTTTATTACGAAATCTAGATTCTCTCTTCTCTCACTCCTTTGAGTCTTGGAACTGGAATTTCCCAGGAGGACAATCGACCACTTATTCTCCACTAAGACACATTTCTACAGTCCTAATTACTTCTAAAAATTATATAATTATGCTATATTGTAACATTAGCATTATGTTGTGCAAATCCCCATCTTCTAGTGTTCTTTTTTGTGATGATGCTTAAATGGCCACCATAGAAACTACTAAGGCTTTCTGGCCTCATGAAAGAAATGCAGTAATCTACATCATGCTCTTGTATTACTGCTTTTAGGGATTAGATTTTATTCAAAGGGGAACAAACCCATCCTGATATGTTATTTGTCCATGTATACAAGATTCAAAATAATTGTTCCCCGAATTACAAAAAAGCTCAGTATTTCTAAAACGGGTCAAAATTGAATTAAGATTTGATTGACAATTCTAATATGCCTATTATTAAGTCTACATTTTAAAGTTTGTATAGTTAACCAAAAAGATAAGTGACTAAAACTGTAAATGCTATCAAAAAAAGTATACCTGTATTTCCACCTGTGCCCAAAATAAGCTACACATAATCCTACTCCATCACAACCAAGCAGTAGCCAAGAAAAAAATAATGTGCAATTTCAGACAATAAAGTAAAGTAGAAGTTATGGAAGAGAGGAGGGTCTAGACTGATACATTGCAGATGCTGTCTGATGATCGTTAGTTAATTCTCAATACATTTGTGTCACTCTTACTGTTACATTTTGACAGTTGGTAAAGTCCATAAAGTGAACAGTGAGTTTATGAATGTACTATCAGGTCAGAATTAGACTATGGTCATATTTGTTTTCATGGATTAATATTTAATTGAATTAATGCTGCAAAATGTGCATTCAAACATCTACAATATGATGAGAGGGTGTTAGCAATTTACTTCACCCTATTTTTCTGCAGAGCAGGATTGAGGATTTTTTTAGAGAGGGGAAAAACTCCAAGAGCTGTCATAGGCTAGGATTAAGATGATGAACCTATGGTACATGTGCCAAATGTGGCATACAGCACCCTCTCTGTGGGCATACGAGCCATTGCCCCAGTTCAGCTTTGCTGTGCATGCGCGCCTACCTCCCACTGGCCAGCTGATCTTCAAATCTCTGCCACGCTCATGCGTGGGGGCGGGACACATTCAAGGTGTCTGCTTGAAAATGCACGGGGCGGGGGCAGGAGGGTACTCCACACACATACAGGGGTGTGTGCAGGGGGCGCATACGCATGCAGGGGGAAATATGTGGGGGGCATGTGCGCATGGGGGGCATGCATGCATGGGGGAGGGGCTTACAGCAGGCACAAGCATGCACAGGGGCACATGCAGGGGCCCCACACACGCATTGCATTTTGGGGTTTCGGGCATGTGTGCACGCTTTGGGCACTCAGTCTGGAAAAGGTTAGCCATCACTGGGCTAGGAGATAAAGCATTGACTGAATGATAATCTTTTGCAATGTCCTATCAATCAGAGAAAGGAGAACAGATTGGTAATTTATTGCTTGGGTAGAAGGCAAATAAACAGTTAAGTAATCACTTCCTTATAAAAAAAGCAAGAAAAAAGCTAAGGAAATTTAGGAGTGGTTTAGATAAGACAAAGGCAATGGCCAGAATGTAAAAAAAGAATAAAATAATAAAAATAAATAGATGAAAATAAAACAAGATGAACCAGAATACTGTATATAAAAGGAAAAAAAATATTAAGAGAGGAAAAACCGTCAGTGTAGAAACTATAAGTATATCATTATACTTATAGTTTATATCATTGCACTCCCTTGTCCCGGCTGCCCCGCTGCCCGTGCACGCCTATGTCTTCCAAGGCATGGAGCGATTCCGGAGCCCATCCGTCACTCCCGTGGAAAACATAAGCACGCACGCACAGCCTGCACAATTACAGCCCCGGAGAGTGGAGACTCTCGGAAGGAAGCCAGAGGCAGCGGCGCAGCTGGGTCCCTCGCCCTCAGAGGGAGGAAGGGCCAGTTGGGAGAGGGGCTTTGGTCCTGCTGCCTCTGGTGGATGAAGCTTTACTGCCCCGTGGCGAAGATTCCGTCCCTCATCCCGGAGCCTTCAGAATTTGTTCTCATTCACCTGGGCTTGTGTAGAGGCTTCACTCTCCGGGCCTGTAATTGTGCAGGCTGTGTGTGTGCGCATATGTTTTCCACGTGAGTCACGGATGGGCTCTGGAGTTGCTCCACAGCATGGGGCCATGGCTGGAACACGAGGAATGTGAGGGGGACCAGTGGGGCCTCGTCCTTCTGAAGACGACCTGTCCTCAAAGAGGGCAGATGTGGTGGCATTGGTCTTGGGATGTTCTGTGGAGACCCCCAGGGAAGAATGCTGCTGTCTGGTACTTTTAACCATATATTTTACTCCCATGTCTGCAGAATGCTGCAAAAAACCATGAATACAGGCCAGTTGTTGAGTGTTTCAAATGTGATTGGAACACTCAACAAGGTGACCACAGTATGTGTATGTGTGTCTGTTTCTGCGTCAATGTGTGTGTGTGTGATAGAGACAGACAGACAGACAGAGGCACAGAGAGATAGAGGGAATGAGAGACAGACATAGACACAGAGGGAGGGAGGAGAGAGATACACAGAGAGAGAGAGAGAGACAGACAGACAGACAGACAGACACAGAGAGAGAATCACATAGAGAGACACGGAGGGAGGGAGGGACAGAGAGACAAAGAGCCACACACACACAGACATACACACAAATACACGCACACACACACACACACACACACAGAGACAGACAGACACACAGAGAGAGAAAGAGAAAGAAAATGAAAGGAAGAAAGAAAGAAAGAAAAAAGAAAGAAAAAGTGAAAGAAAGATGAAAGAAAAAAAGAAAAAAGGGACAGAGAGACAAAAGGAAGGAGAGAGAGAGAGAGAGAAAGAAAAAGAAAGAAAGAAAGAAAGAAAGAAAGAAAGAAAGAAAACATATGGCTGGCAAGCCATTCCCACCAGGTCACATGGCTGGGAAGCTACTCCCACAAAGGAGGCCACACTCACAGAGTAGGTTCCAAAAATTTTTGAAACCCACCACTGCTTTGGTTCCATGTTTTAAGAAGTGTAATAGATGGCAAAGCCCATTTTCATTCTCTCCAGCACGTGGAAAAGCAATAATAAACTTTTTATTTCATTTGTTGTACTTAAAATTTTGTTCAGTATTATTTGAGGACTTTCCTGGGCTGTATGAATATCCTTCAGCATGCAGAAAAAAGTGTCTTTCCATTTATAGCTGTTAAAGTCCAGCTTTCCCTTTACAAAGACTGGCCCTAAGAGTGTTCAGCTGAGAACGATTTTATGTCACAGTGTCTTCACCTTCTCCAAGAAATATATTACCTAAAAGGGAAAGGAAAAGTAGTTTGAAATACCTCTTCCTTCAGGGCTTTAAAGATTCCAGCAATCATTGTCAACAAACTGTCCTTTCTGCTTAATTTGTTGTTGGGTTCCAGATAGAAGAATTGCGTATTGTGTCCTAGGCTACATATCCCGCTCATTAATCTATTCAAGCTATTGTCTTCTTCATATACTCTTTAACAGATTGAAGCTCTATTGGTTTTCCTAATATTCCATTTTACACAAAACATTTCACAAAGATTTAGAAAATGTAATGATTGAATTGGATTATATTTTGTTTTATAATCATATATATTTGATTTCTCTAAAGTTAACTTTATTGAATTGAAAATAATTTCAACAAGCAAAACAAACACAAAGCAATTCAACTTTTCACCAATATCTTCCACATATTTTTATTTTTAATGATTGTCTAAAATCAATATGGATTTTAGGTATACTAATATAACTGAAATTTAAAAAGTGTGTATTCATTTTTCCTGTTTAATAGTAGACATTCAAGAAATAGGAATATTTTGTAAGACTAAGTCAGTATGAGTAGGATCTATTGTAACTGTCAACATCAGAACATTTATATAATCTGTAACTTGCAATTTTGGGATTCCTTTTCCCCCTTAAGGCCACTAAAACTAATTAATTTGCATAACATTCTCGCAGCAGGAAATCTGTATTCAGTGATCAAAATGTATATTAACAAATTCTCTAAAGAACAAAGCTGGATTGAGGTTGTTGGGGCTTTTGTTTTGTTTTTCAAACATAAAATAAAATGGGAGTGTTATTCCTTGCATATTATCAAGGCTAAAGAGTTATTGTAGTTGATGATAATATTTTCTGCATAGGCCATATATATGCATTTGCCACAGTTTGCCCTCGCCTTCTTCCAATTTAATCCCTGGTAGTAATAACCAGAGGTGGGTTGCTGCCGGTTTGGCCTGGATTGGCTGAACCGGTAGTAGCGGTGGTGGGAGGCTTCACCCATAAGCTTGGACGTTTCTGTGCATGCAGAAGCATTGCACGCAAACCCGAATCGGAGGTTAAAAAAATAGCAACCCATCGCTGGTAATAACCACCTGTAAGTACTAAACTTACATTCAGGAGAAGAAAAAAGGATGGACACTCTGAGTGGATTTAGAATCTTGAATACTTATTAAAGCTCATATGGAATTCAGCTAACTTTTCAGACATCCAGAAATATAGTTTATTCAGGATTATTTCCAAGCAGTATGTAAAACATCCACTTCCTCATAAATTAGTCTAATGATAATCAAGATTACTTCTGGGCAGAGCACATCCAGTCAAAAGCCATTATACTGTTATTTTGTCTTTCCTAATTTATACTTGATTATAAGAAACAGGAGTTTTTTAGATCACTATGATGAAATACAAATTCTTAAAATTCTATTTTTGAAGCAGGACAATTACATAATAAAAGTAGAGACCAAAAACAGCCCTAGCAGTGTGCTCTGAATTATCAATATTGATCAGCAGTTACTACACACAAACACACACATGCACACACACACAAAACCTGTGCATTGCATTTGTGAGAGAGAAAGAATAGAGATTTTTTTTCCTTGATTATTTTTGTGGCATGTGGGTTGAATGATAATAAATATTGTCATTAAAATAAAATGGAAAATATTCTAAGGCACAACCAAAGGAAAAGCATATGGATATGCTGATAAGCATATGGCCACCCTTATGCAAAACAAAACAAAACAAAAAAGTTAAATTAATTCATGGTTAGACCCCTGAGGTTTAGCATATTCAAAAATAGTTCAATGAAATGTATCTATTGAACTGGAAGTGGGAATAGCAGTTCAGATGTAGCAAAGAGAACAAAGTATAGAAGTACCAGTAAGATATTTTTTGTATGCACAGGCACCCTAGTCTACAAGTAATCCATTGTTTACTGTTCTGATTATGGCAATACTTTCTAATTGTATGCTTTCTTGTCAAGCCCTCGGTACCCTCTGAGCTTGGTTGTTTTCTTGCAGATTTTTTGTTACCTGGCTAGGTAACATCTTCAGTGCTAGAAGAGAGTGAGGTTTGCTGTCTCTTTATATTCAATAGCTTGCCCTCCTAATATTGAAAATGTTACCTAGCTAGGTAATGAAATGTCTGCAAGCCAATTGAACTCAGAGAGCACTAAAGACTTCACGGTTCAACCCTGAGCTACGTATAATTCTCTTCTATTGTGACTATAGCTTTGGGTTATGTTTAATATAATTGAGAAAAAACTCTACTTATTTTGATCAGATCTGATTATTTCATTGCAAGCAAATAGTTTACAGGAAGAAAATAACTAATCAGAAAGCATTGTCCTATATGCAAATTTGCTTCTTTGAATAATTAGTGAATCAAATTCGGCTGGTTTTTTTTTTTTTTTGTAAATGTGTTTATTTTATTTTATTTTATTTTCCATTTTCATTTTCGTACAGTCACATATATACTGTGCATAACCGGGGCCATATAACATTAAACAATAAACACAGCCATTCCTCTTGTCAACAATACCCCCCAAAATAGAAACCCAATGTACCTCTTCGACACTCCATACACCCTTTCTTTCGCCCCCCCTCCAACTTTCCATCTTCCCTCCATCATTCCCCTCTACCCTACTTCCCCTCCCCCTCTACCACTACTCTCTCCCGGTACACTCCCTCCCTTCCTTCTCACCCTCCCTCCAATCCTCTCTCCCACCCTCTCTACCCCTCTTTCTTCTATCCCTCTACTCCTCCCTTCGGTGTATTTCTACTATCTATTAATATATTCAGCTTGTCCTATTTTTACAGTGGAATTAAAGAGCAACAGTATACAAGTGCAGTCACGTTACCTTAAAATCTAACACATACTATATATCCCCCCTCCCCCCTAACACCCCACCCCAAAATCCGGCTGGTTTTTGATGTCATTGTTGCTAGTAGAATTAAAAAGGGTTTTATTCATAATAGAACTATATGAATGGTGTAGCCATGGTAGAGCGCAAAAATTAGTATGCTTTAATAAAAAGGGTGGTTTTTGTTTTTTTTTTAGTTCTCAGCGGGGGGTTTTCCCCCCACACTGAGTATACACTATAAAATCTTTGGCTTATTTCTAGTATTGACATACTAAACAAACACAATAAGTTTTAAGACATGAACTGTGGCCAGATTCTTTGAATTCATCTGACTTTCTGTCAGAGATTTATGGACCATGAATCATGACTTACTACTTTCTTCCTGTAATCTGTGCTACAATTGGCTGTCGATAAAATGTTAAATTTTATTACAAACAATTAATTAGTAATAGATCAAGCTAATTTGGATAGAATCAAGTCAATCATATTCAGAGCTACAAAACAAATTTTAAAGTCCAAAAACCAGATCAAAAGTACCATTAAACAATCTCCACTAATTCAAATCTCCCCTCCTACTCTGTTTTGCTCATTTCTACAGTTCACAAAGCCGTGGGTTTGGATACGAATCAAGAGAGATGAAATAACTTTTTCATAAATATCCCAAAGGTGCTTTTACAAGAGGCAACTGGACTTTCTTGTTTCTCAGACAGATTTATTCTAGAGAAGTGTGTATCCAATCCTTAATTGATGCTCATCTTCCCAAATCTACCTGCAAGGTCATTCAAATATCCCCTCCTTTTTGAGGAGACTTCCATTCCAAAAATGTTCTCCCTTGAAATGGACTTTCTGTAACTTCTGATTTTTAGCCCAGTGATAGTGACATTCTCATGGAGTAGGATTGGACTTGTGAGTCTTGATCAGACTGCCTCCCATAAATTGGAACTAATTATATATTTTTGTTCATGCATGCTGGACTTATTGCCTGACTCAATCGTCTCAGATGGAATCATTATAACTACATAGAGAAAATGTCTTGATGCCAATCGTAATGAACGCAATAGACAGATGCCAAGATATTTTTAAGAGAATTTAGCAAATGCAAGCCCAATATTAAAATTGTTCAAAGGGAAAATTAACAGTATGCATATTGCAAACTGGACTTAGTGAATGTGCATATAAAGTTTTATTACTACAAATATTATTGTTTATAAGTTATAGGAGAAAGAATACTTTTGTCCATTTAGCTATCATCTCCGTTTTGTTTCCAGGGAAGGTTGTAAATTATGCTGTCAAACATCATTTATTAGGAAGTCAGCTTACCATGGAAAAGTGTGTCCAACTGTTAGTGTGAAACAAATAAGCAAATGACACTTTGCCCCAGCCCGTGACTGAAAAGCAATTGGACTGTGTAAAGTTCATGTCACAATTTGTTTTGCCATTTGTTGGATGTAATTAATCTAATATAGAAATTATAGAGTTTTTCCCTCCTTGTTTTCTTTTTCTGAATTGTGGTTATGTGTATGTGTTTTTTTTCTAAATCAGGAGAATCAGAACACTGTATCTTCTGATTTAGGAGATTATTTGATAGAATACTATCAAAATGTTGTTTTCATGCTAATATTATTTCAACTACTAATATATAGTTAGAATAATCTTATATGTTAAAAAACCCCATTCTTTAAATTCTTAAAAGTAAATTAGTCTTTATATAATTTTATAATTATTTCAATACATTTGCTTTCAGTATAATGCCTGATTATCATGTCTAGGTAAATGCTCTTCATAATAACTTGTGTTAGTAAGCCACTATATCTGGCCACTTAATACATTCTACATTGATTGTTATTATTTTACTGACTTAAAAAAAAAAAAGTTCCATAAAAAGAATCAGCAACAGTTTGTCCTAACAGAAAATTTTAAAGAGAATTTATAGTTGGCCATCGATGGTGCGTATAAAAAACTCATAGTATGTGGAATAAAGTGAAAATGAATGGCAAGAGGGAGGAAAAGATTGTGAGAACATGGATACCGGAAAAGGAACATGCACAGTGGGGAGGCAATACTTGATGTGTATTGGCAATACTTGATGTTTATTGGCAGACATAATAAATCTGGGTTTCAAAAATCCAGTTGACCACTACCCTGTTTCCCCCCCCAAAAAGACCTCCCCGTATAATAAGCCCAATTGGGCTTTTGAGCACATGCGCTAAAATAAGCATCCCCCCAAAACAAGTCCTCCCTGAAAATATTGCAACACAGCAGCAGCCATGAGGTGACCATGCTTGCCACCTCCTGCATCTCAAAAATAATAAGACCTCCCTGAAAATAAGGCCAAGTGCTTATTTCGGGGGTCAAAAGAAAATAAGACCCTGTCTTATTTTTGGGAAAACATGGTAGATGAAACCAAAGAGTTACAGAAAGTGTTGAATCCAAAACTGGAAATCCAAACATAGGTCTTAAGAAATGTATGTCAGGAAAGAAGGGAAAGAGAGGAGGAGGTAGAAAGTTAATGGGGTTAAACTATAGTAGAATGGACTATTCAAGGAAGTGGGTTGTTCTCAATCCTGATGCCATCACTGAATATAGGTCAGGGGTGTCAAACTGGTGGCCCATGGGCCGGATGCATCATGCACAGACCACATCCACCACAGCTCCATGAAGGGAAAAGGGAAAAAAACACCGCAAGTTTGACACCCATGATATAGGTTGTCCTTGCTTAATAATTTAATTGGAAGCAGAATTTCTGTTGGTAAGCAATATCATAAAGCATGATGTCATGTGACTGTGCTGCTTAGTGATAGCAGTTCCAGCACTTCCAGTTACCATTGTCAAGCAAATTTCATGTAGTCTTTAAGTGCGATATCAGGTGATCGCCTGCTGACTTCCTCATTTACTTTGCTTATTAGAAGCTGGCAGTGAATGGTGTAATTTGGTAGCAGATCACAAATGGTGATCATGTAACTGCTGCACAGTCAGAACTTTGAGGACTAGTTATAATTCCCACGTTTCTGCGCTATTGTAAGTTTGGACAGTCATGAACCAATAGTCATTAAATGAGGACCGCCTGCACTCTTTTTTTCTTATGAAGAAATCCTTTAATACAAACCTTTCTTTTTGTTTTCATATTTAAGGCTTTATTTTTCAGATTATTCTTAGTCCAAAAAAAAAAGTTCTGATGGGGCTATTTGTTCAGAAAAAAAATCTTGTGAACTCCAAATGCTGCTGTTAGAATCACAATGGCTGGATTTAATGAATTTGGTCTAATTACGTCTATGACTTGTTTATATCTCTACTTGGTTTTCAGGCCCATTCAACAATGTAGATTTTATGTAGAAAATAAATATTTTTATATAATCAGGAAGTAAATATCCCATATACTCTTTGTGTTTATTGTTCGCTAATTACTATTTCAATAATCTGCTAGTATTTTAGACTGGTCTCTTTTGAATACCAATGTTTAAGATAGGAATTATCCAGAATGAATTAGTGCATTTTCTACATAGTAAGGTTTTTTGGGATCCATAAAAATATACAGCTGTCTAATTGTTTCAGAACATCTTGGCCCACCACCCATTTTACAGCAGCAACAAAGGTAGTTGAAAACTAGCCAAAAATAGAAAAAAGGAAGAACAAAAGCAAAAACAAAATGCAAACCAAAATAAATAATCCTGGTGCTTATGAATATGTAGTCAGGGTTTGGGAGAATTGCTTAAAATTAGCAGTTTAGAATAAGCATTTGGCGTGAAATTAAAATTTCAGTGGTTAAGCTATTATTGCTATTACTTTCATGGAACAGGAGTAGCATGTATTTTCCTTATTATACATTGCTTGTGTATAAAGCACATAGTGTGTACTGACAAACTGGGTGTATATTTCATGCTAAGATTAAATACCGGTATGTGGTTAGGTTGTGTGGGTTCATTTGACATGTGAACTAAACCTTTGTAATTTGTAAATCACATTCTATGGCTTATATATTACAATGCATAGATAAATATTATGGCTGATTTAAAATACCATTGTTAAAATAAACCATGGTGTTGTTATAATTCCTGAATCCTGTTATAAAATTCTTGAATTTTTGCTCATCAAGAAAAACAATACAGGAAATAAGGGGGGAAAAAACAGGAAATGCAGGTAAAAGGAAATCAGCAAAAAGGTGGATATTGATTCATTTTTTTAAAAAAAAACATGTATGTGTGTGCGTAGATAGATAGATAGATGTAGATTTTAAAAATTCTCTGTCTTAGTGATTCATAACAATGTTCCACACAAACAAAACAAAAAATAACATAAATTCACAAAAATTCTAGAAAGGGTGCACTATATCCCATCAACTCTATATTTTGGGGCTCACTCTTCATGCTTACGTGAAGAGCCAGATCTGTATGTCCTTCAGGAAAGGGTGTGTGTGTTTCTGCCAAATATCAGGGAAGAGATGAATGAATTTATGCTATATATAATCAGCCTGAAAGTTTGACATTTTGATGTAACTATAATTTATGCTGTCCTGGCATTGCTTGTTCTAGTGAGTGATTCTGAAATTCTCTAACAGCTTCTGTTGATAAACCCTGTTTGCTGACACCTAAGATAGCTTAGAGAGAATATCAATTCTTTTCCTTTGCTATTAAACTCATTAGAGAGGGTTTTTTTCAGTTTAATAAAAAGAAAGTCAGTTATGGTTGAAGTACATAAAATAAGTCATATATATATATAGATATATATATATATATATATATATATATATATATATATATATATATATATATATATATATATATATATATTATAATATAATGAGAAATATGTATGTATGTATTTATAGAACTTATGTGGATGCCAATCTCATATGATCTTAGGCAGCTGGCAATAATAAATAAAATAATAATAAATAAAATAATAAATAAAAATAGGAATAAAAACAAATACCAAGCACCAGATCAAACGGATTCCTGACTCAAATTTCCTGAGGGAAAGGTCTGAACTTCACAGTCCTTTGGAAAGCTTAAATGGGTAGGGATCCTTCAAATCTCAAGTGAGAGGCTGTTTTGAAGAGCTGGGGCAGCCACAAATAATATATACGTCTGTGGTCCTATCAGAAGGCAATATTTAAATAGAGGACCCACCATACCTACCATGCCTAAGGATGGATAGATATCCTCAACAAGAGGTGGTTCCACAAGTAACCTAGCTCTGGACTTTAAAGGTGATAACCAGCACCTTGAATTGTACCTAGAAAGCAATTGGAAGCTAGTGCAGCTCACATAGCAATGTTGTTACTTGGATGAACTATGGAGCATCCAAAACTCTGCATGCTGCTGAATTTCTAGACAAGTGCCGTTTCCGGATGGTCTTTAAGAGCAACCCTATGTAGAATGTGTTACAGTATTCCAAACAGAAAATGACTAAGGCACGAGTGACCATGAATAGAAGGACACAATTGGTTCACAAGTATGTACAAAACGCTCTTCTAGCCTGAGTTACAAGTCTAGGAGGATTGAAAAAAATTAAAATTATTTTCACTCCATTTATTTATTTTTACTTTTAAAAGAGAAACTACAGAAAGTAAAATAGCTACTGTATGTACACAATAAGGAAAAAAGATGTTGCAATGAAAATAAAGTAAATCAAATTTTGGGCAAGTATCTCAATGCATAACATTTGTTCACAACTTTAGTGAAGAGAACACCTCACCTTCCTTCTGAATGAGCCATAACAACAGGGAATGAGGATTTGCAGATTTAATTATTACTTATTATTAGTAATTTAATAATTACTGAGGGTTTTTTGTTGATATGTATTTTGTTTTTGTTATTGATTTTAAGTCATTCTGTTTTTAGAAGGGAATAGTAAGTTTTGAAGCTAAACTGTCAAATGAACAAGCAAGTTTGCATGTGTTTGTATGGGGAAGAGGGGCTTTTAGCTTGTACCTTCTTCCAGTATCTTTTTCTCATTTCTTTGCATTGTAATGGAAATGTAGTGAGGGATATGAGGAAGCTGGTATACAATCTTTCACCCCTGACAACGTGCATTGTAAGCTGCACATAGCTGTCAGGATAAAGACAAGACTGGTGCACCAGGATAATTGGGTACTTGAAGAAGATTCATAAGGCAATATTATGCCTGGGGCAACAAGAAGAAGAAAGAGGTTATCAGATTGGGTTGGAAATCTACTTTTGATAAATAATATTCTAGTTATGTGATGCAGTGATGCAATTTTGTTTGTTTGTAAAGTACATTGCCATTTGGGGTGGGGTGGGGTGCACAGAATTATTTTTAAGAATTCTAGAGCTGTCTTGTACTACATCCCAATATCAAATTGCATTTTACCAGCAATAGAATCAAAATATCCCATCGGAAAGCTTCACACGTCCATTAGATGCCTTTTAAGATGAAACGTTTAAGCAAACTCTGTAAGGATACAGACTGACAGCTTTTTATTAAGGAATGCCACTTGCTGACTTCATTAGTATAGCATGTTGGTCTCATCTAAACATAAGTGTATTTTTTTTTCACTTGTGACTTGTCTATTTTTGAAGAATCACCTTTCATTGGTTACGATGGGCTGCTTCCACACTTTTGATTGCTATGTGAACTATGTCAAAATCTCTTTTCCTTAAGGGGACTGTTCAATTACTGAAGGTACTGTACTGTATTTGTTACAAAAAGTAGAGTAGTTTCAAACCCACATATTGTATTTTGGTAATGATTATTACTAGCTTACAAGGGAGCATCTTACATGATAAGAGGAAATGTGGGAAGTTGCAAAAATGGGTGTTTTGTAAGTTACTGATAAAGAGTATGTTTTGATTCTATCGTACTGAAATAATGTTTTATTCATTATGTTGATTGGTATTTTTTTACTTCTACCCCAGAGCATTTGAGAAACCTCCTCACCCCTGGATAGTGAAATAAAGTATTAAAAAGTTAAAACTAATCCCAATAGCAGGTAAAATCATTAATCTAACATAAGTGTTCTAGTTGAAGAAGAAAGACTTGATCCCTTTTTTGAAGGTGGAGAAAGATATGTGTGTGTGTGTGTGTGTGTGTGTGTGTGTGTGTATGTGTGTGTGTGTGTGTGTGTGTTTGTACACACACACACACACACACACACACACACACACACACCTTCTAAGCAAATGCATTGTTAGTTGGAACCAGACAGAGAAAAGACATTTCCTTCACTCATCCCTCATATGGGCATACGATTTCATCCTGAGACATGTAGTCTCTCATACAGTTTTATCTTGTTTATGACTTTCGTTCTTAAAACTAGCATGCTGCATTATGCTGCCAAAGCAGTTATAAGCAATAGCAGATCTTCCAACAAATTTAAAATGGATTCATGGCTTCATTGTTAGCAGCTGACCTGCCCTATTTTCTACTCATTGAATTTCCAAATACTACACTCATAGAAATGTATTGGAGAAATTATTTCAAAAATAAATGATAGAAGTAGAACATTGTTTAAAGCATGTTTTAAATTTTATTGGTTGTATTTAATTTTAACTGTATTTTTGTTGGTATCTTTCTTTATTCTGACCTTGTCCACCCTATAGAAAAGCTTTCAACTCAAAAAATTATGAACCTTTTCTCTAAATGCTTAAGCTCTCAGTAATATGCTTGCATAGTGCAGTCTTCTCTGGTCTGATGCCCCATATTAAGTCATAAGTATTTAACACATTTGGAGGACATGATGCTAGCAAGAGACCGTTTATTCTTATTCAAAAAAAGGTGGTATGGCCAAGTAAATATCTTAACATTGCCAGTTTACATTAATAAATAAAATGAAACATGCATCAGTGTGGGGTGATTAATAGTTGGCATGCTTCATAAATTGCTGGAATGCTTTCTGAAATGTTTAAATGGAGAAATGGCCTGTATTCTGTCTTTACCTTTTATAAAGAAACAAACTAGTGTACAGCTTATGTACAGAAATGAATCATATGTACATTACCCATTTCGTGCAAACCTCTGTGTCATATTGTATCCCAGTCACATTTTTCAAACCCCGATCTGCTGTATAAAGCCTTTAAGCTTATTATTTGATGGAACTCCAGAGAGTTGAGTAGTAAATAGAATGGAGATGATGGGAGAAGAGTGAAGAAAGCATAAAAGTAAGAGTGGATGGGGGAAAGAAGCAAGACTGACTGACTGACTGACTGACTGACTGACTGACTGACTGACTGACTGACTGAATGAATGAATGAATGAATGAATGAATGAATGAATGAATGAATGAATGAATATTGTAGATGATAGATGTATGGAAATGTGTGAGGGAGAAAAATACACAATGATAATGACTGTGAATTGAAGTATATGAATATGTGGACATGTGTGATTGAGTTTTTGGATCAATTTTATCAATCTTGTCATACTCCAACAGTTCTGTTCCCAACTGTCAGCCAGACTGTAAAGATTCCAAATACATTTTGTCTAAAGTTTTGTTGAGGTCCAAGTACACAATATCTCCCATTTTCTGCTGATCAACTAAATTGCTAGCTTTATCAAAGAAGAAGATAAGGTCAGCCTGGCATTGTTTATTTGCAGCAAATCCTTAGTATCCATACTAGCTCCAGTTAATTGTAGCATGTCTAGCTAGTGCTCAAAAACATGCTAGAGATGTCAGGTTGACAGGCCTCTAGTTTCCGGAGTCTTCCTCCCTCTCTTTTTGAAAATAGGGATAACATTGGCTTTTCTTCAGGCTTCCAAGACCTTGTGATTCCTCCAGCAGTTCTCAAAGGAGTTCATTTATTTATTTAAATTACTTTTGTGCCTCAATTGCAATCAATTCAACTTTTGAATAATTGAGAATGGATCTCTGATCTCCTGTAGATTATTCTACATCTTGTGATGTAATCCACTTGGACTTGAATTAATTGGCTAAATCTTTTAATTCAAGAGTATAAATGTTAAACACTTTTTAAATAATGACTATTGTAACATGTATTTTGAGCAAAAAATCATACAACTGTATTGAGAAGGCCAAAATGCAAAAAGAGCAAGAATACATTATGTAATAAGCCTCAAAGGTAGAAGAAACTAGCTGTCAGGATCATATCTTGCTAATATTTGGAAGTGCATCAAGAAATTATCAAGGTGTAGCTAGGGATTAAAATCTATTCTTAGAAGAAAGTAGTGCACTTCACTTTTCTTGCTTTCAAGAAAATTACGGAGGCATGGCAATACAATTCTAGGAGTTGAGTTTAATGCAACTTCCAACCCAGCTGATAGTCCTTAGCTGACTGGGGGTGATATTTAAAAACTAAATGGGTCAGAATGACCAATTCTTGGATCAGAGGCTATCAAGAAATCTCATGTCTGTATGCTAGCTTGGGAAGTTTAAACAAAAACATCTTGGAAGAAGAACATTTGTTATGCATAAAATTATATGAGCATGCTACATAATCATCTGGAATTGAGCTCAATAGATGTAGCAGAAATGTGTTTTAATTATTTTCTACAGCCTTTCTCACATTTATTCATTTTCATTCCAAATGTTCTTCCTTTTCCACTGACAAACTTTTTATTCTAAATTCACTCTTTACTTATATTCATTTTTTCCCCCAAGAATGGTACATTTTTCTCTATTGTGCAAAGACCTAATCACTCTGGAAAATGCTCTAAAACTAGGAAGGAAGGAGGAGTGGATGGCTATCAGCAAGCTGGAGTGACTCCGTTATAGTGGCAATGAATGTAGTGTTGGAAGACCTAAAAGACCAGCAAAGCTATAGATCAACTTGGGGAGAATCTATGTTGTTTGATAGTCAATCAAAGAAATCAAAAAAGGTAAGGACAACTCTTTTAATCTTAAAATATTATAGAGAAAAAGATATATTTAAAAAAACCTAAACAATACAAACTAAAAAAACACTGATATAATGAAATAAAAAGCAAAATAGATTTCTTTTTTGAGATATCAATAGCAATATACAAATTGCTACAATTCAATTTTAAACAAATTGATTAATGCTAATATCATCCAGCATGCTATCGTGTTTTGTCATTGGTGTATAGATGTAGCTTAAGTAAGGATACTAAGGTATAAAAATATGGAGATGTATAGTGAATACTGTTGTTGCAAACTAGATTTATTGTAGTTTCCTTTTCTTCTATCTTCTGCTTTTAATTCCTTTGGCATAGCCTCTATTCCTTAGCCTTTTATTGTGTTGCCCATAATGCTGTTTTTCCATAAGACAATAACATGGCGGATACCTATGTATTACAATTTTTTTTAAGTTAGCATGATGTATTCTACAGTAATTTTTAATTTGTGAGACCATAGTAATACTAAGAGGCAAATTAGTATGTATAGTAATTTATAGTATGTGCTACAAAATTATTTTAAACTATTAGAATACTATAGCTATTAGAATTAACAGAGAATTAACACATTATTGATTTTACTTTGAAAAATCTGTTACTTCAATTAATCAACATTAAATACTTGGCATTTATAATTATGATTGTTACTTTAATTATAGACTTATCTGGTCTCTTTTGCTTGTATATGGTAAAAGTAGGGAAAGCGTCTTTATTTGGTGTTCAAGAGCTCAACCAAGTGAAAACTATCAAAGTCAGTAGTAAAATCAGAAGAATGAGGAATGAAGTTAATGTGTCTTATCCTTAAAACTCCAAATTTAGTTATGATGTTAAATATTAGCTACAATTAATACCTTTCTTAAACAATATAAATACCAAGCCAACAGATTAGATCGGGTGGAGGCAGAATTTAATTTTAACATCTACTATGGGCTTGTCTTAAATAAAATCAATCTCCTGTTTGGATTGGGAGTGATAGGTCTATTGTTCCATTTATTTTTGTGTGTATAAAGGCCTGTTTTTGTCACAACACAGTGGTTTTATATATCCCATATTCCCCGCCTCCCCTATATTCCTAATGCCTCTCAATTTCTTCTTTTGCTCTTAATTCTACTTCTGTGAATTTTGTACATATTGTTTTGATGGGGCTGGAATCAAGGATTCAGCGATGTACTAAGAAAACAGAATCCAATGAATCCTGGATCATTCAGCTTCAGAGAGCTGTTTTGTGCCTTCTCAGTACAAGGACACAGCCTTACTATTATCTACAAAGACTTAAATTGATGGTCTCGTAACAGTATTTTAGTACTACACAACCTCACTCATGCAGACGCAAAAAAATAGCAACAAAATCCTTGAGGGCCATAGCACCAGGCACAGATGGAGCTATTGGATAAATAGGCTGTATAAGGCATTAAGTTATCTACAACTGTCCTAGTGAGAGTGAACCCCAAGTACTACTTTTGCAATATGGTCTCTGTTGTGACTCAGCAGTTCTGCTGAGAGTTTTTTCGGGATACAAAATTCAGTATGCAGCTGGGGCTTGTGGGAGGAAGTTTGGAGATAAAAGGAGGGATGCTGCCACGCCCCAGTCGCTGGAGTCAACGTTTCTTCATCTGTTCCGTGTTTGGTAAAACATTGCTTGAGTACTAATCGTGATTTATGCCTGTTACACTTGGATAAGTGCTTTGGTGTTTCATGTAAACCTGATCCATGGAGACGGTGGAAGAACTGCAGTGTTTGTAAGAGCTTTTGTTTTGAACTCTTATCGGAGATTTGTATTCGTGTTATTTCTGGGCTCGAAGCCAGTTTGAACTGTGAACTGATAAAAGTTCCTTTTAAGTTACCTGCCTGCGTTTGTTAACGAGCCAGGAAGGGGGAGGACAGAACAGTCTCTAAGATTTTGATTTTTTTTAACCTTGCCAACTTGAAACTGTGTTAGCTCTTTCAGCATTTCATATGAATGTTTTAATCATAATCTAATTTTATGGAAGACAACCTCTCATTCTGTGTGCACTCCTATCCTGTACTCTTATCACAAGTCTTTGAAGCATTTGAATATTATAGGTGAATATTCCCGTGCGAGTGATGTGGGTGCCCCATGGTTCGCCCACATAACACCTATCCTCCGCGAGCTGCGCTGGCTACCTGTTGATCTCCGGGTGCGCTTCAAGGTGCTACTTACCACCCATAAAGCCCTCCATGGTAGTGGATCTGAGTACTTGAGAGACCGCCTCCTGCCATTTACCTCCTCATGACCTATTAGATCACACAGATTAGGCCTCCTCCAAGTTCCATCTGCCAGTCAGTGCCGACTGGCAACTACGCGGAGGAGAGCCTTTTCAGTAGTAGCTCCGACCCTTTGGAACGATCTCCCCGTGGAGATTCGTACCCTCACCACCATCCAGACCTTTCGCACAGCCCTCAAGATCTGGCTATCCCATCAGGCCTGGGGATAAAGATCGTAATCCGTCCCCATCCGAATGATGAATGAATGTTGTGTTCTATTTTAATTTATGTATTGTTTATGTCTTATTGTTTTGTATTCCCCTCCCTATAAATTGTAAGCCGCCCTGAGTCCCCTCAGGGAAAAGGGCGGCCTATAAATAATAATAAACCTAAACCTAAACCAAATATTACAGGCTTTTCTCTAGACTCTCAATCCCATGGACGAACTCATCCCTTGCATTAGATTTGGTATCTATCTCATCCATGCTTGCAACAGATTAATCTTTAATGTCTGCCTGCCTGCCCGTCCATCCACCCATCCATATCTCTATCTATCTATCTATCTATCTATCTATCTATCTATCTATCTATCTATCTATCTATCTATCTATCTATCATCTATCTATCTATCTATCTATCTATCTATCTATCTATCATCAATCATCCATCCATCCATCCATCTATCTAATTTTTCTATCTCTGTATGTCTCTGTCTCTGTATATTTATTTTCACCTATATTATTTATTTATCTTCACCTATATTATTTACAGCTATATCGTCCTACATACACTCACACAGATGTCATGCCTTCCTGCTCACGCATAGTCATCTGTACTCTGCCCTTACTCTACTCTATAACTCTGCAAGCCTAAATGTTTTCTATAGATTTCATTGTTGGAAATGAATAGGGAGTCTTTCGCAGCCAACAGCCTCCATTATGACTTTGATTTGACCCTGATTTTTTTCCAGATCACTGTATCTCCATGTTAGATGCAGCTGTAACAGTTCAGTCTATAATGCACTTTTATTGAACACAGAAGTTGTGGAAGGACAAAAATATTGGCAGTCATACTGAGGAACAGCTTGTTCATTTATGACATGGCTGAATTTATGACTGCTAGTGTAAGTCCCTGTTGCGACCTGCATCAGATTAGATGAAGATTATCCTTGCTTCTGTAAGTATTGGATATTTGCCCAGTGGCAAACATGGCTAAATAATAGGAGAATAATGATGAATAATAGGTAACAGCTGCAAAAAAACACAGTATAATTCTCAGGTACTTGTTGAATATTATTAAACGAAGTATATGGTCACCTCAAAGGTTTGCTGATCAGTAAGGTGCCAATCAAGGTTTCCATTATTTTGTTGATGTACTTGCAGCTATCAAAATTGTGCCTTATTTATTCTTAGCATTTTTAAAAAGCCTGGCTGAGAAAGAGCCATATTGAAGACTATTTCTTGGTTTCCTCATACATTCACACAAATACATAGAAATGTTGGCCCAAAGTGTACAATTTATTTTAGTTATAGCTCTGGCATCAAGTCTTGCAAAAGCTATACTAGAGTGCTTTTGAATAGGTTGTCTAGATCAGTGTTTTTCAACCACTGTGCCGCGGCACACTAGTGTGCCGTGACATAGTGTAAGGTGTGCCGTGGGAAAAACACCCGCCTATAGTCAATATAGGCACAGAGTTAAATTTTTTTAACATTTTCTAATGGTGGTGTGCCTCGTGATTTTTTTCATGAAAAAAGTGTGCCTTTGCACAAAAAAGGTTGAAAAACACTCTAGATAAATCCTCCATTATTCTAGGGCAGATTGAACTGTTCCTCTTGCAGACTTTTTATCCCTTTCTCCACAAAGATAAAAGATCAAGACCTATTGTTATAAAGTAATAGAATATAGGTTAGAAAAATACAATGCAAGACGGTTCATTCTATTTTATTATGTTGGCACTAGGTAAAAGAGTATTTAAAAGTACGATAAAATGACACACTTCTACTTGGAAGCAATACTATTGGATATGATTGTGATTAATGTGGCTTCCTGGTGGTAAATTGAAATAACTGATTAAATTATGCTACCGCTAATAGATTCACTGAGAGAACAGTCCAACAGGTTGTGAGCACAGAACAGCCCTAAGGCATAAATAAAAGTTATATAATTGATGAGTGTGATAAATCAGTATGGAAGCAAGTGGCTTGTTAATTTGTTTGTGTGGGATCTTTTCCAACTTGTTAGTAACATACCTGTCTTTCTCCTCCATAAAAATGCTTTAATTGTGACTACTTTATTCCCCATTGCATCCTGTCATGAGCCTACTTTGGAATAAATAAGAGATAGTAAGAAAGTCATGTGTAATTTTAAAAAGGCAGATTCTTGTTTTATTGGTTTATTTCATAACAGAGTGAAACAGAGTGAAAACATGACTGTATTAACTTATGAAAAACAATGGAGAACTTGGAGACAGGAAAAGATATTAAATCTCATTATTTTAATCAAAGCTTGAATTGAATTGAATTTTATTGAATTGAATTGAATTGAATTTTATTATTTTTATTATTTGAAAGACTGTTTATTTGAGTATATTATTGGGGGGGGGCGCTATGTACTTTCTACTGTTTAATATTGTAGGATTTATATTTTACGTGGTTACTTTATTCTAATTTATTCCACACTCCCTTGAGCATTTTAACAGAAAAATAAAATATTAAAGATATTTTTAAGGGACAAATAACCCATCAAAGATCTATGCAAATGCATTCTCCATGGAAGCAAGGGGCTAATTAAAAGCTTGGTTTTCTGTTATTTTAAATGCCTTGATAGCAGATTTTTTTTCCAGGGTTCCATGTTTCAGTAGCTGATATTATTTTAAACCTAGTTAAGAAGTTCCTGCATTAAGCTCTGTGCTCTCTTGCGGTTGTCCTTGAAGAGTATCCAAAAGCTTTGCTGATGCAAAAAACTGCATGAGCAGTTATATGTGCTCTACAAACTGTACACATTACAATTCTTAAGCTGCATTGATTCCCAGTTTGCTTCTGAGTCTAGTTCAAAATAACTTTAAGGCCATACATTGTATGAGACTGAGTTAAATCTTTCCAGCTACATCTACCTGTACCATTAGATTTGGTTGATCTTGCAAGTATGAAGTATCCTTTCTCCTTTACAGCCCAAGAAATTAGCAAGGGTCTGTACTGAGCCTCTTGTTCTGCCCACTATCTAGCTGCAGGTTTTATGCTGTCTGTTATCAGACCAAGAATGTGGTGGCTCAGTGGCTAAGATGCTGAGCTTGTCAATCAGAAAGGTCGGCAGTTCAGTGGTTCAAATCCCTAGCACCGCGTAACGGAGTGAGCTCCTGTTACTTGTCCCACCTTCTGCCAACCTAGCAGTTTGAAAGTACGTAAAAAATGCAAGTAGAAAAATAGGGACCACTTTGGTGAGAAGGTAACAGCGCTCCATGCGCTTTCGGCATTTAATCATACTGGCCACATTGACCACGGAGACGTCTTCGGACAGTGCTGGCTCTTCGGCTTTGAAACGGAGATGAGCACCAGAGATGAGAGTCGGGAATGACTAGCATGTGCGAGGGTAACCTTTACCTTTACTTATCAGACCATTCCCTTGACAGCATCTCTTTTCCCCTTCTCCTAGGGTCTTGTATCCTAATACCCCAGGCCTGTCAAACATGATTCAATCTGAGGTGAGGCAATCCCCAGCCCCAATGGCCTTCCAGAAGGCCCTTAAAACAAGCTGTCAACTAGCTTGGGAATTCCATCATAAAGCGGAACCTGCTACATTGGTCTATGGTAATCAATTGAATGTACTCTTTGTATGGTTTATCTTTTTTTGTATTTTATCTTTTTAATTTAACTTGTTTATTTTTAATGTATTTTGATTTATTTATGACATATGCCTCCTAGTTGAGAGGTGGGCAGCTATAAAAATATGATAAATGAATGCATACATTTTCATTTTCTCTTTTTTTCCTGCATCCTTGTGGTAGATTCATAGGATACTCCTCTTATCCATGACGTTTGTAAGAAAGGTTGTTTTTTTAAAAAAAAAACACGATAGCCATTAAAGCACCACCCTTTTGTACGTACATCAGTGTTATATGCATGCACAGACAGGCAGGGCCTTCTATCACACTGTGATGACTGTTGTCCTCCTCCTGATTATTATGCTAATAATCAAAACCCAGATAAATGGCAGTTGACATTTCAGGTTTTGCTATTTTTAATGCATGGTGTTTCTTTAGCTTAAACTTTACACATAATTGAACATGTTAGGGAAGCTTGATAATTCTTGAAGTGCTTTTATATTCATCGCACTTAAGTCTAAATTTGGAAAACCACTTGTCCTACATAAATCAAAGCGGGGGGGGGGGGGGGAACTTATGACAAGCAATGTGATTGGATCTGTGAAGAAAAAAAGGAACGATGGCAGATTGACAAGAACTGGAAACCTTTGTATCTTTAAATCTGGTACTAGTGGCAGGGTCAGCTGGAATGACCATTCCCCCCCCCCCTCTCTCTCTATCTCTATCTCTATCATCTCTATCATCTCTATCATCTCTATATCTATCTATCTATCTATCATCTATCTATCTATCTATCTATCTATCTATCTATCTATCTATCTATCTATCTATCTATCTATCTATCTTCTTGTGGCAGGTATTTGCCTTGAAAGAAAGAAAAACAAACCAACAAGCTTTCTTCTCTTTCTTTCACGGAAAGCTTCAAGAAAACCTGGGCTCCTCTTAAAGCAGGGGTTAATGAATAAAACATTATTTCATTGAGGGTTGCATCAGGATTGCGTTTGACTTCAGGGGGTGGGGATGTGTGACCAGGGGGCATGGCCAGCTCGACATCACTTATTGAAGCTCCATTTTTGTCCGCAATGGCCTCCTACATTCCTCTGCAAGTGAAAATGGCCTCCCCAAGCTCTGTTTTTGCTGGCAGAGGGATGCAGGAGGTTGTCGCAGCCAAAACAGAGCCCAGGCAGGCCGCATGCAGACTCCCCGAGCTCTCTTTTTGCTGTCAGAGGCCTTCGCTGTTTTCAGGGCAGGCCTGCTGGCCAGATCAAAGTACCCCGTGGGCTGAATCTGGTCTTGAATTTGACAACCCTGTCTTATAGAAACAGTTTTGCCCTACTCTTGGAATTGTCTGAAAGAGATATGAAGATAATCTTACTGAATGATTTCACCCATCTTGTTGAACTAGTCATTTCATCTAAGCAGATGCTGTGAGGCACTTCTGGGATTCTCACCAAGCATTTTTAGCTTTCAGTTTGACAGATCCGAAACGGACATGAAGGTTTTGGTCTACCCTGTCTCTGGAGTCTTGTCTTATTCCCTTCTGATTATCATCAGTCTTTCAAACTAATTAAAAACTTGCCCCTTACCTTGTAAGGAAAAAAAAAAGTCAAATCAATATTTCCATCATGAAAATATTGGGGGAATTTGAGTAATTGTTTTATAGCCTTTGCATTACAAGTAGCAAATATGCCAAGATTAATTTGGTGTTAATCAGTCAAAAGAAAGGAGGGGTAGGAAGAGTTAGAGAATTAGAGCAAAAAAGAGAATGGAGCTGCAATCGTAAGATACCACAAAATATATTCCTTTGAGGAATCTTGTGAAATTGCCTGAGTTTGATGCTGCACAATGCAGCTGCCACATTATTGATTGAAGTTTAATTACATCCTGCCAATTGTTTTAATGTGCGCCTGCATATGAATGATTTTAGGACATAGTGAAGAAAGACTAGGAAAGAGTTTGATAGTATTACTAAAATCAAAGGTAATATTACCGTCATTTAATGGCACAGCAATCCCTTTAAGCTCAAAGTAGTTCAAAAATATGTATTCATATCACTGTTACAGGAGAGTAACATTTTATAAGCAAAATATCTATTAATTTTATGTTAAGTACATTTTACTGTTAGAATGTAAGCTGTTCTACTTTGGTTATTAATTCAAAATATATCCACCATCAATTTTCTTTGAAATGAAAATTACATACATAAAGTTTTTAAAAATTGTATATAATAAAAATTACATGAAGAATAGAACTAGCTAAGAAACAATAGGAATTCATCAATCATTTTAAGCATTTTCTTTGGCAGAATTAACCGCTGAAAATGCCTGGAGGAGCCTAGCATAACCCTTCCCTAACCAATTTTATTAAAAGGTGTATGTTTTTTTAATGAACTACAATGAAAAAAATATCTGATTTCTTATCAGTTAGATGTATGTCCTTTGCTACAAAAAAATAAAAGTATAAAATATATAAAAAATGAAAATATTTTTAAAAAAGCACCTGAGGGCAGGACAAGAAGCAACAGATACAAACTAATCAAGGAGAGAAGCAACTTAGAACTAAGGAGAAATTTCCTGACAGTTAGAACAATTAATCAGTGGAACAACTTGCCTCCAGAAGTTGTGAATGCTGCAACGCTGGATGTTTTTAAGAAGATGTTGGATAGCCATTTGTCTGTAGTGGTGTATGGTTTCCTGCCTAATTAGGGGGATGGACTAGAAGACCTCCAAGGTCCCTTTCAGCTCTATTATTCTATTCTATTATATTGTATCTTCTTAGGAAAATTCCATTTGGTTTAAGATAATCCCTGAGGGATTTATTACATGTTGTCATGCATACATCTCAGTACATGCAATCAGGGCCCAGCTTTGATACTGGCTGTCTTTGTACTACAGGTAGTCCTCAACTTCGGACCACAATTGAGCCCAAAATTTCTGTTGCTAAGTGAGAAATTCATCAAGTGAATTTTGCCCCATTTTACAACTTTTTTTGCTACAGTTGTTAAGTGAATCACTACTTGTTAAATTAATAACACAGTAGTTAAGTGAACCTGGCTTCCCCATTGACTTTGCTTGTCTGGAGGTCACAAAATGTAATCACATGACCCCGGAACACTGCAACAGTCGTAAATATGAGTCAGTTACCAAGCATCTGAATTTTGATCATATGAGACCATAGGGATGCGGTAATGGTTGTAAGTGTGAAAAATCACTTTTTCAGTGATGATGTAATTTTGAACAGTCACTAAGCAAACTGCTGTAAGTCGAGGACTACCTATACTTGCTTCTGGTGGATACCATGTCAGTCAAATGCTGAAACTCAAGCATTTACACTGAACCTCTCTTTTGTTTTTGTATCTAGAATTTGTCTTTGGATACTTTACCTCACTTTGATATTGCCTGGATAAGAGGTTTATTGTAAGTTTAGGCCATAGCCAATGGCTAATTTGGGTCATTTCCAGCAGTTCTAGTTCAAATGTGGTTGAAATGGGATGGGCACACCAAACATTTCACACACACACACAGTGGTAGCGCTTATTCAAATTAGGACATCCCTGATTGATTCTTTTTTTATTTGTTTTTATTTTTTTATTTTTGTATGTCTCCTCCCAATTTTACAATAACTGCTCTTAATTTCATCAGTTTAGCAATTTGAGGATGCAGTAATATGAAAAAGGATAATCATGGTAGTTCATGATACATTCATCCATAGGTATAGGTCCACCAAATTCATGTATTCTAAGCAGGTTAATATATTTTAAACAATTTTATTTTGTGTGCTCTTAATTGTCATGAGCTTTTGCATTTTTTTGTTGGAAGCCGCACAGGCCAAACAAGTGAAACTGGAATGAAACACAAGTCATTTTTCCCATTTCCTTTTTACTCTTTTAAAGGAAATTGTTAATTGTTTCCTGTATTTGTTATTTCAAGATCCTAGTAAAAGTTTTCAATCTGAAACGCAGTAATGTTGCAGCATGATGGTGTTTCTTTTAAAGCTTCCCCTTTAGCACTCAAAAATAACTTGTATTTGGCATGAAAAATAATTGTGATAAGTTAACTTAAACTTGATCCAACTTTCCTGTTCTATTTTACACAAGTTTCAAATGTCGTAATTAAATCCCATTTCTTATCCTTTGCTGCTTATTAGATAGACAGAACATATGACTCTTTCTTCTTTTTGTTTCATTGTAGAGTAATGTTCATGTTATCTTCTCCCACATCAACAATTTTTAAAAATCAAATATTGTCTTTCACTATATAAACTATTCTCTTAGTTTCTTTATAGTCATGTTAATTTAAGTATTTCAAGTAGGTCAACATCTTTTATGATCTTAATATGACTCAGATTTACTGAAGAATAATTATGAGTTAAAAAAAAATACTAATTTCATTCTATAAAACAGGGGACCCCCAACCCCCACCCTCATCCGGGTCTGTGGCCCTGTACTGGTCCATGGCTTGTTGGGAACCGGGCTGCAAAAGCAGGAGGCAAGTATTGCAAACCATCCCTTCTCTCTCCTCCCCTCCCCCTCCCCCCCTGCTGCTGCTGCCTGTCCACAGAGTCGAAAAGGTTGGGGACCACTGCTATAAAAGATAATTACTGGCTAAAGATGATTTTTTTTAAAAAAACTCATGTTTTCTGTCCTTTGCATTCCTATTCTCCTTCCTGATTCCATGTTATAACCAAGGGACCATTATTTCTAATGACTAGCTTTGGGGTGTACAAAGCAGCACAAAAGAATGAGAGCAAGAAAAGGTCTGTTACAGAATATAATATACGAATTAGAGCTAATATCAAGGTAAGAAAAATATATATAAGGAGAATACGTAACAAAAAGGCAGAAGGAGGGTATCATATGGCACCCTTCGGATGCTGAAAGGATGTCACAAGGAAGAAGTCACAGAGTGTAGAGCGTAATATAATGCAATTAGGTTATAGGAGAAGCAATTTCCGATTGAGTGTTAAGGGAAAAAAATTCCTAAGAATTGTAACAATTGGAGCAATTCAACTGTGAAACAAATTACCCAGCAGGGACATAGGGCCCGTTGACTAGATGTATTCAAGTTCAGGCTACATGTTGAGGATGTTTTAATTTGAATTTATGAAATAAGTACAGATAATCTTCTACTTACGACCCCAATTGACCCTGGAATTTTGATCGTAAGTTGTTGCAGTCATAAATCAAATTACTACACCACCTGTCTTAATTTTAGAACCATTTTCATGACATACTGACTAAAATTACAGAATAAAATTACAACACACTTATAAGAGAAATAAGAAATAAATAAAAGCAAGAACTGATGGCAAATCTGGCTAACCACGCCCACGCTCCTAAACAATGCTAAGTAGAATCCCATTCCAAAGTATAGGTACTGCAACAGAGAAGGCATGTTTCCCATAGGGCAGGGGTGGGTTTCAGCCGGTTCGCGGCGGTCCCTGCGAACCGGTTGGTCGCCGAACCCGGAAGTAAGTAACTTCCGGGAACGGCGAAGGGCCCGCCTGCGCGCCCACTCCTTACCCAGTTTTGACTAATTCTGCGCTTCCACGCATGCGCAGGATGCATACAGCGCCTGCGCGATCCTCCAGGAGCAGCTGGAGCATCGCACAGACGCTAGTACGCATGCGTGCGCCACGCGCGAGGACGCCGCACGTGTGCGCGAGGACGCCGCACGTGTGCGCGAGGACGCCACCGGCCTCATTCCAACAGAACCGGTTGGAACGGGGCGAGAAATCCACCCCTGCCATAGGGGTATGTCAGAATGACCTTGGGAGACAGGAGAAAGAACCATAAAACAGACAAGAGGCAGGTAAGAAGCAGCTAAGCCCACAAAAGAAATAGGGGAATGCAAATGACTCAAAAGTCCCTCTCTAGTTTCTTGGGCTGTAGAGGCAAGATGGCATCTCCCCCTCCCTCCCCCTCCTCTGTGTGGGTGTGTGGGTGTGTGTGGGTGTTCCAGCATAACTCTGGAATGCCTCAAGCAATTTCAACCAAACTTGGTGCACAGATTACTTAGTCTCTTGAAACAAACACTGTGGGGATAAGACATTCCTAACACCCCTTGTGGGGGGTGTTCTGTTAAGATCAAGGCTGTTGTGCTTTAAAATGGCTTCTACCATACTGCCTTAAATTAGCTTCTACTGTACAGCGCTGTGGAGTTGCCATGGTAACGGCTTCACAATATTCCACAAGGGGACTCCCTCTGGTAAGGGGAAAATCCAACATTAGAAATTGCAGTGAAGGAGGGTTGGGATAAATAAATACCTGGGCAGCACCAGGTTATCAGCTTTATCATACAATAAAGTTAGAACCATATTTCTGGGTGTGCTTTTTTCTGGATTACTTTGCAAGGCTGATACTTCCTGGTTCCCAACAAATGACAGTTTTTGATTGAAAGTATTCAGAGCACGAAAACTCTTTGACATTTGCCATAGAAAGCTAGTACACAAATCATCACAGACTTATGGAAAAATCACAGATTTTTAAATAATAGACAGCAAGTATTCGTCTCTGCAACAGGATGGATTATGGTCAACCCACTCAAGCATGTATTTTAAATAGATTTGTACATCTATTTAATAGATAAAGTAAAATATTTTAATAGATTTGAGAGTGCTCTGAGATATTTTTCTGGCTAATAAGGAAGGATTCTTTTGTTGAAGGGTTGGTCATCTGAAATATATGAAATGCCTTTTAACCGCTGAAACTGGCATGTTAGTTAAGCTCTTCCTAGAACAAAGAATACAGTTGCATATTTTGATAACTTTGGTATCTGTACATGAAAACTACCTTGAAATTGGTTGAGAACTTCAGTTGGTATCAAATACTGCAAAAATACTACTGACGTGACATGATATTAATACGTTTCAGCAGTTTTATAAAATATTTGTTGATTCCTGCTAAATTTTGAATATTAATTTAGGGAGCTGCTGTTATTCTATAAATTTACCCATATCTTGAAACCACAATAACTTAAGAGATGTATGCAGTATCCATATCCCAAGATTTGGAGGTTGGATTCCAAGTGGCTCCCATGCTGAAGGGCAGGGAGAGGCCACCCCAAAACTCGCTTTTTGATGGTAACCTACAAACTCCGTGGAATGCCTTCCCGTGACATAATGTATACTTGGCATTATAATTATTAATATCTTTTTGGTGCCAAACAAAAAGCATTTCTATTCCCCCAGGAGCTGAAACAAATTAATTACCAGAGCTGCTGATTTTAGTGCGTGTTTATTGCAAGTAAAGACATTTAAAAAAAAAAAAAAACTTGGATAGGGATTCATTGTGCAGTAAAGATTTGCACTGTAATATGTAAAGCCTATCAAAACAGAGGAATGGTATTTTAAAAAAAATTGTTAAAATCACAATTCATTTTCCCTTGCTTTCCATTATTGTTCTGAACAAACAGGGCAAAGATAGGAATACTAGCACTTATTGTAAGATTATATAGTGTCCACACTGTAAAAATCAATTAAATGCTAAGAATGATAGTATATTGGTTAAATTTCTCTGATATGAAACATGTGCAATGCCATCTTGAAAGATGTTGCTGCTTTTCCATTCATTATGTGGATATGGTGGGAAATACACACAAAAAAGGCATTGGAATCAATGCAGAACTTTAATTTTTATTCATATGTATGCATACTTTGTCTTTCAAGCTCTAAAACAATTCAGTAGAATAAAAGTCTGTAGAGATTCTCAGTCCAGGCCATGGTTGTCTCAAAGGTGCTTTTTCAGGAGGCAACTGGACTTTCTTGTTTTTTCTTTTGAAGATGTTTTGCTTCTCATCCCAGAAGCTTCTTCAGCTCTGACAGGATAGTGGGGAATGGAAGGATTTATATTCCTTGCAGACAACTGGTCATTTGCATCCTTTTAGAGGGTTGTTGAAGCACTTGGATGTTTATCTTTGTCCTCAGGGACACCTGAATAGTGCTCCTGGTCATGTACTCTGCAATTTTTTTCTCTAGAAATCTGTTTGTATTTCCAAATCATTTGAAGGGTCTTCAAATTGTATAGCTAAAAGTCTATAAAGGTTCTCAGTCATCCAGGTCATGGTCGTCCAACTATTCTGTCAGAGCTGAAGAAGCTTCTTGGATGAGCAGCAAAATGTCTTCAAAAGAAAAAAAGTCCAGTTGCCTCTTGAAAAAGAACCTTTGGGTCTCAATAGAATAATTTATTATAAGTATGAATGGACAAATAATTTTATGACATGGCATGATTTTAGAATTATTAGACCAAGCTAATAATTCAGTAAGAATAAGATCATGCCGAACTAGTTAACTAGTATACTTACCACATTTTTCAAAGTATAAGACGCACCTTCCCCCCCCCCCAAAAAAATAGGGTGAAAATCTGGGTGCATCTTACACACTTAATACAGCATTTTGGGGCTCCCAAAGCCCCACCCCACGTATCCCATTTTTCGCAAAAAATGAGGCATGTAAAGGGTTTGGGAGGCCTCCTGGGGGCTGGGAAGGGCAAAAATGAGTGAAACAGGGGTGTTTTTGCCATCCCAAGCCCCCAGGAGCACTCTGCAGGGGTTTGGGAGGCCTGCAAAGTGCTCCTGGGGACCGGAGAGGGAAAAACACTTTTTAAAAAAAATTACCTCTTCAAAATCTTGGTGCGTCTTATACTGCGCTGCGTCTTATAGTCTGAAAAATACGGTGTACTCTTTTTTATTTAAATACCAATAATTAGACTTTTGATAACCATGAAAGTCTTCATTCTCTTTAAGTACCACTACCTAAGCATTGATACTGAGGAGAATTTGCTAAGGCAAGTGAAGAAACTAAGATAATGATCAGGATTCAAAAATTCATAGACATGGATGATCCTATATTTGTCAGCTAATGAAACAGGATTCAAACTTAAAATTCAGCTTGGAGAAAGGAGCTTACTTTTTTGAACAAAAATACCTTTGAAAAATAATTAGACAATAAATGGGTTGTTGGTGAGTGGAAGTTTTGGAATGCAAAAGGACAGTCTTTTTGCTATCATTCACTGACAGATAAAAGCTTTGCTGTAGAGCATAAATATAATTTTGATACCTTGGTTTAAAGCTCCTTTTAAAACAAAAATGTCTATTGTTGGAATAACAAATGGTAACCTATATAAGTAATCTTTGTTCAGCCCTCATAATAGTTATTGTTTTCTGAATATATTTAAATTATTTTGTATATGCTTGCAAAGGTGCATATATCAGTTCTGTGGCACAAGTGACAGGGTCAAAAACCTCACCAATATTTAATTAAAGAAAAATAAGAATATATTTTAAGAAATTGTGAATTGTTATTGAAATAGAAGTCATCGTTTATCTTAGATTAATACTTTCAAGCTGATTTTTAAAGGCAAAACTAGATATAAATTCAATTACTTTTAAGTTGACGAACAGTGATCAATATTTAACTATTGCTTTGTTAATTAGCAGCTAATGTTTAATTTTTAAAAATTGTCCACTGATCTGTTTCCTGTTTTGTTTTATTTGGTCTTCAGTGACTGCTGGAATAGAATCATGTAAAATTATAACTTCTTTCAATAATCATATTTTTTGGGGGGGGATGTGTCAGTTATGTGTATTTCTGTGTATGCAATTTATCTGATGTTTAAAACCTAACAGAGTCCAAGTGTCTTCCAGAATCTATCATACAAGCATAGTACAAAATCAGTGTTATAATTAATTAAATAATACAATCTATAATCTAGTTCACTAAAGTAGAATGATTAAACTGAAATGCACTCCAATTTGGAGAACTATGGATTGCATTATTTACTCTATTTTTCGGAGTATGGGACGGGCCTTTTCCCCTCAAAAAAGAGGCTGAAAATCTGGGTGTGTCTTATACACAGAATAGAGCATTTTTGCCTCCCGAAACCCCGCCCCCTTCACCAAAATGGCCATGCATAGCCTTTAGGAGGCTTTCATAGTGCTCCTGGAGGCTGTGGAGGGCAGAAATGAGTGAAAAAGGCTGTTTTTTGCTCACTTTTGCCCCCCAAGTCTCCAGGAGCATTCTATAAACCTCTTAAGGTCTATGCATACCCTTTTTTGACAAAAAATGGGCCCATTTTTGCAAAAAACAGATCTTTTTTGCTCATTTTTGCCTCCCCGCCCCAGGAGTACTCTACAAGCCTCCTAGAGGCTAGTCATGCTCTTTTTTAAAAAACAAAACAAAACAAAAAAAAAAAAAAACAAAACCAAGCCCATTTCCATGAAAAACAGGCCATTTTGGGGAGGTCTACAGAGTGCAAAAACTTTTTTTTAAATTTGCCTCTTCAAAATCTTGGTGTGTCTTATATTCCGAAAATACAGTAATTAAGTTCTAAAGGTACATACACTTCACAGTTAGTGTAGATCCCAAAGGTGCTTTTTCAAGATGCAACTGCAAAACTTTCTTGTTTTTCTTTGAAGATGTTTTGCTTCTCATCCAAGAATAGCAATATAGCAGTAGACTTATATACCGCTTCATAGGCCTTTCAGGCCTCTCTAAGCGGTTTACAGAGAGTCAGCATATTGCCCCCAACAATCTGGGTCCTCATTTTACCCACCTCGGAAGGATGGAAGGCTGAGTCAACCCTGAGCCGGTGAGATTTGAACCGCTGACCTGCTGATCTAGCAGTAGCCTGCAGTGCTGCATTTAACCACTGCGCCACCTTGGCTCTTCCACTTCAGAAGCTTCTTGGATGGGAAGCGAAACGTCTTCAACCCCCCCCTCCCCAAGGAAGTCCAGTTGTCTCTTGAAAAAGCACCTTTGGGACAACCATGATCTGGTTGATTGAGACTCTCCATAGCCATTAAGTTACTGAAGATATCTTGATGAGCTTAAACCAACTTTTCCTAACTGAGTCGTCTCTAGAAATATAGCATCAACTCTTTTAATTTCCACATAGTATAATTGACACAGGTATTGTGGGAAATGAATATACATAACAAATCTGGAGGGCACCAATTGTCAGTCATCCTTTCCTTTTTCTAGAAGAACCCTGTTTCTTTTGCACAACATGTCATTGGAGTTACACACTTGTTTTAGAATCAACTCCAAACCAATCTCAAATGCACAGAATTGCTTATATGACTAATTTCTTAACATTATCTTACAGGGTGAAAGAAGTTAGCACCCGCCCATCTCCTAGAAGAATTAAATATTTTAGGAAATATTAAAAAGGTAGAATATTATATTTCCCTGGATGAGAAAAGGAGAAACATGTTTTTAAAGACAAAGCAGCTCCCTGCAGTTTCCTCCCCCCTGTCAATGGGCATTAAAGCCTGAGCCAGAATACTCTACATAACAAACATCTACCCCCTTCAGGCAGAGCCATTACATTGTCCTTCATTGCACAACCCACCAAGTTTCAATCAAACCTAGCACACAGACAATCTACAAAGCTAGCTATGACCTCTGACAGCAACCAATAGGATACTCTTCCTGTGCCCCAGGAAGTTCAAAGCCCAGAGAGAGCATGAAACCCAGGGACTCTCAGCATCTCTTCCCTTTTCACCCAGGAGCTCCAAGGCATGTGATCCTGTCCACCATTAAACCATCTTTCCAAACAGCCTCCATGTTTCTGGTGTCTTTTCTCCCCACTTGGAACTGAACCCAGATGGACATTTCTTCCAACAAGGGCATGGTCACATTTATTGGTATGAATTTGTAAAGAGTGAAAGTTGTTATTTTGCGTATTAGCAGATACCAGTAAAATCAGTAGAGATACCTTGGTGGAGCCTCTGTGGTACATGTGCTCAGTTCTTCTTTTGCCTTGTTTTCGTGATTGATTCTCCTTTCATTCGAGCTACATGCACACTTTACCTTCAGAAGGGGATAGGGAGCTCTAGGCTTTCATTGACATTAGAATCTAATGCTAATGAAAGTCTAGTGACTTTCAATCTCTTTTATTGTCAGAGGTGTTGCCAGGAAGGCTAACATTAATAAAACAAAGCTACTAAAATCAGGACATAGTATAAATCTATTAGGTTCTCTTGAATGCTTGATTATGAACAGAAATAAACATTAATGAAAAGTTTAATGGGTTGAGTTTATTGATTGATACGTTGCTTAATAAATTAAAAATCTTCTTTTAAGCCTCCCAGTTAATAGTAATATAGCATATCAGAATCAAATATACCAGAATAGTATTCAGACGCTTGTGTAAAAGTGGAACTTTTGAAATAAGTGCAATAATATGGATTTCATTGTTTTTGTACTCTCTGAAGCCTACCAGAAGGAATGGGATACAATTTATGTCTTTTGGGAAATTGAATATTTGTAAAGGTGGAGTTTATGAGGACACAATAGCAGCAGAAGCCCTGAGAGGTTTAAGGAATCCCTTTTCTTCTTAAACCCCCTAAATTCCCTCCCCAATCAGTTGAGATCTTATCTAATTTTGGAATGCTACTCAAAGATTGATACACCCCAAATTGTTCACATCAGCCATAGAGAAAATTATGTAAATAACCCACTATATTATTATTTTTCCTCTGTTTGGAAAGTGTGATTTTTTTTCAAACAATATAACTTGATCCAGCCTCTCTTTATTAGGAACTCACCTAACCCCAGCCCATTTCGAACCCGAAAGTGAGTGTATGTGGTATGAATGTGGTTGACTGATTGTGCCCACTTTTATTTTATATTTCTGTATTTGTGTTTTTTAATAGCTTTGTGGGGAGTGTTTGGTTGTGTGATTGTGTATGTCTGAGTAGGCTGGGGCCACAACCGGGTACCCTCTGCACTGAGTGCTCTGCAGAAGTGTCAGGGGGGACCTAGGCCTAATCCCAGCCTAGGATGTTTGATTCGAAGGGCCTGCCGGAGAATCCGGTAGCCAGAGGGAAGAATGGGGGGACCACGGACCCGGGAGTGGGCCGGAACATTACTGTCATAACAGGAAGGGACAGATATGGCGGGAACTTTAAGGCTAGCCATTACTGGGGAACAGGAGTGGGTTTCAAAATTTGTTCGAACCTACTCGGTGGGCGTGGCCTCCTTTGTGGGTGTGGGCCCGGAGGGAGGACTCCCCCTCACTGAGATGTGGCCAGAGGGTTTTCAGGTGCTTCATCAGCCACGACCCCAGAAAAGGGGTGAGGGAGTGGCTATCATTATCCGAAGGTCTTTAGTTCCTCGTAGGATCCCTGCTCCGGAGCTTGTTGGGTGTGAGTCCTTGCTGGTGAAGTTGGACCTTGGGGGTCAAGTGGGCTTGTTGTTAACGTACCTGCCTCCCAACAGCGTTACAACAGCCCTCCCCTCGCTCCTCGAGTCAGTAGCCGAGCTGGCAGTTGAGTTCCCCAGGCTTATGGTGCTGGGGGATTTCAATTTGCCTTCGCTCGGTGAGCGCTCTGATGGGGCACAGGAGTTCATGGCTTCCATGACAGCCATGGACTTGACCCAAGTAATTCGGGGCCCAACTCACTCAGCGGGTCACACACTCGACCTCGTATTTCTCTCGGAGCAGTGGAGTCATGATCTTGGTTTGAGGGGTACTGAGATCCTGCCCCTGTCATGGTCGGACCACTTCCTACTGAGGCTTGACTTTCGGAGGCCAATCCCCCACTGTAGGGAGGAGGAACCAATTAGGTGGTTCCACCCCAGGCGCCTAATGGACCCTCTGGGTTTCCAGACGGCACTTGGTGTTATACCTGATACTCTCATCCACAGCCCAGTGGAGACCTTGGTTGCTGCTTGGAACTCAGCGGCGGCGGAGGCTCTTAACCGGATTGCGCCTTTACGGCCTCTCTGAGGTAGCGGATCCAGGAGAGCTCCTTGGTTTACTGAGGAACTCCGGGAGATGAAATGCCAAAAGAGACGCCTAGAGCGCCGCTGGAGGGCCAGTAAGTCCGAGTCAGACCGAGCACTGTTGAGAGCTTGGATCAGAGCCTACCTTTTGGCAATACGGGCATCAAAAAGCGCATATTTTGCCGCTCTGATTGCATCCACTGAATCGGGCCAGCCGCCTTGTTCAGAATTACCCGCTCCCTCCTGAAAGGGAGGGACACGGGTGACGCTTTACAAGGTAGAGCTGAGGAATTTGATTGATTGATTGATTGATTGATTGCTTTTATTTATAGGCCGCCCTTTTCCCTGAGGGGACTCAGGGCGGCTTACAACCTATAGGGAGGGGATACACGTAATGACATATACAGACAATACACAATTAAAAATAGAAGCAACATTAATTCATCATTCGGGTGGGGACGGATCCCAATCTTTAACCCCAGGCCTGGCGGGATAGCCAGATCTTAAGGGCTGTGCGGAAGGTCTGGAGGGTGGTGAGGGTACGAATCTCCACGGGGAGGTCGTTCCAAAGGGTCGGAGCTACTACTGAAAAGGCTCTCCTCCGCGTAGTTGCCAGTTGGCACTGGCTGGCAGATGGAACTCGGAGGAGGCCTAATCTGTGTGATCTAATCGGTCGCGAGGAGGTAATTGGCAGGAGGCGGTCTCTCAATTTGCCCAGTTCTTAGCGGACAAAGTTGCTCGGCTTCGGGCAGACCTGGACTCCAATTGCTCAGAGCCAGCCGAGGTACCGGGGGAGGGTCTTGAGCAGAATTTATGGATTGATTTTCAACTTGTCATGCCTGAGGAAGTGGACAAGGCCCTGGGAGTGGTGAGTGCCTCCACTTGCGTGCTGGACCTGTGCCCCTCCTGGCTGGTTGCAAACAGCAGGGAGGTGACACGCGGCTGGATCCAGACAATAATCGCCACCTCTCTTCGGGAGGGATCCTTCCCGCCCCTCCTAAAGGCGGCGGTGGTGAGACCCCTCCTGAAGAAGCCGTCTTTGGATCCATCCATTTTAAGTAACTACCGTCCAGTTTCCAACCTCCCCTTTGTTGGGAAGGTTGTTGAGAAAGTGGTGGCCTCTCAGCTCTGGCGGTCCTTGGATGAAACCGATTATCTGGATTCCTTCCAGTCTGGTTTCAGGCCTGGCTACAGCCCGGAAACTGCTTTGGTCGCACTGATCGATGATCTCTGGAAAGCCAGGGATGGGGGTCATGCCTCCGTCCTAGTGCTCCTTGACCTCTCAGCGGCCTTCGATACCCTCGACCATGGTATCCTTCTGCAGCGGTTGCGGGAGGTGGGAGTGGGAGGCACCGTTTTTCGGTGGTTCTCCTCCTACCTCTTGGACAGGTCGCAGTCGGTGTGGTTGGAGGGCCGACCCCTAGGCCCCTTAAGTATGGGGTGCCGCAGGGTTCGGCTCTGTCCCCCGTCCTGTTTAACAGCTACATGAAGCCACTGGGTGAGATCATTCGGTGGCACGGGATAAAATACTACCAATATGCGGACGATACACAGCTGTATCTGTCCGCCCCGTGCCAACTCAGTGAAGCCGTTGACGTGATGTGTCAGTGCCTGGAGGCTGTTAGGGTCTGGATGGATGTGAACAAGCTTGCACTCAATCCCGACAAGACCGAGTGGCTTGTGTTTTTCCCTTCCAAAGATTGGCCTTGTATTCCATCTTTCAGGCTGGGGGGTTAAATTATATGCCCCTCAGACAGGGTTCGCAATGTGGGAGTCCTCCTGGACCCACAGCTGACTTTAGAACATCATTTGTCGGCTGTGACCAGGGGGACATTTGCCCAGGTTCGCCTGGTGCACCAATTGCATCCCTACCTGAACCGGGAGGCCCTCAGAACAGTCACTCACGCCCTTGTGACCTCAAGACTGGACTACTGTAACGCGCTCTACATGGGGCAGCCCTTGAAGAGCATTCAGAGACTACAGCTTGTCCAGAATGCAGCCGCGTGAGCAATTGTGGGTGCACCTCGGTACACCCACGTCACACCTATCCTCCGCGAGCTGCACTGGCTGCCTATTGGACTCCGGACGCCTTTCAAGGTGCTAGTCGTTACTTTTAAAGCCCTACATGGTATCGGACCTGGGTACTTGAGAGACCGCCTCCTGCCAATTACCTCCCTTCGACCAATCAGGTCCCACAGATTAGGCCTCCTCCGGATACCATCAGCTAGCCAATGTCGACTGTCGACACCCCGGGGGAGGGCCTTTTCTGTGGCTGCTCCAGCCCTCTGGAACGATATCCCCGTGGAGATTCGGACCCTCACCACCCTTCAGGCTTTCCGCAAAGCCGTCAAGACCTGGCTGTTCCGGCAGGCCTGGGGCTGATGAGTTCCCAGCCCCACTCCAATTGTTGATTGTTGTGTAGTTTTTAATTTGTCTTTGTATCCTGTTTGTCTCGTTTGTTTTTGCATTGCCCCCTTCCCCATGTGTTTGTTCGCCGCCCTGAGTCCCCCCGGGAATAGAGCGACATACAAGTATAATAAATACAAATACAAATACAAACCTAACTGCTATTCCCCCCCCCGCTTCAAATTCTATTTTGATAAAACCTTTTCTGCCTTTGTTTTGATCTTTTGATATACTGAGAATAAATATATTTTCTTCATTGTCATAGATACCAGATATTACTCCTTTCAAAAAATCTAGAAACATGTCCACATACAGAGGTAGTCCTCGACCTACAATAGTTTTCGTAGCGACCGTTTGAAGTTATAATGGCACTGAAAAAAGTGACATCGCCATTTCTCATATTTATGACCATTGCAATAGTAAAACATGGTCACATGATTTACATTCAGATGCTTGACAACTTACTCATATTTATGACAGTCACAGTGTCCCGGGATCATGTGATCCCCTTTTGCAGCCTTCTGATAAGCAAAGTCAATGGGGAAACCTATTTTAAGAACTGCAGTGACTCATTTAACAAATGTGGTAAGAAAGATTGTAAAATGGGGCAAGACTCACTTAACAAATTTCTCACTTAGCAACATAAATTTTGGGCTCACTTGTGGGTTGTACGTTGAGGACTACCTGTACACCACAGATTATTCATTTTAATTCCCAGCTGCCTATTTCAAAAAAGAAAAGGTAGTAGTAAAAAAATGAGGTGAATGATAAAAGAATCACTTTTACCAATCAGAAAAGCTTGCTCTGTGACCCAGATGAGCTGCAGCACATTTTCAGAAAGATTTTTACATGATATTCAATATTTTTATCTTTTGAAGAAGTAAGCTCATCATCCGTGTTCTCCTTACTGTAATTATTTTCCAGTTTGATTTAGCTGGGCAACACTTAATTAAACTCCATTTCCTCCCTTTACGCTTCAGGTATTATTATGTAGGTCTCTTGAAGAAGTAATTTGTGTGCCATGTATTGAAACTGTGAATGTAATAATTTCAACCACATGACATTGGATTTTAGCTATAAGGAGATGTATCGACATGTTTTATGGACAGATTTCCCCTCCTCATCCCCTGTCCCAAACTGCAAAGCACCTTGTTTAGCTAGTGAGCAGCAGAGATAATTAGTTAAAAAAAACTATTTTACACAGCAATATTATTCCATAACTGTAGCTACTTTTAAAATAAATATACTTTGTTAAAAATAGTTGTTCCCAAACACATTATGTTTTGGTCAATCTTGAAATTCATCAAGATTGATGCCTAAGTAGGATCAAGTGGATAGAAGTTACCTGAAATTCATTAGTGCATGTTTCTTATAATATTAACAATGGATGAATTAAAAGTACATCATTGTCTTAAGACTTTAGACTCATTAGACCCTTCTATGTCATCTGATCATTGGTTAAGTAAATTATGAGGATGTCAGGTTTATGTAACTTGTAAACATTGTCAACTCTATCTGTTCACTTTTCCTTCATATATTTGTTTCCTTCATATTTTCACTTTGTGATTCAATTCTCATTCATTCTACCTCAGGGTACTTCTCTAAATCTGGTCATTTATTTTTGCAAAAGGTACATAATTCACACCTCTTAAGTACACCATTTTAACTGCATTAAACTCTTTATTTCCGAGACAAACCCAAGTGGACAGAAACATAATTTTCCACATAGCCATTTAATGTTGAAGTTGAACTTTGCCTGAAGTTGTGATGATTCTCTGAAATTGTGGATGATGCTGAAACAAGTGGAAGATTTTGCATGCATTAGATGCATTAATGTCTTTGGTGACCTCAACCAAAGCTGATGAGTTAATTGGCAAAACAGCTTTCTAACCTCTGTTACCAAAACTGTTTATTTGCAGCAGTGGTGGGTTGCAGGATGTATGCCCTGGTACGGGCGTACCGGAGCCAGCCCGGAGTACCGGATACCGTTCCGTTCCGGTGCTCCAGAGGGCCCACCCGCCCGCCTGAGCTCCTTACCGGTGTTTAAAGGCTTCTGAGCTTCTGCGCAGACACATGGTGCATACAGCGCCTGCGCGATGCTCTGCAGAGTGTCACAGAGGTGCTAAGATGCATGCATGCACTGTGCGCGTGCGCACACATGGTGCATGCATCTGTGAGGATGCCGCCAGTCCCATTCCAACCATAGCGGTTGGAACAGGATTTGAAACCCACCACTGATTTGCAGATCAATCATTACACTATTAGGTTGACTTAATTTATTAAACTATTTTTGTATTTTTTTTCAGACAGTAAATAGATTGTTAGACCAATACATTATACAAAATAATTTTAAGTGATCACAAACTGCAAAATAATATTGAGTACATAAAAAGCAACATATAATTAATTATTCATTCTAGCAATCATGACAAATCAAAATAAACAAATATGACTGCACATCAAATGTGTGAAGCCATGTAATACTTCTGGATTACATATACAGAGTGCCCCAATAAAAAAACATTCCACTTTAAGAGAGAATTCCCATACATATCAAGAGGATAGAAACCATTAAGTAAACATTGCCTAGGTACAAGTTATCTTACTGTCTGAGAAGTAACAGTAAGGCATAAGCTGGCTACATAATCACCCCACCTCCATCGGAACATGAGAAAAAAATAGATGTTAAATGCTTTATGTGACATTTAGGCAAGGTTCACATTTGAAAGCAAAGGTCCTGATCAGAATTACTATGTTGTCACCTTAACCTTTTCTTAATAGGCCTAAATAATCAAAGCTCAGAGTGATTAGCTTCCTTGGTTGTTTGTCACTAGTTTCCAGCTTGCTTTAGATAAAATGCATTCATAGCAAGATGGATATAAGTATTTAGCCAATCTTGGCTAATCCTGAAAGTTTTAAATAAGATTGGACCTGATTAATATTTACTTAGCCGACCACCATAAATCTAGCAGCTAGACTGAGAATTTTTTTTAATCATTTCCAGATTGGTGTCTGGAAAACTATATGTAGTCACTGGCAGTTGCACTTAACTTGAAGAACTCTATACCTGTTATATTTTCAGATATATACTATCTGTTGTTTCTGAACATTATTATGATTTTTGACTGAGAGTATTGACATGCATCATTAGCTAAGGATTTCATGACCAATGAGAAAGAAAATTTACTGTAGACGTATCACAATGTGTGATTGTTAGTCTGGGTTGATGATTTGCATATTTATCCATGATGTACTGTTTTCTGTTATTTTGTACACTATATATAATCCATACAAAAATTAACCGAGTTCTTTTTAAAACACATGGTGTGAGGCCATGTACGAAATTCTGTACTTATGGAATCTGTATTCATGTATATATTCATAGATGTATATGCAAAATTAGCTATTGAACTAGAGAGAGAGGAAAAAACATCACTTCTGAATTTTCATAATTCTGTTTTGATTGTATTAAGCTAGAAAATAACAAAAATACATATTCTACATTTAGTGAGCATTTGGCTAGTACATCTTGAACAGCAAATCTTTACCTTCTATCCAGAGGTGGAATTCTGCCAGTTCGCACTGGTTCGGTGAAGCGGTAGTGGCAGCAGTGCAAGGCTCCGCCCACCCACACATATGTCATCAAGGACCTTCTGCGCATGCACAGAAAGTTCTGTGCATGTCCAGATGTGCACATGTCCAGACGTGCATGCTCCCCTGCCGAATCGGTAGTGAAGATAAGAAGATACAATTATTGCTTCTATTACTGCTTCTGTCTAGAGCAGGGCTGTCAAACTTATGACCTGCAGGCAGGATGTATCATGCCACACCCTTGCCTGGTTTAGCAAAGGGAAAAAAGTCCTGATATGTCATGTGACGCTGCCGTTACGACACGAGTTTGACACCCCTGATCTAGAGGGAAAGCATCCTTTATTTTAGTAGCAAAACCTAAGTGCCATGTATAGCATTAAACTGCTTATAGCATTTAATTGATTAGTTGTTCTGTTTGCTTCACCTAACTAAAACAAATGAAACAGGATATTGGTACCAATACCCCCTGTGTGGAGGTAAATGAGTAATGAATGTCATGTCTCTCTTTTGGAAGATTGTGTATGAGGTCTACGTGACACAGGAAGGCCAGGAACTTTGGGATGATCAATAAGTTGTCTAAGAGTATAAAAGACTATAAACAACTGCCCTTCAGGGTTCAGATTTTGCTTGACCAATTGCTACTGAACCTTTGCGCAAATAAACCTCTCCCTCTGACAAAGAGCTGGTCTTGTCTCATTTTCTGCTACATTTCTGGCACCCCAGATGGGACAACCAGGCGATCTTTCGCTCCGGACGACCAGGACCCCATGCTGGCGGAAGGATCCGAGCCCCGGGTACCTCTGGCGCCACGAGGCTTTTTGCTTCGGAGGAACGGGGGAGGACACCTTCCACCATCGAGGGAAATCCCAGTCAGCCCAAGGACCCTTTGTGTGAAAAGGGAAAGAAGAAAATCTGAAGAAATCCTGGCTAGGATGAGAGGGAATACAAGACCTGCCGGCAGGCAAGTATAATATAGTGTTGTGTACCTACTCCACTTGAGAGTAGAAGAGGGTGCCTGATCACCACCCTGGACTCGGGACGTCGATCCTAATGAAGTCCGTGTTAGGTTGTGTGGGAGGTTAAACAACTGCAGTTTCCGTTGGTGACTGTCGAGTGTCCAGCGCCACGGGTCAGTGGTAGTGTTTTAGAACATGGGAGGAGGAGAGTGTTGCCTTGTGTGTGCATGTATGAGATGAAGGAAATTCCTACTAAAGGTTTGCCTTCAACCTGAGTAAAAACCCTCTGCACATTTATCTGGCCAACCTACTCTATTGGTCCTAAAGTAGAAACCTGGCATCTAGAAGGCAGTTTTGATTAAGATTTTGACAACAAATTTGCTGATTTTCTGGCCACCATCAGATGAATGAAGAGAAGTTCTACCTGAGTTTTGGGGTTTTTTTTTTCCCCCCAAAGTGATTGGGGAGTCCACAGGGATACGTTAGAAAGCTGTTGCAGCAGTAATAGTTGTCTTTAAAAAGGAAAGTAGAGCTCAAGCCCCACCCAGATGCAAATGATGTGTTAATGAAAGTCTCCATACATCTGGATCTTTAAAAATTAGCCAGCACTGCTGGCAGGTCCAAATTTTGAAACGGAACACCCCAGGGCAGAGACAGGTATTAACAATCTAGTGCTTAAGGAGATAGAACAATGGGCATAACTTCGAGCAAAAGTAAGAAATTTAGCAGGTAATAAGGTAAAGCCTGTCTGAATGGGAAGACCTAGGTAATTAGACTTGATTAATTTGATGTAATGTCTGTTAAAATTCTTAGGTGTGCATCTATACTAATAACATCTAGAATTGAATGGCGTTGAATTGATTGTGATATGCTTAACCAAGCTAGCAGAATAAATAAGCTTCTCAGCTTGGGCTTGAAGCTGTGGGGAACGGGAGCGTAGTTAGGATTTAAGCTGCTCTCTGAGTTTCTCCACTGCTTGGAGAATGAGCCACATGTTTCCCAAGGAAAGAAATTTGAAGATTAAAGGGACAGAATCTTCCCCAGGCCTGAAAATGTTGTTCCATGGTATGTGTGCATGTATGTGTGTGTGTGTGTGTGTAATCATTTCCAGACCTGGAGGGAAGTTGAGATCCCTTCATAATAGAAAATGGAGCTCATTGGCTTATGTACAGCTCCCTGAAATACTTGTAATAACTGCTTTGCATGAAGAAAGAATGAAATGGGATTTTTGTGTGTGAAATTAGTATACACAAGCAGTCTGCTTGCAGTGCAAATGTGAGCATGTTGATGGTAAAAGTTGGTGTGAATGTACTTCCCTTTTGCTTAAAGAATCAGAGAAAATTATTTTGTTGAGAGAATGCAGAGTTAAAAAAAGGAGTGAGATTCCTGTGTGGGTTATTAATTTTTTCCCCTTGTCCTCTTTCTGATGGAAACCACAGCCACTCCGTCTTGGAGGGATTGAGCTTGAGCCTGTTCCTCCCCATCCAGATCCGCACAGCCTCCAGGCATCGGGACATCACGTCAAGGGCATCGTTTGGGTGGTTTGGGGTAGATATGAAAAGTTGGGTATCATCAGCATATTGATGATACCGTACCCCAAAACCACGGATGATCTCACCCAGTGGTTTCATATATATGTTGAACAGGAGGGGTGAGAGAACCAACCCCTGGGGCACCCCACAAGTGACGCGCCTCGGGGTCGATTCCTGCCCTCCAGTCAACACAAACTGCGACCGATCCGACAGGTAGGAGGAGAACCACCGTAAAACGGTGCCCCCCACTCCCAACCCCTCGAGTCGTCGCAGTAGGATACCATGGTCGATGGTATCGAAAGCCGCTGAGAGGTCTAATAGGACCAGGACAGAGGAACAGCCCCTACCCAGGGCCCGCCAGAGATCATCGACCAACGTGACCAATGCCGTCTCCGTGCTGTATCTGGGCCTGAAACCCGACTGAAACGGATCCAGGTAGACAGCTTCATCCAGGGACTGGGGAAGCTGACGTGCTACCGCATTCTCAACAACCTTTGCTACAAAGCGAAGTTTGGAGACCGGACAATAGTTGGCTAAAGAAGCTGGGTCCAGGGAAGGCTTCTTAAGGAGGGGCCTCACCACCACCTCCTTCAAGGCGGTGGGAAAGAACCCCTCTCTCAAAGAAGTGTTGGTAATCACTTGGAGCCAGCCTCGAGTCACCTCCCGGGAAGCCGAGACTAACCAAGAGGGACACGGGTCCAGCACACAAGTGACAGCACTGAGTCTCCCCATAATCCTGTCCATTCCCTCGGGGGACACAGGATCAAACTCATCCCAGATGGTCTCCACAAGATTCATCCCTGTCGACTCACCTGAATCTACCCAGTCAGAGTCCAGGCCCGTCTGGATCTGAGCGATTTTATCCTGCAGATACTGAACAAATTCTTCAGCCCTACCCTGCAAGGGGTCTTTCCCAGCTCCTTGGCTAAGTAAGGAGCGGGTCATCCTAAACAGGGCGGCCGGACAGTTATCTGCAGATGCGATAAGAGCGGAAAAATGTTGCCGTTTTGCCGCTTTTATCGCCACTAAGTAGAATTTAATATGAATCCTTACTAGTGTTCGATCAGATTCAGACTGGCTGGCCCTCCAACCACTCTCTAGGCATCTTTTCCAGCGTTTCATCTCCTGGAGCTCCTCGGTAAACCAGGGAGCTACCCGGGATCGACACCGGGTCAGAGGCTGCAAAGGCACAACACGATCCAAAGCCCCAGTGGCCGCCCTATCCCAGGCTTCCACTAGGGCTTTGGTCGAGTTGTGAGCAAGGAATTCAGGAAAAAGTCCCAAGCTCCATCAGGAACCTTTCAGGGTCCATCAGGCGCGTGGATATTGTTGTTGTTCTTCTCATTGTATTGATTGCGTTTTGTGTGTTGGGTGTAAGGTGTTTATACCCCAATTAATCACTGGAAAATGGACCACAATATAAAGAATTTGGAATTGGAATAGATAGTAAAGGAAAATATCCATAGGGTTGGCTAGTATTGAAAAAAAAACACTAAAACAAATAGACAAAAGTATATTTAGTCATAATACCAGGAATTTGAAAAATTAGAATTGCCTGAATTCCCCAAGAGAGTTGTAAATATGTTTGTACAATTGGCTGAAAAAGAGAAAACTCTTAGGGAAAAAAAAACTGTTTTATGTGCGGTGGTACGAACATGGGAGAACAGTGTCCATGGGAAGCCTTGGAAGCTAGCCCACAGATATTCAATAATATGTTTAGAGCAAGAAACATCATAGCCAGAACTCGCTTTGCTGGTATTATTTGGACTCTGTCAACCAATTTAGTGGGAAGGAACTGTTTTACAAGAAACCTGAGTGTACCGGTGGGAGACCTCATATGTTTAGGGCTCTGGGACTAGGAATATAAATTCTGGACGTCACCCAATAATGGAACAGAGCCTGAAAATTTTGATACCACCATACTTCATTATCTGGGTAGTAAATCAGAAGTATGGATTGCCCCAGATAATATGTATTGGATAGGTGGCAACCTTGCATATGAGAGATTACCAGGGAATTGGTCAGGATCCCGTGTTCTTGGGTGGATCAAGCCCTCCTTCTTCCTATTACCCATCCAGTCCAGGCAGGTACTGGGAGTCCCCGTTTATGACCCAGTAGGCCTGCAAAGGCGTAGAAGGAACATGGAAACAGCATTTTTCAATTTCCCCTGTAAAGAGTTGGGCGAGTATGAAAAGACTGATGTTTGGAACTCGGAAAGAATAGTCTGTACCTATGGGTGAGTTACTTGGGCAGAGGATGGGTCATATGGATACCGGACACCTATCTAAATGTTAAACAGAATTATCCGATTACAAGCGGTGTTGGATCTGGCTAGTAAAAGGTTAGATAAGGCCCTAAACATATTATCTGGAGCCACGGACAAACTCAGGATAGCTGTATACCAAAATAGATTGGCCCTGGATTATAACCTGGCTAAGGAGGGAGGTGTGTGTGGAAAATCTAACCTTTCTAATTGTTGTTTACAAATGGATGAAACAGGAAAAGTCATTAAACAATTGACCACTGAAATGAGACAACTCACTCATAATTCTGACCAGAAATGGAGTGGATATAACTTTAAAGAGATCTTTAGTGGATGGTTCCCTAAACTGCCTGGTCTGCAAGCTATAGTGGCTCTAATAGGTTTAATCGCCACAGGTTATATCATCATCCCATGCATTCTCCCCATCTTCATAAAAATGATAACTAATAGCCTATCATTATTAGGAAAAAGGGAGGCAGTGACACGGGTTATGGCAATGTGGGAATATGAGAGAATAACAGGTACAGAAAATTGTGAAACTCCTCCTGAAAAGGCGGAAGAGTTTCAAAGGGGGGAATAAAAGAGAATTTGATAACTAGACAGATTATTTGGGTATTAAAGTTTCTTTACCATGTGGAATGGGAAAAAGGAATAATTACCCTTAAGATTAGTTGTTCTGTTTGCTTCACCTAACTAAAACAAATGAAACAGGATATTGGTACCAATACCCCCTGTAGGGAGGTAAATGAGTAATGAATATCATGTCTCTGTTTTGGGAGATTGTGTATGAGGTCTACGTGACACAGGAAGGCCAGGTACTTTGGGATGATCAATAAGTTGTCTAAGAGTATAAAAGACTCTTAGACTGTAAACAACTGCCCTTCGGGCTTTAGATTTTGCTTGACCAATCGCTACTGAACCTTTGCGCAAATAAACCTCTCCCTCTGACAAAGAGCTGGTCTTGTCTCATTTTCTGCTACAGTGGAGTCAGTTTTCTACCTTTAAATGCTTTATTAAAAATAATATATGTGTATTTGTCGGCTTTTGATGAGAGCCAGTTTAATATAGTGGTTAATTGGCTACCAAATGAGTTCCAATCCTGCCTTTGATGCAGTGTAGCCTGGGTGATTTGGGGGCAGTTACCCCAATTTCAGCTCTAGGAAATAGGAGTGGCACACCACTTCAGTAACTGTTACAAAGAAAATTGCTTGTGCTTGTCCAAGTAGTTAGCCATAATTAAGACTGATTCAACCTCCCACTTCCTCCTAAGTGCCTCATCATGGAAGGGAGGTGTTTCTGGGAGGAATGAGCAAAGAACATGGGAGCATCTGCCAAGAGTATATATATATACTCTTGTATATAATCCCAGCAGGGTCACTCAAAGTGTGAAGGTCATCCCAGCTGATGAATTAAAGCAAGCAAACATTTATACGTGGCACTAGTGGAACAAAGAGGCTGAAAGTGGGATGAATGTGTTAGGAACAATGTCAAAGGCATCATTTCATAAAGGTAAGGCACTCCTATATTTTACCAAGAAAGGCTCATGGATAGACTGGATTTTCATGGAAGTAATTAAGCAAGATATATATATATAATCCCAGTAAGGGTATGGCTAGCTGATGAGAGCTAAATAGCTTGAAATAGATCTATACTAGTCTCCTTTTATTTATTTATCAGCACATTTATCAGCACAAATACAACATATATATATATATATATATATATATATATATATATATATATATATATATATATATATATATATATATATATATATATATATATATATATATACATACATACATACATACATACATACATACATACATACATACATACATACACACACACACACACACACACACACACATATCAGAGGTGGGTTCCTACCAGTTCGCACCTATTCGGTAGAACCGGTTCGTCAAATCTACTGAACTGGTTAGAAGAGGTTCCACCAGTGGACCCAGAAAGCAGGCCACACCTACAGAAGAGGTTCCAAAATCTTTTGAAACCCACCACTGGTGGGTGTGTAATGTCCCGCAGTTATCTACGCATTAATAATGATCTAGAAATATTTCCTTATACATTTTAGGGACCTTTCCTTACATAATTGGTGTTTTCTTTCATACTTTTGGATTTCTAATTTCTGTTTCCGTTAGTTGGCAATTGCTAAAACCAATCCCACGTGAAAACGTATTCAAAGCCTTCTTGATTTTAATTGTCAATTTATTTATTCCTGCACATTGTAATATTTATTCATTTACATATCTCTGTTTTTCCACTGTTGTGCAAACACAATTCCAGCAGCTGCTAACATGTGTAAAATTCAATATATATTATATACCCTTTCAAATAGCCAACAAAATATTTCTGGTTTTAATTCCATATCTTGCTTTACGATTGCTTCTAACCACTAACTTCTGAATAGCTACTTGGACTGACCTAAGTACTAATTCATAATTTCATATCTGGTCACATGGGCAGCAAGCCACTCCCATCCGGTCACATGGGTGGCAAGCCACTCCCACAAAGGAGGCCACACCCACAGAGTAGGTTTCAACAATTTTTGAAACCCACCACTGATTATATATATATATATATATATATATATATATATATATATATATATATATATATATATATATACATACATACATACATACATACATACATACATACATACATACATACACATACACATACACATACACATACACATACACATAATACACACACACACACACACACACACACACGCACATATATATAGTCACAACCCCTGGTAAGCCCCAATTATGGGAGGAAGCTAACTGCTTCCATCATCTGTCAATCGGCTCGTCACAAGAGTCCATCACGGCAGAAACCCAATATTTTTACTGTTGCTTTTATTATATGTGTGTTTTTTTATTTGTGCTGATAAATAAATAAAGGGAGACTAGTATAGATCTATTTCAAGCTATTTAGCTCTCAGCACAAATAAACACACACACACACACACACACACACACACACACACACACACACATATATGACGTCCCAATTTCAGTGTGACAATCACGCTTTATAACAATTTTTCCCATTTCCCGCCGTGTTTTTAAAAAGTCCTGGTTCTCTGGCTTCATGTTGAAAGCCCAGTGGATTTGCTTAAGAAATCCTAACCGGGGCAAGACAAAAGACACCCTGTCTAATCCCTCTCTCTGTCTCAGTACTTTCATTGAAGATATTAAAACTTTAAAGCAAGAAAACGGACCTCCCCCCCCGTGCCACTTTTACTCACTTTTATAAGAAAAAAATGATCTAGTACCATAGAGCTGCAGGAAATGGCTAGAGAGGTTACTTCCTGGATTTTCCGGAGGGGAGGGGAACGGAGGTTGGAGGACTGCTCCGAAAAATGGTGGCATTTTTCCCTGACTAATTTCACCATTTCAATTTGCTCAGTTCTTTGTATTAACATCTACATCATTCTGGGTTTACTTGGAGTGCAAGCCTGCTGGTAAGTGGGTTTTTTTCTTTTATTTTTTAATGTATTTTAAAATAATGTTTTATTTATTGTGCATAGGATATATTAAAATAGTTTTATTCTGTGTGGATTTAAGTTAAGAACTCCCTGTTATTAAGCTTTCCTCAATTAATCTCTGAGTAGATTCCCACCAACTTCAAGATCCCAAGGGCACATCTTGGAAGCTACACCTTTGCTTAGTTTATAGATGATGCCTTTCCTTAAATATGAAAATAAATACATTTATTGTTCAAATGTGTACATCTCAATAGAAATGACTCTCAGGGGTGACAACAATCCACTAAAATAATAATATAAAACAGTAATTACAAAAACAGGAGCAACTGTTATGAAAATTATTATTAAAAAATAAAGAATAAAAATGGAGTTATTAAGTATATTAATTGCAGCAACCACAATACAATACCTTGGTCCTTCTTTTCATTAAACTAGACATACCCAATTCCAAGGAATTAAAAGATGCTTGCTCCTGGGGAGGAAAGCTATGGCAAATCTAGACAGCATCTTAAAAAGCAAGGTGACCAGATTTTCAGTAAAGAGGGACACCTTTGACTGGGGGTGGGGGCTTGATTAAAAAATTTATATGGAGCAACAAAAATTTTCATACAACGCAAAAATAGTATTGTAATATTTTTTTATTTCAACATAACTACAATTTACAAATATAAATTGTAACTGTTGCCAAACATCAAAATTTTGATCGTGTGACCATGAGGATGCTGCAACGGTCGCTAAGTGTGAAAATGGTCGCTAAGTGTGAAAAATGGTCATCAGTCACTTTTTTCAATGCCATTGTAACTTTGGTCACTAAGCCCATTATACCACCTTTCTTGCCACAGTTCTTAAGTGAATAAATTGTCTTAGACTATTTTAAAAAAGATTCTATCCAAAATACCAGCTGCAGTTATTCACTTAAGAACTGTGGCAAGAAAGGTGGTATAGGACAACTTGCCATGGCGGAATTCCATGTGGCTAATTCAGTGCGATAAATGTTATCTGCAACTTTTTTGTTCAACATTATTTCTATTGAAAATAATGAAAATAATGTTGAAACAGTGGAGGATAACATTTATCGTGTTGAGTTATGCTGTGTGGAATTGTCCACAGTGAGTTCTCTTGCAGCAAGTTGGCTGCAGCGAGTTATCCTAGACAACAGTGGTAGAGACTCTGCAATTGTACAGAAGAGATTCCAACATTATTAATTCCTGGTCTTCCTAGATAAGGTTAGGAAAGATATTAATTTGCAACCCTGGAGAAGAGCTGCCCATCAATACTAGAAGACGTCCAAGTTTCCTTCCAATTCTGTTATTGTCAGATGCGACTTCATTTAATAATCAGGAAAGAAACCAGTTAACTCCATTTGTTTGAAATCAAGTGTACTTTTACTAATTATAAATGAACAGTAGCAAAGCTAAGCTGAATCTGGTTAATTAGGCGCAAAAGCAAAGAATATCATGTATAATTCAATCCCCTCCCCTTGGCACCCCAGTCCATAGTCCAATTATAATGCACCCAACTGTCAGGTGGGAGATAACTTCAAAAGACATCACCAGGATGGAATGCCGGACAGTTAACCTTGGCGGGAAACTCCCTTCCTCCACATGCGCAGTAAGATGGTCAGGTCAGCGTCTAGAATCTTCCTCCAGCACATCATGATTCCCCTCCCAAATACCATGCCCCCCCTCCCCGTTACAATTGCAGCCGAAGCAGCAGCAAAGCAGAGGCTGACAGTTATTCTGTTAGTGTAGCATAGAAAGAATGGAGCTAGATGGGCAACATTTGGTATGAAGCCCCATGTTCTTATTTTAAAGTCATTACTTTGTCGTCTGGTGCATAACATCCCCCCCCCGCTTCACTAAAATGGGTGGGCGTGGCCAGTGCATGACACATGCGGCCTGTGGGCTGCAAGTTTTAGACCACAAAGATTCTTTTCCTAGCAAACAATATCAAACTGTCAAACTTATAAAAAAGGTATGATGTCTATAAAAAATATCTGATCGATTCCATAAAACTGCTGCATTTGTTTGTGTGACAAAGTATGCTAGTAACCCACATATTGAAGGAAAATGGTTGTGGGGCTATAGCATAGCCCGCTGTAAGCACAAAACAAAACAAAACAAATCCTATATTGCAGCTTTGCCTTCACCCAGGAAGAAAATCCTTTAGGCATGTGCACAGAGATAAGCATAGTCAGCAACCTATCTTGTTTTTGCTTGAATCGTTGATGTTTCCATAGTTTCTTTTTTCTTTTTTGCTTCAGTCATTATTTCTCCTTTGTTTTTGTGTCTCAGTCTCACTGCCACAGAGACATGATTTAATATTTTAGGTGTAGAAAGTCTATGTGTACATGATGGCACTGTCCTTTCTAAGTTGGGGGGAAGAGTAGACAGGAATTATCATTTTAGAGCAGTGAGGCATGAAGTAATCCATAACATTCTCTGCACTACACATGCACACTTTACCAACTCCTCAATTTCTAATCTGCAATCACTGAATATTGTCGTACCACTTTTCAGCTAAAATTGCCTTTTGAAATGCCATGCAATTAAAATGCAAACAAAAGAACAATTAAAATACCAATATGTATGACATTCTTTTTCCCTTCTGGGATTGATGGCCCACTTAAGTCCCAAACCATTTTCTCCAGAGAGAAGTTGGTATTTGGTTTTTACCTTATTCAGTCCAGCCTTCCAGAAATGATAATTATATACCATGGCAATAATGCTATTGATGCCCAGCTTACAGACAATTCCCTAACCTACAGTTACTTATCAGCAATAACACACCATGTAACAGAGACACAAACATAGGAACCAGATCAATATGCCAGTTGTGTTGTCTCCATGTAGCAACAGTACTGGAAGCGTTAATAATTGTTTCAGTGAGAAATGCTATGATCTGCCAGAAATGCCTTTGTGCATTCTATATAGAAAAGGCAAGACAATTCCAGTCCCTTCAAAAGAAAGAAAGAAAGAAAGAAAGAGAATTGAGACAAGTCTATATTACAAATGGAAATAGATAAAGAATAGCAGGGATATAGTCCATGTGAGGACAGTTTACGTTAAAGATGAGCATCTCTGAAGGAATTTATAATATAATATCAAATTGTTGAATTAATTCATTGATTATATTCATTTGTATGTGGAATAAAATACTGTGTATATGGACCTTGATTTATTCAGCTAGATAGAATAAACATACTAACTACAGTCCTTGATTTACGACCACAATTGATCCCAAACTTCCTGTTGCTAAATGAGACAGTTATTCAGTGAATTTTGCCCCATATTATGCAGAACTTTTTTTATTTTTCTTTAAATAAAAACACAAATATGTCATCATTTGTCAATCATTAAGACATTGAAGTACAATTTTTTTTGTTGTGTGTGCCCCTCCCTCCCTCCACCCCCCCACCCCCCTTCTCCCTCCCCCCCCCCCGACTTCCCAGAACCCGTACACGGTATGGATTTTTAACTAACACAGTCTAAAATCTATTGAGAAAACAGAAATAAAGAAATTAATGACATTCTAGATTGACCTTAGCTTCTTCTTACTGAACTGACTTTTAACAGTTTAAATCATTTCTGATCTTAAGCATAGGCTAACTGGAATTTCTTAGTCCCGTATTTATTTTGTATATAGTCAATCCATTTTTCCAGTCTCGTTTATATATCTCATTTGAATGATCTTTGAGATATGCCGATATTTTAGCCATCTCGGCTAAGTTTGTTACTTTCAATGTCCATTCTTGGATTGTAGGCAAGTCTTCCTTCTTCCAATATTGCGCCACCAACAGTCTTGCTGCCGTTATCAGGTGCAGAATCAAATTGGTCTCTACCACTGTAAAGTCAGTACATATACCTAGTAAAAATAACTGAGGAATAAACTTTATCCTTCTTTTAAAAACATTTTGCATGACCCACCATATTTTTATCCAAAATGCCTTAACCTTTTGGCAGGTCCACCATATATGATAATATGTAGCATCGAGAGAACCACACCTCCAACATTTAGGCTGTACATTCGGATACATAGAAGCCAACTTTTTAGGATCTAAATGCCATCTATAGAACATCTTGTAAAAATTTTCTCTCAGATTTTGAGCTTGTGTAAATTTCACATTTCTTACCCAGATTCTTTCCCATGTATCCAACATTATTGGTTCCTCAATATTTTGAGCCCATTTTATCATACAATCTTTAACTAATTCTGTTTCCGAATCCATCTGTATTAATACATTATATATCCTCTTTATATGCATTAAGCTTTGATCTCTTATTTGTTTAAACAGATTATCCTCAACTTGGATAAAACCAATTTTTTGATCTATTTTCCACCTAGCCTGTAATTGCCCATACTGGAACCATGTTTGAACTACCTTCTCCTCTTTTAATACCTCTAAAGATTTTAATTGTAATACCCCCCTTTCCGAGGTAAGAAGCTGTCTGTAAGTAATTCTGTCCTGTTTTTGTGCTGTATTCATATTTTCAATTGCGTGTCTAGGAATTGCCCACATGGGTATCTTGTCATTTAATTTATATTGGTATTTCTTCCAAACCCGCAATAAAGCATTTCTTAAAATATGACTTTTAAAATTCTTATCCAATTTTTTGTTGAATAACAGGTAAGCATGCCAACCAAATACCAGATCGTGTCCCTCAATATTCAATATTCTATCATTGGTTAAATGAGTCCAATCACTAATTACAGATAATGCCACTGCATCATAATATAGTTTTAAATTAGGTAGTTTCAATCCTCCTCTCTCACGTACATCTTGCATTATTTTCATCTTTACCCTCGGCTTCTTTCCTGCCCACACAAATTTGTTGATACCCTTCTGCCATTCTAAAAGGTTCGCATCTTTTTTAAGTATAGGTAACATTTGGAAAAGAAATAAAAATTTTGGTAAAATGTTCATTTTCACTGCCGCTATCCTACCCAGCAAAGATAAGTGCAATTTCTCCCATTTTTTCATCTCTGTCTGTATGCTATGCCAAAGTGGTTCATAATTATGCTTATATAATTTCCCATTTGAAGTTAAAATGTTAACTCCAAGATATTTGACTTTTTTAACTACCTCACATCCTAGCATCACTCCTAATTCTTCCTTTTGTTTAATATTCATATTTATAGCTAATATTTTGGTTTTTCCTAAGTTTATTTTAAAGCCCGACACTTGACCATATTGATTAATCGTATTCATTAAAACCATACTGGATTCCTGCGGTTGTTCTAATATTATGACCAAATCATCCGCAAAAGCGCGGACTCTATATTCTTGCTGCCTAATCTTGATCCCTTTTAAACCATCCAAGCCCCGTATTTTATTTAACAATACTTCCAAAGTTATAATAAACAATAATGGGGACAAAGGACAGCCCTGTCTTGTACCTTTTCCAATTTGAAAAGAGTCTGTTAAACTTCCATTGACTATGATTTGTGCTGTTTGCTGTTGGTATATTGCTTTAATTGACTGTAAAAAATTATCTCCTATCTGCATTTTTTGCAGTATCTTCAGCAGAAATTGCCAGTTAACTCGATCAAAGGCCTTCTCAGCGTCCAAAAATATAAACGCAGCAGGGATCTGGTTGTTCTTTCCCAAATATTCTAATGCATTAATAATTAATCTAACATTACTTTTCATCTGTCTCCCTTGTATAAAACCTGTTTGGTCCGTATGTATCAATTGTTGAATGACCAACATTAACCTATTTGCTAATATTTTAGTAAAAATTTTATAATCTACATTCAGTAATGAAATAGGTCTATAATTTTTGGGTTGAGTAGTATCTTGATCTTCTTTGGGTATCAAAGATATAAACGCTGTCTTCCAAGATGGAGGGACTTTACCTTCCGTTTGAATCATATTAAATAATTCTCTAAGAGGTTCTACCATTTCTAACTGTAAGTTTTTATAGTAAACCGCTGTCAAGCCATCTGTACCTGGTGCTTTCCCTGACTTTAATTGCTTAATTACCTGCAGGATTTCCCCCGAGGTTATTGGTTGATTCAATTTTTGCCTGTGTTCTTCTCTAACTGAAGGTATTTTCTCTTTGTCTAAATATTTGTCTATGTCTAAACCATTAATTTTATCCCCTTTATACAGTTCTGTAAAAAATTCCCAGAAAGCCTTTTGAATCTCTTCCTGTTGAAACACCTCCTTCCCTCTGTAAATCAGTTTAGATATATTTCGAGTTTTCCTTTTTTTCCTAATCTGATAAGCTAACCATCTGCCAGGTTTGTTTGCATTACAAAAAGTATTGTGTTTTGCATATAATAAATTAGTAGCTACCTGGTCAGAGATCAACATGTCAAATTGAGATTTTAATATGTTAATAGCTTCCTTAACCTTTGTATCGTCTGGGTTCATTGTTAACTCCAGCTCTTTTCTCTTAATTTCCTCTTCCAGTTCTGTTCGTTTTAACCCTTGCTTATTTCTATGTGTTTTATTTATATTCATCAAAACTCCTCTCATATACGCTTTGCTTGCGTCCCATACAAATTCCATAGATGTACCCTTATTCATATTCAAAACAAAATATTCAGATAGTAATTTTTTACAATCATTAATATACTTTTCATATCTAAATAAGTTTTCATTCAATCTCCAAGACCTTCTTGCCTGCACTACCCTTCCCAACTCCATCCAAACTGGGTTATGATCCGAAAGGACCCTAGCTGCAATCTTTGTTTTCTTGACCCTAGAAAGCAAATCATTAATGGTTAGGATAAAATCAATCCTTGAAAGGGATTGATGCCTGTCCGAGAAGAAAGTGAAGTCATATTCCTCTGCATTTCTTTCTCGCCAAATATCTCTCAATTCAAAATCATCCATAATGTCAAAGAAAGATTTGGGTAACTTTGCTCGCATCTTGGTATTTAGGCGGGAAATCTTCTTATCTCTCTTAGTGTCTATCACTCCATTCCAGTCACCCAATAGTATACAGGAACTATAGTCCCACTGTACTAATTTAGCATGAAGATTTCTATAGAATCTATCTTGCTGTTGATTGGGAGCATAAATTCCCAAAAGTAATGTCTTTTTCCCTTCTAAGATTAAGTCTAAAGCAATATATCTTCCGAAGGGATCTGCTTCTATTAATTCAGCTTTCATATCTTTTCTTAAGTATACAACTATACCATTCTTCTTTTCCATAGCAGAAGCTGCAAAGTGTTGACCAAGTTTTGAGTTGATCAAATATTTTTGATCAGTTGACTTGATATGAGTTTCTTGCAAACAAATTACATCGTTCTTAAACTGTTTGAGATAATGAAATATTTTCTTCCTCTTCTGTGGAGAATTCAGTCCGTTGACATTCCATGTTAAAATCTTAGTTGTCATCTTTGGTTGGTTGAAGCATTTTTAGAGCTTCCTGCACGGCCTGTTTAACCTTAGGTCTAGCTCCTCCCACTGCTTCCAGATTTGTTATTGTAGTTCCTTGATCGATGGCCGATGATTGTTGATGCTGTTGCTTTTTAGCTTGTTTCTCCATACGTCTAGTAGTCATGCGGCTAGGTCTTGGTTCCATAGCACCTTGCACTTCTAGAGAAGAGAGATGCTCCATCTTGTCTGGTGGTTGTGTAGTTTGCTGTCTATCCTGTCCTTCTTGTGGTCTTTCTCTAGGTCCAGATGGTGCAGGGTGTCCGGCCTTCAATATATTATAATAAAAATCTCGGGCTTTCCATACAGAGTTGAGGCGGTACCTTTGCTTATCAAATGTAAATATGATGCCAAATGGCGCATCCCATCTATACTGTATCTGACGATTTCTGAGTTCTTCGACCAAAAAAGCATAGTCTCTCCTGGCTCTTAACATTTGAGGTGGTATCTCTTTCAAAACAGCCAGGTCTTGACCGCCAATTTGAAGCTTAGTGTTATAAGACGCTTGCAGTACCATATTTCTAAACTCTCTTGTAGTAAAATATATAACGATGTCTCGAGGAAGCTGCTTCTGCTTTGCCAGCCAGGAGTTAACGCGGTAAGCTTTGTCAATTTGCCAATCTTGGTTGGTCCCTGGTCTTCCCATCAGGCGGTCAAAAGCTTCCGATAGGATCTGTTTCAGGTTCTCCTGTTTCTCCTCACGCAGCCCCCTTACTCTTAATGCGAACTCCATTTGTCGGTACTGTATCATAATAATTTCTTTTTCAGCATTTTCCACTTTTTGTTCCACCACCTCTGTTTTCAATGTCAAGTTAGCATTGGCATCATTAAGAACCTCTAGAGTATCTTCCATTCCAGAAATATGTTCTGTTAATACAGTTACAAGACTCAGCATGTCGTCTCTAATTTTATCAACCTTAGCGTCAAATTTCTCATACAGCTCCTGTTTAAGTCCTTTTATTTCACTTTTAATTTCTTCTTTCATTTCTTTTATTTCCTCTTTTCTCTCCTCTCTATTATCTCTAAACTTATCTTCCATTTTAATTGTCTGTGCATTAAGAGCCTCGCTTAGATTACTCAGGAAAAATTCTTTCGTTAACACATCCCCAGCAGGGGGCGTAGGAAGCGGAGGCTGCAGCTTTGTGCCAGGCACTGAGGATGTGCCCCTGGAAGTAGAGGGTGACGACTTCAAGTTAATATTTGGTTTTGAGGCCATTTCAAAATTTATCTGCCTGCAGTTAATAAAACTCTATTGCCTGAATATGCAGCTTTAAGTAAAGAGGCTTTTATTTTGAAGTTTAAGGCTTGGCAAAGCTTTCAGTGAGTAAACATTGTAACAAGACCGTTCAGCAGATTCATCACCATTTAACTTCCAGATAAGCAAGGTTAATGAAGGAGTAAAATTCTTCTATTGTGAAACCAAAACATATGATAAGCAATCTCTTTTGTTTTGAATTCTTGTGAGGATTAGCAAAAAGTGTTCGTTATTACCGGAGAAACCAGCCTGCTCGGCGCCATTTTAAAAGCCTCTAAGTAAATAATTTTTCGGAGGAGAAAAAGAGAAGAAGCTAAAATGTTGATAAACAATTATTGTCCACGCAGTAAACGGATTCAGCTCGTGATAAGATTAAATCAAACAAAACTTTGAGCAGAGTGGGGGAGACTTACTTTGTCCTGCACAAGGCAGTTTGAAGTTCCCAGCACGGACAGCCGTTCTGCCTTGGGCTAGCCCCCCTTTCCTTGCAAGCACAAAAGCTGCAAAAATCGAAGAGCATTTGCCAGCAAAACAGTTTCTTCTTTCCTTCTTGCCTGAAGGATAAGAAAACCTGATAAGACGTCAGATGGAAGATCCTCTAAACAGGTACGTAGCCAGGAATTCGGAGGCAGCTGATTTTTTGCTGCCACCACCAGCAAGCTCCTCCCAGGAAGCCTCTCAATTTTGCCCCATATTATGATCGATCTTGCACCAGTTGTTAAAAGTTAATTACAGTTATGTGAATCTTGCTTCCGCATTGACTCAGAAGGTCGCAAAAGGTGATCACAGAACCCTGGGACATTTCAACCTTCATAAATATGAATCAGTTGCCAAACATCTAAATTTTGATAATGTGACTGTGGGGATGTTGCAAGCGTTGTAAGTATGAAAAACGGTCATAAGTCACTATTTTCAGTGCCATTGTAACTTTAAACGGTCACTAAACAAACTATCATAAGCTGAGGACTATAGGTACATAATAATCATGATGTGGTTCCTTTATAAATGATTCATTGCTGGATTCCAGTTTTTTTTTTAAAGTAACTGACTACTGAACCATTTTTTAATTTGTTTATTTTGCTTTGTTGGTGCTTTTGAGTCATTGTTGACTCCTGGCAGTTGCTCAAGCTATCCCTGTAAGTTTCTTGTAAAATTTGAGAAGCGGTTAATCCTTGATAAGTTTAGAGACCTTTGAAGTCACAATGGCACTGAAAAAAGTGACAATAGCGGTTCTCACATGTATGACCATTATAGCACCCTCACAGTCATATTATTAAAATTTAGGGCTCCCCGTCTCTCCTATAAGATGACTCTGGGAGGGCCAATGTGTTTATGATGGTTGCAGTGCTCTGAGGAAGTGGGACCTTCCCAGTCAGCTTCCGACAAACATAGCCAATGGGGTTATATCCAGATTCACGTAACGACTATGAGATTCACTTAACAACTACAGTGATTTGCTTACCAACTCTGTCACAAAAGGTTGTAAAATTGGGTGTGACTCACTTAACAACCGCCTTGTTTAACAATGGAAATTTTGGTCCCAATTGTTGTTGTGAGTTGACGACTACCTGTATGAAAAATGTGAGCCACATGTTCCTGTGAAATCCCAACCTTGATGGCCATTTCCCTTTGACCGATTCAGAAATTGTGCTTAATCAACTCATCAATCTTTCTCGTGTAAAATTTGTCTGCTGCTATCAAATGTTGTTCCCGTTTTTAAAATCACAAATCAGTTCTTCCCAGTTCATCATCTTTACAACTTTGGGGCCAGCAGTACACAATATTTGCATTAACACAGCCATCCCCACAAACAACCTGCCTTTTAGTGGTGAATTGGATTTCATTTTTAATTGGAAGGGTTTCTTCAGTAGTCAAAAAAAAAATCAATCTTGGCACGTTGCTTAAATCACACTGATGATGTCCATTTCATGAACACATTTTTTCCCCTCGCAGCTACTTGCCACAAACTGAAGTGAAAGAATGAATGCTAACGAGCAGGTCAGACCTTCTAGCACATCAATACTGTCATTATAACATGGAAGCCTTTACTTTTCATTCAACCTAGATGTGAGATTATTAAAAACTTTAAAAAAAAACATTTCTTCAGTTCTGGTTCTAACTTAAATGAAAGAAAGTATGCAAAGTCACTACAGATGCCCTTTCCCATTACATGTTATTTTTCCTGTGCTTGTGATTGCCGTATGGAAAGTAGAAGCCCTCCCCTCTTAAACCAATCATAATTATTCACGGAGCCTCAGAACGGCCCTATGCATGCTGTTGATTATATTCCTGTTTCTTCAGCGGCTGGTATGTGCCATATCGGGACTTGTCATTTGGTGGGTGTGTATTTGCCACATTCAGGGTCTTCCATGGTTACCAGACTAAGTCACTTCCTATTGGAGGAAAAGAATGGGAGATGAAAGCCAAATGTGGGCATGCAATATACTACGGAATGATTTGCTGCCAATAGTACAGCCTAATGATGCCTTTCAAATGCCAATTCTGGGTACCTTGCCTGCTTCTAACACACTCTCCTCTCTGTTTCCTTTTGCACTGTTGCAGATAGTGTAGCTGTGATCTGTCACTACTTTGAAATGATCTCACACTATGCTGCCTCTGTTGTCTGGGCATTTTATAATTGATCCAGGCATGGAGCTTGGACACAGGATGTTTTGCTCAACAGCACTGAAATAACGCACCATCCTGGAATAATGCACTATCAGCAGGAACACCTGCTAGCAATGGCTTCTCTGCCTCTTTTTCTATGCTTTTGGTATAAGCACTCTAGCTTCCTTGCCAGGGACAGCTTGTGTAGTTTAGAAAAAGATCCTTCCTCTGTCATCAACCCCATGTCATCAGTAATAGATACTTGAGTCTGAGATGGTCTGTGCCCTCCTGCGTCCCTAAATTGTCCTTTTTTCCTTTTAGCACCATAGTTACTATCGCCACAGCTGTAACAGACACAGAAAGAGTATGACTGCTTCTAGCTTTCTTTTCCTCTTTGCAAAAAGTGAATTTTTTTTTATTAGTATACTACAAATATTGAGAACCATTTTGGGAGTTGTGGAAGCCAGAACTCTTGTTTCTGCTTTTTTGGGGGGGCCAAAAGATATCACAATTTTCTAGGTTCTTCATAAAAATAAGGTGGCGTATATGTACAAGCTACATTCTGATTGGACTGAAGCTATAAGATACACTGGCAGAAACAAAAAAGTTGTTTGTCAAAGTTTTCTCCTAACACGAATCCAAACCTAAATCAGTGGGGTGACAAAATGTGACACTTATGAAAGGGAAAAAAATATGATGATGATGATGGAGAAAAGGAGAACAAGAAGAACGAGAAGAAGCTTTTCCTCCCTAGAGGAAAGCTACAGAAAAGAAAATGGCCACAGTTAGGCCAGCTTCAGGGTTGACAGAAGAAGGCAGCAAAGGAAGGATTGGGTTTATTTTTTTAAAGATGATTATATTTTAGAAGAGAAATAATTAGTGAAATATATGGGGAAGAGAAAAGATGGGAAAGAGAAAGGTAAAGTGAACAATGATGGAAGGGACAGGTCGACTACCAAATAAATTTTACACAGCTAGTCAGAATTGGGGACTAGGCAGCAGGAGGTATGATTCTGAATAATAAAACTAAAGGTCTCTTTATTCTCATCCTTTAAAAAATCTTGTGATTGGGATTACCAAAGATAATTACTATGATTCAAGAATAGGCCAGTCAAGTTGCTGAAACCCAATATCATGATATTTTATTCCCCTCCCCTGTTGCTATTCCTTTCAGTGTGCTCAGAATCAGATTGGGAGAAGAGCATTATGAAGACCCACATTCATGAGGGAGAAGGCTCAGATCGAATGGCTGTATCCGAGAAAAATGAAAATGTGTTCCATAGTAAGCAATGTAAAGATAAAGCACAAGTATTTGCTACCAACATTCACTGTCAAAAACAATATGCAAGGCATTGCAGTGCAACTCTTTTGTCTTTCCTGACTTCTGATGTAAGTCACAGGGTTTAGCAGTATCTGCTCCAAAATCTCAAATTATTTAAGCAAGCAGTTTTGTAACTGGGATCATATTTATGATCACTGCAGCGTCCCTGCAGTCATGTGATTGAGATTCAGATGCTTCATAGCCAGCTTCACAATTTAAGAATGAATTTATAAACTGCTTTAGTCAGTGCTGCTCTGAGCACCTGGGAAATAAGAAGGAGTGAAAATGCTAGAGCATGAAAGATGTCCGATTATATCAGAATTTCCATTTAATTGCTTTTTTCAGCTCACTTTGATTTTATTTGAGCTTCCTTCCAAGACAGGAAGGAACCTTACTAGTTGTTGTTTTTTTTTAGCCAAAAATGATAATCTCAGCATTGGAAGAACTGTACCATTAAAAAGCCTTGTAACTTTTGGTTGTGAAGCTGCTGCATAAATTTATTAATGTTAGCAGTATTTTATAACTATTAGGAGTATATTTATTAATTTATTAAATTTATTAAATACAAATATTTATGATAGTCACAAAGCTGCACTTTAACCTCATATGATATCTGTACCAGTAAGGCAAAATTGAGTTTCATGAAGTATGATCTCTGAAGTAACATTTGCCCCCAGATTGCTACTTCTGTATTTAATTTCTATAGCCACCCACCTCAGATAAGTGATACTGTCTTTTTGTGGGTGGCCATATAACAACTAAAAGACATGAACAAACTTTTCACACAGAAGCCTATTTGAGATTGCAAAATTTATTTTGAAAGAAGTGAGGGTTCCATTTGTAGTGCTAAACTGTAAAATAAAAATAATGCCTATCTACTGTATAGATAGTCCTTGCTAACAACCAGAATTGAACTGATAAATCAATCTCTAAGTTTGTCCTAAGTTATTAAGACATTACATAACCATGATTTGGATGGTTCAATGATCATAAGTATGAGGGCCAACTGTAAAATTATTTCTTCAGCAGCATTGTAACATTAAATAGGACAGTCATTAAATGAGGAGTACCTGTGTAGATTTCAACTTTTCAGTAATAAATTTCCGTGAGTAGACCAGTGTTAGTGAGCCTTAATACTTATGATAGTCAGATTTTAAGAAATAATTTCTCTTTCTATGAAATAACTAACTATGGAAATAATTTATTTAATACTGTGAATAGCACACATACACACAAACTATTTTGCTATGTAAATATAAATATAAATATAAATATAAATATATTTTTATATATTTATATATATATATATATATATATATATATATATATATATATATATATAAAGACACACACACACACACACACACACACACACACACACACACACACACACACACACACATATATATATATATATATATATATATATATATATATATAAAGACACACACACACACACATGCCCAAATATGGGAAGAAGTTCACTGCTTCCATTCTCTGTCCATCGGCTCGTCATAAGAGACCATCCAGACAGAAACCCAATATTTTTACTGTTGCCTTTGTTACATTTGTGTTGTATTTGTGCTGATAAATAAATAAAGGGAGACTAGTATAGATCTATTTCAAGCTATTTAGCTCTCATCAGCTAGCCTAATCCCAGTAAGGGTATGGCTAGCTGATGAGAGCTAAATAGCTTGAAATAGATCTATACTAGTCTCCCTTTATTTATCAGCACAAATATAACACACACACACACACACAGACACATATATATATGTATATGTATGTGTGTGTGTGTATGTATATATATATATATATATATATATATATATATATGTATGTATGTATGTATGTATGTATGTATGATCAATACGTAGAGTCATTACAGTTTATCATACGTTGCCTAAACTCATTAGAGCACAATTATTTTCATTTTTGTGATTGTTTATGGGTATAGGCCAAATTATGTCATCTTAGCATAGAGAAACTTTGAGTTTATTAATAACTTTTTATCAAACTTACTTAAATATAAGTAGCCATGTCCTTTACCTGCACATATTTGAACAGTCACAATGAATATGACTGAAAAACAGAACTATTTACAGAATGAAATTGCGGAAATAGCTCATTGAAGTCATTCTTTATTTGTGCAAATAAGTAAGGATTGTGGTGTTAAATCAATTGGTAACTAAATTATACATCCTATAATTAGTGAGGAAGCAAATCTTATCAACAATTTTTTCATGAAAATAGCCACTGGCTGTCCTTAAAGGGTGAAAAAATCAGTACATTTCTAAGATAGAATATTAAAAAAACAAAAATATGTTTGTTTCCATTTATAATTATTTTATAAGCAGATTTTATCTTTCAGTTGCATTAGATGAAAATCATAGCCAAAATGCCCTTATCAGTATTTTGAATATCATTTAGTGATCAAATACAGTAAAGTGCATAGAACACCTCAGTGGTGAGTTCCGGATCCGTTGCAACTGGTACGGTTGCAATGGGGTTCAGCGTCATCCACATGAACGCACGCAGCACGTGCATGTGTCTTACCATCAGTGACGCCTCTGTGAGCCTTCGTGATGCTCCAGCTGCTCGGCAGAGTGTTGGGCAGGTGCTGTATGCGCCATGTGCAGAAGCGCCGAAGAGTTTAAAGAAAGGTAAGAAGGGTGGGCAGGTGGGTATCCGGTGCTCCGGGCAAGCACTGGTATGCCTGTACCGGTGGCATACCGCCTGCAACTCACCACTGGAACACTTTCTCAAAAATGAGCTAAATAAAATTGATTGATTGACCACGTGCCATAAAGATAGTAGTGACTCTTAGCAACCATATAGATAGGATTTTCTTCATGATCTTTTGTCCCTAATTGATCTTTCAACTCTTCCAACAATGTAGTCCATCCACCTTGCTGTTGATTGTTCTCTTCTTCTCTTTCATTCCATCTTTACTAGTAATACAGCTTCTCCAGGGAAATATAATTACTGTACAATGCCACTAACCTCATTGTTATTTTTAAAAATAGTTTCATATTTAATTCAGGCTGCACATTTCAGCTGCAAAAGTCTGGATAATTACTAAATGATAATAAAGAGAAAAGCTCCTACTTCTTCCTGCCATCTAGTGATCATCTGCAGTTATTTTGTACCCCAAATATTGTACGTATATTTTCCTAAAAGTATCAGTGCTGTGCAGTGCGTTTTGTTGCAATGCTATATTTTCCAAATATCTGACAGATTAATATGAGAGCCATAAGTTATACTCATTTATATGAAGACGTTGCATCATTTACTTAACCAGAAATACTTTGGAAAATTTATATGTTACTTGTTAAAATAGTGACTATCTTAAATTAATTATTGGAAGATACCAATTCATCAGTAGAAATTAATCATTGTCATCTCCCAGATGAGCGACTGAAATATGCTGAATAATGAATAGGTTTTTTTTTGTTTTGAAAATTGTGAAGTATTGTTGTGTTTGCCTTAATAGAAAACAACGATCACAGAAATCTTAATTTAAAAGATATCTAGCAGCCATAAATCACATCAGCACCATATTATAAAGCAAATAAAGCTTCTTCATAACTATGTGGCAAATGCAGGCTGTATCATATTATATTAAGATAGAAGGTGCCAAACAGTTTTATTTATTGATGCCTATAGTAGTTTTGTAATGTGTTTCCATTAAAAAAAGAAAAGATTTACAACGTTCTTTATTATAACAGGGTCATTTATTTGAACTACATTTTTCTTGCTTTTACTGCCACTTATCTCCCTTTCATAAATTCCATTCTTTTGGGGGATAGGTATAGGCATTTGTAATATATTATTTTCTGGGGTAGTAAAAAATTGCTTAATTCAGAATTTCAAAACTGCTTTGAAGTTTGGGAGTGAAAGGTAAAACATTAGGACAATATCATTAAGGAAACACAATGCAACCATGTATAAAAAGTCAGATAAAAAATGTTCTGTGGTATAAAATTACTACCCAACAAGGCAAGTTTTGAAGATCTATATTAGAGTGAAACAGCATATACAGCATATACAATCAGTGAAACTAATATCTTTAACTTTAATAAGAAAATCCAGAACTACTTTAGGTTAAATTCCTGTCTATAAGTATCACCCCTTCCCTATAGAAGTTATCTAACCTAGAAGTTTCAGTGGTAGCTCCGACCCTCTGGAACGAGCTCCCCGTGGGGATCCGTACCCTCACCACCCTTCAGACCTTGCGCGCAGCCCTCAAGAACTGGCTATCCTGCCAGGCCTGGGGGTAGAGATTGATCTGCCCCCACCCGAATGTTGGATGAATGTTGTTTATTTTTTAATTATATGTAATGTTATATGTTATTGTCTGTATCCCCCTTCCTATGAGTTGTTAGCCGCCCTGAGTCCCCTCAGGGAAAAGGGCGGCCTATAAATAAACCTATTCAATTCAATTCAATTCAAGTTTGTTAGAAGCTTTTTGTCTCTGATTGTACCCAGATCAGATATGAAAGAAGGCAGGAGCCATGCCAAGTTAGGGAGAGAATTTTCCAGGATTTGGAAAAGAATGAATCACAAATCACTTTTTTTTTACAACTCTGTAATCCCTTAATTCAGGGTAGAGTTGGGGGTGACTGAATGGAGCGGAGAATTTATTGACCACATGCCCTTCCTGACACCTATGCAAAGTTTGCAACAGATATTTAACCGATAAATGCTTTGCCACTCTTATCCATGATTTTGACATAAACGTAGAACTTCCAACATTGTAAAGCCTTTACATGAGAATATACTGCATCAGCAACTGTGAAACTGTGTCCACTTTTAGTTGTTACATTTGAAAAAAGATTTTTCAAATATTGTGAAAAGGATTAGAAGGCACTGGGGGGTTTGAACCTTTACCCTATGGGTTAGAATATTTGAGACTCCTTAGTTTGAAAACAGGCAGTTAAGACAATATCTGATTAGGGTTGCAAGTGGAGATGACCATTAAGCAAGATTGACTTGCTTAATGGCCCTCATTTCCTGCTCTCTTGACAGAACAATTAATCATGGATCAATGATGGATCCAATCAATTAATGGAATAACTTGACTCCAGAAGTTGTGGGTGCTCCGACACTGGAAATTTTTAAGAAGAGATTGGACAACCATTTGTCTGAAATGATTTAGGGTTTCCTGCCTGTGCAGGGGGTTGGACTAGAAGACCTCCAAGGTACCTTCCAACTCTGTTATTCTGTTATGCTCCACTCTTTGCCCCTTGGTTTCCCCTCAGGTCTTGGCTTGGTCCCAATCCAGCCACTCAGGCACCCAAGGAAACCTAAAATTGGGCAGCAGAAGCTAATGGCACACATATGTTTTAATCTTCAGCCTCCTTCCCATCCAGCCACCAAAGGAGCCTAAAAGCAGGAAGCAGAAGCTACTGGTGTTTGGGAGGTGGAGGCGGGTGTTACAGTTTGTAGGCCTCATTCTGCTTCTCAGTCAGCCACTCAAGGGACTTGTGGGATTCAGCCTGATCCTCAACCAGCTCCGGGGCCCAGCAGCACCCAAGTTACCTTTCTGAGTTTTTTTAGAGAGACACCTGGCCGATAAAATGTGATGCATTTCCTATAAAGGCTATCTCATGGCAATCTCATTCTGCAAATGGGTACTATTGCCATGAGTCTGTAGGGGTCTACATATTTAAGGAGGCTCCATAAATAAATGGAATTCCCAATTCCAAAATCTTATTAGTAAAAAATATTCCAACTTTACCTGGGCTCTTAATCTGTTTGTAACTTTATTAGATCAAAAATCAGATGTAGCTTTTTGCAATTTATTTCAAATTCTTTAATTTCTTAAACATGTAATTAATTTGTTATATTCAGAGCTGAAACTAAACTCACTTGGTGACTTTTCAAACTTCTCATTCTGAAAGTCTCTAATAGCTTTTAGATGGTTAAAGACAACTTCTGAAAGTGATTAGGAAGTGAGGCTTGCAAGGCTAGCATCCTTTAAAAGTCTCTGCCACCGTTGCAAGCAAGGTGACTAATCCTTTCATTTCCTGATGCCCAAACCCATGGAAGTCTGGTATCCTGTAGTATCCTGAGAAGCGGCTGCCTGGAGCATATTGGGTGATCTCCCGTCTTCTTCTCCTTCTCCAGAGAGGTTGCAAAAAAACTAATATAGTCATTGGTTCTTTAATCTTTGCTGCAATTGTTGGCTCTGAATTTGCAGATATCTTCAGTTCACCATGCCTCCCCCAAAACCCACGGCATCAGTACTCAAAATATTTACTTCGAAGGTAGCTCCATTGGGCTCATTTGGGCTTAAATTAAAATATCCAACTTGGAAATTTTTATTTCTAAACAAATATGGTTAGATAACAAGTGAACAGATTGAGCATGTGGGTCAATATAAGCTAGCTACATTAAAGTAAGTTCCTGCTAGAGCAGAGATCTGATTTTGTCAAATGAAGCCGAATATACATGTCCTAGGATAATGTTGCAGGATCCAATCCAGTGGTGGGTTCTGGATCCTGTCGCAACCAGTATGGGGCCGGATGTCCACATCAGGCATGCGCTCTGTGCATGCATGCACACACTACAGCTCTGTGATGCCCCAGCTGTTCAGTGAGGTCGCACAGGCACCGTAAGCTGTGCGCGCATGTACAATTGGCCCATGTCCCTCAAAAAGAGGTAAGGAACGCAGGCGGGTGGCCCCACTGAAACACCGTTCTGGTATGGTGGCCACTGCTCCTAGCTGCCACCGGAACGCCTGTACCGGGCTGTACTGCCTGGAACCCACCACTGATCCAATCTGGGTTGATCACTGGGACTACAGGTTTAATTGTCTGAGCTTTCGGATTTGTGCTAGAGCCCATCCTCAGGGAACTTCTCTTTAGCAGAGCCTCACCTCGCTTTGCCTTGGCAACATTTTTCTATTTTCTATTTTCTCTAATGATCTATACTAAAGAAATGACCAGAGCAAATCCTGAAAACTGCTCTGAGTCTAGGAAGAATGAAACTAAGGGGATCCTATTCTCTCAGCAACCAGTCAGGCAACTGTTTCTTATCCTATAGCTGCTATAGCAAATGATGACTTACTGAATAGTAGAAAATAACTACAATAAACTACTCTTGATTGGGAGTGTGCAACACAAGAAGCAAACTGAAGTTGTAATGGAATGTGAGAATCTCTTTGGAAGATAGGCGGAAGAGATGCTCCCTAGGGAACAATCAGATAAAAGGAGTGACAAGTGAGTAACTGACAGAGAAACCTAAAAAGCGTCCACTCTATGTTATCAGGCAGTTATCAAGTGACGGCTGGAGATTTGTTCTTTCAGACTTACAAGATCCTATTAATGCATTTTTATAATAAAGTAGAATTAGCTCATCTTGTCTGATTTATTTGAGAGGTTGACAACAGTAGTCGTGCTGGATGGTTGATAATGGACATCCACAGGGCTGCAGTCCCAACAAAACAGAATTGGTTCAAATATCTATGAGATCCTATAAAATAATGTTATCATCATAGCTGCTGATGGGAATAGCCGTATGTAAAATAGCTAGGGAAAATTGTTTCCCTTTAGAAAAACCTTTCTTTCCCTTCCCCAAAAGTAGATGCTGGAGGTAATAAAGACTAGGCTATTGTTCTTTCTATATGATCTGGTTTGAATTACATTACATAATTGCAACTTATCAGCACAACATAGAGAAAAGAAATCCATAGCCAACTCAAAGCACAAAACCAAAACCTTTTTTTAAAAGGAGTTTTGTCGCAGGCATATATTCTAATTGGTTCAATAATATGATTTGCAGAGTATATCCATGTCACCAGATAACTATTATTACTTTGAATGTGAAATACAAATTTGTTAAACTGTATTTTAACTTAAACCAGATGATTATATTCCAATCTTATTATACTATTTGGATTGGTGTTATTTCCATGTATACTTGAACTTACGATTATATGATTAAGCTTCAGAGATATATACAAGATGAAAAGCTATTATGAGTTGGAAACAGGTAAGTAATGAAAATAAAACAATTCATTCCTGCTATCTGACAAATTGATCGTATTATGCCAACTACTTAGAACTATTTGCTTGCAGTTGCCCTAGAATACTGTTGTACAAAAGCCATCAATATCTTCACTTTCTTTTCCTTCAACATTACGAACAGAAAGCACTTCTGTCATGCAAGGTCTGTCTTCAAATTATTTGATTGATTTATTTGTGATATTGAGAATGGGCTCTTCTCTTCTGTAGTGAGACTCTTGTTGACTTGCTTTATTAAAAATACGCTATACATTTGTATTCTTCATAGGTTGATATAGCTTCCGTTTGCAAGTCTTGTCTCCTTTGGGATACTTGCCTGAGGGAAAACAATGGCTGTCATATTTTCCTGTTCAAACTGACTTGTTCAGTATATGCCAACATAAATGAAATGTCTGTCTATATGTTTATGGAGTTTTATTACAGAATCCACAATTTTATTTTCTAGCAAAGTAGATATAAAAAAATAATAAGTATTGTTTTTACACTGTATATCTGATAGGGACTTAGCATTTATTTATTTGTGCCTTTAAGTTTCTAGATGAGTTTAAGTTATGTCTAGATGAGTTTTGGTAATTTTTGTGCAAGAGTTTGGAAGTGGTTTGCCATTGCCTCATTCTTAGTTGTCCCAATGACTTTCTGCCTAAGGTCGGAGTAGAATTCATGGTCTTCCATGTTCTAGCCTGGTGCCTTAAAACCAAACTGCTCTAACATTTAAATATTTCTTTATAGACAGTTTTCTATAAATAGAAAAAACATAAATACCCATACACATATTTACCCTGTAAGTCAATCTTTAAATAAAATGTATAGCATGGAGTCTACAGGCACTAGATGGGATTACTTCTGTCTGGCCTCTTCTCGATGGTCCTTTCAAGGAATCCTAGGAAATGAAATGAGAAGTGATACCTAGAGTGATACTGACTTTAAGTTAAGAAGATATGGTATGTTTAATTGATATGGTTCAATTTCAAGCCCATTGTTCAGTGACAGTGAGATACTATTTTTCTATGGATCTATGGATGGTCGACCAACTTGCTTTTCAAGATCAGCTGTTCTCTTGGAAAAAAATGTTCTAGAAGAACTAATTTTTCTGAATGTTAATCATATGGGTGACTATTTCTATGTAAAATGATTCATAGTCGTTCAAATTTGGAAGCTAAGAGACAGGACCCCATGAGATGGCAATGATAATATCTAGCAGTGTCAATTGGAGGTTTTTGAGCGTATAATTTTTGAGGGAGAAGAGAGAGGACTCCATTGCACTAGCTATGCCATTTGAAAATTCTATCTCTCTGATCCTTTCAACTCTGCTAGATAGACCTGATCAAAAAATCTATTCCACAAGAAGTTTAAAATTACTTTTATTGAGCTTAGCTATAATAACTCTTGGCTTTGCAGATTAAACCAGATAGGAACCATAACAAGATGAGCTTTTTCTACTTTATTTTAAAACTGCATTGACAGAATCATGCCATTATGAAAGTACAGTTCCCTCCCCCCACCCCAAATCTCTTGTGCAGCTTGTGAAACTAGAGAGGCTCTCTTCTGAGCCTCTTGCCATGTCCACTATCCAACTGCAGCCAATGCTGTCTCTTATACAGTGGTGGGTTCCGGATCCTGTTGCAACTGGTACAGTTGCAACGGGGCCCGGCGTCCTCCACATGAACGTGCACAGTGCGCGTTCACACACACGCAGCGCACACATGCTTCTTACCATCCAGCGATGCCTCCACGAGCCTCTGCGATGCTCCAGCTGCTCGGCGGAGCATCGCTTAGGTGCTGTAAGCACTCTGTGCATGCACAGAAGACTTTAAAGACAGGTAAGGAGCACAGGCGGGTGGGTGGGCCCTCCGGAATACCGGAACGGAATGGTACCCTGTGCTCCTGGCAGGCTCCAGTATGCCTGTACCCAGGACATACCGCCTGCAACCCTCCACTGCTCTTATAGCAATAGCACTTAGACTTATGTACCACTTCACAGTGCTTTACAGTCCTCTCTAAGCAGTTTACAAAATCAGCATATTGCCCCCAACAATCTGGGTCCTCATTTTACCTACCTTGGCAGGATGGAAGGGCGAGTCAACCTTGAGCCTGTAAGATTCGAACTGCCAAATTTCTGGCAGCCAATAGTCAGCATAAGTAGCCTGCATTCTAACACTGCAGAAGCATGGCTCTCTAACCATTATCTAACCCTTTCTTTGACAGCATCTCTTAATTGAGTCTCCCAGAACTTTCTTACAAACTGTAATGGTATTGAGAATGACCTTCCCAATAGATGGGGGGAAGAGATGTTGCCTACGGTCAGATAAAAGGGAGCATGGGCTGTAGCTGCATAATGGGTGAAGTATTAGGCTCAGAAGAGAGCTCCCCTACAAAGTTGTAAGGCTGTGAAGGAGACAGCAGGAGAGTTTGTACTTTCAGACTTGCAAGTTTCTGTTAAAACAGCCTTCAATAAAGTAGAATTAACCCATTTAGTTGCATTTCTTGTCTAGTCTACCTAGGAAGGCTGACACATACCATTTCAATAACGTGATGTTGCAAGTCTCATTGTCTCACCCCCACTCCTTTCTTATGTTTTTGTTAATGAGGCAGATGATTGTCTGGCTGCTGTGTGCAAATCAAGATGAGGATTATAATTATAAAGTCCCATATGATCCAGTTCCTTGATATGTTTGCTTATAGGTTCTGCTTGCCCGTCAATCCTAGGTGAACCAGCCAGAAACCAGAACTAGCTGCATTAAATCTATTTTACTGTAAAGCTACATTAACAGAATTTTGTAAGTATGAAATATAGATTTCCTGCCGCTATTATTAACCGTCAGATCAATTAGGGTATGTGCTTTCTAAGTTTCTTTCTCTGACCATTAAGTGACTGTGGACTCTTCCCTCTCTTTTCTAATTGTCTCACAGGCAGCATCACTTTCCTTCATCCAACCTCCCTCCAAATTCATTGACATATATTACATCACTCAATCTAAGGGCATTGTGGATGCCTGCTGAAGGCCCCCAAATATTGAGAAGTACAATAAGAGCGGAGTTTCTATATGTTCATAAATAAAAGTTAAGTAACTGATTGTTATTCACACATGATCATAGGTAAGGCAACAAAGAACATTCCCATGGAGAATTATGGTGGGTTTCAGAGCTCTGGACATGGACTAATGACTCAAAAGTCTTTCCTGCTATTGAGAAGCCTTCAAAGAAAATGAGGTGATAATGCTCTTTCCAAATTCATGTTAGGAGGTCACACCCAAGATGATCAAGTCTTTCCTCCTCTCATTTTGCATTGTAGGACATATTATATAACTTATATGAATAGAATAGAATAACAGAGTTGGAAGGGATCTTGGAGGTCTTCTAGTTCAACCCCCTAATTAGGCAGGAAACCCTAGGCCACTTCAGTCAAATGGTTATCCAACATCTTCTTGAAGACTTCCAGTGTTGGGGCATTCACAACTTCTGGAGGCAAGCTGTTCCACTGATTAATTGTTCTAACTGTCAGGAAATTTCTCCTCAGTTCTAAGTTGCTTCTCTCTCCTTGATTAGTTTCCACCCATTGCTTCTTGTTCTGCCCTCAGATGCTTTGGAGAATAGTTTGACTCCCTCTTTTTTGTGGCAGCCCCTGAGATATTGGGATACTGCTATCATTCCTTCTGATTAGAAGATCTATCTCCTGTGTTTTTAAAATTTACCTTTATTTATAATGAACCTGGAATAGAGTATTAAGATATGATTTATTTTCAGGTATATTTCAAATATAAAATTTACTATTTTTAAAGAACATTTAATTTCCAATAGTCCATTAAATTTTATGTAAGATTTTCCATGCTTGCTAATTACCTTTCATTTGCTAATTAGTTTCATTTGTAGCTGCAAATAAGGGGGGGGGGGAACAGAAAGCGGATTAAAAAAAATCTTTCAACAGTGTATGCAGCTGCTTTCCTTTCTCGTGATCAGCCAACAAGCCAAAATGCATTCATGTGTATCTGCTTAAAACTGCTGTTTCAAATGAAAGAAGCCATAGTCAGAATGGCATGTCCAGATTTAACTACAGTATGGATTATTGTACAATAAAAGAGTAATCCATCTCCCCTCTGATGGCTCTAATGTTTAATTCCAGCCTTGGCATGCTTTATGATGCTGTTTATCTTGTGCTTTCATGTTGTCATGAATCTGATAGTTGTGAAATTGGCAGATGCATGTGATGCTTTACCAGTAATCACAATATCAATCCAAGTGATTAAAGGGACTGCTGATTTGCTTATGTGAAAAGATTAATGACAGGCAACAAGGCTTTGAATTCTTCTTTTTTTAAAAAAAAATCATGTCACATAATTCAATAAGAAAACAAAAAGGTAGACAAAAACTAATCCGGTGTTTGAAATTGTACAATGTGTTCCTGATTCAGCAATTGTGCATCTGGCTGTTAACAGAATTTCAAGTAGTGAAAGTTTTCTGTTGAAACATATTATAGGACTCCCTGACACATGAAAACATGCCCCATGGTCTTGCCTCTGGAATGGATAATGATATTTCTAGGCTCAAAAGCAGAAAGAGCTTGTAAGCCACATGGGAAACATTGTTTTGAAAAGAAGAATTCTCATTATTTATGTATTTCTCCCCTGCATTCCCCCTTTGGAGAGTGCAGCTGGCCAGCAGTTTTCAGTTTGAGGAACTTTCAAGATAAGATCACTATGTTCTCTATAACCTCTTACACAGTTTTCAGATTTGTTGTTGTTGTTGTTGTTGTTGTTGTTGTTGTATTATTATTATTATTATTATTATTATTATTATTATTATTATTATTATTATTATTATTATTATTATTATTATACAATTCTATCACGGCGGCCAGTTGTTTCGCCGGATTTGGCATTGGTTACTAGTCGGGCCCCACCCAGGGGCCTAGGACGTTGTAACATATTTTCGTAATATGCGTGCAGATCCAAGCAGTGCGGCTGTTTGCATTTGACTGATGGTGATTTTGTCAATTTTTAACTGTTTTAAATGTAATTCCAGTGCTTTTGGAATAGCACCCAGTGTGCCAACTGGAATTACCACTGCTGGTTTGTGCCATAGTCGTTGAATTTCAATTTTTAAGTCCTGGTATCTTGCGATTTTTTCATGTTCCTTCTCAGCGACCCTGCTATCACCTGGTATTGCGATGTCTATGATTGTGACCTTATTTTTCTCAACCAGTGTGATGTCTGGTGTATTATGCACCAGTATTTTGTCTGTTTGTATGCGAAAATCCCACAAGATCTTGACCATCTGATTTTCAATGACTTTTTCAGGCTGATGTTCCCACCAGTTTGTTGCTGTTTTAATATTATAATTTTTGCCCAAATTCCAATGGATCATTTGTGCTACTGAATTGTGCTGCAATTTATAATCAGTCTGCGTGATTTTTTTACAGCAGCTGAGGATGTGATCAACAGTTTCATCAGCTTCTTTGCAAAGTCTGCATTTGGCATCATCAGAGGATTTTTCGATTTTGGCCTTAATGGCATTTGTGCGGATAGCTTGTTCTTGCGCAGCCAGGATTAGTGACTCTGTTTCTTTCTTTAATGTACCTGTTGTTAACCATAACCAAGTTTGTTCACTGTCCACTTTATCTTTTATTTTTTCCAGAAATTGGCCATGCAGTGCTTTGTTCTGCCAATCTCCATTCTTGATTTTATCACATCTTTTCTGTATTCTTGTTTTGTCTGTTGGGCCTTCAGTAGATTTTTGTTCTTTACTTCGATTACTAGATGTTCTTGACTTTCTTTTAAATAATCAGCCAGTGCATGTTTTTCTTCTTCAACTGTTTGCTTCACTTGTAATAATCCTCTGCCACCTGATTTTCGGGGCAGGTATAGTCTATCAGTATCACCACGTGGATGTAAACTGTAGTGCATTGTCATTAGTTTCCTGGTTTTTCGGTCCAAAAGGTCTAAATCAGCTTGTGTCCAGTTAACTATACCAGCTGTGTATCTTATAACTGGTATTGCCCAGGTATTTATGGCCTTGATTGTATTTCCACCATTCAATTTAGATTTCAAAATTTTCCTAACTCTGTTGGTGTACTCCCGCCTGACACCATTTTTGACTTCTCCATGCTTGATGTTATCCAACTGCAGAATGCCTAAGTATTTGTAGGCTTCATTTTCTTTGCATTTAATTAATTGGCCATTGGGCATTTCAATTCCCTCACATGCAGTGATTTTGCCCTTTTTTATGGATACAGTGGCACATTTTTCCATGCCAAACTGCATTGAAATATCGTGCTGAATACTCGGACTGTGTTTGTCAATGATTGGATTTCTATTTCTGACTTTCCATAGAGTTTCAAATCATCCATATATAGTAAATGTGCAATTTTTTCAGCTTCTTTGGCTGTTTGGTAGCCTAATTTCATTTTTTTTAAGATTACTGATAGTGGGATCATTGCGATGATGAAGAGAAGAGGTGAAAGTGAATCACCCTGGAAAATTCCTCGCTTGATATTAACCATTCCGTAGATCTCACTGCCAACTCAGTTCTCCATTGTTTCATCGCCTTTTCAGTAAAGGATGTAATATTTTTGCTAATGCCAGTTGTTTCTAACCATTTTATGATCCAACTATGTGGCAGTGAGTCAAATGCCTTTTTGTAATCAATCCAGACCATATTCAAGTTCGTTTTTCTGTTCTTATAATTTTCTAATATCATTTTATCAATTAGAAGCTGATCTTTTGTGCCCCTGCTCCTTTTTTTGTTGCCTTTTTGCTCTACTGGCAAGATGTTGTTTGTTTCCAAATAATCCATCATGTTATCTGCAATAATGCCTGTGAGTAATTTGAAGGTTGTTGGCAAGCATGTTATTGGTCTGTAGTTTTCAGGTGTTGTTCCTTTAGTTGCATCTTTCTGAATCAAGTATGTTTTTCCAGTTGTCAACCATTCATCAATTTGGCCCTTTTGTAAAATTTCATTCAGTTGCCTGGCCAATATTGCATGTAAACTGGTCAGATATTTGAGCCAGAAACCATGTAATTGGTCCTTTCCAGGTGATGTCCAATTCTTTACCTTTTTAACTCGATTTTTGACCATCTCAGTTGTTATTTCTAATACTTGCATTTGTTTGTTGCCAATGCTTTTCTCAAAGTCATGTATCCACTTTGCTTCCTTGTTGTAGTCCTTTGCATTTTCCCACAATTCTTTCCAGAATTCAACTGTGGCCTGTTTTTCTGGTTTTTCACTTTTGGTGTCACCATTCACATTAAGACTTTGATAAAAACGCCGTTGGTCTGATCGAAATTGCTGATTTTGTTTATATTGGATGATTCATGCCTCATATCTTTCAATTTTTCTAGCTGTTGCTGTTATCTGCTGTTTTACAATCTCTACAGCTTCATTGATGTTTCTTGTATCCAATCTATATCTTCTGATTAGCCGATCTATGATTTTGTTGTTTTTAAGCCGTTGCTCATGCATGTTCTTTAAGTTACTAGCATCTGCCCTTATTTTTTTACTTTTTGTTCTAAACGGATTTTCCACTTTGGCTTTGATGCTTTTTCTGTTGTGTGACTAGGTACTTTAATTTTAATGCCTAGTTCATTAGTGACTATTACAGCTGTGCTGTACATTAACTGGTTTGTTTCCAAGATGGATCCCGGTTCAATTGTTGAAAACACTGCATTAACCATTTTCATGATAGGGGCCAAAATTTTCTTAGGCACAGTTTTTAGTGATGGTAAACGTTGCCTTTCCTCATTAAGCAGAAAATGCTCCATGATCTTATCCTTCAATTCTTTTTGTTTTTGAGTTAGTTCATCAGTTGGTTCAGTGATAACTGGTTCTAGTGGTGGTGATGTTATTTCCTCCCCGAGAGCTTCTTCTGGGAGTTCTACTATAATGTCTTTAGTTGTGTCTTGAATATCAGTTATTTCCGCTTGTGATATTGTTTTTTGGGTTTTGCAATTTGCCTGAATTTCCTCATGTTCAACTTCACTAAACACTTTATTCTGTATAATAAATCGCCTTTGATCTGCTAGTCGTTGTTCACTAACATTCGAATCTGGATATTGTTGTTTCCATAATTCATACATTCGCTTTAAATAGCCTCTTTTTTCTGGCTCTGAGTTGTAGTAACAGGCCATTATGGCACGGTTTTCATCTGCACTATATTTTTGTCGTTTTGTTGGCTGGTCCACTTGTAGCCCACTTGTCGACGGATGTCCAGGGACCCCAACATCCGCCGCGGCCCTTGTTAACCCGCGCGACGACCGATGCGGTATGGAATTCTTATTTGTTTTTTTCACCATATTGTATGGGTTGGCGGGTTTTTTTTTACGGGACCAGATGCCAACCTGACCCCAACCCTCCTCCTTTCTCATCCGGGCTTGGGACCGGCAACGGCGGAGTTGTTGTTGTTGTTGCTGTTATTGTTATTATTATTATACAATTGTATCACAGCGGCCAGTTGTTTTGCCGGATTTGGCATTGGTTGTTGTTGTTGTTGTTGTTGTTATTATTATTATTATTATTATTATTATTATTATTATTAAATCTTTGATGAGATTCACAGCCTTTGGAGCTGGTTGATAGCTCAACAGCTTGAGTCCTAACCATGGACCTACAAACTGTTAAGGTAACATCGGAGGATATAAGCTGTTCCAAGTAGGGTTGTTGTTGTGGTTGTGGTTATTGTTATTATTTTTAATTGAGCTAAATATATTAACTGCAGCTGTTGAACATTTAAATAGATAAATAGAGGCTTTCAGAGCAAATATTTAGGTCTATAACAATAAACAACGTTAACTTGTTAATATGTATTTTTTTTAATTCATAAACATTTTGAATGCAGTGTATTTTCAGGGCATATCATTTACAAAAAAGCAAAAAAGCTCACAAACTAATACCTGTATTTTGTCAGAAGAGAAAAGATTCCTTTCTGCAAATCGTTGAGAAAAACAAACAAGAGCAATAACACCTCTATGAATGAGCCTGAATTTCACCCAAGTGCGTATTTTCTGCAGAAATTTATGCTATATGGCAAGCAGATATCTTTTCATTTAGTTACTATTTCCCTTGTAGCGGAAGTACTTGTCTAGTAGTCATTTCTTTGCTCCCACAATTGTTTTTTTTTTTACCCTTGACACAAAATTGGCAGTAGACACCAGTGCCTGCATTAAAGAAAACATTAGCATATGGAAGGACCAACAAATGTATGAGACCCATAGCAAAAGCTCATTCTTTTCTGTCTTTTTCATCACAGGCAGAGGAGACATTGAAATAGCACAGCCTTGGCATTTGCTCTATAATGGCTTGATGTAATGCAACATTTCATTAACCTTCTGTGGGTGGCATCCATCTAGTGTACACAGCATATGCTATATAGTTATTTTTTAATGCCAAGATCTATAATTGGTTCACTCTAGCATGATTTGTGTGTGAGAGAGCACAACACGTTTCTTAGGAGAATGAATATGTGCATATTAAATTCTGTACAATGTCAGAGAACTGCCACATGTTATGAATGGTTTTATTACAACCCGCCTGATTGTTTTGTAAATAGGACAGCTTTTTACAGGGAATTGAACTAGATTTGAAAAGGCACTTTAACTACCTTCATATTTTCCCCCTGTGGAGATGTATTGATGTCAGGTGCAATCTACAAAATGACCCTTTTGACATTTGGGGAAAAGCAGTGCTTGGAAAATTATAGTCACTGCTTTCTTATCTTTGAACATTTTAGGAAATTCAAGCACATTTATCTTTTGTTTGCCAGTAAGACCAAGCAGCAGTATAGTTTTGTCATGATGAAAATTGACCAAACGACGACCAAGATTATTTATGTGACTTTATTCAGATCAATATTTTTATGTCTCCCAACCTATATATTTTGACAGCATTACATTTTTAATAATTCATATTCTTTCTAAAGTTGTGAATGAATTCAAATTCAATTTTTCTAAATCAATTCAAAGCCTTTATTGTCATTGTACATCATGTCTATGGAGATTCTCAATCATCCAGGTCATGGTTGTCCCAAAGGTGGTTTTTCAAGAAGCAACTGGACTTTCTTTTTTTTTCTGAATTGGAATTGTGCGTTTGAAAAATTGTGTCAAAGAATTTAGAAGGAGATCCTGTCTCTCCCCCCCCCCCCCCCGACATGTTGCTTATAGGACTGAGTGAAGCTTGGAATCTCTTTTATTTCTATTTTATGAATTGATTTTGAGGTATCAAATCATTCTGAAGCCTTTGAATCACTTTAGAGATATTTCAGTAGGCTGTGAAGACGCAGCGGACTTTGTAGCAGGCCTGTCAAACTGGCGCCCATGGGTTGGATGTGTCACGCGCAGGCCACATTCACCCTGGCTCCGCAAAGGTAAAAAACATCATGATACATCATGTGACATGATTGAATTATTGTATTATTGAATACGTCATGTGACATGTGTTGTAGAGTCTTAAACATCCCTGTAGTTTTCCTTCTCCATATGGATAAAACTGAAAAGTAAGATAGTAGTTGTAGTGCAGTAGTATCTTTGATATTAACAACAGTCATTTAGCATTAATACTTTTGCTAACTCTGTTCTTCTGACCTCTCTCAGACGTATTGCTCTTCTCTTTGTTTCTTGGTCTTCTGAATAGAATTTGTTTAGACAAGGCGGCTTGGAAGTTGAGAAATAGAGGAAAAATATTAAAGACTCAGATTTATTCCCTGTCCTTTTTCAATTTGGTGTAATATGTGAAACATTAACTTTTCCTAGATCTGTATGTTATAAAATTATCTTTCCTCACTCTTTCATATGAGTCTGCTTTGTAGTATGTTTCCTATTAGTTTCAGTGTCTTCTCTCTCTGAAGTTCTTAAGACTTTTTGTTCCCCTTCCATTCCCACTTTTCATCTTGTTTGTGAGTGAACATTCTTCTTTACATTATCAAACCTGAAACAGCATGCTTGTTGTTAAACTGTTGCATAAAAGACATTTATTTATATAAATGCATATTATAGTAACAATATTATTGTGTTTTTAAGATGCAATCAAAGTTTTTTAAAAAAAGAATTGCACAGTTGGCATATTATTCCCACAGGCATACACTCTCGTTAACCAGCCACACTGATAACATCTGCCAGCCCAGCAAAACAATTGATACAAAGTTGGTAGAGTCCATATTTAGTAGACTTTTGCAACTTGTATTTGCAAGACAGAGTGGAATATCGTCTTCATTAGAATCTCTACAGGCTCTTTGCTGCACAATTTGGAGGCTGCTCTGCTGTTCTTTTTCCTATCCCTGCCTCAACTAAGATATTTTTTTAAAAAATGTTGTTATGAAACCCATATCAAATACTATTGAAATGAAACTTGGCAACTTCTGAAAATTTTAATATCTCTCCTATTTTGGATCCACTTCCTCAGAAGATGCTTCTTCATTCAATCTTATACAGTATTTGAAACACTTATTTAACGCAACTCATCTGATTATAAAATAATACAGAGTCAGATTGTTATTACTATAAAATCTTAAAAGGACCTAATTTTCATCTTGGAGTTCCTTGTAATCTTTAAGATAACTTAAAAATAAGATGTCAAAATGCAGAAGGGTGTATTTCCCTATCATTCATAAATAGTCATCCATGTGAGTTAATAATATTCTATTGAAAAGATTTAAAACAGTTGTACATAATATGAAGTGATGTCATATTCTTACCCACAAAATTTACTGGATTATCTGAAAGAAGGACAACCTTGAATGTAAGATAATTCCTTCCTAAAAAAATCTAATTTGATGTAGTGGCTAAGATGCTGACCTAGAAACCAGGACTTCTAATCCTGCTTTATACATGAAAGCCAGCTGGATGTCAGTGTTCCAAATATCATCCAAAATTAAATCAGAGTCCAAGGCAAAGTATTGTTCTAAGTTCCAATTTATTAAGAGAGACATGTTGGCACATCTGTGGAAATCCGAATCTGAAAACTTCCTGGGGTTTCCACCCAGTTGAAAGTTCATGATCTTGCTCCCACACCCACAAGTCAATCACATGGTCCAATCTTCTATTGCCATGCTGGCATCTCCACCCCTCCACTTCCGGTCAGGTGCAGAGACAAAGAATGACCTTGGGCTTCTAGAAAGGAATGTTTTATTTTGACAACAACACATTCTTCTACTTACTATTCCCCCTTCTAATTAACCCACTAATGAAACAGCATAGTAAAATAAGAGAGAGTGTGGCAAACCAAAGATCCTAAAAGGAATATGACTGCAGGTCTGACACTGGGTAAATTTGGGTCAGCCATTCTCTCTCAGCCCAAGTAATGACACAGGGTTGTGGTAAGAAAAATAGGAGGAGGAAGGAATCCTGTGTATGCTAACTGCCTTGAGTTAACTTATAAAGTAATAAATATGGGGTAAAATATCAAATAAATAAATAAGGGAATATGTGTAAGGTGACCAGACGTCCCGATTTTCGCGGGATGGTCATGCTTTCGCACAATTTGTCCCGTGTCCCGGAGTGTTCTTAAAAAGTCCTGATTTTTGTGACTGGACCCAGAAGTAAGCCTTCCCCACCCCCAGCCCTGTATACCCATCCCAGCCAGCCGGTATTTTGCCCCTTCTGTCTCCCCGTTGCTCAGAAAAGCAACTCTGGGAAGGTCCTTTGCTAGTAAGCAGGTTCTAGGACACCTGCTGCCACCAAAGGACCTTCCCGGAGTTGCTTTTCTGAGCAACAGGGAGACAGAAGGGACGCAATCTCCTTTCATTCTCCCTCTGCCTCATTCACTCGTTCGGACAGCAGAGAACAAAAGAAAATTGCATAGCCGAGGACAAAGGAGCCTGCAGCCTCCTTCATTCAAACATTCAGGCAGCGGGGATGGGGGGGCTTTCTCGCATGCCTTCTTTCTCTGAAGCCGCGCCGGATTTAGCAAACCAAGCAGCGCATGCCCTTGGGATTGTGCAGCAGCCAAAGATTGCCTGGTTAAAAAGGAGGAAGAGGAGGCTCCACTAGTCCGGAGCCCATCCGTGGGGGCAGGGATACACACACACACACACACACACACACACAGAGAGACAGAGGGAGGGAGGAGAGACAGAGAGAGAGACAGAGACACACAGAGAATGACAGAGAGAGAGATGGAGGGAGGGAGATAGAGGCAAAGAGCCACACAGAGAGTGAGAGACAAATAGATACACAGAGAGAGAGGGGGGGAGGGAGGGAGGGAGTGTTTATGCACAGAAGGGAGATTTAAAACTTCAGAGTGAATCCAGGAAGAGGGAAGAGATGGAGGACTGGCTTTTCGCTCCGATTTCTGCGCCCCCAGCTGTTAGTGATGGAGGAGGAGGAGGACGAAGGAAGGGGTTGCATTTTTGTCAGACTGAAAGCTCATTCTGTGGCGTTTTAAAGAAGTCCCATTCTTTTTTTTTAAGCACGAAAGGAAAAATCTGCAAAAAGCCTGGGAAATGTTCCTTGCAAAGCATCATGGTCGCAGAGAATGCAAATGAAAGTGCTTATCTCCCCGCCCGGCTGTCCTTGTATTCAAATCAGAGTCACGCTGAGTCCCATTCAGAGGGCGGATGGATGCTGTGCTTTTTTTTTGTTTTGTTTTACCTATGTTCTCACAACCATGCAAATGTGGGTTTTGTGCTACAAGGATCTTTCTTTCTTTCCCTGTCTGCGGTTCGGATTGCAGTTGCTTCGGATTAAAGCACCGTTTCTCATTCCTTGCAAAACTGGGGAAAGGGCACCCTCGGTTGCAAAATGTTCCCCTGATTTGGTTTATAAGTTCGCAGCAATGCGATCCAACAAATAGGAAAGTTTTAATAAGATTTTCTGACTTTATTTGGTCTCTGCTGCCCCCTCCCAACCCCTCCCAAGGAGAGAGTGAGAAGGAGAGGAAGGAAGGAGGGAGGGGGGAAGGAAAAGAAGAAGGGAGTGGGGGAGAAGATGGAAGGAGAAAAGATAGAAGGAAGGAGAAAGAATAGAAGGAGGGAGGAGGAGGAGGAAGATGGAAGAAGACAGGAAGAAAAAGAAGTGATGGAGAAAAGAGGGAAGGAGGTAGGAAGAAAAGGGGAAGAGAGCAGAAAGACAAAGAAGATGAAGTGTATAGGCAAGAGGAAGGAGGAAGGAAGAAAGAAAGAAAAAGGGAGGGAGAGACGAAAGAAGAAAAGATGGAACTAGAAAGAAAGGAGGGAGGGAGGAAAGGGGAAGACAGGGAAAGAGCAGAAAGACAGAGAAGGTGAAGGTAGATAGGTGGAAGGAAGAAGGAAAAAATAGGAAGGAGGGAAGGTGAAAGGATGGAAGGAGGAAGGAACAGAAGCGAAGAGGAAGAGAGAGATGGAAAGAGCAGAAAGACAGAGAAGGTAGATAGCCAAAAGAAAGGAAGCTGAAAGAATGGAAGGAGGAAGGAAGAGAAAAGGAGGAAGGGAGTGAGTGAGGAAAGAAGAGAGGATGGAAGGAGAAAGGAAGGAAGAGAGGGAAAGAGCAGAAGACGGATAAGGTGAAGGTAGATAAGCAAGAGGAATGAAGGAAGAAGTGAGGTGTCTCGAGGAGGGGGAAAACATTTAGTGACCAAAGTTACAATGGCATTGAAAAAAGTGACTGATGACCATTTTTCACACTTAGCGACCATTGCGACCATTTTTCACACTTAGCGACCGTTGCAGCATCCTCATGGTCACGTGATCAAATTTTTGTTTGGCAACAGTATTTATGATGATTTTAGTGTCCTGGGGTGACCTTTTGACAAAATATAAATTTTTTAATCAAGCCCCCCCCCCCCCCCCCGGGTCAATGGTGTCCCTCTTTACCAATCTGAAAATCTGGTCACCTTAAATATGTGGCAGTAACATAGATGGTTGCAGGCTTTTCTTTTATTGCTAGGTCCAAATCCATATAAATGGCCATTGCAGAAGCTGGACTAGGTGGCCCTATAAACTGATCTAGACAAGTTCTTTTTTAGATTTATATTCTATGTTTGCAAAAAAGCAATTTCTATACACAGCAAGAATTGTTATAATGTTTCTTTGATCTGTTTAATGTGAACTTGCAAGAAATGCTGGCCTAGAGGATTAATGATTTTCCAGTGTTGTATAAAAACAGAAAATTAGAGCTGAAAATGGAATTGGCACTTTCATGAAAAATTCACAATCAGTAAAAGGAACTGAAAATAACATGTTTATCATTACAAGATCTGATATTGTCTAATAATTCAGGAAAATAGTAGATTAATAAAACAATAAAATAAAATACCCATAAAATGTATATTTTATAATGAATATAAAACGTATATTTTTATGAAGTGTACAAGTGAAAGTCCATGTAAGTCAAATATGATGCTGGAATTGTACAACAAGTTCAGAATTAAAAATGAAAAGTTATTTTTCTTATGAATCGGGAAATTGTATGTTGGTCGAGAACATTGTGGTAAGATTACACAATACAACTTGTATCATTGTGTTGTATTGTATGGTTTGGGGCTTCAAACATTGGACTGTCAATAGTTCAGCCACTCCAGGGACTATAGGAAATACAAGGGAAACACAAGTTGAATGACTTCGAACTTTAATAGCCCTGAGATTGTTCAATTTAAGTCTTTTTGTACTAGGTGAAATTTTATTAGGTAGCAATGAAAAGGTGAGATAAATCTGTAGCTTTATGTTCCTGTGAATAAATGTCCCTTTCCATTTGATATGTGAGCTTCAACTGTAACTTGACTGTTGCAAACAAAAATATAATAAAGATAGACGAGATTGCTTTATGGCAGACACATTCAGAGGGGAAAAAAATGAATCAATATCATATAGAACAGAAAGTCCTAAATATGTATAACATACATCTTTATCCATTCAGAAGGATATTACATTTTATCAGCTTTTTTAAAAAGTAGTGGTTATAAAGACTTGATGAATATACTATGAATTTTATATCATGATAATATTTGATGCAGAATTTAGTCATGAAATCTTTTTGTTTCCAATTTATTTATGCTAAGGAGAGCTGAGAAGATAGCTGCACGATTATAGTCAAAGATGCACAGCCGTTAGCCTTCACTGGAACAGAAAGCTAGGAATTGCCATTGATAGTTTTTTTTTCAATCTTGCCAGTAATGATAGTTTCCCATGGTGCAGCAAACTAAAAACAATTTTCTGCAGCAGCCATTGCAACCATATTATATTAAGATAAACTGTTGTCACATACACACATACATGCACATACAGATAGCAATTTTTTCCCCTTGCTGCGGTGAGATGCTCTCTCTTCGATGAAGCGGAGAACTCATTCTTTGAAATAGAACTGGAAGCAGGAATTACATTGCTATTTCAGTTGCTTGCTGTTATTGTGTCTTTCTTGGAGACAATATTTTCATAGAGCAGATTAAATGAGATTTATGACATGGGTAAATAATATAGCAGTTGCCCAAGCTTAAAAATATCTGGTTGTGAATGTGAGCTTACATTATAGAAAGACTTGGAAGCATGGGTGTCTGTAGGGTCCTATTGTGTTTGTTGAAAAGACAAAAGCAATTCCACACCAACTTGTTGTAAAGCACTTACCCTTTTGTACATGTGCATGATGTCAAACATCTGGACAAATCACCAGTTCTCCCTCCTAATTCCTCTGGTTGGTACATGAAGTCATTTTATATACCTTCTTTGATTTGTGCAAATTTCAACTGAAGAAATCTGAAATTCCAAAAAATAGGTGTTAAAACAGATTTTGCAAAAAAGAAAATAAGTTCAAATTGCCAACCAGAGAGGAAACAATAAAGAGAGACGCTAATAACTTCCTAGAAACAGGCAATTTGGGTTCAGATATCCGCCATATGTTGCTTTTTTATATTACAAAGATAATTTCCATTTTAAACTGCAAACAGCTTTTATATGGCAATTTTACTCAAACTAGTAGAAAGCTTCGAATAATGTTTAAACTATTTAGGAATTTACCTAAGATCCATGGTGCATTGGTTCATTTTAAAACTATATTTGGAATCATCTACTTCCAATAACAATGAATGCTTTCATTATTTAAGCTTTAAGCTTTGGGGGACATTCTTCCTTAAGAATACTCACCAGAATTGTAATGTTTAGGTTTTTGAAGATAAGATCTAGAAAAAATTGGTATATTTTTTGGTACAATTTTATTTGGTAGTGTATCTTCTTTCCCAAATACTTGGATACATTTTATGATTGATTGGGAAGCATATATAGCAGTTGCTTTTCCATTTGTCGGTTCAGACATGGTATATTTCCTTCATTCACTTTGAACGGCCTTAGTGAAGTTGCATGATAATTAGGTTTGATCACCGTGGATATCAATCAGTGGTGGGATCCGGATCCCGTTGCAACCGGTACTCTGCAACGGGGCCGGGTGTCCACCACGTACACGCATGCAGCACGTGCATGCATACTTACCGCCCATGACGCTCCAGCTGCTCGGAGGAGCGTCGCGCAGTCGCCATACGCTGTGCGCGAAAGCCTCGATCGGCTCAAATACAGGTGAGGAGGACGGGCGGGTGGATGGGCCCACCGGAGCACCGTACTGGAATGGTACCTGGTGGTGCCAGCAGGCACCAGTACGCCCATACCAGGGCGTACCGGTCATATCCCATCACTGATATCAATGTTGATTTCAGGAAGTATGCCTTCATTTTGGATGGGTATTGAGAGAAAATGGAATAGTGCAACTAATTGATGTTTGTCCATTGGGTTCGAAGAGAACATTGACATCTAACAGATTGTGGGTCTCCACGATGTGTCTGCAGGTGGCTGGTAAGGCCTATACATGCACGAAATGTTCTGCCACATGTCAGGCAGGGATGGTATTCGACCGGTTTGGACCTGTTCAGCGAACCAGTAGCAGAGATTTGAATTGGTTTGCCGAACAAGTAACTACCACCTCTGACCCTTTTGCCTCCATCTGCTTTGTGGAAGTCTCCCCTTGGTGTGGCTCACTCTCGGCCGCCGGTAAGGGTTTTAAACTTGTTATTGGGGCTTTTAGAGGCTGGACATCATTACGGTGGCCATTTTGGACTTTGTGTTGTGGAGAACCCCATGAGCTGAGGCAGAGGCCGCTATCTCATCTTTGCCATCCTGGGGGGGGGGGGGCAATCCTTTCCACAGAGGCAGCTGCGAAGAGGCTCTGCGGGCCCAGAGCGAGGCCAAGAGGCCCGGAGCGGCGCAGGACGACAGGGATCGCGCAGCATGCCGCATTGTGCTGCAAGCAGCTGCATGGCTTGAAAAGGGGCCGGAAAGGTCTACCGGCAGCTGCAATCATCGTGCGGAGGCTGTGAGTGACTGGGGAAGCTGGTTTGTGCTGCTGGGTCGGGTGTCCTGATTCCCCACTTGTCTCCTGGGGAGGAACCTTCCAGTGGGATCCGGGAAAGGCCACAGCCTATGCAAGGCTGTGAAAGATCATTGCTGCTGGGAAGCCTTCCAAGGCTTTACAGAGAGATGAAGAAAGGAGGCACAGGGCCCTGGAAAAGCAGGTGTTCAGGGCTCAACAGAGGGGTAGGCCTAGTTCTCCCCTGAGGTCAAGTTCGCCCATTAGATCTAGGTCTAGGTCTCCTGCAAGGGGGGATTTCCCAGTATATCTCAGGGAATATGCAGGGGATATTTCCCCTTTCTTCACCCTCCATGGTAGATCAGGGCCCCTATCTAAGGGATCCTTTTCAATACAGGGGGGCCAGGGGGGGATAGTCCCACTAGCCCATCCTTGGCTCCACAGCCTGATGACTGTACACAGGTAGGGGAGGAGGATTCCTTCATTAGAGACATGGAGCAGCTTCCTGCAAGCATTCAAAGGTTTATTTCCTCTGCAATTTCTACTGGGTTACAGAAGGGGACTGCGAGCCCTGCAACTGTGGCAAAAGCCACTGGAGGGGCAGCGCTGGCCAGGGCAAGACCCTCTCCCTCAGGTGTGCGCTGGCCAGTTTCTCCTTCTCTGGCTAGTGAAGGTTCCATGGCTGGGGGTCAGGTCCAGAGATAAGTAGATATGTCCAATGATGAGGATCCCTCAAAGCTTAAAATACCAGCATTCTCAGGATTGTTTCCCCCAGATTTGTTCAAATCACTGTTGCGCAAGGCTAGGGCCACAGTGCAATTGGGTGAGATGGAGCGCGCCAAGTCAGGTGCCAAGGAAAGTGGTCTGGAAAAGAAGCCGGAGGACCGAGTTTACTCAGAGCCTCCTCCAGTGAAGGAAGATATCCCTGCTCCTACGTTGTTAAGTAGTTAAGAAGCAGTGGGAAAAGCCAGAGACATTTCCTAACCTTAGTAGCAGTGATAGGAGATTCTTTAACATAGAGCCTAGTTTTTAGGCTTTGCAGGTGCCCATAGTTGACCCTCCAGTGGTGGCCTTGGCTTCTACGTCTACAGTGGTGTCTGGTGATGTGGCTGATTACCTGAAGACCGATGACAAGAAGGCAGAGCTGACTTTTCGCAAAATGTTCCAGTCTTCCACATGGGCAATCAAGGCAGCTGCCTCAGCGTCGTTCTTCAGCCACACGGCTATCCTTTGGCTCCAACAGATGCAGGAGCGGATTCCACCAGAGGAGGTGTGTACTCATCAGGATCTCAACAAGCTGCTTGCTGTTGCACAATTCTCTGCTGACGCCACTCTGCATGCCATGAAGTATGCCTCCCGGGTGATGGCATTCTCGGTGACCTCCCGGCGTCTCCTGTGGCTGCAAGGGTGGCAAGCTGAGAACAAGGTGAAATGGCATCTGGCCTCATCACCTTATTCCAGGGCACCCCTTTTCGGTGCCCCATTGGACCCAATCCTCGTTGAGGACAAAAATAAGAAGAAGGCCATGTCTATGCCTGCTAAGAAGTCAGAGCAAAAGTCTGCACTTTATTTAGCTCTATCATCAGTCAAATCAGGAAGCTCAACAAAGCAGGTATTTTTCCAGATCAGATAGGCAGTCGGATAGGCACTACACTAGGGATAGGCCTGGGTTCCAACCCCAGGGAAAGAGGCCCTTTCAGGGGGAGGTGGCCATCCCTACTGCCGGGGCAGCTAGGTCTCCCTTTATCAGGCACTACAGGTTAGGCGTGTTTGCATTGGCTGATGCGGCGTTTGGTCATAGGGTGTTACAACAGGTGGTAGCGCATGAGGAGCCCAGGCCAATACTGCCCGCCCTGAGGGGCGTTAACTTGGATATGTCCCAAACCTGGCTAATCCTGCAAATTCCTCCAGAAAATGACAGTTGTCTTACCTGTTATTTTGGGAGGTTTGCAGGATTAGCCAGGTTCCCGCCCTAGCGTTGGTCCAGGGGTTGGGGAGTTCAGGGGGTAGGGTGTGTTCCCTTATGACTTGTTTTCAGGTGTTTTGCAGCGGACCTGATTCGTTGAAACTGGGAACCAGAAGCAAGGAGCACAGAGGTGTGGCTTCAGTTTTAACTTTGTCTCGAGGCAGAGGCATCACAACACCCAATCCTGCCTAATTCTGCAAACCTCCCAAAATAACAGTTTAGGTAAAACCAACTGTCATTCCAGGTGGTCACTCAGGCGGTACAGCAACACTCATGCAAAGATCTTGCTTGTGATAGAAAGCAGTGATATTCCTCTATGATTATTGCAGAGTTGTCAATGTATGGGGTATTCAGGAAGGGGTAGCACCTTTGGTGTAGGTGCATGTCATCCTTTTAGAGCAGCTTGTTTTACAGCAGCTTTTAGGGCAGCTCATCCAACACAGATTCACTCAGTTAAATTCTGATTGTTGCCATGTTTCTCTATAATGAGTACTTCATATTTATAATCTTGCTGTTTCAGGCCTTTAGTCCTATCTTGACACTTCTCTTGGCGCTGTTGGGCTGCGAAGATCATCACTATTTTATTTCTGCGTTCTAGAAAAAGATACTATTAATATCTCATCTTCTCATCTTCCCAGCATTTTTCTCGCAGGAACAGGTCCACTTTTGGGATCAATAAGTGCTATCTTGCACAATCAAATGCAGCATATATGTCATGTCTGCATTTTGATGGAGATGGCTATAGATCTATTGGTTGTGACAAAAAAAATGTTGATCGACTGGCTTGTTGCCTGGGCCTTGTGTTGGTTTGATCTGTGTTCCTGTCAGCACTGCCCTGGTGGGTGAGAAATATCTAGCGCCACCACTAGGAGAAGCAGATCTCACTTCCAAAAAGATACTATTAACATGATTGATTAAATTAGTACATAGGTTCTTGATGGACAAGTAAAAACACAGGCTTCCTTACATCAAAGGGAATCTAAGTGTTGAATCTTGGGATAATTAGTTGTAAATATGAACAATATATAAAGCTTGTAGGTTTATATGCTGGGATACCTTCTAATTATGAAATGTCAATAACCTCTCAAAATCATATGCCTTATGAATTATAGTATTATTGCTAGTGGAGAATTTTACATAAAATGAAAATAAATAATATTCCATGGAACTTTTTATTTAACAGATTTTCTTTTGCAAATTAAATAAACTGATTGGAAGAAATAAAAATGGTGAAGAATTATGTAGGGGATTTTATGTTCTTTAAAAAACTTTAGTCATTAATTCCACACTAATCCATTTCATTATACTTTTCTTATTGGCATGTAGTGTTATAAAACTTTAATTAGAAAGTGTAAATCCACCTAATGATTTAACCATTTGCATCTACTTCAGTTAATTTATGTAGCTGTAAGGATTTTCCATAAAGATTACTTCTTCCTGAAATTTAGATGGCAGTTTGGAGAGATTGCTATCCCATCTAGAGGCCAAAATTTACATGGAGACATGTCCTATGCACTATATGATACATATCCATTCATTTAATTTAGTTATTAATCCATTTACTAAAGGAGTACATACATTTTCAAACATTGTAAAAAGTTGAGAAACTATCATGACTGAATGTTTTAATGGAGGTATGCTTTTAAGTAGTCCAGAGGTCCATTTCAACTTCACAAAATAAGTGATATGTTGTTTCTCTGAAGCCATGCAAGAATTTAATTAGAGGCCAGCAAGGTAGAACAACTTTCTCCATATACATATATAAATATAAATATATATTTGTATTTGTATTTATATTTGATTCATAGATTTTCACGGGTGTAGGTATGCTGGTCTTGTTGTAAGATTGAGATTGTCTTGGCAATGTTTCGGCCAGGTCCCACTCGCCATCTTCAGGCTGGTGTTTTGGGCTTCATGCTTGTGCGAGTAAGGCGTGGTCAGAACTATAAAAAATAGCCAACATCTTAAGAAACCCCAAAGACAAGATCCAGCTAGAAAACCAAGGAGTCTACAAAATACAATGCAAAATCTTCCCTCCCACATACATTGGACTAATAGGAGAATAAATGCATGCATCGCAGAACACAAGAACGCAGTCAGAAAAAAAGAAAAAACTTCCTCCCTTTTCCAGCACCTTAAAGCAACAGGGCATGAAATTGATTTTGAAGGAACCAAATTAATCTCCAAAACAGAACACTTCAACAAGAGAATAATTATGGAAGCCATTGAAATAGAGAAACAACCCCACAACATGAATAAATGTGATGATACCTCCCACCTACCAGACATCTGGAAACCAGCCCTAGTTAACAAACGAACCCCACCACCACCCAGGTCGTTACAACACAAAAGAACAACGGACACACAGCCAGCACCTCACCCACACAGGATGATACGAAACAGTTGACCAATCTACAAACATTCACTCCATCTACCAATCAGGATGCAACTACACACCCAATCAACCCACTTACAGCAACAAAGCCAGCACTCCACACACCCCCACCAAGATTTATAGAAAGATGACAGCTCCAACCACACCTTACTCTCACAAGCACGAAGCCGAAAACACCAGCCTGAAGATGGCGAGTGGGACCTTGCCGAAACATTGCCAAGACAATCTCAATCTTACACAGGAAAGACCCGAATACAACAAGACCAGCATACGTACACCTGTGAAAATCTACAAAACATTGTGTGTGTGTGTGTGTGTGTGTGTGTGTGTATTGCTAGGCCTCATTGTTAATATATTTCAATGGAAATGGCCCAGCATCTATTACTGTATTGGTCCAACTTAAATAGAGCAGCGATAATTTTAAATTTTCAAATAGGTTGCATTGTAAACAGGTTTTCCCTAATTATTTCTTAGTTCTTGTGCAGTTATATCCGACAGCTTTAGAAATAACTGCCTGGTTCTGGTTCTTTTGGTGACTAGTATCTGTAAAGTAGCGAAGCGATAAGTGACGACATGTTAATAGATTCATTGTCATACAAACTTTACCCTTTACATACAGCAGGGGTGTCCAACTGGCGGCCTGCAGGCAGATGCATCACACACAGACCACGCCCACCCCAGCTCCACGAAGGGAAAAAACGTCACGATATGTCACGTGATGGCAATGTGTCACAATGAGTTCGACACCTTTGACGTACAGCATACAAAAGGACAGGGCTTGTATTGTGATATCACAATACATGTTTTGTCATTTCTGCATCAACTGGGTTAAGAATGGATGTTCGTGCTTCTGAAATATATTTAAAAATTAATACAAAGGGTTACATTTATTTGAGGGGATGGGCTTTCATGACAAAATGTTCAAAGACTTTGATTATTAGTATCCTGAGAGCGTTACACAACTATAACAGGATTTAATGTTTAATCAAGAGTTTGAATTTTATGTAAAATGATCTGGTGAAAAAATCATTTTCATCTGGTTCTGTAGTACTTTCTCATAAGTGTGGTAGATTAAACAGAGGAGCAAAAGTAAAAACATAGTACTAGACAAAAAATGGAAATTGAATTTTAAGTTTTCTTTATAGAGGATGTGTCAATAATTACTATTAATTTAGTCTTATTTCATGATAGATGGTGATGATGCAGAGATAGATAGATGATAGATAGATAGATAGATAGATAGATAGATAGATAGATAGATAGATAGATAGATAGATAGATAGATGGATGATATATCTGTTTCCCTGAAATAATGATGGTTTTGTTTGATTTGAAAGTTAGATATTGTTGCATCATATGTATACTACACAATACTATATAACTGGTCTCTTCACTTAACATTATCATATGGAGGCTAAGTAATTTACACCATAAATTGAATATTTCATCTACTTTGCCTGCTGTGATGAATTTTCTATATAGCCATATCTTTACTGCTCAGGCAAATCAATGAAGAACTGTGGCAGGAGATGTTATTAGCAGAAGAAAAGGAGAGGGGGAAGGCCTTTGAAAAGAGGCCTTCTTTAGAAGAACAACTATGATAATTGGACCTGCAGATTTTGAATATAAACCCTGACTTTATGCCATTATAATAACAATTTGTATTCTAGGTTTACACAAAGAAAAAGGCCGGCTATTGACTACGTTTGTTAAGGCTACTCAGGGTGGTGTGGGGGGAACCTTTTTAAAGCTACTAAGAAAAACACTTTATTCTGTTTTCTCAATGTTCTTTGTAAGAATGCACTGAAATAATTTGCTCTGATTTTTTTTCTTGTCTCCCTGATACACCTGATTATATCAAAATTAGAGTTTTGTGCAGAAAAAAATCTAGTATCTATTTCTGTTTTAACTCAAATTCCCCCTCCCCCCCAGTTCTTTAGGCACTTCACTTGTATTATCTTTCCCCTGTAATATATTCATACCCTAAAATGGTGCCATTGCTCAGGTTGGGCCAGCATCGAATTTTGTTTTAACAACAAACAACAGCCACAGCAACAATTACAGTTGACATCTCTCTGCAAAAGGGCCTAGGATGTCACAGTGAAAATGTCTGTTCCTGATTTCATCTGGACCTCTTTTTGCTGATGACTCCTTAACAGCTCTATCATTTATCCAGGGATAATAATGAATTCATTCAGCCATGTTATGGAAATACATTTTGAGATGAACAAATACTGATTGTTGCTAGCGATTGAAGAGAATGCTATTTCTGTAACATTTTTCTGTAATAATCTTTATATTTTTGGAATTCTGGACAATGTTTTAAATAGCTTATTGACAAATGTTCTCTTCTTTTTCTGCCATAGAATTGCCTTGCTATATAATTCCTGTTTTTGATGCTAAAATGACAAACCAAGAGTATGAACTAGAGTAGAATAAGATAAGGGAGAAGGATGTTTTTCCCCTCAATTATTAATAGTATCTGACCCACACAAACACATACAGTATACACCTCAACCCCCAGAGAAGAACAGATTAATACATTGGGGCAATTCGAGGATCTTTGCTACATTCACATGCCCTTTAATGTGTTGGTCTCAGAGCACTTTAGCCTCAGTACTAAAATATAGCTCAGTTGTAACAAGGAATCCATCACTAATAATCCCTCCCTATCACTGGTTCCCTATGTTGTCTGAAGAGGCAATTCCAAACTAGAATTTATTATTTCATCAGTAGTTATCTGTTTTTGGAGGGTTATTTTAGATCAATCCCTTATTGTGCTATACTGTCTCTGATATATGGAATTTTAGGGAGGTGAATAGGTCCCAAGTGACATCATTTGAAATGCTCTCATGCTCCCCCCCCCAATAAGAAGTCCAAAAGAAGGGTAAAATGTAATAGTGCAACTGCTGGGGAATGTTAGGAAAATAAAAACATATACTTGAAGCAACTTGGAAGAAGGTGGATATTTTTACTTGCCCTTCTTACCATATTATTTCTGATGAGTCTCTTTGAGTTCTTACCATGTTCATCAAAATAACAAAAGCTGCAAAAACAAGCATGCTCTTGGTTTTATTTATTTGTTTAATAATAATGGGAGGCAGAGGGACTGTATAGATATTAATTATCTCCACTGGAGGTAAAAGAAAGAGTGTTTGAAATTATGCCATTAAAGGATTATATAGAATAGACTATGGGGCATTTAGAAATGAATAAGAATTGTGTGTACTGTAGATGCAGAAAGCCCTTTAGCTGGGAGCCCTCCCCTTGACTTAGGCAACATTTCTGCTGCTACTATTGAGATGCCCAATGATTTCTCCCCGTTTCTCCCCACAAACCTCTGTATACTCCAACTGTAATGATATATGACTTGGGGGACCCTTGGACCAAGAGATCTTGTCAAGGTATGGTCAGATAAGTGATAGCATATCCCACAGTTGGACAATGGGCAGGACGAAAGGCTCAGAAGAAACCCTCCATAGTTTCTTGGACTGTAAAGGAGACGAGAGAAAGAATCATTCTTTCACACTTGCAAGATTCTGTTAATGTAGCTTTACAATAATGTAGAGCTAGCTGATTTGGTTATGTTTTCTGTCTGGTATATCTGGTAAGGCTGTTATCAATCTGCCCAGCAAGGCAGATTTTTTTATCTGCACCAATAAATGTTTTGATTAGCACCAATGATCTGCACCAGCAAGGCTGATTTTTTGATCTGCACCAATAAAGTAGACAATATTAAGATAACAAAAAAACTTTTCTTCAAAGATGAAGCAGATAAGAGAATTTTGGGGTATTTGTGATAGTCTTTGCATATGGTTAGGATTTGATGCTCCCAAATTAACATGGATCTTTGAGGGTTATGGGTTGTTCAAAAATGTGAAAAAATAATGTAAACAAATAAACATTGAACTTTCTAGGATTGGAACTTTCTAGGATTGGAAATAGGATGCATAAAGATGACGGTTTCTAAAGAAAAAGAAAATTTGCACAAATGATGCTTCAAATGTTGCCCTGCAGTTCCTCTGGAAAGTAAAGAACATGTAGCACATTTTGGGGAAACAGAATCTGGTTTATTTTGTTTTTATTTTTACATTATTTGTTTGTTATACTTGAAAATAAGTTCTGAAAAGAAGCCACAGGGATGATTTAATAAAATATTTAATTTCACATTGTTCTGTCCCAAGCCTCTACAATATATACGGATGCAGATTTGCTGTCTGCCACAACTAAGGAGGGAGATAAGCTACCCCTTGGATGGGAGCACAGAAAGATATCTCTATGAAACAAGGCTTGAACTCACGAAATTCTCCCAATCTTTCTCTACGGCTGGATCAGTAAATTGTTGTTTCCTGCAAAATTTCCCTCCCGTCGCCCCACCTATAAGCTCTCCGGAAGGGGCCAGTCAGTAGCCACCTGTTCCTATTTCTTTCTGTGACCCTTTTTCCAAAGCTGCTCCCTCCTCCTCGCAGCCCTACGCATATGTACGTCAGGGGCAGCCTCCCTCTGTTCTTCCTCATTGCTCCCTGACTCAGAAGCCACCTGGTGGCCAACAGGCCTCTCTAGTCCCTGCTCTGACTCCGAACAACCCTCAGAGTCTTCCTCAGCGTCCAGGGCAGTCCCATAGTGTTCATCGCTGTCAGATTCCACCAACAGCTCAGCCGGCCGCTGTTGGGCCACAACACACATCATGAATGATTTTGTGTTAGCCAGGTGTCTGACCCATATATATTTTGGGTCATCATTCTTAGCATCTCCTTTTGTTTTTAAGTAGCTGAATCTTGGTCAGGATATCCTGATAATAAATGTATCCCATTATTTGCACTGTCTGTCTATTACCTACCTATTCATCTATTCTTCCATCCATTCACCTGTATGTGATTATCTATATAAAACCCTTTCTTTAAGAAATATCATCAATATAAGTATGCTTTTAAAACTATTTTTCAGAATCACAATTTATAGCTTAGCACCCACTTTAAAATGCATTAAAATCTGACAAGTCAGTGTCAGTTTTAGTCTGACTTTATGTTGTTGCTTGATTATAGCTCTCACTGGGAGAACAGAGCATTTTGATGTCATCCAAACCCCCTGAGAACAATTCAGACCAGCTGGTTTTACTATATATTACATAATTATCCAGCACATGGAGCATTTTTGAATCCTTAAGAGGCACTGGGGGGCCACTTCTCAAAATATTTACAGCTTTCTTCTCAGAATAATCATTTACATCTTAAACTGGTTATATGCAGATTTACTTTATTTTCATTTTTTAAAACCTGTCCCAGCAAATTGTATTCAGTAGTTAAAAGGTCAAAGAAAAATTACAATAGCAAGGAAAGCTTTATATATTGCACACATTATTGTACTTCCAAGGGGAAAATAAGTTAGACTTTCCATTCAAAGAAATAAAGAGACATTAGTAAAAGTTATGTATGTTACAGTAACATATATTATTGTACGTAGCGTACCAGTGTAAAACTTCATGTATTCTTCCAGATATTCTTTCAACTAGGACCTGCATCTGTTTGGAAGCAAGTTTTGTAAGTGTAATTACATTTTTGAATCTAAGACTGTTGGAATATCATACATAACTTCCTTTAAAACCATTATATTTTATTCATTTATCAAATTAATGCATCCACCCATCTCACAAAAAGTGACTCATGCAAAATGTTGGTAGGCAATCATTTTATTTTATTTCTATTAATAATTGTTGTCATTGAGAGATAAATACCTAAGACTTGGGTCTGTCTTTAAAGGTAAAAATTGTTGCTCTGAGCCTCAGTAATAAGGGTGACTATAAATCTGGATCATTCAATGCATATAAAATTACTCTCAAAAGAGATCCCTGTCAATGACTGACTAATCTTGCTGTCAGCTTGGGATGTGTCTATAATATATGTCTTCTCTAACGCTTTACTCAATCATTATACATTGTTGGCACTCAATAAATATTAAATTGTGGTCACAGTACCAGTAATGTAATATGCATTAATATATTATGACATGTAAGATTCTTGTCTAATACATGGAAAATATGCATATTGACTCATAGGAGTTATGGGACAAAATAAATGAAGAAAGTTTTCTTTAAACCATTGTAGAAAACTAGAAGGGAAAAAAGAGAATAAAAAAGTAAACCCAAAGCATGGTAAAAGAGTAATGGATTGACAAGAGTAATTCCATAGGCCTGGCTCCCTTTGTGATAAGGATTTCTTACACAAACAAGTTGTAAACCTCTCTGAGAGGAATGTATTACAGAGTAAATCAGAACTACTCAAAAATATATTACATGCGTAGATAATATTTGTTTGTGATTTGTGATGATACTTTTCTGGTAAAAATATTCTATTTTTAGTAAAAATAGATAAAAACATTCTAAAGAAGTATTAAAAAAAATTCAATCCTCCTTTCAATTGACTTCTGCAGATAGCAAGTTTGAATAATCCTAACCTTTCACTTCAAGGTCAGAATATTCCAACTTCAGCATTCCTTCAGTAATCTGCAAACAATAATTCTTTTATCATATTTGAGGATTTTCTCCATTCTTCAGTGGAAAGAATCAATGATGTCTTAAGATAAGTATGCATCCAGATAAGGCAAATGAACATTAAGAGACATCTACCAAAACTGAATGTCATCAAGGAATGGAAGATTCCAGGAATCCATTCTCTTGTGTCTCTCAAGATAAAGATTTCAGACTTTCAGCTTGAAAGGGTGATAAGCTTGTTGACTTGGCCTCAGATCGAACATCAAAAGTACCCTTCAGTGAGAAGTCTCTTCCAGATCTCTGGGTTAGTATGTGCTCTGAATATCCAGAAATATGTAGTGCGGCCATCAGACACATGCTGTCATTCCCAACAATTTACAATTGCCCCAAAGGTGTTTTTTCAAAAAGCAACTGGACATTCTTTGGTTTTGCTTGACGATTGAAGAAGCTTCTTGGATGAGAAGCGAAACATCTTCAACTATAAACAAAGAAAGTCCAGTTGCCTTTTGAAAAAGCACCTTTGGGACAACCATGACCTTGATGACTGAATATCTCCATAGACAACTTGCAATTGTGAGTCAGGGTTTTCAAATCTAGTGAAAATGAAATAGAAATAATGCCACCTAATTAATTCGTAATTTAATAAGCTTATGTGCCGCCCAATCCCGTAGGACTCCGGGCGGCTTAACCTGTCTAACTAATATGAAAGACTATCTTTAGCCTGAAAAATAAGCAGTCAAAACCATGATTTGATTGTGCTTACAATGTCACCACTTGCCTCAGAGCTATAAGCCTTTTTTGACCATCAACTCGCCTCTATGGAATAGAGAAGAGTACGGCACAATTCCAGTCCATTTTCTTTAAGAGAAGTAGCAGTGTGTTCTCTCAACCACTCATAGTAGATGCTCCATCACTATTTATCCCACCATGCCTCTTTCCACACACATCACAAAATGGTCATTAGCCAAATTAGAATTTTACTTCCATATTAGTTCTCCTCATTCAGCTGTTTTCCCTTGTGTATGTATTGCATATAAATGAAGAGCTCATTAGTAGCCAGCATATCAGTTGTTTTACCCAACTTAAGGCAAAATCGGATGTACACAGGATACTAATTACTCATGACTTTCTCACTCTTATACTCATGTTACTACTTACATTCTTATCTGTACACTTCAGCGAATCAGTTTTCAGTCACTGATATACTTTCCTGAATCAGTAACAACCACCTCCAGCTCTGGTTGAATATTAGAAAACAGAAACTGGGACAAAAAACAGTAAAAGAAGTGAGGGAACTATGAAAGATGCATGAGGGTCTGGATTGCGACTCACTGGCATAGATAAATATAAAAGGAAGGGAATATTAAAGAATCAAAAAAGACGAAACATTGCCTCCAGTATCACTGCATATTAAATATATGTAGTCACTTGAAAGTTATGATAACTATCTCCTTTGAAAATTTAAATTATTTATTCAATTTCTATAGCTGTCATTCAGCACACCATTCAGGGAGGCACACAACATCTATGCATGGCAATTGAATGCTGATAAAAACATAGGGGGAAACATAGAAGCTGGACACACGGGGCTCTAAGTACATGGGGCAGGGGGTGGGAATCAGCCAATAGGATCCTATCACTCCCTGACCGGCTGGTAAAAGGAGCCTTTACTAGCTTTAAAAAGTCAGACAGGTTGGAGCCAACCAAATCTCAGGGGGGATGCAATGCAGGGGCAGCCACCGAGAAGGCATCTCCAAATGGGTTGAACCAGATGACTGTGCCAAAGTCATGTGATCTGGAGCATGCTAGAAATGGGATCTCTGACATTGGATGCTAAAGAAACAGGTTTTTATTAATGTTTCCTCAAAATTGCTGTAGAATCTGGGTGCTTTTCAAAACAAATGGAGGGAGCTTGGCAGTTCGAATCTCACCAGGCCAGGGTGGGTTCCAGCAGTCACTACTGCCAGTTCGCTCGTGGGTGCGCTTTGTACGCGCATGCGCTTGATGCATGCTGCACTTGCTTTCACAATACACTAAAAATAGTTCAGCACATGCCCAGAAGCAAAAAACAAGATGATGGCACCTACACCACCACCCGGAGAACCGGTTTAGGGGTGTGGCAGCCCTGGGTCACTGCCGGTTCCAGCAACCCAGGCTACCAAACTACTACAACCGGTAGAAACCCACTACTGCACCAGGCTCAAGGTTGACTCAGCTTCCCACCCTTCTAAGTTGGATAAAATGAGGACGCAACTTATTGGGGGCAATATGATGACTCTGTAAACCTCTTAGAGAGGGCTGTTTAGCACTGTGAAGTGTTATGTAAGTCTAGATGCTATTGCTATTGCTATTCATGGACCATCCAACCAGTCTCATTTGCTTATCTGTTACTCTAAAATTCTGGTTTAGGGTACTTATTTGGATGAACATCTATTTTTTTTTAAAAATAGAATGAATATTTTACCCTAAAGATTTTTGAAGAAGAAAATGATTAAATCCATTTAAATTAGAGGTGAAGAGTTCATAATTTTTTTTAAAATGTCAGTAGTATGTTTAGACAGTCAGTGCTTTAGAAGAATTACAGGAAAAGGGATAGTGGGTCAGCTGTTAACTTTATCTTTTAAGCCTCTGAAGATTTTGTTCAATTCAGCTGTGATCTCAGCTTTTCCTCCTAAACAAATGAAATGGTGACTCTGCAGCTGAAATAGGCCATACTTTTCACCCTCGAAGTCATCCATTGATGTCACCTCCTATTTATAGCTTTGCCTCCAAAAACAGTAGCATTTCCAATTTCCAATAAATACTTTTCGATGATCATCATTGTTTTATTACAGTACTATCAGCCTTTATATTTATACCCATCGATCAGAAAGGGTTGTGCTGCTGCAGCCAGGTATATGGGCACGTTATTATTTCTGAGCCCTGACTGCTTGATTTGCACCATCCATTGTTGTTGCTAGCAGCCTAAGATTGGCTGCGCTGTGTTTGTTATTAATGTCTTGTCAGTCATTTTCAGCTTTGCAAAAGTACAAAAGAGCTCTCTGTGGCTTAGAAAGGGACTTTAATCAGATCATTTTCTCTACCAAGGAAAGAAAGAAAAGTTAAACAAGCAGAAAAGTTAAACAAGCTAGAAGTGTTAACAGCAAGCAGATGCATTTTGAATTTAGATGAATTAATTGAGATTTAAAACGGATATTGATTTCTTTCCTTATACAAACAAATTATTTGCATCGGGAGGATTTTGTATTTTCAGAATCATTCTGTGCAACCTCATTAAACAACAATAATAATTAACCCTTCCCTGTTATGGCTTTAAGTCGGAAGCACCTTATAGTCTTCTAAGCCAGCACTTCCACATTTCCGTGTAAATATCCATCATTGTCCATCTGCTGTTGCAGCAAGCAATCCCAGATGCCCGGGGGGGGGGGGGGAATCCAACTATTGTAAGGGATTACAGAAAAGTGAATGAGAGGGCCCATTTTGCTCTCCATGCACCTTCCCCCCCACCCGAAATCTAAAATGATGTAAAGCCCCAATATATATTTTGTCTTTATTTTTCTGAGAGTTTCTGCCCATCTGATCAGATCCAACAGACTGCTGCATATCCCATTAGCCAAAAAGTGTCAACTAAAAGGAACTAGAAGAAGAGCTTTTTCTGCTTTTGCCTTCTAGAATATTCTCCCCTCAAAGATTAGAATGACCCAACTAGAATGACCTTGACAGCTTTTCACAAAGCTTTAAAAATCTGATTATGTACTTGAATTTGGGACTCAGGATTTGCAAAGAGCCCGTTACTTGCCTTTGCTATTAGTTGGTTAATCATCATGGCTGCTTTTTATGCATACTTATTTTGTAGAAGTTTTAATAATTTTATTGTTTTTTTAATTGTTTAGAATTGTAATTCATCCAGAGCCACTTGACTAAGATGGGTAGCTATAGAGCAGTGGTGGTGAACCTATGGCACACATGCCTGAGGTGGCACACAGAGCCCTCTCTGTGGGCACATGCACTGTCGCCCCTGTGTTTTGGGTCTCTGCTGTACATGCACGCATGCCTCCCACTGGCTAGCTGGTCTTTGGGTCTCTGCTATGCATGCACAGGGGGCACATGAGAATGTGTCACCTTGCAGTTTGGGTGGGGCACAGGTGCATGCATGGAGTGCACACACATGCATGGGGTGTATGTGCATGCGCCCATGCCTTGCAGTTTGGCCATGCACACACACTTTGGGCACTCGGTGCCTAAAAGGTTCACCATCACTGCTATAGAAATTGAATAAATAAACAAAGAAGCAAACAAATAAATTAAAATATTGGATTGGTTTGAAGTCATACTATTTCAACTAGCTTATACCAATGTTGAATTTCAATAACCTCATCCTAAAGGCTTTTATCATACTGACACAGGATCATGGGATTTACAGTTAAGTACTTAAGTAGTGTTGTTCTGGAAAGTTGACATTTCTTTAAAAATTAAAATATTGATTAAAATATTGCAATAACAAGCAGTATAAAGGGGCCCAATAGCTGCATGGTTAAAAACACTGACTTTGTCAGCTGAAAAACTGACAACCCAGGTCGAGGCTCAAGTGCTGTGCAACAGGGTGAGCTCTCATTAATTGCCCCAGCTCCTGCTCAAGTAGCAGTTTTAAAGCAAGCAAATATAAGTAGATAAATAGGTATTTGTATTTGTATTTGTATTTTATTATTTGTATGCCGCCCTTCTCCGGGAGGACTCAGGGTGGCGAACAATTCAAAGGGGATAAGGGGGAACATAAAAGACAAAATACAAATAATAAAAGTCGACAACAATCGCACAACCATACATGTCGAGAGGGGAGGGAACTCATCACTCCCAGGACTGCCGGCAAAGCCAGGTTTTGACGGCTTTTCGGGAGGCCTGGAGAGAGGTGAGGGTCCGAATCCCTACGGGGAGTTCATTCCAGAGGGCCAGAGCTGCCACAGAGAAGGCCCTCCCCCTGGTAATAGCCAGGTGGCATTGGCTTGTAGATGGCACCCGGAGGAGGCCAACCCTGTGAGATCTAATGGGTCTCTGGGAGGTAATTGGCAGCAGGCGGTCTCTCAAGTACCCAGATCCAATACCATGAAGGGCTTTATAAGTTACGACTAGCACCTTGAAGCGTATCCGGAGACTGATCGGTAACCAGTGCAGCTCGTGGAGGATAGGTGTAACGTGGGTGTACCGAGGTGCACCCACGATCGCTCGCGCGGCTGCGTTCTGGACGAGTTGAAGTCTCCGAATACTCTTCAAGGGCTGCCCCATGTAGAGCGCATTGCAGTAGTCCAGTCTTGAGGTCACGAGGGCGTGAGTGACTGTTGCGAGTGCCTCCCGGTCCAGGTAGGGACGCAACTGGTGCACCAGGCGAACCTGGGCAAATGCCCCCCTGGTCACAGCCGACAAATGGTGTTCTAAAGTCAGCTGTGGATCCAGAAGGACCCCCAAGTTGCGATCCCTGTCTGAGGGGCGTAGGTTTTCACCCCCCAGCCTGAGTGATGGAATATTGACCAAGTTTTTGGGAGGAAAACACAACAGCCACTCGGTCTTGTCTGGATTGAGTACAAGCTTGTTAACCCCCATCCAGACCCTAACAGCCTCCAGGCACTGGCACATCATGTCAACCGCTTCACTGAGTTGGCACGGGGTGGACAGATACAACTGTGTATCGTCCGCATATTGATGGTGTTTTATCCCGTGCCGTCGAATGATCTCACCCAGTGGCTTCATGTAGATATTAAATAGCAGGGGGGACAGGACCGAACCCTGAGGAACCCCATATTTCAGGGGCCTAGGGGTCGACCTCTCCTCCCCAACTAACACCGACTGCGACCTGTTCGAGAGGTAGGAGGAGAACCACCGAAGAACGGTGCCTCCCACCCCCACCTCTCGCAGTCGTCGCAGAAGGATACCATGGTCGATGGTATCGAAGGCCGCTGAGAGGTCAAGGAGCACTAGGATGGAGGAATGACCTCCATCCCTGGCTCTCCAGAGATCATCGGTCAGTGCGACCAAAGCGGTTTCTGTGCTGTAGCCAGGCCTGAAACCACTTTGGTGGGAAGGTAGCAGCATTCCGTGTGCCTTGGCACATAGAGGAGATGGAAAGATAATACTGACTTTAGGATTTAGGATTTAGGATTTATTATAATTTATAGGCCGCCCTTTTCCCTGAGGGGACTCAGGGCGGCTTACAAAAACACGGGAAAGGGGGTACAAAGACAAAAAGCATAAGACAATACATAATATTAAAAAATAGAGCACAACATTCATTCATCATTCGGGAGGGGACGAACTAAGATTTTTATCCCCAGGCCTGACGGGATAGCCAGATCTTAAGGGCCGTGCGGAAGGCCTGGGCGGTGGTGAGGGTGCGGATCTCCATGGGGAGATTGTTCCATAGCGTCGGAGCTGCAACTGAGAAGGCTCTCCTCCGCGTAGTCGCCAGTCGGCACTGACTGGCGGATGGAATTCGGAGGAGGCCTACCCTGTGCGATCTGATGGGACGCAGGGAGGTAATTGGCAGAAGGCGGTCTCTCAAATAGCCAGATCCACTACCATGGAGCGCTTTGTGAGTGGTAAGTAGGACCTTGAAGTGCACCCGGAGACCAACAGGTAGCCAGCGCAGCTCACGGAGGATCGGTGTTATGTGGGTGAACCGTGGTGGACTAGCTGAAGTCGCCGGATGCTCTTCAAGGGCAGCCCCATGTAGAGCACGTTGCAGTATTCCAGCCTAGAGATCACAAGGGCTCGAGTGACTGTTGTGAGGGCCTCCCGGTTCAGGTAGGGCCGCAACTGGCGCATCAGGCGAACCTGAGCAAATGCCCCCCTGGTCACAGCTGACAAATGATGGTCGAAACTCAGCTGTGGGTCCAGGAGGACTCCCAAGTTGCGGACCCTGTCTGAGGGGTATAAATTTTGTTCCCCCAGCCTGATTGATGGAACATTAGCCAAATTATTGGGAGGAAAACACAACAGCCACTCGGTCTTTTCCGGGTTGAGCACCAGTTTGTTAGCTCTCATCCAGTCTTTGACAGCCTCAAGGCCTCGGTTCATCACTTCCACCGCTTCATTGAGTTGGCACGGGGCGGACAGATACAACTGCGTATCGTCCGCATATTGGTGGTATTTTATCCCGTGCCTCCGAATGATCTCGCCCAGCGGTTTCATGTATATGTTAAATAGTAGGGGGGATAAGACCGAACCCTGCGGCACCCCACAAGTAAGGGGCCTCGGGGACGATCTCTGCCCCCCCACCAACACCGACTGCGACCTGTCCGAGAGGTAGGAGGAGAACCACTGCAAAACAGTGCCGCCCACCCCCACCTCCCGCAGTCGTCGCAGAAGGATACCATGGTCGATGGTATTGAAAGCCGCTGAGAGGTCAAGGAGAACCAGGATGGATGCATGGCCTCCATCTCTGGCTCTCCAGAGATCATCGGTCAATGCGACCAAAGCGGTTTCTGTGCTGTAACCGGGCCTGAAGCCAGACTGGAAGGGGTCAAGATAGTTAGCTTCCTCCAAGGTACGCTGAAGCTGGAAGGCCACCACCTTCTCAACAACCTTCCCCACAAAGGGGAGGTTGGAGACTGGACGGTAGTTGTTAAGAATTGCTGGATCCAAGGACGGTTTCTTCAGGAGGGGTCTCACCACCGCCGCCTTCAGCGCGGTGGGGAGATGCCCCTCCCGAAGAGAGGTGGTAACAACCGCCTGGATCCAGCCTCGTGTCACCTCACTGCTGTTGGCAACCAGCCAGGAGGGACACGGGTCCAGAATACAGGTGGAGGCGCTCACAGCTCGCATAGCCTTGTCCACATCCCCGGAGGCAACATCCTGAAACTCAACCCAGAGATGGTCTGCCAGATCATTCCCTTGTGTCTCGGCTGGATCTGCAAGAGTGGAGTCCAGGTCCGATCGAAACCGAGCAACTTTGTCCGCCAAGAACTGTACATACTCCTCAGCCTTACCCTGTAAGGGGTTCTCCGTCTCCCTCCTGTTCAGGAGGGAGCGGGTTATCCTAAACAGGGCGGCTGGGCGGGACTCGGCGGACGCTACCAAGGAGGCAATGTGTGATCTTTTGGCAGTTCTTAGAGCCCGAATATACTCCTTGGTGCAAGCTGTCAACAGTGCCCGGCTCGACTCGGACCTATCAGACCTCCACAGGTGCTCTAGGCGTCTCCTCCGGCGCTTTATCTCACGGAGCTCCTCGGTGAACCAAGGAGGCCTCCGTGGGCCGCTGACCCGGAGGGGCCGTAGTGGCGCAATCCGGTTTAGAGACTCTGATGCTGCCGAGTGCCAGGCAGCAGCAAGAGTCTCCACCGAACTGTGGGCGAGAGCATCTGGAATAACCCCAAGCTCCGTCTGGAACCTTACTGGATCCATAAGTCGCCTGGGGCGGAACCACCTGGTCGGTTCCTCCTCCCTATGGTGGGGGTTTGGCCTCCGGAAGTCTAGCCTCAGTAGGCAGTGGTCTGACCACGACAGGGGAATGATCTCATTTCCCCTCAGACCAAGATCATAACTCCACTGCTCCGAGAGGAATACGAGGTCGAGCGTGTGACCCGCTGAGTGGGTTGGGCCTCGAATTACTTGGGTCAAGCCCATGGCTGTCATGGAAGCCATGAACTCCTGCGCTCCATCAGAGTGTTCACCGAGCGAAGGCAAATTGAAGTCCCCCAGAACCATAAGCCTAGGGAACTCAACTGCCAGCTCGGCTACTGACTCGAGGAGCGAGGGGAGGGCTGCTGCAACGCAGTTGGGAGGCAGGTACGTAAGCAGCAGACCCACTTGACCCTTGAGGTCCAGCGTCACCAGTAGGGACTCACACCCGACAAGCTCCAGAGCAGGGATCCTACGAGGTACTAAAGACTTCCGGATTACAATAGCCACACCGCCACCCCTTCCCTGGGCTCTCAGCTGATGAAGCACCTGAAATCCGTCTGGGCACATCTCTACGAGGGGGACTCCTCCTTCTGTGCCCAGCCAGGTTTCAGTAATACATGCCAGGTCTGCGCCCTCGTCTGTTATCAAGTCCCGGACGAGGGGAGCCTTGTGAACAACAGACCTGGCATTTAGCGACAGCAGCCTGAGACCAGGGTCCTGACTGCTCGCGCCATCTGACCTTGGAGTGGGACTCGTAGGGCCGGAAGGAGGGATCTCTGTAATATAGCGAACCCTCCTTCCCCGGTAATGGCCAGCCCTAAAGTCCCCGCCGTATCTGCCTCTCCCTGTTATGACCGCAATGCTCCGACCCTCTCCCGTGGATGTAGTTCCCCCAACCACCCCGGTGGCCCCCGCAAATCCCACCAGGTCCTCCGAATCATACATACTCATTCACTCACTCAAACAATCCCCACGTGGTAATTAAAACACAAAAATACAACAGTAATAATGATAAAAAGTGGGATCATTCATTCGATCTCATACATACTCCTAACATATCCCAAACACAGTAAGAAAAAAAAGATAGAAAAATAAAAAAAAGAAAGAAAAGAATAGAATTGTGCACTTATTAAGTTGTTAAAAAGCGAGTCCAGATAGAGCCAAATGGCTCTCCATAATTAAAATAATTAAAATAGGTGGTATGATTAGCGTCCAGTTATAGTCCGGAAAAGGTATACGGGGGGGTAAATCGTATTCCCCTCTTCTATTGGTCTGGATAAGTCCAAAGAGTCCGGAATAAATAAAGGGGATAGGAGGTCGTCTTCCACCAGTGCTGCTCCAAATAGAGTTCCCAGGATAATAGTGGTAGGTAATGTTACTGATGGTATTCAAAGTCAAATAAAGTTGAGCTAGCAGGTCTGGAACCAGATGAAACTGAGATAGCAGGACCAAAGGCAGATGGAACTTAGCTAGCAAGTCTGGGTAACCAAACACCACAATCAGATGTGGCTGGAGTTTAAGAACCCACCATAAGGGGGCGCCAGATGGTACGTGGAAGACACAAAGCCGAGCCTCACCGAAGCAAAGGGAGGCAGGAAATAAAATGCGTCCAGGGAGCCACCTGACTGGGCAGGGATAAAGAAGGGAGGAGGCAATGCTGGGAGGGAAGTAAGGCTGGATGGAAAAAGGGGCCATCTGGAGGGGCTGGTGCAGCGTCGGGGGAAACCACCCATCCACTCTGCTCAGTCCCCACACTGCTCCGATACGTTCTCTCTCCCTCCAAGACGATGATGATCTCACACAGCCCCAATGAGGCAGTTCAATAAGCCTGGTAGAAAAAGTTCGATAAGCCAGGTAGAGAAGCCAGGCAGGGAGGCGAAAAGCCACCACCGTTGCAGCCGGCGTGATGTTACTCCTCCCACCGCCAAGTAATACAAACAGCTCACGGAACCTAAAACCCCAAAGTTGTAAAGCCCGGGGGCGTCCAGAAACGGCGACCCCTGCAAGGGGCTGGGCTGGTCCTAGAAATTCTCTCTCCTTCCAAGGTGGCAATAGTCCCGTAGAACCCCAGTACTGTGGCTCAATAGTCCAAAGCAAATCGCCTGGATCGGAAAACGCTGACACGACGCCGCCCCCCCCACTGTCGGATAACGCGGGCGGCTCGCAGTTCACAGACCTTCGAGATCGCACTGTCCGGGGTCGCTCAGAAATGGCGACTCCCGCAAAGGTTTGGGCTCCTCGGGTCCCCTGGATTCCGGACATCCCCGGGACCTTCTTCGGGCGCATTAATTTCAAAGTTTTCAGATGTTTTTCCAGCGTTTGCTCTCCTTATCGTCTGGAGCAAAACGCCTGGGCGCCATCTTCCGTTCTCGCACATGCGCAGACTTCCTTGGCTTTGAAACAAATATGAACATAGAGTCCAAAACAACCTTTACTTTCAGTGCAGAAAATGTTGTTGCTTCAGGTGATAAATATGGAGATATTTATTAATGAATTCACTGAAACGATAATTAGTATCCACTTTCTAAAATCTTTATATAACAATGCCTCTGTGGTCAGACTTTTGCCTACATGTCTTGCATTTGTATAGTTGCATCACTTGGTAATCTAATGTTGGGAGTATTGAATTCTTGGTCTGATTCTGTACATACAGCTTTAATGCTATTAATATGGTGGCAATTAATTGCAGAATCCATTCTGAGTTGGTCACTGGGGCCAGAGGTTTAGTCTTTCAAACTTTCTGATTCATGCTGGAGCCCATCCTCGTGGAACATCTATCTCTCCAGAATGTGTGCACTAGACTGTCCTATGTATGTGGTGCTTGGTTGTGTATGGCTTTTAGTTGCTAATAGGGATGTTGATGGTTGTTGTTTCTTTGTGCTACTGCATTCTCTGTTCGTAAGTACTTGATAAGCTTATGGTAAATCAGCACTCCAGTTAGTGACAAGGTTTAGGGTTCTGGAGAGAAAAAAGTTCCCTTAGGGCAGTGGTCCCCAACCCCCGGTCCGCGGACCGGTGCCGGGCCGTGGAGTACCTGGCACCGGGCCGCGCAGTGGCCGGGGGCCTCCTCGTTCCTCTACTTCGTCTATGTGGCGCCCGGCATTGGTAAGGGTCGCGCAGCGCGGTTGGAGAAAAAGTGGCTCAGTCGTCTCCGAGTTGCCCAGGGAGGGGCGGCACGCCCGGGACGGAGACGGCGCTTCCCCGCCCGGCCTTGGCTTGTGAGAAGGAACGGCAGGAGAGGTAGAGAGAGAGAGAGAGAGAGAGAGAACGTCGGGCAGCCGAGGGCGGGGGGGGGTCTTTTGAGGGGAGATGGGGGTGCGCGATTTTGGCGCGCGTGCGCCCTCCGCGGGCGTGGGTGGGGGGCTGAGAGGAGTCTAACGGTAGCGCAGGAAAGGGGAGGCAGCGCACGGTGGAAAAGCGGCGGTCTTGCCCACCCCTTCCCTGCCTCCCGCCCGCTCCAGTTGCCGCAGCCAGGGGTGGGGGCTCGGTGCCTGAAGTCTCTTGCCTCTCTTCCAAAATTTCGCATTTGAAATGCATTTTGTGCCAAAGAATCCTGGGAAAGTTATGGAATTCACAATTGGATCTGCTAACCAGTGACATCTTCATTAGAACTTATCGTGCCTAATTTTGTTCCAGAGGAGAGAGAAAATGAACTATAAAGAAAGTCATTTAATTGATGATGGAATGAATTAAGGAGGGTAAATAATTTATATGCTGCTTTGATTCAAAGTAAAAATGAGTCTTTGGAGATCTAAATGTGTGGCACCATAACATGCTCACAATTCATATAAAAAGTTTTTGACTTTCCATAGTACTGTTTATTCCTTAAAATCTACATACAAAATGGAAGGTGGGATATGATTCAGGTGTTGAATTGGGAAGGTGGATTTAAAAAGTATGTTTGTATTCCCCCATTTTTTCTTTTACAAAAAAGCATCATGGAAATATTTGCTTGATATATTTTTAGCTCATATTATGGTAGTAATAGCAGCAATAGCAGTAGACTTATATACCGCTTCATAGGCCTTTCAGGCCTCTCTAAGCGGTTTACAGAGAGTCAGCATATTGCCCCCAACAATCTGGGTCCTCATTTTACCCACCTCGGAAGGATGGAAGGCTGAGTCAACCCTGAGCCGGTGAGATTTGAACCGCTGACCTGCTGATCTAGCAGTAGCCTGCAGTGCTGCATTTAACCACTGCGCCATCAAAACAATCTGATATATAAACAATCAATGTGTCGTCGCGAACAACGCCCCCCACCCCTGCGCGCGCTCAGCGGGCCACGGTAAAATTATCAAAGGCTGACTGGTCCGCGGCGATAAAAAGGTTGGGGACCACTGCCTTAGGGCAGACTCCAATATGCATTTCATAAGACATTGATCTCATATGAAATTGAATATTCTGTCTTCAGGCCCATTATTTAGTATTATTTGTAAAATTAGTTCCACTCTATTTAACTCTTTGTTTTGTTTTTAAACATAGATGTAAAATTGATGAAGTGTATGTATGTACTGTATGTATGTTATTGGCTTGGTTAAGATACATGGTTAAAAAAAGAAAAGATTTCAATCACAAATTGAAAGTAATAATTGCCACCTTGAATTTTGCTGTCTTTGTTGAATATAAATATATATTTTAGGCAAAGTTAATAGGTTGACTTTGCCAGTTGCGTTTTATGTTTCATTTGGTTCTGTTCTTAACAGCATCAAAATGCTTCCCAACCTTCACAGTTTAGTCATCTGGGAGCTCAGCCAGAGACATTTCTTCATTTATACAAAAAGGTGAATTTTTACTGACATTGCATTGGAGCTGGTCTATATCCCCCGAGATTATTTATCTGAATAACAAGTTAGCACAGGCATTGCAGTGGAAAAGCGCCTCATAGAGTTAGCAGATTTCAAGGGATTATTCACAATTGGGAAAGGCTGGCACTTTGCAAATAGTATAAATGTTTAGGTGCCAAGAATATTTTAAAGTTATTCTCCAAGGTAGTAATTGTATGTTGCTTCATAGCGCCTTTTCTAGATAATGGCTGAATCTTCTACTCTTTCATAATGCTTATTAAATGATGTTCAATTTTGTATTTTAACTAGCATCTAGTAGGTTACATTAGAAGGTGGAAAAATCCATACTTCATTAGCAGTCTAGTGATACGCCTTAAAAATTATTTTTCCTTACTGCATGCACAATTGAAAAGTGATCTTCTCCTATACTTGGCCCATTATAATTAAGGATAGCTGCATTGCTTGACTTTTTTTCAACTACTATTAATATCAGTGGAGTTAGTGAAATTACATTCTATGATTTAAATGTCTAGATAGTAATTCTTACAATTACTTGCAATTTTTATGCAATATATATTTCTCCTATATTTTATGCAACATAGCATGGATCAACATCCAGATAATTATGGAAGTAGAAGGTAGCTCTGGGCTTGTACAATTCAAACAAAAGTCCCTAATGCTATCAGGCACACATCTTCTGAAACCAGGAGATTTTTAAAAATAATTTTGATACGCATGATGCAAAGTAATACTGTGAAGTATGCTCAAATCCTTGAGAACATGCATAAACATGACCAATCTGTACATGATTATCAAAACTAGGGGCTTTGTTTCTTATTTATGAAATTTATGTACATGGCTTACATACTGAGCTGGAATTAGCTTTTACTGAAGTGATTTCTCTTGAGCTGACTGTCACATGATATAAAAGGCTCTGAAAAGTCAGCATCATATTTTAAGGGTTTTAGGAATTCAAGAGTATATCTTGAGGTTCTGAGACTGCCTGGCAAATCTCTCATATATATATTTAAGAAGATATATGCAGCACCGTAATTTCTAATGTATGTAATGTGAGTCAGTTCCAAGAATAAGACCCAAAGCACATTAACATGTTTAAATTTACATATTTATTATTGCTGAAGCATAGCTTAGTTTCTCAAATGTTGTGGGCAAAAATTACAAAAACCAAAACCATTGAAGATGTCTATGTATGTTTTTATTTATTTGTTAGACCCCTGGGTTCTTATTTATGAACCATAATTTTGCATGTCACAGTAACAGTATAAAAAAACATAGTAGCTCATTAGCACTCCCAATGCTCTAAACCAACACTTCTCAATTCATAAAACTATAACCATTAAGTTCCATTAGCCTGCAATTTTACATTCTAACCACTGCTCTGTGGTGGTGCAGTGTTTAGAACACAGTATTGCAGGTTGATTTTGCTGATTGCAGGCAGTTCGATTCTCACCAGGTCAAGGTTGACTTAGCCTCCCATCCTTCTGAGGTCAATAAAATGAAGACATAAATTGTTTGGGGCAATATGATCACTCTGTAAACTGCTTAGAGAGGGATGTAAACCACTGTGAGGCTAAGTGAATATAAGTCTAAGTGCTATTGCTGTTACCTAGGAATAAATCAGTTTTAATACCTTCCAGAAGGCTAAAAGGATGAAGGTCGCTTGATCTCAGGAGAGAAACTGTTCTATGGTTTGGGGACTACCACCGAGAAGGCATATTTCTTGGTTCCTGCTAGATGGCAACATTTTGGCATATTTAGCATTCAAGAGAGGCACTTCTTGGTGAAGCACCTTTAAGTAATTGCAAACAATTCTTGTCTCTTATTCTAACAAATAATAGACTCTTATGACCATTATATCTAGGATCCAGTAATCAGAATGAAAGTTGGAATGCAGTCCTACTTATGCCTATGCAGCAAACATGAATAATTTTTAATGAGCCAGAGTGGACTCAAGAAAACGGAGATATTTCCTGGATTTAGGGGTGTCGTACAAAAGTACTTAAAAATGGAGATATTTGGTCAACCTAGTTCATGAAGATTGTGAAAATACACTTCAGAAAAAAAAGAGCTGCTTGCCACTTCAGTCTAACTCTCAAAAATCACATCCTATCAGTGAGAAAATTCTTGATTGTGTAGCTATGTGAACACCCTCTACTATTGGATGTTCCTAAGGAAGGGGATGAATTTGACATATTTTCACAGTTTTCTCCCTGAATTTTTACGAGACCGGACCATATATACATTTTCAAAGCCATTTTTTTCACATGAAAAAAATAACCGCTTTCCAATCATGCCAAGAAAGGCTTCCCCTGATGCATTCTAGAACATGATTTCAACAAACTTGAAGCAGTTTTCAAATCTAAACTCTTCTTTTATTCAAAGAATTAATTGCTGTGGCTGGCTTCAGATTGGAGGAATTTTGGATCAAACTGGTAGATATCCCTGATGCCATTGTAACCTCTTTCAGTAATATTTGGCCTAGCGGTACAGCAAAGTTCTGATAACTGGTACTGTTCAGAACACACATACACACATAAAAATTAACAGAGGACAGGATCGATGTTTGAAATGAACTTTGGCACAAAGAACAGCTGGATCTCTAGCAGCTGCCAAGGTATTTTGGTGCTGACACTGGTCTTATTATCCCTTCTTTCTTGTACAATTTTCTAGTTATTTCTTCTCTCTGCAGGCAAGAAATGTATTTTTTAATCTGAAGAGCAAACTAAATGAAAACAATTTACAGATGATCCAAGTCTTTGCTGTGCCAAGATTGCTAAAGGAAAACTTGGCAGGAAGAGTTACTTAAGATTGCAGTCATTGGGAATTTTTTTAAAAAAAAGTTATATAAAGAATTAGTTGGATTGTTTCTTTTTTATTTCTTTATTCAAAACATACTATTGTATATTTAATTGAAATTTAATTTTAATTGGAATTTGAAATGTCTTTAACCTTTTAATTGTATACTTATAGTCTGTGAAAAGCAGCATATTTTCCATGGTCATGTGGCCAGCATGACTAAACGCCAAAGGCACATGGAAAGCTGTTACCTTCCCACCAAGGTGGTCCCTATTTTTCTACTTGCATTTTTTTACATGCTTTCGAACTGCTAGATTGGCAGAAGCTGGGACAAGTAACAGGAGCTCACTCCGTTACACGGTGCTAGGGATTTGAACCACTGAACTGCCAACCTTTCTGATTGACAAGCTCAGCGTCTTAGCCACTGACCCACTGTGTCCCCATTTTAAACAACGCCAGGATTAAATGACTCTTTATTGGCATTTTAATGAGTCTTTTGCCTGTGCTACTAAGTAGCTAAGATAATTAAGATATGTGGAGTTCTTGTTTCTCTCTGAGCTTGGTTGTTTTCTTGCAGATGTTTCATTGCCAAACTAGGTAGCATCATTAGTGCACTCACTTATGACGCTAACTTGTTGGGTAATCAAAGTTCTGCAAGAAAATAACCAGGCTCAAAGAACACCAAGGATTCCACAATTCAACCCTGAGTTACAAATATTTTCTTCTATTTAATGAAATTTCTGTTTTGTAGCATACTTTAAAATTACTAGACTGTATGTTGATGCCAATTGTTGTTCAACTATGATCACTATGTTGTAAAAACTAGTTCAGGATTTTTGTTTGTGAAAATAGTAACAGTATGAAATGTGCATCAGTTAAGGAGAGAAATAACTATTTTATTTAAAATCTTTAAACCATTTGTAACTTCCAATAGAGGTTTTTCCAAGTCTTAATGTTTGCCTTCCAGCAATTTAACTGAACTTGATTTATGTACTACATTTTTGCATTTCATTTTTTATTATTAATGTGAATTTTTTTCTGTATTTATTTATCACTTTTGTAAGGCCACCTAACAAGAAATCTCCTGGCTTTTCTTAAGATCACTTATATTTTTTTATGTAAAAGAAAATAGGGAAAACATCAGGGATTGGTCAAGTAGATTGTCAGAGTTGTTCTATCATATTCAGTAGAGCAGATAATATCTTTTTAAAACTTACTTTCACAGTAGTTTTAAACAATGTCACAGCTTGTTAGTGTAGATCCTTTAATAGACATTAATTGAGGAACATGCAAATTAGCTCTCCGGAGCAGGGTGGAACAATATAAAGAGAAAATGAAGGTGCAAATTTAATTGGTTTAGTTAATAGATCTCTCACAGTGTGTTTTGATTATTCCTCCCATTAGCTAGTTTGCTGTTTGCACCAGTAGGTAGAGATGTGAAAAAATACATTCTGGAAAACGATGAATTAGAAAATGTCTGTAAAATTTCACTATGCAAATGAATATGGTTTCAATTAACATAGTTAACTTAATATACATAAATCTGCATGAGAATTTGGCTTCTTACTTTAATGTGGGGGGGAAAATAAAATAAACTGCTAGAACATTCCATTGAAAGAAACTGAGAGTTTGATTTTGGAATGTGGGAAACGATATTGCATAATACCCAATGAAATAATACATAAACTAATCACTTTATTCTTCTCCATTTTAGAGCAGTAGCCTTAAAAATAAATATATAACTTTGAAACTTCTGAAAGTGGAGTATTTCCAGAAAAAATGCTGATGCTGAAAAAATTTCCACTCCACATTTCTGCTAGTAGGAGGTTGAGGAAAACATCATTTGTAACAGGGACATGACAAGACTAACTGTGTTTGTTGTGTGGTAGCCTAGTATCTGCTCTGTTTATGGGGATTGTGGTTGCCTTTGTCCTAATCCTTTCCTCTTCTACGACACAATGGTATGCAGTATCACTCGAACATCAGGCCCTTGGGTAGTATAGATTCTGAAACTCTTCAAAGAAATGTTAGATGATCTTTCCATCATACCAGATTACTGGTTGGTGCTGGCTATAATGGCTGAAGGGAATTGCAGGAAACAAGATATGGGAGGTCAGAGGTTTCCCCTAGCGGGATGAAAAAGGCTGTGTTCTTAAATCTGCACAGTTCTGGGCATTTTAACCATGATTCATATTTCCCATACTGGGACTTTGAGAAAAGTTAATTTTTCAAACATTGTGGAAATTTGAATTAATTCAAATGAAATATTCCTTATTTTCATTGTTTTTACGTGTCTTACACATGTTTCTGCCTGACCTGGAAATCATATTTTACACTGGATCTTCAGGCCTGCCACGTTTTTTCCTGTGGGAAAATGTGGGGGAGGATTATATAGAGTATGGGTGATATGTAGTCAAAATAACATTCTTTTCTCAGAGAGTCTTGCTGTGATGAGGTGACTGGGAGGCATCTCCAGTTTTGGATGGTGCCTGATTTGATCATGCAATGGACATGTGGGTACTTTCTTTTGGGTGGGGAAAACCTGGAAACTTTCAGATTCGGGTTTTCCGAGATGTGCCAATATAACATCTCTAATAAAATGGAACGTTGAGGAAACTCAGCAGTCTTCTTTCGCTGGGGGTGTTACTTGGAACCCTGTCATTAACCCGAATCTGAAAGTTTCCAGTTTTTTTTTCTTTTGAGATACAATTTCTACCAAGCCATGAGTCACAGCGAATGATATTTTTCAACAAAAATAACAACTGGACTCTCTCTTTGTTCAGGGACCATCCCAATAGAAAAGTTGGCCTTAAGGATGCTTGTTTTTTGTCTACTTTTGGAATCACTTATTTTAATAGTAGTAATTGAAGATGTTTACAGTCAGTGAAGTAGATTTCATGTGCCTTCCTCTTCAGAAAGTGTTCCAGTGTTATAAAAGGTTAGATGTGGGACTTATCCAATGTTGTTAGTAAGGATATTTTAGTACCTAATTCTTCACCTAGTGACACAGTCAAGAATGCAATGATAATTACTTCATAACCATATAATAATCTATTAACACTTAACAAAGGATGAATATAATAATTCAAAATATACATTTTTATATAAGATATGCTAACTTTATTTCTAAGAGAAACCAAGGCTAAACTATACCTTAACAAATAACAAAAGGAATAAAAGAGAAGACTGCATTACTTCATGGTCCCCTCCAACTCTATAATTATACAGTGGGACCTCAGGTGACAAACACTTCTGACCACATCTAAATTGGGTGCCGACCAAAAAAATCCATTAAATGTTTCACTCTGTTCATGAACACATCCTCGGGTGGCGATCAAACACAGCCACAGCGATTTTCCCTTCTGCACCTTTTTTCGTGTGTGCACACAGTATTTTTTAGGCTGGGCCATTCAGCATAGTGAAAACGAAACAATAATCTAATTATTCTCAAACCGTTATCAAATATATCAAAAACCAGACAGAATTTAAACAAAATGCTATCTTTATTCCTTCATTGAGGAATACAGTGTGAGTGTATTTATTTATCTTTCTGGAAACATTTTGAATACTGGTAGTCCTTGACTTACCACCACATTTGGGACCAGAACTTCCATCACTGAATTATGTTGTTGTTAAGTGAGTCATCACATGATTGTTCCTGAATTTATGACCTTTTTGCCATGTTTGTTAAGTAAAATTGGCTTCCCTTTGTCTCTTGCAAGCTAGCTGGGAAGGTTGCAAATGGCAATCACATGACCCTGGGAAGCTGCAACTATTGTGAATACACATTGATTAGCAAGTACCCAAATTTCAACCATGTGACCATGCTGCAATTTGTTGCAAGTATTAGGATGAGTCATAAGTCACTTTTTTCAAAACCATAGTAACTTTGTATGAAGACTACCTATGTGACAGTTAAGGATAAATTCCTAGTATTTACTAAAAACAAATATTATTCTGTTGTAAACATATAATTCTCTCATCTTAAAAATGTAATGTAATATTTTCAGCTAGTACATTTTCATTGAGCATTATAAAATTTAACACAGAGGTAATGCTTTATTGTTGCTGGTTTTGTTGACCTTTTACGTCTTGTGTTGGTGACATATTGGTCCTCTCTCTGTCCAGTGATATGGTACTTTAATGCTAGGATGGAATGGGTCAGATAATGAAAGTCTCTGGTACATTAACTTTCAATTTCATGAATGTCTGAATAGAGTCTGGAAGATAAATCACGGGCATTTTCTTCCTTGTACACATTAACATTTTATAAGCTGGTTATATTCTCTGTTGTATTACTTAACAGCGGGTTGTATGTTATGATAGCAAAATGAAAATGTACATCTTTGACAAAGATGATTGCATAATAGCTTGTAACTTCTAAGAAAGATTATCAGAAACTGAGCTTACTGAGTAAAATGTTCTAAATGCACACCTCATTTTGCCTAATGTAAGTGAAGATTAGTCTTGCCTTTTGGTGTTTGCTTTGAGGTTTTGGCTGGCCTAAGACAGTGGTCCCCAACCTTTTTATCGCCGCGGACCAGTCAGCCTTTGATAATTTTACCGTGGCCCGCTGAGCGCGCACAGGGGTGGGGGGCGTTGTTCGCGACGACACATTGATTGTTTATATATCAGATTGTTTTGATGGCGCAGTGGTTAAATGCAGCACTGCAGGCTACTGCTAGATCAGCAGGTCAGCGGTTCAAATCTCACCGGCTCAGGGTTGACTCAGCCTTCCATCCTTCCGAGGTGGGTAAAATGAGGACCCAGATTGTTGGGGGCAATATGCTGACTCTCTGTAAACCGCTTAGAGAGGCCTGAAAGGCCTATGAAGCGGTATATAAGTCTACTGCTATTGCTGCTATTACTACCATAATATGAGCTAAAAATATATCAAGCAAATATTTCCATGATGCTTTTTTGTAAAAGAAAAAATGGGGGAATACAAACATACTTTTTAAATCCACCTTCCCAATTCAACACCTGAATCATATCCCACCTTCCATTTTGTATGTAGATTTTAAGGAATAAACAGTACTATGGAAAGTCAAAAACTTTTTATATGAATTGTGAGCATGTTATGGTGCCACACATTTAGATCTCCAAAGACTCATTTTTACTTTGAATCAAAGCAGCATATAAATTATTTACCCTCCTTAATTCATTCCATCATCAATTAAATGACTTTCTTTATAGTTCATTTTCTCTCTCCTCTGGAACAAAATTAGGCACGATAAGTTCTAATGAAGATGTCACTGGTTAGCAGATCCAATTATGAATTCCATAACTTTCCCAGGATTCTTTGGCACAAAATGCATTTCAAATGCGAAATTTTGGAAGAGAGGCAAGAGACTTCAGGCACCGAGCCCCCACCCCTGGCTGCGGCAACTGGAGCGGGCGGGAGGCAGGGAAGGGGTGGGCAAGACCGCCGCTTTTCCACCGTGCGCTGCCTCCCCTTTCCTGCGCTACCGTTAGACTCCTCTCAGCCCCCCACCCACGCCCGCGGAGGGCGCACGCGCACCAAAATCGCCCCCCCCATCTCCCCTCAAAAGACCCCCCCCCCCGCCCTCGGCTGCCCGACGTTCTCTCTCTCTCTCTCTCTCTCTCTACCTCTCCTGCCGTTCCTTCTCACAAGCCAAGGCCGGGCGGGGAAGCGCCGTCTCCGTCCCGGGCGTGCCGCCCCTCCCTGGGCAACTCGGAGACGACTGAGCCGCTTTTTCTCCAACCGCGCCGCGCGACCCTTACCAATGCCGGGCGCCACATAGACGAAGTAGAGGAACGAGGAGGCCCCCGGCCGCTGCGCGGCCCGGTGCCAGGTACTCCACGGCCCGGCACCGGTCCGCGGACCGGGGGTTGGGGACCACTGCCCTAAGAGACTGAATGGTTATGGCAACATTCCCTATATAGTTTAAACTGAATGATAAATATAATTTATAATTAGGGCAAGAAAATAGCAGCTGGACTATCTCCTTGTCCTAATTAGTTGGGAGAAGCAAAAAACGGTGAAAAAAGGTCACAAAAACTGTAAAGTCTTTCAATACAACCTATTATTTTTATGGCTCAGTGACAACTTCATATTTTCTTGTTATCCCAACTGAAAAAAGACATCTAACACAATCTTCCTTAGCTTTGTGCACTCCAATATATATGTGGGGTGAGGGAGGGGTGATTGAGCCTAATAAATTGTTCATCCAGACACATTGCATTGTAAGCTACACAACTTTTCATTTTGCTTATTATTCGGGAATCACAATGTTGGAGTTTGTATGTGCCCCTGTCTTTGCACAGCTTCATCTAATGACATCCCCTCAGTGCTGCTATTAGCTGTTGTGCAGATCTCTTGGAAATAGAAAAACATTACAGGAAACACTGCATAAAAATTCAACAAGATTGAAGGAGAAAAAGTAATACTTTTCTAACCAAGCAAGATTTGAGATATACTTATTTATTCCTTTATCTCTTTTTTAATAAGATCTGCTTTGCAATGTCCATCCCATAATAATGTACTGGAAAGACCAGCTCTTCTTTTTCTTGATGTATTGAATTGCACTGTTGACCCTCCTATATTTTATTCCTTGAGCCGCCTCTCTCCCTTCTCCAAATTCATAAGCTCCTAGTGGGTGTCTAAATCATAAATCCTTTCTCCTTTATTTAAATAGAGATAATAGGATGGATAATTTATAGCTCCTCTGATCCTCTCTCCTTTCCTATTTCTTTACTACATCTCCATTATCTAACCTACCTTCTTATTATTTATTATTTCCTCTATGGAAATGTGTCACCAACTAATCCTACAGTCCCTTTCACATTCTGTCTTGGGTATTTTCATAGGTAACTATTGAAATAATAGAATTCTGGAGTTGGAAGAGATCACAAATATCATCCAGTACAATCCAGTGTAATGGTACAGAAAACCAGCTTAAACCACCTTTGAGCAATATCTTTTCAGTCTCTTCTTAAAAACCTGCAGAGATGAAAAACTTTTAATCTTTGAAGGTAAATTGTTCCACTACGATACAAATGCTATTGTCAGGAATTTTTGTTTTATATTTAAGTGAAATCTGTATAGTTGCAGCACATATCCAATATTCTCATCCTTGTTTCTATGGCAATGGATAATACTTTCTGTCCATCTTTCCTATAGCAGCCTTCTATGCATCTGAACACTGATATCATGTCTTCCCTCAGTCTTCTTTTCTCTGAACTGAACATCTCAGGTCCCTTCAGCCTGATCTCCAGTCTTTTTAGCATTTTTGTTGCCCTCTTCTGGATCTGTTCTATCTTGTCACTATCCTTCTAGAAATCTGATGTGCAGAATTGCACCTTATACTTCAAGTGTACTCTCACCAGTGCAGAGTAGAGGGGAATCAGATATCTTTATGTGTTTAATGCAGAGCTTCTTATAATTCTTTTAGTGATTGCCTCACACACTTTGACTCATTTTCAATTTGGTGCATGAGTCTTTATGTACCGTCTTTTGAACCATGAATTCCCTGCATTGTGTACATATTTCTTCCTAAATGTAATGCATCTGCTATTTAAGATATCAGTTACCTGACTTGGCAGCAAAGCATGTCAGAAGCATCTAGAAAATCTAGAAAACAGACAGCCAAATGTGTATATAGTGAATACAAAAGGACAAAAAAAGCCAATGCAAACTTGGAGTGTATTAATTGAATAATTACCTCCAGATTGTAGGGCTTAGTTGGTCTTTATTTTGGTCAGAATGCCAGTACAGCTAGATGCAATTAGGAGTTGCATTCTTTTCAGATGTTTCAACAGCCTAGTTCAGCCTATTAACCAGATGTGACCAGCGTATATTTTTTACCATGTTCACATGATTCTGCACTTAAAATCATATTGATAAAACTGTGATTTAAAAAAAAAAACACCATTAAGTTACATAGAAACATTTTGGAACTGATAAACAAGTGTTGATGACCATTAGAGGAATAAATTTTGACTGAGAATTTTCAATATGGAGTTAAAATGTTGCCCAGTTGAGCATTAGAAACATTTATTTCTCATGGTCTTTTGTTACAGTCTTAAATTGGCAAGAACATAAGCATTAGGTTTAGATATGAAGCTTTCTACAACCAGTCACTATCCGCTCTCCATTACAGATAGTCCTTGACTTATGACTGGCCATTTTCTGAAGTAATAATGGCTTTCCCTAAGGCTACTTACAACCTGGAATGGAAGTTCTGATGACTGCCATCACCCTCTTGGTCACTTGATCGTATTTTGGGTGTTTGGCAACCAGGTGCAGTTACAGCGTCCCATGGTTAAACAATTCATGACATTTTTGTAGAAAATCAATCATTATGGACAATGGATTCACTTAATGACTTCTGTACTTACTTAACCACCACAGTGGTTCACTTAATGACTGCAAAAAAAATTGGTCACCATCACATGTGACCTGCTTAACAACTGGCATGACTTACAATCGTAATTCCAGGCTCAGTTATAGTCATAAGTCAAGGACAGTAAATTTTATTAATAGAAAATCTACTCTCAAATGTCGTAGTGTCTGCTGAACAATACTGCAACAAGCCATACTCCTAGAAGAATGTAACCAAAAACATGTTTTATGTTTCAAAGTGAGACAATTACCTTTTCAGAACTATATGACCCACTTTCAGATACCAAAGTCTTTACTTGTCTCTTTCGTGTTGTAAGGTTAGGTTGCTTTCATTTCTATAGTTTATATAAATCCTTGTTTTGACTTGTAGCTGTTGAATTGCCTGCCAAAGTTTAACTTCAGTAAACAAAAATTATATCTATAATACCTTACCACTCTCCAAGTGCTTTAGTATACAAGAGCAGATCTTGCAGTTCCCTGAAGATGGGATCCAGCATGAGTCTGAAAGCTGGTAAAAGTAAATCTCTGGTCCTAGTGACTGACCCAGATTCAATCTTGCAAGATCTTGCTTCTTTTCTAGTTTGGCTTTTACTGTTTCCTGATGAGGTTTGATTCACTGATCTAAATTCTACGATTGCCTCTCTGGTATTGAAGAATATCCAGCAGAGTTTAAGGTAGATACAATAACAGAACAAAAAGTGTTGCAATTCTTTCTTAGATTTAGAAATGTCTTCTAATTTGGAGTACCTTAAAATAAAAGAACAACTGAATCCTCAGCATAGAAATGGGGTGATTTTTTGCTATACTTTGCTAACTGCTGGGCTGTAATATCATTTTTCTTACATTCCTGATTCTTTCTCCAGATTAGATGACAAAAATGATCAAGTGTAGGAAATCTTTCACAGATGAAACCTGTCAACCAGCTCAAGGTTGCAGCTGTGCTACTGTAATTGTTTATATCCTAGTGATGATTTTTATTTTATTTCCTCCTAGCGAAGTATATGTGTTGTATCTTGAATAAGACAATCAAACTTTAGTTCCATGACTAAATTGGGATAAAACCATAACTGATTTTGTCTGGATCCAGCCTTTGATTTTTTCTTCTGTAAAGAAGTGGATATTCTCAACATTTACCTTCCCGTGTTATTTATTAAATATAGAATCTTCCCATCCACCTACTAGGCTCCCAAGAAAATATGCCATTAAAGCTATAGGTTAACATCTGTTACTAAAACTAGGAGGAGAAATAGAATATCATATGCAGAGTAAAACTTGAGTGAATAATTAAAATGAAATAATTTTGAATTCTTTAGAATTACTCAGTTTTGCAAATAATTTCTTGATATGCGTCAGCATAAGGTATAATTAAAATATGCTATATATGTGTTGTTTGTATGCACATACAATAAAAGGTAATAATAAAAGTTATACTATTTGAGTGGTTTATGTTACTGTGTTCTCCTTGCTTCAGATTCTTTTTTTATTGATTTTCTCCTGTGCACCGCTTGGAGAGTCGAAGCAGTGGGTTATTTCAGTCTGGTTGCTCTGGAAACTGAGGAAAACTTCTCCTTGGCCACGCCTCCTGGCGTGACCTATCCCCATAAATTTTCCTCAGTTTGGCCCGTTCGGAAGCTTTTGTGGGAGCTCCAGCTGAAATAATTCCTTTTGGCTTGGACTCTCCTTTTCTTCCTGACGTCTCCTTCTGAGCAATTTCCCCTAAGCAATGTTTCCTTTCTCTCTTCTAAACTATTCTAAATCACTTACAATGAGCCGCCAGGAGGTAAGCGTGCTGCTGGGGGGAGGGCCTCCTACGCCGATCTGTTCAGGCCGGTCTTGGAGGCTTGCCGCGCGATTTAAAATGACGCGGCACGGCGGCAGAGGGCTCTAGCAAGCTAGCGTTTCCCTCGTCCCTGTTCTTATTTTCTTGCGTAGTTTTTTCGCTCCTGGCCCTTGCTCCTTAGATCTGCCGCGGAGGAGCGCGCAATCGTCTACCGGCTAAGGCAATCGCCGCATGGCCTCCTAGTTCCCCTCAACTATGCGGCAGCCATTTTAGGTGCGTATTCACGCAGTTCGGGCCAAGCTGCAGGCCGCGCAGCCATGCTCCATTGGGGACCACTGGGTGTCAGGGGGCCATCCAGTGGGGTGCCCACTGGCAACCTGTCACCCTTCCACCTTTTTCCCACAGCGGCGCTGGGGCTCTGGTCTACTCAAGGCCACCGCACCGGCTCAGGGGAGGCCCTCTCAATCCTTGCCTATTTTTAGGCTTGGGCCTTCCTTCCTCCCTGATTAGCCTGCAAGCCAACCGCTACAGGCCACATCCTCCGATTTAGGCACTAGCAATGCCACTTTACCATGAATTGTGACATGTTTACCTGTATATGACCTATTTAACAAGTTTTTTGTTCTCTTCAGTGTAGCCTTACCAACTGCAGCTACTCCTCTTATCGGCCTGCGCTTGCCAATATCCTGTGCAGTCATTGACATGGAGAAATCGGGCTTATCGGGCTCTGTGACCAGTAGACCAGGACCCTCCCAGGGCATGGACAAGGTTTCTCCCCCTTCCAAGGGCTGTGGGGCTAGTGGAGACAGGGTTCCCATTCAGACCCCTCCTATCAGGGCCCCTTCTGCTGCTGAGGCCAGGGATGCCGCTAGGTGCCAACGGGCGCTCGACAAACAATTTGAGAAAGCCCGTCGCCTGGCGGCTAAGGAAGTTCCCCCCGGGGATTCCTTTGTTCTTCCCCTCCCTAGGAGGGATCTTACAGTGCTGATGGCAGAAGAAGTCGATTCTCAAGACTTGTCCCCAGACCGGTCGTTCACTGAACCCCCTTCTCTGGCCCCTTCTTGGTTCCCCAATCAGGACCCTGCCCCGGAGGGGAGAGTCGCTGGAGGATCCGCCATCCCAGATGGAGGAGCCCGCTGACCTGGACCCAGTCTCGGATCAAGAACCCGAGCTCTCCGCCCGCATGCAGGCAGTGGTGGAGCGCACCATCGCAAAGGGCATCACTGATGCCATGTGTGCACGTGACAAGCCTGTAGATCCTGTCACCTCCCCCTCTGATCAGAGTGGGCCTCCCCCGGCCAAGCGGGTTCGTCACCCATCCTTGGAGTCCTCCGTAGTTAGCGAGGCCTCGGCCTTGGAGACTCTGGACCCGGTGGAACAGGGTCTGTCCGAGGATGTGGATCTTACCCCGGATGCCCCTTCCTTCTCGGGCCTTTTCAAACCTAGTTTGTTCAAATCAGTTCTCCGTAAAGTGAAGGCCACCACCATGGTGGGCATTAAGCCCAAACCCACCCCACCCCCGGCTGATTCAGCTCCAATCAACCTGAATGCAGCCATGTTTGACGCCCCCTATGCCTCAACAGGAGTTGGTCCCGGTTCCAGGCTTTTTCCTGGACCTCATCCAACGTCAGTGGGTCCAACCTGCCACATTGTCCTCTCCCAGCGGAGTGGACAAGAAACTTTATACCATGGAGCCTGTCCTGGAGGATCTCCTAGCCCTTTCGGTCGTAGATCCGCCTATTACGGCCCTTACGTCTAGTGCCTCCTTGCCTGCGGACCTGTCAGAGGGTCTCAAGACAGAGGATAAGAGGGCCGAAAAGCCACAAGACATACCTGGCGGCGGCCTGGGCCATTAGGGCGTTCTCCTCCGCCTTCTTCTTTAGTAGGGCCGCAGTCATTTGGTCGCGTGATATCTTGAACAAGATTCCCATGGGGTATGAACGGCTCCATCAGGACATGACCAAACTTATTGCGGCCTCGCAATATGCGGCGGACGCCGCTCTCAATGCCACCAAATTCACCTCTAGGGCTCTAGCTGCGAATGTCACGTCTCACCGTTTGCTCTGGCTCCGACATTGGCAAGCGGACCAGAAGCACAAATGGAAATTGGCTTCTGCCCCCTTTAAGGGGTCTAAATTATTCGGGGAGATCTTGGACCCCTTCCTCATCGAGTCGAAAGACAAGAGGAAGGTCCTTCCTTCGACCTCAGAAAAGCAGGACCGCAAGTCCACCTCATATTTGAAGAGGCAGACTTTTTGGCCCTCTGAACCATCCACCTCCACTCCTTCTACCCCCCTAATAGATCAGCAGGGCAGCAGGGGGAGAGGGCCCAGGACAGGTCTTCCTTTCGTGACAGAGGCAGACAGCAATTTGGTTTCCGCAAATTTAATCGCGGAGGCGCCTCCAGCAGGCCCTTCCGGAAATCAAAGTTACTTCCCGAGCTTGTCACCCATTGGGGGCCGACTCCAACTGTTCGCCTCCCATTGGGCCCAGACAGCTCACGACGCTTGGGTTCTGCAGATAGTCCGGGAGGGTCTGTCCCTGGAATTCCTATCCCCTCCTCCCAGGAACTTTATTAGGTGCCCTACCCCTCATGTCCCATCAAGATGGAGCAGATGAACCAGGAGGTTCTCCACCTCCTGGAGATTCACGCAATAGAGCAGGTGCCCCCAGACCAGGAGGGGAGGGGTTTCTACTCCATCCTCTTCCTGGTCCCGAAGAACTCTGGGGGGTGGAGGGCCATCTTGGACCTCAAGAACCTCAACAGGTATATCCCCTACCGGAGGTTCAAGATGCAGTCCCTCCAATTGATTCTGGAGGGGATCCGCCAGGGAGACCTCCTCACCTCCATCGATCTGCGGGAGGCTTACCTCCACATTCCCATTCACCCTGGCACTGGAAGTTCCTGCTTCTTTTATGCGGGCCACCACTTTCAATATAGGGCCCTCCCATTCAGCCTCTCCTCAGCACCCAGGACCTTCACGAAGGTCCTGGCGGTAGTGTCGGCCCATCTCCGATGCAGGCCCATAAGGCTCCAATGCTACCTGGATGACATCATCATCCAGTCGTCGTCCAGGTGGCAGGCCTTGCGGGACCTTCAGATTACTATGAGGACCCTCAGGAACCACGGGTTCTCACTGAATTTGGAAAAGAGTCACCTTACCCCCACGACCAAGATCAACCACCTGGGGGCAGTGATAGACACCATATCCTGCAGGGTATTCCTCTCCCAAGACAGGTTAGAGGCCCTCAGGTCCATAACCCACATGGTGATGGTGGCAAGGCAGGTGCTGATTGTCCTCCTCTCTCAACTGTTGGGGAAGATGATCTCCTGCCTATCGATTGTTTCCTGGGCTCGCCTCTACTCCAGGGCCCTGCAGTGGCTTCTTCTACCTCACCAGCGAGCCAGCAGGAGCAACTCGGCAAGGCTAATTCCTGTGCCTCAGATTGTGAAGAGGTCTCTCCGGTGGTGGACGTCACCCGCACTCCTCAAGGGTCACCTATTTAAGGAGCCCTACCGGCTGGTCATTACCACCGATGCCAGTCTCGCCGGCTGGGGAGCACACATGGGACGTCTCGTAGTCCAGGGCAGGTGGTCCCCTGCGGAGTCGCATTGCAGCATCAACTTTGTGGAACTGCGAGCTACAAGGTTGGCCCTTCGTCACTTCCATCGGTCCATACATCACTGCCACGTCTTATTGATGATGTGGCCACGAAGGCACACATCAACCACCAGGGCGGCACCAAGTCCAAAAGACTGGTGGCGGAGGCAGAGGCCCTAGGACTCTGGGCGGAGCGACACCTGGTGTTGATCCGCTCCGACCATATTTCCGGCGTGGACAATACACAGGCGGACTGGCTGAGCAGGACCACCATCGACTCCACGGAATGGCGGCTGGATCCTGCTCTGTTCCATCAACTGTCTCGCAAATTCGGACTTCCAAAGGTCGACCTCTTTGTGACCAAAGACAATGCTCAACTACCACGCTTCTTTTCCCACTTCCACTCTCCGGGAGCAGAGAGAACAGATGCCCTTCGCTCCAGCTGGCCCCAGGGCCTCCTCTACGCGTTTCCCCCTCTACCTCTCCTTCCGCATCTTCTACACAAGATCATAGAGGAGAGGGCGGAGTTGCTACTCATGGCGCCCCACTGGCCCCAGAGGTTGTGGTTTGCCAACTTAGTCAGCCTGTCGGTGTCCCCGCCGTGGCGGATTCCCCTGGATCAGGTCTTTCTCAGCCAGGGGGCCATTGTCCATCCAGAGCCACAGTGGCTTCAGTTGGCCGTCTGGCACTTGAGGGGGACCTGCTGAAGGCTGAAGGACTATTGGAAGGTGGAAGGCATTGTCAGTACCATCCAAGCTGCTCAGCGTCCCTCGACAACGAGGATATATGACTCTACTTGGGCTACCTTCGCCCAGTGGTGCAAGGACTGGCGGTTTGACCCAGTCATGGTGCCAGTGTCTCGTGTGCAGCACTTTTTGCAGGGGGGTCTTGAGAGGGGTTTCGCTCTGGCCACGCTCCATCGCCAGGTGGCGGCCTTGTCAACCGTTTGGTCCAGTGACCCTTTCCTACTGCTCAGCAGGATTCCCAGGGTGCGCTGCTTTCTCAAGGGCGCCGCTAACATCCAGTCCCCCACGGTCCACCGCTATCCTACATGGCAGCTTTCAATTGTTCTGCAAGCTCTCACTGCACCACCTTTCGAGCCTCTCGAAACAGCTTCTCTCAGACATCTCTCTCTGAAAACGTCATTCCTTATAGCCATTACCTCCGCCCCTTGGATATCGGAGTTGGAGGCCCTATTGGTTCATCAGGACTTGTGTGTTGTCCATCCCGACCGGGTCATTTTACGACTTGATCCGACCTTTCTTACCAAGGTCAACACCTGGTATCATAGGGCGCAGGAGATTGTTCTGCCGAACTTTTGCCCTCGTCCCTCCCATCCGAGTGAGCGCAAGTGGCACAAACCTGACGTGCGACGAGCTCTGATGATATATATCCATCGCACTTCAGAATTCCGGAGATCCGAGGCCCTTTTCATATCTTTCCAGCCCGGATCTTTGGGCAAGAAGGTTTCGTCTTCTACCGTTGGCAGATGGCTCAGGGCTTGCATCGCGTCTGCACATGAGCTCCAGTCAAGGACAGTGCCTCAACATATAACTGCCCACTCAACGCGCAGTGCAGCTACTTCAGGGGCTTGGGCCACGCAAGCCCTGATCGAGGAGATCTGCAGGGCAGCCGCGTGGTCTTCACCATCTCCGTTTGTTAAACATTATAGACTGGACACATTTGCCTCAGCTGAGGCGGCCTTTGGCAGGCGGGTGCTACAGGCAGTGACTTCTTCTGTCGTATCCCGGGACTCTTCTTCTGCCCGCCCAGATGGACATTAACTTGGGTATGTCCCACTGCTTGGACTCTCCAAGCGGTGCACAGGAGAAAGACCATTGGGCTTACCTGAAGGGTCCTTTTCTGTGCACTGCAGGAGAGTCCAACTCACCCTGGTCCGTCCAGGGATATGAAGCCATAGTATCAACACGGTACTACTCATTGGTCGTTTTTTCTGCTGCATCCTCACAGCCAAATTACCTCAAATTTCTGGGGATAGGTCACGCCAGGAGGCGTGTTCAAGGAGAAGTTTTCCTCAGTTTCCAGGGCAACCAGACTGAAATAACCCACTTCTTGGACTCTCCCACGGTGCACAGAGAAGGACCCTTCAGGTAAGCCCAATGGTATTTCTGTTTTTAAATATTAAGCTGCCAAGAGTCATTCTGGAATCCAACTATAATAAATAAATGATAAAAAAGGGAATGCAGAGATAAAAAAGGTACATTCAGAAGTCATTATTTTCCTTCTTTCATAGTAACATTATTATATTTTTACCAGTAGTATTTCCATTTAGGAGCTCAAACTAGATTTGATTTCCTACATTGATGTTTCCTATTGCTGTTATTTACAATAATTACAACTCTCAGATGCCAAGTTATATTCTATAGTAACTTCTTATGTGTGTTGAAAACATAGATAAAAAGAGAGGTTATAAATAAGTAAATAAATAAAAAGTAATGGACACATGTATGCACACACTGTATACTCTTCTATTTTCTCAGTTATTCTCCAGATTTTTCTTTGTATATTTTGTTAAACTACAATTGTTAAATTATGACTAAAGTAAGTGATATTTTGTAATTGTGGCTGTTATTTAATTTATATTTGTGTTTTCTTTCCCAGGACCAATTATTGTTTTTCCTTTGTGTAGATTTTCTTCATAATGTGAATAGATTTTTTTGAGTGGATTAGAAATAATGTTAGATAATAATTTAATTTATTATTAAGTATACACTTATATAATATGCAACATTATGTGATATGTATATAATCGATATTTTAAATTCTGGGGGTTCAGCAAGATGACTAGACATTTAAAAAATCATTGAAACTGCACTTGAAGGACAAAACAATTTTGTTTGAAAATGTTTCTTTTTACCACTGAAGTAACGGTTTCTTCAAATCTAATGTAACCACATACTATAGTCATCAAACTGCTGCCATTTTTGCTAATGGGAAAATAAAAATACATTCGTTACAGTTGTATTATAGTAGCAACATTTATTAAAAGAAAACCCTCTGGATGCAATATGATTAGCATGAGATTGATGAATCTGAATGAATAGATTGCTTAATATGCTGTGAATTTGGCCAGTGTTCAGCATCAAACTAGAAATTGGAGTTGATTTTTTATTATTGGGAGGTCTTTCATAGCACATCTTGAAATCAATCCAAGACGTATGTGTTGCCTTCCAAAGATTTTTGAGGTTTTTTTTTAAGCCCCCAAATTGCAAACCTCAAAAGACAAGTATTAAACAAGATTTTCAAGAAGATGGCCAGAAATACACATGTAACAGGGTTATTCACTTCAGGAATCATCCTATGATAGTAATAACTGAGTCAGTCTGCTGTGCATCATCGAAACTAATTATATGTCAGATTTGTAGTTCCCATTTTTTAGCATTATTTATGATTCTATAAGAGAATTTCAAATATTCTGAGGGTGGATGGAATCTCATTTCATTAGTCCATTCTTTTGAATTTTGGATGTTCCAAAAATGCAATATCTAATAAAGATGCAGTTATTGGAGGTTACAATTATATGATTGATCTTAAAGTTATATAGTTAATCTGATCATTGTTGTTCGTTGTTTCTGCTGAAAAAAAAAAGAAAGAAATCTAAACATGCGGGTGCGCACATGCGCTTACACATGCATATGCGCGTACACCTGCCTGCCATCCTTTTTGCCTGCGGGAAAAAATCAACATGATCCAACTGGTTGTAAGCCGATGTCTGCTATGATGTCATCTCAGTTTCTAACTCACTCTATTTCTGCATGTGTAAAATTAGAACTTGGACAAATTGAATTATATATATATAAGGGTAGTAAGGGTATGGCTAGCTGATGAGAGCTAAATAGCTTGAAATAGATCTATACTAGTCTCCATTTATTTATTTATCAGCACAAATACAACACAAAATGTAACAAAGGCAACAGTAAAATATTGGGCTTTCTGTCTGGATCGTCTCTTGTGACGAGCCGATGGACAGAGAATGGAAGCAATTAGCTTCCTCCCATAATTGGGGCATACCAGGGGTTGTGACACTATATATATATATATATATATATATATATATATATATATATATATATATATATATATATATATATATATATATATATATGTGTGTGTGTGTGTGTGTGTGTGTGTGTGTGTGTGTGTGTGTGTGTGTGTGTGTGTGTGTGTGTGTGTGTGTGTGTGTGTGTGTGTGTGTGTATGTGTATGTGTATGTATATGTATATGTATGTATATATATATGTGTGTGTGTGTGTGTGTGTGTGTTTTATTATTATTATTATTTATTTATTTGTGCTGATATTTAGCTCTCATCAGCTAGCCATAGCTGATAAAAAAATCTAATCGATACCTTTCACCCTGGCTTCGTTGATAACGGATAAGAGCCTGTGGCCTAATGGCTAAGATGTCTACCTAGTATGTAATATAGCCCAGGTTCAAATCCCAGTAAGGGTATGGCTAGCTGATGAGAGCTAAATAGCTTGAAATAGATCTATACTAGTCTCCCTTTATTTATTTATCAGCACAAATAAAAAACACAAATATAACAAAGGCAACAGTAAAAATATTGGGTTTCTGTCGTGATGGACTCTTGTGACGAGCTGATTGACAGATGATGGAAGCAGTTAGCTTCCTCCCATAATTGGGGCTTACCAGGTCTTGTAAAAAAAATCTTGTATGTGTGTGTGTGTGTGTGTGTGTGTGTCTATATATATATATATATATATATATATATATATATATATATATATATATATATATATATATATATATATATATATATATATATATATATATATATATATATATATATATATATATATATATATATATATATATATATATATGACAAAAGCAGGCAGTATTAAAATTGAAAGAAGTAGGAATATTTTTTTAAATCAGTTTGTATCAGGGTAGATAGATTCCGTTCTGTCTGAAGCACAGTCCTGACAGCCAACAATGAACAAAAACAATAATGGAAGGGAATAATCTTTCTTTGTGTCATAATTACTACAGAGTCCTAAAGGTGGTCTTTAGCTGCTTCTGTTACTCCAGCCCACACTATATACTGTCAGAGCTCTGAGAAGAGTTCATGGTGCCCTTCCCTAATCTAAAACCCTCAAAAAGCATAATTCTTGGATTTATTTGCAATCCAAAAATATTTTGAAATTTTGGAAATTGGGGAAGATGCTCTATGGGAGTTATTTGTATCAAAGATTTTGGTCATCTGTTCCTCCCAGGGAGTTATCAAATGCTAACTGAATCACCAGCCATAATTGACAGTATCTTTGAAAGCAGTGTTTATTCAAACTTGGCAACTTTAAGATGTGTGGACTTCAACTTCAGAATTCCCCAGCCAGCATGGGAGCTGTAGTCTTCACATTTTAAAGTAGCCAAGTTTGAAAAACCACAGTTTTAAACTGATTCTTATTCGGAACAATCTTTAAAAAATTTAGAAGTGTTGGACCATAATATGGGACAATCTTAAATGCTTGGGTGAATAGCCATGCAAGCCACTAGCGGGTTTTAACACTTCAGTTTTTTAAACAGAAATATTGTTTGCTCTTGTCTGTAATTTGTTCCAGTTAGCCTATATTCTTCATAGTAGATTAAAAACTGTTCTTTTTCTTCTTACTACTTGCACCATTTTCTTGCACCCACTCTAATGGGTCACCTGTGTTACTGACATTTTTTTGGCCCATAGAAATCGGAATGGGACAACTTGCTGCAGCCAACTCACCATGGCTAATTCACCACTGACAACTCAGCACAGCCAATTCGCTACAACCAACTCACTGTGGGACAACTCATTGTGGGACAATTCAATTTAATTATTTAAAATAATTTTTAAAATATATTAATTCTTGTCATTCACATTTCATTTTGTCCCTACTTTGGCATTTTTAAATAATGATTATAGTCACTATTTCTTTGATATTAGTGTAACTAGTTGGCCATTGCGGGTTCTCCCACAGCAAGTTGGCCGTGCGAGTTGTCATAGATCTTATAGAATTGAGGGGAGAGCTGATCTGGAGTTGACTTCTCACATTTGCTACTTGTGAGGAATAGACTCACCCCAAGGACAAACCATAACTTTAACGTTTCATGTAGTTTGGCCCTGTATCTCTAGATTTGAAACATCAGAGGAAACAGCAATGTTCGGCAATTAGATTTACATATTATGGATTACTTCTGACTGTCCTTATCAAACTGAAATGATAGCTAATACCATTATTTGTTACTGATAGCATTTCACAGGGCCAAGAATTCGAACTTCTAGAAACAATTGTAATGAATTTCATCTATTAACATTTAAACTGCTGAGTAATAGCAAGTTCTTGCTTACATGGCACATATTTCTAAAATTTCAAAATCTATATTTAACATTTATCAATATTATTAATAATGTAAAAAATATAGAATCACAAAATACATTCTAACTGTCCAGCCGTGCTATCCCTATAGGGGAGGGGAGAATTTAAAAATAAATTGTGTCAGTGCAATGGAATTCCTGCCACTTTTGACGTTAATGTGTCATTGACATTCATATAAATATGCAAGGCTTCAGTTATACTCCATGACTGTCATCCTGATTATTTTTTTATAGTTCCCCATTCTCCAGGATGTTTGATGTCCTTATTGCAAAGAAATACACAATCAAAATATACAATGGTAATATTCAGGCTGGATTTTGGGCTTAAAGCATGGTCGGAGCTTTAAGCACAAAACCCAGCCTGAAGATGGCGAGTGAGACCTCACTGAAATGTTGCCAAGATAGTCTCAATCTTACATGGGAAAAGACCCGAATCCGGTATATATTAAGAATCTGTGAGTGTGAAAAGTAATTTTGATGCCTTATTTGTTTCATGCTATAAGTAGGCATGGCATCTGGCCACCAAAATTTGCCCTTTAATTAAGGTAGGTTTAATTGATAGGAAAACGGCATTTACTCACTTTGTTAGAGACTCTACTTGACTGTATTAATGTATCAGTTAATTGAGATGGTTAACATAAATGATGCCATCAACAAATAGCATGAAAGTGAACAGAGCAGTTTCAAATGTACAGCAAGAAAATGATAAATGACTAAAGAAGTCATTTTTTTCAGGCATTATTGTTTCATTTAGAACTTCTGTATACTGCTGTTTGACTTGGTCTTTGTATGTAAACAAATACTGCTTTTAAAATAAACTGAATAATATATTTGCATAAAGTGCTAAATATATTACATTGATTTTACAGAAGTATATAAACAATAGTAACATTAAGTGTTTAGATTGCAAGACATTCTTGAGGGAAAGTATTAAAATTATAGTGTTCGAAGGTAAATTAAAGGTAATAAGCAGGAAACACATTTGGATTGAATTAATCATGATGGTAATCCTGGGAAAACCTAACTACAATTCTTCCCTCATGTTGGATTTCTCTAGTTGTTTTAAACCAGAATTCCTGTCAGCCTTATAGTACAACTAATGTTTACAGATTATGGTCTAACAACTAGAACAGGGGTGTCAGGGGTGTTGATTTCATTGAGGGCCACATCAGGGTTGTGTTTGACCTCGGAGAGCTGGTGTGTGTGTGTAGGGGGGGGTCATGACAGCTGTGGCCGTAGTGGTCATGGTGGGCGTTTGACACTGGCTCAAGATGGGCTGAAAATGGGCCACGTAGAGGCCCCACGTGGCTCCCTATTGACCTGTTTTTGGCCTCCCCAGCTTCCTGCAGCATTCTGCCGGCTGAAAGCAGGCCACAAGGGGGTCTCTGGTGGCCCGTTTTTGGTCAGCAGAGTTCTTCAGGAGGCCAAAAATGGGTCGCATGGAGCCTCCAGGTGGCCCATTTTCGGCCAGCAGATGGCTGCTGGAGGCCCATTTTTGTTGGCAGAGGCACCGTGGGCTGGTCCTTTGATATTTCCAGCCCAGCCCCATGGGCCAGATTTAAGCACCCCGCGGGCCGGATCCGGCCCCCGGCCTTGAGTTTGACTTCCCTGAACTTGAAAGAACCTGGCTGAGAAATTTAATCTCTTAGTATTCCTGATGTCAAAGAAAGTTTAAACTTGTCAAGAAAGGCCATCAAACCGAAGACTCCAACTATGGTATGACTGCATAGACAAAAAAATGTTATTCACTTTCAGTGAAAATGTAGGAATTGTTCCTTTGCTGTATATATAATAGTTTTATTTTCTTCCACAGGAATATCATAAGGATAGTAGTAATGTCTGAATTTCAATCCAAGGTATGCAAAATCTTAAAAGTTCCATTCATCTTAAATTACTTATAGAAAGCAAGCTAGTTTTAATATCAAACATGTGTCCAGGGTGTGTGTGTGCGATTGTTCAAGTGAACAGATGTACAGACAACTGGCCCTCTGCAGGGGAGAGCTTTAAAAAAAAGGCAAAATGGAGGCTGCAATTATGTGATCCATCAGATAACTTGCTGGTTTTTACATGGGTTGCCTATGATGCCTGTGACAGTAAAGATGATAAAAAATAATGACTGCATTTGAAAAGACATGTATTTGTCTTTTCCAACAGGCAGCAAAGAGGGCTGCATCAATGCACAAATAGCATCCCAAAAGAGAGACCTTGCTCTAAAGAAATGCATGCAGAAACATAAGCATAGCACAATACTATAGATGTATTTGGCTTGATGTTACTCAATGATTCTAACTATCACTTCTTAAGATTTTAGGTTTTGATCTCATTTTATTTTATATGCAAGGGCTTCAAACCAATAACTTGAAATGGGAAGAGTGGAGCTGAAATTCAAGTCAGTTTTATGGAAATTTATGTGTTAGTTCCCATGTATAAAATACTTTACACCTATTGTTTTATTTATTTTCAAAGACAAAGCCCTTCCAGATTCCAATCTCTCAGGGTCTACTATCTGTAGCTAGATACACACAGTGGCTCAAGGCAAACTACTCAAGAGAAGTAGAATTAGAAGTAGAATTAGGGAAAAATCTAGTTGGCAGCAAATAGTTCAGATTGGATTTAGTCTACCCATCTGTCTCTGTAGACACAGATACTTAACAACCAAAGCTAATGCAGATTGTAGGGTACTACCCAGTGGTGGGTTCCAGGAGGTACGCCCTGGTACGCGCGTACCGGTGCCTGCCAGAAGCAGCAGCCACCATACTGAAACGGTGCTTTGGAAGCCCTCGTTCCTTACCTGTATTTGAAGGAAATGGGCCATTTGTCCCTGTGCACGCAGCATACGGCGCCTGCACGACGCTCCGCCGAGCGGCTGGAGTGTCGCAGGCAGTGGGTGCGCATGCGTGCACAGAACACATGCTTGTGGTAGACACCCAGCCCCATTGCAGCATACCAGTTTTAATGGGAGCCGAAACCCAACACTTGTATTACCGTACGTTTTGCAACATCTTACCTCAAAATCTGTTTTCCTCCTGGTGCATGGAACGGACCCCATTATTTAAAGGTTGAAAGTTATGTTATGCTGCAGTGGGTCTACAGGAGATTTCTGCTGTTTTCAGAATAACAAAAATAGCATTGTGGAATCATGCCTCAGGTTTTGACCTTTTGTATGTGTGTATGACACACTTGCAGAAAGGTCAGGGCTCACTTCAGAGAGCTGTGGCACTTCTTCTATTACTCTGCCTTCCCCTTGCCCATTCCACAGGTATTAGTTGGATTTGTGGATTGTTAATTACGGTTAAAAATGATCTTCAAATAGCATATAGATGCTGTTTTCCTAGTCTACTACTTCTATAGCATACACCAAAAATTATAAGGCTTACTTTACTTAGTCTCTTCTAACCTTGTACATCTGTCTCCTCCACTCCCCCTTTTTCCCCTTAGGTCATTCCTTCTCTTCTTATCTAAGACTTAAGACAAATGTATTTGTAAAATGGAACTTAACTTTGGTACAAGAAATATCACACTGCCAATGGTACAGGAAATGGTACAGGAAATACCACTCTGTCTCATTCTTCAAAAATCACCATATTTAGCTAGCTGTAATAATTATTTGCATCCTCATCTATATTTCTGTTTGAAAAGCTGATATTTCTAAGAATGTAAACTTTCTTCTTTTTAAGAAATTACTGCCCTGAGGATTTTTTTTCTTTTTGTATTACACCAATAATATAGTCATAGAAGGATTTAAACAAGCTAATTATTTATATATCTCTGTAAAGGTCAGCCATGTTTGTGAATATTTTCACACAATCAGAACTGGATCAGAAGCAAAGTGTGCCCGTGGTTTTCAGGCAGAAAGGAAATGAAAGCTTTAACTGCTTTAAATTTAGCACTGTTTTTGAAATTTCATCATTAATGTGATATTAATGTTGCAGTTCCCCACTTAAAATCTATTCGTAGGAATAGTATACTGTATCTTCCACCATAGCAGAGGTGGGTTCCTACCAGTTTGCACCAGTTCGGTAGAACCGGTTCGTCAAATCTACCAATCTGGTTAGAAGAGGTTCCACCAGAAAGCAGGCCACGCCTACAGAAGAGGTTCCAAAAATTTTTGAAACCCACCACTGACACACACACACACACACACGCACACACACACACACACACACAGAAAGAGAAAGAAAGGAAGAAAGAAAAAAGGAAAAAGTGAGAGAGAGATGAAAGAAAAAAAGGAAAAAGGGACAGAGAGACAAAAGGAAGGAGAGAGAGAGAGAGAGAGAGAGAGAGAGAGAGAGAGAGAGAGAGATGGCAAGCCACTCCCACCAGGTCACATGGCCGGCAAGCCACTCACACAAAGGAGGCCACACCCACAGAGTAGGTTCAAAAAATTTTTGAAACCCACCACTGCCCCATAGGTAGCATTTATAACACCCAAGAACATCAGCCCTTTAAGGTAGCCCAGACCAGGAAACCAAAACCAGGAATATTAATGGTATCTTGTATTGTAAGGTTCCAGTAATGCACTGGTGTCAAACCCGTGGTGTCACGCTGTCATCATGTGACATAGCGTGACTTTTTTTTCCCTTTACAGAGCTGGGATCTGTGTGGCTTGTGCATGACGCATCTGGCCCATGGGCCACCAGTTTGACACCCCTGCAGGTATGAAAACACATCTCCCCTCCGCTGCCTTTACATTCCACAGAACTAGGATGGGTCAATGATGAGATATTTTTTTCCATCCCCATTCCTACTTTGGACTCTTCTTCCTACCTCGCAACCTAATTACAGTATTAATTACAGAGAGAGTAATAGAACCTTTAAATAACTTAGCAATAGGTTGATTGTCTTCTAAAGTATTTTCTTCCAATATATTCAGAGGTCTTCTAATATATTCAGAAAGATGAAAACATATTTACATACCATCTTCATTATCATAACAGTTGCTATTAGACGCTGTCTCTTGTGTCTCATTCTAGTAGTCTAAAAAAGCAATCTTTGAAGACACTGATGTTAAGGTCAAAGTTAGAACAACTACACCTCTGGAAATAAGAGCTGTCAGGCTGTCAGCTAATATTAGGAATAGCCGATATATCTGATATAGCCAATTAATGTAGGCAAGTTTAGTTCTTGAGCACCTATTTAGAAGTGATGTTTGTTATTTTGCTTGCTACACTGACATTTATGGGTGAGGATAAGTAATATTCACAATACATACACATAGTATGCAATCAGATGGGAAATAAGTGAAATTTCATGTAAAGATTCTGCGAATAGTAAATAAGACAAGATAGATACATTTAAAATCTCAGAAAAAAAGTTTGGTGGTTAATATCCTGAAGCAAATCTGGTTATTCATTATATTTTTATCCTTTCTATCTTCTAAGAGCTTAAGTCAACATACGAAAGCCTCTCTCAATTATATTTTAACCTCTCATAAATTTTATGAGATAGATTGGATGGAGACTGACTCAAAGTCAGCACTAATGACTGATAGGGAATGCCAGCCTCAAATACCAGCCTGCTGCCATTCCAAGTTCAGAAATATAATTGCTGTATTATCATGGGAAAACATAACCCAGGAGCAGGCAACATTTTTTAACTTCAGCTACTGAAGTTTATTAAACATGGTCATGGTTTGTTGCACAGTCATCCAGATGTTTAGACTGCATTTAGCATTTTTATCCACCTATCAAGTCCTTCCCAAAGACCTGGCATGGGCATATATTGATGTTTGATGGTATTAAAGTTATTGTCTCAGTATATAAACTGTTGCAACTAAAGCTGCCTTTTCTAATTGACTGATGGTGATTTTGTCAATGCCAATGTTGTTCAATTGGTGCTCCAGTCAAATGTAAATGTACCCAAAGTGTCTGTTGTTATTGCTACTACCTTTACTTTCTTTTGCCTTAGTTCTATTTTGTTTGCAGGTCTTTGTGTTTTGTAATCTTCTCCAGTTCTTTCTCTTCTATTCTACTGATTCCAGCTACTGGCACCTCCAGATTTTTTAATCTTTCTCATTGATAATTATTAAGTCTGGTTTGATATGTGGCAGATGCTTGTCTGTTTGGATTTTAAAGTCCCAGAATATTCTGACTTTTTTCCTTTTTTTATTATTTCAGGGATGTCAAACTCAATTTTATTGAGAGCTGTATCAGTGTTGTGTTTGACCTTGGGGGCTGGGTAGGTGTGGCCGGGGTGGGCATGGACAGCTCGATGTCACTTGTGTCGGAATGCCTGTGGCGGTATGGGTGGGGCTGGAGAAATTATTCTTCAGATAGTCTTCCAATGTTGCCCCCCCATCCTTTCTAAGAGCAATAGAGGGCATCTTATTATAGTACTAATTTATAATATCAGTTAAGTAAGCCTAACAATTTTTAGCTTCCTTTAGACTAGTTGGGAAGGTAGGGGTGTGATTAAGGCTCCAGTCTAGAAACCAGGAGACTGGGAGTTCTAGGTCCACCTTAGGCATGAAAATCAGCTGGGTGACTTTTTCTCAGTCCAACTCACTTCACAGGGTGATTCTTTGTGGGAAAAATCGGAGGAGGAAAGTGTGTTAGATAATATTTGTCACCTTCAGTTATTTATAAAAAATAATAACAGTGGGGTTAAAAAAGCTAAAAAATGAAAAATGGGTGCCTTAAGGACAAGCATCTATTATAATTTAAAATTTAAAAATAGTTTAAAGCACATCACTGAAAATCAACCATTTTGTACAGGAGTATAAGCAATGGGATCTGAGGTTGCTCTCAGAGCTGTAAAGTGGAAGCTGTTGTGAGCTAAATATAGCCTTTGGAGTATCTAACTCTAGAGTGCACTAATGGAGCTCTTCAAGTGATCAAAAGCTATGCAATAGCTGGACCTCTTTTCACATAACTACTTTATTTACAGTGATGAAAATGTGGATAATTTAGCTTGGTCATTCTTGGTGTTCCTATCAGGAACTTTAAGCATACCTTATATTGCAGCTTATGTTCTTTCTTCCACACGCAGCTCTAATTACCAAGGAGAAAAAAGTATACCTCCAAGGTAAGAGTAGATGGATTGCAGGCATGAAGGGATAATTATCAAAGATAGGGATCTGGGATTGAAAATAGCTTTCATTATCTTCAATCTTCACTAATTGTCCTTAGCAAGAAAATGTTAATTCTTATTCAATACGAGGACATTCTGTACACCAGTAGTTAAGGGAAAATCCACATTCTAAGCTTTCTAGCAAGGATTTTTTAATTGCATAGAGAATGATATAGCATTACATACTAATCCTAATATTAGTAGTTGTAGAAAAGATTTTTTTATATAGTGAGGAAAATAACTTTTGGAATCAGCAGCAAGTTAATTCAATAATTCTTATAACAGCCTTCCTGAGGTGGCACAATATTATGCTTCCTCTGTATTGATAATGAAGAGGATTGAGACAATATGGTCTTGCCTTAAATCATCTAAGGAGTTCACGGCTGAAGTGAGATTTAAAACATCCTATTCTCCTTCAGCACACTATACCAGCTCTGAAGTAAATGCAGTTTATGTTTCTTTCATAAAACCATGGGATAATAATGGAGATTTTATCATTCTGACATGGTATAATAACCTCACTGTGAAAAATACAAGTTACTAACAAATGGATCGTTTGTTAATTGAATAGAGGAGCTACATGATTCAGGTTAAAAGACAATATATTTTGTTCTAAAATTCCAGAAGATGAAATCAATTTATAGATAGATTTATTTTGGAATGATTTGAAGGTATTTTTGAAATTAGATGGATTTTTGGGTTTTTGCGGGGGAGTTTTAAATAATTTTTTAACTTCCCTCTATGGACAAAACTTCAGAATAAGAATTCAGATGTTATCTTCATATATTCAATTTGATGTTAGCTACCCTTCCCCTATATGACATCAGTTTAAAGATAACCTCCATGCAACAGGTGTATTAGCATAAATGTTTCTATATGAACTCTATATGCTTTTATTAGATTTCTAGTTTATCTTGGAGTAACTATATATTGATTTAGCTTGACTACTGCAGAGAATTGCACTGTAAGCATGAACACTATATTTCCACTTACTAAGTTTGGAAGAAATACAAGCAAAATACTTCAAAAATTATTCCATGAAACCCTTGAAGCTGCAAGCTCTAAAAAGTCTACTAACCCTGCTATTTCCATCCCATTTTTCAGAAAAACTGAATAAGTACAGGGGATTTCATGATTCTGCATTGTAATTTTTGGCCAACATTGGTAATAAATTGAAATTTAACCAGTTGAAATTGAATCTTTTGAATGTTGAATCTCAAATTTAGAATATCTTTTGCCATCTTGAACCAGATATTGATGGTTTATATGACTGTATTGATTACTTACAAACAATAGTAGTATCTAAAGTAACTTTACGTTTCAGTAATTAAAAGCCAATGGAATTTTAAAGCAGGCAACCATTTTCTTTGAAATTCTTGGAATTAACTTTAACACTGGTTGTGGAAACTTGCAAGGAAAAAAAATCATTAATTGTGGATAAAGGTATTATGATTTCTTTGTACAGAATTGTAATACATCCTGAAGCTTGATGCAGAACCTCATTAGTGGTGTGTCAATCACTTTCAGTCATGAAAAGGGAAGGTTGATGTGACTGCCTCTGGCATAGGACAATAGGTCAGCTTGAGCCAACAGCTTCGGCTAACAGAAGTACCAACAGTACAGAGAGCTGCCTGACAGCTGGCTCTAATAATTCTAACTTAGGTGTGCAGATGAGATCTTTTTTGGGGAGAAAGCTAGCTAGACAAGGGCCACTGGCAATTGATTGCATTATCAGCTGAGATGTTTGCCATTTTTTTATACCCTACATGATGTAACGTTAATTAAGGAAAAGGAAACACCCTTTTGGGTTTAAAGGGTAAGCATATTATCTCTGATGTTTTTTGGAAGAATTTGGCGGGGGGGGGGGGGAGTTGGCTGGTTAGGTTTTAATTTACAGTAATTTCCTTTATTCCTGAGTAGAAAATAAAAAAATAACAGTTCTATTTTGTGATTTTTTTAAAAAATAGGAGTTGATTGATATGTTATTATTTTCTTCCTTAGAGACGTTGCAAAGGATCAGAGCCAGTGGTGGAATTCAGCTGGTTCGAGCTGGTTTGAGCGAACCAGTTGTTAAATTGCTGGCTGCCCCTGCCCTACTTGCCCCGCCCCTTCCAGGACCCCATAACCCATATATAGAAAGATTTCTGCAAATGCTTCCAAACTATAACAAATTGCGGCATTATTGATAAAGGAAAGTAGCTATATTAATGTACACGGACATCTAAAATACAAATGTTTTCAGTTGCAGAATTGTTTCTATATGCATGTACAGGTGCAGTTGACCAGTGAAATTTGCCTTTGAAGCAGCTGTGGTTAATCTTCCAGATGATGCACCTGCTTAAACCTTGGAGGCACCCTTCATGTGTACCAGGTACTTTGCAAACGTCCCCTTTCAAATTCCACCTTTCCATTAAAAATTGAGGATTCCCAAATCCTCTATTAGTTAATTAAGTAGGCAACCATCCAAAATAGAATAATTACTTTGAAAAAGGGTTTTAAGCATATATTGAAGCAAGATATATTTTTATTTAAACCGTACGTTGATAAGAATATATATATACATAATATTCTAGTGAAACCAATCTGTACATACAAATAAATTACTTCCAGGTTGCTATAAACTTTGTCTGAGGTCATTAGGCAGATAATTTGTTACTTACTAAACTAGTTTGTCAAGTTATGAGACATTAATTTAATAAGTCTGATGAAGGAAATAATTCATAGCATGACTTGGCCTGAAAACATTTATAATACTCAATTATACAATTTTACATGCAGTGACAGATTTTTGGGGCATGCAGTATGGAAACAATGGGACTTAATTAATTACCTTCAAGGTTCTGGACATCTGCTATAGTTTCTTTGAATGTGTTAGGCTGAAAAATTCAGTATAACTAAAATTAGAATCTACCCCCTTAAAATGTTATTGTTAATCTAAATTGGGTTTTTTTTTTGATATTCTATTTAATTTTTTAAAAACTTTTGTAATATGTGTTTTTTTTTAATGTTGTACGCCGCCCTGAGTTCTTGGGAGAAGGGCGGCATATAAATCCAATAAACCTAAACCTAAACCCTAAGAAAGAACAGAATCAAAATGCGACTAAGAATATAATGTATCCTGTTTTTCTCATCTCTTGGAAACTAACTACCAGTAACTAACTAACTAACTAAACAAACAAACACAAACAAACAAACAAAACAAATAAACAAACCGTGACAGTAGAAAATGTCTAGAAATGTTTGATGTAATGGGTTGGTATGTTTTGAAACAGTTAATACATATTTCATTCACAGTCACTCAGAGTGAGAGAGTGGCTACATAAATCTAGTAAGTAAGTAACAAACAAACATTTGGATAATTGGTACATATGTAGATTCCATTGTATAGGTACATATTTTCTTTCCTTTCAACAAGTTAAGTAAGATGAACACAAATGTTTTCTGTAAAATGGTGAGATTTGGAAGCAAATGGATGGCTTTTAAATAGAATTGTAACAGATAGAAAGGATGAAAATTTGTAAGTACATATATGGGATCCAATCATGAAAAAGTACTAAGTTATTGATAAAGAGTACCATTTAGAAATTTAAGAAAACTCCAGAAGTTCAAGCAAGCTTTCCAAAGTACCTACCTGCCCATTGTGTTTTTTGATAATCTCCTACTAAGAATAAGGTAGGTCCTTGATTTATCACCATTTGTTTAATGATGGTTCAAAATTAGAACAGCTTCAAAAAAAAATGCTTTGAAAATTGTGTTCTCACTTAACAATTGTTGCTTCAATCCTGCAGTCATATGTTCACAATTCTGGCCCTTGGCAACAGGCTCACATTTTCAATTGGTTGCAGCCATCATATAATTGCAACCTTTTTTTTACTGGTTTATGTCAAAATGGGAATGCTGAATTAGCTTAATAACTATACAATGTGCTTAACGATTGCAATGATTCACTTTACAACTAACCCCCAAATGGTTATAAAATTAAGTCAATAATTGTGGTGACTCAACTTATGACTACAATGACTTATGAGAGAAATTCCAGTCCCAATTGTGATTATGTTGCCCTTGGAGACTGCAAATTTTATCAGTGCATTTATGAGACCAAGTAATATAAGCCCAGTGAATTTTTATATTTTACTGATATATTCAAAACATTCTTTCTGATATAAATTGATTTTTTTTTCTTTTTGGAAGCCTCCTGCCAAAAGAAATCTCAGCGTAACAGAATTAATTGAAAGACCTCAGTAGAGGTAAAACCAACACTGGAATATCATTTTTCTACTAGTTAAAAAGGCACGACACCAGCTTCTTTGCATGAATAGATGGAATTGTTACCAGCTATTTCAGTCATAACATGTTTACCGGGATCAGGTGGTTAAAAAGAAATACATATTAATATTTAATTGTGATGATGTATATATAGTTTTTGTGCCATCATTTTGGCACAAAAATGGTGCCAACTTCCAATACCCCATTTTCTTTATGATGATGTGTTCCTAACCTGTTCTTCCAACTGTATCCATCCATCTTACTGCTGAACATGTTGTCCTCTTCTGGAGAAATTTGCAGGATTACCCAGGATTGGGTATTATGATGTCCAATTGGCCTTGAGACAGAGTTAAAACTGAAGCCACGCCTCTGTGCTCCTTGCTTCTGGTTCTACTTTCACCTCTGTCTGGCCGAAAAAGGATGAGTTGCTTTTGGTTCCAGTGATTCCCAAACACAATCCAGTGCCATCCTGTAAATTCCTTCTCCCTGCCTTCCCCCTTTTGCCTCCATCTTCTTCCTGGAAGCCTGCCCTTGGTGCGGCTCGCTCCTGGCCGCCGGTAAGGGTTTTACAAGTTGTTTGTTGGGGCTATTAGAAGTGGGATGACATTTCAGCCGCCATTTTACGCCTCGTGTTCCGGTGGGCCACATGGGCTGAGACAGAGGCTGCTATGGAGTCTCAATCTCATCCCTGCCATCCTGGGGGGGGGGGGCTTCCCTTCTACAGCAGCAGCTGCTGCAAGGCCCTGTGGACATGGAGCGAGGCCAGGAGACCCGGAGCGGTGCGGGACAGCGAGGATCACACAGCACACCACGTGGTGCTGCTGGCAGCCACGCGGCTTGAAAAGGGGCCGGAAAGGTTACCAGCAGCTGAAATCATCACCCAGAGGCTGTGAGTGACTGGGGGAAAGCTGTTGTTTGCTACTGGTCAGGTGGGTTGAGCCTGGAGGAGCCCAGACCTGGTACCATGGCAGATGGAGAGGAGAGGCCTGATTCCCCACCATTGTCTTCTGGGGAGGGACCTTCCAGTGGGGCCTGAGAAAGGCCCACAGCCTCTGCAAGGCTGCGAAAGACCATGGCTGCTGGGAAGCCTTCAAAGGCCTTACAGAGGGATAAAGAAAGGAGGTACAGGGCCCTGGAAAAGCAGGTGTCCAGGGCTGAACAGAGGGGTAGGCCTAGTTCTCCCCTGAGGTCCAGATCACCTATCAGATTGAGCTCTAGCTCCCCTTCCAGGGGGATTCCCCATCATATGTCAAAGAATACGCAGGGGATATTTCTCCTTCCCCCCTCTCCATGATAGAATAGGGCCCCTATCTGAGGGATCCTTTTCAATGCAGGGGGGGCAGGGAGGGTAGCCCCATTAGGCCATCCTTGGCTCCACAGCCCGATGACTGTGAACAGGTTGGGGAGGAGGAGGATTCCTTCATTAGGGACATGGAACAGCTTTATGAGCCGAGGTGGCGCAGTGGTTAAATGCAGCACTGCAGGCTACTGCTAGATCAGCAGTTCAGCGGTTCAAATCTCACCGGCTCAGGGTTGACTCAGCCTTCCATCCTTCCGAGGTGGGTAAAATGAGGACCCAGATTGTTGGGGGCAATATGCTGACTCTCTGTAAACCGCTTAGAGAGGGCTGAAAGCCCTATGAAGCGGTATATAAGTCTACTGCTATTGTTACTGCTATTCCTGCAAGCATTCAGAGTTATATTTCCTCTGCAATCTCACATTGTTACTGGTTTAAAGAAAGGGACTGCAAGCCCTGCAGCTGGGGCAAAGGTCACTGGGTGGGGGGAAGCACTCCTCAGGCTAGGCCTAGACCCTCCCCCGCAGAAGTGCACCGGCCAATTTCACCTTCTCTGGCTAGCGAAGGTTCCATGGCTGGGGATCAGGTCCAGAGAGAAGTAGGTATGTCCAATGATGAGGATCCCTCAAAGCCTGAAACACCAGCATTCTCAGGATTGTTTTCCCTGGATTTGTTCAAATCTCTGCTATGCCAGATGAGGGCCACAGTGCAGCTGGGTGAGATGGAGAGCACCAAGGAAGGTGCCAAGGAAGGTGGCCTGGAGAAGAAACCAGAGGGCCGGGTTTACTCAGAACCTCCTCCAGCGAAGGAGGAAATCCCTGTCCCTAAGCTATTCTTAGAAGTTGTTAAGAAACAGTGAGAAAAGCCAGGGACTTTTCCTAACCCTAGTAGTAGTGATGGGAGATTCTTTAACATATAGCCTAGTTTTTCTGAGACTTTGCAGGTCCCACAGTTGACCCTCCAGTGGTGGCCTTAGCTTGTACATCTACGGTGGTATCCGGCGATGTGGCTGATTACTTGAAAACCGATGACAAGAAGGTAGAGCTGACTTTTCGCAAAACGTTCCAGTCTTCCACATGGGCAATCAAGGCAGCTGCCTCAGCATCGTTCTTCAGCCACACGGCTATCCTTTGGCTCCAGCAGATGCAGGAACATATTCCGCCGGAGGAGGTGCATACTCATCAGGATCTCAACAAGCTGGTTGCAGTCGCAGAGTTCTCTGCTGATGCCACTCTGCATGCCATGAAGTATGCCTCCTGGGCATTGGCCTCCTCGGTGACCTCCCGGCGTCCCCTGTGGCTGCGGGGATGGCAAGCTGAGAACAAGGCAAAGTGGCATCTGGCCTCATCACCTTATGCTGGGGGCTCCCTTTTCGGTTCCCCGTTGGACCTGATCCTCGTTGAGGACAAGAATAAGAAGGTCATGCCCATGTCCATGAAGAAGTTGGAGCAGAAGTCTGCACCTTATTTTCAGAAGCAGCCCTAGTGTCAGTCAGATCAGGAAGTTCAACAAAGCAGGTATTTTTCAAGATCAGACAGGCAGTCGGATAGACACTACCCGAGGGATAGGCCTAGGTTCCAACCCCAGGGGAAGAGGCCCTTCGGGAGGGAGGTGGCCATCCCTACTGCTGGGACAGATAGGTCAATAGCGACCCCACCCATAGGCAGCAGACCTATCTTGTTTGCCGACTCCTGGGCTGAGCTTACCACAGATGCCTGGGTTCTGAACACCATCACCATCAGATTTGGCCTGCGCCTGGAGTTCCTCTCCATTCCCCTGAACCACTTTCAGATGTTTTCAGTCACCAAGAGTAGGAATAAACGCTCTCTCATGAGACAGGCAATCCAACACCTCTTAGATATTAGGGTGATAGAACTGGTTCCACTGGACCAAGTAGGGTCAGGATTCTATTCTAACCTCTTTGTCGTTCCGGGGGGATGGAGGGTGATACTAGATCTAAAACTTCTAAATTTTCACTTAGTCTATAGGAGATTCAAGATGGCATCCCTTAAATCCATCATGACTTCATGGCCTCCATCAATCTGACGGAGGCTTATCTCCATATCGCTATCTTCCCTTGGCATTATCAGTATAGGGGCCTATCGTTTGGACTGGCGTCCGCACCTCGGCCCTTCACTGAGCTCCTGGCTATGGTGGCAGCTTCCCTCCGAGAGCGCTCCGTCAGGATCTAATGTTATCTCGATGACATCTTGGTCCAGGCGGCGTCATTTGAGCGTGCGAGGGAGGACATTTCATTAGTAGTGTCTACGCTTCAACAGTTAGGGTTTTCAGTGAACTTGGATAAGAGTTCTCTGGTCCCCAACACCAGGATTCTTCACCTAGGGAGTATCATATATTCCAGGTTGGGGAAGGTGTTCCTGTCCCACGACCGTAAAGTTAGTTTGTTAGCTTTAGTTAGACAAGTTAGACGTCAGCATTTTGTTCCTGTATTGGTGCTCTCCAGCTTGCTGGGGAAATTCACTTCTTGCATAGATGTGGTGCCTTGGGCTCATCTACATGCGAGGGGGCTCCAGGGCATCTCCTACCACATCAGAGGTCCAACTCCAGCAATTCTGAGGCAAAGGTTCCAGTGATGCCACAGGTGCAGCTGTCACTGAGGTCGTGGCTCTGCCCGGGGCTACACAAGGGCTGCGAGTTCAGGGAGCCAGAGCGCCTCATTCTGACAACGTACTCCAGCTTGTACGGGTGGGGAGCTCTCTTGGAGTCCCGGATGGCGCAGGGCCGTTGGACCTGGTTGGACCTCCAACACAATATCAACTGCCTGGAGCTGCGAGCGATTCACTTGGCACTGCGGCACTTCAAGGACCATGTTTGAGATTGGAATGTCTTGGTGCTAACCGACAACGTGGCGGCGAAGGCCCACATCAACTGGCAAGGCGGCGCATACTCCAGGGCTCTTTGAACCAAGACGATGGCACTCAGCGGCTGGGTGAACAGGCGTCTTCGATTGTTCAGGGCGGAGCACATCACGGGAGTGAACAATCATCAAGCCGACTGGCTCAGTCAGGCCACGGTCAACCAGTGGAGCCTTCTCCCGGAACTATTCCAGACCATCTGCTCCAGGTTCAGCCGTCCGGAGGTGGACCTGTTTGCCACACCGCAGAACGCTCAGGTGGAACGGTTCTTTTCTCAGTTCCTGACTCCGTGGCCAGAGGGCCTGCTCTACACTTTCTCTCCCCTTCCCCATCTCCCTGGGGTAGTTCAGAATGTGATCTCAGAGAGGGCGGAGCTCATCTTAGTGGTGCCTTACTGGCTGCACCGGGCGTGGTTTGCGGACCTCATGTGCCTGTCAGTGTCACATCCGTGGAGGTTCCCGGTGAGAAATGTAGACCTCAGGCAGGAGGACCTGGTGCATCCTGAACCACAGTGGCTGCAACTAGCCATGAGCAGGAATGCCTGAGGGACACCCAGCTTTCCCAGAGGGCAATCTCCACCATTGAGGACTCACTCAGGGGTTCCACCACCAGGATCTATGATTCCACCTGGCAGGTTTTTGCAGAGTGGTGCCAGGTCTCGGGAGCAAATCCCCACGAGGCTTCAGTACCGCACGTCTTGGAGTTTCTCCAAGATGGGTTGGATAAGGGGCTATCACATGGCACCCTTAGGAGGCAGGTGGCAGCCCTATCCCCAATCATTCAGGGAGAAGGTCTCCTTCCACTTTCCCAGCTTCCGTTAGTTAAGAGGTTCCTGAGGGGTGCGGGCAACCTCCGCCTCCCAGTAGTCCACAGATTTCCAACATGGAGCCTCATTATGGTTCTCCAAGCCACGACAAGTGCACCGTTCGAACCTCTGAGGACAGTTGACCTGAAGTTCCTGACCCTTAAGGTAGTGTTCCTCGTGGTGGTCACCTCAGCCCATCACATCTCCAAACTGGGGCGTTGTCCTCCAGATTGGATCTTTGCACATTCTGCAATAATCGGGTCATCCTGCGACTGGATCCGACTTTTCTCTCCAAGGTAAACTCCCTTTTTCACAAATCGCAGGAGGTAGTCTTGCCGGATTTTTGCCCAGACCCGTCACATTATAGGGAACGTCTTTGGCACAGGCTGGATGTCAGGCATGCCTTGCGCATTTACCTGAGGCGCACGGAGAGCTTCAGGAAATCTGAGGCACTTTTCATTTCCTTTTACTCGTCTTCCTTGGGGAAGAGGATGTCCTCCTCTGCTATAGGGAGGTAGATCAAATTGGCCATTGCACTGGCTTATGAGGTTCAGCACCTACCGGTTCCCCGGGGCATCACTCCACCAGGAGCACGGTTACTTTAGTGACCTGGGCTACACAGGTGCCTATTGCCACTACATGGGCGTCCCCATCTCCCTTTATCAGGCACTACAGGTTAGACGCTTTTGTATCGGCTGATGCAGCATGGGGTGTTACAACAGGTAGTAGCGCATGGGGAGCCCAGGACCAATAGTGCCCCCCCTGAGCGACGTTAACTTGGGTATGTCCCAATCCTGGCTAATCCTGCAAATTCCTCCAGAAAACGACAGTTGGTCTTACCTGTTATTTTGTGAGGTTTGCAGGATTAGCCAGGTTCCCGCCCTAGCATTGGTCCATGGGGTTGGGGAGTTCAGGGGATAGGATGTGTCCCCTTATGACTTGTTTTCAGGTATTTTTCAGTGGATTTGACTCGTTGAAACTGGAAACCAGAAGCAAGGAGCACAGAGGCATGCCTTCAGTTTTTAACTCTGTCTCGAGGCCAATTGGAAATCATAATACCCAATCCTGGCTAATCCTGCAAACATCCCATAATAACAATTCAGGTAAGACCAACTGTCATTCTCTTTCTAGCTGCTTTTGCAAAGTGTGTGTGTGTGCATGCACGAATGCGCGTGTATGTGTAAAAGAAATGAAAGATTCCTTTTTCGCTTTCAAGGCCATCCATCAAAAACAAGCTGAAGTTTGTCCACCAAAGACTGAACTATTCTCCCACCATTGCACTTTCTGCTGTAATAGACTTTTAATGGTACTTAAAATTCTAAGATGCACTATTATTCTGTTGTAGTAGAGTTTCAAATACCAGGGCACCTAAAATTAGTTCTTTTCACTAATTTCCTTACCAGACAGTGTCACTTTTAATTAATTCCTGGAGTTGAATCCACCTTGTCAATTAAGCGCAAACCACATTTTACATAAAGTCGGGCAAAATCATTCTGACATAAAGAAAACAAACATGTGAGATCTTATTTGAATTCCTGTCTGTTTGGTTTTAATTATGTTTTCCACTGAAAATCTCCTTTTTTTGTTCCTGGGCATCTTCAGATCAAAAACTGTTATCTATTGTTATAGATGCAGTATTTTAGGGACCAATTAATAGCCAGAAGTTTTTCTAGAATGCCTTGATTGGACTTTAAATAATTCCTGCTTATTTGTTTTCCCTTTAAAATATCTGCAGTTTTGTTCTGGGATACTAAATCATGAGCTGTAAGTCTCAACTAGGGTGTTATCGAACTTCACTATTAAATAATGTATCCCAATATCTGTAAAATACTATTGAAAGTCAGGAGTTTCTATACACATTTGTGGCATCTTACATAACAATACATGAATCTTCATTTTGCATCTGTTTGGAACTTAATGACAATATATGTTCTTTTAGATATATAAAAAGACTTCTGCTTTAAACAGTTCACTACCACAAATAGAAAGCCTTGACAGCATTTTTTCAATTTAATTATTCCAGATTCTTCATCAACATTTAGAATCATCATACAGCATGTTCTACCACAGTACAAAATGACTGAATTAGATTAATACCAATAGTCAAAATAAGTCTATATAATAAGATTGGGAAACATAGGATAAGAAGACAGTTTAAAAACTGTGAGGTATTATAAATGAATACTAAGTTCAGTTATTGATAAGGGTCTGTAGCAATTGATAGGTAGCCCATGTTCAGCTAAACATGTTTTTTTTTAATTGAAAGGTGCATAAAAATGTATAGCTGTGTCCACAAAGAAAAAAATATTGGAAGTTCAAGCCTGTCACCTCAAATCATTTTTGGACCAACCTATTGAAATGGTACAATCAATAAAATAAATTGTTTTGAAAATAGGCTTCAACTTACTGCTTTCTGCCTCATTCTATATAAAAATACATAAAGCCAGGGTTGGAACATAATCCTTTGAAGAATGTATGAATCTGTTTTTTCTTATTTTTTTGTATTCTATCCAGTGCAACAGAATGTTGGAAATAAATTATGTAATGGGTTGGGATTTTCTACCCATCTGCCTGTCAGCAAGATGCTTTTCTAACACCAACAGAATGGGATCAAATTCTTTGACTATTTTTGCCAGAAGAAGCTGATGAATTACAGTTGGTATTTTTCTCTCCCTTGACCACATTCGCTGGAGGCCATCCGTGCCAGCAGGCCACATTCCTTTGTCCACATACATCTTCCATCAGGAAAGAAAAGGAATCTTGCTACCACTTCCACTAATGGAAATGAATGAGAGAGTCTATAAATTGAACACCTATCAAAATATCTTTCTTTCTTTCTTTCTTTCTTTCTTTCTTTCTTTCTTTCTTTCTTCCTTCCTTCCTTCCTTCCTTCCTTCCTTCCTTCCTTCCTTCCTTTCTTTCTTAATTTCTTAATTTCTTATTTTTAATTCCCAGTGTGAAAATTCAGCTTAGAAATAAAAATTGATCACTAAAATGGAATGCCACCCAGTATAGAAACATTAAAATGGTTGATTGTAACAATGAAATTCTAGAACATGATATCTACCATACAATGGGAATTTGTTGGTCAGTTGAAGTCTTTAAAATTAAGTTGGCTTTAAGTGCCTGAAATGAGTAGATTTGAACTCACTGAATGACCCTTAATGGGTTGAATTTCTCTCCTGACAATAATTATACTATGAAACCGCTCCTGTATAGACAACATTTTCCAGTGTAATTCTTTCCATTGAGAAAACACTTACTGTTCAACTATATTTTATTTTGAGTATGATAAATTAGAAGCTGTCTTCAAAACATTGCTCTATTTTCTTATATACATACATACATACATACATACATACATACATACATACATACATACATACATATCTTTGTTATTCTCCAGTGGTCGCTGAATAGAAAGGAAAATAACGACCAACTTCCAACCTGTTTTGTAACATTATACTTTCATCTTATTTTCCAGCTCACTGATCAGATAAAATACAGCAGGACAGACTTTAAATTTAAAATAAAATGAGATGGTTATATTACTGTAATAAACCGATCTGCTGTAATTTCTAATTCACCTACTAAAATAATTACTAAGCAGTTTAAATTGCTACTTAAATTGCTAACTGTTCCCAAAACCCTTGATTGTTCTGCCTTTCTCTTTCCTTCATCCAAAATATAAATAAAAGTTTACTATTATAATAATAGTTCCTTGAAAATGGAAAAAGGCAAAAAGTATTTTGACATTTTCTAGCTTTACAGAAGTCATGATTCCTCACCTTGCTGAAGCATGATGTAGTTAGCCTACAATGATTTTGCTTAAGGACATCTTATGTGTAAATAAAGATGAATGAAATATATTTATGGCATAGTAATGAGAAACATTAGATTTCCTTTTGCAACTTTGATCACTTTCAGTTCAAATTGTCAACATAACTGCCACTGCGGATGTGAAAGAAGTTGGTTATGGTGACATAAATATATTAGTTTTTCATAACTGAATGTGTGGAGAACTGAAGGGGAGAAGAAAGCTTTTGAATAAAAGGCTTATAAAATAATATTTTTGTGGACCAAGCAATGATAGAAATTCTAATGGTGCACTTTTCTGTAACCCATTTATAGCTTTGTCTTTAAGAGCAAAAATTGTACTTTTAAACATTATACCTTTTTTCCTCAAATATCTTGGATTCAATCAAGAATTGAAATATCTTCATCCAGCCAATAATTCATTATTTCTTCAATTGCTTCTTCTAACTCTCTCTACAGATTAGATCCTGGTCTTGTTTCACCTCAAAATATTGTTTTGAAGTATCTCTAGAATAGAGGAACTATTTGTCGTAAATTGTATTACATGATTTTTATTACCAGAATCTTATGTTCAATCTAAAATGACCTTTTCTTTTATTTACCAGAAGGTTACTTACTTTTATGGAGGAATTAATTTACAGAGAACAATTTTCATTTTGCTGTTCTTTTTACAAATGACTGTTTGGTATAAAGCTTCCTTCCCCCCCACCCCCGGATATAGCTCTTTTAGAATGTTATTTTATACAACTTCTTTCAGAGTGATTTACCTTCTGATCACAAGAAGGTATCAGGGTTCTATATCTAAGGAATTGATATCAGGGAATTAAAGAAAATCAGAATTCAAAAATGTCTTATCAGATATTTATGATATATGGTCTTAAGCGCCTCAGATTTATTCTTAGCTTTGGCCTGCCATTGCATAGTGCTGTTCATAATCAGGTTTACTCCAGCCTGGAATTAAACTTTCTATATAATTTAGTGAAAACAGTTGACCTTGGTTATTTGCTGGACTCTTACTGCTGAGCTGATAGTTACAATTATCTTCACTGTCTGTCCACATTTAACACTATAATGTGGCATGTTATAATATTAGAGCAGAATTAAGTGTTTGAGATCAGGATGTACTCTGAAAGTCTTTTTCTTTTTTAGTCAATGCTGTGCCAGTATTGTTTCTAAATACAGTGGGTACTCTCTGAATAGTCATTAGAAAGTATACCACAATGTCCACTGTGTTTGTAATATAGGCAACAAGCTGTAGCACAGTAGTCAATTGCAAGAGAAGCAGAAGTTCATGCTACAGTTTTCGAATAAGTCCTGGCACTTGGGCAATATAAGTTCAAAAAATTAAAACTGTGTAAGTTATGTGCTACTGATTAGATGCATAATTCAAATTGCCAAGGGGGAAAAACACAGTCTACTAGCAATGTTCTACTTGTAGAAATATTGCAAAGTAGAGCCTATATCTTAAAAACCTCTCCCATCAATAAGAGTTATAATACTACAAAATTGAAACACCCCTAAATTAAAGGTATTCCTCAACTTACAGCCATTCATTTAGTGACCACTCGAAGTTACAATTACACTGAAAAATTTAGCTTATGACTGGTCCTCACATTTATGACCGTCACAACATCCCCACAGATTAATTATTCATTTTAAGAAATTGTATCAGAAATCAATAATGCACAAAAAAGTTTACAAATCACAAACTGTCATTTCTGATATTATTACTCTGGATAAATCTTATTTCCAAGTATACCTTGCTTAGTATCTGAATAGTAGAAATAAATTTGATTTTATTATTGGAGTCATTAACCAACTATTCTTTCCAGAAGTAATAATTGAATAGAATGGAATGATGTCAAGTTAAAAACTCAAAAATAAAAATCTGAGTAATAAGTCATGCTGCTGTTGTAAGCATAGACAACATGTTTAAATAAATTATTTCTGAATTATGAAATTATATGGTCTAGGAGCTGAGTGATCGGACCTGAGTGATGTTTAAATCTGAAAATTTAAATGAATAAATAAATCCCTCAACAGAAGGCTCAGGCTCAGTTTTTGACTCTCAGACTTAGCATCTCCCTGAATCTTGGTAATGCTCTCTCACATATCATTTTGGAAAAATGCTAAATTGTCCTAGTGAAATGTTCATTTTTCTTTCAAAATATAATCAGAACTATAGAGTCAAAAGTTCTTTCTATAATTGTCTTGCATGTGTTTCTTTTGGCATATCATACTGTGCAAAAATACCCAAATAATTAGTATTTCTGAATAGGTTTTCCCAAATAATCAGCCAGCTTTGATGTCTAAAGTGGAACGAGTACTCACAGGTTCCTGTTTTTTTCTGGCCTGGTGGAATAACACTACACCAAAATGGCTCTGCAAAAATGTGGTGGTATAGTATTTGCTCTATTATTAACCTTGAATTATTCTTTATGGTTCCATAGATTGTTGCCTGCTGACTAAAGATACGTGTCTGTAATATTTTAGAGACCAACAGATAGCATCTTGACTAAAAGAGAATAACGGCTTAAATTCCCTAAACAAAACAAAGAAACGAAAAGCAGTGAAATAACGCTTATATCACTTGGTGATATAAAAGCAGTAAAGCATTATAATATGCACTGTTTTTAATAGCAATAGCAATAGCAGTGGACTTATATACCGCTTCATAGGGCTTTCAGCCCTCTCTAAGCGGTTTACAGAGAGTCAGCATATTGCCCCCAACAATCTGGGTCCTCATTTTACCCACCTCGGAAGGATGGAAGGCTGAGTTAACCCTGAGCCGGTGAGATTTGAACCGCTGAACTGCTGATCTAGCAGTAGCCTGCAGTGCTGCATTTAACCACTGCGCCACCTTGGCTCTAATGTTTGATAACAATTCACCATGGATATTTTGAAGGTATTATAACATTGATGATGATGTAACTTTGCATTCCTCATAGGAATAGAGATAGTTTTGAAAAGAACAAAGCACTACAACACAACATTTGCGGATCTGATCTCTTTTTCTTTTCTTTTGTGCCTATGTGTTTTGTTTTGATTTTTTTTCTTTAATGATTTAGTTTATTCATGGTAAAAAAAAGAAACGTTAAACACTTCTGTGATAATTTGTCTATTCCCCCACTTCCATTTTTCTGTGGGCTCCAGGCAGTTCTTCAGAGTGGTGATTAAATGTCAACATTCTATTCCAATTTTTTAAAGTCTCCATTATATCTTCAATCCCACATTAGTTGTATTCCACATCAGTGCTTCCTTCATTTGAGGCACTGAAATTGATTTTCCCCATCTGGGATTGTGAAGCTCAGTATTTATCTTAAACAAACACCTGCAACTTGTATCACAAACCCAGCAGTAGAGATTGTGAAGGCAGATGCTTTGGGACTTCAAGAGTTCTACTGTCAGCAGGAACAGTATGTGCAGTATCCTTTGATCCATATGTTGCCTTCAGGAGTCCAAATATTTGTTGTGTACTGAGCTGTGAGGCACTGCACACCTTTTATGAGGAGTGCCTTAAAGTACAACTGCTAGAGCCAGATTATCCCTCTTCCTGAAAGTTAACAAATGACTCACATGGGACTGTAAGTCAAAGAGACTCATGTATAAAACGTATAGCCTTCTGAAATGGCCTTTGTACTCCAAAAACAAGGTACAAGACCATTGTTTTAGCTGATCTCTCTCTCTTTCTCTCTGTGAATGATTGCAGAGTTCAGGATACTTGTTCTAGATGATGTTATATATCTATATGAATAAAATATCTAGGTTCACAGTTGACTTCCCTTTTTCTTATTAAAAAATGCTTACGTTGCCTTCACTGGTTCTATATTAAATGACTATACATTTTTTTATAGTCTATAGACTATAAAAAACAGATTGTTTCTTTAAAAATAATTTAGAAATCCATTATGACAACGATAGGTTTTTCTTCTCAAATATTGGTATGGATTCCATGCAACTGCAGATATGTATAGTCATCAAACCTTTGAAGATACATACTAGTATTAGAATAACTAGTCAATTGTTGTGTAAATCAACAGAAAGAGTATCTTTATGTTAATTATGGAAGATATCTCCATCTATTATGGCAAAACTCTATTAAATGATTTGGGACAGATGTCTTCCTTCTCACTCCAACCTATTCCTTATCATTGTGGGGAAAATGAAGAAGGAATGCTGTGTACATTACCTTAATTCCCAAAAAGAAAACAGAATGCAAACCTCACAAGCATCATATAGACCAGCCTTTTATAGATCATATCTGCATTGGGGGAAACCTGATGTAGACTACTGTATCATGTCCATATTTGTTTTCTTGACATATAGGCCCTTTGCTTTATTTCTTCTACATCTGTTATATGCTACATTAGCTTTCTAAAATCTTAACAAGCACAGGAGAGACAAGATAGCAAGCTTCCAAATTTGCTACATTTCTATCTTTCTTCAATGCTATGGATACTTGAGTAGTAACAGTTAGATCCAATCCTAAATCAGATTAGTTGTAAATGCTACTTGTTAATTTTTGGAGCTTTACGAATTTGAAACTATATGCTTCCTAATGTCAGGGTTCCAAGTAACAACCCCAATGGAAGAAGACTCTGAGGCTTGAGTTTTCTCAAAGTTCCACTTTATTAGAGATGTCATATTGGCACACACGGGAAAACCTAAATCTGAACGTTTTCAGGTTTTCCCCACCCAAATGAAAGTTCAAGTCCCTGCCTAGCACCCACATCACATGGTCCAATCAGGCACTGTCCCAACTGGATATGCCTCCCAGTACACCACTCCAGGTGCAGGGCAAGATGTTCTTGACTCTCTGAGAAAGGAATGTTATTTAGACTATACATCTCCCATACTCCATATAATCCCCCTCCCATTCTCCCACAGTAGAAAATGTGGCAGGCCTGAAGGCCCAGTGTAAAAGACAGCTTCCAAGTCTGACACCTCGTTTATGAAATAACAGTACCCCCAAATTAGGAACAAATAGCAATAAGCATAATTAAATAAACACATAATTGTAACTTACTGGTATTTCAAATTCTTCACAATAGTTTTTAGGGAAGAAGGGACATTACCTCATACCTTTATATAGGAAGGTCTGATAAAATCCTACTTACACAGTACAAAACCTCTGAGGTAGGTGGATACTACTGATACTGTAATCCTAACAATCTCTCCACACTGTCTTTTATGCCTGTTATTTTCTGAACAGGTAAAATGACTTTCCTATAATCTGTGAAAAAGAAGGGGAAGTATTAAAGATAGAAGCCATAATCATCTGTCTCTTAAGTATACTTTTTGTGCTTTTGTATACATAAGGGACTGAGATGATTATGACTACTATCCTTAATGCTCCCCCCCACCATAAACCTATTATTATTTCAAATAATGCAGAAAAAACATGCAAGCTGATCCAGCCAAATGTTAGTAATACCAGCCTAGTTGACATAAGAATGGCTACAATAAAAGGCTCATTTCAGACCTGCAGTATTGGGTGGCATAATTTTTGGTGCTATTTTTTTTAATTCTAAAATTAATTTTAGGTTGTCATCCTTTTTCCCCATATCCTAATGGATCCACATACTCATTGAAGCTATCCTGGATCACTTTTGAGTTACAAAGTTCTAACCCTTAGCAGTCCTAAGTGGTAGAAGATTTGTAAAAGAATCATATTATTTATTGCCCCTTTGTCATCATTTATCAGTCTCCTAGACTCTGGTTAAAATCATTTCATTGTTTTGGAATACTATGAATAGGCCTGAATTACACATTACTTTTAAATGGCTAAAAAATTTGATATTGGACTTTTCTGTATCTTGGTTATCTGTCCCAATGAGAGATTACATCATTCCAAAATTACAAACTCCAAATGAAGAAACAAAATTGTCAATATCATGACTCAACCCTACAACCCCAAACAGTTCTAATTATGAACCAGATATATACAAAGAATATAGCAATTTTAATAGAAATTGCAATGAAACTTAAAAACTAGCAGAATGGAATGCTTTGATATTTACGCCTTATGAGATTTTGAAATGAATACATTTATTTTAATTCTGAAGTCTGAAGTTATCACCATTTTTCGAAATTCAATTTTACAAAAACAAGTGACATCTCTATATTTCTTTTCTCATACTCTCATGTATTCCTCTACTAGTATTGCAAAAGCTAATAAAAGACATACGGTAGATCCTTATTAATGCCAGCATGTACATTTGTTTTATTAATTCTAATTGCAACAAATAATGTCAGGGAAAGGCTAAAAATAAAATGTAAAAAACCCCAAACCTTGCAGCTGCATTGTGGAAATGTTTTTTTATTGTCTGACATTATTTGTATGCATATCACAGAGAAGCGCAAATGTAAAATAGAACAAGCAAGAATCTCAAAGCATATGTAAGGTATTTTGACAATTAGAAAAGGCTAAATATTTTACTTGCTATAATATTGCAGGACATAAAACATTGCGTGCACATTTCATGAACTCTTAAGTCAACACATACACAGCTATATAATTCTTTCTCAAAAAATGGCCTGGAAGAAATCAGGCCATTTTAAATCCTTCTGCCTCCAAAGTACACACACAGCAGTTTTCTGCTGCAATGTTGTCCATACACATTAACACACAATATTTTACATTAGCCTGTGATGGATTGACTGAAATTCCAGCTCACTCAATGACATCCAGCACTGAACAGATGCTTCCATGCACCATACTCTGATTATTCCATGCTCTGCATTTATTTTCTTTTTTCTTTCCCATTGTATCATCAATTTATTTGTTTTATTTATTTACTAGAAACAATGGATTAGCAAGTTAACTGTCTGATCTGTGGACCATTAGGTGATAGTAGAGAATTGGGGAGGTTATCTCTTGGCTGCCATCTGAATATATGCAGTTGAGATTTAGCTAGTGAGTGCAGCTGAAGTGTTGGAATTTAAGAATATGGTTTAGCTGTGGGGATCACTGTGTGGACTGGAACCTACCCTAAGAACATAATGCGAAACGAAGAAGTTAGAAGCATCTGCCACTGAGAAGGACATTCCCTAAGAGAAAAAGAAGCAGAATAGAAATAACTCATTTAGTTCCATTTCCTGACTGGTCTACCCGGGAAGACTGACAACCAGTTTCCTATGGGAACAATGCCACCAATTAGGCCCCTGACCTTTTTACTTGCATTTCAATGCTCATTTGGCTACAAGAAAACTTTTGCAGGCATTCCCACCCCACACACTTTTTTTTCAGGGTTGGTTGGCCGGTTGACCTAGAGAACACAAAGCCCTGAAACTTGCTAGTTGATCTTGGTTTTAACTGGTGTAGTTGAAAATGTAGTTGAAAGGAATTAGCTGTTTTAATGTAAGGCTACGTTTGCAAGTTTGAATGTACAGATCTTCCGCCATTTCCTTTACAGCCTGAGAATTTGAGTGAGGGAGTCCCTCCTGAGCCCTTTTTCTCTGCTCCTTATGTAGCTATGCCCTCTCTTAGCTGACGGTTACTTAGTAGCATCTTCCCTGCCTTGTTTCCTAAAGTGATTCCCACATAGAAAGACAGCTGTAAGATTGCCAGCATAATGCCTTCCAGTTTCTCAGATGCACATCCAAAACACCCTACATTGCCTGCCCACCACTCTACTTTTCCTGCATATTGTTTTCATATGGGTTATTGGAAAAACACCACTTCCATAGTGTAACTCCTTAAGCCTTATTATACTGTGATGCAGGCAGAGAGATGCGGATTTATGATTGAGAAAGAGTTAGTGGGCTGCTTTCGGTGTAGCACTTTAGCCTTTTGTATGGAAGCTCAAGGCGGCCCATGTAGCCCTCCTTCATCCTATTTCATCCACAAGGTTCACACATAAGGATTAGCCAGTCTGTGGTTTATTTTTATTTGGCTTAATGTATGTGTGAAGCCACTCTAAGAAAGGAACCATAGTTTACAAACCACAGTGAGTGGATCTGCGCATCATGCTCTTCCAGAAACCAGCAAACCATATTGTGAAATCAGAACAATGAATTTACTAAATATCTTTAAAAGCTTTAAAGGAGTAAGGCCAGCCTTTCTTCCCTTCCCTCCCCCTTCCCTTCCCTCCCTCCCTCCCTCCCTCCTTTCTTTCTTCTTTCTTTCTTTCTTTCTTACTTACTTTCTTTCTTTCTTTCTTTCTTTCTTTCTCTTCCATTAAATTCTACTTGCTGAGGGGATAAAACAATTACTTAAGAACAATTTTTGATTGCTGTCTCTGCTGCTCCAGAGGACCTTCAGTAGGACATGTTCAGACTTTCCTGTTTCTTTGTGTCTCGTAAATGTATTCTTGTCAGGGCTTCCATGTTGTGACTCCATAGAATGAAAAATGAGGATGAGAACGGGAAAAGAATCTATTGCTGGAACATGTTTACTAAAACAAAGAGAGACATTTCCAGCAATGAAAGAAGGGCATTTCCAGAAAGAAGAGCAAGTCAAAGTATAAAGCTGTATATGTCTGTTTCTTATTTATACCAAATGTTATTCTGCTGCTATAAATAGGACTATAGAGAAGTAATATATTACTGTTTTTTTTTTTTAAAAAAACCTTCCCATCGGTGAAAGAAAATAAGGAATTTAAATAGAGGGCAAGAATGCAGTGACAACCTGAACAGTGAAACCAGGAGAGTCTGGAGAACAAGGTGGGATTGATTTGACCTCGAACACATTACACAATCAAGTTTAACAGAAGGCTGTTACAGTTTTACAACAGTCGATCTGTGTAGTTAGCTGTGGTTACTCTCCAGTGCATACTCAACTGGTAGGAAATTGTACAGAAGTTTGTAAGGTTTGCTTCAGAATATGGCTTTAAGCTTAACAACTAAACAACTAAACAATAAACACAAGAATTTATTTGTTCAGTGAAGATTTGTTAGCATGAGCTATCTGCCCTAGGACTTTTCAATCACACAGTTTTTTAAGCATGATATATATTCTGTCATAATATTTTTGTGGTCTACATTTTCAAGAATCAGTAAGAGTGCATGTGTGTGTGTGCGCACATGAGCACGCAATATTTTCTTACAAGTATTGTGTTCAATAAAACAAAAAAAGAGGTTCAAACATTGGAATAATTAGAATAGACCTATTGAAATTGAGATTCTAATTAATATGATTACCTCCCACTGATTTCTATAAATTTGCAAGTGTGTCTAAATTTGAATCCAATCTTCTTTGACTTTATTTTCTGTATTGCAAATTGTTTTGAACATCTTCCGGTAGTCTGAAAGATAGCTTCATAACAATATAAGTATTAATTCAATTGAACTATATATTCCTGATGATGGACAAATGACACCTATACCTTATATAGTTTAATCTGCAGTGAATGATGCGACCAAGCCTGAAATCCTTAACTGCATTAATGTAGTTTCTATTGTTGATAACTTCTGTAGGCAGGATTAACAACAGCAGCAACAACAAAGTTATATAGAGTTACAGAATGGGTATTGTGAATACATTTTGAGCTCCATTTAGTCCATAAGAATCAGAAGATGAAATGGTTGCAGCAAAAATGTTTTCATCGTTTTTGTTTATATTTTGTCACTGATAATCAAATTTTTTACGCATTCTAACAATCTTAATGTTGTCTGGTTTTTAAACAAGTAAAAAAAAAGAATGAAATAGTAAATTTACCATAGTAAATCAACTATGGTTTAATAAACTGAATTCTCAGTGCAGTCATGTTTCCATCTTTTTTGTCCAATTTTGAATAAAAATAGAACATTTATTCTTTGGATCTCATAAAAATTGCCTATGCCTTATTTGCATTCCTGTTTGAAAACCACAATGTGTTCTATGCAGGCATACCATCATGGAATGTTTAAAAGCTTTAATTGGTGTACACTCTGTGATAGCCAGACTGATAGCTATGGGAATATTAACTTTCTAGGCAAAATTCAAGGTGTTGAATCTGACCTTTAAAAGCCTAAATGTCTTGAGATATCAACAGCAAAATGGATTGCTTATCTTGATATGAACCTGGACACACATTAAGATCAACAAGAAAAGCTCTCCTAGCACACAGTAAAGCTATGGAACATGCTCAGCCTGGGCTCTCTTATTTTTAGCCAGATATTTTCAGTTTGGATTTATAGTTTGTATTAGCTGCTTCTATTGGATTTTAACCTTTTTTTAACAGCTTTGAATGGCCTCTGAACAGAAACATAGGAAACAAATTAAATGATTGAATGATGATTATAGTCCCAAATTGTATCCCTATCCATCTCTTTAGTCTTTTTTATCTCTCCCTTCCCTGCAGTTATAGAAAACAAACTGGAGCTTAAATACTTGGCTGGGTTTAACAATTAATTCAAAACCATAAAATTGTGTAGCTTCTGTATTGGACCAATCAGAAATCTTTAGACTTTCCCTCCAAGCTTTTTAGCAATATGCCAAAAGAAGAAAGAGAATTCTGATCTTTTTCACTCAAGTGCATTCATTGCCACTGTAAGTGAATCTGGCCACTTTGCTATTAGTCATCTTTGTTTTTCTTGCCTTCCATCTTTCCCAGCATTTAGAGCCTTCTCCAGATAATTGGGTCTTTGCATAATGTGTCCAAAGTAAGATAATTTAAGCCTATCATGTATGCCTCAAGTAAAAAATCTGGGTTGATTTGTCTTGTCTTTGGAGACTCTCAATCATCCAGTTCATGGTGTCCCAAAGGTGCTTTTTCAAGAGGCAACTGGATTTTCTGGTTTTTCTTTGAAGATTATTTTATTTCTCATCCAAGAAACTTCTTCACCTCTGAAGAAGCTTCTTGGATGAAAAGCAAAACATCTTCAAAGAAAAACCATAAAGTCCAGTTGCCTCTTGAAAAAGCACCTTTGGATCTGGGTTGATTTGTTCAATAGTTTTTGTTTTCTTGGATGTCCACATTATTCCCAGGAGTCTTCTCCAATGTCAAAGTTCAAAGGTGTTGATACTCTTCCAGTCCTGTTTCTTTAAAGTTTAACTTTCATTTCCATAGAGTGTCATGGGCAATATCGTGGCTTGCATGATTCTGATCACTGTAGATATAGACATATCCCAACATTTGAATATATTTCCAAAGTCTTCATGGATGCTGTAACAAGTGTGACATATTTTTTGACTCCTTGTTCTTTTACTGTTGATGGTTGATGCTAAAAGGCAGAATCTATCCATCACTTCAATATCTTCCTTTTCAGTTCTAAGGTTGGCTTTTCTACCTGTTGTCCTAAATTTAGTCGTCTTTATATTTAATATTTTCCCTTTTTTCACTCTGCTCAGACTTTTTAGTACTAGGATCCTTGCAGATCCTTTGCATTTTCAGATTTCAGATACTGTCATCTGCATAGCACATGTGGCTGTTGTGTTTCCCTCCCAACAATTTGGCCGATATTCCAACACTCAGGCTGGGGGGTCAAATTTTATACCCCTCAGATAGGGTCCGTAATCTAGGAGTCCTCCTGGATCCACAGCTGACTTTTGACCATCAGTTGTCGGCTGTGACCAGGGGGGCATTTGCCCAGGTTCGCCTGGTCCGTCAGTTACGGCCCTACCTGAACCGGGAGGCTCTCGCAACAGTCACTCGAGCCCTTGTGATCTCTAGGCTGGAATACTGCAATGGGCTCTACATGGGGTTGCCCTTGAAGTGCATCCGGCGACTGCAGTTAGTCCAGAATGCAGCCGCGCGAGTAATAGTGGGCGCACCGCGGTTCGCCCACATTACACCCATCCTCCGCGAGCTGCACTGGCTACCTGTCGATCTCCGGGTGCGCTTCAGGGTATTGATGACCACCTTTAAAGCACTCCATGGTAGTGGATCTGGTTACTTGAGAGACCGCCTTCTGCCGATTACCTCCCTTCGACCGATTAGATCGCACAGATTGGGCCTCCTCCGGATTCCATCTGCCAGTCAATGTCGACTGGCGACTACACGGAGGAGAGCCTTTTCTGTTGCAGCTCCGACCCTGTGGAACGATCTCCCCGTCGAGATTCGTACCCTCACCACCATCCAGACCTTCCGCGCGGCCCTTAAGACCTGGCTCTCCCAGCAGGCCTGGGGATAGGTTCTTAATTTACCCTCCCGAGTGTTGACTGTTGAATGCAAGTTGTGTTTTATTATTTTATTTGGTTCACTCACTGTTTGTTTTTTATTATTGCACCCCCTTCCCTGTGATTGTAAGCCGCCCTGAGTCCCCTCAGGGAGAAGGGCGGCCTATAAATCTTAATAAAATGTCCAAAAAAAAACACCCCCAAAAAACATGTTATTAATGTTTTTTCCTCCAGTTTCAAAACCATACTCATCTTTTTCCAATCCAACTTCCTTTAATACACATTCAGTATATAGATCAAGAAATAAATGGAGAGGATACAACTATGTCCCACTCCTTTGCTTACCTGCAGCCAGTCTGTTTCACCAACGTCTGTCCATATATTGGCTTATTGACTTCTATATTTTTATTTTTTTATTTAGTATTTTATTAAATTTATATGCCGCCCTTTTCCCTGGGGGGACTCAGGGCGGCTCACAACTTAAAAAGGGGGAAGGGGGGGAAAACAAACTTTGACATATAAAACAATACAAATTTAAGAACACAACATTCATACCATTCGGGCGGGTTACAATCTTAGTCCCAGGCCTGACGGGATAGCCAGATTTTAAGTGCTGTGCGGAAGGTCTGGAGGGTGGTGAGGGTACGAATCTCCACGGGGAGATCGTTCCATAGGGTCGGAGCTGCCACCGAGAAGGCTCTCCTCCGTGTGGTCGCCAGTCGGCACTGGCCAGCAGATGGAACTCGGAGGAGGCCTAATCAGTGAGATCTAATGGGTCGCGTGGAGGTAATCGGCAGTAGGCGGTCTCTCAAGTACCCAGATCCACTACCATGGAGGGCTTTATGGGTGACAAGTAGCACCTTGAAGCGTACCCGGAGATCGACAGGTAGCCAGTGCAGCTCGCGGAGGATAAGTGTTATGTGGGTGAAACGCGGTGCACCCACAATCGCTCGCGCGGCCGCATTTGGACTAGCTGAAGTCGCCGAATACTCTTCAAGGGCAGCCCCATGTAGAGCACATTGCAGTACTCCAGCCTAGAGGTCACAAGGGCACGAGTGACTGTTGTGAGAGCCTCCCGGCTCAGGTAGGGGCACAACTGGTGCACCAGGCGAACCTGGGCGAATGCTCCCCTGGTCACAGCTGACAAATGGTGTTCGAAAGTCAGCTGTGGATCCAGGAGGACTCCCAAGTTGCGGACCCTGTCTAAGGGGTGTAATGTTTGACCCCCCAGCCTGAGAGATGGGATATTTGCCGAATTGGTGGGAGGGAAACACAACAGCCACTCGGTCTTATCTGGGTTGAGCACAAGTTTGTTAGCCCTCATCCAGTCCCTAACAGCTTCAAGTCCCTGGTTCATCACTTCCACCGCTTCATTGAGTTGGCACGGGGCAGACAGATACAACTGGGTATCGTCCGCATACTGGTGGTATTTTATCCCGTGCCGCCGGATGATCTCGCCCAGCGGTTTCATGTAGATGTTAAAAAGCAGGGGGGGACAGGACCGAACCCTGCGGCACCCCATATGTTAGGGGCCTAGGGGTCGATCTCTGCCCTCCAACCAACACCGACTGCGACCTGTCCGAGAGGTAGGAGGAGAACCACTGCAGAACAGTGCCTCCCACCCCCACCTCCCTCAGTCGTCGCAGAAGGATACCATGGTCGATGGTATCGAAAGCCGCCGAGAGGTCAAGGAGAACTAGGATAGAGGCATAGCCTCTATCCCTAGCTCTCCAGAGGTCATCGGTCAATGCGACCACAGCGGTTTCTGTGCTGTAACCAGGCCTGAAGCCGGACTGGAAGGGGTCAAGATAGCTATATAAGTTTCTCATGAGGACAATGTGTTGTTTTGGAATTCCCATTTTTTTCTGAGCTCTATTTGCATCTTATGTGATTGCCACATTCAAAGCTTTTTCTATAAAGCACACACTGACTTCTTTTTGGTATTGTTTGGCTTTCTCAATTATCAGCAATGATAATGAGACATTATGCATGAGCAATAATGTCTCATTTCCCTTGGCCTTTTTAAAACTCAGCTTGAGCATCTGGCATCTTTTTTTTTGGTATGGCTCTAATCTACATTGGATGTAGATTAGTATTATTTTGCTAGCATTTGAAATTAAGGATATTGTATGACAGTTTGCACACTCTGTTAAATCTCTCTCTCTCCCTCTCTCTCTCTCTCTCTCTCTCTACACCTACCTACCTACCTACCTACCTACACACACACACACACACACACACACACATATATTGACCTCTTCAAATCAGTTGACTACTAGGTTATTCTTCAGATTTGCAAGCTCTGACCAAATCTGCAGATTTGGTTAGCCTTTATTGATTCTTTTTCTATTGCCTTCCATTTTTCAGTGGATATTCTATCAGTTCCAGTATCTCTCCATTTTGGCAATGAGGAAACTAACTTCATCTATTAGTACTAGAGGCTCTAAGTAAATAATAACTTTTTAAGATATCTTGGATGTTTATGTCACTACTGTATAGAACTTCAGTATATTCTTTTTACCTTCCTTTGATCTCCTTTAAATCATGGACATTCTTTAGCATACCAATTTGAAGTTGGAACCTCCTTCTGAATTCAGAGATCTTTTGAAAGACTTTGCTTGTTTTCCAAATCAGTTCCATCTGTTGTATCTTTACGGATATTGTAATACAGCTTCTTGTCTCTTTTAACGGCTATCTGAAGTTCTGTCTTAAATTCCTTTCTGAACTTTTTGTCTTTGGCTTTTCTTCTTGGTAATTTCCATTATTCTGATATACAGTCTACTTTCTTCTATTTCTCCATCATGAGAAGTCTCTTTTCACATTCATCCTTAATGACTTAACTTTAAGTTCATCTTACAATTGCTCTTGTTTTTTATTAATGGATTTCAGGAAATCAAAGTGATTCTTGATGTTTTCCTTGAAAATGGTGAGGGCATGTTCAAGATCATATTATGGAAAATGACTGTTTTTCTTTTTCTTTAGCATAACTTGGAGCTTGTACATGTGCAGTTTCTGATCTGCTCCACAGTAAGCACCTGGCCATGACTTTGATACTTTTAATTGAGTTCCTCAACTTCTTTTTAGCAACAATGTAGTCAATTTGATTTCTGTATATTCTGTCTGGGAATGTCCATGTATAAAGGTATCACTCTGGTTGTTTGAAGACAGTGTTAACTATGAATAAGTTGGATTCCTGCTCCATTTTGGTCTGCAATCCACCTACATTTTTCTTTCCAACTTTGGCACTGCAGTTTCCAATTACAAGCAGCACATCTTGTGTTCATATTCTGTTGATTTTAAAATGAACTTGATTATACAACTTATCAGCTTCCTCTTTTAATACATTGATGATTGGAGCATAGACTTGAATAATCATCATATTAAAGGGTTGTACAAGAAGGCTAATTGATTTTATTGAGTCATTAATTACATTGTAGCCAACTTATGTTCTTGATATACCCTTCCTAGTGATAAAAGCAACATTACTTCCCCTTGTTTTTCATCTCCTGTATAATAAATAGTGTGATCTTCTGACTCACAGTGTCCTATGCCAGTCCATCACGGTTTGCCAATGCCCCTAACATGTCAATTTGTAGATGTTTCATTTCCTTTGTTCATGCCTCTTACACTCCATGTTCTTACTGTAATTCTATCATTTCAGCTTTGGTTTTTCTTTTCCTATATGGGTAACATCAGCACTAGGCATCCCAAAAGCTTTAATCTAGCCATGTCATAAACACCATTAGCACTCCAAAACATGCTCAGATCTTCCTCAGTTTCTTGTTGAGTGCTATCGAACTTGAGGGAACCATCATCCAGCACTATATTGTCGATCATTTTATATTCTGTATCCACATGGTTTTCTTAGTAGCTTTGTCTTCTCCCTTGGGGTATGATCTTTGTCTTTATCACTAAAGAGATCATCTGCCTCTGGCATCTGTCTGTATCGCTGCTGTCCCAAATAGGTGCTTACTTGTTTTAGCTGGGCAGCTGGGATGACCTTTATAACTTAGTTGACCCTGATGGGAATATATCAGCGGTGGGTTTCACATTTTGTTACCCTTGTTCACTACATGCAGGCTCGCTTGCTTCACGGGCGCATGCATCCCTTCTGCACTTGCACCCTGCCTTCTGTGCATGTGCTTTGCTTGTATGCATGCCTTCCGCACAGCCTAAAAAATGTGCTGAAATAGGAATGGCATAGAGCTGGGGTGGGCGGGCAGTGATTTCTGCTACTCATTCGCATGAACTTGCTGAATACCAACTCTGGAATATGTGTTTGTGTGTGTGTGTGTGTGTGTGACACAGACACACACACACACACACACACACACTCTGGGAGTTCTTTGCTAATCCCACCCAGGAACAACATGCATATACGCAGCCTGGCACAATGAAGCAACCCAGCAGGACCTGGAGGGGGGGAGAGGGGGAGGGCTAGACGCAGTTAGGCTATTCCATATGTAACAATTTACTAGCTTAACGAGGCATGAGGCATGACTTTTTTGAATTAACTAAGTAAATTAAACCATCCTCCGTCTTAACTGTGTTTCACTTTTCTATAATTTGAAAACCAGAAGGAAGGTATGTGCAGTGTTTTATAGCAATACCTGTAGATAAACTGCAAAGCACAGTTAGTATGTCAAAGAATAAGTACAGGAGATACTTGGAAAAGTATGGTTTTATTGTCTCTTGTTTAGTGTTTGTTGTAAAAAGCCTAATAATCGCGGCCTAAAGACAAATTAAGCATTGAATTACTATTTAGAGACTGCTTAGGCACACAGCAATCAGAAAACAGTTTTATTGCATCATTAGAGGATTTATTTGTTATAAATTCAATACCTTATGGAAAACTGAAACAGCATTCTATTTACAGTTTCAGTAATAAACCATACTCCTTGTCTATTATTTACTATCCATACCTTTGTTATGGCAGCAGGATGAATTTATGCAACATTAAAACTTTGTGAGTTTTGAATTCTGTACAATTAAATAACAGTTTTGTATGAGGAGAATATATATCTATCAGCACAAACAAAACACAAATAAAACACACACACACACACACACACACACACACACACACACACACACACACACACACACACACACATATATATATATATATATATATATATATATATATATATATATATAGTCACAAGCCCTGGTAAGCCCCAATTATGGGAGGAAGCTAACTGCTTCCATCATCTGTCAATCGGCTCGTCACAAGAGTCCATCACAAGAGTCCATCACAAGAGTCCATCAGTGATGGACTCTTGTGACGAGCCGATTGACAGATGATGGAAGCAGTTAGCTTCCTCCCATAATTGGGGCTTACCAGGGGTTGTGACTCTAAATATATACCTTCTTCCCTGGCTTCAGTTGATAAGGAGGAGACCTGTGGCTTAATGGCTAAGACATTTGCCTAAGATGCAATACAGCACAGGTTATATATATAATATATATATATATATATATATATATATATATATATATATATATATATATATATATATATATATATATATATATATATATATATATATATATATATATATATATATATATATATATATAATATATATATATATATATATATATATATATATATATATATATATATATATATATATATATATATATATATATATATATATATATATATATATATATATATATATATATATATATATATATATATATTCTGAGGTTTTCGCGGGTGTTAGTATGTAGGTCTCTAGTTGTTCGGGTTTTCTCCCGCGTAGAATTGGAGATGTCTTGGCGACGTTTCGACGAAGTCACATTCGTCATCTTCAGGCTGCTGCTGACTACTTCAGGTTTGGTGTTTCCAGGAGTAGTGTGGGATCTTGGCTGGCTGTTTGTTCCTTATAACTGCTGGTAGGGGATTAAATTTTAACTGCCAGTAGGGGATTAAGTTTTAACTGCCAGTAGGGGATGAAAACTGATTGAATGGGGGCTTGGGTGTGTCTTGATTAGGTGGAAGTGTGTCCTTATTTGGTGGAGGGGTGTTCTGTTCTGATTGTTTGGGGGGGGTTGTGTTTCCTGTGAGGGTGGGAGGGGTTTGAAACCCAAGCTCTAGAAAAATCTGATCACAAACCTAAACTCTGGCTCAGATATGTAGACGACACTTTCATAATCTGGCCACATGGGAAAGAACAACTGGACATCTTCCTTACACACCTCAACAGCCTACACCCCAAAATACAGTTCACCATGGAAACAGAAGCAAACAACCAACTCCCCTTCCTGGACGTCTTAGTCTACAGGAAATCTAACTGCTCCCTAGGACACACCATCTACCAGAAGAAAACACACACCAACCGCTATCTGCAAGCACTCTCACACCACCACCCAGCCCAGATCAATTCCGTAGCCAAGACACTCATCTCCAGAACAAAACGCCTAGCTGATGAACAACACCTAAAAACCGAACTACACACTCTCACCAACGTACTGACATCCAATGGATTCCAAAGAAATACGATCACCAACCTAATCCAAAAAGAAACCCCCACTAAAGTCCAGGACAGAGAACAAGAAAATGGAAAAGCCCTCCTCCCATACATAAAAGGCACCACAGACAAAATCAGCAAAATCCTCCGCAAACACAACATCAAGACAGCATTCTGCACAGACCGGAAAATATCCACCATCCTAAGAAACCCCAAAGACAAAATTGAATTAGAAAATCAAGGAGTATATGAAATCCCATGCACTACTTGCCCCGCCACATACATCGGACAGACCAACAGAAGAATAAGTGCACGCATTGAAGAACACAAAAATGCAATCAAAAAAGAAGAACCAACTTCTTCCCTGGTCCAACACCTCAAAGCCACAGGACATAAAATTGACTTCAATAAGACCAGAACCATCGCCAAGGCCGAACACTTCAACAACCGTATAATCAGGGAAGCAATCGAAATAGAAAAACACCCACATAGCATGAACAGGCGAGACGACACCTCCCGCCTGCCAGCCCTTTGGAAACCCGCCCTCATTAACAAACGAATCCCAAACATGAAGAATGAGACCAGGCCCACACTCACAATAGCCACACAGAATACTACCAAAAAACATCCACAAAGAAAACAACCAAAAACACAAACTGATGAGGAGGCACGACCCAGAACCAGAAGCCAGACTGCTAAAGCACAATCAGCCTCTTCAAAACCCCTCCCACCCTCACAGGAAACACAACCCCCCAAACAATCAGAACAGAACACCCCTCCACCAAATAAGGACACACTTCCACCTAATCAAGACACACCCAAGCCCCCATTCAATCAGTTTTCATCCCCTACTGGCAGTTAAAACTTAATCCCCTACTGGCAGTTAAAATTTAATCCCCTACCAGCAGTTATAAGGAACAAACAGCCAGCCAAGATCCCACACTACTCCTGGAAACACCAAACCTGAAGTAGTCAGCAGCAGCCTGAAGATGACGAATGTGACTTCGTCGAAACGTCGCCAAGACATCTCCAATTCTACGCGGGAGAAAACCCGAACAACTAGAGACCTACATATATATATATATATATATATATATATATATATATATATATATATATATATATATATATATATATATATATATATATACACATACACACACACACATATACACACATATACACACATATACACATATACACATATACACATACACATACATACATACATACGCATACATACACATACATACATACATACATACATACATATATATATATATATATATATATATATATATATATGTATAAAGGATGGGTCAAGTGAACCTTCATGACAACAAATCACTTGCTATGAGTAATGTAGTCTTTTATATGGAAAATAGCAATCTGTTTTCACAAAATTTGTATCATTCAAACATGAATATGAACATATCTATAATGCTTTGGTTCTTATTATTCAACTGCAATAATTTAAAAATTTGGTTTTTTCTATATTGTATTAATTATGTACATTAACCTTAGGCTATAATTAAATTAGAGACATTTATGAAGGGTATCAGTGGCTGCTGGGATTAAAATTAAATTGTTTTCCTATCCTTCCCATGGCTGACATTTCTAAACTGCTTAGGGTGTATCTGTAGAACAGCTGTTTTGGCTATGAAGTTCCTAAGTTATTCAGATCAACAGGACAGGGCCTTTTAAATGCTACTCTGCTATCAGAAGTTTGATGGGATGTTAAAAAGGAAAGAGCATTCTCCTGCATAACTCTCAACTAGTGGAATGCTTTCCACAGAGATTTGCTTGGTGTTTACAAGTCACACTATGTACAAAGGTAATAAAAACACACATCTCTTCTCTCAAGGTTTTAATAGTTTGCTTAAATGAATGTTTGTTTTTACCTGGATTTAAATGGTACAGTTATTTTTACTTTAATATAAATTTTAATATGGTTTTTAAGATAGCTTTATATGTTTTTGTGGCTTTATTTGTATTTCTTTGTTTATTTGTTGTTCTTGTTTTTAATTGCTGTGAGCCACACAAAGTCACGTATATGAGATAGGTGGCTGTATAAATGTAATCAATTAATTAATATTTTTTATTTTTACTTTAATATACATTTTAATATGGTTTTAACGTAGCTTTATATGTTTTGTGGCTTTATTTGTATTTGTTGTTGCTGCTGCTGTTGTTGTTTCTAATTGCTGTGAGCCACCCAGAGTCATGTATGTAAGATAGGTGGCTGTATAAATTTAATCAATCAATTAATATTTTTATTTAAATGTAATAACTAAGTATTTTCTCCAGCCCATCACCTCTATGCGTGTAAAATATGGTAATAGATTATTAGTTAACCCTACCCAAGCCCTGCATAAGCCCCATGAAGGGGTAGTGACAAAGGGCAGTACTGGTGTCTGTTCAGTATTTTCTATTTTGAGTAAAGAAACATCTGGTCTTGGCTGAAAGGAAAGTAAAATGTGATTGCCTTTCAAAGGTCTACTTGATCGACACGTGTTATTTTATATACAGTTCTGTCAGAATGGGGTGACTGATTTCAGGAACATAGGAATAAGCTGAACATAGATTGTGATAGAATGCTTGGAAGATAAAAACTCCAAATATATGCATTTGGGTAGGAGAAAAAGAAAAAGGAAAACAAGTTGAGATTGATGGTACATTTATAACACATGTACAAAGTGGGGAAATTGTGTTCCATGAGATAATATTGAAGTTCAATTGCCAATAGTTCAGCCCGCGAGACAGTAAAAAAGACTGGAAAAATTTTTGTTCAGCTTACTGTTTATTTGTCACACATTTATATGTGGTTATGTGTGTACTGTCAAGACCACAGTTTTGCAGCTGTAATATATGATGGTGAAAGCTGGATTTTGTTCAGGAACACTGAAGAAAGGGAAATAGATGCTTTTGAATACTTGAATGGTTGAGAATAAACAAAACAAGAGGAACAAGTAATTCAGTACTGATTGAAAAAGACAAGTAAATAATTCAATACTAGAGGAAGTAAAAATCAGATCACTAGAGTGGAAGCTCTAATAATTAAGATAAAGTATGAATATTAACAGTGCATGGTGTGACAATAAGAATCATTAGAGAAGACCTTGGTGATAGGAAAGACACAAAGGCTATCACAAAGAACCGCAGAGGCCAGGTACTATCCCTAATGACAGAAGCATGAATTTACAAGAAGTCAAGCAGATACTGGCAAGTAATCCTGGAGAAATGTCTGATCACAAAGAATCACAAGCAGTTCAATGATGACCACAACCATTGAGATTCATAAATTATTGAAATATGAAGTGGCAGAAACCTTGTAGAAATCACCTAAGCCCAGGAAGTAATGATGTTGTACATCTCTGGGTATGTGATGCTAGAGAATGTATGTATGTATGTATGTATGTATGTATGCATGCATGCATGCATGCACGTATGTACCGTGTTTCCCTAAAAATAAGACAGGGTCTTATTTTCTTTTGACCCCTGGAAATAAGCACTTGGCCTTATTTTCAGGGAGGTCTTTTATTTTTCTTTGAAAATTTTTTACTCTCTTACATACCATTTTAAGTATACATTCACATAAAGTTATTCTTCTTTACATTTATCATTCTTATACATTTATTATTTCATTTAATAGGTTATAATATGCAGTTTGGGTTGCTTTCTTTACCATCCCTTTCTCCTGTTGTAGCACCACCTTATTTATCCTTTCTTTTCGCCCTCCTTCTCTTCTCTACTTTCTTCCTTCCTCCTCTCCTTCCCCTTACTTCTTCCCTTCTTCCCTTCCTCCTACTCCTACTCTTCAGGGACGCCTTTTATTTTTGAGACGCAAGAGATGGCAAGTGTAGTCACCTCAAGGCTGCTGCTGTGTTGCTATATTTTGGGGGAGGGCTTATTTTCAGGGGAGGGCTTATTTTAGTGCATGCACACAAAAGCCAGATTGGGCTTATTATCTGGGGAACTCTTATTTTCAGGGAAACAGGGTATGTATGTTTGTATTTATTTATTTATTATTTATTTATTATCCCACCTTTATTATTTTTTAAGTAATTCAAGGCAATGAGCATGCATAATATCCTATTTTCTCCATATCATCAGCCCTGTGAGATTGGACTGGGCTGAGAGAGGGTGACTAGCCCAAGATTACACAGATAGCTTTCATGCCTAAGGCAGTTCTAGTACTCACAGTCTCCTATATGCAATACTAGAGATTCTGATCTGAATTTATTTTAAAGTTATCATTTTACATTACTTTAAATCTGTAAGGTAGAGCTTTCTCTTTAGTTAATACTTTATTTTATAAATATTTTCAGGAATATTTCCGCAATAGTACCCAGCATTTCAATTATGTAGAATGCAGCAAAGAATAAAATAAAATCCAGAATTTTCAGATAAAGTAAGATCTATTCCTTTAATACATGGGATGCGGTAGCTCAGAGGCTAAGACACTGAGCTTGTCGATCAGAAAGGTCGGCAGTTTGGTTGTTCGAATCCCTAGCGCCGCTCCCGTTACTTGCCCCAGCTTCTGCTAACCTAGCAGTTTGAAAGCATGTAGAAATGCAAGTAGAAAAAAGGAACCACCTTTGGCAGGAAGGTAACATTGTTCCATGCGCCTTTGGTGTTTAGTCATACTGGCCAAATGACCATGGAGAACGTCTTCAAACAGCACTGGCTCTTCAGCTTTGAAACAGAAATTAGCACGGCCCCCTAGAGTCAGGAACAACTAGCACATATGTGCGAGTGGAACCTTTACCGTTATCCCTTTAACAACTTCAGATATTCTGATTACACATTTTAAGGCAACAAAAATTCATAATGTCATACAAAAAAATACCTAAGAAAGACACACAAGTATAGGCTCCAAGTGAATGAGCATACTCTATATTCAGTTTCCACGGTAATACATTTCTCCAACCGTCCAAATTGCAATGCAGAGCACTTAGTTGCTGTATAATCTTAAGAGTATGTAATAACATATTTGCCATGATAGTGTACACACACACACACACACGAACGACAGCAATTTTATCATCCATTTTTTCAATGTATTTTTTTTTTATTCTGTTCAATAAGCAGACTGTACACCAGCTACATCTAAAAGAGGAGACAAAAGAATTTCACTGAAGAATCTTAAAGAAATATATTATTTTAAATATAGATGAAAACACTATTTATAAATGTATTATATTGAGACAAAGTAACTCTGGGCCCTAGAATAGCTGAATTGTTTTAAATTCTGTTGTTTCATAGTCATCTTTCATGAACAATGATAGTATGATATTTTTGCAACTCGGATACATGAGATACTTCTATGAACAGGAACAGAGAAACAAGCCATTACTGGCAAATTAATTACTGGTAGATTTTATGTGTTATCATATTTAATACATAATTCTAGATATGCCTGATTGGAAGAAATTGTGTTTAGAACTACCGTCTTTATATTCCTAGTAACGGCATACATTCTCTTACCTATATTAATAATATTAACACTCACTTTCTTTAAGAATACTGGTTGATTTCAGTTTTATAAACCAGAGGTTCCCAACCCCTGGGCCGTGATCCAATACCAGGCCATGGGCTATTCAGAGTGGCTAACCAGAGCACACGCATGCATGCAGATCAATTTCTGTGAGTGGAAGGGACTCACGCATATGCATACCAGCCCAATGATCACGGAAGTTGAGTTGTGCACGTGTGTACCAGCCTACCACTTGCGAAGAGCTGCATGTGTGTGCATTCTGGCCCACTACTTACGCAAGAGCTGCAAAAGCATGCATATGCGTTGGCCCTTCCGCCTGCACAACCCAGTTCCCCTTTCCAACTGGACAATGGTAGGTTCCGGATCCCGTTGCAACTGGTATGGTGCAATGGGGCCAGGCATCCACCACATGAACGTGTGCAGCATGCCCCCACATGAGTACTTACTACCCGCGACACTCCGCGATGCCTCCGTGACACTCCAGCTGCTCAGCGGAGCGTCATGCAGATGCCGTACGCTCCGTGTGGAGAAGCCCCGAAAACCTCAAATGCAGGTAAGGAGCTCATGCAGGCGGGTGGGCCCTCTGGAGCACTGTACTCGAACGGTACCTGGTGCTCCCGGCAGGCCCCGGTACGCCCATACTGGGGTGTACCAGTCGTAACCCATCACTGCAACTGGGCCTCCAAGCTGGAAAGTTTGATCACCGTTGTTATAAAGAATGACCTGTTGGACAGTACAAAATTGATAGAAGATACAAAATTGATAGAAGACAATATTTGTAGCTCAGGATTGAATTATGGATTCTTTGGTGCAGTGATGATGTTACCTAGTTGGGTAATAAAACACCTGCAAGAAAACAGCTAAGCTCACAGAGCACCAAAGAACCCACAAAAGAGTTTGCAATAGCTCAGAGGGCCTCCAGTTCAAAATCCATTTTTGTCATAGAATCATTATCAGCCACATCTTTTGCCAGACTGCAGATTGGAATTAATAAAAAACCTTGCTGCCCCATGTAAAAATTGCAAGATAATGTATGTAAGACCAATTGAAACTTTACAGGCACTTCATTAATTTAAAAGATTTCTAACCCATCTTTTAGAACATGGCCGTTCTGAGACATTGCAGTGCAAAAAAAATCCATAAAGTCACACATCAGCATTTACTTGAGTAACCTCCGTTATGAAATAAATAGCAGCAATAAACTCAAGCAGGAGCACATAACAAAGAGCCTTGTGGAAGCTTAAAGGCTAACACATTTATTATGATGTAAGTTTTGGTGGACTGTGTGTATTATATCAGAGGCATGGAATATAATTCTGTCTAAAGACTATTAGGTAACCAGATAGTTGTTGGGAGGAAAAGAGAGAATCTGGGAGGCAGAAATGAACAATAGATAATGGGAGATAGTGAGAATTACCAATAGTGGCCAGAAACACAGCAATGGTTGAGTGTGATACAGATTTTCTTGCATTCGGCAGCTAATGGATGAATGTAGTATGATAAGGACAGTTTGCCTATGTTTAATCCCTGGAAAATAATCTTGCATGTTCGAACTCCAGTATTAACATTAGCATATAATCAAGCAACACTATTTTGTTTTTATTTTTGTTTTGTTTTTTAAAAAAGCTTTAAAGTCCTTGTAAAAGCATCTTCTGGGAAATTATGTTGATCTGGGGGAAAGCCTTATGCCAAAAGTTGCCGCTGCTTATTTACTCCACATATTATGTTGATTCACTTGCAAATGCTGCAAAATGACAGTAATTTGAGCTGTCAAGGATTTTGAATGGTAAAAAGCCTTGTTAGAAATATGGGCATCACTTGTTATTGATCAGCAAGGTTGAGGTGACAAATAATGGGGGGAAAATACATTGAGTGCATTGCAGCTGAACAGAAGACAGTCAAATGCTTTCAGAGTTCACACATTTTCTGATATTAGATACAATAATGGGGTTTTTTTTTTGGTCTGCTCCTTTGAGGCAAATATTTGGAGTCCATTCAAAGATACTTTGATAATCAGTCCTGAGTAGCTGCAAAAAGGTAGGTAAATCCTTCAAATATTGTACTATTTAAAATAAAAGGGCATTGGTCAAACATTCATAACATTAGGAAGAGAACCAAAGCTTGCAGACTTTAATCTGTGTTTCAGTAGAGAGACAAACAACTTCTTAAAATCCTGCTGTCTTGAATCTCCATCAGCTTCCCTAGCAAGCACTAATGAATATGGAACATCCTCCTTTTGTTTCCCTCCCTGGTCTCTGAGCCATAGACTCTCTGCATGACCTCTTTTGTGACTGTGTCACAGCTTTGGGCTGTCTGGTTTATTGACCTCCGTTTTACAAGGTCTGCTTAGTCTGTCAAAACTGAGTATTCCCTTTTCCCAAACCTAATATAGTCTACACCATTCCATACAGTCACTAAGCAGACCAGTAGCTGTTTTGAGAGGCACTGTAACAGCAGTAATAGAATGGGAACTTTCTGTCAGTCAGATTGCACTGGTAGAAGGCAAAAATACTCCAGCTTAAAACAGGGTTTTCTGGGACTTCATTAATTTCAGTAACATAATTTTGTATGTTACATTTTTCAAAAGGTTTGGGCTCACTAGGTGTGGTGAAATGTACTCTGGAATCCAAGGAGGGAGGGGCTATTTTCCAGAGGACAAAGAGACAGCAGAGCTTAGAAAGTTTGGTTGGCACAAAAAAAGGGTTAAGCTTTTCCCAGAGTTGATCTCTAGTTATGCAAATAGTTGCTTTAGTCTAGCAAAATTCTGTCCATAGGGGAAGGAAAACAATAAAGGAAATTAAAGTAACTCAATATATCCTTCTTGATTCCTGAGGCTTAACATCAGGTGACTTGGGGCCAGTAGCTCTCTCTTAAGTCAATCCATCTCACAGGGATAATGTTTTGGGAAAAAGTGGAAGGGCTATGTATGCCATCTTGAATTAACAGAAGGAAACATATCACAAATAAATTAAAAACAAAATTTGAAAATCCATTCCATGAACTTAAATGATAAAAATGTCATGGTGGTTATTTTGTTTTCAGTTCTTGTCTTAATGAATCATTTAATTGGACTAGGACCCACCTGTTTTCTGTGTGCATCTTGCCCCTTTCCTCCCCATCTTAGTCAATTTTAAACCAAATTTAATGTTATTTATTGGTCTAATATTTTACATTAATGTTTTATTGATTGCAAGTTGCAAAAGCTGCTTCTAGGTGAGATGGGTGGACCTCAGATCCAAATAAATGCCATCATGAGATAACCACCAACTACATGGAGCATCTTCAAAATGCATTGCCAACATTCAGTGGCAACTTTGCCTATTTCTGGGTATGTGTTCTAAAAAGATGTTAAATAGTATGCTAATTTGTGTAAGATTTAAACTATTGGCCCCCAACCTTTTGGGCACCAGGGACCAGTTCCCTGGAAAGATGTTTTTTTCTATGGACCAGAGAGGGCTTTGTGTGCTGCCTTCATCCCGCAGATGGCCTTGGCTTGTTTGCATAGCTTTGTTTCTGGCATGCCACGGATCAGGGGTTGGGTACACCTGATTTAAAGCACCTGTTTAAGCCTTGAAAATACTATCTCTTTTTAAAAGAATGTAAAATCTGCCTTGCTATCTCCTGTCCATATCTACATGTGACTAGAATGCCTCTGTGGTTTGATTAGTTCAAAATAATGGGAAGAAATAAGGTTCAACCTATTGGCCAAAAGGATTTCCCACCTTTTCCTTGCAATTATTTCATTAATCTATCAATTATTTTCTATGCAGAACATTAAGATTTAGCAACTCAATCATGACTGCACCAGTTCTAGTTTTCCATTTCTTTCACTATGTATTGTGGCTCTGTGCTATGTAAACGTATTCCACAAGACAGGTTGCTTGTAACTGCATGAATCAGTGTGGGAATTAACTGCTTATTTTAGCACAAAGAGATCTACATGCAATACAGATAATCCTTGTTTGGCGATTACAGTTGGGACCAGCAACTTGACTGTTAAGTGAAGTGTTCACTAAGTGAAATTGCAACTGTTCTTATGCTTTTACTTCAGGTTTCCTTTGCTTGACAAAACCACAAAGGCTGTAAATGTGAGAATTGGTGGCAAGGTTATGTTTTTCATCACTGTTGTAATTGCAAACAGTCAAAAAAAGAGGCAGTCACTAATGATGCTTGTATAACCCTTCAGAAGCAGACCTCGAAATAATATACAATTATAATAATATACAATTATAATATAATATAATATAATAATATACAATTATAATATACAATTGCATAATTGAATAAGGTTTTTTGCTCCTTTGCATATACTACATGTATGTCTTTTTAGGTTTATAATTATTTTAGTAACAGTAAATCTTTTATATTAAGAAACACAAAGTATGCTGTTAATTGGTGTATGATAACTATTTTTGCAAGACATATGAACATATACTATCATGCAAGTTCTATGCACGTAATCCTGGGTTCCCATAAGTAGCAACATAAGTGATAAAATTGGTTCTGAGATGAGAAAGCCAGCAACAAAAATGAAAAGCTGTGTTGTTTGTACTAGCAGAGCCTCTGTGGAACTCATTATAATTTTTCTGTAAGCTGAGGAAATATCAAGGATATGAGTTGAACCAGAACTTATCTCCTAATCTGTCCATCAAGTTCACCTTCATGCTACTGTTGTCACTAGTCTCCAACAGTTACTGAAAATTCAAACCACTGAGACCATTTATAAGTATAAAGAAACCATTCATGTACAGAGGCTAGATATTCAGGGATTTCTCTTACCCTTCTCATACAGTTATGTCCATCTTAACTCTAAACCTAATTATATCTTGATTTTAGATCAGGATAGGCAACCTGTATAGGGTTTTTGTTTTGATCTTTTGATTTTGCTAACTACATTGTCCAGGATCCTTCATATTGGCTTTTTAGAAATACTAGAATATAATTCAGCAACATCTGTTACCTAACCATTTTATACAGAATGTTTGGAAATTATTAACTTCACAGGCTCAATTAACCGATAAATTCTGTAGTAGTATTGGTTTTGCTGTCTCTTAGCCACATGTTCCTCATTAGCAGAATGCAAATCAGTTTTTCCCAACCTGGTGTCCTTCAGAAGTGTTGAATTTAAATTCTTAGCTCGCATGTCTAATAGAAGTTGGGATCCAACGGAAAGGCATGGTGGACATTGACATAAGGACAATAAAAACTATCCATACAAATAAATAAAGCACCTCACAGACATAATCACTCCTGTTTTATTTGTGTTTAACAATGATATTCCATTCATCAACATTTATTGCTAGTTAGACGTGATTCTTTAACCTTTAACTTAAAATAGAGACAGACTCCACAGAGTTGCTGGATAAGCCAGAGATTGATTTCTTATAAATATATGCAAAGGAACTTAAAAAAACAACCCCATATTCCATACTGTCAGTGTATGACTCAGAAGACATGGTAACAAGGTCAGCCAATGAAAAAGCATGGAAACTGGGTCAGCCAATTAGGGCTGTTTGGAAACTGAAACAGTATTTGCTGGAGATAGCTAGGAGCCTGGGCGTGGCTTAGCTCTGAGTTTGTCCTGAGCTCTAAACTAGACTGCTGACTGAACTGAAACTTCTCTCCTCTGCTTTTGTTTTGCTTGTATTTACTACCACATTGGAAAACCTGCTTTGGTATTGTAGATTTATTTCACGTGTTATATTATATATAAAGAGAAGTTAATGAATCCTGCTGAATCAGTTACCAATGTGTGCTTTCTGGATTTGTTTGCTGCAACAAACTCTGATACATGCAATAGCTTACTTTATAATTCCTTTATCATTTTCAAAGTGAAATGTTCATAAAACTATGAACTGACTGGCCATTAATTTTCCAGGAAGGGTAGTAACAAGAAGAACAAGTCTTTTGGACAAGAAGTCTACTAAAGTTATCTTAGAATCAATGACTAATTTCTCCTTGCAATAGTGAACAGCAGCAAACCAACTTCTTTAAGGGAAAGAACTGCTACATTCTTAATACATAAAAGAACAGAAGTAGATTTCCCAAAGATTAGGCCAGTGAGTTAATGTAAACATTAAATGGGGAAAGTGTCAATATACAACTAGGTTTCACTTTTTGTGAATGCAAATTGATAGGCAAAAGATTTCCCAAAGAACCAGAGAAGACTGTACTTTTACTTTGTGAGCCATCCAGAGTTGCTTGGAGTTGGCAGCTATATGAATTTAATAAATACGTAATACTTACAAAGAGGATAATCAGCAGTAAGGTGTATGGACTCTAACAGATGGTTATAATGGTGATGGGTGAACCATTGGAAGACCAGGGTGGGGACATATCCTCCAAGAGAAAAGCTATGTGGTCACTAAGAGTCAAAACCAATGGGCACATAATCAATTAATCAAACAGATGAACCAATCCCAGTGATTGTCTCAAGTGGTCAAAGAACAGATTGGAGGACAACGAGTCATGAGATATTTTACATTTTTGAGATCTAAGGAGAGACAGGTAGGATGTTTTGGAATTCCAAGAGCCAAACAACAGAATGCATTTTCTGTTCCCAAAGTCCTTCTGCCAAAGAATGAATACTTGTCTCGATAAAGTTATAGAATCACTTGATTATGCACTGGATCACATTATTGTCTATTGAAAAGGAAATTCAGAATGCAATTTTGGTGCATAAAATGTGTTACATGTGTTCTTTTGGATTTCAATATTATTTTTTAAAAATACAATATATTAATATTACCACCAAACTAAGTTTTTCCTGCCTCTCTGTTAACACCTTCATTTCCAAAGCAAATGTATTCCACACTGTATCCATCTTTAGTTTAGGCTTAACCCTGGAATTAGGGTGGGTGGCACAATTTTCATAAAATATACCAATCAGGTTTGTTGTAATGAATAATAGATTTGAAATCAAAAGAGTCATTGCTGAATTGAATAATAGTTCATAGTGCATAGTTCATTTATTTGATTTTGTTTTCTAAGGAGAACATTCTTTAAATTATTACAGAAGTAATAAATCTGCCATAAGATCAATACAACTAATCATAATTAACAGATTTATAGGTGTGAAAAATGCATAATGATGCAGGTGAATTCTTCAAGGAACATACGAGGTTTGGACTGGGGAACTAGGAATCTCCAGCTGGTTTATGTGACATCTTCAAGTGTAAACACATTTTTTTTCTTTCCCCATTGATTTTGTCAGCCATGGCAACATACAACATTTCCATTAGCCCCCTACTGTTAAATCACAGATTCACTATAATCAGGAAAACATCCAATATGTAAACAAACAAATAGAGCAGTAACTGAGGTCATCATCCATCTTCATTCCACAGATGTATTTTTAGGTTCATTCAGTGTTTGATTTTAAGGCACTTTTAAAAAAATCCACAAAGTGGAGGAGAAACAGAAGAATAAGAATTTACAACAATTTATTGTGTATTCATTGACGATACCAAAGTATTTTGACAACTTAATGCCTTTTTATTGCATTTTAAATATACAAAACAACATTTTCTGAGGAATTGATCAATGTCTGTTTCTCCCTTTTTCCAAATGAAGTAGTTTACAAATGGAGAGCTTTAGTTTTAAATATATGAACTGCAACATTTTATTTTATAGTTTATTTTCATATTATTTGCAGAACACATACTGCTTTCCCTGGCTACATTTGAAACAACAGAACAGAAGCAACTGGTGGGGAAAGCTTTATATGAAAAATATTTATAGCAAGTCTAATTTTAACTAAAATATCATTCTATTTTAGGGTGAGACCACAACATACCTTTTTATATGATGGTTGCAATGACCTCTTGTTAGCTAGAAATGCATGAAACTGCTGTCGTCCTAGTAAATTTGTACATTTATTTTGGTAGTGAAACAAGCTGTGCACAGTCTGTTTCTGATATAATTTTTAACATATGGTCATTTGTTTCAAAGCACCTTCCATATGTAAATCTCCAAAAAGCTGAATAGCAAAGATGCTTGTGTTTGAAAGCTAATTTCTAATATGAAATCATTTGAGGCAACTTATTCCACATGGCAAAGTAAGAAATATGTGCAAATCTTATATTGGGGAAAAATTGAAAAAGGGGTCAGCTATTTGCTGAGAAGTAACTTGGTATGCAAAACATAGAAACTGGTAATTGTTCTCCTTTGTACGGGTATAGTTTGTTGTAACTTTTGGTTCATATATACTTTCCCATTTCTAAGCTGCCAATTCGGCATTTCTGCATTAATAAAATGCCAACATCATAAAACAATCCTGAACTGAATACTCCATATTGCCAACATGTGTTTTAGCAACATTGAAGAATGTATTTATGCATAGGAAAATATACTACACAAACTACCAAGCTATTAAGAGTCCCTGTGATGCATGTCAGCAAAGTCCTAAGGATTCTAAAGCAAGTCAAAGCAAATCAGATCTTTATTATGGTCATAAATAAACACGCCCAATGCAAGGCCTTTAGAGTGGTACCCTTCTGTGAGGTTACTATGAGGAATTCTCTTATCCGAAGCCCAACTATCTTCAATCTGCCAGTCTGCCCCACATTTTGTTAGTCCACAGGTAGCCTCTGTCCTCTTCATCCCCAAATGTCCTTAGTTCTCTGAATCCAACCTTTTGCTTACCATTTATGTGGTTGATGCCAGAGTGACCCACACTCTGATCTGTCTTGTTCTTTCTGAATGATACCAAGGACTTTCCCTTTGGTGTCAGGTAACACCTTCGCTCCCTTACCCCCCACTGCAATCCCTGCAATTTGTTAATGGAGTTGATGACCTAGTGGCTCATGTGTGGGATTTATTTTAATTTGAAGTTGACCAACTTAAATCAGTTATAATTGTAATCAGCTTGTTATTACTGATTATAAATAACATTGAATTGTGAAAAAATTTCCTATGTTGACTTTTTAAAATAATTTCAGTAAAGAAACTGATGAGCAATAATTTATTATTAGCTATGTAAACTAAAAAAAATAAAATGCATAGGAATATTATTTCTGCATTATTTGATCCACATGCATTGAATCCAAAATGAAAAAGTACAATAAATCAAAAGAGCCAAGGTCAGAACAAATCTTACATGTGGCAAATATAGAATTAATTTAACAAATGCTATATCAGTTTACATGATGTAGGAACATAAGGCAGAGAAAAAGAATAAATGGTTTCATTACAATTTCTCATTTTTACTTATGTTTGGTGAAGCACCTTAGCCATGAATTATCATACTTCTAAAATTGTGTGTTTTTTTCTCCTTTAAGAATCCACTAATAAACATATAAACCCATTCATTATAAGAAAAATAAATTGTGGATCATTAATGCTTAGAAATATAGCTCAAGAGAATATGGAAGAAGATGTGACTATTTAAGTAACTGATTTGTGTAATCCTTTATTTTATCTCAGTAGTGATAATTAATATGCATAGTGCCTGGGAAAAATCTTTTTGAGGAGACCACTTATCTAAATCGGTGCAATAATTAAAATTATTTTTCATAAAATTATAGTATGCTAAGAAGAATATCACTTGACTGTCATATGCACTTTAAAAATTCAAGCCATGGTGTGGGCAAGTTAAACACTTTAATGTTTCCTATAGATTACTGTGATCTCTGCATATTTACTTGAAAGTAGGCTCTATTGTGTTCAAGAAAGATTTAGTAAAATTAAGCTTCATCCATGGTAATCAGTAAGAAATGATGAAATCTGATTGAGTTCTATAAATTTATACTTTTTATACAAAAAAGTGAAAGAAATAAATTAATAAATTTCATTGATTTTACCCAAAGTTCTTAATTATGATTTTGGTTAGTTGTTAAAGCAAGACTCAATCTTATATCCAAAATTATTTATTAAAATTCACATATAGTTAGTAGATATGATTTGATCAGTGTCAGGTGCAAACAACCAGACCCATACACAAATACTTTAAAATACCTACTTTATTGTTCTATTGTCCATTTCACAGGAATCTTCCCAGTCTGGCAATTTGCCTCTGGGAAAGATTAGGTAAGGTTCAGTCATTCAAGGCAGCATTGGACCTTGTGTCTATATAACAATTCCAGACTAATGTGCCACTTGATCCCTCCTCCCAACTGGAACAGCCTCTGACAGTCTGCCTTATAAGAAGGCTTGATAGTAATTATAATATCAACACATGAATACAGTTGAATTGTATTTAGATGCCTGAAACATGTAAATAACTGATGAAGCTGTGTTTGAGTTAAATTATTCTCATAGATTGTGCTTTGTCTTATTTATTTATGTAAGTACAGCTTGCGTTCATCTGTCTTACCCAATTGAGTAATTTAAAAGAATGCCCAAAAGCATATTTAAATTCAGATCTCTTTCTGAAGTGCTTGCAGTTGTAAAAAATCTATAACATACTGCTCCTCCCCTTTATTAGCTATACTAGAGTTTAGGCTTGATAGAAACTTTATTAAAGCAATAAGCAAGGAAACAATATCTATTCCTTCCAAAAATCTCTGCAATATTCACAGTTTCTTAGTTCTATGAATGATAAATTCTATGAGAATTTGTTTGAAAGAAGAAACAAACATTGTAATATTAGAATAGAAATAAAAAAGGAGAGGAAAAAATACAAAGGTATCTATCATATGCTTCTTATTCTTATTTCTTGGACAACTTTGACTAAGAAACTTATTGCTATTAGTTTAGTTTAGTTTAGTTTATTATTACCTTAGTTTAAAAAATTAGGAAATCAATTTGTATGGATGCTTTGCAGGTACTGAATTTAGTATTCTATGTGTAATTTAACATACTGAAAGAACAAGCTATCTTAGAATGCTGGCTTACCTGCTATTCAAGAGAAGAGGAGGTGCCAGCACCAGTTACCACATAATACAAAACTTCTCATTCCTTCTGTTTCTCAAATCTCTGCTATGCATGATAACATTACTTAATTTACTGAATACGTTAATAGGCATTGTTTTTTGATAATTCAAAATGATACCACACCATTTCCAAAAATTGCTCCTCCTTCACACAAGTAATTCTGATTTTGACAGAGACAAATGGATTCAACAGCCAATAAAAGCTGCCAAAATGTTTCTTGATGCCTTCTCTGTTTTCCATTTTGTTATTTTTGGTATAATCCAGTCTTAACTAAGAAAAGCAGAGGGGGAACGCATGTCAGTTAGTTCCCTGTCTTGTTAGAAAATCTTCTTCTATTGTCCTTGATTGTCTCAGCAATCAACAATTAGTGTTGGCTTGAAGAAAAAAGGCTAGATTTTGTTAATACTACCATGAACTTACAAGTGTGGTGCATCCCTGCCAGAAGGGATAATTGGCAAGGGAGAAGAATGACAAAATCAGTGTTACCATGCAAGTGCATCCTTGTAATACAGCCATGTTCATTACATTTTTCAGCCCAGCTAAGTCTTGGGTTCTTAGAAAGCATTGTTGTGCATTTTTTCAGCTAGCTACCTGTAATCATTTCTATAAGATAGAGTCAAATAAATGCATTATTCCAATTATATACATTTCCAGCAAGGCTAGAAAAGCATAATAATTGTGATATTAATAATAATAATTGTGATATTTTGCTCAACTCACTTATATAGTAGCAAATTTAGCCAGACATCTGTTAATTATAGAAGACCCGCCTATCCCTATTCTTTTTTCTGACTTTATTTACTGTAAAAGGATATGGTCATATCAACTTTAGAATTATTAAATAAATGCAAGTCAGAAAAAATAGGGATAAGCAGGTCTCTATAATTGACAGATGTCAGTTAAATTTGCTACTATGTAAGTGTGTTGAGCAATTATTTGTATACAAATAATAACTTTTTATGTTATTTGGCAGAGAATACTATTAATTATGTGTTTCATTTAGATATGCTTAGAGTGGATAATACAATATTGTAATGCTTTGCTGAAATTGGTGACTAATTTATCAATAAAGGATAAGGGCTCTTTAGTATATTTTGATCATAACTCATAAATAGTAATCTATCCTAATTTAAAGCTCCAATAAGTGAATCAAAGAAACAAAAATGTGTTTGGAGACTTATGTTCTTAATTATTGAAAACCAACCCATTTTTCCTTTAAAATAGATTTCAATGAAAAGTTCGCTTGAGAACTTGAAGTGTAACCATTAAGCCATTATTCTTCTAGTAGTATCAACTGCATAAAAAAATATTAATGAAATTATTTTTCAAAAAGAGAAAGCCCAAATGGATGCATTACAATAGAAGAGAATATTTATATATCATGTTTGAACTGTGGGATGTTCTCTGGTGTTCTATTGCAGGCATTTCATTACCCAACTAGGTAATGTCATCAGTGTTAGGCTAGCACAACAAAGCTCAAAGTTCACCAAAGACCCCATGAAAGCAATTCTATGCAAATACTTGTATATTCCATGACAAAAATATTTTTCAGCTTTCCAACACATTAACAAAGTGACAAATCTGAGGATATATCACCCATCCACATTGTTTAAAACTATTAAACATTTAAAAGACTCACTTTTTTATTTTTCAAGTCATACGTCTATGCAACCATACTGCATGATAGATAATTTTGGAAACACCAGAGTTTTAAAACAGATGTTTGTAATCAACAATCTAAGCAGTTTAGTCTGCCCTAAGGAAAGGAAAGACTGAAATCCATGAAAGCTTTTGCTACATAATATGTGCCATAATATATAATCTTTAAAAACTTGTGTTTCTTAATTTTATGGCAACAAACGGACCCTCCTGCCTCTTTGACATTTGTTATGAAGTGATATTTTTTTCCAGCTGGATGTGCAGAAAACTAATAGTTAAAGTGATTCATGCAATAGCTGTTTTGTAGTTGGTTGGTTTGCAAAATGCTGTGTTCTTTTAAAACAGCATCCTAAGGTTCATAGTATTAAAAGAGTTAATAGCAAGGCATGTACACCTGTGTCAGACCTGCTGTTAGCCTTAAAAACACTTTCTGTGTGCCTCAGCCAAGAGAATTATCCAGGCACTTTAAGACAGCAGGGGTATTGGCACACATCCACCAAGAAATGCTGCTATGTCAGTTCAGGAAGGGAAATTGGTGTGATAGTCTTCATAAAACCAGAGCCCGTTTTAAAACTACCTGTGGTGCAAGACATCTTCAAGATGGCGGGGATGAAAATACAAGAAATGATACTTGCCATACATTGAGTAATTTAAAGATGAAACATGAAAGAGAACAACACTTTCCTCAAAATCACACTGTATGAACTATAAATTCCTTAGCTACCCTTGAACAGAAAATAAGTAATTAAGGAAAAATGAGTAATAATGTTGTACCTATTTTAATAGTCTGATAACAATCAAGAAAATGTCTTTGTGTTGCTGTGGCCTAGCTTTTTTCATGAGCATTATACATGAATGTGGAAATGTAAATAGGTATTCCAACAAACAATGCTGAATGAGGCCACCACTTTACTGTTTTTTTTCATATTCTGTCAAAACAAGATTCTTCACAAAATATGACAACAAGTACAGTATCTTGCATGGGCCTCCCTGATTATATTTTAATTTTAAGCAATAAAGAGCTGAGGTGGCGCAGTGGTTAGAGTGCAGTACTGCAGGCTACCTAGCTGACTGCTAGCTGCAGTTTGGCAGTTCAAATCTCACCGGCTCAAGGTTGATTCAGCCTTTCATCCTTCTGAGGTGGGTAAAATGAGGACCCAGATTGTTGGGGCAATTTGTTGACTCTGTAAATCTGCTTAGAGAGGGCTGTAAAAGCATTATGAAGCATATATAAGTCTAAGTGCTATTGCTATTAGGAACTGTTTTGGGATCATCTTCAAAATGGCTTGCTTTACTAGCAAGATAGATTTCCTCTGGCATGTAAAAAAGTTTTTCTTTTTTTTTTTAAAAAAAAGTGAGTTTGAACTAATATTAGAGTAGATACAAATCATCTTTTTACTTGAGATTATGAATAATCAAAAATATATGAGACAAATAGTGATTTCCTTATAAAAATTGCCTATTAACTTAAGGGATGTATTGATGTGTTTTATACCTCCTGTATTGATACTTCCTAATCCCAATTCAAGGTGCTTTAAATAATATACAATTTTCAGATCATTGGGTGGGGGGGGAATAAACATAAGCAGACTGCTGGCTATTTTGTTGTTTAATGATTATCCTAAAGAAAATGTCTGGAGAGAAATCAACATTAAAAATGGCTAGTAAAGGACAGTACTGGGATTCAGAGTACAGCTGTGTGGGAAAAGACATCCTATAGCTTTCCAAAGCATTTATAATTATCTGAGTGACAGGGAACAAAGGAGAGTGGACTTGCTTTATGAGTAGGAAATGCCTTCTACAATATGCCTACTGTGATCTGGTAATTTCATGCTTAAAAGCTCCCTATGGAAAAGTAGTTAACTGCATCTGTTTGAGACCACTAATGCAGCTCTGTTAAGGGATTTAACCACTGAAACTTTGATCATTGAAAAGCATATAGTGATATTTTAAAATTCAGCTTCTTCTCTCTTTCATAAAGAAGAGAAGAAACAGAAATGCCTGCTGCAAATTTAAAACTGAATTTCAAAATAAAGGATTTAAAACATCTATTTTTATGTTAGAGTTAGGAGTGCACTTTTTAAAAATAATGTATGTTATAGAATGTCCTTTAATTGCTATTTAAAACTTTTTAAATACACTATAGGGAGAATCCAATTAAGAAAGAAACCATTCTTCAAATATATTCTAGCATATAAGATTAAAGAAATCATTGTATAATAGTCAACATTATATTGGTAAGTTAGAACACTATTTGCAAATCATAAGCAACTTCAATAATATTTCTAATAAATTTTCACATCTGTTTATTAAAGCTGTCTACATTTATAATATGTACTATATATTTTGGATATGGACTAGAAAGTAGTGTTTTTGTAAAACTATTTTTTTAAAAACTTTGCAGTTATTATTATTTTTATTTTAAAAGAGAATCACATAATATACCCTTTTTTCTCTCAAGAAAACCATGAAAAAGTTACGCAAGTATTTTTAAGAGACCATACACAGCGCCTTTACCTGGTTTTTATTTGGATGAAAGACCACAGCAGTGCATAAACGTGGAAGTATAAAAGAAAAAACCTTCCCCAGAGAAGATGGTGGCAAATCATTTTTATATTGCTGCCAAGAAAACTCCATTTTTAAAAATTTCATGAAAATTGACCCAAAGTCAGTTTTGAATTGAAGGATACCTTACATTTACCTTTTAAGGTTATGATATAATTCTTGTTCCCATTTTTTTCAGGGACATTTATTTATTTATTTGATTATTTATATTCCACCTTAATTATTTCTACAGATAACTCAAGGTGACAATCATATCCAACACACCCTCCTCTTCCTATTGTCCCCACAACAACAGTCCTGTGAGGTGGGTGAGACAATGACTGGCCCAAGATTACCCAGCTGGCATTCATGGCTAAGGAGGAACCTGAATTCTGCTTTCTAGTCTGATGTTTTAACTGCTAGATGAAACTGGCCAAATAGACCAAACATTAGACCAACCGAACATACATTTTATTGCACTAATTGCTTCTCCTGTTGGCCATCTTTCTCACTGATGAGCATTCAAAGAACAGCTTTTGTTGGATCATGGATCTTATGAATATATCAAGCCCCAGCTGCTCTGTTAATTCCTTGAATGCTTTTATCGTTAAAATGCATAACATCAGTAAAACTATAGTAAGTATATTTATATAAAGCAGCATTTGACCTTCCCAGTATGTTCCTATAGAGAGGAATTCCTGCTACATATGTTTCCATGGGAACAATGAAATGTATTAGCCAGTATTTCATGGCTGTCTCTAATCTGCAAATGCTGGAAACTACCATAGAATTGGTCACACATATTGTAGGTGTAGGTCTCTCCTATTCCCGATCTGTTGTTTCAATGCATTATTAATAATTTTATCTGTTGTTTATAATTTTCATAATGACTGCAAAAAGATGGTATCAAATAGTTAGCTACCTAATTCCCCATCTGGATGCTTGTGCTCCCACATAAACCTGATCTGAATATCATCATTTCTGAAATATCTTGGCAAAAATGTAATTGTTGGAAGCTGGGCAATTTAGGCTGGACTTTGTTTAAGCTCATGCGGTTAAATAATAACATTTGTATTAATTTCTTCATTACATATGAGGAGATGCATGCTTTTAGACCATAGCTCTTAATAAAGTCCGGTCACCAAGCTGTGACAGGAAAAATCTCTGTTAATCAAGTGGTTATTTAGAAAATCTAATTGCCTATATTCAGTGTTTTACCATATCCTTCAAAGTGTCTCAGCTAAACATCAATTAACAGTAATCGAATTATCTAGAAAATGAGGAAAATGTGTGTGTGCACACGTGTGTTTGTGCACATGCACACAGTGACACTTTTTTCAACCATAATCGCAGCTGCAGCAAGGAGATTTTAGTACCAGAGCAATTGACTATAATACTTTTTAAATTCAATCCCAAATATTAGGAACTTTAAAATGTGTTCCTGAGTTTTTGAGGGCTGAGTTTTTGATGATAGGAAGAAAGGATCATCTCACAGAGCATCAAATGGGTAGGGCTTGTTTTATAGTCAGCATTTTGGCATTTTAATCTGCTCATGAAACCCCTATGAGGTGCCTTTCTTGATATGGTTATAATAAGTCACTGATAGAATATAAACCTCTTTACATTGGAGCCTTAATTTGGATTGTCTGAAATGTATTTTCTATTTTTTTTAATGGCTTTAAAAATTGATTTAATATAACATACATTTTGAATCTGAATACTTTATGGAATCCTTCCTTCCTTATAATCCTTCCACCACAATAATGTTTCAGTGGTGGGATTCAGCCAGTTCGCACCTATTTGGGAGAACCGGTTGTTGGAAGAAATCTCATTTTGTTTTTTCCCACTTTACAGGGCTAATCCTGTAAGTAAGGCAGGAAGGAAACATTCTGTTTCCTATTGCCCTGCTTACAGAAACAGCCTCTCCAGTTAATCCTTATTACATTGTAACAGCTAAGCCAAAGTGCCCATCGACCTGATGATGCTGAGTTGGCCACGTCCACCCAGTCACATGACCACTGAGCCCTGCCTACTCACCTGGTCATTAGGGCAGAGAACCGGTTGTTAAATTATTTGAATCCCACTACTGCTATGTTTATAACCCACCTTTTCCCCCCAGCAATTCAAAATAGCTTTAACTAGCATGGCTACTTCAAAAGTTTCAGTAGGTTTCCATAGGGGAGGAAGACTTGAACCCTAATCTCTCTCGGCTTAGTACCAGACTATGTGAGTTCTTATTCTGCCATAGGCATGAAAGCTGGCTGGGTGACTTTGGACAAGTCACTCCCTCTCAGCCCAACTCACCTCATAGGGTGTTACTGTGGAAAATAGGAAGAAAGAGTATTAGCTGTTTTCACTGCTGTGTTCACTGCCTAGAGTTATTTATAAAACTAATAAAGACAGGATAAAATATATATTTAAAAATGTACTGTGCACCAGTGACATACAACAAATCCAAGACAGTAGACAGCTCCTTTTACAATGCTCCCTAAATAAATTATGAACAAGTTATTTTATGCTTCTGAGTAACTATAATCCTGAGTATCTTTACTATGTATGAGTCTCAAAACCAACAGCACGTTTTTCATGAAATTTAAGTATCTTGAAATATATTGAATGTTTCTGCATTGGTAGAGGTCATGCTCATTTCTTGACCAATTACTATTGGTCCAAAATATTAGTTGAAATTTATCTTGCTACAAAAGATGACTGAGCTTTACTTTTGGGTTTAAACACATCTATTGTTATATTCTGCTGCAACTGATTCCAGTTTTATTGCCTAGCCTTTTCCTGGGTGCGCTTACTTCCAACCTATGTAGATATGGTAGAATTAGCTGAAGGAATTTATAGCAAAAACTGCTATGTTATTATTTTGTTAATTAGTTTATTATTGTGGCCGCTGAACTGCTATGTTTAAATACTGTTATAAATGTGTTTAATTTTTTTCCAGTAGTCTTTGCGTCATTTTAACTTCCTTATATGAACAGTTAATTTAACTTAGAAATATATACCATATATACTGTTCTTATGAAAACAGTTTATAATTCTAAAATCAAATCCACCCTTCCTTTGCTATTCATTGACCAACATTTTTTTTCAAAACCTGATGTATTGTTTTTCTTTTGCAGGTAAGTGGAAGTTTTATCATTCATTGCTGTCCTGAGAGTGTTTGATTGCTGTGGTAAGTGTTCTTCATGGAGTGATTATACTGATTTGCTTCTGTCTGTAAATTAGTGCTATCTGGGGAGCCTAGTTACTTAAAGCTTACTAAACTAGGTCTGTGTGTGTGTGTGTGTGTGTGTGTGTGTGTGTGTGTGTGTGTTGGTACTTAGCTTTACCCATTTTATCTTTGTTGACTTGTGCTTTGAGTTCTTTAAATGTCGTATGAGTGGGCTTGTGAGATTTCCTAAATATAACAAAATCACATTTTATGATATTGCAGGTTATATGGGACTAAAGATTTTCACAAAATCTGTTTCAGCATTTTCAAAAGTTGAATGCATTTAATATAACATGCAGCTCACTGCAGAAGAAATGTTGCTTAGCTTTTGCTGAATTTTAGTGAGATTAAGCAAGTGAACTAGTGGCTCATACTTCCTTGGATTTCAAATACTGTTTTCAGTTGGCTGTATAGCACTAGTTTTTTTTAATGTGTTGCCTTGAAATAATATCTGTTTAATTATAATACACTGTATGGTTCATTGAGTTGCAGCCTATGTTATTTTGTGGTGGCGCATTATTATTCATTAGCTGCTCTGAGAGATTTTGTTCCATGTATTTAACACGTTTCGTTTAATGTAAGAAAGAAAAAAATATATAAATACAGTAGCTCAGCTGAATGTAAAGGCGGTTGGATTTAATCCTTCATGCATGCAAAGGTATTTGCAATTCAACAAGAAGAGATGACTGGGTTTGCTTTCTTTAAGCAACTGAGGAAGAAATAAATTGCTTTCAGAGTGATCAGTATGTGGCTGATTTTTAAGCTTTTTCTCCAGCTTGATTACCTCCTGATATATTGAGTTTGTGAGTTCCAGAATCCCTAGCAAGATTGACTGTGCTGACTTTAGAATTCAGGAAGGTGTAATTGCAATGTACTTTTGGAAGAGTATTTATATCTGTTAGGTATACAGATATGCTAGGTGGGGAATTCTGGAAATTGAAGTGCACACATCTTAAAGTTGCCAAGTTTGAAAAACACTGTTATAGAGGGTTCAGATCAGAATTAACCAGTTTACTTGATTATTTAATCTGCGAACTTCCTTTTTAACAAGAAAAAGGATAATTATAAAAGTATATTTAAAGTCTTTTTGATATTAAACAGAATTTCATATGTGAGAATATAATTAAGTCTATATTTTTATAACAGTCTAATACCACACAGGTGTTAGTTTGAAATATTTAAATAATCATTTCCATGTTTGATGTCATATTAACTGCAAAATTGAAACAAAACAAATATACAGTTTTTGTTTTCTTTGTTTAATTTTCCTTAATGGATTTTTAATAACTTTGGAAAAATTCATGATCATTTTAGCAAGGCATAATCTTCTTTGGATAACCCCATAATTACTATAATCAGAATAAATTATTTACTGAGTATTTGTAACATCCTTCACTTTTCTTTATCTTCACAATATTCCTGTTTGAGTTCTCCCTAGTTAAGTAATTAACACTGTTCTAACTTTTGAGATTATTATTGGGCTACTATTATATTATTTCTCTGTTTCTATTGGTTCATGTCCTTATTTTCTGTCATCAATGACCTCAACTTCACCTCATCACATTTTTTTGTGGAATTAGCCTAAATCACATTCCATAAAGTAAAAAGCACATTACAGTAGCTGCATTCATTTCTGAAGTCACATCCAGAGGGATTGAGGTCAGAGAGCTTATCACTGCACTCTGTAGACCGGTAAATTTAATATAAAAGGATTTATAATGATCTATTCATTTTTGCCCTTACCAACTAGTTCTTAATTTTTCTGTAAGGAAATTGCCAGCAGGATCTTAAAAATGCACAGAATTCTCCAAATGGATTCTCTGCACGCTACAATGAAGAGGACTAATGTAGACAACAGTAGTATTGAGTTACTGAATGATACATTTTAAATTGCCTTGTTTTACTTGTCTTGCTTAATATCCCATGGATAAAATTAGTGTGCAGTAAGTTGGTAATGACATATTGTCTTCTAAGCAATAGCTTGGAGGATTGGATTGATACCAAATGAATTAGTATTTATCTGTACTAATTTGTACCAATCAATGTCTCACTGCCATACCTTAAATTATGTTTTTACATCATAGTTATTAGGATAATTAGTCTACCTAGAAAATATTTTATTGAGTGTCAGTGTTCAATCATACTGTATTGTGCATTATTATTAGTTGTCTTGGAAATCTTTGCCAAATATACCGGTATTTCATTATAGCTTTTCTGTACAGATGTATGTCCATCAGCTCCTACAATTTTCAGTAGTGACTTTGCAGGTTATGCTATTTGGGGAGTTTAGAACATATATCTGGAGGGTGCCCAGATTGAGGAAGACTGGTATTTTGTCTTGAAACTAACATTTCAGCACTAACATGGTTTTGAGGTCAGAGAAAATAAATATTCTTATACAGTACAGCAGTGAGTTTAAGATCAGATACCGGAGCCATACAAATGCTTTTTATCCCTATATTTGTATTGGATATATATAATATATAAGGCCTTCTGCTGCTTCATGATTGTCCTTATACACAGATATTATTGCTACATGTGCAGGAAATATGTGATCAATCTGCATTCATACTTTTGAAGTGTTTAAGTACTGATAATACAATGGATGGATATATGGATGTTTATCTTTCCCGTGGATGATCTTTAAGATTTCATGGATAATAGTATGCCGAGCTACAACGTTTCTAACAATAAGCAATATTTTTGGTCAGACTAGTTCTTAATACCAATTTGATAATTAAGTGTCTTACCAGAAAATGAATGGAATGGTTTTGGTTCATTTAAAAGACGTGATATTTAAAACCATGTACAACATGTCTTCATTTTGTTTGGGTTCAAAATGTATAAAGGAAAAGGTTTAAAAATCAGTTTGTAATAAATAAAGTTGAGTCTCCATATTGGGGTATTTAAATAATTAAATTGCCAGGAGATTATTTGTTAATCATCTTGCATTACTTGGCGTAGAATAATATGTGAAAGCTTTAGTGCAGTATTTACTGTTAGAGATTCCAATAATAAGTAAAATCCACAATCTTAACTTTAATACAATTTAAATGAAATCTCCCTTGGTGGGAGTAGTTCTGCCCATCCCCCCGAGAAATAACATCATATTCTAATCATAAGAAAATGTAAGAAAAGAAAAGAAACATAATTCAGCTTCCCTAGAAAGATGAAGACAAAGCATTCCGAATCCAGACAGCAGAGTGTGGGAAACAAAGCATCAAGAATGGAAGGAAGAGAAATACAGGTAGTCCTCATTTAATGACCACAGTTGGGACAAGAATTTTTGTTACTGAGTGCCGCAGTTATTAAGCAAAACCTCACCTAACACAAGTTAGGATTTCAATTCCACATTCAAAAGATGAGATCACTTGACCCTACGACACCACAATCCTTATACACATATGCTAATAGTGGAGTACCTGAATGGTAATCAAAGTGACTATGGGACACTGAGACTATTGTGAAGGTGAGGTTTGGTCACAAAGCTGTTTTTTTAATACCATTGTAATTTTACTTTAATGATAACTAAATGAGTCAGTCAGTAAGTGAGAACTACCTGTAACCATTAAGAGTGGAAATCGAGAAGGAGTTAAGAGATTTAAAAAGATAATATTATACAGGTGAGTTGAGACATGCAGAAGTCTGTACTAGAGAGAAAGATTGAGAAGAAGCTACTTGGAAGAAGGAAGGTCTACCAAAGAGTAGGCTTAGGAGAGTTCTCCCCAAACATAGTTTATATACTGTATATCCCTGATGGCGAACCTGTGGCACACACATGACACAGGTGACATGCACAGCCTCTCTCTGGGCATGCATGTGGTGGCTAGCTGCTCTTCCATATTTCTTTGCATGCATGCACACCAGCCAGCTGCTCTCTTCTGAGTTCTAGTGTGCACATGTGCGTCAGCCAGCTGGTCTTGAGACCAGCTGTCTGGTGTGCATGTGTGCGCCAGAACCCGGAAGAGAGCAGCTGCCAGTGTGCATGCCAGAACCCGGAAGAGCAGCTGGTCACCGCGTGCATGCACATCAGCCAGCTGCTTTCTTCTGGGTTCCGGGCGCTCTGGCGCATGCACACACACTCCAGTTTCGGCACTTGGTGCCAAAAAGGTTAGCCGTCACTGCTGTATATAAACCTTCAACCCCTGTCACTGGTGTCTAATTCAGTCACAGCTATTATCAGAAGGCAGACCTAAAAGTCCAATGCTTTGTCTTGTCTTGTCTTGTCTGTCTAACTATGGCACAAACTAGAATAGGAACTTTTTTTTAGATTCCTATGATGAATGACATGATTTTTTCTAGCAACATGGACACAAACATTCAGAAATAAGCTAGAATGGGTGGACTCTCCACTTATAGCTGAAGTTGTGCTTGCTCCTTCAAATGCTGATGTTTCTTTGTTTTATGGCTTCAAAATAGTTAATACAACTCTTATCAAGCCTGAAATCTTCCAACTTCTTTATGAGTGTGCCTGTGTGAATGGCACACTTTCAAACATATGTTTATCTCACTATTATTCATATTCTTGGTATACACGTCATATGTGAAAAGGTCTACAGCAATTTGATGGCACAACTTCATCAACCAGACAAAGGCAGAATATTTGCCAGTGGTACAAGTCCTCCAGAATCCTCCACCAATGTTAGTGGTTCCCAACAGGAGAAAATCAGAGATACAATCAAGTGCTGTTTCTGGAAGCTGCCATTTTTATCTCCTCACAAAAGTAATGGAGTTTTGTCAGCTAGACTGGAAGCTTTGGCAGAACCTAGTCTATTCCTCTGCCTGAAGATTTCATTGTTTATGATCGACCAAAGAGCTGACTAAACTTGACATCACTCTTGATTCAAAATACAATTTCTATAGCTTGTACCTATTCTGTGTTTCAATACTCCTATGAAATTGCTAACTTACTGTTGGCCTTATTTCAACTCCTGAATAAACTTTTTGAAAACTTGATGGCTTTTTGCAAATATTGCTGAAGATGATAGATATCTAAATATTTGTTTATTTAAAGTAGTATTTATTGGTCTTTTAAATTAAGAATTTAGAGACCAGCCTAAGGAAATATGGTAAAATTATATAATAATATTCATTTAGCCATCAGCTTTTTTACTGCTTTCCTAAATAAACATGATTTCTATATGGGTTCCCTTTCAGGCTAACATGCAAAAATGGAAAAATAGCCTGGAATAATCTTACAGCTAAATAATCTTATATATTTATTTATTCTTAACATGTACTGTATATTATTAAAAATAAGATAGGAATCCTAGAGTTAACAAAGAAAAATAGAAATCTTCTTGCTTCAAAGATAAAGCATCTTGCCATGAACTCAATTATATTTTAATGAACAATTTGCATACTAGCTATAAGATTTCTCTTTTAAAAATTGCTTCCATTTCATATATAACATTTACTGATTTTTCTCACATCTAATCTACTGACAGAAAGCAGCAAAAATAATTGAATATTTTAAAATATTAGTTATCTTCATCATTTTGTGATAACATCTTCTATGTGGCAGTAATAATATTGTACAATATGCTGAATTTAGTCATACTCACAATTTTTTTGTGTCTTTCCTCTTTCTGTGTGCATATTTCTTTCCAAAGAATGAAAATTTAGCAATGAACCTGATTGAAAACTGTATTGTCTGAAATGGTATAGGGTTTCCTACTTTCCTACTGATTATTCTATCCTGTAGTGAATATCTGAACTGTTTTCCATTAGGTCATCTGGCAACCCATTACCGTATTTTTAGCCTTTTTAAAAAGAAATATACATTGGAATTAGAGAGACTTTGTCGGGATAATGCAAATACAGAATAAGAGAGTTGGAAGAGATCTGGAGGTCTTTCAGTCCATCCCCTTTGCTCAAGCAGGAGACCTTATACCAGGGGTCAGCAACCTTAAACACTCAAAGCCACAAAGGTTCTAACTAGAAGCCCCCCATTCAATTCTGGAGCCAACCAGAAGTCCTGTTCCCCCACCATAGAGTCTCCTCCTAATGTGGCGTCCTTTTTCATCTACCTGTCCTAACCTATCAATTGTGGAGCTAACCAGAAAACCCACCCCTTGTCATAGAGTCTCCTCCTGGCACGCTGTGCTTCTAACCCATCCAGTCAGAAACTCATCTTAAAATTGTGGCACAAACCGGCAACAGGGAGCCACAGCAGAGGGGTGAAAGAGCCACATGCTGCTCTAGAGCTGCAGGTTGCTGACCCCTGCCCTATACCATTCAAGGAAAATGGCTGTCCAATCTCTTCTTAAAAACCTCCAGTGATGGTTCACCCACAATTTCGGGAGGCAAGCCATTCCACTGATAAATAAATATTATCAATTCATCATATGATCATTAAACTTAATTTCTTATTTTATTTTGATCTTGTTAAAAGACCATTTTAAAAAACAATTAATCATGTTGTAATGAGCATTTTGTGTTTTACTGTTGCTTAGCCTGAATTTATTCCAAATATGACAGAAGTAAACACCAGTCTATTTTTGCCACAATGAAAAAAATGTATGTATTAGTGGCTTTAGCACTGGAATCAGAATTAGACATGGCCTCCTGCTCTCTGCTTTTTCTTGATTGCTTCTTTGGCATGTTTCCTGACAGTAATTAAATTTCCAAGTTATAAAGCTCTCAGCTGAGACTTAATGAGAGTGAAAAGTCTTATAAGGTTTACTGGGAAGTGAGTTGACCTTTTCCTAACTAATTTGTTTGTTTCTGTTAATGCTGTACCTTCGATTCTGGAGACAGTTTATTTTAAATAAAAAATCATGATTTTTGTTTGAAAATCCTTTGGCTGTCAGCACCAAATGGTCAAATATTTCAATCTCTTTTATGGGGCTGTTGAGTCAGCTAAATTTTCTAATTCTCCTTGGACTCTGCTTGAACAACAGATGACAAATGTGGCAGCAGTGGTAGTAATGACAATAATGGCAATAACGGTACCCAGTAAAGAGAGCTTTTCACCTTTGTGCCCTAAATGCCTATCTTCATCTTGACAACAATGCTGGGCATTCGTCAGGCTGATATTCACATTTTCCGTTTTGTAACCATGTTTCTGGGTATGTATCTCACAGATTTGTTAATGTTCTCCTAGTGATCAGGATCCTAGTCTTTACAGGGAGATGATGTACATATTATATTAAATGATAACTCATAACAGAGTTGGAAAGGGACATTGGAGAAGACCTAATAGGTCCTAGTTCAATCCCCTGCTCAAGCAGGAAACCCAATACCATTTCAGACAAATGGTTGTCCAATCTCTTCTTAAAAACATCTAGTGTTGGAGCATTCACAACTTCTGGAGGCATGTTGTTCCACTTCCTCTTTTAAAATACATATGAGTTGTTAATGATGTGAGACTAACCTCGCTTTTATTCAGAATTACAAATCTTGCCAGGAAAATTATTAATAATAACTACTGGCCTTGCCTTTAATTCTGAAGCTGAAGTACATTTGGAATGTACCAATGGTGGGTTTCAATTTTTTTTAGAATCTCTTCTGTAGGTGTGGCCTGCTTTGTGGGAGTGGCTTGCCGGCCATGTGACCAGGTGGGAGTGGCTTGCCAGCCATGTGACTGAGTGGGAGTGGCTTGCCAGCCATGTGACTGGATGGGGGTAGCCAACTTGTAAAATGTGGTGAAACTCACTTAACAACGCTCTTGTTGGTGTTCACACTTGACAGCTTTAAAACTTGTGGACTTCAACTCCCAGAATTCCTCCTCTCGCTCTTCATCTTGATGATGTGTAGACAGGTGGGGAGAGGGAGCTGGAACCAGTTCTAAATGGCACTGTAGATTTGTGGAACTTCTTCTATAGAAGAGGTTAGAACTGGCAGGAACCCACCCTTGGAATGTACCCATCCCACCTTTCTCTCCATTTTCAGTTTAATTAAATATCAATTAAGCATCCTAGTCAAATTAGCTATTTTAGAGTCCATCGAGATCAAAATGTTATTTTAATGAGAAGTAGTTCAAATTGGTTTCAGAGTGCCAAATGAGCATCAGCTTCTAGATTACATATTTCTTTAAAAAAAAACAACTCCCTTGTTTCTTAGACTTAGAGAAAACATCATTTGGGAAACAATGTAAATCTACCAGAAAATAACAATATATGCTCTCAACAAGTATATTAAGGCTTTGGACTGTAAATAACAAAATGCACATTCAACATCTCTTTGCACTATGTCTATGACATTTGCTTAACATTAAAGAATAACCAAACTCTAGGTATGTCTAGTTTAATGAAAAGAAGGACCAAGGGAGACATGATAGTAGTGTTCCAATATCTCAGGAGATGCCATAAAGAAGAGGGAGTTAAACTATTCTCCAAAGCACCTGAGGGTAGAATAAGAAGCAATGGGTGGAAACTAATCAAGGAGAGGAGCAACCTAGAACTGAGGAGAAACTTCCTGACAGTTAGAACAATTAATCAGTGGAACAGCTTGCCTCCAGAGGTTTTGAATGCCCCAACACTGGAAGTCTTTAAGAAGATGTTGGATAGCCATCTGTCTGAAGTGGTGTAGGGTTTCCTGCCTGAGCAGTGGGTTGGACTAGAAGACCTCCAAGGTCCCTTCCAACTCTGTTATTCTATATTCTATATTATCTACACCCTTTTTTCCATATGGAAAATGAATCCTAACCCTAGCACACACCATGACCCGACAAAAGGGCGAACGACAAAACCTCACCCGACTAAACCGCGTCGCTGACGTCATCAACGCGGCGACAACAGCCAGCGCGGAGAAAAAAGGATGCTTTAAATAGCGCGGAGAAAGAAAGCCGATTTAACTTAAGGTAAGGGTTAGCTTTAGGGTTAGCTTTAGGGTTAGGTTAAGGGTTAGGGTTAGATTTAGGGTTAGGTTAAGGGTTAGGTTTAGGGTTAGGTTAAGGGTTAGGTTTAGGGTTAGGTTTAGGTTTAGGTTTAGGGTTAGGGTTAGGGTTAGGTTTAGGGTTAGGGGTTAAGTTTAGGTTTAGGGTTTACAGAGTGCTTCTGTCTCCGCGCTGTTGTCGCCCTGTTGATGAAGGCGGTTTAGTCGGGCGCGGTTTTGTCGTTCGCCCTTTTGTCGGTGAACCAGCACACACACCCTCAAAAATTGAGCCCTCTTTGATCACTTCAATCTGCAAATATAGAATCAATAATTAACAAGAGGTCGGACACTTTTGATAGTGCCCTGACTACTAATTCTGTAATTTGCCAAGCTATAAAAGGTGCAGGTTTTCTTATTCGTCAAAGATGTTGTTCTTATAATCATTGGATGCAAGTGTGAATATTTAGACACAACTTTTATTCAAGGCAGAGATCAACCTGGAATCTTGACAATGAATACAGTATTGCACATGCAACCCATGATCAGATCCTGCATGCATATAATTTTTAGAATGGATGAGAATAATATTTTGTCAAATGAATAACATAGAGTTAATGTTCTGCTCATGTTTGACTATTCATGCCAGAATACAAACAGATTGCTACAAAACAACAACCTCTAGCTTTAATATTGAACACACATAATACATTCTAATAGAGCTGCTGTGCACTAGAAAGGTTTCAGTTGATTTCTAAAGATATATTTGGTATTTTAGTTATAAAAATCAGGCTATTGTATATATAGAACCTTAAATCATTCCGCAAGCTACCTAACGATCCATAAAGAATGTATTATTGAAGCTGCAAAACAAGCTATTTCAGAATGCTTAATAACTTGAATGACAACCTCTCTTCAAAGCATGAACTTGAGTTACTATATTAGCATACTATTTTTATTCTACGGTTTCCATCTATAATGCATAAAATGTTGTTAAAGTATTTTGCATACATGCAAATATATTTCAGTTATATTTAAAGTAATTAACATCTTCTTCCAAAATGAAACTGAGAAGTAACTGAAATGTTGTTCTAAAAATGTCTATCTGTCTGTCTGTCTGTCTGTCTATATCTATCTATCTATCTATCTATCTATCTATCTATCTATCTATCTATCTATCTATCTATCTATCTATCCATCCATCCATCCATCCATCCATCCATCCATCCATCCATCCATCCATCCATCCATCCATCCATCCATCTATCTATCTATCTATCTATCTATCTATCTATCTATTCTTTTCTAGATTGGATCTCCCATACCCTAGGGAGCATGTATCCTTATAGTCTCCATTAGTTATTGGTGCTACTCATTAATTCCTCTGTCCAATGTTTCTGATGCTCTTAGGTCATAACTGATCACATTCTCTCTGAATGCATTAGAAATTTTGGATAAAACCCAGTTCTCTGTGCCTCATTTTTGATAATCATAGGGTTTTCACAATGTAGGGAATCTAAAATGGTGGCTATTCAACACCAAAGGGAATTGAGCATGGAATTAATGCCCATTCAAACGGTCTGGCTACCAGGTTTGCCTAACTGAAACCTTTAAAGAAATATATGCTATGTGAAAGCAATATGAGAGTGTATAATACTTGTGGGCTAGAGAGTTAGGCTCCCATATTCTCATCAATAGAGTAATTAGGTTTTTGCAAACTAGACAAACTTTTTGCTATCAATAGAGAAATTCTGAAAGCCTATTTGGTACATGAGAAGAATAGCACGGGGCAGATGGGGTGGATGTATAAGACAGGAAATCTAGAAATGTTAGAAGTTATTTAAATATATTTTAATATGAAGCAATTTGGATAACTTTTAGTTGAAAAGCTGTACATGTATAAATATCTTAAATGAATTTTCTGTCCATTAGCAGAGAAAAGTAGTAGAGTGTGGCATTCAGTTTGACATTAAATTGTCCAGCCAAAGATTCTGACAATCAGGAACAGTAGAGCTAATACTGCTGGGAAGATTTGTATAGAACTTATTAATAAACTTTAAAGAAATATATGCTATGTGAAAGCAATATGAGAGTGTATAATACTTGTGGGCTAGAGAGTTAGGCTCCCATATTCTCATCAATAGAGTAATTAGGTTTTTGCAAACTAGACAAACTTGGCTTTGATTTCTAGAATGCAATAACAGCTGTTATTATATTCTAGAGCTCTGAAATAATGTATTTTTGCACACTTGTATTGTGCTAATACACAATAGTTCATGCTGCTATGTTTAATTGTAATTGCCAAAAAAATCCCAAATAATAATAATAAGAGCACATCCATACATACCCGACGGCAGTCAGTCCTTCAATTTTTCAAAAAATATTGACTGGTTCAGGAAGTTTATCAGCTGTAATTGCAACCTATAACCGTAACTGCATCTGCAATGGCAAGTCTTTTGGAAATTTGGATTTTTAAACTTGGATGTAGCCCATTCCATATTTTTAAATCATCAATAAAACACTTTATGTATTTATGTTGCTTTTTCAATTAGAAAACTCTCAATTTCAAAACAATTACTCAATTAAAATAGCTACAAAAGTTCTACAATTAAATAGCATTTATATTAAATGTCATTAGCTATAGCCAGAGTCTTCAAAAGCAAACAAGCTAATTTTAAAACTCCATTTGGAAGCATTTAATGAGGAACGCAGACATGATTTTCATATTGATAGGATGTCTTTGAAGAGGGTCTATATATTGGGCCTACCAGTCTAGATAATGATGACAGACTTTTAAATAGGGCACCCTAATCAAGGATGAGGCTTTTGCATATTCATATACATGCAAGAGATACTTCAAGGAAGCTTAGAGCTTTTTATATAAGAACCAGTTGAACTGAGCCCCTCCTCCCAAAATATCCAGGAAACCAATTACAAATTCCAATCTTCTGCCTCTGTAAGAAATCAGCCACTATATCAGGTAGCGTTTCCAAAACCATTTCAGAGACAAGCTATATGAAGTACACTATAGTAGTCCAGCCTTAATGTACTTAGTAGTCGTGGCATAAATAGCTGAATTGAAAATAACATTGGATAGAAGTCTATGTTACTGTATTCAGTTCATAGATTTTGGATTTCTAAAACATGCTGATATACATTACAGAACATAAAATGTTTGGTGCATAGTACTGTATTGTAACATTTTTTTGCAACAGACATAGTGGCAACTGGACCAAATCACATTCACCCTTTAGAATAGAATAACAAAGATGGAAAGGACCTTGGAGGCAGGGGTAAAATTCAGCAGGTTCTGACAGGTTCTGGAAAACCGGTAACGGAAATTTTGAGTAGTTCGGAGAACCGGCAAATACTACCTCTGGCTGGTGTGGGGGGGAATGGGGATTTTGCAATATCCTTCCCCTGCCATGCCCACCAAGCTACGCCCACAGAATCGGTAGTAAAAAAATAATAATTTCACCACTACTTGGAGGTCTTCTAATCCAACCCACTGCTCAGGCAGAAACCATACACCACTTCAGACAAATGGTTATCCAACATCTTCTTAAAAACTTCCAGGGTTGGAGCATTCACAACTTCTGGAGGCAAGTTGTTCTACTGATTAATTGTTCTAACTGTCAGGAAATTTCTCCTCAGTTCTAAGTTGCTTCTCTCCTTGATTAGTCTCCACCCATTGCTTCTTATTCTACTCTCAGGTGCCTTGGAGAATAGTTTGACTCCCTCTTCTTTGTGACAACCCCTGAGATACTGGAACACTGCTATCATGACTCCCCTAGTCCTTCTCTTCATTAAAGTAGACATACCCAGTTAAATTAAGGACACAATGAAGTAGCAAATTCATGAGTTTAAATTCCTGAAAAATTAAAAAAGAGTTGAATATTCATTATGTATTTGCAGATCTATTGATTATTTTTTTTAGAAAGGAAAACATATTGCTGTTTTATATGGCTACATTCTCCTATCATTAAAACGAACAAACCAATTTTAAGCTCCTGGACAGCAAACAACTCATCAATCACTGACAAGAGTGACATTTGGATTAAGTGTGATGAATTAGTATTTGTATAAATCAAGTAATGGCAGAAATGATATCTGGAAGACTTTTTTATAATGAATATCCCTATTCAAACTGTTTATAGAAAATGTGTTTTGTTAGCAAATGTTAAGTTGGATTAGGCTGCTATATTTTGAAGCCTCTACAAAGGCAGGTTTAACTTTTTCTGCTGCATCTTGCTGTCATCTATTACAAAATCAAACCAAAAACAGTAGGAAAAAGGTAACTGTAAAAGTAAAAGTAGTAACTGTAAAAGTAGTAATTGTGCTACTAGTATAATATGGCAAATCCTAAGACCTGGGGTGTTAGCTAACTAGTTCTGCCACTGTTAGCTGTGCAAAAAAAATCACATTTGCCCTCTTCTGCCCAGGCACAGCTGGTAGAAAAGCCTGCAGTAGATCTGACTCAGATAGGCTTTTCACACACACGTATTGAAATCAGAACCCAGTTCTGTCAAAATTGCACTCAGACTTCTGTAGACAAATGGCTTGTCCAGGCAGAGTAGGAAAAATATCCTGCTTATATTTCATTCTGAATTGAATTGAAAATATTGGAAATTAAGCACTTAATGGAGAATTAAACTCTTTGATTCTTTTAAACAGAATTTTGTGGTTTATGGATGAACACCTATTCTAGTTTTTGACTGTATATATGACTATTTAAATTAGTACAAATTGTATTATTCAACCAATTCCAAGAAGACTAGTGAATTCAGGGTTACAGCTGATTTCTTTTAAACAATAAAATCTTTAAAAATATTATCTTTGTATGATATTAAAAAGGGAGTTAAATTAGGGAAAATACATCTTAGCATTCATATGTTTAGCATTCATACTCAAGAGGAAGGCAAACGATTGCCTTTTAGACTTCAGTTTTCTAAGTAATAGATTCAAATATTCAATAGATCCAAATAATTCTAATGTTATTATCAAGAAATGCCATCTAACTCAAAGGAGATTCCTTGTGTATAAAAAAACTTTTCTTTTACTTAGGCTTGCATTTCAAAAGCTCTACATATCTTAATGGTTTCAAATTAATTTTTTTCTGATTTGCAGTATTTAGAGAAAATTCCAAAATGTATGATCTCGGATTTCCGGGGCTGATGTCGCTACAACACAACATGCAATCTTGGAGTTCCAGGATTGCAGTTGAAATCTCTGTTGCTGGACAGTCCTTTTTGGACCTAAACCGTCCCGTAGAGACAGTAATAGAGAAGAGTATGTCCTGCTGTTCTCAGGGGCATCACAAAGCCCCTGATTGATCCAGGAGAAGCTTTTTTTTAGGTTACAAGAGAAGCAGCCGAGTGCTGCATAAGGTTGGGACAGCCCCCCTGCAACGGAAGCTGTGCAGGAGAGAGAGTGTAGCAATAGCAATAGCAGTTAGACTTATATACCGCTTCATAGGGCTTTTAGCCCTCTCTAAGCGGTTTACAGAGTCAGCATATTGCCCCCAACAATCCGGGTCCTCATTTTACCCACCTCGGAAGGATGGAAGGCTGAGTCAACCTTGAGCCGGTGAGATTTGAACAGCCGAACTGCAGAACTGCAGTCAGCTGAAGTAGCCTGCAGTGCTCTACTCTAACCACTGCGCCACCTCGAGTGTGTCGGAATTGGTGAGATAAATTTTACAATTAGAGAAGAGAACACCCAAAAAGAATTAGAGTAAAACTAAAATTGAAGATAGAAGAGAGCAAGCGGTGGATTAGCTTGAATTAAAACTATTGTGTTATCTTTTTTTTCTTTAATTTCGTTTCTTTTCTATGGATGGAATTTTTACAAATGCCTCTAATTTTTAAATTGGACTGGTCCTTTTTCTCCTTCTATTTTTCTCCACTATTTGTATTTGTGGACTAAGAATCTCTTTCCTCTAAATGCTTGACCAGATCGGAACTTTTAAACCCTTTTTTTTCCATTCTTAAACTCGGAGCTTAAAGAGGGAGCTAAAGGTAGAGAAAAAAGAAGTAACACTGCCATCTAGAGGCTGGAGGCTTGGTTATATCTGTTATCTCAAGGCCATTGGCTTTGCTTATCGAAAGGGACAGAGAGAAAACACGTTTTGTTTATACAGGTGTTCTTTTGGAGTAAAGAGAAAGCTGACTTGAAAGATTACACTGAATTTATTTGAAACCTAGCAAAAAGTCTTGGATGTCCTAGTGGCAGTGTTTACAACTTGGAAAGATGGCGCAACATGCAGAAGACGAGGAATTAACATTGCAAAGAATTATGTTAGAAATTCAAAAAATCCTAATAAGCACAGAAAGAATAGAAAAGGATCTGGAGTTTATAGAACAAAGAACAGAAGGAATGGAGGGAAGAGCTGAGAATATTGATGAAACAATTATGAAAGTTGAATATAGAGTTTAAAAAATTGTAGAAAAACATGAACAAAGTGACAAGAAAATTGTTGATGCTGACAGTAAACCGAGAGAGGAGGGAAATGATACATGTGGAACACTAAAAGGAGAGGTAGATGAACTGGAACTCTATCTCATGCTTCAAAACATAGATGAAGAAAGTGGAGATAATTTGGCAGAAAAAATGAGAATATTTTTGGCAGAAGCACCAGTGATAACCAAAGCCCAGCTGATGAAGGGAACATATGGAGGGTCTCGAGTCTTTACAAAATATACAATGAACAACAAGTTGCTAAGAGAAATTCACATAAGACTTATCAAGAAAACATTTAGAATACAGATTCTACAAATGGCAAGAGATATTGGACTGCACTACTACTGGAAGGATATAGGATGATAAAATGAAATGCCACAATAAAATTAAGCTAAACATAATTAAATTTTGAGCATTATGTATAAGACAAAGTAATAATAGTTAAATAAATGATTAATAATGATAATGTATTTATATATATTAGATTGATAATATGGAATTTTATATAAGCTATAAGTGAAGATCAGGAAGGTGATGTGGAAAAGCTTTTTTTAAATAAAAAATAAACAATTCTATACAGAATAGAATATAAAGATTTAATATCATTGGATGAGTCCAGGATGATGTAATGAAATGCCATAATAGAAATTTACTTTAAATTTAGTATGTAATAATAGCTATATTCAATGAATGTTTAATAATCACAATAATGGTATACATATATATTATATTGATGATATGAACAATGGAATGTGCTGAAATGCATAAGTTGACATATGATATTAGAGAAACTATTATAATATAATAATAATGTATACAAATATACTTGATTGACAATATGTGACTTTAAATAAAATTTAAGGGATGACTATGGAAAGGATGCACAAAAACCTTGTAACCAATTGACACACTGTATGGAATGGAAGATGTTTTTGTATGTTATGTGTTGTGTTTGTTTATATTTGTTTAAAAAACAAAAACTTTAAAAAAATGTATGACCTCATAGTGATAAGGAAAGTCAATCCTATTTGAACTGCTAATGGTTCAGGAGCATTAAAGTTTCAGAACTCTTGACTTACTGGCTTTATGGCAATTCACCAACTTCTTAAAGATGCACTGGCACAACCTAATTATTAACTACTTTCACATTTTCACTTTGAAGGGCTAACACTATTAATTATTGTAGGAATTAGGTGTTGCTTAAATTAGCTAACATTCCTGCCTAAGAGTAAAGTGCCTCTGGTTCATGCTGAAAAGACCTTAAGTCCAGGATATAAAATTACCTAAATGTAGCAGGGCATTGAGGTAGTCAGAAACCTATTCTCAGCCAATTACTCAATAATCATATAATTATTTCTCTCTCCTTTTGAATATTGTTCAAATATTTTGAGGTTATGATAGCTGGATTTTAGCCAGTAATTATTTTAATACATTCTGTCAAACATAAGTTATTAAAGCCACTGTTGGCTCAATTCTACTGAAGCAAAGCAGCATATGAATATAATCTCTTTTAATATAGTTTGAATTAGGTATTTTGAATATGTCTTTAACTTAATAATGCCTATTCATGAATACTATCCTATTTTAAAAAATTCAGCAAAGAAGGCATCCACAATTTGCTTTCATCAACAATATTTTACTACTTTTAGTCCTATCAGTAAAAAAAAACCTTCAACATTTCCTTTCTATTTCATATATATTCTAATACATGCCCCAAAAGCACTTCTTTTATGCAGATTTTGTCATCTATGAAGAGAAAGCATTTGTAGCTTTGATACTTCAAAACTGGGCTACCATTTAATTATTTCATAAACTCAGCAGAGCTTACATTGAGATCAATGTTGGCTTGTTTCTTTCTCAGGAGTGATACTTAGTTGGTTTCGTCTGATTGGAGAGACCCAGACTTAAATAAAATAAAATTCCTGTACAGGTAGTCCTCGATTTACAATTGAGCCCAAAATTCTGTTGCTAAGAAAGATGGTTGTTAAGTGAGTTCTGCCCCATTTTATGACCTTTCTTGACACGTTTGTTAAGAGAATCACTGCAAGTTAATAACATGGTTGATAAGTGAATCTGGCTTCCTTATTGACTTGCTTGCCAGACGGTCTGCAACCATCATAAATATGAACCAGATGTTAGGCTGAATTTTGATCCCATGACCATGGGGAAGCTGCAATCATCATAAGTATGAAAAACAGCTGCAACGGTATAAGGAAAAGTTTTATGAAAAAGGTCATGTTATAACAAATGTTATAAATGGTAGCTGGTAGTCAATGAACACATTGACTTATATTTAAGAAGAGCAAATAAAACTGAGAAAAGAGGCTAACTTTTTAAAAAGCAGATATTAGCATTATTTCTACTTAAGTCATTAATTAAAATAGGCAAAATATTAGGCAAAGAATAAGAAATAAAGAACAGAGAGTTGTTAATATAACTGGAATGCTTTAAAAAAGAAAAGAGAAAAAAGGATCCTGAAGTAAACACTCTACTACAAACGAGGAAAAATAAAGTAAGGACAATTAGAGATTGTCTTGTCTTCATTTTACCTAAAAAGAAAGAGAAATATGCTTGTCTCTCATTTTTAAACTTGTATTTCAACTTTCCTTTCTTCATAGCTTCACAAAGCAGAACTCAATTTTTCTTAACACTCTGTACATTCTTTCCTCAGTACTTAGAATGTATTGAGTTTAGCAATCTGCTAAATCTGTTAGCATCAATTAACACTGTTTTCACACATATGGTATATAGTGGCAACCTGTAAAGATAAGGCACTAAAGTGCTATTTAATTAACAAGTATTAATTAGCCCATTAGAATTTAGAAAGTGACAGTGTTTGAAATACCAGAGTTGTAAAAACTGTATATATGGTCATTCTTAAAAAGCAGTAACTTTTATGATTATGAGTGGGAAGATATTTCTTCTTTTCTCAATATCTCTAGCAGTTGGAACATTGCTTCATGCTGTAGCTAATCTTATTTTGATAAATGATTCTAAAAACAATGTAAAACCTGTGTAGGAATTCTCTATTAATAGTTTTAGTTAGTTTTCAATTCCATGTGAAGGTTAATCCTCTGTCCATTTGTCTATATGTTCTAATAGCATTTTAATTACAGACTTCAAAAATCAATGGCTACAGTTTTTCATGGGTACAGTGCTAGCAGTTGTTATTCTAGTAAATAGGACAAGATTAGCCCCAAAATAGCATATCCCAAAATTGTATGTGATAGACTCAACAGGGTACAAAATGACACTTACTGTATTTCAGGAAGCTACTCTAAACCAGAGTTCCTCAATCTTTTCAGCTTTGAGGATGGGGCTGTCGCAAATGTGCAGTGGGCAAGCATGTGCATGCAGCTCCACTTGCGTGAGTGCGGGGCACGCACCCATGCCAGTCATGCACATGGACAATGCACGTACATGCTCACCCACTGCTCGCATGAATGGGGATACCCTGTGCTCATCTGCCACTTCCACAGCCAGGTTCCGAAAGCTCAAGGCCCGTTAGTGGGCTGCAGCGCGGGGATTGGAGACTCTTGCTCTAAATCAGATTAGAGATTTACTACTCTGAGTAGTAAATAGAGATAGAGTAGAAAATGATATATCCTATATTCATGAAGCTACTCTAAATGTTACTTTGAAAACTATAAAACATAGTAAACCGCTTTTAAGGTTTTCACCTTGCTTGTCTATTTTTAGTTGCTTACAGGTTCCCTAGTTTAGCAACCATTTATGGTGTGAAAGAAAACAGCTTTGTGCCCAGTCCTCACATTTATGACTGTAATTGCCATTTGTGTGTTGCCCAATTGGCAGAGAACACAGAAGTAAAATTACAACTCACGGTCAAGTGATGTTTCATTTAATAATTGTGGTGATGCACTTGATGACTGAATGTATAATGACATCATACGTCCATCACATGATTTTTCACTTAGCTACAACAGTGCTTAGTGATGGAGTTACCGGTCCCAGTTGTGGTCACTCAGCAAGGACTCTCTGTAAATGGAATCATTCTGAAATTCTGATCCTTACAAGAAAGGATGTGTGAAAAATACCATCTTCCTATTTACAGCTAAGTTCTAGAAATGTTTATCACTTCATAGTGCTGATTAGATAAACTGACCATATATTTGGACATAATCAGACTAATAGCTTCTTCTTCATTCCAAGTTTATTAATAGTTCATCTGTAATGTGGGAAGCAAACTGCTCACAGTGGATAGGATTGATGTTTTTCTTTTGACAAGCAAAGACTGTTCACTACATGAAGAGATCTGCTAGCTGGTTCTTTGGAGAATAACGTTAGAGATAGAATAACATTGAATTATAAAGCTTTTTAAGGTACGTGTGTGTGTGTGTGTATGTGTAACAGCTCATGTGTACCATTCTCTTTGTTCTATTATTCTATTTCATTGTCACTATTTGTAAAAGATGACATGTGAAAAAACTCAAGAAAAGAAGATATGATTTCAGTTATTAAGATGCTTCTGGAATAAGCTGAGGAGCTATTGTGAATTTAAATTTCACTGCAGGTGCTTTGAGGAATAAATTCAAACAGAGTGCAAAGGACCTTTGTTGTACAGTAGTTGTATATTCCCATTGGCAGCCTTGTAAATTAAATACAAAATGGTTGGAAATCACAGTAGGCTTTCATTTTTATTTATTTTATTGGGAAGGGTATCTTCTATCATAAAAAAAAATCAGAGAGCAGCAAGCACTAATAGAAAATGTGGAATATAAAATAGTTATTCCTAGGATGTAACAAGAATAGCACAAAAGAGTGTTTTCCTCCTCTTTCTACTTCTAGCTATAAATTTATTGGTTTTTGTGTTTGTCATCATCTGAATTCATATGCTTTATCCAGCTGTTAGATATCAAGGGTTTGAAATAAACTATCATTGATTCCTTCTTTTTTTCTGGTTTTTCAATTCAATTAAATGAAATATTCATTAATTTAAAAAATTGTTTCTAAAAAGTTTGTACTTACAAACTTATTTTCTTGGAATACGTATAATGTAAAAGATATGCAAAATTATTTGGTTGGTACTTAATTAAGATTGTGTTAACCTTGTCCTTTCTGTCAAATACCGCAGAGCATCCAAATAATCTAAATTCAAGAACAAAGAAAAGAATCACAGAGTTGAAAGGACATTGTTCATTAGCTAGCCCATGCTGTAGCTCGCAAATCAAAATCCAGAACTAGTACTAGATGGCTTTTTAGCTTCTTCTCAAAAAACTTCAGCAAGAGAGATCCTATCCCCACCCTAGAGAATTGGCTACATTATCAAATTGCTCTTGGCACTTTCTGTACATTTTTAAAATGAATTATGTTGTAATAACATAGATGCTGTTCCTATTATTTCTCCCATCACTGATATCCTATCCTCCCTCTTCCCTACTATGTTTGTCTCTCTGTGTATACACCCACATAGAGATGAAAAACCTTCATTATTTCCTTTTAAGATTTGTTTTCTTTAAATTATATATTAGTTCCTCCCAAAAGCTTTAATCCATTTTTACATTATTTTCTAAAATGTGATACTCTGCCCTAGACACAGTTATCCAGATGAAATAAAATTAGCTCTCAAAATATAAAAGTATTATCATAACTAGAATGCCATGTTTTGGTTAAAATACCCTAAAACTCACTTTTCTTTAAGTTGCATTACTCTATTTAAGCTTGTAATGAATTTCAGCATCCACATCTATAGATCAGGGGTCCTAAACCCCTGATCCGCAGCCCAGTATCAATCCCCGGCCCATTGGGAACCGGGCCATGCAAGCAGAGGGCGAGGGCAAAAGCGTGCAAAACTCCATTTGTTCAAATGGTGATCACGCATACAAAACCATCCCCTCTACCCTCCCTTCCACCGCTGCTGCTACTTGTCCACAGAGCTGGAAAGCTGCTATGGATGTTCCTTGGTATAATTAAGAACTTGATTGCTTATCTAAAGGAAGACATTTGCTTCCAACTTTCTTCTCTGTTGAAATTAATTTTGTTACTGTAGTTCTGGAGGACTAGTTTTCCATTCTGTCAGTCATTTTGAGAAGTTTGCTGCTTCTCCTGGTTTTTGCATTCAGTACAAATTTAATAATGATGGAGAAATGTATACCCTCTCTTGGGCCCCACTTTGGAGTTTCCTATTCCTGTGGAAGAAATGTATTCTGATTGGTTGTCAGACTCCCAGGCCTGGTTGAATTTTGCTGGGTGATGATGTAATGAAGAGGTTTGGGGCAATTCCTCTTATGGCTTAGTGGCTTTGTCCTGGTTTGGATCTTGAGTGAGGGCTAATCCTATCATGTCCTGAAGGCCATGTCTTTTGTGTTGTAGATAAACTGGCCCAGCCTTTGTCTGAGGCTCTGAGTTTGTCTTTCGAAATATGTTTCTTCTTTAGGGAAAATATAATATTCTGTCTTTTTAATATTTCTAGACTATTTCATTTTACTAGGAGGGGGGTGGATGCAGTCAGACTACTTACAGCAGGGCCAAAAGTTATGATAGCCTTCTTTCTCTATTGCTTTAAAAATAAACGTAAAAGTACTTATATTTATTAGACTTCAGTCACTCATATTTAGGTTCACTCGGGATATTTTTTTTCAAAACTACTGTTCTTATTATTTCTGTCCAGATTGTTATGCTGTACTTACCATATGTTTATTGTTTTAAGTTGTTTATTAGATGAGACTTTGGGGCAGCTATAACAAATCTAATCTGGTGTGTCTGGCTTTATATATCTCTACCTTATCTTGCTTTTATCTATACACTGCCATCTTGTTTTGAAGGGAAACTGCTCAGGCTTTCTAAATGTTTGGATTGGGTTTGTTCCCCCTTTTTGGTACCTTATTCAGCTATTAAGTAGAAAGTCTCTTTGAAGTTGAGCTTTCATGAATAGGTCTCTGTGCAGCATGCAGTTTTCCTGACAACTGGTCTACAGTGGTTTGCCATCTCTTTTTTTGAAATGTTTTTCAAATTCCCTATCTGTGCTACAGCTGTGGGATTTTCTGATGGTCTCCCATTCAAGCACTAGCCAGATCCCATCCCACTTAAGATTCAAACTCAGCCAGTAATGCTTTTTTTCATATTGCGAAAAACATTGTTTCTATTATTTATTTTGGTTTAAAATATCACTATATGTTGAAAAAGTATTTGAGTAGACATTATTATTTTTGGTCTGTTGAACCTAAACGTCTTAGCTCCAATCAGTCCTAGCTATAGCAATCTATCTCCAGCAGTGATTACTTTAATGAGCTATTAATACATCACCAAACTTCAGTAAATAGCATTTCGTTCTCTTATATAGTGTTAAAATGTCTGTGTACAAGCTGTATTTGACATTTCTGCCTGAACTGGTAGCCCTCAATTTACAACTATCCGTTTAGTGACTGTTCAAAGTTACAATGGCACTGAAAAAAGTGACTTATGACCATTTTTCACACTTATAACTGTTGCAGCATTCCCATGGTCACATGATCAAAATTTATACACTTGGTAAATGATTCATATTTATGACAGTTGCAGAGGCCTACGGTTATGTAATCCTCTTTTTGTGACCTTCTGACAAGCAAAATCAATGGGGAAGTCAGATTCACCTAACAACTGTGTTACTAACTTAACAACTGCAGTGAGTCACTTAACAACTATGGCAAGAAAGGTTGTAAAGTTGCTTAGCAACAGAAAATTTGGGCTAAATTGTGGTCGTAAGTCGAAGACTACCTATACTTGAAAATTTGAATTATTTTAGTGAATTTCTACTTCTTAAAGTAAAATACAAGTCTCTATTCAGTCGATTGCATTGTTTTTAATATATGTGAAGAGTCTTGCATCAATTGTCTTCCAAAGGCTGAAAAAGTAGAATAGTAGCTTCTAAGCTGGAGATGAGCTGCCATGCCCTATATCCTACATTGCCATTCTTTTTTCAACTAAATAATATTCTTACATGAATGGCACCGAATTAAATGAAACAGGATTGTACAAATCATGTCTGCAAAGGATTAAGGAAACCATATTCAACCTTGATTACTAACCACTGCATTGCATCTTGAATCTTATGTATTTTAAGTCAATTTCTATTTCTTATTCTATATGCATAAGGATAAATCAAGGTTGGCAGTTCTGGGAATTGAAGAGAGATGATGAGTATCAGAAGTATGATATAGTTAGCTTGTCCTACCTTCCCCAACTGAGAGGAAAGAAATTCCCTTTCTATGTGCGGTAAGCAGGCATTAATGCTCTTGCACCGTTTAGATATAATTGCACTCAGAGGAGTACTGTAACTGTCAGACACCTCTTCAAAAACCAAATATGTCATTTAAGGCAACAAAAGATAGAACTTGTCTCGCCATTCAAAGACTCAGGGGAAATAACTTTAGCAGATAGGAGAGTTAAAATTTGAATGAATTTAAAAGCCAGGGATAATTAATCCATAACAATAATAATAGTAATACCTACCGGTAGACGAATCAGACATTTTCATTATCAGTCAATTCTTTTTTTTTTTTTAACCATACATTTGTTTCTTTTCTTAAGCAGAACAATCTAAAGTAATCCTGTGATGCATTTTTATGCATTTTTCCTAATGCAAGAGTTTTGTATATGTTGCCTAACATGCACATTTTTTAATTATATTTTTGTGGATGTGCATTTTTCATATATGTGACAATTTGGAGTACATTTTTAACTAGAGCAGCACATCTAAAAATCAAATAAGATTATAAAAGGTAACTGCAGATTGGATTCTGCCTTGGTTTCTACAGATTAAGTGTCTTCATATTAAAAACAAAACTGAATGATGCATGAATTATTGCACATTAGGATTGTTATAGTACATTTTAAAACTGCCTTGCTAGAATTCGCTTTGTAAAATGCAGTTGGTTTATTTAAAAAAAAAAAATGAGTCCACTAATAGTTTATCTAGTTTATAGGGGGAGGATGGAAGGATATGATCACTAATATGTAAATACTCTTTCTATTTCAGAACATTATCCAGGTAAATTGTGCCTGTTTTACAAATTCTCTTTTTTACCTCCAATCTTTGTGTAACACCTTTTGGGTAATCAAGAAAATTCTATCAACCTATTAAATTGCTTTTCAAATGGACTGTATGCTGATCAATACAATTTAGCTAAACAGCAAGGTCATAACTCATCTGTATACATATGTAGCCCCTGAAGGTGCTTGTGTGTATGACTTGCAGAAAATTAGCAAAGATGAGTAAATATGGCAAAAAGGCAACATGGGGAAAATCCAGCCTCTTAACTAACATTTTTTCGGTGCATTTAGCAATTTTCTGTGGACTATATACATCTAACAGAATGTATATAGTTGATAGAACCACACGTGCACTACTGACTGTATATAAAAATGGTTGGTGCAGCAACATCATTGTTTATTTATTGATCATGTGCAATATTGAGAAATATCTGCATTTTGAAGTTAGGATGAGTTCATTTCTATTATTATTGTTAAACAGGTTTCTGTACTAAATTAACAGTGAGCTTCTACTATTGTTTAGTTGGTATTTCTTCTAACATCACTTATCAGAAGAAGAATGTTAGTAATTCTAAACACCAGTTTTTCAGGGATTATAGAAGTAAAAACTCTATCCACATTCTATTTTCTAAAAACTACAAAAATATATATTTTTGCAATCTGTTTCCGAATGTTTGATGATTCCTTTCCTGCAAGCCATTTTCATTAGTAAGTAAATATAACTTAGAAGGTCATTTCAATATAAATGTTAGAAGAAAATTGAAATATGTGATCATATTAATCATTTATAGACCTCTGTAGGACTTCAATCAAAGCATTCATAACTCAAACTGTCCATAAACTGTACACACAGGAGAAGAAAAGGATAATTAAAAATAGCATCAGAAATGTATTGCATACATTTTCTTAATCAAATGTCCCGTTTCTTTCATATTCTTTATTTCTTCTGGCCTTCTCTCAAGGTCACCATTAAAATATTTCCACATATTACAGCTTAAATAGATTCATATTAAATTCCTGTGTTATGACTCACCTGAATATAATATCAAAATTTACTATAACTCCTCCAGATTATAAATCCAGTTGACTTCTGTCTTTGTTTCTATTATGTACAAAGTTTGAGAATATGCTTTATCAAATCTAGTATCATTCAATTGTGTTGGAACTATTTCCCATTCTTGTCACCTAAGAATCACTACCTGTCTGTGGCCCAGAAGATTAGAGAAGGAAGTACTAGCCTTTCCAAGAATATGATTATAGCAGAGGTCCCCAACCCCCGCTTTGTGGACCAGTACCAGGCTGTGGCATGGTAGAAACTGGGCCATGGAAACAAGTGAAGTCTCATCTATGGGATGCAGCATGCAAAACCACGCCCCCTCCAGTTTGCGGAAAAACCTCTCCACGGAACCAGTCCCTGTGTATGTGTGTGTGTTGCATTTGTGGCAACAGTAAAAATAATGGCTTTCTGTCATGATGGTCTCTTGTGATGAGCCGATAGACAGAGAAAGGAAGCAGTATGCTTCCTCCCATATTTGGGCATACCAGGGGTTGTGACACTATACACACACACACACACACACACACACACACACACACACACACATATATAGTGTCACAACCCCTGGTAAGCCCCAATTATGGGAGGAAGCTAACTGCTTCCATCATCTGTCAATCGGCTCGTCACAAGAGTCCATCACGACAGAAACCCAATATTTTTACTGTTGCCTTTGTTATATTTATCAGCACAAATAAAAAACACAAATATAACAAAGGCAACAGTAAAAATATTGGGTTTCTGTCGTGATGGACTCTTGTGACGAGCCGATTGACAGATGATGGAAGCAGTTAGCTTCCTCCCATAATTGGGGCTTACCAGGGGTTGTAAAAATCTAATATATATAGATTACACAGGAGTATGGTGTTATTAGGATTATGGTGTGGTTTGATTCCATTTCCTTTTATTCACACTTCTCTTCAGAAGCGGGTAATGCAAAATGTTTGAAATTTAAGTTCTAAGCATTTCCAATATATGTATATATATATATCACACATACATACATACATACATATACACACACACACACACACACACACACACACACACATTTACAGTATATACCTCCCACCTGTCTCTTTGGGACAAAGATGTATAAACAAATACATCCTAAAAATACGAGTTCTAGGTGTATTTATAAAAGAAGAAACAGACATTGGATCTCCAGACCTTAGTGAGCAAACTATATTGCTCACTTAGCTTTCGTTAGCCGCTGCTAACATAGTCAGAGTGTAAAAACCATTGCACAGTAGAGGGAGGAGGTGTGGGAGAAAGCCAGAGAGAATGCTGTTAAAGCAACCTCAGACAGCTCAGTGTTGTTTCCTGGGGATGTGCAGCCCAAGCTGTGCTTGATAGGGAGGAAGGAATAGAAGCATCGATTAACATGCCTGATGTAAAAACAACAAAGTTAATTACAGGTGGGAGGCAGGTAGATGGGCCTATCACACGTGCAATGGCCAAATTGATTAATAGTGTATAAAGGTAGGTATCTCTTTAATGGTTTTTACACTGACAATGTTAGCAGTGGCTAACAAAAGCTAAGTGAGCAATATATTTTAAAGTTCCAGAGATCCAATCTCTCTCTCTCTCTCTCTCTCTCTCTCTCTCTCTCTCTCTCTCTCTCTCTCTCTCTCTCTCTGTGTGTGTGTGTGTGTGTGTGTGTGTGTGTGTGTGTGTGTGTGTGTGTGTAAAACTATTTGGTGAGAATGAGGAGATCATAAAAAAGATACTGTGCATTCTATTTCCTGTATCATAGAAATTCAGTCAGAAATAAAATACTGTACAGAATGATATTGGTAAGTTAAGAGAAATGTTTAAAAATAACAGAATGGAAGTGAACAGAGACCAATACAAAATTATTCACTTAAGAATTCTTCTGCACAAATTTAGAATGAGGAATATCTGTCTTGGCAATAGTACTGTTTGTAAAAGTATTCTCAGAATAACAGTTGTTTACAAAAGGAATAAGACAACAGCATTTCCTCAACAGTGTGATTTCATAAAAGCAAACACAGTTTTAGGCTGTATTGACAGAACTATAGTATTCAAATCATAAGAAACCATGAGTATTTATTTTGTCCTGATCAAATCTCACCTCAAATATTATATTCAATTCTGGGCAACAGACCAAGAAAGTTTCAGGTGAACCAAAACAGGTTAAGTTTTAAGAAAAGTACAATAATAATAATCAACGACTAAAGGGTGAAACCTATGAATAAAATTGGAAAGATTTGAGAAGATTGAAAGAAAATATAATACCACTTCAAGTAATTGAAAAAGTATTATACAAGAAAAACACATTCTCTAACTTGAGGACAAGGGATAGAAGAATAGATAAAGAAGGCAGATTCCATCTTGGTGGTGGTAATGCAAAAAGAGTGGAACAAACAGTTTGATAGTTAAAATAATTAACCAGAGATATAGTGGAGTCCCCTTCATGGAATACCCCCAAGGAGCAGATAGATAGTATCAGTGTCAGTGTTTAATTTACATTTCTGCACAAGCAGGAGTTTGGATTCAGTAGGTCACTTCCAACTCTTTGATTCTATAATTAGTGCTGCTAATTATAAACATATTTGGGCAATAATAAACTGATGAATTATTACAATCAGGATGTACAACTAGACTCAAGCCAGATGGGAATAAAGGATTTTCAATGCTTGATTTTGAGCATTATACCATGGCTTCATGTTTGCCTCATCAGCTCATATCATGTGAATTTGTTCTTCTGTTCTCTAAATGCAGGAATTGTATTAGAAGGTATGGTGTTATTAGGATTATGGTGTGATTTGATTCCATTTCCTTTTATTCACACTTCTCTTCAGAAGCGGGTAATGCAAAATGTTTGAAATTTAAGTTCTAAGCATTTCCAATCAGAAATATCTTTAATCTTCAACCTTTCCTACAACAGAAGTAATAGCTATGGAAAAATAATGTTGATTATACAGATTCCAAGGCTCCAGCCAGACTAGTTTAAGCTTGTACTAACAAGAACAACTCAGTTCAGCTCCGTTCAGTAATTAGGCAGAGAATTGCCTGTTTCTCTTTGTGTACAAAACTTTCATACCCATCAACAAGCTTCAGCTTGGCTCCTTTGCTTTCTTGAATTTTGTTTTATCTGTGGACAGCAGGAGTTTAACTAAAGTAATCTGGGCATGTGTAGCTACCGCTGCATCTTTGCAACCAGTAAATGCCTGTTCTCCTCAATCTTCTGAAATCCAAGAGAGAAATGTCAAGAAGTTACTGAAGCTTGTATTTTTTCTGTGCCCGCCCATCCAATTATTTTGTTTAGATTTATTTTAATACTAGGGTTCTATGAGCAACTATTATAAATTATTATTATATTATATTATTTGCTTACTAGTGTTATTATTCTGGGGTGATAGCAAATGCTTTATATTCAGAGACTTTGTGGACCTGTCAAGCCACTATTCCTCTGCTGCATTTAAAAGCCTAACAATGATGGTTAAAAAACATAGCATGCTCGATCTTTTGCATCCAAACTCTTTTCCCAATGCAGTGACTGTAATTATGGATGCAAGCTTTGTAGACGTGGAGTGGGAGAGAAGGGAGAACAAAGAGGCTAACGCATTAAAGGCTACCTGTTATTGTGCGGGAAGGAGTAAAGAAAGTTGTGCTTGGAGCAACAAACTCTCTCCCCCCACACACACACACCTCCCAAAGAAAAACAAAGTGACCCTGTTCTTGTATCAGCCTGGCACTTTGCTGGTAGCCTGGCCCTTTTGGAAAAGAATAATGAAGCAGACAGAATTATAGTGAGATTAATTAATTAATCAATTGATAAGATTATATCCTGCCACAGTTTCTTCATAGTTACAGGCAACTATCAAAATCATGCATGAAACACATTAAGTTGAAGGTGAGCCAAAGGTTATATTAATATTGGATCCATCAGTCTTTCTTATCCTTTAGACAGAGGAAAGCATTTTAGGAATGTTCTCATCACAAATAAACTCTTGGTAGATCTATTTAAAAAATAGACATAATCATAAATAATAAAAAGACAATACATACAGATCCCCAAATGGAACTTGGCATCAACCCCCAAACATCCTTTGGAAATGTCCAGTTTTCAGCTGTTTCCAGAAAGTGAATAATACTGGAGCCAATTCCAGAGAACCAGACCTACTACCGAACAACTTTATACCTGGCTTTGGCCCCTTGACTTCTTGGAAATGAAGGACAGCTAGCTGTTTCTTCCAGCAATTTTGAATTAGTTGGGTGCACTCAAATGGAGTGAAAACCAAAACCAAAAAAGCTTTTCATAGATTGAAAGTAGTGCTTTATATTTACACCTGGAAGCTAATAAGAAGCCCTTCATTTGAATGTTCATCCCAACTTCTTTCCTCTGGCTATTATGCACCTAGGATGATTTGCAGGAATCTATAAACAATCAAAACTGATTAGGATGGCATCCAAATATTTTTAATATTAAATGCATACATAACAGCCCTGATCAATCTTATCTGTATTTTAAATTGAAATAATAGCAATAGCACTTAGACTTATATACTGCTTCATAGCGCTTTTACAGCCCTCTCTAAGCAGTTTACAGAGTCAGCATATTGCCCCCAACAATCTGGGTCCTCATTTTACTGACCTGGAAGGATGGAAGACTGAGTCAGCCTTGAGCCAGTCAGAATCGAATTCCTGGCAGTGAGCAGTGAGTTAGCCTGCAGTTTTGCATTCTAACCACTGTGCCGCCACCAGGGCTCTTACAAGATGCCCATTTGACAAACCATGTATTTTTTTTAAAATGCTGTTTTTTAAAGTTCTTTAAGAAGAAAAGTGTTTTGGGTTTGTTTTGCATTTGAGTAAAAAAAAATTCAAATGACATTTTTTTCCAACACTGGGGAATTAGTTGAATAAAAATGATGATCACAACTTCTGTAAAAAAATTTCTCATGTGGGAAAAGCATGGATTTGTAAAAAAGCAAAGATTTTGTCCAGGATGTAAGTAAGAAATTAAGGAATGCCCAAAAAATGTATTTATGGTTGTAGGCAACTATCAGAATTGAGCATGAAACACTCTAAGTTAAAAATGAGTCAGAAATTATATTAACACGGGATTCAACAGTCTTGTTTTATCCTTTACACCAAAGGGTGTCCAAACTTTTTGCAAGGAGGGCCAGATTTGATGAGGTGAAAATGTGTCGGGCCAACCATTCAGCCTGACATTCTTTGAACCATTAACATTAATGTGCGGTGAAGGAAAAAACGCCGGCCAGTGGGGATGAGTGACAGGCTGAGCTGGTGGGGAGAAAAGGTGCTGCAGGCCACTTGAAATTTGAAAACGGCCCACAATTGGCCTCCGGGCCGGACTTTGGACATGCCTGCTTTACACAAAAATCACCATTGGAAGAATTTCAGGAACCTTCTCAGCACAGCTCCTTGTTCTGGTTGTTGCTGAGAAATTGTGAGACCTATGATATCTTTTGTTTGGTTGAACAGAAGCAGAGAACAGGTCAACAGCGACATCAACTAAAAGCATCAAAGTCCAGGTCAGCAGGACTTTTAAACACAGAAAAATAGGCAGGCTTTAAGCTAAAAGTCAAAGCAAAGCAAGTCCCGAATTAAGGCTGACATTGTGCTCTTAAATCCATGTATTGCTTCTGTGTTTGATAAACATTAACTAAAAGAGAAAGTGAGAAAAAATTCAACCCTGAGCTGTGTCTACTGTACGTGGGATTAAGAGGTACAGTCTTAATGCTATTAATACTTCGTTTAGAAATGCTAATCTTCCCTTTTTTTCCTCTTGCCTTCTTAAAAAAATGGAACAATGAAATGTATTACAGCTGACACTTGGCATGTAGTGATTTGAAAATCCGCTGTCTGCCTCTTGATGTCTTCATCTGACAATATCTATATGTTGCTTGGTTTCCATAGCAACCAAGCACGGTAATTGCAACCCTGGAAAGATAATTATTTAACTCAAAACACTGTGTACATTTAACCTGTCTGAAGTTTCAACAATCCATCGTTTAATGACAAGTGTTTTGAAAGGTTTAATTTGAGCTGGTTCTTTACTGCCATATTTTAATGGTGGTTAACTTGCATGTTTAACTAAATTGTACGAATAGCTTTTTTACTCCAATGGTTTCAGATTTCTTAAGCTATTGACGTTATATGTCTTTGTATGTATGTGTATGAATGATAAACTCCCATTCATTTATGGATTCAGCTAATCACCCTTTATAAATAGCCTTTTTTTTTTTTTTTGCAAATAAAGCAATCTGTTAAAAATTATTTTGTTCTATAATTCCTTCTAGTTTTTATACCTATGTCCAAAGGTCTTATTTGATTGATACAAACATTGCATATGTTGAGGTAATTGTATTGGTAAATAATTTTCTCCAAGAAATGTTATTAATGTTACGAGCCAAAAGCCAATTTGATCTAGTAGTTAAGGGGATAAAATCTAGTGGTTAAGGATCTAGTGGTGAGATGATTAAAAACCTGGAGACTGTAAATTTTAGTACCACCTTAGGCATAAAACTAGCTAAGTCACTCCCTCTCAACCCTCAAATGGCTTTGTGTAGCAGTTTCCATAAGTGAATGCTCACACACACACACACACACACACACACACACACACACACACACCCCGAGCAAAAAAAAGCAAAACTCAAATGGCTTTGTGTAGATCTTCAAAATCATTGAAGGGATAATAAAGCCATAAGAAATTGCATAATCCCTAGTGACAGGGCTTGTTCCCACCACCATCGTCTCAATACAGATTGGAATGAGTCCAGGAAAGGTTAAGTGCATTGTTGCCTCCACTTATACTTAGATCTTACTTGATTGGCCTGCATTTATCTAGAGTCTTGGCACATAATAAAACTTATTATACATAGTATTTCTATTTAATAAAAGCTGTTGTAGCAATGCTAGAAAAACTGGAATAAACTTTGCTTCAGATAAGCATTTACTACTTCTACCACCAAATTAGTTAGCCGTCTTCTGAAATTCTTATATCAGCCATGATTAATAGTTTGAAGGAACCAGTAGTTAGTCTTTCTTCATCAAGTAGTTTGTCTAACAAAATTCAATCATGTTTTAGATGACACTGTCCTGATATGGTGGAGCCAGGGAAGAAAGACTTGTCACATTACTAACAAAGAATAGTATTCCATTAAGTAGATTTTAATTCCCATTCAGTCAGTTTTATCCTGTTCTAAAATTATTCTAGTAACCTATCAACCTGTAATCAGTGGTGGACTGCTGCCGATTCGGACCGGTTCAGGCAAACGGGTAGTTGCGACCTGCGGATGGGCCTGCCCACCTACCCTGACGCTGTGCTGTCCTATTTACCATTGTTTTTTAAACCGCACGCATGTGTGCAAGGCATGTGTGCAAGTGAAGCGCTTGCGCGGAAAGCTGAGTGCATGTGTGGATGGCGCATACTCACATTTTCAGTGCTGGGTGAACCGGGTGTTTATTCATGTGCCACCCACCTCTGCCTGTAATGTTGAACTCCTCAAAGATATATAGATACAGATAAGAAAATCTTCATTGGGAATCCTTCTGGATCTAGTTATTTTCTAAGAGCAGAGCATTTTAAGCATTCTTCATTACTACAGAGGCTAAAGGTTCTTTAAAAAATCTAGTAGTATTGGACAGTGACTCTCCATGATATCAAGATTATACTCTAAATCAGGGTTCCTCAACCTCCAGGCTGTGTACCAACAATGGTTCACGGTACATCAGAAAATAGGCCATGCAAATGAGTGAATCCCCATTCTCTTTACATGGAACTGGTCCCTGGCACCCAAAAGGTTGAGGGCCACTGTTGTAAGTAATTATTTGCTACTACGATAAGACCTATAGAATGAAACTTTATAGTCCCTGTAATACTTGTTTGTTTTTCTCCCAGTCTCAGAATAGATTATATGATAATCTAAACAGCCTTCAAAACTATTTGATTTTTTTTTAATGCAGTAAGAGTTTCCTAGCAATAACTTCCTGTTTTCTAGAAAGGAGAACACATTGCGAAGCCATTGGTATTCTCTTCATGAACAAGTAGTAAGAATGTTTTGATGAGAGCATCTTTCACCATTTGTAATTAGTCCAGTAGAAAAACATGTGTATGATCTACACATAGATCTCTCGGTATACTGTGTTTCTCCAAAAATAAGACCCAACCAGATATAAGCCTTAGCATGATTTTGTCGGATGCTCATAATATAAGCCGTACCCCCAAAACAAGCCCCAGGTAGGATAGTAAGCCAGACGAAAACATTTTAGTACTGTATTTTCCCATAAAATAAGACCTACCTGGAAAATAAACCCTAATGCGTCTTTTGGAACAAAAATTAATATAAGACCCAGTCTTATTTTTGGGGAAACACGGTACATATAATATTAAAAGATAGAAGAATTTTTCTTTGCAGATATCTGTGTAAGTGCCCTCTAGAACCTACCGTTTTGCCATATATAATGAATGAAGATTCTCTGCAGACCATAAAGAACCCTTGATTCCTTTTTCTACCACCTCATTGTTTTCTAAGACTGCATCTTTGAAATTTGAATGTAAATGAAAAAAATGCTTCATTCTATGATGAAATCAAAAGCAGAATGGAACCCACTGAGGTATGTATGGTCACAAAATAAAGGCCGCAAGGTGAAATGTATTTCAGCACATCCTGTTCGAATAGGATTATGTATTACACTTGAAATATAGTATTCAAGACTGATTTAATATTTTTATAGTTCTTTGCAAAATACATATTTATGGATTGTATTGCTTAAGGTATGCTAACCAGTTTTTCTAATGGATACAAAATGATGATATTGGAACACAGGCTAACTCCAAAAACTGTCAGGAATCCTTCTAGTCTTTGTACAAAAAAGAGACTTTGTAATAGAAATCAATAGGACTAAAGAGTCACCTAAAATGTCAGTGCAATTCATATGGCAAATCCTGAATCCTGGAAGAGTTTTAATGTGAATTTTTTTCACATGAACAAAAAATAAACTGTACTGTCCCATGCCATTGGCTTTTTTTTTTTTTTTGCCTTACTTACTTTTCACCTGACCTTCCAACTGAGTCCTATGTTGTCCAGCTGGAAGCCCACAGGCAATATGTCATCATTTTGTCACAGCGTTTCTCAGTTCTAAAGGTTTAAACGGTATGAGAAATTCTTGTTTCCATGTCAATCAGGTGCATTCCTGTCTTAGAAAACATGAAATACAGGTCAGAGATTTTGTGTATTATTCTGATCAACTTAATTGTAATTCAGACATAACCAGAGAGAGAATATGACATAAATCAAAAGAACAATTATCACAAACCATTGAAATCTTTCATCTCTAACAGATAATTTGTACTGCACATGGTTATATACATTTAATCCCCACCATTTTGATGAGATTGTCTAACTTCTTGTAATACCTTTAATTATTTATTCAAGAATATGAAAGAATAAGAATAAGAAAAGATTTACTTCTCTTATTTACTCAAATGACTATTGAAATCACTAGACCCTTTGTTCTTAAACTGGGAGTTATTATCCCAGGTATATCTTGGGGATAGTAGAGCAATTTCTGGGTACTTGCTTGTGAGTCGAGAATTCAGTTTGGGACTACCATTGTGTAAAACACAATTGATTTTTGGTTTGGGTTTTCTTTTCTGTTTGTGGGGGTATTGACATTCAAGCCTGGGAAAAGAGGTAACGGACAGTTTGAGAATCATTGCTGTAAGTATATAACCTTGTAACAAAGACTGTAAGTGAGTACTTTCTTCACCTTTATTGAGGTGGAAAAAATAGGAATCTGCATTTTTATTCTTGCATCTGCAAAAACTTAGCAACTGAAGTAAAACTGCCAATGCATCTTCAGTCCTCAAATGCCCCTCCTCTTTTTTATGATTTATGTCTTTTAGTCTTATATTTTACTTGAAAATAGTATTTGTTCATTTCAAATGGGAGTCTTTGTTGGTAGGAATGCTGGTTGTCCTGGGGTTTCAAAATAAAATCCACTAAACATGCATGACATGTGGCATAACTTATTAACAATTAATCAGTGGAATGGCTTGCCTTCAGAAGTTGTGGGTGTTCCATCACTGGAGGCTTTTAGGAAGAGATGGGACAACCACTAATCTAAAATGGTATAAAGCCGTGATGGCAAACCTGGCCAGCTGACTTTGGTCTTCATTTTTGGCAGTTTTTTGCCCTCCAGAGGCTTCCCTGAAGCCTCCGGAGGGCGAAAAACAACCCAACACACAAACTGGAAGTTCGGTAATGGACTTCTGGTTTGCACGTTGGGCCATTTTTCTCCCTCTGGAGGCTTCAGGGAAGCCTTCTGAAGCCTCCAGAGAGCCTCCAGGGGAGCAGAGAAGGTCATTTTCACCCTCCCCAGGCTCCTAGAAAGCCTCTGGAGCCTGGGTAGGGCAAAAATGGGTCCCTCATGCGCCAAAAGTGGGGGAAGGACGGGGGTCACGCACGCATGAACAGGGGCACACACACATGTGCACGGGGGGGGGTCGCCCACATAGAATTATGGATATGGGCACGCCCGCACACAATCCCCCTGTGCTCCCCCTGTTTTTGGTACACAATGATGGCAAAAAGGTTAGTCATCACTGGTATAGGGTCTCCAGCTTTAGCAAGGTGTTGGACTAGAACACTTCTTAAGATCCTTTCCAACTCTATTATTCTGTTAACTGTGTTTGTGTGTCTGGTTTAATTCCTATGCATTCCCTCTCTCTGACACTGTGGCAAAGTTTAACATGTCTCTGATTGAAGTTTAGGTCCTTCAGATTCTGCAGCAATAATATCTAACAGCAACTTGTCATTTTTTAAAAAGAAAAAAATGGTGCTCAGTCTCAGCTTCTTTTGAACTGATCTACAGGCATCCATGCTCAATATAATCTAGTTTTCTGACTTCAAATAACTTAGGTAGCTAATGGAAATCTTTGAAGTTCCTATTTGTTTATTAATATATGCTTAATAATTATGGTTGCAGCTTAACTCAATTACGTGACAGTTTTACTCAACTTTCAACTGCTGAAAAATGGTGGGTTTTCTTAACAATATTAGTGTTCAGTTCTACCCGTTGGTAACTTATGTCCTCTATAATTCATAGTACTGATCTCAAGTTTTTAAGAGTTAACATGGAGAAGGAGATGCGAGCACAATAATAATGAAGCATGTATATAAATTAGCTTCATTTGCGATGGAAATGACAGTTAAGAATTAAGTCAGAGATTTTATGGAAAAAATACAATAAGACATATGGGTTGAAGGAATATAAATGGGTTTTGAAATCCCAGGGTAAAATTGGCATCTCAAATCAGAGAACCACAGTGACAGTAAAAAGTTGACTGCTGTTTTACAAGAATACACTGCCAGCTGGCTCATGAAGATCTGCCACAGATATGCAATTTTAAGCTTAATTTGCATTATCTGATTTCTTGTTGTAGTGTCCCCAGCAGGGTTGTTTTGGTTTATGATTATAAAAGATGTGTAGCTGTAAAAACAAAAATCCTCTTTAGTTATTTCAATCATTTGCAAAACTGGAGAAACTGTTTGCTTTCTGACTAATGTGTAAGATTTACAATAATGAATTGTTGGAATAATGAATGGGGGCATTAGCTGTGGAAGTTAAAAAAAAAAACACCAGCACTTGTATTGACAAATTTCACATTTTAAACTCCAGAATGATCAGGATGAAATTGTTTTTCCCCATCATTTATTGCCTTATCACACATTGTTTATCACCTTATCACATCTTACCAAATTTGTTGTGACACTGCAACCTTTGGGGCTTGCAAATCTTGGTTTATATCTTAGGGTGATTTGTAAAAAACTACCTAAGAAAAACTATTTCAAATAGTGAGAAACATATTAAATATGTTACATTTTTAGGGCCTGATCAGATTATATGACCGGTATAAGGTAGTGCTCAATGGAGACTTGGGTTCAATCCCCAATTGGTCATAAAGCTCACTGGAAGACTTTTGCTTGGTTACTAACATACTTCACATTATTTTTGCATGGCAACAAGGGGACAAGGTGGCTCAGTGGCTAAGATGCAGAGCTTGTCAATCAGAAAGGTCGGCAGTTTGTCAGTTCAAATCCCTAGCGCTGCGTAATGAAGTGAACTCCTGTTACTTGGCCCAGCTTCTGCCAACCTAGCAGTTCGAAAGCACGAAAAAAATGCAAGTAGAAAAAATAGGAACCACCTTTGGTGGGAAGGTAATAGCATTTCATGAACCTTCGGCATTTAGTCATGCCGGCCACAAGACCACGGAGACATCTTCGGACAGAGCTGGCTCTTCAGCTTTGAAACAGAGATGAGCACCACCCCTTAGAGTTGGGAATGACTTGCACATATGTGCAAGGGGAACTTTTACTTTTACAAGGGAATGGGGTGGAGTGGAACCAATATACTAACCTGCACTCCTTGGAGGGGAATGGGACATAAATGAGATAAATATAAAAATGAAATCCATCCAGTTTGGGACTACACCATCTCTTAATTTGGGCTTTTCTTTGGAAGGTACTGCCTCCATTCTGTACTGCCATGACTCCCCTCTCCAGCAGAGAGAGCAGGAAGATAGTGAGGGTTAAGTTCAGGAGACCAAAAGGGCAGAGAGGCGGGAGATAGATGGAGGGAGTTGAAGCAGCCCTGTGGTGGTAAGTGCAGACCGGCAGACTCCCAAGCACCAAATTTTGATCCTTTGACCATGAGGGCACTGAAACAATGTAACTTTGAGGATGGAGCATCAGTATCATTCATTCAGCACTGCTGTAACTGTCAGCCTCTGCTTTGCTACTGCTTCGGCTGCCATTGAAACAAGGAGGGGGGGGTATGGTATTTGGGAGGGGAATCATTGTTGTGCTGGAGGAAGTTTCTAGACTCTGAACTGACCACCTTACTGCACATATGGAGGAGGAGTGTTTCCCGCCAAGGCCAACGGTCTAGCATTCCATCCTGGTGATGCCTTTCGAAGTTATCTCACACCTGACATTTGGGAGAATTATGATTGGACTGTGCACGGGATGCCAAGGGGAGGGGAATGAATATAATATTCGCTTTCGCGCCTAATTAACCAGACTTAGCTTAGCTTTGCAACTGTTCATTTATAATTAGTAAAAGTACACTTGATTTCAACAAATAGAGTCCAGTAGTTTTCTTTCCTGATTATTGAATGAAGAAATGCTGACAGTAACTTTGAAATTTGTTCGTAACTGAATGAATGGTCATAACTCATAACTTAATGGTAATGAAACTGTAATATCAATTAGACTTTGTAGGAGTCCCTTCAGTATGATTATAATTATCTAGATTTGTGATCCAATCATTGAGCTAAAGAGGAAGAGATAACAGGTTTCATGGCAAAGTTCAATTTGAAAGCAACAAAACATGTATTCTAGATGAGTTGCTTATGGACATTGGAATGCCAAAGTTGGAAATGTAAAGGAGAACATATTTGAATTGTATGGTCTAGGAAACTGAAATGAAGCAGGAGAGATCACATTTTGCCAATCCAATGATTTCTTTCATTGCTAACATGTCACAACAACCAAAATGATGCCTATATGAAACAAACAAAATGTTTTAAAAAATAATGATATTTATGTACCTACCAAGCAATGTTCCCTCTAATTTTTTTTCAGTGTGAGCGGAAAAGTATAGTGTTTGAGCGGCACATTTTCATGCCTGAGCACCTGAATTTTTTTCACAGATGTCACCTAAGACAACAACGAAATCAGTATTATTTGAAACTCAAAGTTATGTTTATTCAAGGTACCCGCTTAATTAAAAATGTTATATAATATCAGTATCACTTAACAACGCTCCTGCATGGCAACCAAAATGTTGGCTCAGAAACTCTGGCATTGAAGCGTGCAAGTCTTAAAGCTGTCAAGTTACAAGACCCTCGCACCCCTAGCCCTTTAGGAAAAAAAACCCAGGGGTCTTCAAACCTGACAGCTTTAAGCCTTGTGGACTTCAACTCCCAGAATTCCTCCTCCAGTCATGTTGCAGCAACGTCATCTGCGTGGATCTGCTCCATCTTCGGTTTTTTCACAGGAGGCAGGGCTGCTGCTGAAGATGCCAACGAGCTCCCGCCGCCACTAGAATATGCATTTGTTTAGCATGACATAGAATAGTCTTTCAACCAGAAGTATGGAATAAAAGAGAGACTGATAAATATTAAAAAAAATAAAACCAAAAAGCAGCTATTTATTTGAGTTCTAGATAAACATTTAGTTCAGAAGAGATTAGAATAGAACAGAGAAAGAATAGAATATAGAGAATACAATAGAAATAGAATTGGAAGGGACCTTGGAGGTCTTCTAGTCCAACTCCCTGCTTAGGCAGGAAACCCTACACCACTTAAGACAAATGGCTATCCCACATCTTCTTAAAGACTTCCAGTGTTGGGGCATTCACAACTTCTGGAGGCAAGCTGTTCCGTTAATTGTTTTAACTGTTAGGAATTTTCTCCTTAGTTCTAAGTTTCTTCTCTCCTTGATTAGTTTCCACCCATTGCTTCTTGTCCTGCCCTCAGGTGCTTTGGAGAATAGCTTGACTCCCTCTTTTTTTGTGGCAACCCCTGAGATATTGGAAGACTGCTATCATGTCTCCCCAATTCCTTCTTTTCATTATACCCAGTTCTTGCAACCATTCTTCATATGTTTTAGCCTCCAGTCCCCTAATCGTAGAATAGAATGACAGAAGGGACCTTGGAGGTCTTCTAGTCCAACCCCCTGCCTAGGCAGGAAACCCTACACTACTTAAGACAAACGGTTATCCAAAATCTTCTTTAAAACTTCCAGTGTTGGAGCATTCCCAACTTCTGGAGGCAAGTTGGTCCATTGGTTAATTGTTCTCACTGTCAGGAAATTTATCCTTAGTTCTAGGTTGCTTCTCTCCTTGATTAGTTTCCATCCATTGCTTCTTGTCCAGCCTTCAGGTGCCTTGGAGAATAGTTTGACTCCCTCTTCTTTGGAGCAACCCTGGGCCCTGAGATATTGGAAGACTGCTATCATGTCTCCCCTAGTCCTTCTTTTCATCAAACTTTTCCATTTTTTTCCTTATATTCTTTTCCATTTCAACATTGTCTTTGTTCCTTCCATTCTTTCTTCCTTCTTTCAATCCTTCCAATATTTTTTCCTTCATTCCCTTGTCTGTTTCAATATTAAGTACATTTCTTCCTTTCTTCCTATACTTTTTTCCATTTTCTTCCTTATATTCTTTTCCATTTCAACATTGTCTTCCTTTTTTCCTTCCTTCCTTCCTATACGTCTTTCCATTTTCTTCCTTATATTATCTTTTCTGTTTCAACAGTCTTTGTTTCTTTCTTTCTTCCTTCCTTCCTTCCTTCCTTCCCTTCCTATACTTCTTCTTTCATTCATTATATTTTCTTTTCCATTTCAATATTAAGTGTAATTCTTTGTTCCTCCTTCCTTCTTTCAATCCTTCCAATACTTTTTCCTTCATTCTCTTTTCCTTCAATATTAAGTGCAATTCCTTCCTTCCTTCCTTCCTTCCTTCCTTCCTTCCTTCCTTCCTTCCTAAGTTATTTCCATTTTCTTCCTTATATAATATTTTCTGTTTCAACATAAAGTGCCTTCCTTCCTTCCCTCCCTCCCATCCCTTTCTTTATGTTTTCTTCATGCTTTCTTTTCTTTTTCCTCTGCTCTTTTTAAATCCCCCCCCTTCTTCTCCTCCTCTACATTTAGGTTGGATTAGTTTGTACAACGGTCATCAAACTTCTGAAGTAAAAATAAATAAATAAATCATATTTAAGAAGAAGAAGAAAAAGGAAGACGTTTTTAGTTAAGTCAAACGTTTTAATAAAAGTTTCATCTTTTAAGATTTGTCCAACACATCCAATTGTAACCTTAACAGTAAAGAATATCACCCCAGCTGCTAAAGGTTCAACCAGTCTGAGAACCATTGAAAAGACAACAGTGCAAAATCCAAAAGACACAACTTCCTCACCGCCATTGCTTTGGTACCAAATCTTTGAGGAAGGGGCTCCAGAAAGAAGGAGGAGGAGGAGGGAACCAAAGAGAGGCTTTTACCAAGTCTGCGCCCCACAGCCAGGACCGTCCTTGCGCCCCTCAAGCCGCGTTTCTTCCCGCAAAGCCCTTCGGGCAACCCGAGAGTTCCGCTTGACGCCAGAAGGGCTTTGCAGGAAGAAACGCGGCTTGAGGGGCGCAACGACGGTCCTGGCTGTGGGGCGCAGACTCGGTAAAAGCTCTCTTTAGTTCCCTCCTCCTCCCCCTCCTTCCACAGTCTGAGTGACGCTGCCGCCAGGCTGAGAGCTGCCGCTGAAACAAGTTTGGGAAGGTCCTTTGCGGGCGGCCAGTTCTAGCCGCCTGCAAAGGACTCCCCCACATTTGCTTTGAAAGAAACCTCTGCGCGGGAGTTAGAAACCTCTGCGCGGGGGTTTCTTGCCATGTGCGCGGCCGCGCACCTTAGAGGGAACAGTGCTACCAAGCACATCTAAATTATATTAAAGTAACCAAAATATTTTTACAATTCCCAAGGCATGTCACAACTTTTGAGCACCTCTAATGTTTGGAGATTGAAAGTTGAAAAATTTGACACACACTAAACATGGACCTCATCAGATGTTGTATAGAGAAATAAAATTGAGTATATTATTTGTATGAGAAGCTCAGTTATAATAATAAAGTCATAACCAGGGGCTGACATTGGAACAGATCATGAACTGCTCATGTGCAAGTTTCAAATTAAGTTAAAATATAAGAACAAAGCCATTTGCCATAATAAGATCTAAGTAGTGATCTATGGCTATGGGGCAAACAGAATTCAACAGCAATATTACTTTCCTGTCATTGAAATGACTTTCTGATAATACTTTTTAAACAAACAGAATCATCTTGTTTTATGATAACATAGTAATTTCAAGTCTTGTGTATTAAATCTTTTTACCTCCTTACTAAGGAAATATACAAAGTCATATAAAATATTGACTATTAAAATAATGTTGACACTTTACTTTCAAGAATACTGCTGTGAATTGTTGACTTATACCATGCTATATAAATTAATGTTCCTTTTATTTTTTCATATATTGTATAGCTTTAGTGCTTATTTCTACAACTGAGTTTAAGCCATTTTACTTCCTTATTTACACACTTATTTACACATAGAATCGGCTTTATAGCAGTGGAGATTAAAGGGAACTCATTAATCTTACAACTCTTGCTGATGAGGATAGGTTATAATATCTCACATATAGAGACACTTAATTACAGAAACCCAACAAATATAGACTACAATCATTATATTGAAGATCTACCAATATACATTAAATTACTAGGATGACTGTAACACATAATTATTTGTATCTATTTCAATGCTAAGTCGTTAAGTATTTTGAAACCTTGAGGATACAAACTATGCTTGTAGTCCAACTATATTCTTCCCCTGAGCTTTTGCATAATTCAAATGCACTGCAGAATCCATTAGGAATTTCATAATGAATTATAAATGAGGAAGAATAAAGTGAATCCATCATGATACTCATTTTATAGGATATTCTGAAGAACCTCTACATAGTGCCATTCTGGGCAGACATCTGATATACAGGTTTTGATAAAAGATGTAAAGGCTGACTTGGGATCAGCATAACTGGACAGATGCCAGGAGACCCCATGGTTATGTTGAGAAGCTGAAGGAAGATAGGCTAAAGAGAAGTATATCTGACATTTGACTGCTGGGATTGGAACCAATTATAGTGAATGCGGAGGATTTCTATATGCTGCTGAATACTGAAGTGAAGGGAGAGAGTGAGAAGGTGTAGTATAAGTATAAGTATAATCTTTATTGTCATTGTACTTAAATACAACAAAATTGATTTTAACCTAACTGGTGCAAAATTATAGCAGAAACGAAAAAAGAAAGAAAAATAATAGTGTGTGCATAGAGTGATTGTGGTTGTATTTAAAAGTCTCACAGCCCAAGGATAGAAACTATCTTTAAACCTGTTTGTTCGGCTGGCTATACTTTGATGTCTTCTGCCTGATGGTAGAAGTGCAAAGAGACACTGACCAGGGTGTGAATCATCTCTTGAGTATCTTCCTTACTCTGCTAAAGCAGCGAGACCTGGCAATGTCATCCAGTGGTGTCAGAGGGCAACCAATGGTTTCTTGTGCCGAACAGCATACCATACTGTAACACAATATGTGAGGACACTTTCTATGGTGGACCGATAGAAAGAGGTCATCAGCTGTTGTTCCACTTGATTTTTTTCGCGGGACTCTAAGGAAATCTCTGTTGGGCCTTTGCGGTCTTGCTAAAATGTCTACTCTTTTATCTGTACTCTATGTCAGTGTTTCTCAACCTGTAGTCCGCAGACCAGGCATCTACAATGTCATCCCAGGGAGTCTGCGAAGGCTTGAAGAAATGTTATGATTTAAATCTTGAGTTACGTTTGGGGGTCCGTGGCCATGGTCCTTCACCACAAAAGGTATTTAAAGGGGGCCATGGTGAAAAGGTTGAGACCCATTGTTCTATGCACTTTGGAGATCTAATATTTTAATAACATTGTTTTAAATGTTAAACCCAAACAATTCTTGTTTATTTATTTGTTTCTCTATTTTATTCATTTGTTTGTTTGGAAGATTGTTTGCACACTTCTGTACTTAGAAACCAAACATTTTATACCAATAAAAACATATTCATATATTTTTATAGGAAACTTTCATTATTATAAAATTTATAGCATAAATAATGTACGGTGGCATATCTTTTTAATGAAATGTATAGAACAATATTAAAATATCCTTTAAGAGTGAAATTAGTGGTAACAGTACTACATACTGTTGAGGTTATGGTATATTCATAAGAATGCACTAATGTAAATGGTCAATCAATCTTTGTTAGATAAGAACTCATTTTTTTTCCAAAAGTATTAATAACTGCAACTTGATACTTGGGAATGCAATTCTTTAGTAAATCCGCATGAGACTGCACTCGGAATCAGACAGCATAGTTAGTGTAATTTATGCAAATCGCAAATCCCAACTGTGCACCATTTACCAGAACAAGTTCAACTTTAATTAATCAAGGGCCTAAGATCCTTTGCCAACTTTCTTTCAAAGCTGATTTTACAGTTCACAAAACAACATCTTTCAATCTCATTTCTATAGTAGAATCTCATTAACCAGTCAGGAACTGGCTTAGAGAATATAGATATCACATCTTATATAGAAGCCCTTTTCTTTTTGATCTGGTGAACAGTATACAATCCTTTGTTCAGCCTGGAATATCACTGTCTGTTAAATTATGCTGAAAGGCTATATAAAAGTTACCTAAAAGACACACAAGAAATTTAGATATGCAAAATTTAGATTTAGATTTAGATTTTCATAAATAAAGATAGATTCATTCAAGTATGCTGTGTAGGTTTTTCATACAAACTCATTGGAATCAATTCTATCATACACTCCTGATGAAGAATATTGTATTTTAGTATAATGGGCTACATATTACACTATTTCAACTACAGTCATTCTGAAATAAAAGTGAAGTGAAGCATTTTCTTTGCAAAGCTATAAGAATTAAAACATTACCTATAGGGATTATTTGGGTGGTGTCCCTTAAACCAAAAAGGAGCAGTACTTAGATTTTGTAGAATGAAACAGAGTAATGGCTATCCTGTATTATTTAAATGCTTAATTCTTCTGAATATAATAGTTAGCATATGATCACAATAATGCTTTCAAAAAACATCTTAAAAACTTCCATGAAGATAATTTTGTAATGGAAAGATTTAAAATGAAATATAAATTCTATGGTTTTATAATTTAAACACTGGGAATAGATTAAAATGTTAAAATGCACTACTAATGTTAGCTTAATGGGATTTCTATCCAAAATGTCATGTTCCAACATGACAAACCTTTACTGCAGTTTTGATAGTTTGTGTATTATAGAATTTGCCAAATGATTCAGCTAACTTTTATGTTCGGGTGGGTAAAAATAATGCTTTAACTAGACATTGGCTCATGTTAAAGAACGCATAAAAATATGTTCGAAGGTGGTAGTTTGCTAAAACTCTTGAAAATATGCAGCTTTCAGAGGTTACTATTTTTCTTAATATCTGACAACAGTGTAAATATATAAGAAAATTTTAATATATATTTGATAAAATATGTACATAATAATAAAGAAATATTCCAATCTTATTGTATTTTCCCTATATGCTTTATAAAATGAATTAATTCAAATATAAATTAAAACCAATACTGTTTCTGAAATAAAAATCTTTTTAGCTATAATGTTAGGAGGAAACAAAATCTGTTCTTTTCCATGGGAAGAAGAATAGCAACATAAAAACATGTCCATTTGAAAAACACACCTGATTTCCTGTATGTTGCTGACTGTAAAAATACACCTATATTGTATTGCATTGCACTGCCATGCATTATATACAGTATATCCTACCACAATCCAAGATGACCTTCAATAAAACTATAGAAATATATAAATCACAAAAATATCCATGGCCTCATTAAACTAATTAAAAAACAAAAAAATGGAACAAACAAGAAACAAAAGCAGAACATCAAATCCTAAGGGCCTTTGAAACATGTCCATTTTCAGATTCTTTCAGAAGGGAGCCAAGTTCAGAGCTAACTAACTTCAGTTCCAAAGGGACAACCAGCCCATAGGGCAACTGTTACTATAACTTAACAGAGGCATCCATAGTTTGACTCCCCACAATTCCTGGAAATGGGAAACCCCCAGCTACTTTTACTCACAACACAGAATTGGTTGAACTGATTCTAATGGCTGAATGCAGCTTCTGAAGCTACCTTAGTACCAAGTCATAAAGGCCTTTATATAAGGTGACCAGATTTTCAGATTGGTAAAGAGGGACACCTTTGACCGGGGGGGGGGGGGTGATTAAAAAATTTATACGGAGCAACAAAAATTTTCATACAATGCAGAAATAGTATTGTAATGTTTTTTTTTATTTCAACATAACTACAATTTACAAATATAAATTGTAACTGTTGCCAAACATCCAAATTTGATCACGTGACCATGAGGATGCTGCAATGGTCGCTAAGTGTGAAAATGGTCGCTAAGTGTGAAAAATGGTCATCAGTCACTTTTTTCAATGCCATTGTAACTTTGGTCACTAAGCCCATTATATCACCTTTCTTGCCACAGTTCTTAAGTGAATAAATGGAGCTGATAAGTTAGTAACATAAGTGAATCTGGTTTCCCCATTTGACTTTGTCAAAAGGTGATTATATGACCCCAGGACACTGAAACCATCATAAATACGAATCTGTTGCCAAACATCAAAATTTTGATCGCATGACCATGAGGATGCTGCAATGGTCGCTAAGTGTGAAAATGATAGCTAAGTGTGAAAAATGGTCATCAGTCACTTTTTTCAATGCCATTGTAACTTTGGTCACTATACCACCTTTCTTGCCACAGTTCTTAAGTGAATCTTAAGTGAAGATGTTATATCTTAAGTGAATCTTAAGTCTTAAGTGAAGATGTTATACGGTAGAACCTCTGGTCACGAACGCTTCTGACCAAAATATTCACATTCTTCCCCCCCCCTCCCCGCTGCTGATTTCCCCTTCTGCACTTTTTTTTTGTAAGCGCCAAATTTCCAAAATTAGGTTTGATTCATGACCAAATCAGTTTGCGACCAATGTTATGGAATGAATTATGGTTGTGACCAGAGGTTCTACTGTATTCATGCCTTTACATACTCTATATCACCTCAAAATGTTGCACAGCCTTCATAAGTTTCTAATACAGATAAAATTAAATACAACATCAAAACCATAAAAAGTAAAATTAACCTGGCTGGAAAATCCTATACCTGTCTTGCTATTATTACTGACATACGAGCTGCAGTATTTGATGGCTAAAAGAAAAAAAAATATTGTTAAAGTGTGTATTATGTTCACTCCCATGTCTTGTCTGCTGCGTTGATTTTGAATTCATTAAAAGAGCTTATTTTACATCAAATCCCTCTCATATTATTCTCCTATGTTCAATAAACCCTAAGAGACAGCATACTATACATGAAATTCCTGTAACTGTATATTTAGTAAAAAAAAAATTTTTAAATATATTTTATTCATTTTTCACATTCCATTTGCAATCACTTATATACAGGGTATTTGCTATAAAAAAAGAAAAAAAAAGGGAAATAAAACGAACAAATAAAAAGGAAACACAATTCATCATTCACAACCCCACCTAACCCTTCCATCCTCCATACACCCCATCTACCCCCTCCAACTTTCCTTTCTCCCTCTAACACTCCCCTCCTACTTCCCTTTCCCCTCAAGCCTTCCTTCTCCCCTTACTCCCCACACACCCTCCTTACATTCCCCTTACTCCTTCCTTACTCCTCCCTCTTCTTTCCCTCTACCTCCCTCCTTGGTGTATGCCTTTATTCGAGTGTTGTTTGATCTGATAAAAGTAAAATGAACCAAGGAAAAAAATAAAAAAGAAAAGAAAAAAAGAACCACCGTATATAAATACATTCTTGTTCTTATTAAGACTATGTTAACACCCCCCCACCCACCCCCACAAATCCCCATCCCTAATCCTCCCGACTTCCCAGGGCCCACACCTGGCACTACCTTCTGTCTAAAATATCTTGTATACATATGGATTAAAAAATAAAAGTAATATGTCAAAAGAAAAAAAACAGAAAAAAGGAAGAAAGAAAAGAAAAGAGAAAAGAAAAAAAAGAAACCACTCTTTGTGTTGATCTCAGCCCCCCATCTTTATCTATGCTTAAATAGTATAAATCATTCTATCTATATTTTATTCTCGTCTCTTACTTCTTTGCTATTTACCCCAACCTTCTGTAGACTCTCCCATTCCTCTTCCTAAAACTTATGATCCCTTCCAATAAAATTTAAGCAACGTGGTTCATGCCACACATTCAAATATTACTTTACAGAAGAGTAATCAAACTTTCCCTTCTAATAAAATTTAAACAGCGTAAATGATCTTTCTTAACCTCCTTTTCAAACAATAATTCAAAATAATCTAACCAAGCTTCCCCTTCTTAGTAAAGTTTAAGCAACGTAGATCAAGTATTACTTTACACAGAAATCAATTTCTATCTTAAGATAATTCCAACCGACTTTCTCTTCTAATAGGATTTAAATAACGTAGTTCATTCCACATGCATTTTACCCTCATCCCTTACTTGTCTGATATTTACCACTATCAAATTTATGCTGACATTTGTTTAAAATCTAACTCAAAGTAATTTCAACCAACTTTCCCTTCTAATAAGAGTTAAATAGCATGGGTCATTCCACATATTCAAATAATACTTTCAGCGAGAGTCAGTTAACCTTCTGTTTTAAAGTAGTCCCTTCTAACAAAGTTCAAACAACATAAATCATTCCGCATTCTTTTTACACCTATCTTAAGATAATCCCAACCGGCTTTCTCTTCTAATAAGCTTTAAACAACGTAAATCATTCCACATATATTTTACCCTCATCCCTTGCTTGTCTGATGTTTACCACTATCAAATTTATGCTGACATTAATTTAAGATCTAGCTCAAAGTAGTTTCACCCAACTTTCCCTTCTAATAAAAATTAGTCCGCTTTTTCTACCGGAGAGAGGTCTCAAACCCCCATTCAGTCCTCAACTTTGGCGAATATTTTGAAATGTCTAAATTCTCGATCTCCGTTTTTCTGCTTCTCCGGGGGAGGAAAGGTTACCCCCTCCATCTTGCAGCCACCTGGCCTGTCGCTTGCCTTCTCCTTCCGCTTGTCTCTCCTCTCTTCCAAGTGAGTCAGGAAGTCCCGCCTTCAAAGTCCTACAATAGAAGTCTCGAGCCTCCGAAACAGAGTTAAGACGAAATCTTTGATTCTCAAATGTAACCGTGATGCCGGCAGGGGCCTCCCATCTGTATCGAATCTGTTGACTCCTAAGCTCTTTAGTTAAAAAGGTGTAGTCCCTTCTTGCTTTCAACATCTGGAAAGGTATATCTTTGAAGACAATCAGGTCCTGGTCATCAACTCGGAGAGTGTTATTATGAAACTTTTGCACAATCGCGTTTCTAGATTCTTTTGTAGAAAAATGTATAATTATGTCCCTCGGGAGCTGTCGCTGTTCCGCTATCAGTGAGTTCTGGCGATAGATTTTCCGAATCTGCCAATCAAAGTTAAGTCCCGGGCTTCCCACCACATGGCTGAAGGCTTCAGCAAAGGTCTGTTTCAGATTCTCTTGCTCCTTTTCACGGAATCCTCTGACTCTTATTGCAAATGCCTTCCTATTAAAATTTATCATCATAAGCTGTTCTTCAGTGTCTCTAATTTTTTGTTGTAAAATTTGAATATTGGTAGTCAAATTAAAGTTAGCCTTCTCCAAGCCTTCCAATTTGTTCTCTATTTCAGCAGAATAATCTGACAGGGCAGACACGGCTGCGAACGTATTCGCCTTCATTTGATTAACTTTAGACTTTAGATCATCATATAGTTCCAATACAAATTCCTTAATTTCTTGTTTAAAATCATTAAACATTTTAAAGAGATATTCCTGTGTTAAAAATTCTCCAGTAGAAGGCATAGGAGACAAAGGCTGTGGTTCCAGTAAAAATTCTTTAAATTCTTTAGACACATTTGTAGCAAGACGCTTCTTTGACCTGGGTGCCATAATAAATAAACAAATAAGCAGCGCTTTGCTCCCCTCTGTTTCCAAAGAAGAAGGGTTTATTTTGTTAAGGAGCGGTCTGCAGGAAGGTAAAACCGGCTAAGTACATCCACTATCAATCATCCACGGAGAGAAATCGCCATTTTGAAGTCCGTTTAGACAAAGAAGTCTCTAAGACAAATGGTGCTGGTATTTAAGATAGTAATAAAAGCATAAATCTCACAGGAGTGGGACCCGCCCGTATCAATTCTAGCTTGAAAAAACTTTGTTTTGTCCTGGGGGGGGGGGGCTAGCCTGTCTGGGGCTGCCAAAAAAAAAAGGCAGCTGAGAAGAACTGGCTGGAGATAAAAGCTCCGCTCCGGCTGGATCTAATCTCTATCCACAGCCAAAAAAAGAAAAAGGCTGTGGCTTACGAATAGACCCTAGCCTACAGAGCTACTCCCTGCCCCTTTCTTAGCCAAAAAGGGGTGCTATCTATGATCTTATTTAGATATACAGACCAGATCTCTGAGGAGCTCGGTGGAGCCCTCCTCGGCAACAGGCCAGGCCACCAGGAAGTCTCCTGTATATTTAGTAAATTGTGGAGCTGAGTTTATCCAATTAACTCAGTTTTTGGACTTGAGTAATCACATACAATAAAGGAAATAAAACTATTTAGAATGAAGTGTAGTTGGCTATTTGTGATTAAGGGTGTCATGCAGAAACAATTATGGTTTTGATTAGGAAAATACCCTAAAAAACCCTTTTGTTCTTTCAGGGTTTTTTTTAATGATTTTTCCATGGCACATCATAGTGTTACACATATTGTTTTAAATAAAAAAACAGCAGCTGCACATTTTTAAAAACCTACATTATTTTAAAATGCATTAAAAATAAAAGAAAAAAACCCAGCACACTTACCAGCAGGCAGAAACTCCAAGTCAATCCAAAATGTTATAGATGTTAATACAAAGAACTGAGCAAATTGAAACTTTCCCACCATTTTGGGCAGTCCTCCAACCTCCGTGCCCCTCCCCTCTGGAAAATCCAGGAAGTAACACTGGTGACCTCTCTAGCCATTTCCTGCAGCTCTATGGTACTAGATCATTTTTTTCTTATAAAATGAAGTAAACGTGACTGCCGTGGGGGGGGGGAGGTCTGTTTTGTTGCTTTAACGTTTTAATATCTTCAATGAAAGTACTGAGACAGAGAGAGAGAGGGATTAGACAGGGTGTCTTTTGTCTTGCCTGGTTAGGATTTCTTAAGCAAATCCACTGGGCTTTCAACATGAAGCCAGAAAATCGGGACTTTTTTAAAAGGCGGAGGGACGCGGGAAAAATTGTTAAAAAGCATGCTTATCACGCTGAAGTCGGTATGTCTGGTCACCCTACCTTTATAGATTCAGCTCAGCAATTTACATTACAGCAGTAATCCAACAGGAAACAAGTGCAGGGCCTATAGCATCATTATAATGTACTACCATCGGTGAGATCCTGATGGTATATAGACCACTGCATTTAGGACTAATAGAAGCTTCCAAAAAGCCTTAAAGGGTAGTCCCACTTACAATAATTCACAGCAATCGAATTAAGTAATGATGAAGTCACAAGTCACTGTAGAAAGTACACCCGAAGTAGGGTTGTAATTGGCACACCAATTAAAGCTGGTCAGAAGATCCATTCCAGCTTAATATTAGGCCTACATTGGTGAGATCTTTCTTATGGGAGACCCTCTAAAAGCCTCCTTCATGACTAAGAGGAGAGCTTTTGCAAATCATATACAAGAAATTTCAATCCTTTCGGTTTGAGGAAACAAGTTTGGCTTTCTCCTTCATTCTGCCCTCCAGTGCCCCTCTTTTCTAATCTGCTCAAATATTATGATTTGCCTTTACTTATCAGTGTCCCCAGAGGCCTCTCATGAAATCTTTGCCTGGTTCTCTCTATATTGATGTTCAAAATTGTTCACCTGTGTATTCACAAAACCTTTCCCTCCTAACTATGCTTTAGGCTGGATGGTCTCAATGTTTTTCTTGGGATCTGCTGTTTATTTATTTACTTAGTTACACGTGACCAAATTTCATGCAACAAACAAACAAAACAAAATATAGCATTGAAATATAAAATCATAAAATAGATAGTTAACAGACTTCTAATAAAGAAATTGTCTATCCAATTCTTTTTAAATTCAGTTTAAAAACTGAATTATTATCGAATATCATTTTGCAAGCTTTTTACAGATTTCTGGGGAATTATATATCAGAAAAAATGGCATTCAGTGCAGCCCAGATGGTGAACAAGGAATGAGGTTCAAGGTGCCATTTATGATATAAACAGCTCAACAAAACATGCAATGTACATTTCATTATATTCTCTGCAGAAGGGCAAATGAAATATAATAGTGGAATCTGCTATTGCACCTTAAGGAAACACATGTTACATATTTAGTGAGGATCCCATAATTCTATAAATTATGGAAGATTACGGACAAATTTTTCAAAAGCCCAGAACCTACCTATGTAACTTTGCAGCTTATTGCTCCAAGAATCCATTGGTTTGCATTAGTAAGTAACCAGTTCTTTTATATTTGTTTATTGGCCCAGTTAGATGAATGCTGCTACTCTAAATCCTTTATGTTGCTGTGCGCCATCCAGGGCTGTGTTTTATATGATTTGCTATTCTTTTAAATAAGTAAAAGCAATAAACACACAGTGCCTTGATAACAGTATAAAAAAAATGACTGCCTAATCCATTATTAGAAATACCATCAAAATAACTCCAAAATAAATTTGAGTTTTTTTCTGATACATTTGCAATAGTTTTTTTTTTTTTGCTGTTTTCTGAATCCCAGTGCCCTTTTCCTCCCATTCCATCTCTCTTTTTCCTTTCCTTTCCCTTTCCCTTCCTTCTCTTCCCTTCTTTTTTCTTTTCTTTTAATCTCTCTGAAAGATTAATTTCTTTTTCATAACTTTCTGGATCACTTCTATTTACTTCTCCAATTCTAGGTCACCTCTGAAGCTGTCTTTACAAATAGAGATAATCCCACTTTAGTGCCAAAGGACCTTTTCAGAGGAGGAGATAGAAAGGTCATCCAGAAATGCACATGAACAGTAGAAAGAAGAAGTGATACCATTATCCTATTTGGTTTGCCATCTCTTCTTGTCCAAAATATTCTGAATATATTAATTTTATTCATATGTATATCTCTTCAGTTATGTCGTAAGTGAAATAATATTGAAAGGCTTACTTTTTATATGTCTAGGAAATTGCTAATAATTACTTTTCTTAAGCATTAACATTTTCCTTTCCAAGATATGAAAAAAGAATGCCCATTATCAGTGGTATTTAAATGTATACTTCCCATTATTAAATGTCTATTTCTGAAATCATTTAATGATATGGAGAAGAAGCTATTCTGTAACCTTTAACATAATATATAATTTGTATTAGCATAAATATTAAACATGCTATTGCTGCTATATATAGCTAATAGGTTTTTAATGCATTTAAATAAGAATATTAGGGCAAATGCAATTATTCCAGTTTCACCATTATAATATTGTCTTCACAGTGCATTGTTGTGAAGAAGAGTTGGAACAAAATTCAATTACTATAAGCAATATAAATGAAATTGTTTGTTGGCAGCATTCATTTTTGGAAGAATATAAACAGATTGGGTGTGTATGTAAATATGTGGGGATTCTTGAAGTATTTCTGCTTCAGTGGAGTGTGTAGAACCTAAGGTGAATTACACAGGGCTAAATGCACTTAATTAAATATATAATCATCAATATATACTCTTGAACAGTAGATTGCATGGTAAAGTCAAGAACAAAATGAAGTCAATGCTTTTCTAATAGAAGGTAGAACACCTTCTATTAACAGAGAGCAATTTCTCTATAGTTGCAAGTCCAGACACTTCCAGAATTTTCCCAGCTGTCCACTAGTTTTAAAGGGTGCACAGCAGGGGTGGGTTTCTCGCCCCGTTCCAACCGGTTCGGTTGGAACGGGGCCGGCGGCGTCCTCGTGCACGTGTGCGGCGCGCAGCGCACGCATGCGTACTAGCGTCTGTGCGATGCTCCAGCTGCTCCTGGAGGATCACGCAGGCGCTGTATGCATCCTGCACATGCGTGGAAGCGCAGAACTCGTCAAAACCGGGTAAGGAGCGCGCGCGGGTGGGCCCTTCGCCATTCCCGGAAGTTACTTACTTCCGGGTTCGGCGACCAACCGGTTCGCAGGGACCGCCGCGAACCAGTTGAAACCCACCCCTGGTGCACAGCCTAAAATTTTTACTTCTATCCATGTCATTAGGCTAGAACATTACATTCTTCCATGTGGCCCTGAAAATCTGTTCCAGAAGGCTGCAGTACAACATTTTTTACAAAATGAAGGGCAATTTCTTTTCTATTCCTATAAATATAAACATAATATGGGAGAGCCAGTTTGGTGTAGTGCTTAAGACATTAGACTAGAAATCAAGAGACCATGAGTTCTAGCCCTGATTTAGGCACAAAGCCAGATCGGTGATTTTATGCCAGTCATTATCTCTCAGCCTTAGGAAAGAGTTCACAGAAAACCACTTCTGAAATCTTAGCAAGAAAACTGCAGGACTTCTCTAGACAATTACCAGGAGCCAACACTGATTCGAAGGCACATACACACACATGCACATGCACATGCACACATTCAAACAAACAAACAAACAAACACAAAATTTTTAAAGGTTTTTAATCTCTTCTCCCCTGCTTTTGGTAACTCTGGAGAGTCTGAAGCTAAATATCCTGTTCAAATCCATCCTATTTGCTGATGGAAAAAATAAGAAATTGTTATTATTGTTGTTGTTGCTGCTGTAATTGTTTATTAGCTATATGTTGAAGTTTTCTTAAGGAATTGTGTGCTGTGTATGAAGGCATAGGGCTTGAGTGAAATCAAAAGTTATAGAGATTGTAAAGAATGAATCAAATGAAATGTCAACAAAAACTGAAAAGTGGTCATCACAATTCTGCATACGTTACATCATCATTTTATACTACCAGTTTGAAAATCCCTAAGTAGGTATTGACTCTGCTTGCCAATATTAAGATTTATTAGTGCAAGTTGTATTGATTGGGACACATATAAGTCATTATTCGATCACAAGGATTAATAAATCTTAATAGTAAGCCATACACAGGAATCAATAATGTTACACTTTCAAAATATATAGATTCTTTGCCATCCCTGAAGGTTCATGTACAATACTTGTGAGAAAAGTGTCAAAACATTTGTGGATGAAACTTTAAATATGTCCCCTAGCTCTCAATAAAATCTTTAAACTGTTGCCCCTGAAATATTGAAATATACAATGCTAGCAGAAAGATAAGTTTAGTTCATAAAAGTGGTGGGTTTTGTCCTATTTCAGCTTTCTTGAAACGATTCACTCATGTAGCCACAATGTTGCTAATCATGACTACTGACTACTGGTGACATAATGTGGTAGGACAGGGGTGTCAAACTCACAGCGACACATCATCATGTGACATATTGCAACTTTTCCCCTTCGCTAAAATGGAGGTGGGCGTGGCCAGCGCATGATGCATCTGGCCCATGGACCGCAAGTTTCACACCCCTTTAGTAGGAGTTTCAGCATGGGCCTACAAAAGAGAAATTGCATTGCAAAACAGTATACAAACCTATGGATGCTTGTTTATACTATTTCAGGCCTAACACTTTAAGTTCCATAGAACTTACAGAATGGTAAAATAATAGTAAAGACCTCAGGCTTCAAATCTAAACAAACATGACACAGAAAATATCTGATACTGATTCATAATGTTTTATGGGGTTTTTATATAATGGTGAATTGTGATGAAAATGAGCTGTTCGGAAATCCCAGATAGTATTCAGGTAAACAGTTAATCTTAACAGCATTTGATTGCAACAGTTATGTCCTTCAGTTTGTGAAAGCTGCTGATTATCCATTGTGGGTGTGGTTGAGTAACCTGAGGCTGCTGCAGAAATTGCAGAAGGAATATAAAGCAACCACCCTGGCCATGCCCACCCGGTCCCCCAAGGTCAAACATGATGTGGCCCTCAGTGAAATTGAATTTGACACCCCTGGGCTAAGACATAATAAGAACTGATAGTAGAAGCAAATAATGAAACCAAGGAGAAAGTGTATTTAATGACATTGAAACCAGAAGCAAGAGATATTTTTTGAAGCTTGAGAATTCAGAAATCTCTTCAAGCTTTCTGTTTGTTTTCAGTATCAGAAGAAATGGGCAAATTGACAGACAGGTGACAGGACAGTGGATCTCTGAAAGGAAGAGGAGATGGAGTTGTGTCCTGCAAAAGTACAAAAAAGAATACTTTGGTCTTGCTGCTACATGGCATTGGTACTAATATATATTTACCACCATGACAAGGGTGTTGTCTGTCAAATGCCTAGATCATGGATGTGGTACAACAGTTTCCAATACTTATCAAGTCATTTGAAAATTATTTCATAATCCATATCAGAGAAAAATTGCACAAAAATATTTATAACAATGTATCCTTAGATTCTGAAGACCTAGGAAGAAAGCTAGGGAATGGAATGGCTCAGAAAGTTCTTGGTCCCTAGAAGAAGATTGCAAGACAAGACCAAGACCAAGACCAGAATACTTCAAGTGAATTTTTGGTTACACAAATTTTATTAGTGGGAAAGCATGATGGGTTTCATCAGGAGAGTTTGAAATAATTTTCAAATCTGGAGTGTCTAAAAATGAAAACAGAATCATGTTAAACATCCTTTCCCCCTTAAAATGCAAAAAAAAAGCTTTATTCTGTACCTTCCTTTTGTTTATCTTCAAGTTTGCCCAAACTGCACCTAAGAAAACTTAGGAAAAGTGAAGTCAAGAAGAAAGAAAATTGGTCTTTATCTGTGAATCCTGGAATATGTGCTAAGTGATGAGTAAAAAGGAGTCTGACACTCAAAGGTCTCTAAGTAGCAACTTATTATGCATAACAATTATGTCAGTTTGATTTGCTTCCTACCGGGATTGGGCGGCCTATAAATCCATTTAATAATAATAATAATGATGATGATGATGATGATGATGATGATGATGATGATGATGCTGCAAAGGACTACAACAAGGAAGCAAAGTGGATACATGACTTTGAGAAAAGCATTGGCAACAAACAAATGCAAGTATTAGAAATAACAACTGAGATGGTCAAAAATCGAGTAAAAAAGGTAAAGAATTGGACATCACCTGGAAAGGACCAATTACATGGTTTCTGGCTCAAATATCTGACCAGTTTACATGCAATATTGGCCAGGCAACTGAATGAAATTTTACAAAAGGGCCAAATTGATGAATGGTTGACAACTGGAAAAACATACTTGATTCAGAAAGATGCAACTAAAGGAACAACACCTGAAAACTACAGACCAATAACATGCTTGCCAACAACCTTCAAATTACTCACAGGCATTATTGCAGATAACATGATGGATTATTTGGAAACAAACAACATCTTGCCAATAGAGCAAAAAGGCAACAAAAGAAGGAGCAGGGGCACGAAAGATCAGCTCCTAATTGATAAAATAGCAATAGCAATAGCAGTTAGACTTATATACGCTTCATAGGGCTTTCAGCCCTCTCTAAGCGGTTTACAGAGTCAGCATATTGCCCCCAACAATCCGGGTCCTCATTTTACCCACCTCGGAAGGATGGAAGGCTGAGTCAACCTTGAGCCAGTGAGATTTGAACAGCTGAACTGCAGAACTGCAGTCAGCTGAAGTAGCCTGCAGTGCTGCATTTAACCACTGCGCCACCTTGATATTAGAAAATTGTAAGAACAGAAAAACGAACTTGAATATGGTCTGGATTGATTACAAAAAGGCATTTGACTCACTGCCACATAGTTGGATCATAAAATGCTTAGAAACAACTGGCATTAGCAAAAATATTACATCCTTTACTGAAAAGGCGATGAAACAATGGAGAACTGAGTTGGCAGTAGGGAATGAGATCTACGGAATGGTTAATATCAAGCGAGGAATTTTCCAGGGTGATTCACTTTCACCTCTTCTCTTCATCATCGCAATGATCCCACTATCAGTAATCTTAAAAAAAATGAAATTAGGCTACCAAACAGCCAAAAAAGCTGAAAAAATTTCGCATATACTATATATGGATGATTTGAAACTCTATGGAAATTCAGAAATAGAAATCCAATCATTGACAAACACAGTTCCAGTATTCAGCACCGATATTTCAATGCAGTTTGGCATGGAAAAATGCGCCACTGTATCCATAAAAAAGGGCAAAATCACTGCATGTGAGGGAATTGAAATGCCCAATGGCCAATTAATTAAATGCAAAGAAAATGAAGCCTACAAATACTTAGGCATTCTGCAGTTGGATAACATCAAGCATGGAGAAGTCAAAAATGGTGTCAGGCGGGAGTACACCAACAGAGTTAAGAAAATTTTGAAATCTAAATTGAATGGTGGAAATACAATCAAGGCCATAAATACCTGGGCAATACCAGTTATAAGATACACAGCTGGTATAGTTAACTGGACACAAGCTGATTTGGACATTTTGGACCGAAAAACCAGGAAACTAATGACAATGCACTACAGTTTACATCCACGTAGTGATACTGATAGACTGTACCTGCCCCGAAAATCAGGTGGCAGAGGATTATTACAAGTGAAGCAAACAGTTGAAGAAGAAAAACATGCACTGGCTGATTATTTAAAAGAAAGTCAAGAACATCTATTAATTGAAGTAAAGAACAAAAATCTACTGAAGGCCCAACAGACGAAACAAGAATACAGAAAACATGTGATAAAATCAAGAATGGAGAGTTGGCAGAACAAAGCACTGCATGGCCAATTTCTGGAAAAAATAAAAGATAAAGTGGACAGTGAACAAACTTGGTTATGGTTAACAACAGGTACATTAAAGAAAGAAACAGAGTCACTAATCCTGGCTGCGCAAGAACAAGCTATCCGCACAAATGCCATTAAGGCCAAAATCGAAAAATCCTCTGATGATGCCAAATGCAGACTTTGCAAAGAAGCTGATGAAACTGTTGATCACATACTCAGCTGCTGTAAAAAAATCGCACAGACTGATTATAAATTGCGGCACAATTCAGTAGCGCAAATGATCCATTGGAATTTGTGCAAAAATTTTAATATTAAAACAGCAACAAACTGGTGGGAACATCAGCCTGAAAAAGTCACTGAAAATCAGATGGTCAAGATCTTGTGGGATTTCCGTATACAAACAGACAAAATACTGGCACATAATACACCAGACATCACACTGGTTGAGAAAAATAAGGTCACAATCATAGACATCGCAATACCAGGTGATAGCAGGGTCGCTGAGAAGGAACATGAAAAAATCGCAAAATACCAGGACTTAAAAATTGAAATTCAACGACTATGGCACAAACCAGCAGTGGTAATTCCAGTGGTAATTGGCACACTGGGTGCTATTCCAAAAGCACTGGAATTACATTTAAAACAGTTAAAAATTGACAAAATCACCATCAGTCAAATGCAAAAAGCCGCACTGCTTGGATCTGCACGCATATTACGAAAATACGTTACGACGTCCTAGGCCCCTGGGTGGGGCCCGACTAGTAATCAATGCCAAATCCGGCGAAACAACTGGCCGCTGTGATACAATTGTATAATACATTAAAATATGCTGTCAAATCTATTCAGTGATGCAGTATCAATAAAAGAGGTGTGGTGGCTCAGCAATCTTAAAGACACTGAATTTGTCAGTTGGGGAAAGTTATTTCTCTGCAGTCCATCATTTCGAGCCCTAGCACCACATGACAGAGTGAGCTCCCGTCACTTGCCTTAGCTTCTGCAAACTAATAGTTCAAAAGTATGCAGGCGCAAATAGATAAGTAGATACCACTCCAGTGGGACTAACTGCAGAAACAAGAAATCAACCAGTGTCAGACCTGTCTGAATGTGAGGTAAAAATCAGTGGAGAAAATCAAACCCTGGATGGTATTCTGCAGAACACAATTAGTTGGTTTTTTGTTTTATTTATAGATGTTTGTGTATAAAGTTAGTTTATGCCCTGTGGTATACCTTGGATAGAACATGAAAGTGAACTCAATGAACTAGCAATGTTAGGTGGCCAAAATACTACTCTATAATAACATTGTAGTCTCCTGGCTTTCAATTTACGAACTCCATAAGCTTAAAAAAAAGATGGAGTGACTTGTATCTGTAAGCAGAAGTAATAGGAGAAGTGTGGTAGTGTGGTAGCAGTAAAGGTTCATACAAACATGTGAACATTGAATTAACATTGAAATTCTCTCCCTCCCTTCCTCCCCCCCCTCTCTCTTCCAATAAATATTCATTAACAAGAATGCCATTCCTTTTCTGATTTATTTAGAAACTATATGTTGTCCCCATGTTGAATAAACAATTCTGGGGAATTAACAACAAATACACCAAAAACAAGTAAATCCCCTATACATAAAACAAAGTTACAGTTAAAAATAATGATAGGTGAGTGTTGTGGCCCGGCAGGAGCCGTTGGAGCTGCCACCAGACTCCGACAGCGAGGGGCCTTATAAGTCGGCCCTGGAGAATGTGGAGGATCCTGGACAGGGTTCCGACTCCGAGGAGGACGCAGAGAGACTGGTTGGTCACCAGGTGGTGCCTGAGCCTTGGATCAGTGGGGAGGAGACAAGAGAGAATGATCCAGAAACCACCTGTGAGTTGTTCCGGGATGCACGCTGTCGAAGGGCTATTTGGCGTCAAGAACAACTACGTAATTACAGGAGGTAATTACGCTCAGCTGATGCTCATTAAGATCCTCTTCCGATTATAAAAGAGACTGCTTGTGCCACGCCGTTCTTGCAGAAGTCAACGTTAGGGACTAACGACAAACAAACTTGGCAGGCTGGATTGCTGCCAGAGTTTGTTTGCATTGCTACCAAGGTTTGTAGGACTTGCTGCCAGAGTGCTTATCTCTTTGTTTATTTGGCTTTCAGCCAATGAGAGACTGGACTGATTAAAAAGCATTCTCATTTACGTTTGTCTCGGCTTTCGTTCCTGGGCAGAGGAGGGGGGTCAGAACAGGTGAGGCATCACATAACTTATTAACAATACAAAAGGACACATATATTGGGCTCCTCTAACATCCTGGCCCTAATACTTGTCGGAAAAGCCAGATGTTTGCAGCCCAGCAGATGTCACGGGACTCTGGATGTTCACTAGCATCAGCCTGCAGCTGAATTAAATTAGTAATTTTATAATAATTCTTGTCCTTTTTTTCTTTTAACCTTTTAACATTTATCAACTCTATATTATTTGCTATTTTACATTTCATAGTTATACAGTATATTATAACATGGAGTTTAGTCATTTATATCCTTGCACCTTTTCTTCCAAAAACTTTTCACTGCTTATTGTTGCTTATTTGACCAGATGGTGAGTCTTTCCAAGACTGCTGTACTATATATTTATGTATATTAATAAAATGGGTAAATATAAAAAAATGTATATTGTTTCCTTGATCCACTGTATATAAGCATCAGAACTGGGGAGTAATGCTTTATTATATACTATTGTCTCTGGGGAAAGGAATCTTTCTCCACCCTGAAAATTTCTATGTTGGATCAAGTTAATTGAACTCCCCCCTCCCCACCATGCCAAGTTTACACTTCCAATGGTTTTTGTGTGAGTGCCTATGTTTCCCCTTTCTCCCTGGCTCGGTTACAGGCACTGAGAGGTATAACAACTAAACTTTTATAAATAGTTTAAACATATCTTTAATCTCAGTATTGGATATCCTTTCTTCCCTCCCTCTCTCCCTCCTTGCATTAATACCATAAAATAGTATAGCAAAGTATTTTCTGCTTCTCTAAATGCAATTTACATTTATCTCGTGTGTGTGTGTATGTGAGTGTGAGTGTGTGTTTCAGCATAATTCTGGAACTCCTTGAGCAATTTCAACCAACCTTAGTAAACAGATGACTTACTCTCTGGAAATAAATACAGACACTCCTAACACCCCTCGAGGTGTGTGTTCAGTTAAGATACAGCCTGTTGTGCCTTAAAATGGCTTCTACTGTACAGCACAGTGGAGTTGCCATGGTAACAGCTTCACAGTACTCCACAAGAGGGCTCCCTCTGGTAAGGCGGGAAATCCAACATTAGAAGTTATGTTTGGTCCGAACATTTTCCCCCTATAAATAAATACCCGGGCAACTCCAGGTTATCAACTAGTCTGTTATAAAAGCTACCTTATAGCAGCGCTTTTGCTGTAGAAAAGAATGGGAAGGTGAGAATGTCTGTTATTTTCATGAAACAAGTGATTTTAGAGTAGCTGTAAAGACAAAGAAATATATTTTTATTGGAAAAATCAATTTAAAAAACTTTAATAAATAACTGGCAAAGGTCTGTATGAAGACTTAATTGTTGACTATGATAAAGTATTATAAAGTAATATTCTTTTCAAAACAAAATCTATTTATCTGAAGTTGGAACTGGTGAAAAGTTCAGTTATTCTTGCTTTACTGAGCATGAAATAGAATTGAAAGGCAGTATTAAATGGGTTATTAAATTTAAGATATGGTATTTTGTAATCCTGCTCTTCATCTTTTCACCTGCTTAGATAATGCTTTGCCATATTCTTTGAGGCATCTGACAGCCTCCAGCCGCTTTTAAATTTCTGTAAATTGTAGTATTTCCGTTATTTAGTAGTATTTATATGGTAAGCTAAAATATGGTTCCCCAATGATTCCAACTTCTTTTTAACTTCATTGCATATGTATGCATGCATACACATATCCCATTACACAAATCATTACTGGAAAATGAATATTCATGTTTAGTAATAAAAGCATCACAGTTTTCAAACAAGGTTCTCAATTTTGCCAAGCAAGCTCTTTGTGACAAACATAATCCCTAGTCTTTTAAATTCCTGAATTCTTCTGGTCCATTTCAAAAGATAGAGCATTGGCTGCTTTTCCATGATGGCTGCAGATTTCTGGATTGCCCCTCCCCCCAATTAATACAATAGGCCTTTCACAGCTTATAACACTTTAATTAAAACTTTCTACTATGTCTGGGGGCAGGATTCAAAATCCCTTTAAATTAAAGACTCTATGTTAAGTATTCCAGTAAGCGTATAGCCAGTTTAAAGAAAATATGTAAAGATGTTTCCAGAATAAATGTTATTGTCCGCTATGTTTAATCAGAACTATCAATAGACAGAAAGGTTGGCAAAATTGATTGTCATAGGTGAAGGAGATGGAGAAATATATAGTTTGAGCAGTATGAATCTTGTGAATTGTGGTATGTATTGATCTGATTTATATTTTCTGAATAAATTATAAAATATTGACCCTTCTTTACTTTTTGGTGACAATCAATCTTAATGAAAATCTTTGAATATACTAATACATTTCTCTGATTAAAAAGAACCAAACTAGACTTCTCCGTATTTATTTTTATAGCACACATATAAAATCCATAAAATTCTGCACATCATAGAATGTGCTTAGAATGTACTATGTAGAATTGTATTTCAATAAAACACACAATAAATTCTAATTAATTTTTCTTGTTGGGATATTTTATCCTGCCATTATTCCATGTCCTGCATTTTGCAGCAACAGAGGATGTGGCATAGCCAACTTCTAAATTATATCTTTCCAGGTAATTGAAAACTGCTATTTTAAGTTCTATCATTGTTTCTCAAGATTCACATATCCAGTTACTACCATTAATTCTCATATTTTCCAGTTTCCTTTGCCCTTCTTTGCAACTTTTCCAGTTTACAACTTTTCCATCCTTAAACGGGTGTGGATAAAACCAATGTTCCCTCTAATTTTTTTTCAGTGTAAGCGGAAAAGTATAGTGTTTGAGCGGCATATTTTCATGCCTGAGCACCTGAATTTTTTTCACAGATGTCACCTAAGACAACAACTAAATCAGTGTTATTTGAAACTCAAAGTTATGTTTATTCAAGGGACCCGCTTAATTAAAAAGTGTTCTATAATATCAGTATGACTTATAATACTGCAAGTCTGCAATATTAAAATACTTGTATAGGGGATCCCCGGGATCCCCCGAAGAGATCAAATCACAACCAGTATACCACCTTCTTGGTATATTGTTTTTATTTTCATTGAGTTTTTAAAAATGAGCATTATTTCATCCTTTTTTCCTTTATTTTTGATTGGTATCTGCAATTTGTATTAATTCTGTTCATACATATAATATAAATGAAAAACCCAGCTCTCTTAAAAAATCTTTTAAGTTCTTTCTGGTGCTCTCTTTTAGAATTGGCCAACTAATATTTCTGTTCCTCCAACTAATGCCAGGCAGAGTTAACTGAAAAAGTAATTTTTCATGAAGGGACATTTTCCTAGTATTTATGAATAACAGTTCATATTTATATATGCTAGGTTCAGCAGAGGATGACCAATTATTCTAAAGCTATTATTGTTGCTTGTATCTCCTAATTTCAATATTTTCTTGACAGTATGTCTTGCAACTATTTGCATTTGGCAAATAAATAGGGTAAATGATTATGCTTTTTAAAGCATAATCATTAGTATTTTGCATGTTGTGCGCAAAAACTGAGTATTCCATACTGGGAAGACATTCCCCAAAACACAGCAGGAACAAAAAAGATAACATTCCCTCCCCCTCTCCTAAAAATCTTTCAACTGGAAAGTTTACAATAATTACATGCACTAACCTCTTAAAGGAGCCGTTGCAAATACCCATTTTTTTACCGTTTTACTGAAATGTGAAAACTCAAGATAAATGTTTTTAATTCATTTCTAAGGTGGGAGGGGGCAGGGTTTGTTTATTGTTTACTACTTTATTGAGGGTTCCAGACCATCACCTTCCGTCTTGCAAAAAGCATGATCTCACACCTACTAAAATCTCCCCCTCCGCCTCAGTTCATACCAGCATTATCCCTTTCTGCAGCCACTTTTCCTCCTCCCTCCCCAAGATTCACCCGCCAACACCAAGAGGAACAGGAAAAGAGGCACCTTCTCTGCCCGGTGCCCCATACCACTGTGCCCCGAAAGCCAGCCGGAACCACCCAAAGCGGCCAGTTAATGAGCTTCCCCACTTCAGTCAAGTGAAGCCTCTGCCAGGAGGGGGTGGGCGCAATCCAATCCGAATGGGAGCCAACAGCCGTCACTCGTTCCCTGCTGGCTCTAGATTGTCCTGGGAACTGGCAAGTGTGAGCAAGAGAGGGCAGGAGACGCCCACTTTATCTCCCCCGCCGCCTAAGTCCGGCTGCACAACCAACCACAGAGCAAAACTTTCCCTGCCTCCGCCCTGAGAGTGGAGAGGTATAACTTCTGTGACATAAATCAGCCTGGATGGTCTGCAGCTTGTAGCAGAATCGGCAGGGACTCCAATCATTAGGTGGTGCAGTGGTTAAATGCAGCACTGCAGGCTACTGCTAGATCAGCAGTTCAGCGGTTCAAATCCCACCGGCTCAGGGTTGACTCAGCCTTCCATCCTTCCGAGGTGGGTAAAATGAGGACCCAGATTGTTGGGGGCAATATGCTGACTCTCTGTAAACCGCTTAGAGAGGGCTGAAAGCCCTATGAAGCGGTATATAAGTCTACTGCTATTATGCAAAGAAAGCCCAGGAGCACAAAAGTTAGCGCCCGGAGCGGAGAGTGGCCTCTCATCTAACAGGATCATGTGCGGCATTTGGAAACTGCTGCGCAGTGTTTCCATATTATGTGTGTGGCCGCGCACGCGCGCACCTTAGAGGGAACACTGGATAAAACTGGAAGCCACTTGTATTCAGATAAGTGAAGTTAGGGATGGGATGATCTATGAGATTAGAGTACATGTCCTGATTTAGAATCACTTTCATTGGTGTAGCTTAACATTTTTAGCAATTAACTCAAATTCTTGTTTTTTACTTATTTTTTATTTAATTGGGTTTACAGCACACTCAAAATTGTTGTGTATATATATATATATATATATATATATATATATATATATATATATATATATATATATATATATATATATATATATATATATATATATATATATATATATATATATATACACATACATATACAAATGTAGTAAAAACAATTGTACCAGTACCAAACATCACATTCAAAAACACATACTCTAAATAGAACATCATTCAACATCTCAATCGCCAAGATTTGCTGAAACAACCAGGTTCTCATAGCTTTCATGAATTTCTATAGAGTTGAAAAAAATCTGGGTAATCTGCCAAATGATAGCACTAATAGCAAATTAAGCAAATTTGTTAATTTGCTAATATAAAGATAGCAAATTAGGAAATTCTGTATCACTCTGCTGTCATATAATGGTTACCCAGGATTTGCAGCTTTGGCATTGTAGCCTAGAATAGCACTTTTGTTCTATTTACTTACTATTGAAATAATTGGGTTTTTTTCCCTCTTGCAGGGAATAATTGTATCCCCATTAGGAAATATTTCTTTTGTGAAGTTGATGTCCCACTTTTCACAAGCAAGGTTTCAGTTTGTTTGTTTTTTTTTAAATTATCAAAGGAATATAGACTTTAAGCCATCTTCAATCTCTTCCTATCATTTTTCTGGTACACAATCATCATCTTGTTCCTTTTACTACCTGAATTGCTTACTTTCCTCTTTCTACTTCTCTCACAAATGCAATTTAATATTTATATCTCTTCCATCCTCATATTCTTAACACGCTCTTCCCACACTCCCTGGTTTTGATAGATATGAATGTGCGCCAATGTAACTAGTCAACTCTGTCTTTGAATTTTGTAATATGAGCCATTCCTGTTTTTTTTTAAATTACATTTTGCAGTAGGATTAACAAAGTGATTAATTTATATTGCATGACTAGGCCACCCAACATTAAAAATTACTCAGCTAAGAAATTTGCTTACTGCCTGATTAGCATAAGTGAATTTAAGAGGCTTTTTAGTCAGTGCTGTCAAAATTATTTTTGCATAGTTGTGTTAACATTATGTCTCTTTTACATTCATAATTACTTCTACAGTTGAAAAATTATAAATGCAGGACTGCTTATCATTTTTATTTCCAGTTTTATTGTACTGCTGTTTTCATATATTTTTTTCACATAACCACATCACAAGAAAATGTTTTGTACAGTATAATGTGGTGTATTTCATTTTCAGTCAGTGTTGTGTAAAGATAACTGTTAGAATAATCAAACCAAGGGGAATTGTGCAATAAATTGGGATATGAGTCACAACTCTGTTAAGCAACTTTTGACACATTCAGACTGTTGGCTATTCTTTCTCTGCCTCCGTTCTTTGCACGTTCAGTGATTCTCTTTGTGACTCCGCATCATGTTATTACATTTACCCAGCCGAATGAGCGCACACAATTATATTTTGCAAGGAAAAGCAATTAGTAGTGCCTCATTGTGGTAGGGTAAGGGAGATTGAGGATCAGAAGTACTGATTTTCAATAGCAGCACTGATCTTTTGAATTGCCTCATAGAGGTTTAGGCTAGCTCCTATTTTAAGTGCACCGCAGAAGCATCTGAAAATTGGAAGCTATTCAGAATTGAATGCCAAGATTGATCGATTGATTGACTGATTATTGCTGACCATAGACGTTCTATTGATTGTTGGTTTCCTGTAAACTGCCAAAAATCCTGTGGGATTGTGGCAAGGTATAGATAAAATCAAATAAACAACTTTCTGAAATTGTTATCAGTAATGCTACACTCTGAATAATAAATGCTTGCACATATATTATCTTATATCTTATATCCACAGAAAAAAAGGCTTCTGGTTTTGACTGCTTTTGAAAAAAGTCCAGTCTTATATCAGGGGTAGGCGCTTTCCCAAAATCAGAGAGCTCTGCAGAGCACTGTATCTGCCAATGAGCTTGGTTATTGCATTGCATTGCATTATAATTACTGCCTGTCCTATTGTGTCATGTGAAACTGCAATGAGAAATAACAAGGTAATATATACAGACTGGCAATGCTCTTTAAAACTAGTATCCCAGGGCATTTACAGTACATTAAAATAAAACTTGTGATTTTTAAAAATGTGTGGTAAAACATTACACATAGAATACTTAACACTGTGACATTACTAAACAATTAATAACAGGAGTTATTTCTGTAATTAAGATTTTTGGAACAAAATTAAACACATTAAATATTAATATGATTGAATGTGAAATAATTAAAAGATATTCTCCAAATGAATGTAAAAAGTATTCTCCAAAAAGACAGTTGTTGGTATCAGGACTACCTCACGCTGGAAGGCAACTCAGCATCAGGGAAAGAGTGGCCAACTAAAACAGCCTGTTCCCATGTACCCATTCACTACATCTTAGCATGGAATCTCAGCTTCCAATAATGAAAAATGATGTTATGATCCAAGCTCTGAAGGATTTTTAGATTAAAACTAAGACCTTGATTTGAGACTGAAAATGAACTGGGGGCTAGCAAAGATCACAGAGAATATCCAGGTTGCCCCAGACCAGTCACTGTTTACTAGAAAATTTAGTAATTTTCAAAGGTAGTCTCAGTTATAATGCATTGCAATACTATAAATGAGATATAGGCAAAATGCCTATATCTATTCAAGTATGACTGAACTAGTGCTGGGTTGCCAATTTTTTTACTACCGGTTCAGGCACGCTCATGCGCAGAAGCGTCAGGGCAGGTGGGCGGAGACTCCTGCCGCCGCTACTACCAGTTCGCCCAAACTGGGCTGAACCGGCAGCAACATACCTCTGGACTGAATCTGGGGCACAGAAAGCTCTTGTGCCTAAATAGCTAAGGTTTCAATGCATTCAATCCCACACCTCACTTCGGAAACTGGCAGTTGGTCTTACCTTAACTGCATGTTTCGAAGAAGGTGTGGGAGGAATCACTTCCCCCCCCCCTCTGTTAGGGCGCCCTGCGCCAGGGGCCTGAGTTAGCTCAGTGGTCAAGCAATGGCAGCAGGAAGGATGTGTGCTTGTGCTGTTCTTTGTTTGTCCTTCCTTCCAGGTGCTCTGCTACGATCCATCGGTTAATCTGGGGAGGTCAGAAGGAGGAACGTAGGTGTGGCCTCAAAAGATTACCTCAGTCTCCTAGGCAAAAGGGCTGGGTTAATACCCATTGGTTACTCCTCCCACACCTTCTTCGAAACATGCAGTTCAGGTAAGACCAAGTGCCAATTTCAGTGCTTAAACCTGAAATTGATATAAATCTAGAAAATCTAGGTCGTTCAGGAATATTGTAGTCTTTCCTCCATGTAAATTTTCAATCAAAGGAATAAGAATCAAGAAAGTCTGATTTAATACCATTTTTAAAAGGAAGAATAAGATTATAATTTCAGCAAGTATTCAACTTTTATATGAAAAACTTAGTATATTAACATCTGATAATCAATTCAAAATATTTATTGCAGTCAGAAATCTTTCAACAAAGTAGCTCAGAGCATGCTACAAGTTTTCTACAATCTCGAGTTCAGGAAGTTTCAAAAATAGTCTGTTTCCAGTTCATGGTTTAAGGTAAACCAACAGTAGCATAGACACAGAGTAACAGGCAGCGTATTTGAATAGTTACAAAAGTCATATCTTGTGTTTAGGTCTGATGCATCATTAGGTCTTAGCTGGATTGTGCATCTTTCTTGTAGGTAAATGGCTTAACTTTTCTTAATTTGTGACATATTGCAGGGCTTCAGACATTGCCTAGGTCAGGATCTGAGTCATCTGTAATCCCTGTAATGCAGAGGTGTCAAACTCAAGGCCCACAAGCTGGATTCAGCCCCCAGGGTGTTTAGATCTGGCCCATGGGACTGCGCTGGAAACAATGATTGATCGGCTCACAGCGCCTTTGCCAGCAAAAACGGAGCTTGGGAGGGCATTTTGCTGGCAGAGGGGTACAGGAGGCCGTCGCAGCAAAAAATGGAGCTTTAGAGCCTGTTTTCATTGGCAGAGCGCTCTGGCCACCACAGGTTCCCCCAACACAAGTGACGTCGAGCTGGCTATGCCCCCTGACCACACACCCCTGTTCCTCCCGAGGTCAAGCACAACCCTGATGCGACCCTCAATGAAATCAAGTTTGTCACCCCTGCTGTAATGCAACCAGTGGCTCAGTCTGACTAAGCTCTTCCGCTTCTAAATCTGAAGATTTGGGCTGATCTCTAACACTAGTTCTGACATAGAATATAGGTAGTCTCCAGTTTAAGAATGAGTTCTGTTGCCAAGATTCGTCTTTTAGTCCAATTAGTATGTAGGCTGAAACAATATTATTGTATAATACCGTATAAGTAATATTGTGTACTGAACTTAAACCATTGTATATTTAACTCAAATTTTACTCAGTAGACTCCATTCTTAACTATGGGTCATCCTGAAACCAACATGTTCTTAATCCAGGGATATGCTGTAGTTGTTGATGCTTATTTATTGGAAAAGCTGAATCCTCAGTGATAAACTTGAATGTTAATATTGTTAAATATTAATTTTTGTGAAACTATTTATCAGTCTGGTAAGGAAAGAAAGCAATTGGAACAGTTTTCAATCACACAGTGGTAATGGAAAGTAGAAAGAAAATTCCACTGCAAGAATGTAGATTTGCTCATATAAAATTGAATGAACCTGTGCATGGAATTCATTTATGTAACACTCCTATACTCAGCCACCTGGAAAGAAGTCCCGTTGCATTTAATGAGTCTTACATACGACTAGAGATAATATTGCTAATGTGAAGTCTTAGATAGGAAGTTACTAATATCTGAGGAAATTTATTTCAGATTCTCTTTGAAGAGGTATCAAACTGTACCATTCTACAGGCTAATTAAAGTGCTATGAAAAATAATATTGGGAAGCTCTGGACAACTGCAAAAGAAAAATGAAGAAACTAATGGAAATGGAATGTTCTACAATAAATAGCTCCAAGCAGGAGCGTATTTGAATTAAAGATATTATCTGCTATGTTAGTTTTAGTGCCACCATGGAATTTTTTGACTGCATCATGGAGCTCGCTGAACATGAATGGAGTTATCTAGCATTTCAGCTTTATTCCCAATCCAGATTTTAAAATGCACATTCTAAAACCCTGGAAGCACTATAATTATTATGCTATTTAAAATATTAAAATGTCAGTAAAAATAGACATAAAATAAAAAGTAAAATAAGAGAAGAAAGAACTGATACTAAAATTTTGTTGATGAAAGGGACAGATACAAAAGACAAGATCAGAATATTAAGATGTCTGATGAAGCAGCCTGAATCTAGCAGGATAAGAACTTGGCTTGTTTTACTTTAGGGGGGGAAAAGCAATTAGAATTGGATTTAATATAGTGTCTTCTAGTATTACATAGTATTATATTAACACAACAAAGCTTGGATGTTTCTTGCAACATTCAATCAATATGCAACTTCCATGTAAAATTCTAATTAGTCTTTCCCCACTACCTTTGTCCCCATTTGAATTTTTAAAGATCTGCAGGCAACTTAATTCTTCATACTGTCTGAGTTTTCTTGCAGACATTTCATTACCCAAACTAGGTAACGTTATCAATACTGATAGGGAGTGAGGTTTGGTCTCAATTTATATTCTAGTGGTTCGGACTTCAATTCCCAGAATTCCCCAGCCAGTCTAGGAGTTGAAGTCCGGACATCTTCAAGTTGCCAAGGTTGAGAAACACTGTTCTAGTGCCTTACCACTCAACCCAATATAGCACAATCAATACAAGCCTTAAAAATGATAACTACCATACATCAAAAACTTCTCAGAAAGCACCAACAGACTATTAGAACCACATGGCATCAGCATAGCATACCACCTAACTAAAGTTCTCCAAAACATCCTAAGTAAACCTAAAGACCAGCAGTTTCAGAAGAAAAACAGGCATTATCTACACCATATAGTGTAAGCACTTCAATAGCCACTACATAGGACAAACAGTCAGAACTGTTTGCAGATCACATCCATGAGCACCAAATAACAATGAGAAGACATGATGAGAATGCTTTAATTTCCCAATACATGGAACAGACTTGGCCATAGTTTAACTGACCATCATAGACCATGGCAAGTCCAAAAATTCTAGAGGAATCCTGGAACTCTGGCACTCTGACAAATCACTCACCAATAGAAACTTAGCATCTGCATAACATTCAAAAGACACAATCAACAAGCCAAAAAGGGAACAAAAAGACCAAAACACTTCCCCACTGGCAATCAACAGCCAGAGGAGCACATATGAACTCCAAGATTAATATAAGACATTTACTTCATAAACAAGATGTAAAGAATATCAATCAAGGAACTGCAAAACAAGCTAACAGTAAACAGCCCAACGAAATAACTTCCAAGATAACCCCCATCGACACTGGCAGGACAAGCCACTAGACTAGAATATAAACTGAGAACAAACCCTACAACTTACTAGCATTGATGGTGTTACCTAGTTTCTCTGCAAGATTTCAACCCTAAACGACATAGGTTTTCTCTATCGGTAAGTTAATTCTTATTTTGCTCATTGGTGTGATTCTTTTCTGTTGCTGTTCCATCTCCAATGATCTACACCTTGGAGACAGTCAAATGTACTTTAAATCTGAGCTTGTTAATTGTTGGCCTGGCACTGAAACAGATTGCAAAGGCAGTTGTTAAAAAAAAATCTTTCAAGATTGCTGAGGGTGTGTTAGATCTATGGAGATTCTCAGTCATCTAAGTCCCAAAGGTGCTTTTTCAAGTGGCAACTTGTTTGTTTGTTTGTTTGTTTATTGGATTTATATGGACTTTCTTTTTTCTTTGAAGATGTTTCACTTCTCAGTTCAGTTCACTTCAGCTGAAGAAGCTGCTTGGATGAGAAGTGAAACGTTTTCAAAGAAAAACCAGAAAGTCCAGTTGCCATTTGAAAAAGCACCTTGGTTTATTGGATTTATATGGTTTATTGGATTTATGTGCTGCCCTTCTCCCAAGGACTCAGGGCGGCACCTTTGGGATGAGTGAGTGTCATGTTTCCAAAATTAAACTGGTGTTTAATTTAATGTTAATTATTTAATCAGTATGACCAATGTTTATATTTGTATCATTATAGCAGATTGCTAGCTGACATAAAGATAATAGAATAGCACCATATAAATATATTGACATATATATCAAATACTAGATGTCAGAATGATATTTAACTTTTTTCATAATCATTTTTCATATAGTTTACTGATAAAATATTAACTGTGGATACCTCAGAACCACCACTTCCAATAGTTTGGACTATTTTCAGCATAGATATAGATACTTGGAGATGAAATATTCTATATGCTTATCAAGGGATAAGCCAGTAAAGCTTTCCTACACAATCTGTTAACCATCAAAACAACTAGAGGACCCAATTTGCAGCCTGCCTAGCACTTTCAGATGAAAGCCCGGAAAACTTTATAGGATGAAAAGATAAATACAGTGACATAAAATATTTCTGGGAAATTTGAATTTGAATTTTGAATTTATTAAAATTTATAGGCCGCCCTTTTCCCTGAGGGGACTCAGGGCGGCTTACAATCACAAGGGAGGGAAGTGCAACATCAAAAACAAAACAAAATGTGAACAAAGAAAAAAATAGTAAAACACAACTTTCGTTCAACAATCAAACACTCGGGCGGGTGAATTAGGAACCTATCCCCAGGCCTGTTGGGAGAGCCAGATCTTGAGGGCTGCGCGGAAGGTCTGGACGGTGGTGAGGGTACGGATCTCAGCGGGGAGATCGTTCCACAGGGTCGGAGCTGCAACAGAAAAGGCTCTCCTCCGTGTGGTCGCCAGTCGGCATTGACTGGCAGATGGGATTCGGAGGAGGCCCAGTCTGTGCGATCGAATTGGTCGAAGGGAGGTAATCGGCAGGAGGCGGTCTCTCAAGTACCCAGATCCACTACCATGGAGTGCTTTAAAGGTGGTCATCAGTACCCTGAAGCGCACCCGGAGACCAACAGGTAGCCAGTGCAGCTCGCGGAGGACAGGTGTAACGTGGGCGAACCGCGGTGCGCCCACTATCACTCGCGCGGCTGCATTCTGGACTAACTGTAGTCGCCGGATGCACTTCAAGGGCAACCCCATGTAGAGCCCATTGCAGTATTCCAGCCTAGAGATCACAAGGGCTCGAGTGACTGTTGTGAGAGCCTCCCGGTCTAGGTAGGGCCGCAACTGGCGGACCAGGCGAACCTGGGCAAATGCCCCCCTGGTCACAGCTGACAGCTGGTGGTCAAAAGTCAGCTGTGGGTCCAGGAGGACTCCTAAGTTGCGGACCCTATCTGAGGGGTGTAAAATTTGACCCCCCAGCCTAAGTGTTGGTACATTAGCCAAATTATTGGGAGGGAAGCACAACAGCCACTCGGTCTTGTCCGGGTTGAGTACCAGTTTGTTAGCGCTCATCCAGTTCCTAACGGCCTCTAGACCCTGGTTCATCACGTCCACCGCTTCATTGAGTTGGCACGGGGCGGACAGATACAGTTGCGTATCGTCCGCATATTGGTGGTATTTTATCCCGTGCCTCCGAATGATCTCGCCCAGCGGTTTCATGTAAATGTTAAATAGTAGGGGGGATAAGACCGAACCCTGTGGCACCCCACATGTTAGGGGCCTCAGGGACGATCTCTGCCCCCCGACCAACACCGACTGCGACCTGTCCGAGAGGTAGGAGGAGAACCACTGTAAAACAGTGCCTCCCACTCCCACCTCCCGCAGTCGTCGCAGAAGGATACCATGGTCGATGGTATCGAAAGCCGAAATAAATTTATGTCATAGGAGAGACAACACTTTTTATCATAGACTGTACTATTTACCCATTAGTGCTTCTGCTTCAAAGAAATAAACTATTGCCATCATTTGGTACCGTTTTTATCATGTCCAAGATTGAACAGCTGTTGCACTGCTAACTTTTCAAAGACTGACCCTTTAAATAAAGCAGATGGGCTACCACAATGGATTGTGGAAATGTAAATTAACATTCAATATGCACATTTTGTTGTTAGAAGATTTGTCTCAGCCATGCTTAGCCTAGAATGCAGCCTATTCATTTCTCGGGTTCTTCTTTTATAGGCAGTATTTATGCAAAAAAAAGTGGGGGAAAGAGCAGGGCAGTTGGGAAGAAATGTTAATTGGTTCATCACATCCAAGTATATAGACAGACACAAAGGCCTCTCACTGTGATATGTTGCTTTGAACTGAATAGAATCAACAAAAAATGCTAAAAAAAATTGTATACGTGCATTTGAGTCTGTCTACATGCCTTGAATGTCTGTTTGTATTATGCCTGAATTTGGTGTCTCTAGCTTCTAAATACAGTGGAATAATTAATGCTATTACCTTTTCCTCTCTTATCTAAACCACATCAGGATTCTACAGTAAATCAATAGTTATAACAAAGAGGGCCAGTGCTCTAATTCCATTGGGACTCATTACTCTGCTGCCTAAGATTTAGATCTAGATTCTCAGTAAGGTTATCTGGTATTCCATAGTAGTTAACAACTGGCAGTTATTAATGGCCCATTGCTACTTCAGCTTTACAGCATTGGAACTGATAAAAGGGTATATCTAACAAAATAAAATTCTTGGTTCTTTTTCTATGAACTCCCCTTTCTTCCTTCTTTTTTCTTTCTTACTCTTCAGCCCACTTAGTTATAATAACTTCTTTATTGGAATTCTTTTAAAAAAATTGGAAGTTTGTTTTTAAACCACAAAATAGTTGCAGCAGTATTATAAAAGCCTAGTGAAAATAAATAGAAATCTTAAACTAGTCTTTTCAATAAGAGTTAGTACACAGAGCCTTCATGAAATAAAATTTGAGTATTTGAGTATTTTATTAAATTTATATGCCGCCCTTTTCCCTGGGGGGACTCAGGGCGGCTCATAACTCCAGAGGGGAGGGGGGAAAAACAAACTTTAGACATATAGAACAATACAAATTTAAAAAACACAACATTCATACCATTCGGGCGGGTTACAATCTTAGTCCCAGGCCTGACGGGACAGCCAGGTTTTGAGGGCTGTGCGGAAGGTCTGGAGGGTGGTGAGGGTACGAATCTCCACGGGGAGATCGTTCCATAGGGTCGGAGCTGCCACCGAGAAGGCTCTCCTCCGCGTGGTTGCCAGTCGGCATTGACCGGCAGATGGAACTCGGAGGAGGCCTAATCGGTGAGATCTAATAGGTCGCGTGGAGGTAATCGGCAGTAGGCGGTCTCTCAAGTACCCAGATCCACTACCATGAAGGGCTTTATGGGTGACAAGTAGCACCTTGAAGCATACCCGGAGATCGACAGGTAGCCAGTGCAGCTCGCGGAGGATAGGTGTTATGTGGGTGAAGCGAGGTGCACCCACAATCGCTCGCGCGGCCGCATTCTGGACTAGCTGAAGTCGCCGAATACTCTTCAAGGGCAGCCCCATGTAGAGCACATTGCAGTACTCCAGCCTAGAGGTCACAAGGGCACGAGTGACTGTTGTGAGAGCCTCCCGGTTCAGGTAGGGGCACAACTGGTGCACCAGGCAAACCTGGGCAAATGCCCCCCTGGTCACAGCTGATAAATGGTGTTCGAAGGTCAGCTGTGGATCCAGGAGGACTCCCAAGTTGCGGACCCTATCTGAGGGGTGTAGAGTTTGACCCCCCAGCCTGAGAGATGGAATATTTGCCAAATTGGTGGGAGGGAAACACAACAGCCACTCGGTCTTATCTGGGTTGAGCACAAGTTTGTTAGCCCTCATCCAGTCCCTAACAGCTTCAAGTCCCTGGTTCATCACGTCCACCGCTTCATTGAGTTGGCACGGGGCGGACAGATACAACTGGGTATCGTCCGCATACTGATGGTATTTTATCCCGTGCCGCCGAATGATCTCGCCCAGCGGTTTCATGTAGATGTTGAAAAGCAGGGGGGACAGGACCGAACCCTGCGGCACCCCATATGTTAGGGGCCTAGGGGTCGATCTCTGCCCTCCAACTAACACCGACTGCGACCTGTCCGAGAGGTAAGAGGAGAACCACTGCAAGACAGTGCCTCCCACCCCCACCTCCCGCAGTCGTCGCAGAAGGATACCATGGTCGATGGTATCGAAAGCCGCCGAGAGGTCAAGGAGAACTAGGATAGAGGCGTAGCCTCTATCCCTAGCTCTCCAGAGGTCATCGGTCAATGCGACCAAAGCGGTTTCTGTGCTGTAACCAGGCCTGAAGCCGGACTGGAATGGGTCAAGATAGCTAGCTTCCTCCAAGGACCGCTGGAGCTGAAAGGCCACCACCTTCTCAACAACCTTCCCCACAAAGGGGAGGTTGGAGACTGGACGATAATTGTTAAGAACGGCTGGATCCAAAGATGGTTTCTTCAGGAGGGGTCTCACCACCGCCGCTTTAAGTGCGGGGGGAAAGACCCCCTCCCGAAGGGAGGCGGTAACAACCGCCTGGATCCAGCCCCGTGTCACCTCCCTGCTGTTAGCAACCAGCCAGGAGGGGCACGGGTCCAGCACACATGTGGAGGCACTCACAACTCTCATGGCCTTGTCCAAGTCCCCAGGGGCAACATCCTGAAACTCAACCCAACGATGGTCTACCAGATTATCCCCCTGTGCCTCGGCTGGACCTGCAGAATCGGAGTCCAACTCCGACCGAAACCGAGCAACTTTGTCCGCTAGAAACTGGACATAATCCTCAGCCTTACCCTGCAGGGGATCCCCGGTATCCCTCCTATTTAGGAGGGAACGGGTTATCCTAAACAGGGCGGCTGGGCATGATTCTGCGGAGGCAATCAAGGTGGCAATATAAGTTCTTTTAGCTGTCCTAATTGCCCTGATGTAGTCCATGATGCACGATGTTAGAAGTGCTCGGTTCGATTCGGATTTGTTGGACCTCCACAAGTGCTCTAGGCGTCTCTTCCGGCAGTACAGTACTTTATATTGTAGCATAGAAAATATTTGTGGGTTGTTGTTTTTTACCACTGATGTCAATCCTCCCTTCTGTAGAAAAAGAAAAGTTGACATTTGAAATTGCATAATCTTAATCTAATGGATCTATAAACCACTAAGCAGTTTTTCTTTAATGATTTATTTTTTTAAAAAAAAGTTTTCTCATCAGTGTGGCTACATTAATCCTTTTCATCAAAAATAGCCAATTTTCATTGGCTGTGTAAATACTATGGTGGATAATTTACATGACATGTCATAAAATCTTCCGTTCAGCTTTCCCTGAATTAAATTGCTAGAGTTGCTGCACATTCCTCTTTCTATCTGATTTCTTTAAAAAAAAATATGACATGATATATAATTTGCTAAATTTCTTTGAGCAAAGGAAGGGAAAAAATTAATGGCATTTATAAGACTAAAACAGATACATATATGACAAATATTTTGAGACTCTGAAAATGGTTGTCATAGTCTACCTTAGATCCAAATCATGTCACATAATTTATTGTAGGATAGAACTGAATATTTTATAAATATTTCATTCAGCTCCAAACTTCATTTTCCATGTTATATGGTAGCAAATAAGAGAGTGATTCCAAAAATAGTTCAGCTGCTAAGATAAATACATCTCTTCTGCAAGCAATTTCATGATTTTTTTAAATAAGGCTTTTTGCTTTCTATGTAATATGATTTTTTAAATAGTTTTTGAAAAAGAGATATGAGTTATTCTCTTAACTACAGTTGGGCAGAAGCGTATCTGCTCACTTTTCTTTGGTGAACATGCTTCAGTGATTGATTATTGTTGTGAAGTTGGTATTCATTCTTAAAGGCTAAATTAAAATCCATCATTATTAGCAACATTATAAAGAATTTTGTTTTTCTGTCTTTTAAAAAAAAGTGGAGTAAAGCCCAAAGCAAAGCACCAAATTCTTTGTCTTGAAACCAGTATCAACATATTAATTTATTGCAATTATAATGAATTGCACTGAATCGTTGTGAGGTTATTTCATTGATTTTTACTAAAAATAATAATCACATAAAGAAGTAAATAATTAATTACTTTTATATTAACCAACATAGGCTACAGATTAGACTTCACCAAATTTGGAAATTTAATGATAATAGAGTTTGAATATAAAAATCAATGATGAGTGAAAAATCTTAACATGTCTTACATTTTAAAAATGTAATAGTTAAACATGTAATATTTAATTTTATAAATTGGGGCTACTCACAAAATTGATTTTCAGACACTTGCAACCAGAAATACTGAAATGCCTTGGTTTATATTTATTTATTTCGTTTATATCTGCCTTTATTGTGTTTATAAATAACTCAAGGTGGCAAATATATCTAATATTTCTGCCTCCTCCTATTTTACCCACAACAACCTTGTGCGATGAGTTGGGCTGAAAGAGAGTGCCTGGTCCAAGGTCATCCACCTGGCTTTCATGCTTAAGATGATACTAGAATTCAGTCTCCTAGTTTCTACCCTGGTACCTTAACCACTAGAGCAAATTGGCTCTCTTATCCTTTACTACAGGTAGTCCTTGACTTACACCTATAATTGAGGCCAAAATTTTTGTTGCTCTGTGGGAAATTTGTTAAGTGAATTTTACCCCATTTTATGACTTTTCTTGCCACATTGGTTAAGTGAATCATTGCAGTTGTTAAGTGAACCTGGCTTTCCTATTGATTTTGCTTGTCAGAAGGTCACAGAAGGTGATCACATGACTCTGGGACACTGCAACCATCACAAATATAAACCAATTGTCAAGCATCCTGATGTAAATCACATGATGCTGCAATGGTCATAAGTGCGAAAAATGGTCAAATGTCACTATTGTCAGTGCCATTGTAACTTCAAATAGTCACTAAATGAACTATTGCAGGGGTGTCAAACACCATTTCATTGAGAGCTGCATCAGGGTTGAGTTTGACCTTAGGGGGTGGGCTTGGCCAGGGTGAGCATGGCCAGCTCAATGTCACTCGTGTTGGCACCTGTGGTGGCCCTGTCAGCAAAATCAGGCTCCTGAGCTCTGTTTTTACTGGCAGAGGGTTGCAGGAGGCCATCACAGTCAAAAATGGAGTTTGTTTTCACTGGCAGAGGCACCATGGGCTGATCTTTCACTGTTTCCAGGGCAGCCTGGCGGGCCAGGTGAGGCCCGCAGGCCTTGAGTTTGACACCCCTGAATTCTTGTAAGTCAAGGATTATCTGTACCTCACCTTTGTGCTCCTATTTCGCAAATGAAGATTTAGCTGATATTACGCAGCATACTATTCTGGATCTAGTGGGCAATTGTTGTTGTCTCTTCTTCCAGAACAATATGTTTTACAAATGTTACAGGGTGGAAGGGAACAGAGAAGTTTCCTTTAAAGACTATTTTCTACTCTAGCCATTACATAAAAGCCATTATAAAACATGACAACAACAAAAATGCCCTAACTAGAAATAATGGGATGATATGGGGGCGGAGGGAGAAGGCTGCCATTTCTCATAGTGAGATCTATTAGAGAGTGAGATAGACAAGTCTCCCAAGGGAAGTGGTATATGACATTAAAGTGTTTGGTTCATTTAAAGGACTATATTGGCAGAGATTTTGAGGTATGAGCTGCGGAGTGAGATATATGATCTGAGTAGTGAGGAAGGGCTTTCAGTTTCACATTTGGAATAGGAGTTAACACTATTTGAAACAAAATTAAATGAACATTAATACTTATATACACTATATTGCCAAAAGTATTTGCTCACCTGCTTTTACTCGCATATGAACTTACTGTAAGTGACATCCCATTCCTAATCCATAGGGTTCAATATGACATCGGTCCACCCTTTGCAGCTATAACAGCTTCAACTCTTCTGGGAAGGCTGTCCACAAGGTTCAGGAGTGTGTTTATGGGAATTTTTTTTACCATTCTTCCAGAAGCGCATTTGTGAGATCACAAATGTTGGATGAGTTTACGTGGCCTACCACTTCGTGGCTGAGTTGCTGTCGTTCCTAAACACTTCCATGTTCTTATAATACAGCTTACAGTTGACTGTGGAATATTTAGGAGCGAGGAAATTTCATAACTGGATTTGTTGCACAGGTGGCATCCTATCACAGTTCCACGCTGGAATTCACTGAGCTCCTGAGAACAACCCATTCTTTCACAAATGTTTGTAAAAAGAGTCTGCATGCCTAGGTACTTGATTTTATACACCTGTGGCCATGGAAGTGATTGGAACACCTGTTTCTGATTATTTGGATGGGTGAGCGAATACTTTCGGCAATATAGTGTAAGTCATATCAAGGAAGCAGACTCTTGTCTAGGAGGTAGCATGAAAGGCCAAATTTGCTGCAAAAAGTATGAAAATGAACTCCAAATTGGCAGTGGTCTGGAGAGCATCTCAACTCATCTGTTCTTCTAGTGTCTTGCTCTCAAGACTCTTAGTAAAAACCTTGCCAACTTGCCTCATTAAAAGGCTTCCAGAATCAATTAAATATTTGCAAATCTGACAATGAAGGGAAAGACTTCTTAGGGCGATCACCAGGCCAGAGGTGATCCTGGAAGGCTGCCATGAGATGCAACTGACTCAGGTATGGCTTAAAATATAAATGTAATGAAGTCATTATTATAAAATAATTAGGAACTGTTAGAATTTTTCAAAAAAAAATTCTCCAAGAATACTCATAATATGGTTTCCATCTGAAAGAAAACTGTTCCTAAACTTAAAAAGGAAAAGGCAGGTAGACAAAAAATAGAATAGTAACTCTATTTTGGGGTAGCTATTCATGTTTTCATGCTAGAGCAGGGAGGAGCTTTTGAGAGATGAAATTAGTACATTCCATTTAACATTTGTTTGGCAACTACAGTGCAATGCATAATATATGTCTCATAATCCAGGTGGTCATCTTTTTTTTTATGATGATGATGGCCTTCTGGTCAAAACATTCCTTTCTAATAATTTTGAGAGATAATTTTTCAATTCATCCTGAATTTTCAAGGGTGGTGTCAAAAATTCTGCAGATAATGTTTCATAAAGTACAGATTCTTTAATGTTTCTCATTCCTTCTACGCTCTGTCTTTTGAAATAAATTTTCTGTATGGCTCCCCCTCCTCTTTCTGCCTTCGAAGTGAACCAGATGCCCGGCTTGTCAGCAAGCTGGAAGATTTCCTTTCTAGCATTCTTCATTTGAATTTCAGGAGCATTCAAACATTCATTCTGACTCTTTCCTTCATATTTTAGTGTTAAAAACAATAAATAGTCTTTTTTTTCAGATTCTTTTTCAGATTTTTCATACGTATCAAACAACCTTTGAAAAATGGAAAAAATCTTTTGAAATGAATCCCTTGAAGCAAGTACAGAGGCCATGATGTGACGCAGAAGATATTCGCAAGTGAAGACACGCTGAGAGCTATGCAATCTTATCTGATCTTAGACCAGCACAGCCAAGCAATAAAAGTGTCAAGTTATAAGAGGCCAAATTATAATAAATTGGTTTACAGCCCACTTAAGGGAAGCCCGGAGGGGTGTTAAAATAAAGTAAACTTTTCTTTATCCACATAAACAGCATTCAAAACATTTAAGAAATAAGGTAACCACCAGCCATAAATCCATTAAAAAAAAAGCCGATTCGCCGCTGGATTCTTCTGTTCTTTGGTTTCAATTACCTTAGATTTTAGTGCGGACCGTCTCTCTTTGAGTGAATCCACTCAGACCATTCTTAGGAGCAACCTGCAGTTTCGGTTAGCATACAGCTAATCCAAAAAGGAATTGGCAGGAGGGGTTAATTCCACACCCCCCAGAGACTTTGCGATCGTCTCTGAGGTCACTGGATCTCCCCTCACCTTTCACTGTCTTCTACGGGACAGCTAGGGTCCAACAACCCGTCCAAAAATCCTTCGGAATAGAGGAATTTCAGGAATAGCCTGAAACTCCATCTTCTCACTGCTAAGCCCCGCCTTCTACGACTAGCACCTTGAAGCGTGTCCGGAGACCAACAGGTAGCCAGTGCAGCTCGGGGAGGATAGGTGTGACGTGGGTGTACTGAGGTGTACCCACAATCGCTCGCGCGGCTGCATTCTGGACAAGCTGAAGTCTCTGAATGCTCTTCAAGGGCAGCCCCATGTAGAGTGCATTACAGTAGTCCAGTCTTGAGGTCACAAGGGCGTGAGTGACTGTTCTGAGGGCCTCCCGGTTCAGGTAGGGTCGCAATTGGTGCACCAGTCGAACCTGGGCAAATGCCCCCCTGGTCACAGCCGACAAATGATGTTCTAAAGTCAGCTGTGGGTCCAGGAGGACTCCCAAATTGCGAACCCTGTCTGAGGGGCATATAATTTCACCCCCCAACCTGAGAGATGGAGTACAAGGCCAATCTTTGGGAGGGAACAACAATAGCCACTCGGTCTTGTCGGGATTGAGTGCAAGCTTGTTCATCCCCATCCAGATCCTGACAGCCTCCAGGCACTGACACATCACTTCAACCGCTTCACTGAGTTGGCACAGGGTGGACAGATACAACTGTATATCGTCCGCATATTGGTGGTATTTTATCCCGTGCCGACGAATGATCTCACCCAGCGGCTTCATGTAGATATTAAATAGGAGGGGGGACAGGACCGAACCCTGCGGCACCCCATAGTTAAGGGGCCTAGGGGTCGATCTCTGCCCTCCGACCAACACCGACTGCAACCTGTCCGAGAGGTAGGAGGAGAACCACCGAAGAACGGTGCCTCCCACTCCCACCTCCCGCAACTGCCACAAAGGGATACCATGGTCTCACCACCGCCGCCTTTAAGAGGGGTGGGAAGGATCCCTCCCGGAGAGAAGTGCTAACTATCGTCTGGATCCAGCCACGTGTCACCTCCCTGCTGTTCGTGACCAGCCAGGAGGGGCACGGGTCCAGTATACAAGTGGAGGCACTCACAGCTCCGATGGCCTTGTCCACTTCCTCAGGCGTGACAAGTTGAAACTCAGTCCATAAATTTCACTCAAGACCTTCCCCCGGTACCTCGGCTGGCTCTGAGCAATTGGAGTCCAAGTCTGTCTGAATCCGAGAGACTTTATCTGCTAGAAACTGAACAAACTCCTCAGCTCTACCTTGTAAAGGGTCATCCGCTTCCCTCCCTTTCAAGAGGGAGCGGGTTATTCTAAACAAGGCAGCTGGGCGCGATTCAGCGGACAAAATGAGCACATTTCAACGCCCGTATTGCCACAAGATAGGCTCTGATAAAGGCTCTCATCAGTGCTCGGTCTGACTCAGACTTACTGGCCTCCAGCGGCGCTCTAGGTGTCTCTTTTGGCGCTTCATCTCCCGGAGTTCCTCGGTAAACCAAGGAGCTCTCCTGGATCCGCTACCTCGGAGAGGCCGTAAAGGCGCAATCCGGTTTAGAGCCCCCGCTGCCGCTGAGTTCCAAGCAGCAACCAAGGTCTCCACCGGACTGTGGACAAGAGTGTCAGGTATTACACCAAGCGCCGTCTGAAAACCGATAGGGTCCATCAGGCGCCTGGGGTGGAACCACCTAATCGGTTCCTCCTCCCTACAGTGGGGGATTGGCCTCCGAAAGTCAAGCCTCAATAGGAAGTGATCTGACCATGACAGGGGCAAGATCTCAGTACCCCTCAAATCAAGATCACGTCTCCACTGCTCCGAGAGGAATACGAGGTCAAGCGTGTGACCCGCTGATTGAGTCGGGCCCTGAATTACTTGGGTCAAGCCCATGGCTGTCATGGAAGCCATGAACTCCTGCGTTCCATCAGAGTGATCACCGAGCAAAGGCAGATTGAAATCCCCCAGTATCATAAGCCTGGGGAACTCAACTGCCAGCTCGGCTACTGACTCGAGGAGCGAGGGGAGGGCTATTGCAACGCTGTTGGGAGGCAGGTACGTTAGCAACAAGCCCACTTGACCCGCAAGGTCCAACTTCACCAGCAAGGACTCACACCTGACAAGCTCCGGAGATAATTATTCAAAATGAATGTTAAAACCTGGGCCTGGCTGGTATAAATTACTAAGTACAGGTTAAAAAAGGGCTGTGCCTGAGAGTTCTTGACATAATAACTAACTCTTGATACATGTAAGTCAGATGCAAAGTTCCGGTACACATGGTGAATATTTGGGTTTTTTTATTTTTTTAGACAGGCAGTTTTTAAAATTTCCAATTACAGGTAATCCTCGACGTATGACCACAAATGAGCCCAAAACTTCTGTTGCTAAGCAAGACAATTGTTAAATAAATTTTGGACCATTTTACAACCTTTCTTGCTAGTGTTACGTGAATCACTGCACTTGTTCAGTTAGTAACATGGTTGTTAAGTGAATCTGGCTTCCCCATTAACTTTCCTTGTCAGGAGGTCGCAAAAGGTGATCACATGACCTCAGACACTGCAGGACATTGCAGGACATTGTAAATATGAGTCAGTTGCCGAGCAGCTGAATTTTAATCACATGACCCAGGGTGCAATGCTACTGGTTTGGGCCAGTTCGCCCCAATCGGTTGTAAAAATGCTACCGGTTCCCCTGAAACGGTAGTTAAAAAATGCTTTAAAAAGTTTTTAAAAAGTTCCGACGATTATGCAACAATCAGCCATGCCACACGATTGTGGGAACTTTTTTTTTTACTTTTTAAAGCTTTTTTGCTTACCGGTTCTCCTGAACCTGTAGTTAATAAATGCTTTAAACAGTCGGGGATGCTCATATTGCTACCGAATTGGTAGCAAAGATAAGTGGATTTCACCCCTGACATGACCATGGGAATGCTACAATGGTTGTGTGAAAACAGTGCCGTTCACTTGAATGGTCATTAAACAAACTGTTGTAACTTGGGGATTATCTATATTTTACTGTGATATTTCATTCAGGCTACGGTTCTAATAAGAACTAGCACATTTTACATACTCAAAATTTGCTGTGAAAGCATTTTTCTATATAGAACATGTTTTTTTAAAATATCATTTAAAGATGTTAAGATATTTTTAAGAACATGTAACTGTTCTTAAGTGAAATGTCAAGTTAAAGTAATATTTGAAAACATTCCACATTTTTAAAGAATAAAATGAATATAATGATTATTCTCTTTCCTTACTTTGAACTTAGCACTTTAGTATAATACATATTTATATTGTTTTCTAAGAAAATTAAATTAGCAATGCTTGTTATACAGACAGTGCTATACAATATATTATTGTTAGAAAATGTAATTTCAACAAATTACAGACATTTTCATTCTCTATAGTCTATAGTGTAATCTGGAATTCTGTGTCATAATATAAATCAATTAACAAGGAAAGAGATTATATATTTTACTCAATGTTGATGGGATATATAAAGGGTCCCATTCTTAATAATATTTCAGGAATACCTATATATATATGCTTTAGATGGCTGTTACATAGGTGTAAGCTATTTCCATCCATATTATAAAATGTTTTAAATGCCTAGTACCTGCATTCTTGCAATATTACAGTTTCTTACAGGATAATGCTTCATTAGGTGTATAATTGAAATAAAAAATATCTACTGAAAATACAATTTATTATAACTCTGCTGCATAACTGCAAAGTCAGTATAGTATCACGTATTTTACTGATTGTGCAATATGTACACCAATCTCCAGTCTCTGCAAGAAAGTTCTTATTTAACTCTGTTCTATATCATCCATAAAAGACTTCTTTTAAAATCTGGCTGCTAAATTACAAACAGATAATTGAACTTGCATTATCACATCATTAAACTGCAAGGTCTACCATTAAAAAATCAGTATTATCTAATGTCTCTGTCCATTAAGATCATATAACTGTAGAAGATTGACCCTTTATACATTTCTCGTTTCAGAATGACTCCAAAATATTTTGATATTTTAAAAATGACTTTTACAATAATATGTTGAGATTAATGTACATGTGTCTCAAAGCCCCGTAGTTATTTTGTACTGATTCGAAGTTAGAGAAACTGTAACTCTCTTAATAAATATTGTATGAAAATTTCATCACTCAACTTGTATATGACTAAAACAATACTTCCTGAGAAAAATACTTTTAAACGATCCCTGTTTGCATTTCAGCCAGAGCCATTTTAAAAGATACATTTCATAATGTCCAAGAGAGAAGAAATGCCCTTTTTAAGATGTTACTTTCCACAAATGCTGCCCATTCTTATTTTTTTTTAAAGAAGTAAATTTCCACCTGTTGGAAGTAATATCATCTGGGTCAGAGATGATATTCAGCCAGTTCTGACAGGTTCTGGAGAACCAGTAGCGGATTTTGCAGTATCCTTCCCCTGCCACGCCCACAAAGCCACGCCCATAGAACCAGTAGTAAAAAAAAAATTAAATCCCACCACTGATCTGGGTTCTGTTCCAAGTGGGGAAAAAGACACTAGAAACGTGGAGGCTGATTGGAAAGATGGTTTATTGATGAACAGGACCATATGGGTTTGAAATCCTAGGTAGCTGACCAGGTGGAGTGGAGAGTGAGTGTTATTTATATCTTCTCTAGGACTTGAGCTTCCTGTTCCTGTGGCAAGGGCATGTATCCTATTGGTTGCAGTCTCCCATGTGGAGTCATGTTTGTCTGAATCAAGTTTGGTTGAACCTTGCTGGATAATGAAGGGGCTTGGTTGTGCTATATAGTGAGCTCTGCTGATAGATATCCTATTATATCCTGGAGAGTCATGGAGGCAGGGAGCTTGGGATGAGTTTCTGTCTCCAAGGGCATGTTTCTCAAGTTCTCATCCAGGAAAATGTAATATTCTGCATTTTTAATATTTCCTAAAACATTTCATTGTTCTAGGAGGGGTGGGTGCTAACTTTCTTCACACCTAAATAATTGGAAACTTATTTTCACTGAATGACATATTTTAATTAATTGGCTTATTTAAATGACTCGATGTTATTTTTTAATTATCAAATTATCAAGGATCGTGATTAGCTGATCCTGGGAATTATCATTAAGTTCAGACTGAACAGCCTTCAGTCATTTAGTCACCTTCAAAAGTGTTTTAATTTGTCTTCCATCATCTCTAGTCAATTAACTTAGTGAATTCTGGGAGCAGACATTCTGTGTATCTATAGGATTTGAAAAGGACATCCCTATTGGATCAAACCTTGATATTCTCTTATTGTCATATGTGTTATCAAATCTGAAATATTGGATAAATCTCAATGCATGGTCCTAACATAGCATGTAATCCAAATATATTGCAATATGAGAGAAAAGGCAGTGGAAAACAATGCTTTTTGGGGTAAGTATTTTTAAGATGGAATAATAAATGAGATCAGCAAAAAAGAGAGACAATAATAATTTAACAATATATATTTCTATATTAGTGGTGCAAAGCTGTTTCCCCATGAGGAACAGGTTGCGAATATGTGACAGTTCTCATTATGGTAGTGATAATGGATTAGGGTTAGGGTCTGCCAGAAAGATATGATTTTTTTAGACAGCTGAAAACTGCTAACATGTAGTAATATAAAAATCTTAGAATGTCTTCAAGGATTCCAGCAATAATATAACATGATTAATTTCAGTATGCTTATCTGAATAGAATTATATTTAAAGTCATCACTTAAAATTAATTAGCTGTGCAAAGATATTGAATGCCTCAGAAATGCTACTTAGTAACAAATTACAATATTGTTTTTAATCATTTGCAAGATTATCAATGCAAAAATATGTAAGCAGGCAATAAGCCAGTATTGTGAGTATTATAATTAGCAACTTTTAAAGGAATAATTTCATGTATTTCAGCGATACAATTCACATGAAAATTTGATTGCATTGCCAAAATATAAGATGTTGAGAAATGGAGCTCTGATTGCCATAGGTAGTCTATGATATATATTTCAAGGAGGAACTATACAGTGGATTAGTAAAAGCTTTTAACTCCCATAAGTAGACCTGACAGAGGAATCTTAGTGGCAAAATAGAATAGGAAACTACTTTTGTATATCCATCGTTCAGATGTATCCTGAAAGCTGCTCCAGAGGGCCGCAAGCATTTGAAATAGCTTAGGAGGAAGTATGAGGTCAGTTAGAAAATCTGGTGGCAAAAGAATGCTGAGCACAATTCCATTCTGCAGGAATGAACAAAGACTATAAACCCTTTTTAACTTGGCCCATTAATATTATTAAATAGTTCTGGAGTATTAATTCCATTTCAAAGAGTAACACATGATGTCTCAGATCAGGAAACTGTAGGGAGCAAGGTATCTTCCAAAAATTGTAGGTGACTTTATGGACAGAAGGATCAACCCTAATAACTTTATTACACAACAGTTAAAAATTGTATGAAGAGAAGTTTTAAATTCTTTTCTTTAAGCTTATTTATTGCTAGATAATACCATTATCAGATTTCCTGTCTTTAATTTTGTCCCTGGGTTGCAATAATTTCCTTGGTTTATTTTACATTGTGTATTTTTAACGTTTGTGAATTCTTAAAGCATACATATTGTTAGATTTTATGAGATTATAGGCACCCCTCGAAGGCACCAATAGACTATCCTGAAAATGAAGAGTTCATCCATTGAAATCTGCTTCTATTACCAATTGTTAAAAAAATGTCTGAAAACATGTATATGTAAGTGAATTCAGCAACTTAATAATGTAATTGATGACATGCACGCTGGCGATTTCAGAATTACTTGCAAAGCTTTTTTTAAAATTAACTCAGTATTATTTGTAATAACCATCCTGAGCTAGTGGTGATTTAGATTTAGACGTTAGTACTGTAATAACCTTCAGTTATCCTAATTGGCAAGCAACTTAATTCAAGAAATATGCACCTGTACATTATATCAGCCATATGATGAACTATTTACCACATACCATTGTTGCTGCAGCGATATGTGTCATTTTCAAACAATGGTTGAGTTCAGCCAGTGTGCCTCTTAAATATGGCAGACATAAATCTTGTTTGGATTCCAAATAGTGTGAGGGCTCAAACTGACAAGGTGGAGGTTTTGTATCTTCAGTGCCAGGAAATGAACAGAATGTCCATTTCTCACACCAGCCAGGGGTAAGAGAAAAACACCCATTTCATATAAGTCCTTGGTTGCTTCATTTCTGATCTTTATTAATAGGACTTCTCAAATATACAGTAAAAACAACATATCTGTCCTCATCTTGTCCTTGACTCCGTTCTTAGCTCCTAAATGCTGATTGAGTTTCAAGAGAGAGATTTACTGCTATGTCTTGGCTAAATGTCTGATACAAAGAGGCAAATCATGATTTAAAACAGGTAGTCTAGTTTCATTGTTAGCTCAGCAGTCTTGGTTTCCAGGGGAGAATAAACCTATAGCTGAGATTTCCCGATGGCTGAAATGAAGCATGGAATATAGTAAGCTTGCCATAACATAAACATTTTATTAAACTTAAGTGTTTTAAATTTCAAACCCAATTCCTGACAGATTTATATTGGTGGTCACAGCTTTAACAGGGACCTTGTTTATAATATTGAGCCTATAGCACAACAGTTCAAAGTATAAGCGCTGTAATGTTTTTTAACTCAGTAAGGAAAGCATGACACAGGGAGGAAAGGTAGTTTTAATACTACAGATACAATATGAGTCACTTTTATTTAAAATAAATTAAGAAAACAGAAATACATTTTGAATTATTTTAATAAGATCTGAATCAAAACTACTTTCTTTGTCCCTCCTCATAGCAATAGCAATAGCAGTTAGACTTATATACCGCTTCATAGGGCTTTCAGCATTCTCTAAGTGGTTTACAGAGTCAGCATATCGCCCCCACAGTCTGGGTCCTCATTTTACCCACCTCAGAAGGATGGAAGGCTGAGTCAACCCTGAGCCGGTGAGATTTGAACAGCCGAACTGCAGCTAACAGTCAGCTGAAGTAGCCTGCAGTGCTGCACTCTAACCACTGCACCACCTTGGCTCTCATCTCACCTCATCTTCAGCTGATTTGAGAGAACTAATTGCTGTGCTTCTTTGAAATAGGCGATTGAAAAATAAAGCTCAGGATGGGACCCCAGATTTATACCAGCAGTGGGATTCACTTACCTTCCCTACCGGTTCGCAAATGTGAGTGTGCGCGCATGTGCACTTCACTCGCACGTGCCTCTTCTGTGCATGCGCACATGCACAGTGCTCGCACATTATGTCGGGGTGGGTGGGCGGAGCCTCCCACAGCCGCTGCCACTGGTTCGCCCAAACTGGAGAGAACCGGCTGAATACCACCTCTGATTTAGACCTATTGGCAGAACAATCTGTCAGCAACCTATCTCCCACCCACCCCCACAGCAATGAGAGTTGAGAACCTTTCACCAATTTCCACCAAAGCCTTCATTGTTTTTCCTCTTCTCCTGAACCTACCATTTTATGACCTTTGTTGCCACAGTTGTTAAGTGGATCCCTGCAGCTGTTAAGTTAGTAGCATGGATGTTAAGTGAATCTGGCTTCCCCATTGACTTTGCTTGTCTGAAGGTCGCAAAAGACATGAACCCGGGACCCTACAACCATTCTAAATATGAACCAGTTGCCAAGCATGTGAATTTGATCACATGACCACAGCGGACACAAGTATGAAAAATGGTCAAGTAAATCACTTTTTTCAGTGCTTTAAACAATCACAAATGAACTGCTGTAAATCAAGGAGTCCCTGTATCTCCTTCTCCCAGATATCTGATCTCTTTATTCAGCAATGGATGAGACAATTCATCGTCACTTTAAGAGTTTTACAGATTTATCAAAGAGAACATAATTACTGACTTGATACACAGAAAGACCTTCACCCTAGCACAATTTCAAGGCCTTACCTTGAAGGCTGATTTGGAAGTTTCTTTACCTGGGGAAAGAAGGCCCCTGTGACCCTGAACACCAGTGGTGAAATTCAATTTTTTTTTACAACCGGTCCTGTGGGCATGGCTTGGTGGGCATGGCAGGAGAAGGATACTGCAAAATCTCCATTCCCTCCCCGTTCTGGGGCCAGCCAGAGGTGGCATTTGCCAGTTCTCCAAACTACTCAAAATTTCCACTACTGGTTCTCCGAACTACTCAAAATTTCCACTCCCGGTTCTCCAGAACCTGCTGGATTTCATCCCTGCTGCACACCCAGATATAACAGAGGATATGTTTCTCCAGTGCCTGCAGCATAGGGAAATTCATACTAGCCTTGTCTCACCTTTATTGCATATGCACACTGACCCTGCTACTGTATACAGTATTCCCAGGTTCTATGCAGCAGCGCTCAAAATTTGTTGTATGATGATCTGAGCTATAAAACCAAGTTTAATGAGCACCTCGTTTGCCACATTACAGTGCTTTGTAACTTGATTGATATAGTCTTCCACATACTAACTTTTTATGCTTCCCAAAGCACATCTAACAATCCTACCCCTCCTTTCTTGCTTTCCATATATTTTAATTTTTAATTTGTATGGTATATCTTTTATATCTTCTAGCTTTTCATATTTCAATTAGATTTAGATTTTTACACTTTTGCATAAATGTGCCCCATTTTTTATTATATTCATCCATACAAAGTATACACCTATAGGCTAAAGGTAAAGGTAAAGGTTCCCTTGGCACATATGTGCTAGTTGTTCCAAACTCTAGGGGGCAGTGCTCATCTCCATTTCAAAGCTACAGAGCCAGTGCTGCCCAAAGATGTCTCCATGGTCACGTGTACAGCATGACTAAATGCTGAAGGCACATAGAACACTGTAATCCTCTCACCAAAGGTGGTTCCTATTTTTCTACTTGCATTTGTACATGCTTTCAAACTGCTAGGTTGGCAGAAGCTGGGGCAAGTAATGGGCGTTACGCGGCCCTAGGTATTCAAACCGCCAAACTGCCGACCTTTCTGATCGAAAAGCTCAGCCACTGAGCCACCACGTCCCTCAATATAGGTTAGCCATTCATAAATAGCATGTTTAATTAGGCCCTCAATCTATTGAGCAAACCGGGCCATAACTTATCTTTTCAATGTTGCATTCAGTCTTTGAGCTATAAGAAGGACATAGAGAATCTGATTACGTTGTTCAGTTGTCAATGGAATGTATTAGTTTAAAACAATTCCTGGATCCTGGTTCATAGGTCAAAGCTCCAGTGATATAAAATTGAGTGAACTCCCCCCCCCCAACTTTTAGTCTCTTATAGAACTGCTGAAGTTCTATGGAACAAAAACTGGTTTAGATTGATATTTTTATGCTATCATCACTTCTAATTCCTGCTTTTTCACTTTTTTCTGTTTCTCTGGTACTGGATGAAGCAATATGCCAGTGGTAAGTTATAGACTATGTAGACAACTTAGGCTTTCCAATCATAATACTATATAAGCATCAATCTCCAGAGTTCTTTCTAGAAATTTAATTCTCAAAATGCTATACTTTCTTTCTGCACAGTTTTCCATCTGTGCCAAAGTTACCTGTTCCACCACTAAATGGGAAGAGCCGAGGTGGCGCAGTGTTTAGGGTACAGTACTGCAGGCCACTTTAGCTGACTGTGATCTGCAGCTCAGCAGTTCAAATCTCACCGGCTCAAGGTCGACTCAGCCTTCCATCCTTCCGAGGTGGGTGAAATGAGGACCCGGACTGTGGGGGCAAGTTGCTGACTCAATTTGCTAAAAAATTTGTAAACCGCTTAGAGAGGGCTGAAAACCCTATGAAGCGGTATATAAGTCTAATAAATAAATAAATAAATAAATACCTCTGAAAAAAACAAACAGGGCTTCTCATATAGGAAAGTAGGGGTGTGCATAAGCCCACCAGCATGCCTAACGTCAACGTGAGTGACAAACTAACTAACTAACTAACTAACTAAATAAATAAATAAATATTCAGAGTCATTTGTGGAGCAAATCCAGCAGGTCAAATATACCATCACAATGCAAAGTCTACTCCTTTGCAAAGTGCATCATGATGGAATGCCTTCTCCTTTAGAAATCCCACATGACAGGAAATGTGCCAGATGATTTTAAAAAGGGAGGAAAAATGGAATGCTAAGCCTGCTGACCAGACAAGCCCTTACAGATATCTAGGAAGATTCTAAAGCACATCGTAAGTAATCAGTCTTTAAGCATCTTGGAAATAATATAGTAATTACCAGAAATCAGCATGAATTTGTCAAGAATAAGTCTTGCAAGATTAACTTCATCTCATTTTTTATCAGATAATTTGTTTAATAAATGTGGGGATACTGTAGACATAATATATATTGATTTTAACAAAGCATTTTACAAAGTATCTCACATCAGTCTGATCAGCAAGCTAGTTAATTGTGATCTGAGTGCTATGACAATGAAATGGTTACATAGCTGGCTTGAAGGAATGGTCTACGATGGTTCTTTATCATACTGGAGTGCAATATCAAGTGGGATGCCACACAACATTCTGCCCCAAGCCTTCTATTGGTCAATATTTGTTTAATGATTTGGATAAAGAAAACGGTTATGTTATTCGCAGCTGGAAAAAGAAATATCTAACTGATACTCTAGAAACTAGAAATAATCTTACTGGGATGGAAGCAATAAAATGAAATTTAACATATAGAAAAGCAGGGTAAAATTCCTTAAACAAGCAACAAACAAATACCCATATCATACAACATGTGATTTCTCTCTTGGTAATAATTCTTTTTTTAAAAAAAAACATTGTTAACTGGCAAACAAAATATAATTTATCTGTATGCAAAATAAAAGCAAATAAAATTATAGGTTGCATTAACAGTTTCTAAACACAAGAAATTATACTGGTTGTGTTTAAGTACCGTATAGACTAGCTAGTGATCCATCAGGAATATTTTAATCTGGATTAAATTAATCTGGAGTAAATAGGAAGTTGGATCCAATGACCTAAATGACCCCTTTCAATTTTTTGGATTCTTGCTCTGTTCCTTAGAGCAGTGGTGCTGAAATGTTTGGGCACCAGAGATCAATTCCATGGATAAAGGTTTTTCTGTGGATCAGAGAAGACGTGGTTTTGCATGCTGCCTGCATCCTGCGGGTGGGGCTTTGTTTGCGCGGAACGGTTGCTGGCATGCTGCAGACTAGTACCCATCCACGGATTGGGGATCCCTGCCTTAGAGTATGCTGAGAAAGATTTGGAAGAAATTCTGGGTAACCCTGAATTTTTATTATTGTTCTTTAACGAAGGAGTATGGAATGAATATGCAGAATAAGTGGGAGAGTTTGACAGTGCTAAAAGGTAAGAAAGCCAAATGTGTTGAACACAGCAAGCAGTTTGCCACGATCTATTTTTGTTGTCTCAAATTTGAAAGAAGAAATTGAAGATTTGCACACTGAAGTTGAGGGGTTGTTATCAGTCCACTTCCCACTGTGCAACTGTATTTACTAACCTCCCTTTTTTGCATTCAGAACTTGTTTGCTGTGAAAACATAACAGTGAGAAATGTGTACATATGAAGATAACTCTCCAGAGTACTCTCTGTAACAAGCTTTCATCAGGAGGCTCAGCTGATCAATGTGTAGAAAGGCATAGGGAGTATGATCATGATCAAAAGCCAAGGTTAGCTGCATCTGCCAGGTCCCCTGAAATAGATGGAAGACATGCGATTTCATATCTTCAGCTGCTTTTTGTCCTTGTTTCCCACTTTCAAATATGAAATAGCAATACGGCATCCATCTACCTGACAGTCTTTTATGTTCACTTTCAATCACAGACTGCAGAATATTTCTTTTCAGGTTTATTCTGATTTGGCAGCCCTTTTATTGCCCTATCACTTTAGAGGAATTGAAAGGCTGTAGAGAGATACCATTTACTTTCACGGAGCACACTTTTTGTTTTCGTTTGGTTCCTTGCCTTAAAAAAATTAAATGGAACCTACTTTTTCTCTTGGCTGCATTTTTATCCAGGCAATCTTCATCTCCTCCACGAAAAAAAGACTTGTATTTCTCATCAAAGAACTGAATGCAATTTTGATAGCTTGATTTAAACAGAAATTTGTATCAATGCAGAGGCTTGGTAAAGATCTGGCAAGATAAATGTTACAAATGTTACAAATTAATTACAAATAGGCCTTGCTTAACTATGGTAATTGGGACCAGCAATACTGACGCTAAGCAATGTGGTTGTAAAGCAGATCACATGACCACAGTTTCTTATGACAACAATTGTGGCCGTCTCAGTTGCCGTGAAGGAAAATCTTGCATGGTTGCAGTGTTCCATGGTCACATGAGAACTCTCCTGCCAGCTTTCCCATTAACTTTGCCTGTGGTCACATGACCATGGGGACACATAGCCAAAATCTGCCTAAATTACCATATTTTTCAGACTATAAGACGCACCGGTGTATAAGGCACACCAAGATTTCGAAGAGGTAAGTAAGAAAAAAAGTTTTTGTCTTTCCCGGCCCCCAGGAGCACTCTGCAGGCTTCAGCAGGGCTGGGGTAAGGCAAAAACTTCCCTGTTTTTCACCAGAACATTTTCCCTTCCCTCAGCCCTGCTGAAGCCTGCAGAGTGCTTCTGGGAGGTAGGGGAGGGCAAAAACACCCCAGGTTGGGTGAAAAGCAGCCTGTTTTTTACCCATTTTTCACAAAAATGGGATACAGGGGTGGGGCTTCGGGAGACCAAAAACGGCTGTATTCGGTGTATAAGATGCACCAACATTTCCACGCTCTTTTAGGTGGCGGAAGGTGCATCTTACACTCCGAAAAAATATGGTAACTAGTACAGTTATTCCAACCACTGAAGCTCTTTCAGACTAAGCTTCAAATCCAGTTCCTGCTTGGGGACTCTGGCTGGCCTTCCAGTTCCTTATTTTATCTCCTTGAAGAAGTACAATCTAAATTCAGCTCTCCATATATTTTGCCATGTCTCAAATGCACATATACAACTGGAGACAGGTATGATAAAAATTTAGACAATAGTATGTCTAGCTGCTATATACCTTTGGTTCAATACTGAACATGAGTAAGATGGGTGAAATTAGGATATACTTTCCTTATAGTATAAAAATCTATGTGAAAGCTTTGATCAAAGTCATGATGGCCCATTGAGGTGACCACCATGCCGGTCACAACCTTGGCATATGGAACTTTGTACTTTTAAGAGGGGTAAATAATTAAAAGAAAGAAGGATGCAATAAAAGATATTGAAGGTGTCTGATATTGTGGGAAGAAATTGTTACAGCATACTGATGATACCAAAACCTAAACCTATGAAGGGCCTCATTCAAAAATTTAATACAGTTAATCCTCAACTTACAACAGTTCACTTAGTGACCATTCCGTTACAACAGCACTGAAAAAAGTGACTTATGACCATTTTTCACACTTGTGACCACTGCATCCCCATGGTAATGTGATTTACATTTGGATGCTTGACAACTGACTCAAATTAATGCAGTTGCAGTGTCCTGGGGTCATGTGATCACCATATGCAACCTTCTGACAAGCAAAGTCTATGGAGAAACAATTAACAATTGTGTTACTAATTTAACAGCTGCAGTGATTCATTTAACAAATGTGGCACAAAAGGTTGTAAAATGGGGGAAAATTCACTTTACAAACATCTCATTTAGCAACATAAATTTTGGGCTCAATTGTGGTCCTAAGTTGAGAACTAGCTGTATAAAGGCTGAATAAGAGGTGGGGGAGTCAAGCTCTTTGGCATCTAACAGAGGAGGGGGCCTAGAGAGTGACCTCACCCCTCCACAGTCACACTGGTAGTACCTATGCTTCATGATTTTACTGGGCAGAGGTTTTGCAGATCACATGTCATTGACAATTGTATGATATGTAGGCAAATGTATGCCTTTGTTAATTTATAGGAATGTATAACAAAGTGAATAATCTTAAATTACAAAATATGGACAATCCTCATTTAATGACCACAGTTGGGACTGGAGTCTTGATCATTAAGTGAAGTGGTGGCCAGGTGAAAAAAGATGTGACCACACCTGTGCCTATGATTTTATTTCAGCTTTCCTTTATTTTACAGTGTCAGAAGTATATGACCCCAAACAGCTGAGTGAGGGGAAAAATAGGTCAGTCACAGGACAATGCATATTAAATGACTTTAATGGCAAAGAGATGACTTGAGAGAGAGTTCTGCGAAAGCGGTAAATGTGACCATCCCGTTTCTATTTTTTTTTTATTAATTTTTTTTTATTTTCAATTTAAAACAAGTACAACATCCTTCTTTACATGCTATAGAAAGTGTATCAGTCGGTCACAAATAAACTTTCGTACATCTCCTCCACAGTCAACAAACATAACTCATGTTAACTCGAGTGTTTTAACTCAGATATTCATACATATCATAATTTAAAATATTATTATTTTAAAATATTAATAATAATAATAATACTCTTAAACAATACATGCCCACACCAGTGGGAAAATAAAAAATAAAAAATAAAAAACCAACAAAAAAAAAACAAAAAAGACAAAAAGAACAAAAGACAAGGCAGGGAAGAAAAACAAAAAACAAAAAAGAAAAAAAACACAGGTATATATCATATAAAAAAAAGTATATCAGCTGGTTACAACATGTTTTGGTGCATCTCTTCCATTAATTCATATTAATTCAAATATCTTAACTCAAATGTTTACCATATTGACATCATTATACCTCCACTTTTAGTTAACTACAGAAACATCCCGTTTCTTTTTCACCCCTGTCATAATTGGTTGCTGTCTGAGGCAGTTGCTAGGGTCAATCCTCACATATTATATAATAATAATAAAGCATGTATAAGAATAAAAAGAATACTTAGCAAATGGTTCAGCAGAGAATAGGACAAGGATGTATGATGTCCTTTTGGCTATTTAATGTCCTCAGGGAATACTTGTGGTTATATTAAAGATATGTTGATATTGAGAAATGCATATGTGTCTATTTTTAAATGCAGAAGATGAATTTGTTCACTGAGAACCAAATTTGTTTTCATTGACTATCAGAAATGTTTTAATGTGCAACAAAGCATATGGAATCTGTATGTGTATAAATATTATTGTCATTATCACAGTTTTAAATTACTCCTTCATAGCAGATTACTACACTGGAAGTGTTACAATAATATTTTAATCTTGCTACTGAATTGCTCTGTATAAATATTAAGAAATAATTAGAGGTAGTGGGTTTCCATAAATGATACTTGTAATTATGCTCTTGAAACAACGTAATGCTGCATTGCTCTCAGTACTGTAATGTTTTGGTCATTCAGAATTTCCACAATCAAGACAGAAATAAAGAACCCAATTTAAAACATCAGATCCAAGGAAGAGACATAATGTTATCTAGTTTTATTTCACTGGAAACTATTTTATTGTTAATATGCTTTGTTCTTTTATATTTTTTGGCATTTAAATTCACTACACCTCACTGAAGAAATTTCAAAAGTAATTCTGAAAAGCTTGATGACTGTAACCTGAATAGAGGCTTATAGGCAAACAGTGGTTCAATTGAAAGGTGTTTTTTTTTTTTTTGCTTCTTAACTGAGCAATTGTTCGAATGAATTAATTTTAATTATGTCTTAATTGATTACAACATCTGGCTGACCTTGTCTGGGCTGTGAAGTTAAGTTAACCAAGGCCAGTCCTTGTATGGCAGAACAGCAGCGAATACCAGAGCTGTAGCTTTGACTGAAGGAAGATAGTGGCAAATTATTTCTTTGTAATTACCAAGAAAATGACATAGATGTGTCATAGAAGGTCACCAGGAGTTGAGTTTGATGTGAAGAAAACTTCATTTTGAGCTCAGTGTATATATACTAGAACTTTCCTTGTGAGTAGAAAACTGCAATTCTACTATATAGGAGAAAAAAGATTGGTTAATAAAAATAGCAAGAAAAAGTTCCTATCAAAGAGAAGTCTTATGTCTCCATAAAATCAACTAAAATCAGAGATAACATAATACTGAATATTTTTGAAGTCATGAGGTGTGTGAAGTAATTATAGATATTCCTTTTGGGCTTTTTAAAAAAAATATTAAAAAGCCTTGGGAGCAATCAACAATAGTTAATATGTTTTTAAAAAACAATAGGAGAACTTAGGGAAAAGAGGGTGAAGAAAACATATGATTTCTTATTTGGAAGAAAGAAAAAATGGGGAACAAACAAAGCCAAGAGGCTGTAAGGGAAGTATAACATACAGAAGTACAACAGTGGAGATATTTTTTTAAGCTGCAATCTTATGTAGACTTCCTTTGGATAAGTCCAATAGAAGTCCTCGTGAAAATCTTATGCATAGAAAGCAAACATAGTTATTGTTCATTTACTTAGGCTGCAATCATATCTCCTGAATAATATTTGAAGAAATTGTTGTATTCATTGATTCAGGGAACACTCCAATCCAGAAGAAAAAACTCTAATCTTCTCAGTTGATCAGTTCTTTTAGTTTTTTCCCCTATGAAAATTAAGGTCAAAAAAACCTAAAAGGAATGCAAGATATAGCAGATGGGGCTAATATATGAAGTAGTGAAAATTGAAGGATCTTCAGTGTGCAGAAAATACAATGAAAACTTGGTTTTTCCAGTACCCAAAAGTACTTTAGTACTGTTGGACCTCTTCCAGGTGGTCCTTCCTGATCCATTGGAGCTGAATACTGTTTAACCTCTATACTACTGATGCCTAACCTTTTTGTTGTTGGGTGCAAAAAATGCGAGCACATGCATGTGCGCCGGCACCCATAATGCAAAGCGCCCCTCCACATGCACGCACAACCCCACCCCACGCTCACCCTCCCATGCACGCTGCACTACTCACCTCCAAGCTGAGCTTGGTATTTCCTCCAGGGGGCAGGAGGAGGCTGTTTTCGCCCTCCCCAGGCTCCAGGAAAGCCTCCAGAGCCTGCTCCGGAAGCTTTCCAGAAGCCTGGGGAGGGAAAAAACGACCTCCCCAGCCTCCCGGAAGCCAGAAATAGATCATTTCTGAACTTCTGGTAGGCCCATTGGGCCTGCTTTCCGCTCTCTCCAGGCTCCAGAGGCTTTCCTGAAGCCTGGAGAGGCAAAAATGGCCTCCCACAGTCCTCAGGAAGGTCAAAAATCAGCCGGCCAGTGACCAGTGCGTGCTGGAGCTGACAGCTCACATGCTGGCAGGTATGGCTCCGTGGGCCACCTGTGGCCCATGTGCCATAGGTTCACCATCACAGCTCTATACAATCTTTAAAAGATGAATCTATCACTTCTGAGTTTCTTCTAGTTATTAACTTGCCCTAAACAAACACATACTTTCTATGAAGCTGACTTCAACTTAGATCTACTGTACTTATGCTGGACAGCATGTCAAGTCATAATTGACCTCCAACAATTTCAGTAAGATCTTTTTGAATTACATTCTTTGTTTCACTAACAGTGGTGTTCCTGTTACAGAGTTGGGTTGCTGGCCAATCTTCCTCTTCTCTCATTAAGGTTTAGTCCAGTAATGTCTATCTTCTGTTTGTTTAAACTGATATGTTAGATTTAACACCAGCTGGAACAGTTCCATTTAATATGTGAGTATGCAATGATGGATTTTTTGTTTGGATTACAGTAATGATCTATGCAGAAGTGAATATTTGGGCTGAACAATTTGAGCGGACTACAGTATGTTAGGTTGTTTGGTTGATTGTGCCTCAGTGGCGCAGTGGTTAGAGTGCAATACTGCAGGCTATTTCTGCTGACTGCTGGCTACCTGCAATTTAGTAGTTCAAATCCCACTAGGCTCAAGGTTAACTCAGCCTTCCATCCTTCCAGGTCAGTAAAATGAGGACCCAGATTATTGGGGGCAATATGCTGACTATGTAAACTGCTTAGAGAGGGCTGTAAAGCCCTGTAAAGCATTATATGTCTGTGCCATTGAGTCTGTGTTGCCTTCTGCCAACTGCCTGAACCAGTCCTTGCAGTTTTCTTGGGGAGATTTCAAAAGCAGCCCTTGCTTCCTTTCTAGGACTGTGAAATAGTGAATAGTCCAAGGTCACCCAACTGGCTTTGTGCCTAAGACAGAACTAGAACTCACAGTATCCCAGTTACTTCCTTGTGTCTTAACCACTACACCAAACTGGATCACATTTTTTTACTATTTAATTTTTTTTGCCTAATAGTTTCTGGTCCATTTATGAATACAGTTTAGTAGACTGTTAAAATGTTTGAACTGCATATTTCAATGTTATTTCTTAACTTGCTTAACACATCATTCTCATTTGTTTTGTTTGTTTTATGTTCACTTTTGCTCCAAAGTATTGGGATACCTGAAGTTCACATTTTCACATTACAGTAAGAAGAAAACCTTTTTATATCAATATAAAATATAAGATAATAAATATAAGATAATCAGCAAATAGATTATAAAATATAATATAATGAATATAATATATTCAGCAAATAGATTAATTCCATATTGATTATATAAAATTCGGTACATTTTAGCAACTTTCAAGTATGGAACTGTGTAATATTTATAGTCTTTGCCTGAATTCAATTTGATGTCACTAAACGTAGAGTAAAAGCCAATTTGGTGTAGTATTTAAGGTAGCAGCATGAAAACTAGGAGACTGTAAGTTCAAGTCCTGCCTTAAGAATGAAGCCAGCTGGGCGACCTTGGGCCAGTCACTTTTTCTCAGAAGGCAATAGCAAAATACTTCTAAGAAAAGTTGCCAAGACTGGCTTGCACATCGAACTGCGCACTTAAACAAAAAACAATTATTTCTGAAATAAAATGGTTTTATGGTTTTTATGGTTTTATTATTTATAGGCCGCCCTTTTCCCTGAGGGGACTCAGGGCGGCTTACAATATATAGGGAGGGGAGTACAAGACAGTAAGACATAAAACAATACATAAGTAAAAATAGTACACAACATTCATCATTCGGGTGGGGATGGATTACGATCTTTATCCCCAGGCCTGACGGGATAGCCAGGTCTTGAGGGCTGTGCGGAAGGTCTGGACGGTGGTGAGGGTACGAATCTCCACGGGGAGATCGTTCCAAAGGGTCAGAGCTACTACTGAAAAGGCTCTCCTCCGTGTAGTTGCCAGTCGACACTGACTGGCGGATGGAACTCGGAGGAGGCCTAATCTGTGCGATCTAATAGGTCGCAAGGAGGTAATCGGCATTACCTCCTTGAACATTATAAAATGTTCAGACTAGAAAACAATATTCTATAACCAAACCATCCTCATGTAAGGAGTTTGTGTGATTAAACTAATTACACATTTTTTTTAGCATGACACAAATTAAATATTATGCAGTATACTGGAAGATCAGTAAGGAAAGTAACTCATCACTGTTTCACTCTAGCTATTTTTTCTCCAACCAAATATCCTCCAGATGTTTTTTCTTCTTCATCTTGAAGGTTGTGATTATGCCTGAAGTACAAACAGCAGTGGAATTTAAGATTAAATTATTGCTGGAGATTGGTAACTCTCAAAGAATATTTTTCAGGTAAGCCATATTGCAGAACTATTCAAGATAATTCATCCACTTTTTTCACCCAAGTGAAAAAGGATGCTAAAAGTAAACGAGGAGGGAGAAGAAAGAGGGAGAAATCTAAGGTGACCAGACATCTGATTTCAGCAGGACAGTCCCTCTTTTGAACAATTTGTCCCGCGTCCCGGGGTTTTTTTAAAAAGTGCCGATTTTTTTAAGTTACGAAAAAGCCTCCAGCCACCTTGAGGCTCTCCTAGCAACTGGGAGTGTATATTCTTTGAGCCAAGCGCATTCCCGTCCGCGCGTCCTTGGGAGCTGTTGCCAATGGCTGAGGGAGGAGAAGACTTTACTCCATGTGGAGACCGCGGGCTTCCCTCATGGATTTTTTCTTCTTCTGTTGCTTTGAGCAGCCCCTCCCTCCCACCCTCTCTCTTTCTCTCTCTCTTGGAGCTGGCGGGCTGCCTCCGAGGCTGTCCAAGCTCAGCCCCTCCCCCACCCCGGACTGCTGCTTCACCTCGGCTGCTCGGGGCTTCTAAATTGGCATTGCATGTTGTTTGGGGAGGGGATTACTGTGCCACGTGGCTGATAACCTGGTCTCTATACAGAAGAGGTAATTTTAAAAACTTCGGAGCGAATCCAGAAAGAGGGGAGAAAGAGGCTGAAGGAGTGTTTGCACAGGAGGGGGAATTTATAAATGGCCCAGTGAATCCAGAGGAGGAGTGTGTGTGTGTGTGTGTGTGTGTGTGTGTGTGTGTGTGAGTGAGAGAGAGAGAGAGAGAGAGAGAGAGAGAGAGAGAGAGAGAGAGGCTGAAGGTGTGCACAGGAGGGGGAGTTTATAAACGGCCCAGTGAATCCAGAGGAGTGTTTGTGTGTGTGTGAGAGAGAGAGAGTCTGAAGGTGTGCACAGGAGGGGGAATTTATAAACGGCCCAGTGAATCCAGAGGAGGAGTGTGTGTGTGTGTGTGTTTGTATGTGTGTGTGAGAGAGAGAGAGTCTGAAGGTGTGCACAGGAGGGGGAATTTATAAACGGCCCAGTGAATCCAGAGGAGGAGTGTGTGTGTGTGTGTGTGAGAGAGAGAGAGGGGGGCTGAAGGTGTGCACAGGAGGGGGAATTTATAAACGGCCCAGTGAATTCAGAGGAGGAATGTGTGTGTGTGTGTTTGTGTGTGTGTGTGTGTGTGTGTGAGAGAGAGAGAGAGAGAGAGAGAGAGAGAGAGACTATCACTAAGTGTTGTAGCTTCTGATTCTTGGTGAATGTATTCTATTTTATTTTTCTTTATGTACACTGAGAGCATATTCACCAAAGACAAATTCCTTGTGTGTCCAATCACACTTGGCTAATAAACTATTCTACTCTACTCTACTCTACTCTACTCTACTCTACTCTACTCTACTCTACTCTACTCTACTCTACTCTATTCTACTCATTTCTATTTCAATTCCAATAAGGAGTTTAGCTTCTCTCTCTTGAAAATGTAAGCTAGCATAAGGCATTATAATGCAAGCCAGCTTTAGCTTTCAAACAGTTCATTTAGTGACCAAAGTTACAATGGCATTGAAAAAAGTGACTGATGACCATTTTTCACACTTAGCGACCATTTTTCACACTTAGTTGTTGCAGCATCCTCATGGTCACATGATCAAAATTTTGATGTTTGGCAACAGATTTGTATTTATGATGGTTTCAGTGTCCTGGGGTCATATAATCGCCTTGTGTGACCTTTTGACAAAATATAAAAATTTTAATCAAGCGCCCCCCCCCCCCCCCGGTCAATGGTGTCCCTCTTTACCAATCTGAAAATCTGGTCACCTTAGGGAAATCATAAGATGCAAAGAAGGAAATAGGAAGTGATACATTTTAGAAATATTCTGAAGAAAAGTAAACTTGTAAATGAAGTAAGGTGGACCGTGACCCGTCAAAAGCGCAGACGACAAAAGCGCGATCGACAAAATCGCGCCTTTGACGTCATCACAGCGCGACGAAAAAGATCGAAAAATTCAAATAAAAATTAATAAAAATTAAATTAAAGCAAGCCGATTCACATAAAGGTAAGGGTTAGGTTTAGGGTTAGGGTTAGGTTAAGGGTTAGGGTTAGCTTTAGAGCGTTAGCATTAGCGTTAGGGTTAGGTTAAGGGTTAGCGTTAGGTTTTTCATTACTTTAACGGTTAGGTTTAGGGTTAGGTTAAGAGTTAGGTTTAGGGTTAGGTTTAGGGTTAGGTTTGGGGGGCTTAGGGTAAGGTTTTCGCTTTATTTTTACATTTTTCGAACTTTTTCGTCGCGCTGTGATGACGTCACAGCGCGCTTTTGTCGAGCGCGATTTTGTCCTACGCGCTTTTGTGGTGGAACCAAGGTGGACTGTTTATGACTAAGAACATCTTTTGATTCGATGCACACCAGTCTCTTAAAATTATTTTTTAAAGTCTTATTTTGAGCTAGTACTATTATTTCTACCTGATTTTCTGAGATCACATCTTACCTTTCAATTCCAGAGCACCATTGGGAATATTTTCTATATACATGAATATGAGTTTTCTTCCCCCCCCTTTTTTTTGAGCTTGCCAGTGCATGTGAAATAAATATCAGATTTACAATATGCACAAGGAACTGAAATTATGATTAATTCATTTCCCAAGATTATCATGTATGGTAAAAATTACCTTGAGGCTTTTCTTTTAGTGTGAAATATTAAAGATTCAGTAGTTCATATTATTCATATTGCAAATCCTATGAGTTTTAAAGAAGCTTTCATGTGTTACAGAATCTCTAAAGCTGGCAGGTTAAACATTCTAGAACTTTAACCAGTAAGAGAATTTCAGAATGCAAAGAATCTATTCTTTGCTAAATGCTGATAGGATTTTTTAAAATCAGAATAGAAATATAAAACAAAAATGGATAACATAAATTGATAATGTAATAGGTATTTTTTTTAAGTTCATACCATTTTCTAAATTATTTTGTGTGATCTCCACTAGAGTAATGGAAGGTATGAAGAGGGAGCCAAGTTTAGAATCCTTGCACAGTAAGAAGCAGTACAGATTTTACCTCCCCCACGACTCCTGAAGCCTTATCTGACCATTCCCAAGGAAATGCAGTTTAGTTTAGTGTGATTCTTGTAAATCAGGCATACAACAATGAAAAAGTAACTTTGATCAATTCGTGATACTTTTCTGTTTTTTTTGTGCCTGACATTTCTTGTGCCTGATTACAGAAGGATTTGGTAAGAAAGGGACAATGGATAACCCCCGCCCCCAAGCAAGGAAACATCTAGGTTTCAAAGAACCCACCATTGCTAATGGAATCAACTTTTTGCAAGATATGGAGTGTCACGTCACACCTTTAAGAATGTAGAAAAAGACAGAAACCAAACCTTCAATATCATTTTAAAAAGCTACACTAGCAACAGGAAAATATCTTAGTAGGCAGTTGTACCCAACTAAAGATTTATATAGACTCATAGGGGGCTATATCTGCACTTATCATTTAAACTTCTCTTGTCCTGTGCTCATGCCAACTGGACTTTAAGCTCGTTTAGGAAACTCCTGTCTGGACCAAGATATTTTGGCAAGAATGTGGAAGATATTCACTATGGGCATAGACTACCATATCCTCCCATTGGTTAAGGGCTGTGGTGGCACAGTGGTTAGATTGCAGTACTGCAGGCTAATTCTGCCGGCTGCCAGTAGTTTAGCAGTTTGAGTCTCACAAGCTCAAGTTTAACTCAGCCTTCCATCCTTCCGAGGCCAGTAAAATGGGGACCCAGATTGTTGGGGGCAATTTGTTGACTCTATAAACCTCTTAGAGAAGGCTGTGAAGCGGTATGTAAATCTAAGTGCTATTGTTATTGGTTAAGACCCATTTGCTATGCTTCCAATTTTTCTTTCCCAGGAAATAAACTGTGCTTTCCTTTCTGAGAAAGAAAATTTAACTTAATGCAAAGTAAATTAAATGCATATAAATAAGTTTAAAGCATCAAAGTGCAGATTTATGAAGAGATAAGGAGCATCTTTAAGTAAAACAAAATAACGAAACATGTACACTAATGTTGTCCCCCAAGACCCCCAACTAACTCAAACTAACCCTTCTACCTCAGCTGATCAAAACAATGGTGGCAAGATAAACTTTTATGTTTATTCTTTTACAAAAACTCTGTAAAAGAGTAAATCATTCTCATAGATCACTCACTACCTATGACAAAAATAAGAAAAAATTATAATTACAAGAAAAACCCCTTCCCAGGTTTCAAATTGGCAGTCTCCTTTTTCTTAGCTAAATATTTAGATACTGTACTATTTCAGCAACACTTGTAAAGATAAGAATATAAACATTAAAGTGCATGATTAACAGTGGCTCAATTGAAGGAGTATTTTTCCTTTGCAAAGGAGCCAGTGGACTACCAAGGTTGGTCTGCAACAAACTGATGTGTTTTCTTTTAAATATGAGCACATAAGATGATATAATAGGGAAATAACTTTAAAAGTAGAAAATTGATTTGAGCTTGCATTGAAGTTAATTAATGGAGATCAATGACCAGTTTATACAAAACTGCCAAGGACTCAACAAATAATGTAACTGCACAACTGGGGACAGAGACATTTTTTAAGACATGCAAACTCTTAAAAGGGTGGAACCATTCAAATATATCTGGGAATGGTGGTCCAGAGGCAGGTTTTGTGATAAGACAGCTAGCTTCTAAGTCCCACCAGATGACATTGCTAAATTGTGGGAACTCAAAGTTTCTCCTGCTCTGCTTAATTTGATTGGACAGGAAAAAACATTGGAGACAAGTAGTCTGTCAGGTAACCAGTCTCTTTGCCATCAATCTCTGTAGGTGACCACAGCATCTTGAATTGTATGCAAAAGCCAAATGGTAACCAATTCAGCTGATAGAGCAGTAATGACAAATCCTGCTTGTGCTACCGCATTTTGGACTAGCTGTTACTTCCAAATGGGTTTGAAGGGCAACCCAAAATATAGAACTCATTGCAGTAGTCTAATCGTACGTGACCAAGCAACCATCTGAAGGGTTTCCCATTCAGGGAATGGTTGCAGCTGGTACACAACATGAACCTGTGCAAAGATCCAGTTGATTCAATGGTGCCAAAATAGCAACCTTCATTAAATAAATTTAAAATCTATTGCACTTATTTAAACAGCTTCTGCTTTCTTCTACCCTTCTTGTGGTCCCTAAAGCAGATCACTTCACCATGTTACAGGACAGGACTGACCATGTTGGACAACTTCTAAAGTGAAAATATTTTTGAAAACCTTTTTGAATATATAGCTCCATCTAGTGAAATCTTAATTTAACAGGACAGACTTTGGCTCTAGTGGACCAAATTTACCTCTAAATATTCTTTTGGAAACATAGACTAATTCAATGCATTTTGTGGAGGTGGAGTTAAATCTAGATCAATTTAATCATTTTCAATGGTTTCTGTTATTTGCCATGGTAGCAATCCTAAAGAAAAGCGACATTATCCTTACTGCAGATGACAAGCCTTTATATTTAGGAAAATTAAGAATAATGGACATTTACTGTAGCTCGTCTATTAAATTTTACTGTACTTCATTCATTGCTGATGAGTCAGCTTTTGTGTAGCATAGACATACACAATTCGAAGGCCAAGGTCAAAAAACTTGGGTGTGGCATTCACTCAGTTTTTGTAATTTCTAATGTAATGAAAGACGGAAAATATTAAATGAGGGATCAAAGAGTAGCCATATTAGCTATACATAAATTTAATAAATTTAAATAAAACACAATTATTTGAAAATAATGTTTTTCCTCTTGCCACCACCTGCTATTGTTTAAAGTGCTACCCTTGATGTATATTTGATTTGGGCAAGTGTTATCTTTAAGCTGGAAGAGGTTTCTAAGGGTCGCCTACTTCTGCCTCTTTTTTAAAAATCAGCTGTGATATGCAGCCCAGCTAGGAAACAGCTGACAAAGACATAAAATGTTACAGTAAAAGGTTCACAAAACAGCAAAGAATGAGGTATAAGATCTCTAATGCTTCATGGTACAGCATGCAGCCAGTGGCCACTGATAAATTAAAATTACCTAATCATGAAATGCTGTGGGCAACCTGAAATGTTTCTTCATTCAGCCGTCAGAGCATCCCAGGAAATATCTACAGTCTCATTGCATGCATTTTAGCTTTTCATGTAGTGACAGCAGGGCCTATAGTCCATTTATTAAAACTGGTGTTTAATCTCTGGCTTGTACTTTACCATGTGTTTTATCTTGGCATCTTCAGTGCTAGCTTGTTAAAGGAATATCTGGATCTGCCTTAAATTATTTAATGCTGTGACTTCTTGCTGTTTCCATACAGCCTAATCTCCTCTGTTGAACTTCTTGCATGCCCTATCTTGTTATCATTCCTCCTTTACATTAATATTTAGATATTTCAGATGTCACAGTTCATTCATATAGACAAGATTAAGTTGCAAGCATCAATAAAATGAACAGATTATTTCTAATATTATAAGGGAGAAAAATTAAACCAATAGCCAGGTAATCTTTTCTATTTATCGTGCTAAAAATAGATGGTGATATGTTTATGTCATCTTTGATTAATTTAAACTCTTAATTATTTCATTAACCTTTTTGAATGGTGACAAACGGTGACTTTGCAATTAAGGAGAGATCAGGTTTGTTGTGTTGGGCAAAGATACTTTCCATAAATGCAAGATGCCTTTTAATGCACTTCCTTACAAAGTCATTAAAAAAGCAATAAACTAAATAAAAATAATATACTGTATAGCCTGCCTGCCTATATATGTGTCTGTCTGTCTGTCTGTCATTTATGTATCATCTATTATCTATCTACATTAAATGTGATGAGGAAAAAATAAACAGCATATAGCTATTAAACAGCAAATGCTTGATTTAATGTACACTTTAGCATACAAGATGATTTACAATATTTTCTTTGTTGGCAACAGAGTCCTTCATGTAAACTAAACCAAATTCATGGAAGATTGAATTCTTTCACTTGCAGGCCTGGGAACTCTTAGGCTCCGTCTGAGGCCACGGGAGAGGTGGAGGGAGAGAGCCAGTCTTAGAGTAATCTCTCCCTCCCTTCAGAATGTGTCATACCCATCATATTTCCAATTTCAGCACAGTAATGTTGGGAGAGATAAAAATGGTGAATGGCTGCAGCCAAATTCTTTATTTGTAAATGTGCCTGTTGGTCCAGAAAAAGGAATCTAAAATGCAAAAAATATGCACAGGCAAACTAAGAATTTATACTGTTTATCGGTATCTGAAATTTGCTGGTGCTCTACCACACGTGCACATAACACATGCATACCAACAACCCAGTATTTTGGAAGAGTGTGTGTTCACTTTATATAATTCTTTAAGTAATGCAGTAAAATTATATTAGTCCTAAACTGTTAATGCAACATAAACATTATTTTTTTCCATTCAGTTTATTAGATGTATAGAGATATACATCTAATTCCTAATCAGACTGTGCACATTCCAGATTCAGTCTTTAAAAGATACTTTGTAATGCACAAAAATATAATGCAAATATAGCACCTGTCTGCAGTACCTTAGAACCAATGCATCGTAGTATGGCTACTTATGCACCCTGAAGCACCTTTCTGAGATTTCTAACATGATGAACTAAACAGCCTTAAGGACTGAAAAATCTGATCAGGGTCTCATTTTAGGCGATACAGAAAAACTGCCTTTGATGAGAAGTCTTTCTGATGTTGTTTTTCCTTGAACCCAATCTGTGCTTCTGTAAAAGATTTAATTTCAAATATTCAGTGTATGTTTGACCCCGATTTTCTTGGGTTATTCTGAATATACATAAAAGAAAGTAGCTACATAATAATGGTCTATTATTCTGCTGCATAGCTCTCATTTCCATCAGTAAATGGAAAAACCTTCGCAATAATGATTTATCTCCTGGACCTATTCATGTTCTGAATAGATGTGCTTTTCTTGGACCATTTCAGACAGCTACATCTACTGCCACTGAAATCTCTCAGCTCCAGTTTATTAGAGAGCTTTTCCATAATAAAAAAAAAACTCATGTGGCATGTCAGGCATATTCTTATTCCTTCTCAAACCACAGGCGTTTGGGATGGAGTGGCCATATGAGTACATCTTACGATAGGCAGAGACGTATGTTTGTGTGCACTTGCCATGCCACAGGGTATTTGTTCTCTGATATTCATATTAATGGGCATGGAAAGAGTAGTTTTCAACTTATGATAAATAGCTGCTCATCAATATGTAGAAGTGCTGCATAGTATAATGTTTCATTCCTTTAATTTCCCTTTGGTAAATAAATCTGTTCTCTAAGTAGACAGAAGCTCTACAATATTAATGTTGCTATGTGTCAAGGGGGAGGGATTTTGAAGAACTATGCTAGAAATAGAATTTATTCCGTACTCAGAAAAATCTTCTTAGGAAGGCAAGTTTTATTTATCTAAGTAATTTCAGATTCTGGCAAAGTTACTGCTTTAAAAACCTCTTGCTAAATTAATTTCAGCTTGCCAAATGTCCCTTATACGAAAGAGCATTCTTCAAAATTAGGGTTTGGTTTGCAGTATTATTCTTGATCTTTATCTCACATTATCTATTGTGCTGCTTCTTCAGGCTTGTGATCTCCCCATAAGCATCAGGCCATTAGTGAGAACAGAATGATCAGTTTAGGAAAACCTTTTGGTTTGATTCAGTACAGTAAATTAGAATAGAATAACAGAGTTGGAAGGAACCTTGGAGGTCTTCTAGTCCAACCCTCTGCTTAGGCAGGAAACCCTACACCACTTCAGACAAATGGTTATCCAATATCTTCTTAAAAACTTCCAGTGTTACAGCATTTACAACTTCTGGAGGCAAGTTGTTCCACTGATTAATTGTTAACTATCAGGAACTTTCTCCTTAGTTCTAAGTTGCTTCTCTCCTTGATTAGTTTCCACCCATTGCTTCTTGATCTACCCTCAGGTGCTTTGGAGAATAGCTTGACTCCCTCTTCTTTGTGGCAGCTCCTGAGATATCGAAACACTGCTATCATGTCTCCCCTAGTCCTTCCTTTCATTAAATTAGACATACCCAGTTCTGCAAACCATTCTTTACAATTGCTATATGTCCATAAACCAAGCCAAATTGCATCTTCTTATTCACACCTGATCAGAAGTTGTCCTATTGAGTTCAATAAGAATGATTCCCAGGGGTTTCAATATTAAATTTTATTTACCTCCTGCTTTTCTGTAGTTGCAGTCAGAGTAGCTGAAATCAGTTAAAACTAGCACTACAAAAAATTAATAAAATCAAGGATATAGTTAAACTGATGTGAAGATTATTAACATTAAAAAACTGCAAAAAAATTACATGGTTGTTTTTCTAAGGGAGACTTAACTAGAGGCCCTACTTAGCACTTGAGACGGTACATTGCACAACCTGGAGATGCTGCAGGAAAAAACTCTCTCTCTCTCACCTGTCAATTAAAGCTGCTTCGAAGACAGCAGGAAGCATTTTCAGGACCATTTCACTTGCCGAACTTAAAACTATAAGCAGGTTTATAAAGGAAAGGTAGCCCCGTGGTTAAATTCTGTAATCTTAAGGCTGTAAATTTGTGCATATTTATTTGAGTCACATTGCTGAATAGATATTTTCATTCCTAAAGATAAGCCAAAAATAAGTAGACATTTTCAAAGCACTTGGTTAATAAATATTCATTTATATTTAAAATAAATATTAATACATATTCTTTAGCTCAAGTCACGTATCTCCATACTTAAATTTTGTACATTTATATTCCACAGCGAAAGACATTTCCAATATCTATTCTGAAACAAACTTGATATATTTACCATCTGATAGTAGACATGTTTACCGAAATAGAGATTTATTTCCTGATCAATATGCTTAGGAGGTAAAAACTTAGAAGGAAAAAAGTTAAAAATAAAGTTAGAAAAATACGAACATGTACAGAAATCTCAGATATAAAGAACTACATTGTAAAACCCTTCTCCATTCAGATATTTGAAATTAGTTCCAGTGACATTTATTACATTACAATAAAGAATAAAAAGCCATGTTCTGAGATTTTTCCCTAAGAACAGAAAAAGCACTGAGTTTAATATTCTGTAACTAGTATAAAAAAGATTGTAAAGCAAAGTTTAAGAGAAATGTTAATTATCCAACTTAATTACAGCCAAATGCACAAATATTTAAATATAATTTTATTAACACTTTTAAATAAGAGAAAAATGAAGAATGAACAGAATATAAGGGAAAGAAGAAAAAAGAAAAAAGTAAAGAAAAATGAAAAAAGATATAAAGAAGTGGGTTCCAATATTCTTCACTGCAGTTATAACTACAAATATGTTTTAATCTCCCTCTATAAAATTACATATTACTCTTCTTTCTATAAGCTATCCTGTATAATCACCAGAATGATAAATCACATTTTTCATTTTTATGTAAAAACTCCATAAGAGTCTTTTAGTCACCAATAAATGCAGATAGTATCTTTTCTCTAATCAAAGAAGTCAATTTATCCACTTCTGCAAAATCTGTCATCTTCACCAAACATTTCTCCATAGTGGTTGGATGGCCAAATCTTTCCATCTCTGCACATATAATAATATTGGTAAAGGTAATAATATATTGAATTAATCCCAAATGCATGATAAAAAGCTTAAAATGCTAGCAAAGTACTTCTCAAGAGCATTACTGTAACAAAATTTAGAAACCGAGTAGAACCATATTTGTGATTCCATATTTGCGATGCCATTGTTTTCCTAGGTTTTGGAAAACCTAGAAAACATATTTTCTAGGTGGTTTGGGAACAAATAAATTCAATGTTTTGAGTTCAAGCTACTGTTTTAGATCATGATAATTGATAATTGATAAACTCTTCCATTTATTTATTTATGTAATACTGCAATCCTAAACTCACTTTCTTGGCGAGGGGGGGGGGACAGTTAATATATTGGAAATCATACCTGAATAAGCATCATATTATGCCACGAAAAATAGTTGGTAGACTTGTAGACTTCCAGAAATTCCTGTGCTCCCGTTCCTAGCACCCTCAACACGCAGCAACTTCAACCCATAGCAGTATAACTAAGGAAGGTGGGCCTTGTAATTCAACAGCTGAAGGCTACATGCTGCTTATTCTGTACAGCAAGAATTTCCAACCCTCAGGCCCTGGACCAGTACTGGTACATGGCCTATCAGGAATCAGGGCGCTCAAGCAGCAGGTGAGCAAGCAAAGATTTATCTGTGCATGCACAGGATCTACATTGTGGTGAAACCATCCCCACCCTCAGTCTGTGGAAAATTGTCTTCCATGAAACAGGTTCCTGGTGCCAGCTTGGAGACCACTGCTGAACAGTATTATCTGGGGGTCAATGTGATGGAATCTAATAAAAAGTCAACATGGTTTGCTTTGAAATTGCATTTATTTATTTAATCAATCTTTCAATTTGTGAGGCCACGCAGTCAACTAGCAATTAGCAATTCAGCTGCTAATTTTTTTTTTTAACTACACTTCCCTTCCTTCTTTGGCCCAATTTGGAAAGCATCAGGTTGGGAAAGACGGCTGCATCTTAAACATAAATTGGTCTGTTAACGGTGGGTTGTGACTGAAGCTCCCTATGGAGCTAATATCTCTATTGGTAAGATAGCTCCTTGTTACAAGAAGATTGACACTTATATGAAGAATATCAAACATCAGTGATATGCACCTGCCCTCTGCATAATTAAAGAAATGGGCTTGTCATTTTAGGACTGCTGTGAGCAGCTTTGTTCAATGTGAAGCAGAAACAGATAATGAGAGTTTTGTAGCTCCCCATCCTCAAAAATATTCTCGGTCAAGAAATCATGAAAAAAAAAATCCTCTCAACCATTTTCATTCAGAGACATTGTATTGCATTATAAATTTGTAATCTCATTCCATAAATGTCTTCAAGTGTCTTTAAAATGCCTTATTGATTCTTATGTGGAGAACAATCCATTCGAAAATTTGTCAATTTCTTCCAATATCCCTGTAGAAAATTGTTGAAAGAAGTGTTCATGAGTAAAAGCTTACAATATATTTATTCTGAAAGATGATTCTCTCATAGGGTGAATTTCATGGAAAAAAAATATTAGCCATTTATTTATTGTCAACAAAATAAGGTGTGCTATAGCTTTCTTTTGGGATGCCTTTTTAAAAAAAAATCCTAATTACACCCTACAGTTCTGTAATTTCCTTGTGGTCTCCCATCCGTTTTTGACCCTACTCAGTTAAGTGGCTAACAAGAAAAAAACAACACTGCTATTTAGAGTTCAAACTTCAGATGAGAGCTTCCAGTTTTGCTCACCATTAACTATGCTGACTGAAGATAGGCTGCACGTTCTGAGAAATAGTGAGACAGTAATATAATTAACTTCCCGAATAGCTCTTTCTGTTTGGATTTTATTAAGGAACTATTGATTTCTTCTTGATGAAAAATGGTATTTTAGTAGAAAGAAACAAAGTGAATATGCTGAACATTCGGGAAATTCTGTGGGTTGTGAATCCATCATAGAGAAGATTGAGCAAAGATTACATTTCCAGTTTCTCCCGTCCCTAACGCTTTCTCATTCTTCCCTCCCCAAAATCGACTCTATCGTTTTCTCTTCTTCCAAGTTTAAGCACATAAAGAATACAGCAATCTTTCTGCAGGTGTTGTGGCAGGAAGCTCCCACTGCCACTGCTTTAATTAGAGTATAGAATTGCTTATAGTTGCAAATCATTAGGCTATCCTTGTGTAGTTTCCATTGATCTTAAATAAACTTCAGTATAACTATGCACGGAATGGAAGCTTACAGTTTTAATTGATGCCTGGGGTCATGTCCAGAATTTAACTGTTGCTTATTAACAGCAGCAGAATAAACGACTTTGTAGTAGGAAATGCAGCAGGCCACAAAGAAAAGAATTCTAATCCCTCCCCCCTCTCCCCCCCCCCGTGAAGAATGCTTTTAAATTTAGCCTAGTACAAAAAATGGGAACAAGGGGAACTGGGATGGCATAACTGGGTTGCCAATAAAAATACAAATGTTCCACTGTGCCTTTTCCCATTGTTTTAATTGATTCATTATATTTTAGCCAATGCAGAAAACACTGCAGCTGTGCAACAGATGGTCCTGTTTTGGCTGGGCATGAGACAATAAAGATAATAGAGCTGTAGCCAGCAGAAGATTCAAATGGGCTGAATGTATGGCATGAAAAGAAAAGTAGAACATGTACAGCAGAATGCATAGGCTACAGTAGAAAAGGAGACATTTAGCACAGCCCGCTCTGGATATTACTCAACTCTGATTATGCTACTTTATGCTTCTTGAACATATGAAAGGATGAGACTGGCCCCAAAAAGGTAAGATATGGAGACTAATGGAATCATAAACATTAACTTTATTAGTGTTCCCAAGAGAGTCCATTTTAGAAGTATGCACTAAATCAGTTAGAGGAACAATGTGAGTTGCAATATAAGAATAGAGAAAGACAGTGATGATGTACCACAGTTGAAATAATTGTAGCTTTCTGTGGTATGCAGTTTTTTTATAGCAAAGTGTTTCATTTTCTATATCAATTTGTAGAAGTTGTATTTATTTCCCTTCATAAAGATATGAAGGCCTACAATAGCAATAGCAGTAGCACTTAGACTTGTATGCTGTTCCATAGTGCTTTATAGCCTCTCTAAGAGGTTTACAGAGTCAGCATATTGTCCCCAATCATCCGGGTCCTCATTTTACTGACCTTGGGAGGATGGAAGGCTGAGTCAACCTTGAGCCAGTCAGAATCAAACTCCTGGCAGTGAGCAGAGTCAACCCGCAATAGTTCATTTTAACCACTGTGCCACCATGGCTCATAACAAAAATAGAATATACGCTGCTCTAGGAACAAAGATGCAAATTGCATTGTATTTTTGCTATATCTATTAAATTTTTCACTCAATTTCACTGCAAGTTATGGTCAAAAATTCAAGACACTGGCCTTATTTTAACAAAATGCACATAAAATAGGTGGCACTTCAATCACACCGCAATGATCACCATCTGTTTGGCCACATCTTGTAGACACCTCTGTCCTGGCTATTGCATTTTTGATAGTTGGGAGACACATATTTTAGAATACAAAGTATCCCTAATCCACTGAAGTGGACTACTGGTTTCTGGTTGGCCACAATGATCTATGACCTACAAACAGTGTGGTTTTGCAAGGGGGTTGTAAATAACGAAACATCATACCAACCTAATGCAAACGCTGCCCCTTTCATGCATCTGCAATGTGACACTGCTTCACCTCAACCTGTGCAATCTGAACAAACAAACAAGGTCCTTGGAAGGGCTTCCTGGCCTAAAAGCAATTTAGGCTCATGGATCCCACAATATTGGTTATGCTTGGTGTGATTTATTTCTGATTTGGCTGTAGTGTATTGGAAATCCAAGTAAATCTATTTTTAAAAAAGCACCCCTGGTGCTCAGTATTACTTGTGGAGATGCAGAAATTCTTGCCTCTCCCTATCTTGAGGCTTTTTGCAAATCTTCCAAGATGCAATCCAATAGGAATAATTGGAGTATTTTGCATACAACCCAATATAGGGTAGCATAAACTAAGGGCATGCATATACAGTATATGTGGAAACTATTTATTCCGTTTTCCCTTTGCATGGAGTGAGAAATAACTTTCCATTGGTCCTTCATCTGCGGTGCCTTAAGGAGGACATAATTTCTGCTCCTTCTCATAAAGTTGAAGTTGATCATGGACCTTCATTCTGTTTTTGAGAGATAAAGCAGTGGAAGTAATGGCAACGTGAATGTCCTTCCTCTAAATAAAACAGCCAATGTGAGTTCCGTCATGTTAATTGTGTCCTTTTGTTGATTCCAAGGTAAGAAGTATCAAGAAGGAATGGATATGAATAATTAAACAAATATGACACCTGCAAACAGCTAAACGTAAGCTCTCATTAAGAGCATGGGAATACCATTGGAAAAGTCATCAGTTGTCAGCATAACATGCTTCTTGATAGCTTCATATTTTAACTAATATTTCTATTGCATAATGTTTTATTTATTTCAAAGGAAAACTGACTGGCATTTCAAAAGGGGGAGGGTGGGAGAGAAAAGAAAGAGAAAATAAAAGCACATTTCCAGTGTTCTTGACTTGGATAAATCTTCTTGAAATATAAAGTAGTTCTAGGAGCCAGCTGAAAATAAGGTGTGAGATTTTCATTCCATGTGTGACAATTAAAGTAACACTGGGAAGAGCCCATCTGCTCAGTGACTGATATCAACTATCGGAAAGGTGTAAATAGACTTCTGAGGCTCAAGCCATGGGATAATATTCTATTGTACCTAGTGAAATATATTCTGAAATCTTGGGTGTTTTGACAGAATCTGCTTTACCTGCTGCCATATTATTTGTTTTATATTTTCATTCCTTGAATTATTGCTTTTATTAGGGAATTGCAAAGCTAATAAATCAGTTCAGGCTGCAATCCATATTATTAGAAATAAGTCTTTAATTGGGCTTAATTTTAAGGAAACGTGTAAGATTGTGCTGCTAATTATTTTAAATTAATGGACATCATTTTATACCACAGTTGTACTAAAGAATAGGTATCCTTTAGTCAGGTCACTTGTTCAGAGAGTAGATATTTCACATATTCATCTGTATGTATAGCATATATTGTATGCTAATTTATCAGATTAAATTGTTTTTTGTAAATACATGGAAGCTTTCAGTTCGACTATAATAACCTATATTGTTAAGAACAATACAAATATGTAAGCTGTTTACAAATCCAGAGGCTCCCTTTCCTAACTGAATTTCAGAATGTGCAGTGCTTTTGGTATGGTTGAGAAGTTATATTGTAGAATATGGGAGTGCAAACACAGGAGCTACCTGTAACTCATTAAAGGAGCCACAGCTTTGACAAAAAAAACCACCCTTCTTAGTATAAAAAATTGATGGCCAGTTTGATAGTGTAGTTCAGGCATTGTGCTAGAAAGTAGGAGATCTTGAGTTTTAAACTGGGGCATGACATGAGGCACACTAGGAAGAAGGCAGTGGAAACCACTTCTGAAGATGTTGCCAAAAAGCTGCAGGGCTTGTCCAAGCAGTTGCCAGGACGCAACCCTTGACTTGACTTGACATTGCGCATATACTCACACAAAGTTGAAATCTCACTATCTAGCTAATTCCTGCATTTTCAAGAGTTTTTCCTGACAAATAAGATATTGATGCCTACAAGTCTTAGGCCAGTGATTGCAAACCTATGACACACAAGTGAAAGGTGAACAACATGATGTTTTGGGTAAGATTCATCAGCACCTGACAACAACTATTCTCAAAAGCATGCTCTTTCAGCAGTTCCATGAAAGTTCTACATCCATTTGTACTCTTCAGGTGACCCTGAGGGCATAGATAAGTCTCTTTGACTTTCAGAGGGAATGCTAATGACCAGATGACTGCAAGGAATATAAATCCTTCTATTCTCCACCATTTAGTTAAAAATGAAGAAGCTTCTTGAATGAGAATCAAAATGTATTAAGGGAAAAAGCAACAAAGTCCAGCTGCCTTTCAAAAAAACACTTTTGGAATAACCATGACTGCTGAGAATCTCCATAAATAATAGCATGTTGTATTCTTGCATGATTTTTGGAAGCTGCAGAGGTCGTATGAGAATGGGGAGTACTCTTATGCAGCTTTGACATACACACCCCATGAATTTGTTTTACTCGTATTTCATTTTTATAATTGCCATTTCTTTATATAGCACATGGCACCACAAATGGTTGGAATTCATTGTTTTTAAAAAATAAATGAATGTGTGAAGAATTGTTTCTCTGTTTGGGGGCAGCAGTGACATGCCATCGTAGTCAAATTAGGTATTTTCCAAATTTTTGACATGCTGAGCCCAAAAAATTTGCCATCACAGTCCTAGGCACTGATTAAGAACATATTTCACTTCCAGCAGCTGTGAGAGAAAGAATGTGTGTCTTCTTATGGAACTGTCACCCTTGGGATTCTGCCACCCTATTAAAAAAAAGTTCTCCTGGCAGAGGAAGAGAGGTAGAATATTATAGATATTATGAAACTGCTAGCTGGGCATAACTATAAATAGAGGTAATTATTCTCATACCCAAAGTAGAATGTGCAAAATAAGACTCATTTTTTTCCTACCTGGGACTTGCTGGAGAGGAGTATTTGGACTTAACTAAGAGGTCACAGCATGTCTTCTACCTGTCCATTATTCTTAGCTTGAAGTTTAGTAGCTTTTTTAAAAGTAGAGATGTCAGCATTTGTGTTTTAGGAAAAAAAAACATATGCCCATTCAGTGATGCAAGGCACATGGGTTATGGTTTAGGGATAAGAAATCAATTTAAGATAAAATAATATGCCTTATTTTGACAGCAAAGTTTTGTATGTATTGTCTAATCGTCTCTTTCTCGTCTGTGTGCAATAAAATTCTGCATCCTCCAACAGATTTCTTTTGGTTAGAATGAAATAAACCAACAACAAACACACAAACCCTGTATTCTAAATCTCAGATTGAGAAGCACTTGGTAAAGGCAACAGTTATCCATTTTCTGGCAGATTTATTTTCTCCAGCCAGTTTTATCCTACTAGCAAATTCATATGAAGAATTCATGGCTCAGTTGAAATGTGAATATTTATTTTCAGTACTCTGTTTAAGTCCTGCCTTTCCATTCAATTCAACCCTCATGGCTCCAACAATTGTAAACTAATAAGAAACACTACTTCCTGATGCTGTAGAGATCTACAGCTTGACAGTGAGAATAAATAAAGGTATTCTTATAAAGTAACCAATATGCTGATTTACTATGCGGCTCCACTTGACAGTATGCTCCAAGTTGATTATAAGACAATTCTGAGTAGTCTCTGGTCTACGAGGTGGTGCAGTGGTTAGGGTGCAGTACTGCAGGCCACTTCAGCTGACTGTTATCTGCAGTTCAGCGGTTCAAATCTCACCGGCTCAGGGTTGACTCAGCCTTCCATCCTTCCGAGGTGGGTGAAATGAGGACCCAGATTGTGGGGGCGATATGCTGACTCTGTAAACCGCTTAGAGAGGGCTGAAAGCCCTATGAAGCGGTATATAAGTCTAACTGCTATTGCTATTGCTACTATGAATTCAACTACATTTAACCTATATTTTATCACAAGTTTAGTTAGTGTATAATTATTTATCTGAGTTATTAGCTGTCTTGATTCCAGGGGAGTCTTAGAAAAATTATCAAAAGCTTTGTGGATTCTACTAATAAAGGATGCAGCCACATGTGTTACCATGGTAGAGATTTTATGATATCTTACAATAATTGCATTCTTCATATTACATTGAGTTCATTAGTAAACCAGTGATTATTGATAAGAATAAAATAATGGATTCTCTCACCTTTATTCTTAGCCAAATCTCCTGAACAAGAATTTTACATTGCGGTTCATAATTTCTTTTTCCAATATTAGGCTTTTTATGTATAGTAAAACACTCTAATTTTCTCTCTCTCTCTCTGTGAGTAGTACTCCCTACTGACATTGCTTTGCTAGTGCCAACCTCTAAATCTTCCTTTGCTTTGGTGCCACTCCATTTATGTCCTACATTGTTGGCACCATCCTAAGTAAACGTATTCAGTTCTGAGTTTCTGCCATCCTATCCCACCCCACCCCATCCATTTGCTCTAATTTACTCTTTATCTGGAGCAGAATTAATTGTTCAGATCTAAGGAGAATCTTATTTCCACAGCCCTTGGATTTCCATACATTAACTGATATGTGTGTAATAAGAGGAAATAAATGCAGAGCAAGCCAGAGTTTAATGTAATGATACTAGAGAAGTAATTCCTTTGTATGTGCTCTACTCTGCACCTTGAGCCCGGAGATAAAGAATTGTCACTTACAAACACACACAAACACACACACACACCTGCCTACAAAATACAGCATGAGATAGTAGTACTCATCTCTGATAAGAGTGTCCTACATGTTTTCCTCCCTAACTGTAATCATAAATGACTTTATGTTCTCTGCAGATGCAGTCAGTGGCGGAATTTAACTTTCGCAAGAATTATAGCTTCATATATTTCTTTTCCCGCCGACATACAATTTCTTTTCCAGAGACAGGGATGTATAGCAGCTTTCCATTGAGAAACAGGTACATAACTGTCTGGCTGTGCCAGATATATAATTGATTGAGGAGAGCAATGCCCTTAACTTCAGTTTCTTTTGTTACTTTCATTGCCATGTTGTGGGATAAATAGGAAAACAAACTATTATTATGCACTTTACATGTAATAAAAATATTTAGTAGAGCTGTACTTAACACCAACAATTGTACTGCTGAAAAGCCTTGAACTGCATTAGTATTAGTATTATTTTTTTTTTATAAAATGCACTTTGTGGCATGGTTTTTGCAAATGCAGAAAAAATAATTTCAGCAAAATGGTACTTATAAACAGGTTCAATACGTCTTCCCAGAAGTAGACTGACTCTTAATTGAATAAAGACCTCCTTGCTTGAATTGGAGAAGGAAATACGGTTTCCTAAAAATTGAGATGTAAGTCATGACTGCAAGAGTCAACTCACTGTCATCCAATGCAAATGCCTGTCACATTGAACATAATTTTTTTAAATTAGCAACGTCAGTGGGCTAAAACAATAATTTCTTGGGAATAATCACTGCTAGATGCAACTGGCGTATCACAACTGCTTTCTAAAATGAGCACATTATTTTTACGATATACAGGCGGCAGCAGACATGTCACACGAGAAGAAATGAATCAGTTTTCCTGTGTGTGAGAATTTCCAAGGATTTCTAGATAGAGAAATAGATGCTATCCATTCTTTGTCTTCTATAGCTTCTGCTATGTTTGACTTTATGGATAGCATGCTGGTTGTGGAGCTAAAGTCTACACATCTTCAGTCTTCCAGGGTTGAGAAACACAGTTGTAGAATTGTCCATGTGAATAAATGTATTCCTACACACTCAAATATCCACAAATATTCACATATTCAAAAACAACAAAAACACAATTGTTCATGGCATCTAGAGGCAAAAGTCATAAAAAAGAAAACTATATGAGATGAAAGTTGGGTAGATCCTTTCCTTCTTAAAACAGGTTCATGGTATAATAATTCTACATTGCTTTCTAACAAAAGAAAAAAAAGTTCCCATGAAGAAATTTTGAAGAAAGGTAAGCTTCTATCAACTTAAATCATGTGACTTGAATGTTTGCAATATTGTCTTCTTCACCTGATTACTCCCATCTTAATGCAATTTAAGGGTAAGAGTTGATACATATAGTAGTGAAACAGTCTCCTTGCTCAGACAATACAGTATTTGGTTATTTTGTTTGATCTATTCATAGTCTAAAATTTCCAGATCAGCAGAATTTCAATAGAAATAATAGTACTGTAGATTATCAATATATGGTAGAGTAAGGTTGGTGAACTAGATGTAGCTCAAAGGCTAAATCCCTTTCTGGTTCACCTGTATTTTGCACTGATCACCATGATAGAAGCCCCCTTGAAGCTGTGCTGCAGCTAATCAGGGCAAAATATAGTGGCCTGCCCAATTGTTTTAGGGAGAGATATGTCATACTTCTCATTTTTATTATATTCTGATAATATAATTACCAGATCCTGAAGATGAAATTTAAATACTTTGGCCACCTAATGAGAAAGAAGGACTCACTGGAGAAGAGCCTAATGCTGGGAAAGTTTGAGGGCAAAAGAAGAGGTGGCTGGACAGAGTCACCAAAGCAGTAGGCGTGAGCTTAAATGGACTCCAGAGGATGGTAGAGGACAGGAAGCCTGGAGGAACGTTGTCCATGGGATCACAATGGGTCAGACACGACTTCGCAATTAACAGCAACAACAAATATAATTCGGTGATAAATATATTGAGGAAATAGTTTACACTTAAAAAGAAAGAAAAGCGGCATATCATAATTTTGCATTCTCATATTTTTTATCCATAAATATAAGGGAAAAGCACAACAGCAGCAGAATAGAGATGAGTTTTAATTGATCTCTAGAGACTCAGAATGTCTTTCCATTGTACATGTTTGATTTTTCACAGATTAGTTGGAGGCAAACACAGCATCCCATCTTTGTATAAAAAGTACAAACATGTACCTCCTGAAGTAAAGTTGTAGCAAGGAATTATCTGAAACTATTAAGACTAAAACTCTTCCTAATCCTTCATTTTTATCAATATAATTAATCACTTTCAATTTATTTTATTGATCAAATTTTGAAACACCCATCTCCCTCACAGAGTGACTATTGTAGACATCTGTACTTGTAGACATCTGTTAATATTAGTAATGAAAGCAAAACTGGAATCATATTCAGATGCCTGTGCTCTTCCTGGAAATATTGGTTGAAATCATTAACAGACAATTAGTATGTGCTGTTGGGGTCATATATATTAATTTTCTGCTAGGGTAAAAGGGTTCCAAAAGATATATTTTATGTCTTACACAAGCTTCGCTTGCTTGATCTATCATACAATTTACAGAAGTAGTTAAATTCAGCAATTAATAAGTAGATAGGGGTTTTCTGTCTGCTTCAATAAATAGCCCTGATATTCATTCTTTTATCAAGTTCAAAATGCTTGAAGCTGCTTCTCTTTTTGGCAGATTCAGATGAAAACAGCAAGGATGGTAGACCTTTTAAAGAACAGTAACCTGCCAGGTTTGAAATCAGTGCCAGTAAGGGTTATACTGCAATACTTTTTTTAAAAAAAGAAAAGCTTATCAGGTGAACCTATTTTAAGGTATATATAGCTAGGTTAAGGAAAATAATCCAACCATTTCCAAATCAAGATATGGCTAACAGCCTGCATAGAAATGGTCAAATCAATGAAATGTCTTACATTAAAAATCCAGTGTTTCAACATCATTTTTAAAAAATAAGGCTTTCTAAGATGCCATAGGCTTGTGCTTTGTGGCTTTGAGTCCTTAGCAGTGGTGAGTTGCAAATCCCGTTCCAACCGGTACAGTTGCAATGGGGGCTGCAGAATCCTCATGGATGCGCACAGCTCATGCACACATACACGTAGTGCATGCATACATTCAAACGCCTCCGTGATGCTCCAGCTGCTCCGTGGAGCATTGCGCAGGCCCTGTAGGCCCTATGCACCTGCACAGAAGTGCAAAAGTCTTTAAACTCCGGTAAGGAGCTCGGGCGTGCGGCTGGGCCCTCCGGAGCACCATACTGGAACGGTACCCAGTGCTCCGGGCTGGCTCCAGTACATGCACACCGGGACATACCGTCTGCAACCCACCACTGGTCCTTAGGTTCCTTTTTTAGATTATCAGGAAAGCTGGCATCATGGCCTATGAGAGGTTATCTTAGGAATTGTCTCATTCCCATGGGATTAGCCTGCCCCTTTCGCTCCAGTAGAAGAGCATCCCATCAGCTAAGGAATTTTGGCTAGCAGAGTCAAGAAGAACCTTTTCTGTGATGGCCCCTATCCTCTGGAAGATTTGGCAGTGGAGGGGAGATTTGCCTTCACCCTTCTGGCCTTCCAGAATGGCTTTAAAACCTGGCTCTTCTGATTGGCTTCGTACCATTTGTGCTCTTGGTTTTTAATCTTTATTTATTTGTTGTTAATTTTAATGCTTTTTTATTTATGCTTTTATGCATTGTAAGTCATGCAGAGCCACTCTCAGTTGTGAGGCAGCTATCTAGCAGGCAGGCAGCAGGCATGGTCCATCCTGGAAGGACTCCCTCAATACTGCCCTCCCTCAATACTGCCATGACAGGGAAGAAAATGTTGGTCTCTTCAGAAAAGGACTCAGAAGACTGGCCAGTGACTTGCTATTGAACAGTAGGATAGTTTGCTGGATTTCTTATTTCGACAGGGAGACTCTTGTAATTGCTTGGCAAGCCTGGCACCTCTTACTCCTCAATACTATCGGGATTGTAGCTTGCTGACTATCCTCAGTTAATTCCTAAAGACAGCAGAAGCAAACTAGCCAGAGTGATAAGTAAACTCAGAGGCATCTGTGTGCACATGCATGCACTAGGGATAGTAGAGTGACACAAGTTGCACTGCAGTGTCAAAACTGTAAATCCAAGGTGCTTGAGCAGTGAGAGCCATCAACCAATGGAACAGCTTGTCTTCAGAAGTTGTGGGAGAGTCATCACTGGAAGCTTTCAGGAAGAGACATCTGTCAGAAATGGTGTAGGGTGTCCTGCTTGGGTGGGGGGTTGGCTAGATGACCCACAAGCTTCCTTCTAACTCTGTTAATCTGTTAATGTGAGTTTATGCAGTGGCTGCTTTTGCCATTCTGATGAAAGTAATGAAGCCTATGAATTGATCAAAAAATGGCACAGAAGGAATAGCAGAGACTTGCCTCTTGCTTCTTAAAAGTAGTAAATGATTATACCTATCAGTATGAATTTGAGATATAGACACTAATTGTAAAGAGGGAAGATTTCGCCTTATATAAAAGTAAAGTTTGACTGTCTGGCCGCATCAAAGAGCTGAGAAAGTGAATAACACCCAAAGAATTTCTACTCTTCCTGCCATCCCATTAGCAGCCTGACTTAGCAATTCAAAGAGACAACAAAAATCCTGGCCAAATGATCAATAAAATAATCAGCAAGTATCATTTGCAAATGCTTCCTAATTTGGGAACAATGCATACATTCTCAGTCCTATTCCCAACAAACATTGTTATATCCAGTCAATTTGGGTTGATTTGAGATTTCGAACAGCTGTAAGCCAATATGTATAATATATCCTAACTTGACATCCTGACATCAGTGCTGTGTGTGGACATATAGGCTACTTTACATGGCTCCCAGGAAGATGCAGCTCTCTGACAGTATAAATGAGAATGCTCTTAAGTCCCAAAATAGAAATTGGTAGAAATGGAACAACTGGGCTTTTAGTAAGATGAAATCTGTTATAATCATGTAAAATCAATGGTTACCAGAAGACTTCTTGGGTGCAATTCAAATATTGATTTTAACCTACAAAATTATACATTGCTCAACTTCCAGGAGTCTTTGGGATTTTCTACCTTTTTCTTTTAGAAATCATCTTTTTGATTAATCTACACATTCCAAATAGGATCACAAGTTCATAAACAAGTGGCTGGATTCACTCAACATGCTATTCATTATGTTTGTCTGTTTTCAGCTTAATTTAGCTGAAAGGTAGTTTAGCTTAGCCGTATACTGTTACGGAAAATGCCTCAGAGAAAACACAGCATTAGATTTTATTGCATTAAAAGTACTTCTATGTAATTAAGTTTTAGAACTGATTTCATTAATAATTTTTATGTGGTATTCTGTCTAAACTTGATAATCATCTTCATTTTTCAATTAATAAGCAGTCTGAAATAAACTTCATCTTTATGCCTGCATTTAATAGTCCATGCACAGATTACGATTTCAATTATGGGAATAGGGACTATCAGTAAACAGTCATAATTATTTAAACCATCACCTTCATAAAGGGCATATTTGCATTTTATGTTGGTTGGATTATCTGAGCAAACAAACGCTACATGAAAAATACAGAGAAAGACAGGCATTACAGCACCAAATCACTCTTGCCCTGCCATTCATAAACAAATGAGATGCTGCTTATTTGAAGTGACACTTCATCAGAAAAAGGGAAGGAAGACACAGAACAAATGACATCGCCTCTACACAGAAAATGCTTAAAACACACAGAAAGAGAGAGAGATGAAATGTGCAAATTTAGAATTGTTTCCAGGATTTTTTAAGTAACTGCTAACTGCTTCCATGACTAGTCTGTAAAAAAGAAACAAAGAAAAGCAAATAGGATATGCCTAAGGAACTCAAGACTGTAGCTCTGCAAATCTTTGTTTATTCTGATAGCATTCAAGTCAAGTGTTTCTTTGTCACAAAGAGATATCCAAAGATAGACATGTAGGAAGCAGTGATGGATTTCCATTTTTTTTACTACTGGTTTGCGCACGCGAAGCTTCTATGCATGCTCAGAAGTATCTGGGTAGGTAGACAAAGCTTCCTGCTGCCGCCACTACCATTTCGCCCGATCCTGGCCGAACAGGCAGAAACCCACCTCTGGTAGGTAGGAAGATAAGTAAGTGAATTTTTTATTCATTTATTATTACATTTATATGCAGCTCATCTTGTGATTTGAGACAATTCTGGACAGCAAGTAAATATTGTATGAGCACAAGTAGATAGATAAGTAGAAAATTGAAGGTGAGAATGAGTGGCTGGATAAATAGGAAGATTGATAAGCAGTTAAATCAGAGGTGTCAAACTCAAGGCCTGTGGGCTGGATCCTGCAATTAGGTGTTTAGATCTGGCCCATGGGGCTGCCCTGGAAACAGCAAAGGACCGGCCTTTGCGAGTGAAGAAATGGAGCCCTCCCAAGCTCCATTTTCACTGGCAGAAGGTTGCAGGAGGCTGTTGGCACCGAAAATGGAGTTTAGGACCCCATTTTTTCAGGCAGAGTGCTCAGGCCACCACATGTGCCCCCTACACGAGTGATGTTGACATGGCTACGCCCACCGCATTCCCTCCGAGGTCAAACACAACCCTGATGCAGCCCTCAATGAAATTGAGTTTGACACCCCTGAGCTAGACAGCAGATAAGTCTGAGGACAGACATGTGACTGCAACATTGATTTTCAGCCCTACTTCCAGACAGACCTATTTGAGAATTACTTCTCAGGACTTCAAGAGACTGTTAGTATACATGAGAATAAAGCTAGTTCACAAACATGTTTGTTTATTTTTATTTTTTGTATCCCACCTGTCAGCCTCTGCTTCGCTGCTGCTTCGGCTGCCATTGAAACGGGGAGGGGGGGCATGGTATTTGGGAGGGGAATTTTTATGTGCTGGAGGATTGTTATTAGAAGATGTCCTGACCATCTCACTGCGCATGTGGCAGAAGGGAGTTTCCCGCCAAGGCTAACTGTCCAGCATTCCAGTCTGATGATGTTTTTTGAAGATATCTCCCACCTGACAGTTGGGTGAAATATTATTGGACTATGAAATGGGGTGCCAAGGGGAGGAGATTGAATTATACATGATATGCATTGCTTTCGCGCCAATTTACTCAGACTCAGCTTTGCTTTGCTACTCATCGTTTGTAATTAGTAAAAGTACACTTAATTCTAAGAATGGGGTTGAGTGGTTTATTTCCTGATTATTAAATGAAGCAGCACCTGACAATAAGCTGAGTCTCACCTCGCACCCAACCCGGAGCGAACACCTTCCGAAGAGGGTGCCCTCACAGGAAAAAAAAAAGATGTCTTTACACGACAGCGACCAGGAAGAAGAAATGGGTGCAACAGCAGGACCATCATTAACAGAAATGCTGGCCGATGTGAGAGTGGAGGAACCTACTGTTCGACCCAGGTGGACTTGGGAAGTGGAACAGAAAGAGGAACCTGATGAACCACTAACTGGAATCACGAGGAGGAGGCCCAGGAAACCAGCTGCTGACTGGTGTGGCTCTAAGGATGAAGACTACAAGATGTACCAAGCCATGAAACTCCTCGAAGTGGCGTGGGGTGAACGCCGGGCTTGAGAGAGTGCTGTGGAAAGGGGACGGGCGGAGAAACTAGAGAGAAGGGCCCGTTGCTTAGCTTAAGGGAGAGTGGGGGGGGGGCGAAGGGGAATGTGCACAAGAAAACCCAGCACCGACCTCTCCCCCTGCAGCTAGACACATTCCGAGAGCGAGGGGGGACAGGCGACGCCGAATGGCTAAGGTCCCACCCTTAAGTGTAAAGTATGATGGAGAACCCAGTGGTTTGGGGTTGTTTATAATTCAGGTCTGGAATTATATGCAAATATATGGGCCTGATCTGGACTCTGATGAAGCTAAAGTAAGAATAGTGTTAATGACCCTAGAGAAGAAAGCAGCTGACTGGATAGTCGGATTACATAATAGTGACTCCCCTCTCCTGAGGAATTTTGATGACTTTATGGCAGTAATGAGGAGACGCTTTGACGACCCTCTCACCGAGTGCCGGGCTAGACTAAAATTTACGACCCTCAGACAGGGGAAAAAGACTGTGCCTGAATATGTACAGAAATTCCAAGAATTATCAGCTTATATGAGGAGATGGTCTGAAGAAGCCTTGTTAGACCGGTTTGCAGATGGCTTGAACAAAGACGTTTACCAGCAGTGCGTAAACAGAAGAATTCCCCGCCATTTAGAACCTTGGTACGAACATGCTGCAGATATTGAAGTTGATTTGGCTAGACTTCGTTACAAGGAAGAGGGAGAAGCTGAGGATTCCCCTCCCTCCACTAAATCTCCCCTCCCAAAGGTGCAGAAAGGGGGAAGGGGAGGTTTCACAGGCAAGCCCAAGCCCTCCTCCTGCTTCCGCTGTGGGAAGGAGGGGCACCGTGCTGTGAATTGCTGAGTCAAGCTGACCCACACTGCTCCGCCCCCCCGGAGGGAGAAGAAACCTGAGAAGCCTCCCGGCAAGAAAAAAAAACCTGCTTTGAGAGGGGAGGAGATTTCTCGATGCTTCGAGCCAGAGGAGGGGGGGAGCGGAAGCCCCAGCTCGTCTGACAACAGTGACTATGAGGACGCAGACCGCTGGGTAAGTTCCCGCTCGGGGCCCATGCTTATCCCAGTTGAGCTTAGAGTGCCCTCTTCTGACACAAAGGAGAAAATTCTAGCTCTTTTAGATTCTGGTTGCTCACGTTGCATTATAAGCCCAGAAATAGTTGAGAAAATGGGCTTGAAACTGAGAGCTTTAAAAATCCCAATTGCATTTTGCCAATTAGTCCAGTCTCCAACCTCCCCTTTGTAGGGAAGGTTGTTGAGAAAGTGGTGGCCTTTCAACTCCGACGGTCCTTGGATGAAACCGATTATCTGGATTCCTTTCAGTCTGGTTTCAGGCCTGGTTACAGCACGGAAACTGCTTTGGTCGCGCTGATCGATGATCTCTGGCGAGCCAGGGATAGGGGTCACTCCTCTATCCTAGTGCTTCTTGACCTCTCAGCGGCCTTCGATACCATCAACCATGGTATCCTTCTGCGAAGGTTGCGGGAGGTGGGAGTGGGAGGCACCGTTCTTCGGTGGTTCTCCTCCTACCTCTCGGACAGGTCGCAGTCGGTGTTGGTCGGAGGGCAGAGGTCAACCCCTAGGCCCCTCAATTACGGGGTGCCGCAGGGTTCGGTCCTGTCCCCCCTCCTATTTAACATCTACATGAAGCCGCTGGGTGAGATCATACGCAGGCACGGGATTAAATATCATCAATAGGCGGACGATACACAATTGTATCTGTCCGCCCCGTGCCAACTCAGTGAAGCAGTAGAAGTGATGTGCCAGTGCCTGGAGGCTGTCAGGGTCTGGATGGGGATGAACAAGCTTGCGCTTAATCCCGACAAGACCGAGTGGCTATTGATGTTCCCTCCCAAGGATGGTCCAGCTATTCCATCTCTCAGCCTGGGGGGTGAAATTATACACCCCTCAGAGAGGGCTCGCAATTTGGTAGTCCTCCTGGATCAGCAGCTGACTCTAGAACATCATCTGTCGGCTATGACCAGGGGGGGCCTTTGCCCAAGTTCGCCTGGTGCACGAATTGCGACCCTATCTGGACCGGGAGGCCCTTCGGATAGTCACTCACGCCCTCGTCACCTCAAGACTGGATTACTGTAACACGCTCTACATGGGGCTGCCCTTGAAGAGTGTTCGAAGACTTTAGCTAGTCCAGAATGCAGCCGCGCGAGCGATTGTGGGTGCACCTAGGTACACCCACGTTACACCTATCCTCCGCGAGCTGCACTGGCTTCCCATTGGTCTCCGGACATGCTTCAAGGTGCTAGTCGTTACTTTTGAAGCCCTACATGGTATCGGACCTGGTTACCTGAGAGACTGCCTCCTGCCAGTCACCTCCCAAAGACCTATTAGATCCCACAGACTAGGCCTCCTCCGGATTCCATCTGCCGGCCAATGTCGGCTGGCGACCCCCCAGGGGAGGGCCTTTTCTGTAGCTGCTCTGGCCCTATGGAACGATCTCCCCGTTGAGATCCGGACCCTTACTACCCTTCCGGCCTTCCACAAAGCAACTAAGACCTGGCTGTTCCGGCAGGCCTGGGGCTGTTGAATTATCCAGCCCCATCCGATGTTATGACTGTTGCTGAATTTTTAATTGTTGTTTTTATTTTTGTACCCCCCTTCCCTTCTTATTGTTAGCCACCCTGAGTCTTCCGGGAGTAGGGCGGCATACAAGCTAAATAAATTCAATTCAATTCAATTCAATTAGATGGCTCTATTGTGGGGGGCGATCCTGCTCATTTTTCTACTGAACCCATCGAGATGTGGCTGGGAACCCACCAAGAAATGATAACTTTTATTGTGGCCCCAGGGATGGACTGGCCCCTTATTTTAGGACTCCCCTGGCTCCGTAGATGGAACCCATGCATTAACTGGAGAGATGGGCGGTTGCAGATTCGGTCTGCCACACCCCCTGAGGGGAAGATGGAGACTCCGGAGTCTAATGAAACTGTCCCCAACCTAGCAGCCAGAGGACAGGAAATAATTGAAGGGGAGGAAAGAATTCCGAAGGAATATTGGGACCTGAAAGATGTTTTCAGTGAAAAATCCTCTGATAAGTTGCCCCCTCATAGGGCCACAGATTGCACCATTGATATTCTATCTGGGGTGAAGCTCCCGAAACCCCAAACATATTCAATGACCCCTAGGGACATGTACGAAATGAGGAAATTCATTGATAAAAACTTGGAAAGAGGCTTCATTGAACCAGCAAGGCCCAAGGTAGCTGCCCCAGTGTTGTTCAGAGAAAAGAAAGATGGCTCCTTTCGTTTATGTGTGAATTTCAAAAACTTGAACTGCATTTCGGCCCAAAACTTCTACCCTTTACCACTAATGAAGGACATGCTAGCCCAACTAGGGAAGGGGAGAATTTTCACTAAATTGGATCTACGGGAAGCATACTATCGGGTCAGAATTAAGGAGTGGGACGAATGGAAGACTGCTTTCAACTGCCCCCTTGGTTGTTTCCAATTTCGAGTAATGCCATTTGGCCTCCAGGGGGCGCCAGCAGTCTTCATGCAACTAATTAATGAAGTTTTGCATGACCATCTTTATAACGGTGTGATGGTCTATTTAGACGATATCCTTGTTTACATGGAAACACGTGAAGAACACGTAAAGCTTGTGCGCACTGTTCTGAAGAAACTCCGTGCTGCAGAACTTTATGCCAAATTGTCCAAGTGCAAATATCATCAGGAGAGGGTTGATTACCTGGGCTATCGGATCTCCCACAAGGGAATAGAAATGGACCCAGCAAAGGTTAAGGCTGTCACCGAATGGGAGGCCCCATGCACACGTAAGCAATTACAGAGGTTTTTGGGGTTTGCTAACTTCTATCGTCAATTTATTCCCTCGTTCGCTAAGATAGCTCTCCCTATCACTAACCTCCTTAAATCGAAAGGAGGAGCAAATCCCAAACCTAGCAAACCGTTGAACTGGACTATGAAGTGTCAGGCTCCTTTCGAAAAGTTGAAACGCCTGTTTCAGAGGAACCGGTCCTGAAACACCCAGACATGGACGCGCCTTTTGTGGTCCAGGCTGATGCCAGTGATGTGGCAGTGGGGGCAGTACTACTTCAAGCAAATGCCCAAGGTTAATTACAGCCCTGCGCTTACACCTCTCGCAAGCTGACCGACACTGAGAGACACTGGGCTATTTGGGAGAAGGAAGCTTTTGCTGTTTGTTGGGCTTTGATGACCTGGCGCCACTTTCTAGAGGGCGCTAAACACCCTTTTGAGGTGTGGACTGACCATAAGAACTTGGAGGCGTTGAAAACCCCCAGGAAGCTGTCTCCCAAACAGATGCCTCCCTTCGTCCCATCAGATCGCATAGAGTAGGCCTCCTCCGAATTCCATCCGCCAGCCAGTGCCGACTGGCGACTACGTGGAGGAGAGCCTTCTCGGTTGCAGCTCCGACGCTTTGGAACGATCTCCCCGTGGAGATTCGTACCCTCACCACCGCCCAGGCCTTCCGCACAGCCCTCAAGATCTGGCTATCCCATCAGGCCTGGGGATAAGACCTGTACTTTGCCCCACCCGAATGCTGAATGAATGTTGTGTTTTATTGGTTTATTTTCTTTATTCACATTTTTTTTCTTTCTTGTGTTTTGTCCTACACTCCCTTCCCATTAATTGTAAGCCGCCCTGAGTCCCCTTAGGGAAAAGGGCGGCCTATAAATTTAAATAAAATGAAAATGAAATGAAATGAGATGCGCTGGGCTCAACATTTCAATAGGTTCAATTTTACTTTGAAATACATTCCGGGAGGAAAGAATTTTATGGCTGATGCTTTGTCCAGATTTCCGCAGTACAACTGTTCAAAGCTCAGTGTGGTCCAACCTGTCATTCCCACAAGAAGTCTGGCTGCTCCTGTTGTCACTAGAAGTCAGACAACTTCTAAGCTAGAGGTCACAAAAGATTTATCTCTGAACTAAAGGGGGCCCTTACAAAGGATGATTGGTTCCAGCAACAGATGAATGAATGTACCATGAAAGATGGATTGGCTTGGATTGGTGCAAAATTATACGTCCCTGCATCCATTAGAACCACCATCCTCCAAGGGGCTCATGACTCTCACATGGCTGGACACTTTGGATTCGTCAAAACCTTGCACCTGGTTAAGAGACAATTTTGGTGCCCTTCGTTGAAAAAAGACATTGAGTCTTATGTGGCTAGTTGTCCCATTTGTGCCGCTGCGAAACGCCCTTCGGGAAAACCCCAAGGATTGCTCCAGGCGGTAGCTCACCCGGAAGCCCCGTGGAAGGAGATCTCTATGGATTTCATTGTTGAACTTCCGGAGAGTCAGGGAAATACAGTAATCTGGGTTGTTACTGACTTATTCTCCAAGCAAGTTCATTTCATTCCTTGCTCCAAGATCCCTTCCACCAAATCTCTGGCTAAGATGTTCATCTCACATATATATCGCTTGCATGGGTACCCGACTGCATCATTTCAGATAGGAGTGTTCAGTTCACCTCCCTATTTTGGAAAGAGTTCCTGAAACTGATTGGCTCCGCCCAGGGCTTAAGCTCCTCCCACCATCCTCAGACTAATGGGGCCTGCGAGAGGACTAATTCTGTGCTGGAGCAATATCTTCATTGTTTCATCAACTACCAGCAGGATGATTGGGTGGAATTGTTGCCTCATGCTGAAGTGGCTTACAACAATTCCGTGCACAGTAGCACAGGCTTTACCCCTTTCCGTGTTGTATACGGGCAAGATTTTGTGCCCATTCCGGAGATTCCTCGTGAGAAACCACAAGTGTCCTCACTCTCCGAGTGGAGTGATCGCCTTCAGGAGATGTGGCCTTTGACGCACCGGGTGCTGGATGCCGCACACCGCGCACATAAGAAGCAGGCTGATAGGAAACGATCTCAACCCCATGACTATAAGGTTGGTGATCGGGTTTATTTATCCACTAAGTTTCTTCAAATGACTCAAAAGTCAAAGAAATTGGGCCCAAAATATGTTGGCCCGTTTCCAATTATCAAGATCATCAACCCTGTTTCCATCCGCCTCCAACTGCCTAAGCATCTCAGCCGGGTTTATCCTGATTTTTATGTTAATCTCCTGAAACCTGAACATACTTCTCTGTTGAGGACTCCTCTTCCGCCTCCGCCCGCCCCGCTTTTGATAGAGGGAGAGCAGCATTTTGAAGTCCGGGAGATTTTGGACTTTCATAAACAGAGGAACCGTATTCAGTATCTTGTGGCTTGGAAACATTTCCCCCCATCTCACACTGAGTGGGTTGACAAGTCCCATGTTCGAGCTCCTCGTCTACTCCGCAAGTTCTACTCTACTTACCCTGACAAGCCCTGATTTCTATATGGACTGCTAATTTTCCTTTTCCCCTTCCCCTTTCTCTCTTCTGTGTCATGTTGTTCGTCTGTTTGTCTGTGTTCTTTCGTTTCTGCAGGTGTGACCGTCCTTTTCTGGAGGAGGGCCGGATGTCAGCCTCTGCTTCGCTGCTGCTTCGGCTGCCATTGAAACAGGGAGGGGGGCATGGTATTTGGGAGGGGAATTATTATGTGCTGTAGGATTGTTATTAGAAGATGTCCTGACCATCTCTCTGTGCATGTGGCAGAAGGGAGTTTCCCGCCAAGGCCAACTGTCCAGCATTCCAGCCTGATGATGTTTTTTGAAGATATCTCCCACCTGACAGTTGGGTGAAATATTATTGGACTATGAAATGGGGTGCCAAGGGGAGGGGATTGAATTATACATGATATGCATTGCTTTCGCGCCAATTTACTCAGACTCAGGTTTGCTTTGCTACTCATCGTTTGTAATTAGTAAAAGTACACTTAATTCTAAGAATGAAGTTAAGTGGTTTCTTTCCTGATTATTAAATGAAGTAGCACCTGACACCATCCAAAGACAGGAAAGCCTTAACATGGTTTGAGTGATTTGGACTTAATGTATATGAATTCACCCGTTGTGTTTTTAAACAATATAGCTTGTTTAAATGAACCATTATTAAAAAATATCATGAAATAATAGAGCCAAGCTTTATTATGGATCACTGATGGGATACAGAACATGAAGAGAAACTCTCACCAACAGCCTCTCAGAAATAGGTATTGGTGCCATTATTTTTTTATGTATCCGTATGTTTTAGAGTGAAGGTGAGCAGTGAAATTATTTGCTTACAGATGAAACATGTTTATTAAAATCACAAAACCAAAATTAGTTCAAATGAAGATCTGTATAATGATTTTCCCCAACAATAGTTATAAGACAAAAATAGAATAGAAATGAAATTATAATAGTACTCATTTAGCAAGTAGAATTGGGACCCACAAGTCGGTCCTTAGATGAAGTGGTCTCTAAGTAAAACTGTGACTGTGCTTATCATCTTATTTCAGGTTTGTTTTTTGTTTTTTTGCTTTACAGACCTATGAAGGTCATAAATGCAAGGATTAATGATAAAGTTATTTTTTTCATCACCATCATAACTGGAAACAGTTACTAAATGAAGCAGTCACTAAATGTAGACTAGAAAGAAACCAAATGTAACTGCCAATAGTTTCATAGCAGGAAGATAAGGTTATCTTCTGCATGCCGGAAGGACTGTATCAGCGAGGCATGTTTAGTAAAATCTTTCCTGTGGATGTTAACAATGAATATAGTTAGTCTTTGACTTATGACCACAATTGAACCCAAAATTTCTGTGGCTAAGCAAGACAGTTGTTGAGTTTTGTCCCATTCTATGACCTTTCTTGCCAGTTATTAAGTGAATCACTGCAATTGTTAAATTAGTAACAAAATTGTTAAATGACTCTAACCTCCCTGTTAACTTTTATGACAGAAAGTTGCAGAAGGAGATCACATGACTCTGGGGCAGCCATCATAAATACCAAACAATTATCAAGCATCTGAATTCTGATCATGTGACCATGGGGATTCTGCAATAGTTATAAGTGTGAAAAACGGTCATAATTCACTTTTTAAAGGGCCATTGTAACTTCGAACGGATACGAAACAAATGGTTTGGAGGTCACAGACTACCTGTATCTTGTTATTCCTAATCAGAGTGGCAGTCTGTCATATAGTCAATTCCTCAGCTGCTTAAAGCTTTAGTAGACAGTATTATTGCTTGACTATCATCTTCAATAAAAAGAAAGGAAATGGGAAGGGAATGAAAATGAAGAGGATCTAATTTTGCAGATACTTTAAGGGCTACTTAAAATTGCATCTTTATAGATTCCAAGATATACATTGTCCTATTGGGAAAAATAATATAAACCCAAAAGATCATTAGGCAGTTTAGTTAAAACTTTCCAATGAAAACAGTTTTTTTTTCATAAATTAAGAAATAGATTTTAAAAATTACAGGATTAATAAAGAGGGTAAAGAAAACACATGGAATGAATTGCTGGAAAAAGAGTCCAGGCGAATGTAAAGGTATAGTTGTAGGGAGAGATTTTGAAGACCTGAAATAAAGATGATTTGCAAAACATTTCTAGGCTTCGAGTGCACTCTATGAGGAAAATTATGACATTTAAATAATATTAAAATGCTAGTGATAATGAGAGCAACAGCCTTCTGACAAATCAGAATCAAACAATCATTCTGGAGTGTTTTCCAAGAATTCAAGTATAAAATTGTAACACCTGAAGATACTGAACTTCTAACAACTGGATCCCTAAAATTAGCTTGTGTACTGAAAAGTGCCCAGTATATGTCACTAGCTACATTGACATCCATGAATTGGTGGAAAGTGCGATTACATTAATAGTCAGCTGTTGTTATGCATAAGCTTATGGATTCATGGGCTTGTCAATGGTCTGTTGAGCATGTAAGTGGTAATGGGTATTAAATATATCAGGACAAAACAGCTGTAAGAGAAGGGAGAAAACTGCGACCCTCTTTAATTATCTTAGCTATAGAAGAAGAGTGGTGAAGAGCATTTTGAAGAGCATTTTATAAATTATTCTACCTGGAGGTTAATAAGAAAATGATTCTTAAATCTGGAAAGATTTATAAACTAAATAAACTAAATAAACTAAAAATGTACAATTTTAATTTAAATTATGTAAATATATATATATATGTATGTATGTATATATGTGTGTGTGTGTGTATGTATGTATGTATGTATGTATGTATGTGTATATATATATATATATATATATATATATATATATATATATATATATATATATATATATATATATATATATATATATATATAAAAGATTTTTTTACAACCCCTGGTAAGCCCCAATTATGGGAGGAAGCTAACTGCTTCCATCATCTGTCAATCGGCTCGTCACAAGAGTCCATCACAACAGAAACCCAATATTTTTACTGTTGCCTTTGTTATATTTGTGTTTTTTTATTATTTTTTTATTTGTGCTGATAAATAAATAAAGGGAGACTAGTATAGATCTATTTCAAGCTATTTAGCTCTCATCAGCTAGCCATACCCTTACTGGGATGCGAACCTGGGCTGTATTACATACTAGGCAGAAATCTTAGCCATTAGGCCACAGGCTCTTATCCGTTATCAGCGAAGCCAGGGTGAAAGGTATCTATTAGATTTTTTACAACCCCTGGTAAGCCCCAATTATGGGAGGAAGCTAACTGCTTCCATCATCTGTCAATCGGCTCGTCACAAGAGTCCATCACGACAGAAACCCAATATTTTTACTGTTGCCTTTGTTATATTTGTGTTTTTTTTTAATTTGTGCTGATAAATAAATAAAGGGAGACTAGTATAGATCTATTTCAAGCTATTTAGCTCTCATCAGCTAGCCATACCCTTACTGGGATTCGAACCTGGGCTGTATTACATACTAGGCAGAAATCTTAGCAATTAGGCCACAGGCTCTTATCCGTTATCAGCGAAGCCAGGGTGAAAGGTATCTATTAGATACTATATATATATCTCTCCCTGTTTCCCCAAAAGTAAGACCTATCCGGATAATAAACCCAATTGGGCTTTTGAGCGCATATGCCAAAATAAGCCCTCCCCCCAAAATAAGCCCTTTCCGAAAATATTGCAACCCAGCCACAGCCATGAGATGGCCGCTTCCTGCACCTCAAAAATAATAAGACCTCCCCAAAAATAAGGCCAAGTGTTTATTTCAGGGATCAAAAGAAAATAAGATCCTGACTTATTTTTGGGGAAACACAGTATATATAAGTATGTGTAAATTAAAACAATTAAATTGTATAATTTAATCTATCCTTATCCATGGAGGCTCACTGTGAACAGATAACCTTTCTCTCATACTAGCCTCAAGCCTCCCATAGGCTTTCCAACATTGGAATAAAATGAATCTAGATCTCAGTATAAGCAACTACAAAAGTTCAGATATAAATATAGAACATAATAAAGATAATTCTAATTCTAATGTTAATTCTTTGGGGGAATTAATAGTAATAATATCAAATAATTGCAAAATTCATACCCATTACATGGACTTTATTTTATTAATGGTTTAAATTTTCCTTTATAAGTGATAACCTTAATAGTCAATATAATTAAGAATATCAATCAATCAAAAAGAGTATGAATGACTGCTGGGTGGCAGGAGAGTTTTCTGTATCTCATTGTTGTCATCTAGTGCCAGGGTACCCAACCTGTGGGCTGCGGCCCACTAATGGGTCGTGGCCTATTGGGGCTGTGCTTGCAGCACCCCTTGCACATGCCCATCACACACACACAAATGAAGCTGTGTGCATATGGGCCTGCCCCTCACAAAAAATTGTTTCCTCTTTCCTCCCCCCCCCCCATCCCCTTCTGTGCCAGCTTGCCAACACAGAAAGATTGGAGAATGCTTATCTAGTGGTCATCTGGATCTTTGCAGAGAAGATCGGGTAGCCCAATCTGATCTATGAATGAAGAAGCACACACAGAACCTCAAAGACTTTTAATAATATTTCTAGTGTGACTAGATCGTGGAACTGGGATATCCCTTTTTTCTACTTGAAGAGATAATTCTTGCAAGGATGGAGCACCAATTTGATTCATTACAGAGCAGTTGAATGGTCCCACAGTGTGTGTGACTTTAGAATTCTAATAAGGCAACAGTTTTATTGACAGTATAATAATACATACATACATCCCCCCCCATCTCATCCTGAAATAAAAGAGAAATGAGCACAATAGTGGGAAATAAAGAACCAGAAAAAGAGGTGAAAACTGACAGTAGAATTGGAGTTTCATTATGCGGAGGAGTGGAGAATGAGACCAGTGTCCATTGACACTTCTATTCTGTATACAATTCTTACATTTGAAGCCAATTCCTGTATGTTGTGAAACAATATTCAGTCATGTACATAATCTAACTGTAAGTCTTCCAAAGTGAAGCTGAAATATTTATGGTTTCACAGTAATGTACTATGTAAACATAATTTAATAATCCATTAACCTTTAAAGATTGTGAAGAACATGTTTTGTACTTTTTGTTTTGTTTATGAGCATTATATTATCATTAAAACTTAATAAAGATTTACTGCCATCTAGTGGAATGTGATAAATATTCATTACCACTGCAAGGCAAGCTGTTTGGCACTCTGGTCATTTTCTCTGTAATTATCTAAAGGAGAGGTCCTTGATGAGGTCACATTCTAGCAAAATGAGACAACCCCATATCTATACACTAGCGTTCATGGGGTGTTTACCATTCTAGAAGGTGAATAGATTTTGGTAAGATTGGTAAAAAAATAAAATAAAATAAAGGTATTTTTCCTCTCCTCTTTTAGAAGGTGTAGTTGCAGTTAGTAGTGAATGCCACAGACTAATGCATCAGAAGTGTGAAATTAATTAATTGATTGATTGATTAATTAATTATACAAGTGTGCATATGTGTACCTCATTTCTTTGAAGTCATGCCTAATTTCAAAGTGGAAGTTTCTGAACTAGTCTTATTCCTGAAGACCTCAGTTGTCTGCCATTATCCTATCCTATCTTCCAAATTACATGTAATCTCAATCCCATCATACCAGGGGTGGGTTTCGACCGGTTCGCACCGGTCCCTGCGATCCGGTTTGTCGCTGAACCCGGAAGTAAGTAACTTCCGGGAACGGCGAAGCCCGCACCCGCGCGCGCCCGCACACCCGCGCCCGCTCCTTACCCGTTTTTTACGAATTCTACGCATGCGCAGAACGCATACAGCGCCTGCGCGATCCTCCAGGAGCAGCTGGAGCATCGCGCAGACGCTAGTACGCATGCGCGTGGTGCGTGCGCGAGGACGCCGCGTGCGTGCGCAAGGACGCCGCGTGCGTGCGCGAGGACGCCGCCGGCCTCGTTCCAACCGAACCGGTTGGAACGGGGCGAGAAACCCACCCCTGCATCATACCCATTAACCAGGATTCATACCTGGTGTCTCCCATCTATTGATTCCATCTATTGATGGATTCCATCCATCTGTGGTGGTCAAGTCATAAAAAATGTGGATAAATCTCATGATATGCCATTATTTTCTCTTGACAAACTGGCAGTTCATACCAATATTTTCCCATAAAAAAGATGATCCTGAATTTAATAAGAATCCTCTCCCTTAAAAAAGTAGTAATTTTAACAATAAAGGTATAATATCTGTACCCCAGTTTTATTGACTTGCAGTAGTCAAAAATAATGTGGATACTGTATGATAGAGCACTGAAACAATTCTATATGTAGCTCTACTTGTCCATTAAAATCTATCATAGTCAATTTTTTACCTTCATTACCCAGTGTATTTCAATAATGTCTTTTTAAACACGCATATACCTACTGCTTATCTTAATTAGTCTTGATTTTGACTTTTACCTCTTAAAAGACCTAGCGTATTTTTTGGAGTATAAGACACACTGGAGTATAAGACGCACCAAGATTCTGAAGAGGCAAATTAAAAAATTTGCAGACTCTGCAGACCAAAAACAACTGGTTTTTTTCGGCGAGAGCCGAGGTGGCGCAGTGGTTAAATGCAGCACTGCAGGCTACTGCTAGATCAGCAGTTCAGCGGTTCAAATCTCACCGGCTCAGGGTTGACTCAGCCTTCCATCCTTCCGAGGTGGGTAAAATGAGGACCCAGATTGTTGGGGGCAATATGCTGACTCTCTGTAAACCGCTTAGAGAGGGCTGAAAGCCCTATGAAGCGGTATATAAGTCTACTGCTATTTTTTTGTGAAAACAGGCTCATTTTTTTTAAAAAAGGGCATTAATAGCCTATAGGAGGCTTATAGAGTTCTCCTGGAGGTTGGGGGACAAAATTGAGCAAAAAATGGCCCTCCCCAGCACCCCGGAGCACTCTGAAAGACTCCTAAAGACTATACACAGCCATCTTGGTGAAGGGGATGGGTTTTCGGGAGGCAAAAAACGCTGTATTCAGTGTATAAGATGCACTCAGATTTTCAGCCTCTTTTATGAGGGAAAAAGGTGTGTCCTATACTCTGAAAGATATGGTAATTGGAATGAGTTAAGCATTCTTTAAATGCATCTTTTAAAAAGTAATAATTGCTGCTTTGCATTTCTATTTGCTATAATGCTGGTGTTGAATCCAACATTAAGAGTGATGTAATTCAGACCTGTTTGTCCGCCTGTCTCTCTGTCTGTCTGTCTGTCTGTCTGTCTGTCTATGTAGCTATCTATCTATCCATCATCTGTCTGTCTGTCTGTCTATCTGTCTATATGCCATTTGGCAATGTCACACAAACAATAGTTCTTCTTGTATACATTTTTGATACAGTGTTATACTAACATGCATTTTGGAGCAGTATAGAATAATTCATTTTTTCTTCCAGATTGAACTTTAATGCAAAATTCAAAAATTTAAATTCAATAATGGGAAAATCTATAGTCACTTTTATATAGTCAGTGCCCAAATAAGAAAATTCTGTTCCATAGAATGAAATATTTCCCCAGTTTTACCAAAAGATATGTGCTATTTAATCATGACAGGGCAATTAATGTCCTCTTGTTTATTGCAATCTGCACACAATTTGCATTTTATTATGAACAAAAATAAATCTGTCAGTATTACAACTACTATGTCTCCTTTATGTTATATGTGCATATATGTATGTTTACAATTGCTTTGCAGAAACATGCTCTAATTTACGTAAAGCACTCTTTTTTTCCCCCAGTTGCAACCTTGAGAAATTCTTCAATAAAATATTATTGGAAGTTGGTAGTAACAATTTCGCAACTCTTACTGCCCAATTTGATAGAAATTTTATGTTATTAGCATAATTTTTTTGTCTGGATAATTGACAGTTATCAGGGTTCATCTATTAGCTTCTCAGGACTCAGATGTCTTGCAAATACATAGATTTAAATCCCTAGAATGCTTAGTAATGGCCATGCTGGTTGGAAAATTTTTTGGAGTAGCTTGCATCAATCAAGATTTGCATGTCACAATATTTTAATCTGCAGTCAATCAAAGTATTTATACCTCTTGCCTCAACTATAAACTGCTTTTCCTTCTAGGATCAATCAGGGCACTTCCAGACATAATTATAATACTGTAATAAGCAGTAATAGACAATGAACAACTATAAAACTGTGAGGGAGATGGGCAATTTCTTTTGGTAGATGGATGGGTGCGTGGACGGAAGGATGGACAGACAGAGATAGAGACAGAGACTGACACACAGATCAGTTGAGTAGAGAATTTGAATAGAGTAGATCGGCTAGACATGTCTGAAAATTCCATCAAAAAAAATCAACCTACAGAGTATCAATTCTATTTACTTGTAGGCTTGCAAATAGAAGTCTTCCACATCTCCCTTCAAATACCTGGGGACGCCAAGTATAGGAATTCTTGGCCGTCATGATTTCTGCTAGAAATTCACTGTGAGCTCTTATAACTCTTTTCTATGCAAAGCAGGATTATCTTATTTTCAAAATAGTAGAATACGGACTCTCAAGTCTTTTGGAAAATACAACCAGACATTAGAAAATACTCAATTGTAATTCATTGTAAAACAATATTCATAATTATGTGTGCAGCAGGTGGTGGTACTTAATTGAATTTGGCTGATGTGAAAAAAGAAGTGAAAGCAAATTGAACTCCATTAGTATTTGAATAGAAGACCTTCAGGAAGTCTCATGGATATAGCCTGAAATTCTAAAAGTAAAATCCTGGAAGAAGGAAATTGCATGTTCTCTATTGTTATCAAGTTAGCTACATGGACTTGTTACCAGGATTGAGGTTTGACTATTGTAGAAAGTTAGCCTTTACCCCTCTCCTAGAAGATGAAATATTTTAGCAAATATTAAAAAGGCAGAATATTATATTTCCCTGGATGAGAAAAGGAGAGACATGTTTTAAAGACAAAGCAGTTTCCTGCAGCTCCCTGCACCCCCGCTCCCCACCTTCAGCTCCAGGGTGATGGCCCTCAGGACATGATAAGATTAGCCCTCTACCCATCTCACCACATGGCACCTGGGAAGATTACATCACCCAGCAAGGCCTCAACCAAGCTTGGGACTCAGAACAGACTACAGAGTTGCCCCTGCACAGCCCCATGGGAGTCTGACCGCCAATCAGAATACAAGCTCAAATTCAAAAGCCCTGAAAGGGCATAAAACCAGGGCACTCTCAGCATCTCTTCCCTTTTCTCCCCCAGGACCTCAAACCATGTGGTCCTGTCCACCATTAAAAACTATTTTTCCAAGCAGTCTCCATGTTTCCAGTGTCTTTCTTCCCACTTGGAACTGAACCCAGATAGACATTTCTTCCAACGCTATCTTACAATATCAAAATTGACCCCATTTACAGCATTTGCCCTTAATATGTAAGTGGGTACAATCGTCACTCACCCCCCCAAAAAAATATATTGAAATAGATGGTGATTGGCCATTCTTGATTTTTTTTTTATATCCAGAATTATGTGAATTAGTTTTTAACTTTTATTGAAAGGAATGTTTCCCTCTTCAGCACAGGGAGTTATTTGTATAAACTGCTAGATCCTAAATATTTTTTTCTTAGTTGGATAAGATCAAACGTGCTGTCAAGTACTGAAGGCATGCCAAGTGTTTGAGCCTTTTTTTGTAAGTAGATCAATAAAAAATACTGCAGAAATGGTGTATAGATGTGATTTATTCTGCTGCTGCTGCTGCTGCTGCTTTTGCAAAGGCTGTAATTGAACTTCAAATTTTTCACTGAATTACTTCACTTCATTCTTGATAAGCATAAAAAGATCTTGGATCAGAGGTGGTATTCAGCAGGTTCTGACCAGTTCTGGAGAACCAGTAGCAGAAATTTGGAGTAGTTTGGAGAATCGGTAAATACCACCTCTGACTGGTCCCGCCCCCATCTATTTTCTGCCTCTTGAGTCCCAGCTGATCGGGAGGAAATGGGGATTTTTCAGTAGCCTTCCCCTGCCACACCCACCAAGCCACACCCACCATGCCGTGCCCATCAAGCCACGCCCACAGAACCGATAGTAAAAAAATTTGAATCCCACCATTGCCTTGGTTGTATGGTCATTGTGATCTTGAAGAAATAATCCAAAAGAGAAGCTGAGGTTTAAATCAGTGATATTGAGAATAGTGCATCAGAAGTAAGTATTGTGTTCGATGTATAAGTAAGGATCCAGTATTGTGTTTTGTTTGTCAGCTGCCACATCTCATAATGTTTTTTCAGCGCATTACAGAATTGTAACTGTATGTGACTTTATTTTATTTCTGCTAACAAAAATAAGAATTTCCTTTGCAGAAGCAGATAATTTATAGCAAAACAACAAAGACTTTTTATTTCTTTTGATAAATAAATTGTTCCTGTTTAAGTGACTAATCTGAACGATTTATTTATCTCAGCATTATTGATGAAATGCGAAAAGCCAACATACCTTGTTATAAAACAGACGGCAAGATACAAAATAAGAACTATTGTCACATTGGTATGAGAATATGGAAATACAAATCATTGGGGATTTTTTGCTAAATAATTGAGTTAAAAGAAATATCTGAAACTGTTTGGCCTATGTTCATCCAGTTCTGAACAATAAATAAAGCGCTGGAGACATCCTGGCTGCAATTGGCAAGGCCAGAGGGTTCACAATTCCTTGCAAATAGACAATGTTGTCTGTGTTTTACAAAATGTAAAACTAAATAAGAAAGATTCAGTAGCTGGGCAGCAGAGTTCACAGAAAGAAAGGGAAAGAAATAAGAAAGATACATTCCCTGACAGACTCCAGTTTGGCATTTTTGCAAATGAAGAACATGGATATTAAGCCAGAGATATTAATCTAACCCTTCTTTTTAACAGTCATCTGACTGTTCATAATAAACAGTTAAGCAATTAACAGTCTAATAATCCTGCTGTTAGTGGGCTTCAAAACAAATGAAGACAAGTGTAAGTCCTAATATAATCCTGTTCCAAGGAAAAGTGGTAAAGTTCTTTAGCAATTATAGCTTTTTTCTTAAAAAGAACCACTGAAATGGGTCTGGCTTAGCACTAAGGGGCTTGGAAAGATGCTGCTAATGGCCTTACTTTACACCTTGTCTTCTTATCCATAATGACATTTACTTTCTGGAAGAGAGGCAAAATGGTTCAAGAGAAAAATGATTCCTTTCTGTTTAATATTTGGAGCAGGTAGTTAATTCTGAAATAGCCTATTTCTGCTATTTAAGATAAAAACAATGCACAAGTCAGTCATGCTGATTTTAGTAATAATTATTTCCACTGTAGGCCACATATTTTGTCTTTGTAGTGTAGAGCCTACAATTAATGTAGACAAAAGGTAACACTTACCTTTTGTGAAATAGGTCTCCTTGTGTATTTTCTCTTCAAAGATTTCATTGAAATTCACAGATGTTGTCATATTTTGAATACACCTCCAGGCTCTGAGAACTGTTAGATGGACAACTAAATGCATATTGAGAGCTTTCTTGATTGAAAAATAACACTATTAGAAAATTGCAAAGACAAAAACCAATCTGTCAGACATTTTAGCTGCTCATAGGCTTTTTTTTTTAAAGAATATTTTATTTGTGAAGTGCACTAAGCCCAAAATATACTTTTGTCCTCTGAGAATAGCTATCAGTTACATGGATTTCCAGTAATTTCTGTCTCTGAGATCCAAATTATATATAACCAAAACTTTTATTTTATTCTAAGTAGAAGGCAGTCTGTGGAGGCTTCAGCAGGAAACAAAACAAAGTTAGGTGTATATTTTTAATAGATGGGAGTCAAGTATATGATTATGATGGTGTACAAAATAGATGATGAGTGGATGGATGGATAGTGATCCAATTTTTTACCCATCCTAGCTAATTGTAAAAGAAAAATAAATAAATGCAAAAGTATATAACAAAAATCAAATTTGGTTCTGATCCTGTATAACTAAACAAAGTGATGATTAAGAAGAAAAATGTGTTTTTGACATGGAGTCATGACATGGAGTAAGATTGGATTGAGTATATACACTAGAGATTTTACAGGAAATAAAGAAGTATAAGTTATTCCAATAATTCAATGCATGGTGGGAAAGCTTCTTAATTGTGCATGCCAGATCCAAAGTTGTGATTGCATGTGTATAGTATAAAAAGTTTTAAAGTATGCAGTGTTGTTCATGTGGAACATTTTCTTGTTAAATAAAATCTTTAATTGCAAACTTTTGGTCTGTGGCTCAGTTTCCTTTCTCAAGGACACTCACTGGAAGGTTGGACTTGGCACTTACATTTTATATGGTGAGGCAGAGAGTCAAGAAAAAGAAGGAGGGGCAGAATGACACAAGATAACTTGCACTGAGTGTTTTCAAATAGTTATAATGCTAGAGGGATGTGTATCGTTTTCATTTTGCCTTAGTGTTTTGTAGCCATTCAATCAAATGAGACATAGTTAACATTTGAAGCACAAAATACAAGGCTATTTACCTTGATCGTTCTAAGCTCATTTGCCACTGAGTCTCTTGTGCCAGGAAGTGCTTAGAAGGTTCAGTAGGTATAATTTTTGTCTAGCAATAAAATGTTTCCTTTCTAAGAAGACGAAGTTAAATTACATTCTGTCTTCATTATGGATCATTGTTCAGAGGAGGCAGTGCTTGGGAAAGAAACGGTAAGTAAAGTGCATGTCGAACGAAAATGTTTTCCTGTACATCTAAAATATGTAAAGCTTTAAACTTTTCAAAAGAAACTATTTTAAAAATCTTAAATCTTTCTAGTTTCCTAAGTATTTATGCATTTGTGTTATAAATAAGTCCTAAGGGCAAGACTGGAAACAAAGTTTTCATTGATTTTGAAACATTTTGGGGAGAATGGATACTCTGACAAAGGGTTATAACAGTTCAAGAAATTGGTTTTTGTGCTGAAATTCTATGTGTATCCTCATAGTAAACTGACATTTACTTTAGTTAAAGAAAAATGAATGAAATTGAGAAATGAACTCTTTGTAGAAATTAGTTCTTGTGGAATTATATTTGTTTTTCTTTATATCTGCTTCACTTTAAATGTTTGTTGAGAACCTAATCTCATGCCCAGAAAATATAATTCAATGTTTCTAAATGTTTTAAACTTCATAAGAAAGAAATATGCCTATTGTTAGTGCTACATGTTGAATCCAAATGTTGATCTTCAAAGGGCTTTCACAAATCTAACATTTTACATAAATTAATATCAGAGTATATCTGATCAAAGAAGGATGCAAGCTTCAGTATTAGTCATATACATTGTGACTTTATTCATTGTAAAACTGAAGGAAGGAAACAGTTCATAAAATGTAATGGGAGAAAGGGGAGATGAGCAATATCCTTTCTTAGTAAATTTGACTAGGCATCTTATTGGATTCCTCTTTTAACATAAACGCTGTCCAGGTACAACAACTTGCAAGATGGGGCTACATTTTAGCAAAAGAAATAAGATGGGGATAAAAAGAAATTGGGTTGTTTTGGAATCATGACTTTGCCTTACCATAGAGCACATCAACCCACAAATTATAAGGAGAAAGTGAAGCATGGAAAATCAGTGCAGTTTAAATTTGTCTAATCTGGGCTAAAAGATGTTTAAAATTGAACATAATTTGTTTTTTTTAATGCTATGAGTAAATAAAATGGGGACAAGCTCTCAGGATTAAATGTTGATTTAATTTCTACTCAGAAGCAACAGTCACAGATTACAGAAACAAATAATGCAGTATTCCAGTATTTTAAAGAGTAACCATTTTATTGATCATGTAAACTTTTATGATACCAAAGTGATTATTGAGTGGAGAGAAAGGAAAGGGGTTGAACAAAGGAGATAAATAGAATTGTTTTGAAAGCTGCAGGCAGCAAAACACGCTTCCAGTTAGAATATTGAAAAAACTTGTTTTTGAATAATTGTCCTGGTTAGAACTGTGCTGAGAAAAAACCATTTGTTATTTAAAGGCAAGAAAATTACTCCAGGAGTTTGTCTGCCTTAGAAAAAGGTATGTTTGCACCGTTGTTTGGGGAAATGAAAAAGAGTGAAAAAAATTTAAAACAGCTATTTGGCATGTCATAGATATTATTGTAGTGAAGGACTAGTTCAAATGATAATGAGAGGGAAAGCCTCAGATCCATAATCTATCTGCCTGAAATGCTTTTCAGTCTCTCAAATGAACTCTAGTTTTCCTTTGTTTCAAATCCATTTGATCTTTTTCTCAAATACCAATTCTTAGGAGTGAGAAATTGTACATTCTGGGTAACTTAAAAACATCTCTGGTTTGGAGACACTTTGGTTTAAGTAGCATTTCCAAGTTTATGGCTAGTGTCTTACTAAGATTCCTCATGTGGTCATATAAGTAAGGTGATCAGATTTTAACATTGGTAAAGAGGGACACCATCGACCGGGGGGGTGGGGGTGTTGATTAATTTTTTTTTAAAAAATCGGGACTTTTCAGCCCCACTCCAAGAATCTTCCTGTAAATTATCATAAAATATAATTATATGAATTAAATGCAGTCTTATTCAAGGATATAAATTATTGGTTATTTTTTAAAAATTAAATGTAATATAGGCAGTCCTCAATATACAACAGTTCATTTAGTGACAGTTCAAAGTTACAACAGCACAGAAAAAGGACTTCTACTGTTTTTCACACTTATGACCATTGCAGCATCCCCATGGTCACGAGATTTACATTTGGATGCTTGGCAACTGACACAGATTTATGACAGTTGCAGTTTTCCGGAGTCATGTGATTCCCGCTCGCAGCCCTCTGACAAGCAAAGAATGGGGAAAGCAGATTCACTCAACAACCATGATACTAATTTAACTGCAATGATTCACTTCACAAATGTGGCAAGAAAAATTGTAAAATGGGGCAAAACTCAATAAATTTCTCACTTAACAACATAAATTTTGGGCTCAATTGTGGTCATGCATTGAGGACTACCTGCACTTATCTTCAGTATTACTTCATTCTGCTGTAGCATTAAATTTCATATAGAACAAGCTTGTTCTTTCAGAATTCTGGAATTGTTATATAACTGTCTACCTTTAGAAAAGTTTCTCTTGAGTTAAACTCAGCTCCTATAATTTTATTGATGTGTCGTAATTTTCTTAGCAGTAGTATGGAAATTGTCATTGTTGCTTTTGGACAATTTTTAATATTTTCCTATGAAATATACAGTACTGAGATTCCCAGGTGGGTTCCCCTCCCATTATTAGCCAGGTTCAACCCTGTTCATCGTTTTGAGAGCAGGCAAAAACAGCCAGGTTACATCCATACAAATTGAAAGCTAAATGGGAAAAATAACAGTTTCAAAAATAACCTGGCAGTTTTTGAATATGTTTATGGTTTCTCCAGGAACTGAGCTAGACTCAAGGAAGATTATATCTTGTAAAAGGAATTATAGGGAAAACACTGAAATAGTTTCATCAGCAGAAGCATGTCTGCTTGATTCAGCAACAAGTATTATTAAATTCAGTGAGGCTCCTGTTGTCTTCTAGCCTCCTTCAAGCCAATTCACTCAAGATCTACACCTCTGTACTGAGACTTCAATTCCCAAAATTCTCACGCAGGCATTTAAATCTGTTTAGGAATTCTGGGTGCTGTAGTCTCCATTCTGCCAGGTTGGAAAATGCATTGATACTACTGAATGTATTTACTGTAGGATCCAATTATGCTCTGCAGAGTTGTGCATACTGTATGGGAGAAGTTCTGGCAGATGAGATGGAGCGAGCCGGAGTGGGTGTGTGGGGCTTACAGGGCCGTCCGGAGAGGCGAGCTTCCTGGAGGCTGGTCTCCCGCACCCCACGCCCTCCCCTCCAGCCGGGCGATGAGCTCTTTGCCACCAGCGACTCTTGGTGCTGCTGGAAGAAAGAGGCGGGCATGGAGTTTGGCCACCTCCATTGCCCGATCCCTGCTGGCCCCGCAGCCCCCGCCGTTTCCCTTTTACCCACACCACCTCCGCCACACCCCTGCCTGGGACAACCACTGCCGCTTGTGGCTCTGCCAACCTCTCGCCCTCCCCTCGTCCTGGGCTCTCCTCATGCTCTCTCGTCTTGTGTCCGAAGGGGAGGGGTCCCTGGCCACCCGCAGCCTGTCACCCTTTCACCCTCCACTCATCCCCTCCTGAGAAAGGAAGGAAGGAAGGAGGGACGAGAAGGAGACCGAGAGAGGAATAGAGATAGGAAAGGAGGCAAGAAAAGAAGGAAAGAAGGAAGGTGTTAGGAATAAGAAGGAAAGAGGGAAGGAAAGGAAGGAATAAGATGAGAAGGAGGAGGAGACAGAGAAAGGAAGGAAGGAAGGAAGCGAGCCGGGGGAGCGCTTACAGGGCCGTCCGGAGAGGTGAGGTTCCCAGAGGCTGGTCTCCCGCACTCCACACCCTCCCCTCCAGCCGGGCTATGCCGCCAAGCTCTTTGCCACCAGCGACTCTCGGCACTGCTGGAAGAAAGAGGCGGGCATGGAGTTTGTCTGCTCCCCCAACTCTGCCTTGCCCAGTTACACCCTCTTGCCCTGCGGAAGGCTTTCCCAGTGAAGAAGACACCTGGAGCGTTGGTGCCAGCAGGAAGGCAGGAGGGGCGCAGAGGGTGGGAAGCACCGCTGCAGGTAGCTCGAGGCGGTGCGCCTTGTCACAAGCGGCTCTCCAGCCACCTGGAAGGAAACAGCGAGTCGAAGGGTGGGCTGTTGCACCCCGTGAGCAAAGGGACCGCTGGGGGGGGGGCACAAGACCGCTTCGTTTCTGGCGGGTAGTTCTAAGTGAGGCAGAAAGAAAACCATGTGCAATTCTGTAAGGCTTACTCCTTAATATATTAGTTCAGGACTTACAGCTTAATGACGTCAGTTTTTCATATTATATCTTTTCAATTTACTACTGCATAGCAACATTGTGAGCTATAGTGCAGAATCCCGATGCTATCGCGAGTAGGATAAGTCTTCCCTTGAATATCTAGTCTTTCTGCTTTCCGAACTGAGAGATTAAATATTTGTCTCAACGGATTGGGATGAGTGACATTCTCGTTCCTACAGAGACGGCTATTCCTTAGGGAAAGCTACAGCGCTTTTTGTCCTCCTTCAGAAGCCGTCTCTCGTGACGTTTGCGAGCCAATCAAGAGTGTGGCTTTGAAAACCTGTGGCATGATCGTGCTGCGCGGGAGCAGTGTCTCTCCCCGAATATGGAGGACGTAGTAGGCAACTTGTATGTATCCTAGAAAATCAGTAAGACCCGCTGGCGGCCCCTATCTGCCACGGCCTTGCAGCCTCTTTACATTGGTAAAGATAAAAACTTTTTTAAAAATCGGGACTTTTTAAGAACGCAGCGGGACACGGGACAAATTATGCGAAATCGTGACTGTCCTGCCAAAATCAGGATGTCCGGTCACCTTACATATAAGTATCAGTTAGCATTGTCCCAAATCAAGTATTGTTACAACAAAAAAAAAACATTGGATATGGATATATATTTTTCTGATGCAATTTCCTTTGAATAATGCATAGCTTTAAGAGTGCATCATACTTGGAAAATGAGGGAGGGAGGTTAAAGATGAACCCTTTAAAATACATGAAAGAGCCCAGTTCTTTTAACAGCATTATGTTGCTATGCTCTCTCGGGGCTCAGAAAACAAAGAGTTTGGAAACTGAAAGATAACTGCCAGTCAGAAAAGTAAGAAAACCTTGGTGTACCTCTTCCTTTTGCAAGGTGAAGTCTCTGCCACTTGTATGGTAGAGAAGCTGCTTTTTCAGTAGACAGGGCCTGACTTGACTTCATCATCACTGATCACAAAGCTTTTTGTTATTATATTATTTCTAAAATAATGGTTGTAATGGCACTATTAGCATAGCCCTCCCTCCTTGCCTTGCTCATTTTTTCCACTCTTTTGATTCCATCTCTGTGTGGTCTTTTGGATCTCTGCTTCAAAAACAGACTTCTCTTTTGTTTGAGCCTCAGGAGACAGCCAAACTCAATGGCCAGTTCTGAAGTTCATGTTCAGTCATGACAGAAGGCTTTATGTTACGTGTTTGCCATCTATGAGCAGATTATGAGTTTGGGCTGAAAATTGACATTCTTCACAACTTGTCATAGGTGATGGATTCAGGAGTGTGCAGTGGTATGCATTATTAAGAACAAATGAACCCATTAAGCAAACCTAATACCTTTCAAGTGTTCTGGACTCTACCTCCCATAAATCCAGATCAGCAAATAGAGGAAGACTGCAGAAGCAAGGGGAGTTGATTCAAAATGCTTTTCTTTTGTAATTTGTCCTTTGATCCATTTCAATTGATGGCTTACATTTTGAGGTTTCATTGGATAATGAAGGAACCTGAATTATCTTCAGCTAACTATTGTTACATACATAATATTGTTTTTCTTCTGAGCTTGAAACAAGACTTCAATAGCAATACTTTTGTAGCACTGTTATTTAGGGGAAATGGTTGGATGGTGGCTTGTATTGCTTGCTTCCTGAAGAACTCATAATTTTCTTCATTTGCTTAAAAATGTTAAATCGCATCTGATTTGGATACTGTATTCTACATTCCATTATTCCATCTGCTTTCTCCTCACCAATAATTTCTGTGGTGTCTTATGGGTACCACATAAAAAATGGTTAACCTCTGACTGTATATTGTTGTCTCAAACAATTTTTATCCTGCATACCGTATTTTTTGGAGTATAAGAAGCACCTTTTCCCCTCAAAAAATCTGGGTGCATCTTATACACTGAATATAGCATTTTTTGCCTCCTGAAACTCCGCCCCCTTCACCAAAATGGCTGTGCATAGCTTTTAGAAGGCTTTCAGAGAGCTCCTGTGGGCTGGGGAGGGCAGAAATTAGCAAAAAACTGCCCATTTTTGCTCCCCAACCCCCAGCAGCATTCTATAAGCCTCCTAAGAGCTATTGATGCCCTTTTTTAAAAAAATGGGCCTGTTTTTGCAAAAATTAGGCCATTTTTGGGAGGTTTGCAGAGTGCAAAAACTTTTTTTAAATTTTCCTCTTCAAAACCTTGCTGTGTCTTATACTCCGTTGAGTCTTATACTGTAAAAAATACGGTATTTTGCAGGCTCTTTATATGATCATATGGAGGAGAGGTCATTGTCAAGGTTCCAAGTAATATGTCCCCAGAATAAAAGTCCAAGGCATCAATTTTTCTTTAAAGTCTTTTTATTAGGAATATATCAAATTGGCCTGGTCTTAGTGTAATTCCAACTCTGGCCAGATTCTGGAATTACACTTAGTAAAAAGCAAAAGTTTGAAACTCCCCCCCCCCCACCCGTCACATTCTCCAGTCCGTTCTCAGTTCATTAGTATGATGACTCCAAAACTTCACTTTCCTCCAGCTGAAAGCACCTTCTCTTTTCCCACGGGAAGGTATGCTACCCAGACCTAACATTCCCCCTTTATCTCTACAACCACCACCACCCGAATGCGGCGAACTTGACATACCATTTTACCCCTTTACAGAAACCTAAAGAAAGCTAAGAAAAGAATAGACAAAGGCTACAATAAAATATGGCTACACATATGTCATCCTCAGGGTCGACAGTCATATTTTGATATATTTGTCTCACAATTAGTAATTTCTATACCATGGTTCAGAAAAACCTTTACAGAAAGTACATGTTTCTAGTAAATATTTAGCCAAGAGTCAGTCCAACAGTAGTTCAAAGGGCTCTCCCCTTTTCCCTTTAATTAACATCAATAATAAATTATAAGGAAATATATCATATGCATCCCTTATATGCATTACAGAATTAATTTTCCACCAAGGTATTTCTTGACATTTAGGAAAAAAGATGACTGAAGAAAGAGAAAAAGTGGTAATGGCATGTTCTTCCACAATTGCTCTCTTGTTTATTCCTGATAGATATGGCTGCCCCTGAAGAGTGTTCGGAGACTACAACTGGTCCAGAATGCAGCTGCGTGAGCGATACTGGGTGTACCTAGGTACACCCATGTTACACCTATCCTCCGTGAGCTGCACTGGCTTCCCATCGGTCTCCGGACATGCTTCAAGGTGCTGGTCATTACCTATAAAGCCCTACATGGCCTAGGACCTGGATATCTCCGGGACCGCCTCCTGCAACATGCCTCCCAGCATCCAATAAGATTGCACAGGATGGGCCTTCTCCGGGTACCGTCAGCCACACAATGCCGTCTGGCGGTTCCCCGGGGGAGAGCCTTCTCTGTTGCTGCCCTGGCCCTCTGGAACAAGCTACCCCCTGAGATCTGGACCCTCTCCACTCTGCTGGCCTTCCGTAAGTCTGTTAAGACCTGGCTGTTTCGGCAGGCCTGGGGCTGTTGAGCTTGACTGAACTTCAGCCCCATTATAACTGAGTGCATGTTGTGTTTTTTTCTGTTTTAAACTGTATTGTTTTGTGTTTTTAATCTTTTTAATCTTTTAATTGCTTTTATGTAAGCCGCCCGGAGTCCTTCGGGATTGGGCGGCATACAAATCTATTAAAATTACAAATTAATTACTGCAAATGTTAAGCTACTAAACATGATATTTTTTGGGAGGAAGAGGGAAGGGAGCCAGATTACAAAAAAAAAAAATTGCTCTCATAGTAAACATGTGCCACTTAGGAACTGAAATGAAGATCTGATATTCATATAATAGTTTTGGAATTTGGGGTGCTTTGCTAAAATAATTTAAACAAGAACTTGCACTTAAAATAAATTTTCCTTGTAAAATTTCATGTTTGTTTTGCTCTTCATGCATGAAGATAGCCCCTTTTATTTTGGTTATTAATGCTGATGTTGCAGACAGTACTCTCTGAGGATATGGCTAGAACACTGAAGAAAAAGCCTTAGGCTACTAATTTGCCATCATATTTTATGCAATCAGCAATTAATCTGCAAAATCATGCAGTAGGTACAGACCTTCCAGTAAGAAAGGTCCTGGAGAAAATCTTTATTAACTCCTTCCCTTTTCTATCAAAAGAGGGTTTGTTTGGTCTTGCTGTTCAAGTGTCTTCAGTTCTGTTCTATTTTGGAAGCCTGTTTTGTTCTTGGTCCAATCTGGTTTCACAAAAGTTTCCTGAAAATGTTGCTGCCTAGTTTGTTTGTTTGTATCCCGCCTTTAATATTTTTTACAAATAACTCAAGGTGGCAACAGGCAATACACCTTCTCGCCCCCCTACAACATCAACCTGTGAGGTGAGTTGGGCAGAGAGAGAGGCAGATGCTTTTTCTGAAGTCTAATTATGTGATAGTTGTCTAAAGAAAAGCGTGAACATTAACAGCAATAATATTCATACTTACATTTGACCAGTGAATACTCAGTATACTTACATGCACATTAATCCCATGGCAATTGACTCATCTCTCTTTTTGTCATCCTGACCCATACTCAGCTTCCCACACTTCACAACTTAAGGATAACTTCCCCTCTATCTATCTATCTATCTATCTATCTATCTATCTATCTATCTATCTATCTATCTATCTATCTATCCCTATATACATATATACCTATATACATACATACATACATACATACATACATACATACATACATACATACATACATACATGCTGTTGTGGTAAAAGCTTGATTGATGAGGATACAAGAAGGACCTTTTCGGTGATTGTACTCTGAGGAACTCTTTGCCCTGTGAGGCTTGATTAACTCCTCCTTTTATTATGTTTCACCAGATGTGAGAAATAAACTTTTCTGGGTTTGGCAAGATTATTTTACTCAATAGATAACGAGCACCTATGTGAATCTTTATCATTGCTTAATGAAAAGCTGACATATTTAATAGTTGGCTTTAATTATTGTTAACTAGCCTGAATGGAGCATTAGACACTAAAGAGAAAAATATAAATCATTATGTAAAATAAATATATTTAACCTATGCCCTTAATATAATCTTGTACTAGAATCTCTGGCACAGTCTTTTAATTTGCTTACAGTTTCCCTGTCTTGTGTCTGTTGCTGATACTTAATGATGAATTCTTAGTCCAGTGATGCTAAAACTCTGTTTAAATCCCAGGCCTATAATTTGAAAAGTTAATATGATTAGATATCTAAATGCATCCTTTTCAGACAATTTGGTTCACTGAAAAGCAGACAATATTTTAAAAATTAGGTTGAAGACTCCATACATCCCCAGAGAGAAGTCAACATAGCGATCTGTTTATCCTCTGCAATAATAATATTTGTCCATGTGAGAATTTGCATAGGGGCATTTTGCCATAGCATATGGTTTATTACTATTCTCAGATCCAAATAGTAACAGCTGCTGCAGTTATATGAAATGGGTTTTCTCAAATTGGAGATATGTAAGATGGTGAATGACAGAGTTGTTGTCTCTAAATTTATTCCAAATGGCATAATTGTCAGATGACACTTTGTTCCTCATTCTCTTCTTCAGGGCATATATGATTGTTAGGTTCTTGTCTATTGGAATAAATCCTGAAAATTGATGTAAGAAACAAGGCAAGTATTTAATAATTTTGAATAAATAATTTGATTAATGTTGAATCCAAAAAAAGTAAAAGGGTTTGCATATTATTATATTAGAGATTATTCTTTTTCTCTGGACTTTTGTATATAGATCCCATTCAGGATCTAGCTTGTTCATGTTCGACTTGTATCCAAACTAGACTACAGGTAGTCCTTGAGTTGCAATCACAATTGAGCCCAAAATTTATGTTGCTAAGCAAAACATTTGTTAAGTGAGTTTGCCACATTTTATGACTTTCCTTGCTACATTTGTTAAGTTAGTAACATAGTTGTTAAATGAACCTGGATTCCCCGTTGATTTTGCTTGTCAAAAAGGGGATGATGTGACCCCAGGATACTGCAACCGTCGTAAATATGAACCAGTTGCCAAGCACCTGAACTTTGAACATATGACCATGGGGATGCTGCAACAGTTGTAAGTGTGAAAAATGGTCATAAGCCACATTTTTCAGTGCCATTTTGACTTTGAACGGTCACTGAATGAACTGCTGTAAATCAAGGGCTACCTTTACTACAATGTATTTTATATCAGGCTCCCTTTGAAGATGCTGCCAAATGGTGATCATATGCTGTAGGAGCCATTGCTAGAACCTCACATGTAATCTTTGTCAAATGCAGTGCCCACTGCTAGTGAAACTCCACAGAATAGGGGCGTGATGGCGAACTTATGGCATGTGTGCCAAGAGTGGCATGCGGAACCATATCTGAGGGCACACGAGGCATTGGCCTATGTCAGCTCCAGTGCACATGTGCATGCTGGCCAGCTAATTTTCCGGCCTCTTGGAAGGTGGGAGAGGCTGCTTTTGCCCTCCCCAGGCTTGAGGAGGCTTTCCTGAAGACTGGGGATGGTGAAAAACAGCCCAACAGGCCTACCAGAATTCCGGTGGCTTTAGTGAGGCCTGCGCGCATGCAGGGGGAGGGCATTGCATTATGGGTATGGACATACACATGCATTAGTATTGCGTGCACATGCACCCTTTTGGCACCCAAGCAGAAAAATGTTCGCCATCTCTGGAATAGGGCTTCCAGTGTAAATCGTCTGTGACCACGCTATTAAAAAAAAAAATTACCTGCCAAAGCTCTGCTTTTTACCTACCATCAGCAGTAATGAGGCAGGCATGAGAAAGCATATCATCATAAGTAATATCATTGTAACAAAAATTGTGCTTCAAGTATAATATTAATATCTGGTATAGTTAGCGTTAGACTGTCAGATAAGACTTGGGTAATATTTCTGAAACCACAAAGCTTATTAGGAGTCTCTGGGCCATGTTTGCATTCTGGTACCACACATTTTGAGGAATGCAGTGGCTCAGTGGCTAAGACATGGGGCTTGTTGATCAGAAGTTGGCATTTCAGTGGTTCAAATCCCTAGTGCCACGTCATGGAGTGAGCCCCCCCTTACTTGTCCCAGCTTCTGCCAACCTAGCAGTTCGAAAGCATGGAAAAATGTAAGTAGAAAAATAGGGACCACTTTGGTGGGAAGGTAACAGCTCTCCGTGCATCTTTGGCATTTAGTCATGCCAGCCACATGACACGGAGACCTTCGGACAGCGCTGACTCTTCGGCTTGAGCACCACCCCCTAGAGCCGGAAACGATTAGCACACATTTGCGGGGGAACCTTTACCTGTATCACACATTTCAACAGGATGATTTATCATTGATGTTTAGTTCCTTGAACATCAAAAGAGGGGGCATACTGCTGGGGGATTCCAGGAGAAGATCCTTCTCTGCCAAGGTTCCTGCTCTTTGGAACATCTTATGCCTTCAGGTGAGATTGGTTTCCACTCTCCTGACTTTCCATAAGACCTGGTTCTACCAGATGGTTTGAGACCCCAGTAGAGGAGCTTCTCGCTGGAATTGACTGATTAAGTAAGAGCTAATCCCACCTCTCCCCGCCCCGCCCCCCCCCCCCCCCGTGTATCCAGCTCCTTCCTTCTCCATCTCATGTTAAAGATTTTTTTTTGTATTGCCATTTTATTGGGTGAATATTTATACGTGATGATTTTGAAGTTTTCATACTGTAAGCCACCCAGAGTCACTCAAAATGAAATAGGTGGCAAATAAATTTAATAAATAAAATAATAAAATAATGAATAAATTAATGAATAAATAAATAGGGATATTAAAGAACTTTGTGGCATTCTGGGCCTTATATACAAACATCTTTCTGAAGATAGCATTTTTCCTATGTCTAATATTTTCTATTCGGGTACTTGAACTTTCTCAATGGATCAAATTATTTGAAAGACTGTATTCATTAGGCTATATGTCACTTAGAATTCAAAGGAAGGTGGCATTGTTGTAAATAATATTTCCTGGGTGAATTTTTTTTAAAAAAAGTGCAAGTTTGCAGGCTAAGTCTCTTTAAGTTTGACCAAAAGTTGCTATGAAGGAAAATCATTTCCTCTTAAATTATTGCACTTGCTGGGGTGATATTAGATTTGCCTGAATCCTAATGGGGCTGTTTAAGATTGATTTTAAAGCCTATTAAGCAGACCAGGATGGCTCTGCTATTCCTAGAATCAGAAGGCAACAAATGCTTCTAGCACTATTATAGATATCGCTAAATTTTACGAAAAGTGAAAGGAAAGTAATAAGTTCTTCTTTAGTGCGAATGAAAAGCAACTGACCCAGTTGGAAATACAACAAAAATGCAATGTTTGCAAACATCCAGCTGAACTTAAAATTTCAACTTTCTACTAGACTCTAAACCATAGTATTATATCTTGCAGATTCAGCAGAAAACTGCGCTCTGAAATGTCTCAAATGATCTTGCTTTCTCTCCTTCTCTTTTCAAATAAGTAATTTAGGTGGTGCATTGTGGTCTTAGCCCATCAGCAGTTATAAATATGTAAAATATCTTTTCATTCAAAAATCTATTTTGAATGTGACTCAAAGTTTCCTCAGCTCTCATATCAAACCAACAAAAACCTTGGATTTTGATTGTAATGTTTTTGAACTTTGAGCAATCTGTAATAAATTGTTTTTAGGAAATAAAGTGGTTGAAGATTATGAATACTAAAAATACGTTTCTTTGTTTATGTATTTATTTTTATATGCTGTCCATCTCACTATCGAAAGTGACTCTGGGCTATTTACTGTGCCATCAAAGCATAAATATGAAAACATTAAAATGAACAATTAAATAAAAGTTAACAAACCAAGGAGATGGACAGGGCAGAGGTGGGCTTTTGTTTCTTGTTCAACCAATCACCTCCAGCATAGCACAACCCCATCATGTCCCCAGGCCAATCAGCACAATTAGGTTTTTAAGGTTTGGTTTGGTTTATGGTTTATGGTTTATTAAACTTGTATGCCGCCCTATTCCCCGGGGGGACTCAGGGCGGCTAACAAACTCATAGGGGAGGGGGTAATACAAAAAACAAACAAGACAAAACAATTACAGAAAAACAGATTAAAACTCCTCAACAGCCACAACAATTCGAGTGGGGCTGGGAACTCATCAGCCCCAGGCCTGCCGGAACAGCCAGGTCTTAACGGCTTTGCGGAAAGCCTGAAGGGTGGTGAGGGTCCGAATCTCCACGTGGAGATCGTTCCAGAGGGCCGGAGCAGCCACAGAGAAGGCCCTCCCCCGGGGGGGTTGACAGTCGACACTGGCTAGCTGATGGAATCCGGAGGAGGCCTAATCTGTGGGATCTAATTGGTCGCAGGGAGGTACTTGGCAGGAGGCGGTCTCTCAAGTACCCAGGTCCGATACCATGTAGGGCTTTAAAAGTAACGACTAGCACCTTGAAACGTATCCGGAGTCTAATAGGCAGCCAGTGCAGCTCGCGGAGGATAGGTGTGACGTGGGTGTACTGAGGTGCACCCACAATCGCTCGCGCAGCCACATTCTGGACAAGCTGAAGTCTCCGAATGCTCTTCAAGGGCTGCCCCATGTAGAGCACATTACAATAGTCCAGTCTTGAGGTCACAAGGGCATGAGTGACCATTCTGAGTGCCTCCCGGTTCAAGTATGGATGCAATTGGTGCACCAGGCGGACCTGGGCAAATGTCCCCCTGGTCACAGCTGACAAATGGTGTTCTAAGGTCAGCTGTGGGTCCAAGAGGACTCCCAAATTGCGAACCCTGTCTGAGGGGTGTATAATTTCACCCCCCAACCTGAGAGATGGAATACAAGGCCAATTTTTGGGAGGGAAAAACACAAGCCACTCGGTCTTGTCGGGATTGAGTGCAAGCTTGTTCACACCCATCCAGACCCTAACAGCCTCCAGGCACTGACACATCACGTCAACTGCTTCACTGAGTTGGCACGGGGCGGACAGATACAGCTGTGTATCGTCCGCATATTGGTGGTATTTTATCCCGTGCTGCCGAATGATCTCACCCAGTGGCTTCATGTAGATGTTAAATAGGAGGGGGGACAGGACCGAACCCTGCGGCACCCCATACTTGAGGGACCTAGGGGTCGACCTCTGCCCTCCAACCAACTGCGATCTGTCCGAGAAGTAGGAGGAGAACCACCGAAGAACGGTGCCTCACACTCCCACCTCTCGCAACCGCTGCAGAAGGATACCATTCTTCTGACCTTCTAGAAGGTCAGAAGAATGGAGGCAGATCTTGCCTCTGGCAACAAGATGTTCCAGAGGGTGGGGCTACAGAAGAGAAGTCTCTTCCCCTAAACCCCCTAGCCAAAATGACTTAGCCATTGGAGTCTGCAAGATGCCTCTTCTGCTGGAGTGAATGGGGTGGCCAATCCCACTGGAACAATGGTTGCTCAGATAACCTGGCTCCATGCCATGAAAGGTGATTACCAACACTTTGAATTGGAGCTGGAATTAAACTGGCAACTAATGCAGCTCTCCTACCAGCAGTGTTACATGCACCATCCTAGGGGCCACCAGAACTTCCCATGCTGCTGCATTCTGCACCAGTTTAGGTTCTGAATACTCTTCAAGAGTAGCCCCATGCAGAGGACATTGCAGTAATCCAAAATAGAGATGACTACGACATGAATGACTAAGCACAGAGTCTCACAATCTAGGAAAGGTTGCAATTGTTGCACAACATGAGTGCGCAAACTAGTGCCATGAAACATGCCTAAGCCTCCAAGAAACTGCTCAACTTCCCACAATTCAAAGAGAGAAGCCTCAGCATAGTCAACATGATTACAGTTGGCTTATGTACTGTTGATGTGGCGTCTGACACTAAACCTTTAGTAGGAGCAAGCTCAGCAATGATCAAGTGAGATTATGTGGGCCTTAGATTCATTCCTCCTGCCTTTCCCTATTATGTTTGGCTTATAATTGGTTTAAAAGAGAGCATGATGCCAGCAGACTTAAATCGACAAGTGCATTAAATAAGCTCTCTTATGAATCTCTTGTTTGGCACTGAGAGAAGCCAATCTATTAGCTCTTTATTGTACTGCAACGATTGCCATTTATAAACTATGAAAGATTAAGATCTTACACCTCAAAGTATTTTTGTTCACCTGCTTACAGAAGATTAAATACTACTGGAACCTATGAGGTTTTAAAGCAACACCTGAAAGCTGGGTAAAATACTTCTAAGACAAAATTGTACAGATTCATTATCTTGTTAAGCATAAATGAAAAGCAAAAAATGGCAAATCTTTTCTGCTTAATGATGCTTCATTCACTATTTGGCAAACCCAGAAATGGAACTCTGGGTTCCAGGTGTCCAGACTGGAAAATTCCTTCTCAATTCAGTTACAGTTGGTACCAAACGTTTGGTGTCAACACCTCATCTTGGCTTGACTGACTTGCATGGTCAGGCTCTGTTTTTATTTTCTGTCATAAGGCTTTGAAGCCTGCTAATTTTAGATGGTTTTATGTTTTCACCCCATTTGTATTTGATGTTGCTTAATTTTTTTTAAAATCAAACGCTTTTTAAAAATATCCAGTTATGGCAATAGTATCCTGAACAACCTGAAATATTAAAATTTCGACCTAATATACAAGTAAGCATGGATACAAAGTCCTCGGGCTATACTTATAAGGAAGCAGTTCCTCAAGCCTTCCATTCAGTTCAGAAATACTACTGAAACAGGAAGGAAAGAGCAAAGAGGTTTGTTTATGTGACAATGGAAATAGCTTCAATCCGAACAGAATAGTTATTCAATTATACTCCAGGTTTCACATTTCCCAGAAGATGTGCCTTTTTGGCAGTGGCTCCTGCCCTCTGGAAAATCATTATTGGTAGGCCTTGACTTATGACCACAATTGAGCCCAAAATTTCTGTTGCTAAGCACAACAGTTGTTAAGTAAGTTTTGCTCCATTTTATGAACTTTCCTGCCAGAGTTGCTAAATGAATCACCATAGTCATCAACTTAGTAGCATCATTGATAAGTGACTCTGGCTTCCCCATTGATTTTTTCAGAAGGTGGCAAAAAGTCATCACATGATCCCAGAATACTGCAACTATCATAAATAAAGGCCAGTTGCCAAGCTTCTGGATTTTAATCACATGACTATAAGGATGTTGCAATGGTCATAAGTGTGAAAAACAGCTTTGTCACTTTTTTCAGTGCCGTTGTAACTTCAAACCATGGTTGTAATTCAAGGACTACCTGCATACCCACACACAAACACAGATACAGACTGAGGTGAGGTCAGCCCATCCCTCCTAGCTTTCCAGAAAGGTCTTAGAACATGTTTTTTTCTAGCAAATTTGGAGATCCCATAGAGAGCACGCAAGAGGGCTGTTTTGCACCTAGCTAGTGGTTTAACTCTTGCAATCTTGCTTTTTATTTATGTTTATTTGTTTTAAACAGTACAATTAAAAGACGAACAGCAGTATATGCAAGCATTTCATATTGACTTATCAGTACCAAACTTGCAATAATGTGGTTGAAAATTGGCATAAAATATCAGATCTAACAAGAACGTTAATTAAGCATGTGATGTGTGCAGGGAATAACCAGTGGCAAACCTCACGCCCACAGGAGGTGTAGGTTGACACACAAGTATTTCTGCATGCATAGTGGAGGCTTCAATCGATTGATGGCAACTGCTTTGTCAAACTGCAGAAAGTGAGAGTTCCTGTGGCCCAATAAAACTTTGAACGCAGTGTTTGGATCAACTTGGTTACTCCTAGCTAATAAATGTCTCGCAATGGCCGAAGAAGGCATTTTGTGGCCATTATTTGCTGTTATTGTTGGATTACTCAAAGCTGTCTGGACCCATTTTGGGAAATGGTCCTTCATTCTGAAAGCCAAACACCTATCAATTCTGCCAATGTAATTGTTTCTGCAATTAGAAACAAATTAGTAAATACAGTGAGCTTTATTTGTTTTAATTGCTTTATTGGTTATGATATTATTTTAACTGTTGCTAGTTGTACACCGCCCAGAGTATTGTTCAGTGAGATGGGCAGCAATACAACTGTGATGATAGATAGATGATTGATTGATTGATAGATAGATAGATAGATAGATAGATAGATAGATAGATAGAAAGATAGATAGATAGATGATAGATAGATAGTGTGTGTGTGTGTGTGTGTGTTCGTGTGTGTAAAAAGCATTGCACATAAAACTGGGTATAATTTTGTTTATAGAATAATGCATGTCATTGCATGTATGAACCTCTAAAATACATGTTAGACCAAAGCAGAAACAGGACAGAGTGAGCTTATGCTTGAAAATTATTGCCGATATTATTAGAGAAAACAAAGCATGTGGATTAACCCCATATTCTGAATTGGCAAGGGTGATAACTGTGGACCTGAACTCTATTTTCCAATGTCTCAAGAAGGAAAAGTCTTCTACTCATTATATATGTCAACCTTCAGGCTACTTAGTTTTGTACATACTTCAGCCTTGGGATATAGGAGATCATAGGGGGAAATAGAACATTTTCAAGATTAAATTGCAACTGTAAGTAGTGGCATTATGAGTCACTACTATTATTGGACTGGCCTATGAGTTGTTCATGTAAAATAAATGTTTTGAATTGGTGTCACTAAATATGTTTAGATCAGTTGCCCATCTTGCCCTTCATGAAGAAAAGCAGATGTTTTGGTTAATCCTGCCTTTTTCAGTCATATTCTCTGTGTACTTAAGGAATACTTCTTGTTAGTCATCACAATTATATCTTAGTAATATAATCAAGATGCAACTATAACAACAGGTGTGGTCACTGGATGACTGAAGTTGAAGGAAAGAGCTCCCACCCAAATGAATAAATCCTTCTCTTAAAAGTATGTATGCACATGACTGGACTTGCAAAATAGTATTAAAGCAGTGCGTAACACTGATTTAAGTAAAGCTTGGCAGCATTCCCAAACTGTCAGGCTTTGTCCTAATTTATACTAAGCTTTCTTTAAGTCTCTTGATCTTTCTTTTTAAGTGTATCCCTCCCCATATGGTTTTAAGAGTTGTCTCTCTTGATTTTTATGATTATTTTTATTGTTTTTTATTTCTTACTTTGTAAGCCATACAGTGTCACAACAATGAGATGGGAGGCTGTATACATTCAATAAATAAATATAGAATAAAACATCAGTAAATATTTATGCTTAATTCAGTTTGCAAACTGTGGGTCATAATTCATTGGATGATCATAGGATAATTGGGAGGGGGAATATTTTAGGTGGTCTGATAGAACTGCATGAAGTTCTATCCATGAAGAACTCCCACCCTATCTCGAAGACCAATGCACACGCATCTGTCCCCTTTTCCTCTGTAGGCTCTCTGTGGAAGAGAAATCATGCCAGAAAATATTGCTCCCCATTCTTTTTTCTGGATCTATCTTCTCCCAACCAAGCTAAGATAAATCCCTGAGGTAGGACAGAAAAGACATCTAGAAGATGATCCGCCCAATGTTAGCAACCATGGGCTCTGCTTATGTGTCCCAAGTTTCAGGTTAAAGAAGGTCTAGCTGGGATGGGGGAAGAAAAAGAAAAACATTTTATTGCTTTATTTATTTATTTAGTTAGTTAGTTAGTTAGTTATTCAGTTAGTTATTCAGTTATTTAGTTTGTCACTCATGTACAGGATAAGAGGAATAAGAATAAACATGAATAAGAACACAAGAAATGGGTAGAAATAAATGGGGGCAGTAGAACATGGACGTTAGGCATGCTTGTGCGCTTATGCATGCCCCTTTGTAGTCTCTGTTGTCCTCTTCCTGCTATTGCCAGCAATCTGGTTGAGCGGCAATGGTAGCAGCTTTCCTGCTCTTCACTAGAGGAGAATTAAGGTGAAGTCATTAGCAGAGCTGGAGCATTAATTCAGCAGTGAGTTAGCAACAGAGCATCTTACGTAGGATTGTTACAAGTGGTCTAGATTGTAAGCCTCTCATTGGGGACTCTTCCTATTTTGCAAAAAAAAGATCCAGGAGGAACAAAGAAACCAATGGAGAGAGTAAATGAAGTTTTCCAAGAGTGTAATCAAAGCAAAGAGAGTAAAACAGAAAATGGAGAATGATTTTGCCGGGAAGAAAAATGTGGAAGTGAATGAAGACCACTAAAATGGAAATCTCTAGAAGAGGGGAAAGGAATTAAAACGTAAGAAATAAAATTACTTTGGGGTGGAACTGGGAAGTAAGGGGAGATTAGAAATGTTATTTTAGATATTTATAGAGAAATAATAATAATAATAATCCTCCAGTAAAGCACTATCTTGACAGTTGTGGGGCATGCATGCTCCAAAGAGAATGAGAGCAATGCCAGAGGTTTAACCAAGTTTCATCAGAGAAGCGAGATAAATATGGTGAGATGTAATTTACACAACCTCGTTAACAAGGACAATGCTTGGGTATCGGTGACATATGGGGTACAGGACACAGGATTGTTGACTGTTGAATAACCAGGGTCAGCAGCTTCAGGATTACTGGAAGAAAATTGTTGACCCATTGCAAATATACAAAATCTGAAAAGTAAAAAATAATGATCTGCTATTACAAATCAAATTCAATGAGAAGATGATATCTGAAAGGAAGCAAAGGTAATAGCATTAGTAATAGGTACCTTGAGTGCAATCCCAAAACATCTGGAGCAACACTTGAACACCATCAGCATTAATAAAATCACCATCAGTCGATTGCAAAAGTCAGCTTTACTTGGAACATCTTACATCCTGTGATTATACTTCAAAGAACAACCTATCCCTTTCCCAGGGAAGGACATTATAGGTGGATAAAAACAGCAAAAGCAATCCAAGTATCTGGCTGGCTGTGCAATCAGCCACAATAAGTGAAAAAGTAGAATTGAGATTAATGCTGTAAATGTTTCAAGGAGAAGAATAATGAAAACAAATGATAAAACTTGTGAAGAAGCTTGCATAGTAATTGGAGAAATCTGACAATATTAATATTGTTTGCTTATTGGACAGTGGTGACCAGGGGTGGGTTTTGGCAGGCACTACTGCTGGTTTACTCGTGTGTGCACCTTGTGCACAATCCTGATGTGTGCTGCGCATGCATGCACAGTGCAATTAAAATTGTTCTGCGCATGCGCAGAACTAAAAAACAAGGATGGTGACATCCCAGAAAACCAGTTCAGGAATGTGGCAGGTCTGGGTCGCTGCTGGTTTCAGTGACCCAGGCCGCCAAACCACTATCGGTTCGGCTGGACCGATCCAAACTGGTAGGAACCCACCACTGGTTATGATTTCATGTTTGTGTGAAGTCTGTATGAATGATATTATTATTCACTCCTGTATGAAGAAAAAGCTAGTAAGACTTTAATATTGAAACCGCCCAGAGCTACCATTGTGGCAAGATGGGTGGCTAATAAATTTTACAAATAAAGAAATTAAATAAATAAACTAAATGTGAAATCCATAAGAGGGCTAGTTTGTTAATAGTACATGAGAAGGTATTTGACAGACAGAAACCTGATTTTATCAGCACTTTGAGGTAGTCTTACTTCTGTGGGCTAGATTGAATGTTGTACTGGCTGCAGCCCTTTCTCTTCTTATTCCTAACAGATATTCCCAGAGACTGTTTAAAGAGTACAAGAAATAACAATAAACAATATTTGAAAAATGAAGTTTGACACGGAATGCATAGACCGGAGTTTTGCAGGCCATTGAGAAAGAAAATGGATATTACTGTTTTATGCAAATATGGTCTTAAAAGATATCGGTATACCTGTACTGAAAGTAAAGCATGTGTGGGAATACATGCAATATTTAGTGAATGGTTCAAGACTGAGCAGAAAGTCATGGCTGTTCCCTTTGGTTGCTACTGTATTAATGGATATGTTTTATAAGGAATGCCCTGACATTAAAGATTGGGACATAAATGTGTGTATATTTCCTGCACGACTGAACTGAATAATAGATATATTAAATAATGCAATGAATAGTATGTAAATTAATGTATCAAAGATCAAGGTGTTGAGAAGGAAAATGGACTGAATAATTGCAAGTTATGCATAAATAGTGAAAAAGTAGGCCAGGAAGTTGAATTTCTGTCCCTTGGAACATTTCCTAAGGGTAGGAAATTTTTATGATGTGCAAATTCCACTAGAAAAATAGTGGGTAATTTGTAGTCTGTTGCAAAAAATGAACAATCGTTGAAAGATGATTTAAAAAATGCCTAAAAGAATATGATTTTTCCCAGTTAATTATATGGAATTAGGTATTAGGTGTATATCAAGAGAAGTACGCTGAATGCAGTGTGGTGAGTTTTTTATGGTGCACACAGGAGAAAAGGAAATCAAATGTATGGGTAATGAATGAAAGCAGATTAAACATATTTTATTATTTATTTTCAGCAAGTTTTACAGAAAGTAGTAGAAAATTTACAAAAGGAAGGAAGGAAGGAAGGAAGGAAGGAAGGAAGGAAGGAAGGAAGGAAGGAAGGAAGGAAGGAAGGAAGACCCAGATCTCTATGGTACCTTTGCAGACAGAAAGTTTCATAGTGGAGTACCCTGTGACCAGAGCAAGAAGCAGCAGGTTACAAAAGCTAAACTTCAGCCATTGCTATGCTCTGTCCTTGCTGCCACATAGCACAAAGTCTGGAGAGATAACCTTTAAAGAAGCATCAAACTCCAGCAGAAGAACAGTTCTCAGTGGCTCGTCTCAGGGAATAGCAGAATCAGGAGAAGCAAAAGCAATTGCAAGCATTAAGTTGCACTGGGACTTTTGCACCAGGGCACTAGGCAAGTTCAGGTCGGGCTCGGGCCAGCGCAAAACCGTTTCTTGTGGGGCACATGCAGCAGCATCACCACTACCAATGGCAGCTGAAAATACTGATCAGCAGCAGTCCCACCACGGGACTAGCAGCACAAGAGGCAATGGTTGAGGCAAGCCCAGTGGTAGAGGCAAGATGATGATGAAGGGGTCAGCTGGAAGTGTGGGTGGAATACAGCTGCCTCTCTATTTTGGTCATGTTATGCAAGGCAACCAGAAGGCAGACATTGGGGGAGATAGGTAGGTGGAGGGAAGCTGAAATGGAGACAGCTCATGCAGGGCTCATGACTATGAGATGCTGCAGTAGTCATAAGTAGGGGCTGGTTGACAAGCACCCAAATGTTGATCATGTGATGGCAGCACCATTGTGAGTTTGAATGGTTGCTGAACAAATGGACATAACCCGAGGACTACTTCTTTTTTTTAAAGTTTTTTATTGAACACAAATTAAAACATTGGAAACAGTGTAACCGTCCTGGCGAAATATATGCCATAAATGCTAAGATATAAAGGTATACATTATAACCACCCTGCTATTCCTTATTTACAAATATAGAAATATCATATTTCCAACCATGTTGCTTTGTGTTTAACTTGTACATTTTTCACTATTATAGTTTCATACGTAATTCTAATCTCCATTCTATGAATCTTAGCCATTGCTTATTTTAGGTCTTTCCTTTTTTGTTCCAACCATCGATAAAATTTATCCCAGATCTTATAATATTGTGATTCGTCATTATTCTTATATTTCTACATCAATTTATCCTTTTAGCACAAGTCAGAATTTTCCTAATTATTTCCCCTTCTTGTGTTATTTACCTGTTTTTCCAGTTTGGGGCAAAGATCATTCTTGTTGCTGTAATAATATGTATTGTTAAGTAAATTACCCTCTTATTATATTTGTTATTTATAATTCCCAAAATAAATAGTTCCTGTGTGAATTCTATTTCCTCTTTGGTTATCTCTATCAGCACTTTTGGATTTTCGGCCAATATTGGTAGAACTACTTGTAAAGAGAATGAATAGGGACTGAATTGTAAAAGAAATATATGAAGGAAGTTCCAAGAAAATAATGATTGAATAGAGCTGATCAGATCCTTAACAAGAAAAAAATGAGCAATTTAAACAAGCATGGGTAATATTTGAAACAAGGTATGTGCTTGGTTGATTCAATAATTTATTTGTTTGTTTATACAAGGTTTATAGGCCATTGTAATGTACTATGGCTCTGGATAGTTTACAGTATAAAGAATTAAAGAAAACACAGAACTGCATGATCAGAAAGAAAATGTCTGGCAAAAACATCAACAATAATTTTAAAAATGAAAGCATCAGTTCAGAGATACATCACCCACTCTCACCCAGGGCCTGGAAATAGAGTTGGTCTAAATATGTGGAGGTAGTGATGTACAAATTTTGGAGGGATAATTCTAAGATGTCCTAGGATAATTAGTAGCAACAAGAGGTTGCGAGGAAAGTAGTCTGTAGTGTTAGCGTACATCAATTTTATCTTTCTTTTTTCTTATACCCTGCCCTGAATATTCCTTTTTATTTTTTCTTATACCTTTTAGGGGTTCAGGACTTTCTGTCTTCAGTATGGAATCAAATCTGGTGTAGGGGCAGTGAGTAGCAAAAGAATTATTAAAACTGAAAGTGGTTTAGGAGCTGCAGAGAGGGGGGGAACCAAATTCTCCCAATACATCCTTATAGAATAGGCAGTGGGACAGTGGCTTGGAATATTGAAGACTGCCCCCTTCTGAACCTTCTGTCCGGTTATTCCATTCAAAACAATGATAAAAGTGTTGGAACGAATTCCAAAAGCTAGGTTGTGCATGTTTTCCCTATCTTATTTTCCCCATGAACAACATTCCTTGCACCAAAAGAAAATAACATGGTGTTATTTTCTAGTTATGTATTTTATCTAGCTTTATTAAAGTTGTGTATTTAACTAGCTTTATTAAAGCTAGTTTTGTATTTTATCAGAGAAAGCATTTGTTCATTCCTGAACTAAGATTTCTTAAAGGATGCCTGATTCATAATAAAAACGTGACATGAAGGCTGTTTCCAGAGCTAGAAACACTATGAAATTAACCTTTAAAAAAAAAAAATTCAAGCTGTTACAATAAGTATAGGACAGAAAATTACCAGCAATTCCCTTTTTGGCTTGTAGAGCTTCTCTACCTCTGTACCATGGGGGGCGGAGGGAGAGATAGAAATATTGATAGGGTCCCTTTTTGCATTTTGAGTGGTTGTGGGTTTTAAAGGGCACAGTCTTGATCTCCCAAAACAAACATTCACCAATTGTTAAGTGTGTTTGGCTATCTTCATGCCTTGCAAAGCCCTTGAGCAGGTGGGAATACACAATCCCTGTTTAACACCATGAAATTTACAAAATATCCTAAAAGGATTAAGTGACATAGAAAATATCAGATCTCGGGTATTTTTTTCCCAGCCCTATCAGAAACTGTTAAAAGATTAAGTTTTGGATTCGCTTTATCGCATAGCTACAGTTCTTTACTTCAGTTGTCAAGGATGGAAACTTCTTGACTTAAGATCTTGCCTAAACTAATTTCTATTTCAAAGGTGTGGTAACCCCAGACTATGCATTTCCTAGACAAGAGATAACTTTTGAAAGGAAATGAGATATTTGCAACTGTGTCTCAGGGAGTCTTTATAGCCCCCACCGACCAGATTTCCTTATCTAAAATCTAATAATGTGAAAATGTCCAGAGAAATCAAATTCACCAGAGGACGTTTCCAATTAATTCCTTTATTTAGTGCACAATGCATTCAGCAGATTCATTTACCAGATTATAAGTGGGTGCCCTGTGTAGAAATTCCTTTTCAGAAAATGAAGCAGCATTTTTACTCTTGTTCTTGATAGAGCATAAATTATGCCTTCTGGAGGAATCTCTTGAGGAACAAATGGGCCATTGATCCTTGGATCATCTTTCATATTTTTAAATTATAAAATGGAAGGAAATGAGGGGATAGGTTTTTACTGCAGACATAAAGCAAAAAAAGAACTCTTTCAAAACATTATAGCGTAGTAATCTTTTTTTTTAATCGATAGTGATTTTTGGAATAATTTATCTCTAATTTACCATTTAAGCATGCAATTAAGGATATATTTAATTTACATAATATTTCATATGTAGCATTTTTTAGTTTAGTCACACATGTATTTTTGCCAACAGAGAAAAAAATCACTAGATAAGAAGAAAGAAAATTACATATACAACCTATCTGACAATTGTTGACTAACTGGTGTGATCCAGACATTACCACATTATTGTGGGTTGTACATTTTAATATCATGAAAAGATGCTGAAATCCTTATCTCAGTATAAACTGCTTGTTTACTACTGCACTGCAGAGCACTGTAGCTTTTAATAATTTATAAATTATTCCGTCAGTGAGGTGCACTAGATGTAATAGATCTAACCCAAAATTTAAAATAATGAGATAAATAATAAATAGTTAGGAAAATGGGAAGTCATTATGCCCTATGATCTTCTTCTCAGCAACATTCAACCTTTTGTGTGTGTGTGTGTGTGTGTGTGTGTGTGTGTGTGTGTGTGTGTGTGTGTGTGGTGGGGGGGTTAGGTTGCATTACCATTATTGGCATTATTATTAACCTCTGTGAGCTTATTTTTCCATCAAGTAGCACATCCTAAATTGATTATGTACTGTATAATTTGAAAAGAATGCATTCGCGATTGGATTTGCAGTCCATCTAAGAACCATCTCGGCAACCTCCATAATATATAACAGGTTAATAATCCCCCATCTTTTCCCTCCCCGCCCCCGCGCAACTCATGTTTTAATGACGCAACTGCAGCTCCACAGAACTACTAATTTCAACCTACTTGTCCAGGGGAAGGGCAAAAACATGCAATTTTACAGCAATTATAATCAGAGAAGAATGTTTAGTGGTAATGGTAGGCAGAAAAAATTGACAGTTAAGAATTTAAATCAGTGTTTACTACTACTTTTGCTTCATTTTTAACTAAAAATGGTTTTATGTTCTCTATAAAATCAAGATTGTTGAACAGCCAGGCTCTTAATTCTATACGTATGTGTGTGGAATATTTGTAAATTGTTCATTTGCACAAACATGCCCTCTCCTAAATGTGATTTATATTTGTGTAGTGGTCTTTTGAAAATGATGGAATTGAACATTTGTTGCACTTTTGATTCTACTTTAATGAACTTTTTGTGTGTTTTCAACACTTTTGTTATAAATAAATAATTATGTAGTGTGTGTGTGTGTGTGTGTGAGAGAGAGAGAGAGAGGGGGGGAATGAATCTGTGCCCATTGGATCATCATTTTGGAAATACTACCTTACTTGAATAGAGAAACAAAATGACCACAGGTGTACAAAAACGTAGTGGGAGCAGGAATGATTTCTGACTTCAGTTTCACCATTGATGTTTCTTTTTTGTAGGGAGATGTCATGGAGCACCAGAAAGCTTCTTTCTTCCCTCCTCGGTCTTTCTTCCCTCTTCCCCATCCTTCCTTTATTCCCTTCCCCCCTGCTCTTCTTCCTTCCTTCCCTGCTTCCTTCCCTCTTGGTAGTTTTTCTACCAAGGATACTAAAGCACTGATTTATTTATCTGATATGAGATAAATCTCAAAAGATCCCTAAGAAATTAGAGAAGTACCGGTATATGTGTTGAGCCCCTGTTCCTTTTCCCAAACCTACATTCTATTTTCAATTGTAGCTTCAGTTGGTTTAGTCCCCAAGACAACAGATTTCACTTAAAAAGGCACCTAGAAAATTGCATCTATAACTCTTGGTTGTAAAGACTGGGAATGGAGTGTTTTTTAAGAGACCTTTAATTTAATGAAGATGCTGTGTTAATGAAATGGAGACTATAAAAGTACTAACGGTGCATTTTCAAACTCTACTGCAAGTGTCTTAGTTGAGCTTTAGGGTTAAAGTCAAAATAAGTGCAAATCTATAAATACCATTTTCATGGCCTAATTACTGATCAGCATAATTTATATTCTAAGGTAATTTCCTTAATTTGTATCTTGACAGATTGGCAGAAAGTTGCCTTCTTTTTGAGCTGTTTAGAATCTGCTTATTAGATGAGATCTTGATCTACAATTAAGTCATTTCCCCCCTGTAGCATTAATATAAATGAAGCTGTTCGTTATGGAAAGACCATCTTACTCATCTGGTAGAAAAAGGGGAGGCAATCTAGTGGGAATTGGCTTCTTTTGCTTTTATAATAAAAATTAGACTACTGTTTCTTATGTGTCAGTCAACTGAAGATTTTCCCAATGTACAGGATCAGATACTGAAGGCTCCCTCCCATTCCAGTCTATTTACCTCAGAACATTTACCTCAGAACACATTTTTATCAGGCTAGTCATATGCACAGATACTACTGTCCTGAAGGCAGAGATGTCTTCTTACATTATTTTACAGAACCCCATAAAACTCAATGGTGTATCCTACAGGATAGCACCTGCACAGATTGAATTCCTCTGTCCATACAGAAACTCATTTAAAGCTAAATGGTAGGATACACAGAACAGGATTGCCTTATACAAAGAAAAATGTTGTAGCCAATGCACAAGGAGCTTTGTTGTCCTTACTAATGGTACAGATTATACAGCAGCAGTGAGGTACAGGTAGTCCTGGATTTACAACCACAATTGGGCCCAAAAGTTTTGTTGTTGAGTGAGACTGTTAATTGAGTTTTAACCCATTTTACAACCTTTCTTGCCATAGTTGTTAAGTTAATCACTGCACTGGATAAGTTAGATGTCAAGTTACTGAAAGATGCTCTAATTAATTCATGAGCCTCGAGCCAAGTTTCAAGAGAAATTCAGTCATTTATTAGGCAATACCCCATTAAGTGAGATCTGACCTCACTTAAGTTAGGATTGAACTTTGCCCCTCCCCTCAGTCTGTGTCATAAATCACATTCTCCAATGAGGTGCACGCCTCACAAGCCTACTGTAGTAATCTGTAATCTGACTCTAGCTGAAGGTATGCATGGAATGCGCTCCCTCCCGTTCCTCACCATGGCAACTCATAACAGACATGCAAATGCTTTATGAGTTGACATTAGATTTAGTTGTTGAGTGAATCTAGCTTCTTTGTTGACTTTTTTTGTCAGAAGATTGCAAAATGTGATCACATGACCTTGGGACACAGGAATGGTCATAAATATGAGCAAGTTGCCAAGCATCTGTATTCACATGATCATGGGGATGCTGCAAAGGTCGTAACTGTGAAAAACAGTCATAAGTCACATTTTTCAGTGCCATTGTAATTTTGAATGGTTACTAAATGAACTTTATTTAGTAGTGGAGTACTAACTGTATAAACTTTGTATGTATAAACTTTGGAAACATTTTTTCTAAATTTCAAGAAACACAATATCAAATTATTTCAAATTACATAGTAACTTTTATACTAATAACAATTTCTCACTAATGTACCCCTTTTTCATGTTATATGAGAAAAGTAGTTTCTTGTTGAATGTTAAACATAAAAACCAAATCAATGAGAAAGTGTTGGGAGAGTTACTTATTTAACTATACTGCAGTCATTAACCAACACAAAAGAATGGATATTCAAAGGTTCAAAATATCTAAAACGAAATTGAAAATGTTTGAATAATTTTAAAAAGTACAGCTGACAAACAAAAATGCCTGAAAGACTATATTAAATCAAGATAGCATGGAGTGTTGGAGACACTGTAGAGAACTTGGAAAATTGCTCTTAAAAGTTTAGATTGAACAATTTCTAATCGCATAAGATATGGGCATTATGGAGGAAATAAGATATTAGGCTGAACAAGAACAGAAGATCAAGGGAGACATGAGAACTGAGCTCTCTTCAAATATCTGAAGATGATCATGAACAAAAATAGAACAGAATTTTTCTCCATGATAACACTAGACTCAATAGTTGGATAATTGATGGTTGAATAATAGATAATAAGAGTTGGATAATAGATGGTTAATTTCATTGATCATCCTCTAATATTGAAACTGTTGGATAGAGATCAGAATACCTCTGAAAGTCCAGAAGGTTTCCCATTAAGGATGCTAGTATCCTTTACTGCCAATTATCCATTAGGTTAAAGTGTGGAAAATAGATTTTTAAGGTACCTTCCTTCTCTGTGACTTTGCTTTCCTGTTGGTGAACAGATTAGTCATGATCATATATTGCTCTGGAAAAGAAGAAATTGAGGTATCAGATAGGTGGTGATTCAGAGTGTTGTGGGAAGCCTAGAGATATTTCTTCCATATTTTTTCATCCTGTATAGATCTGAATTATCCCACAGGAATCATCTAAAGAAAAACAGCTGCTTAATATCACAGAAGAAAATACTGAAAAATATGTTAAATGGATTTAGAATCTTTGTGATCTACAATTACTTCGCTTCACCTTCACAGAGCTAAATCTATTAACCGTGTCTTCTCAAAGCTATAACTCCGCATCACACAATAAATTACAAACTTCAGCAAACAAAATCCTCCCAATAATGTGTAGAAAAGCATTACAAAATTCCTGATGAAAACATGAAATTGAGGAACCTGCCAAAACCAGGTACTTTGTCTTTTCTCTCTTCTGCTGTCACCATCGTTGCATATAAATCAGTAGCTTTCATCCGTGGTATTTTTCATGATGTATTAGGCCTGTCTTGAGATAGTTTTATGATGGCATTTAAAATTGAATGCAGATAAGCTGCACAAAAAATAATGTGAAAAATTCTTCCTACTTAATCTTGCAATATTTTGTAACGTTTAGTATGCTGATGGATGCAAGTTGGCTAATCATTTTAAATGTTGTATGGATTACACTGATATCTGGCACAGCACTCATCTTATGGAATATAGTCTTTCCTCCAAAATTAAACCATCCCTTTTGGTATTTCAAAAAGCCCTCAAGCCTTGGCTATGTTGTTAGGCCTGGGGCTCCCAGGCAACCAGGTCTCTGCTCAGATGGCTCCATTATTGAGGTGCCCATTTTTATCTTCCCTCTCCTGCGATTTGTATTTTATGATACTTATTAATAAGAGTAAGTTGTAAGCCACTTCTAAATAACAGATACATATTAACAGAGCTGGAAGGGACTCTGTAGGTGGTGATTATGGTTTGCCTTCCAGAGTCACCTTTGAAGAGATGGGCAGTTATATAAAATTGATTAATTGATTGATTGATGAAATTACGGTAGTAATATTCTTATGTGACTTCTACAATAACAACAATATGAAATCTTGCAGATAGTTTTTTTAATTCTATTTTATATTTTGGGACTTAGGAGAGAAAGTATCTCATTCTTGGCACTAACATTTTAAGGAATTTCAATATCCAAGTATGCTGTATATGAGCTCATAATTGTATCCAGAGCAAGAAAATAATGTTAATCTATAGTAAAATATAGAATAGAATAGAATAGAATAGAATAGAATTTTTCATTGGCCAAGTATGATTGGACACACAAGGAATTTGTGAAAATGTCTTCATAATGAACACTGACTGTTAGCTTTAGTTTAGAGGCATATTTTCAGAATGGGCATTGCAACAAAGTGTTTTGCTCTTCACAGTTAAGAGACCCAATTTGGTGTGCCAGTTATGAAGCTAGACTAGAGTTTTGTGTGCTTTATCCGTCTCTTTGACACAGAAGCTGACTGGGTCATTTACCATACATGATGGAGAAAATAGGAGGGAGCATTATGGACAAGCATTGTACTGTACACAATGAATGCAGGATATAGAATCAACAAATAAACCAAACATCCATACACAAGATTTTGCAAGGGAGCCTAATGGGATATTTATGCATATTTACTCAGCTGTTAAGTTTTAGTTCAAAGTTACTCTTGCTTAGTTCCAGTGGGACTTGTTGATGCTGTAATTCTATTTCTGGTTGCAATCATATGACTTATCCTCCTAGCAACATGCACTCATAACCATTTTTATGCTATCTTCTCGTGATGATGGTACCCCCCATTTCCTCCAGTTCAGAGCAGTTTAAAATAATCTTTAGCTGCAGTTGAATACAGCGTTTTTCTTTTTCTCTCAACACAGTTTTGGTTGATGTGATGGGAATCTGAGGTTGGGCCATTCAGGGGCCCAGTGACTTAATTTTATCCCATCAACCAATCCTCAGAATTCAGTTTCAATACTGACCCACAGTATTCTAGGAGGCCCTGGGATCCAGCAACTGCTTTCAATTTGGTGTGCAATAAAACCATCCTCATCTGTGATTTGATAATAGATAAACCTGGCATATATAAACAAAACCTATTTGATTCTGAAGATATTCACCAGATGCACCATCCTGCTTTTTGCATTCGGCACCAGCCACGGTGGAATGGCTGAAGAAATAGGTAGCAATTGTCATCTAGAAAGCCTTAAAGGCTTTTAGGGCCTCTGTGCCAGAAAAAAATGGATATGACACTTTATGGTTGAACTTCAGACCTAGGGAGCAGTTGGGATTATTGCTATGGTAGTAGGTCCATGCTGTGCAGTGACAACCCTGTCAGTACTGCCTTTTGCTGAATTGGTGATGGCTGAACTCATGATAGTGATAGAGAATTTCAATTTCCCTTAGGGTGGCATTGTCAGAACAGTTCAGGAGTTCATGGCAAACGTGGACCCAACCCAAATAATTCAACCTTTGATGTATGCTGAAGATCATGGGTTTTTTTTCCTCTTGGGTCAGCTGAAACATGATCTGAAAGTAGAGGATGTTAAACATCTGTTCCTTATTATTGTCAGATCACTCCCTGGTTGTTTTTGGTTAGCTGATGCTACTCTCTCTTGCAGGGACTTGAGACATGATTTATTAACTTCATCTTTTCCAAACACCTGATGAAGGATGAAGGCAGATGGCTTTCAGAGAATGCTTGGAATTTTCCCCTGTTGCTCTGTTTATCTAAAGCAGGGCTGTCAAACTCACGTCATCACTCACGGCGGTGTCACATGAGATATGGGGACTTTCCCCCCCTTCGCTAAACTGGGTGGGGGCAGGGACAGCACATGACACATCCAGCCAATGGCCATTAGTTTGACAGCCCTGATTTAAAGCCTTAGTTGCTGCCTGAAATTGGCAGATGTCAAGACCCTTGGATCAAATTACTTCTATATGTCCTCTCACCTAGTAGATTCTGGAGTTTTCTAAAGAGCTCCAGGAGATTCAACAGTGCTGGAAATTTTCATCCCATCTCCAGCCTTTTGTTTTAAGGAAGGCTATGCGAAAGTGGTTGGTTACAGAAAGGATTTTGGAGGAACTGGCTTCATTGATTCTTTTCAATTGAATTTTAGACTTGGACACAGTTCTGAGGTACAGCAGTAGGTTTCACATTTTGTTACCACCGGTTCGCCGCACATGCACCCAAACTTCTATGCACGCGCTTGGCCTCAAAAACATGGCTTAATAGGACAGCATAGAGTCGGAGCAGTTGGGCAGGCTCACCCACGAGTTCTGCTACAGGTTCGGGCAAACCAGTCCGAATCGGCTGAATACAACCTCTGCTGAGGTAGCATTGATTTGCGTTGGTTGGTGATCTGTCATGGAACTAGGATTAGGGAGATATGTTTATGCAGGTCCTCCTGAATCTCTTAGCAGCTTCCAATACTATTGGTCATAGTATTTTTCTGAACTGGCTTTTGGAAATTGGAAGTGAGGGATATGGTAGTATTGTGGTTGTGCTCCTGCTTCCAGGGATGATTCCAGTCAATGTGTAGAGGGTAAAGATCTAGCCCTAGACTCCTGATTTATGCAGGACCTCCAAACTTTGCTTTCCCTCCACTCCTGTTTATTTTCTACATACTGGTGAGATCATCAGTCAGCATGATATTAAGTACCAATGGTGTACTGCCGTAAATCTCTGACTCAGTCTGATCAAATGATGCTGTCAAAGTTAACTTTATGCCTTGAGGCTGTGGAGATAAACAGGCTTCAATTTAAGTCTAATAAGACTGAATAGCTGTGGGTTTTAAGGTTGCCCAGATGTAGCACTCCCAATTCAGAAGTTCTTTGGATTCTCAGCACCACTCAAAATAGCAAGTGGCAACTATCTTTTGCATAAATCAGTCTTGTATGCCAAATGTGCCTGTTTTTGAATTGGAAAGTCCACAGTCACCCATGCCTTGGCCATTTTCCATGTGGACGTTTGCAATGTGCTTTACATGGGCTGCCCCTAAAAACCATTTAAACACTACAGCTGATCCCAAATGCAGCATTTTGTGTAGGGTGTACACATTATGGATATACCACAGTTTGCCTGTGTATTGCTTTGTAACTATTAAGTGAGTAGTTCTGCCTCCCAGCATACTTCCATGTGCAATTCAAGGTAGTGGTATAGGTACCTATAAACCAGGGGTCGGTTCCAGGGTGGGTTCTGACTGCTGCTACTGCTGGTTTGCTCAGGGGTGCACTGCGCAGAAGCAAAAAGCAAGATGACGGCATTATAGGCGCTGCCAATAGAACTGGAGAGTATTCCTGATACTCTCGCCCGCAGTCCGGGCCGCAGTCCGGCGGAGACTCTGGTTGCTGCCTGGAATTCGGCAGCAACGGAGTCTCTAAACCGGATTGCACCTCTACGGCTGCTCCGAGGCAGTGGATCCAGGAGGGCTCCTTGGTTTACTGAGGAACTCCGGGAGATGAAGCACCAAAAGAGACGCCTAGAGCACAAATGGAGATCCAGTAAATCCGAATCGAGCCGAGCACTTTTAACAACTTGCATCAGAGAGTACATCAGGGCAATCAGGACGTCAAAGAGAACACATATTGCCTCTCTGATTGCATCCACCGAATCGCACCCAGCCGCCCTGTTCAGGATAACCCGTTCCCTCCTAAATAGGAGGGATACGGGGGATCCTTTGCAGGGTAGGGCTGAGGATTACGTCCAATTCCTCGCAGACAAAGTTGCTCGGTTTCGGGCGGACCTGGACTCCAATTCTGCAGAACCAGCTGAGGCACTAAGGGATAATCTGGTAAGCCATCACTGGATTGATTTTCAAGCTGTTACCCCTGAGGACATGGACAAGGCGATGAGAGCTGTAGGTGCCTCCACATGCGTGCTGGACCCGTGCCCCTCCTGGCTGGTTGTTAACAGCAGGGAGGTGACACGGGGCTGGATCCAGGCGGTTGTTGCCGCCCCCTTACGGGAGGGGGTCTTTCCCCCCACATTAAAGGTGGCGGTGGTGAGACCCCTCCTGAAGAAACCATCTTTGGATCCAGCCGTACTAAACAACTATCGTCCAGTCTCCAACCTCCCCTTTGTGGGGAAGGTTGTTGAGAAGGTGGTGGCCTTTCAGCTCCAGCGGTCCTTGGAGGAAGCCAGTTATCTTGATCCATTCCAGTCAGGCTTCAGGCCTGGCTACAGCACAGAAACCGCTTTGGTCGCATTGACCTATGATCTCTGGAGAGCCATGGATGGAGGCCACGCCTCCATCCTGGTACTCCTTGACCTCTCGGCGGCTTTCGATACCATCGACCATGGTATCCTTCTGCGACGACTGCGGGAGGTGGGGGTGGGAGGCACTGTCTTACGGTGGTTCTCCTCTTACCTCTCGGACAGGTCGCAGTCGGTGTTAGTCGGAGGGCAGAGATCGACCCCTAGGCCCCTAGCATATGGGGTGCCGCAGGGTTCGGTCCTGTCCCCCCTTCTTTTTAATATCTACATGAAACCGCTGGGAGAGATCATCCGACAGCACGGGATAAAATACCACCAATATGTGGACGATACACAGCTGTATCTGTCCGCCCGTGCCAACTCAATGAAGCGATGGACGTGATGAGCCAGGGCCTTGAAGCTGTTAGAGACTGGATGGGGGTTAACAAGCTTGTACTCAATCCAGATAAGACCGAGTGGCTGTTGTGCTTCCCTCCCACTAATTGGCCGAGTGTTCCATCTCTCAGGCTGGGGGGTCAAATTGTACGCCCCTCAGACAGGGTCCGCAACTTGGGAGTCCTCCTGGACCCACAGCTGACTTTTGAACACCATTTGTCAGCTGTGACCAGGGGGGCATTTGCCCAGGTCCGCCTGGTGCACCAGTTGCGCCCCTACCTGAACCGGGAGGCTCTCACAACAGTCACTCATGCCCTTGTGACCACTAGGCTGGAGTACTGCAACGTGCTCTACATGGGGCTGCCCCTGAAGAGCATTCGGCGACTTCAGCTGGTCCAGAATGCGGCCGCGCGAGCGATCGTGGGTGCACCTCGTTTCACCCACGTAACACCTATCCTCCGCGAGCTGCACTGGCTGCCTGTTGATCTCTGGGTGCGCTTCAAGGTGCTGGTTGTCACCTACAAAGCCCTTCATGGTATTGGATCTGGGTACTTGAGAGACCGCCTACTGCCAATTACCTCCACTAGACCAATACGATCGCATAGATTAGGCCTCCTCCGAATTCCATCAGCCAGCCAATGTCGACTGGCAACTACCCGGAGGAGAGCCTTCTCGGTGGCTGCTCTGACCCTCTGGAACGAACTCCCCGTGGAGATCCGGACCCTCACCACCCTCCAGACCTTCCGCGCTGCCCTCAAAATCTGGCTGTCCCAGCAGGCCTGGGGCTAATGACTTTAACCCCACCCGAATGGTATGACTGTTGTGCTTTTTTAATAATGTCTGTCTTCATGTTTGTAACTTGTTTGTCTCCCCCTCCCCCTGAACTGTGAGCCGCCCTGAGTCCCCTCAGGGAAAAGGGCGGCATACAAATAAAGTATAAATGAAAATGAAATGAAAACTGGTTCAGGGGCGTGGCAGGACGAGTTACTACCTACTTAACTGAACCAGTCTCTGTGGGTTCCTACCAGCTGCACAACTGGTTTGTTTTTTGCATGTGCACACAATTTAGCAAAAATTGAACTTTCACATTGCATATAAGGAAGGGAGCAAGGATAGCAGCTGAGGGGAAGCAATTCAATCTGCCGCCCCTGATCAGCTGGGCTTTGGGAGCAGAAATAAAGATCAGTATAACCCAGGGGCGGGTAGGCAAGCCCACTTTCATGGATACAGAGAACCGATTCACTCTTGGCTTGCAGTCAGCACTAATGGTTCAGCCGAACCAGTCTGAAACGGTAGGAATCCACTACTGCTGTAGGCCTTTCATGGTATAATTGATGTTATTTATGTGGCCTCTTATGTTTTTCTCCCAATATTATATAACAGTGTGAGCATGTACAAGTCTCTTCCATGAAGCAATGCTCATTGACAAAACCCAGAGGTGTGCCTTGTCATAGTGTCTGCCCTATTGAACACCACCCACTCCGCCACAAAATGTTTGTTGGTCCTGACCAGTGGTGGGTTCTGGATCCCATTCCAACCGGTACGGTTGTAACAGGCCTGGCGTTCCAACATGGATGCGCACAGTGCGCACATGTGTCTTGCTGTCCAGTGACGCCTCCCCCAGCATCCGTTATGCTCCAGCAGCGTTGCACAGGCGCTGTACGTGCTGTGCGTGTGAGGAAGCGCCAAAGACTTTAAAGACAGGTAAGGAGCAAAGGTGGGCAGGTGGGCCCTTCGGAGCACCGTACCGGAACAGTACCCGGTGCTCCAGCCAGGCTCCATTACGCCTGTACTGGAACATATCACCTGCAACCCACCACTGATCCTGACTTTCCATAAGGCTTTGAAAACTTGGTTCTTCACTCAGGACATTAAACCAGGGTAATTAGATGAGTATATTCATAATGGTTTATAAAATTATAGTGGTTTGCCTTGGATGTATTATTTTTCATTTTTGTTTTGATTATTTCTTGTTCAGTAGTTTTTAATGTATTGTTAGCTGCCCAGAGTCATACTTTATGTTAGGTAGTCATATAAAAATAGATAAATGGATTGCAACACTCCATATGATGATTACAGTTTTCAGATAGTGCCACCTATTGGTCCTCCAGATATTTTTAGCCAGATGTGGCAGTCCTAATTGTATCCTGTGAGTAATTGAGCTTTAGGATTAATATTAATAAATGTTTAATTTTTTACACATTAATGTATTCCATTTTCAGCATTTGGAAACATTGTCACTGTAATTTATGCAAAAAGGTTAATTGAAAAGAATTTTAAAAGGAAAAAAGACATACTGGTTATTTGAAATGCAAGAGCTTTTGATAGAAAGGAGTGATCAATGTATCTCAAAATTTCACATATGCCTCATAGGAAAACAAAAGAAAAAAATGCTAACTCTGGCCGGATAATTTTTTAATAACTTGGCGCTGCATGCTTTGTTTTGACAGATGAGTGTGTATTTAACTATGAGCCTCATAGATTATTCATGTATATCTCAAAGATCTGGTGCCTGTGTCTTTGTGTGTGGCTGTGTGCATTTCTATGTGTGTCTATACACATGCCTATAAAATATCTGAAGCTTTTTTTAAAAAAAATAGAAGTATACAATTTTTAGCAACTTTAGCAATTTCAAGAAAAATAGAATTTCTCAATTCCATACTCAATTGTTTTTCAACAGCTGGAGTCGTACTATTTTGTTAAATCACTTAATACACAATTGCAACAGATGTTAGAAACAGATGTTTTAAAGACATATGCTATTTCCCTTTATGATTATTATTTACAGTTTGTTTTATTGCTCTTTAGCTACCCCCCCACCAAAAAAGTCTTCAATTCCACCTTGCAAATATTATCAATAAAAATAGTCAATATTTTCAGGATTCTAATATAAAATACAGGTGTTTCTCAAAGTACGACCACAATTGAGCCCAAAGTTTCCCCTGGTAAGCAAGACAGTAGTTAAGTGAATTTTGCTCCATTTTACGACCTTTTTTGCCACAGTTGTTAAGTGAATCACTGTAGTTGTTAAGTTAGGAACATGATTGTTAAGTGAATCTGACTTCCCCATTGGCTTTGCTGAAAGTCACTAAAGATGGTCATATGATTCCAGGACAGTTCAACCATCATAAATACATGCCATTTGCCAAGTGCCCGAATTTTGAACACATGGCCATGGAGAAGCTGCAACAGTCGTTAAGTGTGTAAAACGGTCATAAGTCACTTTTTTCATGCTGTTGTTAACTTCAAGTGTTCACTAAATGGAATGAAAAGTTGCAAATTGATTACTACCTGTCCATGACACAGGATGATAAATAGGAAGGCAGGGGAAGAAAGGAAGGACAGTTTGCATCGTGACTACCTATGATAAGGATAGACCAGATCATATGATGATTAAGTTACACCCAGTGTTAGTTGGGTTTCAACTGATCTCTCAGGAAACAAAATAAAGAACTCAGTTGATGCAAATTGGTTTGCATCTGAGCATATTGTAAACCATGTGTTACCCAAGACAAGCCCTTTGCTTTACATATGGTCAAATGTGGCAGAGATGAATAATCAAAATACAGGGTGTACTGCAGAGTATGGCAAAATAAAGTCAAGATGGCAGCCAGCATGGTCAATCAAAGCTCCATTGACTTTTTTATGGTTAATCACAGGTTGTCTCTTCAAAACTTCCAAACATTTATTTCAAAAGGCGTTAGATATGCTTTTCCGCAGCGTTATAATGATAAGCCTAAAAGATAGATTTCACTTCAAATTTTGCCATTTAAAAAAAGAGCTACTAAATTTCAAAGACTTGCAGGATTTCCAAAAAATAGGTATTTATGACTGCCATAGGTGTGCATGAGGTCCAAAAAACCTATTCACAAGTTTGTATTAAAAAGCAAAGATAACTGAAAAATAGCTTCTTTGGGCAAGCATCACTTTGCAGATGAAGAATAAATATAATAAAGGGAAATTTAAGTTGGTCAGGTTTCTCTGCAGATACTATAAGACCCGATACTAGATTTTTTTTAAAAAATCACTCTATCTTAATCTATATTGTTTCGCTTTGCTTTGTGAGACACCCCACCTTCCTTTTGTTTCTTTCTCATAGCTGACTGTATTACTCATTGCAAGCAGAAGGCTGTGCTTACGTTCAATGAGCTGGAACTGCATATTGATAGGCAGACCAGGGCCACACTCAAAGAGTGATGCACTTGGCAATAAGCAGCACCACGGGTTCAGGCAGAATGCACATCTGTGTCTTGTTCTTAATGTAATACCCTTCATTATGTTTTTGGCTAAGAACACCTGTGCACATCCCTAAGAAGTCGACCCAGGGCAGCCATTTTGATTGAGGTGATCTTAACAGCTTTCATTAAAGCTGATGGCTCCAGTGGTCCCAAGCATTTCTGCCTCCGACAGTGTCTGCTGTGTGGATATTCCTGCTATCAATCTCACTTTTTCAGAGTTCATAACCTAGCAAATAAAAGTTTGTTCAGTTGTGAGGTCAAGGTGCAGCACACATACCCCTGGGTATAAAGGCAAGAATGGCTGCTTTTAATTGCTCTGCCTTTCATTTACTTTTTATTCTGAAACTATTATAAACTGGTAAACATCAGCGGAAAATTGATGGGAAAAAATATTGCAAATCTAATGTTCGATAAATATAATATTTTGATGATGATGTGTAAGTATGCAAACATTTAGCAGGTATATTATTTTCAGGCTACGATTTATAAGCCTGAGGCTAGCAATTGGATTTCACTGTTCTTCACTTCTGTTCTTCACTTCTAGATGTGAGATAATTACTCTGTTACAAATTGTAAAGCTGGGTTCAGTTTTTAAGCATATACATCAGCATATTGATAATTTAAAACAGTTGAGGAAATCAAGTCAAGTGTATCTGAATAAGAATGTTTAGTAACTAATTAGTCTGAAATTAACTTGTTGTACACTTTTTAGCAAATTACAATGGCTTTTCTGGTCTTTGAAATAAAAGAATTAAGGAAGTTCTAGCAGCTAGAAGGACTCACTGGAGAAGAGCCTAATGCTGGGAATAATTGAAGGCAAAAGAAGAATGGAATACCAGAGAATGAGGCATGAGCTTAAATGGACTCTGGGGGATGATAGATAAGGTGACCAGATGTCCCGCTTTCAGCGGGACAGGCATACTTTTCTACAATTTGTCCCGCGTCCTGCGGTGTTCTTAAAAAGTCCCGATTTTTTTTTAAGAACGGGCGCAGGCATGGGGGTGGGGGGCGGGAACTTACGCGGTGCGGCCGGCATCTTTGACACGTTTGGGGATCTCTCAAGGCCTTTGCAAGGTCCCCAGACTTGCCCAAGACGCCAGGCCTCCAAAAAGAACGGGGGCGGGAACTTACGCGGCGCGGCCAGCATCTTTGACATATTTTGCACCGGTTGCGCTCGGTCCCCAAGCCATCCTGTGCCGCGTTCTGCTGGAGCCAGACGGCAGCGGCAACAGCAGCAGGAGAAAGCCTGAGTTTGTTGAGCCACTGTGGCGAAGAGTCCCCGGAGGAGTTGAGAGCCTTGCGAGAGGGTGAGATTGCAAGCAACTTCCATCTCCTGAGGGAAGGCGAGAAGACATGGGGAGGGAGCTTGGGCGGCTGCCACAAGTTTGCTGCGGGGGGGGGGGGAAAGAACTATCCCTCGCCTCATTTTTCTCCCAAAAGTGATGGTGGGATCTCAGGGGCTATTATTTCCTAGCGCGGGCCAGGGACACCGAGTGGGTTGCTCGCATCGGGACTGAAGGGACTTTTTAATATTGGAGAGGGAGGTGGTTGCGGGAAATGAGTACATCGCGATGAAGCCTACCCTAAGCTTGCACAAGTTGCAGCTGCTTTGTTAGAAGAAGAAGAGGGGCTTGGCTCTTGCCCTCATCTTCCTTCCTTCTCCCATGATTATGTCCGGGCTTATGCCCCCAAAGCATTTCTTCCTTCCTGTCCCCAACTGTTAAATGTCTTTGTATATTGTTTTTAATTTGGGGTGGGGGCGCGGCCACACACGTGACAACAAAACACCACACAGCAGTTTCCAGCTGCCGCCCAGTGGTTTTTGTGAGACGCCTTCCACGATAATAGGAGAGGAGAGCCAGCCTGGAGACAGCAATCACAAGGCAGAAAGTAGCTGAGAGAATGGGTGCAGGGGTTGGGAGAAGGCATGGGATGGGCTCCCAGCAGCGGCTGCTCGGATTTGCCATTTGAGAGAGAGGGGGGGAAGGAGGGAGGGAGGGGGAGAACGCGAGTGTGTGTATCCCTCCTTCCTTCAGCCCAACACTCTCGCTGGCATTCTGGCCAGGCGAGAGGGACTGCAGAGGGTCTCCTCGAGTCTAGGGCAGCGAGTTATTCGATGGGAAAGTTGCCTCTTGGAAGGAATGACCTGGCTTGGCTCCTGCTTCGTCTCTCCTGCCTCTTCGCTTCTCCGTTTGGTCGTTGGGCGGCAGATCGGAAGCGGGAGCCAAGCCGGGTCATTCCTTCCAAGAGGCAAGTTTCCCATCGAATGACTCGCTGCCCTAGACCCTCTGCAGTCCCTCTCGTCTGGCCCGGATGCAAGCAAGAGTGTTGGGCTGAAGGAAGGAGGGATACTCCCTCTCCCCCCCTCTCTCATTAAGAGAGAGAGAAAGATAGTTGGTGGGGAGGCTTAGTTTGTTTGTTAGTCACTTTGTTAAGTTTGTTTCTCTGTGTGTTGTGTACATATACATGTCTCCATGGATACAATTGTGCAAGCATTTTTTTCCTCTTTAAACGAATTTTTTTATTTCTCCTCCCCAAACCTTTAAGACTGAAAGAGTTAGAGTTGAAATATAAAGAGATTGTCAATCGGCATACTGTTAGATTGATAGGCAATTATGGACTATCTTGATTATAGCCTCCTTAGAAAGAATATGCTACTGTATGGTTGAGAAAAAGATCAAACTTCATTCCATGGAAACCCAACAAAGTTCATAGGGAAGGTTTCTTTCTACGATGGGCTTCTTGGGTCAACAGTGAATATCAGTTATCAAAAATGTAGGTAGAAAATTAAGCAGGTAATAGGCAATTACAAAAAGGGAAGCCAACTTTCTGAATTCTGTTTCTTTGCACTTAGTGACTTATAAATAGACTAATCTTCTGAAAACCTGACCTAAATTACTATGTATTTTAAATAGCTGTAAAGCTATGCTGAAAAAGTTATTCTCACAGTATTGTGATAAATTCAATAAAAAGAAGGGAATTCTTGATGAACTTAAGGAGAAATGAGAGTATTGGATAGTAAATGGACAAATAAAATTACCAATCAAAGAGAATATTTGCACTTCAGAGTTGAAATGAGATGTTCTCTCTTACTCTTTCCTCTTCCTCTCTTCTCTCTCTGTCTCTCTCATCCTCTTTCTCTTTGTTTCTCTTCTCTTTCTCTTTCTTTTCCATTCTTCTGTCACTTTCTCTCTCCTTCTCTGTCTCTTTCTGTCTCTCTTCCCTCTTTTTTTCTTCCTCTTTCCCACTCTTTTATCATTTCTCTCTACCGCCCAATCTGTCCCATACTTATCTTCGACTGATCATGTTTGCAATAATTTACCTTCTTTCCTAAATAGGCACAGTTCCTTTACCGGATCCCTCACTCACTAAAACACACACACACACACACACACACACACACACACACACACACGCATGCACTAAACCATTTTTCTCCATTCCAATTCGGATCCTATAAATCAATTGCTCTGTGAAACATCTGTGAAAAAAATTCAGGTGCTCAGGCATGAAAATGTGCCGATCAAACACTATACTTTTCTGCACACACTGAAAAAAAATTAGAGGGAACATTGGGTGTGGGAGCTCCCAGACAATTAAAATGTGGGTATAATTGGAATGAAACTCTGAATTGTCAAAATAAAATCCTCCGATGAACTCTAGCAAATTATGAAGACGGAGACTTGCAGGGTGCGAAAATTCCAGGTTGGCAAGGCGGCAGCATACAGCAAACTCTTTTAAAGATTGCTGGTACTTACTGATCATTTTTAACTCAAATATAGTAAGGTAGTCTTAACATATCGCATGAATAGCAGGTTCGCGGCAGTATTATATGCCTGTGAATTGGATACATGACATTAAGTTTAGAATTGTTTTATTTAGTTATGCAACTAAGTATATTTCCCACAGTTGATCGACAAAACCGCGAAGCCCTTATCCGTGCTGACATAAGCGCGGAGGGCAAATCCGCGCCGTCCGAAGCGCTAAGGAAAAAGGCGACCCTAGCGCGACGACATAACCGCGGAGGGCAAATCCGCGCCTTCCAAAGCACTCAGCACCTTAACCCTAATCCTAAACCTAAACCTAAACCTAACCCAAACCTAACCCTAACCTAACCCTAAACCTAACCCTAACCGTAACCCTAAACCAAACCCCTAAACCTAATCCTAACCCTTACCTTAATTTAAATTGGCTTTCTGCTGCCTCGCTGTTTTAAAGCGCCCTTCTGTCGCCGCACTGTTGTCGCCGCGGTGATGATGTCACGGTGATGACGTCGTGGCTTTAGCGACGCGGTTTTGTCGCCGCTATTTTGACGAACGCGGTTTTGTCAGGCCATGATTTTCCACTGGTAATTTATAATGTCTTCTACAGTCATCCCATAATAAATTTGAAAGATCAGTAATGAGTATGGGTTTATATTTCTTCAAAATTGGGTGGATGGCCCTGAAGGCTTATAATTCATTAGTGAGGAAATGAACTTAATCTTTGAGTTTTAATCCTCCCTTCATTCAAAAGCTCAAAGCAATGAACTTTGAACTCCCTTCTAATTTTCCCTGCAGCAACCACCCTGCAGTGTAGATTGGAATGAAAGAAAGTTAATGGGGGTGCTAACACAGGCTAGAGATTCTCAAATATTTGAAGGGATACAAGTAGTGTTGCCTGAGGCTCTAAATGTAAACTTTTACTAAACCAGAGAATTATGAACAATAATTCTCAATGATTCTGAATTATGAACAATAATTCTCAACAATACTGAAAAATGATATCAGAGAATGTTTTCAGATTCCTGTTTGGTTTTCATTAGGGACATAGTCTTTCAACAATGCCATGATTTTATCCTTTATTTTAGGTTATTCTTAGCTCAGGTTTTAAGTGTTTTTAGCTTATTAATAACAGTATGCTAAAATGCTATGCACACATTCATAGAAAATCATTAAAAATGATGTTTTCTTTATAGTGCTATTGTTTAATCACTACTTTTAAGCTTTCGTTGATGGAAATAATTATATTGATTGATTGAAGGCTAAGAAATGGATAACAGATCCAATATACAGAGTTTTATTTTTTGGCCCTAAAAATATTGTCACTGAGAATGACAGAAATTTCTTCATCATTGCTATTGGCCTCAAGTAGCAAATAATTAAACATGGTTTTTAGTGTACTTAGTTAGCCACCTGCTTTTTAACATTACATGGTATCAGTTTCAAGAATGCATGCATTCCTGAAAACTTGTAACAAACTTGTTGAAGGGCCTATGAAATATTTTCTAGTTTAATGTAGAATAAGTATTCTTAATAAAAGAAAAAGTCATTTTTATTTAATCAATTGCATTCCTTTTTATAATGACATTAATTAACTAAACTGGAAATAAATCTATGTTTTGCTAGAGTTTTAAAATTAAAAAAACCTTACATTTTGTTGCTATTATTTTAATCAGAGTTTTGCCAAGTGAAATTATATAATGGTTCCTCATGTCTCTGTAATTTTCTAAATTTCATCCAGAAGTACCACAGAATCTGGCATTTTCAGCAGAATGATGCTGATGTTAATAAAACATCCTGATTTTTGGTGAAAGGATGGAAAGAGGAAGGAAGGAGGAAGAGAGATCTAAAGAGCAGAAAGACAGAAGGTAGATAGGCAAGAGGAAGGAAGGAAGGAAGGAGAAAGAATGGAAAGGGAGGAAGGCTAGAAGGAAGAAAGAGGGTGGGAGGGAAGGAAGGAAGGAAGGTGAAAGGAGGAAGGAAGGAAGGGGTACTTCCACTTGTAGCCCTGGGACTGAATGCAGGAGGAGTCTCTCCATAGGATCAGCTGCTCCTCTGATCATGGTCTATGAAAATGTTACTGCCTGCCTGATGCAAATTTAGACAGATGGTGCTTTGGGCTGCCCCTCAAATCCCCCCTTTACTCCTCCCCCTGTAGAATTCAGCCCCCTGAGTTTTGCCTTTGAGGGGCATGTGTGGTTATGGCGGATGGCAGAGTCAGCTGGAGGTTGAGAGGGGATTGGGGGCTTTTGTCCGCCTGTGGAGTTCTCCCCATGGACAGGATGGGATGTTGGCATGAAAGGGATCCGGGCACAATCTCACCTGTTCCAAGTAAAGTTGCCTTTTGCAATTGGCTACCGGTAATCCTCGACTTACGACCAGGATTAATCCCCCAATTTCTGTTGCTAAGGGAGATGTTTGTTAAATGGTTTTTGCCTCCTTTTGCGACCTTTTATTGCCACGTTAAGTGAATCATGGTGGTTGTTAAGTCAGGAACATGGCTGTTTAGTGACCAAAGTTACAATGGCATTGAAAAAAGTGACTGATGACCATTTTTCACACTTAGCGACCATTTTCACACTTAGCGACTGTTGCAGCATCCTCATGGTCACGCGATCAAAATTTTGATGTTTGGCAACAGATTCGTATTTATGATGGTTTCAGTGTCCTGGGGTCATGTAATTGCTTTTTGTGACCTTTTGACAAAGTCAAATGGGGAAACCAGATTCACTTATGTTACTAACTTATCAGCTGCAGTTATTCACTTAAGAACTGTGGCAAGAAAGGTGGTATAATGGGCTTAGTGACCAAAGTTACAATGGCATTGAAAAAAGTGACTGATGACCATTTTTCACACTTAACGACCATTTCCACACTTAGCGACCATTGCAGCATTCTCATGGTCACGTGATCAAAATTTTGATGTTTGCCAATAGTTACAATTTATATTTGTAAATTGTAGTTATGTTGAAATAAAAAAATATTACAATACTATTTTTGTGTTGTATGAAAATTTTTGTTGCTCCGTATAAAATTTTTAATCAAGCCCCCCCCCCCCCCCCCCGGTCAAAGGTGTCCCTCTTTACCAATCTGAAAATCTGGTCACCTTAATGATAGAGGACAGAAAGGCCTGGAAGAACGTTGTCCATGGGGTCGTGATGGGTCGGACACGACTTCACATCTAACAACAACAACAACAACAAACAGCTGGTACTACCTTTTGGTAAAAGGTGAACAAATGAAAGGCAGTATGGAATAGTGGTTAAGGTGCTGGCCTTAAACTGTGAATTTTAGTCCAGCCTTAGCAGGGGTGGGTTTCAACCGGTTCGCGGCGGTCCCTGCGAACCGGTTGGTCGGCGAACCCGGAAGTAAGTAACTTCCGGGAATGGCGAAGGGCCCACCCGCCTGCCTGCGTTCCTTACCCGGTTTTGACGAGTTCTGCACTTCCATGCATGCGCAGGACGCATACAGTGCCTGCACGATCCCCCAGGAGCAGCTGGAGCATCGCACAGACGCTAGTACGCATCCATGCACCGCGCGCGTGCACGAGGACGCCGCCCGCCCCGTTCCAACCGAACCGGTTGGAACGGGGCGAGAAACCCACCCCTGAGCCTTAGGCATGAAAGCTGACTGGGTGACGTTGAGCCAATCATTCTGTCTTAACCCAACCCATTTCACAACACTGTTGTGGGGAGAATAAGAGGACAAAAGATTATTAGGTATATTGGGCACCTTGAGTTATTTAAAAAATAATAAAAGTCAGGATAAAAATTTAAGAAATAACTTAAATGATATGCTTCATTTCAGCATTTTTTACAATAAGTGCTACAAATTTTTGAGACCTATGATCTTTTGAATCATACAATTAAAAATATTCACGTTTAACAAAGAATTGTAGAGCTGGGTCTGAGGAGAATAAGATCATTGTTAATTAGTCATTTGCAATAAATGAAAATTAAATATACTGAAACACGTAATAATATGAATTACATAGTTATGCATGTTCTTTTAAAGAGGCACAGTGTTATTAAGTGTCAGGTGGCATACAAATTAACAATTATAATTACAGTTGGTCACTCAGTCAGCTGATTTTTTAGATTGGATTTGGCATTTTTATCCACCTATTGAGTCCTGGTATAGGTAGATGTTTGATGGTGGTAAAGGTATCATAACAGGATGTAAGCTGTTTCAAGTGAAGCTGCTTTTTGCAATTGACTGGTGGTAATTTTGTCAATACTGATGGTGTTGAAATTGTACTCCAGATGTTTTAGGATTGCACCCAAGGTACCTATTATTATTGGTCCAATGTTTGCTTTCTTTTACCAAATCATTCTATTTGCAGGTCTTTGTAGTGTTTATTATTATTGCGATACTGTTTCTATGTAGGCTGCAAAATGCCTTCAATATGTATGTATATGTACAGGTAAATGTAGGTGATTTTATTGTTTTTATATTGGGTTTTTATCTTTGTAAGGCACCCAGCATCACTGAGAATGAGTTGGAAAGCCATATAAATTTTCCTGCCTGTCTGTCAGTCTGTGTGTATTTTAGAAAACAGTATAATGGACTTTTATGAAAAACTACAAGAGAAGTGAGGAAATGATTTGTCTTCTTAGCCAAAACCTGTTAATTCTCCTTTTTTTTTTCTTTAGTGTTAGTGCCTATTTTGAGGTATTTTTTTCAGAGGAAATTTATTGTCTTTCTTAAAACAAAACTACTATATTAAGATTTGCTAAATGTAAATCAGATTAGGATTTTGTTTTCGTATCCTTGATTACCAACTGTCCTCTAGGAGGCAGTGTAAATCTTGAATTTCCAAAATGCTGAACCTAATGTCCAGAAATCTTCCCTAAAACATGCTTTTAAACATTTATCCATGTTATTTGCAGTTCACAACAAAGAGAAAGAAGGAATATAACAGATTAACAGAGTTGGAAGGGACCTTATAGGTCATCTAGTCCAACCCCCTGCTCAAGCAGTAGGCCCTACACCATTTCTGACAAATGGCAGTCCAATCTCTTCTTGAAAGTCTTAAGTGATGAAGCTGCCACAGCTTCCAAAGGCAAGCTGTTCCATTAATACAAGTTTCAAGTTTAATTTTATTCATAGGCCGCCCAATCCCGGAGGACTCCGGGCGGTTTACAGAGAGGAGAAAGTAAAAATAAAATAAAAATAAAATAAACAAGTTAAAAACAACACAGATACATTCATTTCAGTCGAGGCTGGACCTCAACAATGAGGTCAACAGCCCCAGGCCTGCCGGAATAGCCAGGTCTTGACAGCTTTTCTGAAGGCCATGAGAGTGGGGGAGGTCCGGATTTCTGGGGGTAGTTCGTTCCAAAGGGTCGGGGCAGCCACAGAGAAGGCTCTCCTCCGGGGAGCCGCCAGCCAACATTGTCTGGCTCACGGCATCTGAAGGAGACTCACCCTGTGGGATCTTACCAGCCGTTGGGAGGAGTGTGGCAGTAGGCGGCCTCGCAGGTATGCTGGTCCTAAGCCATGCAGGGCTTTAAGGTAATGACCAACACCTTGAATTGCGTCTGGAGACCAATAGGTAGCCAGTGCAGCTCGCGGAGGATAGGTGTGACTAGTTGCAGTCTCCGAACGCTTTTCAAGGGTAGCCCCATGTAGAGCGCATTGCAGTAATCCAGCCTTGAGGTGACTAGGGCATGAGTGACGGTCTGGAGTGCCTCCCGATCCAAGTAGGGCCACAATTGATGCACCAGGCGAACCTGGTCAAAGGCTCTCCTGGTCACAGCCGACAGATGGTATTCCAGTGTCAGCTGTGAATCCAGGAGGACCCCCAAATTGTGTGCCCTCTCTGAGCGGTGTAAGTTTTTGCCCCCCAGGATCAAGGATGGACTATCTGGGCTGTCCTTCGGGGGAACATCCATAGCCACTCGGTCTTGTCGGGATTGAGTATGAGCTTGTTTACCCCCATCCAGATCCTAACAGCCTCCAGGCATCGGCACATCACGTCCGCCACTACACTGAGCTGGCACGGGGCAGAGAGATATAATTGTGTATCATCAGCATACTGATGATACTTAACCCCGTGCTGTCGAATGATCTTGCCCAGCGGTTTCATGTAGATATTAAATAGGAGGGGGGACAGGACCAAACCCTGTGGCACCCCATATTTAAGGGGCCTAGGGGTTGACCTCTGTCGCCCGACCAACACCAACTGCGACCTGTCAGAGAGGTAAGAGTAGAACCACCGTAGAACGGTGCCTCCCACTCCCACCTCCTCTAACCGTCGCAGAAGGATACCATGGTCGATGGTATCGAAAGCCGCTGAGAGGTCAAGAAGCACCAGGATAGAGGAATGTCCTCTATCCCTGGCTCGCCAGAGATCATTGGTCAGTGCGACCAAAGCGGTTTCTGTGCTGTTTCCAGGTCTGAAGCCAGACTGAAAGGAGTCTAAATAATCTGCTTCATTCAAGGTCCGTCGGAGTTGAAGCGCCACCACCTTCTCAACAACCTTTCCCAGAGAAGGAAGGTTGGAGACAGGCCGATAGTTCTTAAGAATAGCTGGGTCCAGAGAAGGCTTCTTAAGGAGGAGCTTTACCACCGCTTCCTTAAGTGGCTGCAGGAAAGACCCCTCCTGTAAAAATGTGTTCATAATCATCTGGAGCCAGCCTCGTGTTACCTCCCTGCTGGTCGAAACCAGCCAGGAGGGGCACGGGTCCAATAAACAGGTGGAGACACTTATCGCTCCCATGGCCTTGTCCACTTCCTCAGGGGTGACAAACTCAAACTCATCCCAGGAAATCTGACTAAGACCCTCCCTCGGCATCTCAGCTGGTGCTGCCCAAGTAGAGTTCAGGTCCGCCCGAATCTGAGTAATTTTATCCGACAGAAACTGAACAAACTCCTCAGCTCTTTCCTCAAGGGGTTCCCCCGCCTCCTCACCTTTTAGGAGGGAGCAGGTCACCCTAAACAGGGCGGCTGGGCGGGATTCCGCGGATGCAATAAGAGCGGAAAAATATGTACATTTTGCCACCCATATTGCCACTAAATAAGTCCTAATAAAGGCTCTTAATAGTGTTCGGTCAGATTCGGAGTTACTGGCTCTCCAGCGTCACTCTAGGCGTCTTTTTTGGCGCTTCATCTCCCGGAGTTCCTCGGTGAACCAAGGTGCCCTCCTGGATCCATTGTCGTGGAGAGGCTGCAAAGGTACAATACGATCCAGAGCCTCAGCCGCTGCAACGTTCCAGGCCGCGACTAAGGCCTCTGTCGGGTTGTGGGCAAGGGAGTCAGGTATCCCTCCAAGCTCCTTCTGAAATCTTTTTGGATCCATCAAGCGCCTGGGGCGGAACCACTTAATCGGCTCCACCTCCCTGCAATGGGCGAGTAGCATCCCAAAGTCAAGCCTCAGCAGGAAGTGATCTGACCATGACAAGGTCAATACAATACAATAGCAGAGTTGGAAGGGACCTTGGAGGTCTTCTAGTCCAACCCCCTGCCTAGGCAGGAAACCCTAGACCGTTTTAGATGGATGGCTATCCAACATCTTCTTAAAGACTTGCTTCTGGAGGCAAGCTGTTCCACTGATTAATTGTTCTAACTGTCAGGAAATTTCTCCTCAGTTCTAAGTTGCTTCCCTCCTTGATTAGTTTCCACCCATTGCTTCTTGTTCTATCCTCAGGTGCCTTGGAAAATAGTTTGACTCCCTCTTCTTTGTGGCAACCCCTGAGATATTGGAACATTGCTATCATGTCTCCCCTAGTCCTTCTTTCTCTTAAACTAAACACACCCAGTTCCTGCAACCATTCTTCATATGTTTTAGTCTCCAGTCCCCTAATCATCTTTGTTGCTCTTCTCTGCACTCTTTCCAGAGCCTCCACATCTTTTCTACATCATGGCGACCAGAACTGAATGCAGTATTCCAAGTGTGGCCTTACCAAGGCATTATAAAGTGGTATTAACACTTCACGTGATCTTGATTCTATCCCTCTGTTTATGCAGCCTAGAACTGTGTTGGCTTTTTTGGCAGCTGCTGCACACTGCTGTCTCATATTTAAATGGTTGTCCACTAGGACTCCAAGATCCCTTTCACAGTTACTACTACTGACCAAGGTACCATCTATACTGTACCTGTGCATTTCGTTTTTGTTGCCTAAATGTAGAACCTTACTCTTTTCACCATTGAATTTCATTTTATTAGATAGTGCCCAATGTTCAAGTTTGTCAAGATCCTTCTGTATCTTGAGCCTGTCTTCTGGAGTGTTGGCTATTCCTGCCAGCTTGGTGTCATCTGCATATGTGATGAGTTCTCCATTTATTTCCTCATCCAAATCATTGATGAAGATGTTGAAGTGTACTGGGCCTTAGGGGAAACCTGGGAGTTGTAAGACCACAGGCCAACTGTCATTAAATATATATTTATTTCAGATTGATATTATCATGAGAAACTGATGGTTGCAGAGAATTTGAAAAAACGTGGATAAAGATTATCAGTCATTACATGAAATGCCTCTTTTGTTAGCACTTATTTGAGAATTCAGGCATTTGTTCTACAGTGTATGCTGTAATGAGCACTTTATGCATCTTCTGACTAAAGTATCAACTAGAGAGAAAGAAAAACTTAGTATGTGTTGAAGTGAAGTGCACTTAATATGTGCTGAAGCGTACTGCACTTCAAATGTAATTTCATTATATCTTAAGAGAACTGCAGTCCATGAAAGCTTATGTCATAACAACATTCTATGTTTTTAATGTGCTACAAAGGCCTCTGTTTTCATTGCAAAAGACTAGGGCTGTTATTCCTTTGAAAACTGTGACATGTTTACCGATATATCCCAGAGCATATTTGTCTGAAGCAAAGTCCTGCTGGAATTCATGATCCTTCCTTTCATGTAAAGTATTCTTATGAAATACTGGCTTTTTCGTGAATGAAGGGTCTACCAAATACGATACAACCAATTTCTTTTGTTAGTCTGGAATGTCCAGCTCTGTGTTTAGAGCATAGAAATGTGTTTTGCTTAAACTAAGCCAATGACCTCACCACATTGGAGAGGCCTATTGTCTGGCATGATAGTTTGATTGATTGATTAATATGGATTCTTTGGACTAGCATCTGGAAGGCCTTGGGCTGATATTTTGTGTGTCAGCTGAACTCAGTATAAGTCATGTTAGAAAACCACCTTTCAGAAGAATTTGTAAGGAAGTCAGTGGGATTATTTGCCTAGATATTCACACTTGTGAATGGCTGACCTCTTAACATCTTCTGCCTTTAGACTTTTGTAATTTTACTCAACAGTGATTGATTTATGCTAATAACATTAAAAAGCAAGAATGTTATTGAAACTGTTCACACTATAGGAAGCATCTTTCAGAGTTTTTCTTTTAGTTCAAATTACTATAGTGTATTGTTTGTAAGGCAACTATTTGCAGTATGTTTTTGTTTCTATTGATCTCATTGTGCCGCCTTTCATTGATCTTCTATAGGTTTGAGTTCAACAGAAATAGGCTCTAAAATTCCAAAGATGCTTATACAAAAAATGCACAAAACTAAGAGGGGGGAAGAGGGTTGATCACATAAAAATGCAGTTTACTAATAGCTGTTTCACTGGCTTGTCAAAACCATTGTGTTTAATAGATGTGAACCTAACATATTGAAATGTAGATGTTGTATACTATACCTTACTGCTTTTAATATTTTGAATATCCAAATGTTCAGTTTTAAATTCAGAAGGATTTCATTGCATGAGTACTTACTTTGACAATAACAAAGCTGAAAATGAAAAATGGGCATTTCCCCATCACTTCAACTGCAATTTATAATGAGGAACAAAAGTTCATACCTCTACATTATACATTTAATATGAAACCTACATTTCAATGAAGACTGAAGGTAAATCTCACAGCAGATCTTAATAACTATAGACTCTGCTTCATGAAAATAAGGCACAAATTATTTGCTGTGATGTGAATACTTAAGGTACCCCACACTTGCAACCTAGATTGGCTCCAATGACTTGTTGTTGTTTGTTACTTGGATGTACATTATAATCAAACTGGATTTGTATTTATATTACTAGCTTTCCAATAATATTACCCAAGAATGCTTTTTCCAGTAATAGCCCCTGACCTGTAATGTATACAGTAGATAAATCTTTCCACAGAAAGATTGGTTTGGTATCTGCTCTGTTATAATAACTGAACTAGGAAATGCTATTTTGTTAAGTTGCAATTCACTTTTGCTATGGTATTATTTTTTCCTATTGCTGTTTTAAATAACTGTTCTTTTTGTGCGCAGGTTATTTTTTATTTTCTTATATAAAGGTATGCCAGTTTTTACCCCTGGGGTGACAAACATTTTAGAAATATCTAGGGGGGAAATGTGGTAACAAGATACATTAAAAGTAGTTTGATTTCCACATCAGAGGAAGACTGAATAAGACCTTAGCTAAGCTGGAAGTCCTGGTTGGTCATCCTTTATGATATAAAAGTGGGAAGTAAAGCTAAGAGTTATCCACAGTGAGGGTAAGGATGGGTGGGAGCATAAGGGAAACCATCCTATTTTGAAGAAGGAACTCTACAATCAATAAAATAGTGAGAATCCACTTCAGTATTGTCCTAAATAAAAATGTAAGGACATCATTATAGATGGTTTTCTGTCAATTGAGGCAGCCCCTGGGTCTGCACATAATCCTCTGGATATGGAAAAAAATGTTGAATTTTTGTAAGTAGAACTGGTGATGTGATAGCCAGACCAAAATTGTCTAATCACTAATGATTTTAGTATTTTTAAAAATGTTCATTTTATAAGCATATATACAATTACAACATAAACTGAGCACTATATTAGGAAAAGTGGAGGTTGTGAAACCAGAAATGAAGCATACAAAGTTCCAATTTAGGAATGAGTGAGCCTAGGTAGATTGAAATAGCCTATTTTTAAATATGATGATAACATGATATATTATTCAGGACATAAGACCATATGGTGGAATGGAGTAGCAATGACACTCAAAAAGGATATTGCTAAGCATATTCAAAAGATGCTAAATACAACATTAAGAATGAATATAGTACTATTTTTTATGATTTAAAGGCAAAAACTGAAAAAAAAACAGGAACAGGGAATTATAGGAAGATTTAGACTGGGTGAATGCAATAATGAGGAAATAGGTTAATAGAGGTTTGTGAAGATAATTACAGTGGTGATTAAAAGTTTGGGAGCCATTTTGAATTTTTAAATTTTCTGCATAAATATGAACTAAAATGTGATCTATTCTCCACATAAGTGTTCAAAGTAAATAAAAAGAACCCAATTAAACCAATGTATAAAAAACATTATTGTTCATTTATTCATGAAATATTAAAAAGGATATTTGGTGAAATAATAATGTGAAAAGTCTATGTAAGGCAGGAGGGAAGCATTTTCTGGGTGCTCCATGTTTTGCTCACACCATTGCCACATGAGCTGCTGTGGCATCCAGGTTCTTTCCAGATTTTTATTATATCCTGCACATTATGTATTTGAATGAAGCATTAAACAGTTGAGAGCTGAAAATCTATTCTATAAATAGATGCAGCAATGTAGTCCTCCATCTTATCTATTTCCCCTAACTGGCCATTGATTGGAAGCATCCAAAATAAGTGCATTGGAAGTAGATAAAACCTGGTTTTTCAATTCAACTACAGAAAAAAGCTGTACAGACACTGGAGTTGAAGGTACCCATCTATCAGACCTCCCAGGTAAACCAGACAGGAAACACGGCTAGATGAGCTGAGTCTACTTCATTGTAAGGCTACATTAACAGAACCTTGCCAGGTATAAACTTTCCAAAACCAGTTTTAACTGCTTAATCCAGTAAGGTGAACTCTTCCAAGTTTCCTTCTCTGACTTTTAAGCCATTTGGGGCTCCTGCTTGTCTGATTGGTTTCCTTCCCTAGACAGCATCTTACTTGGATGCAGATCAGCTTTAATAACTATTATTGCTGGTCTTAGACCATAATAAAATTATTATATGTTAATTAACTATAAAGAGGTCATCAATCTAATCTACTCTGCAACTATAATTAAAAGGCTTTGATAGTAAACTTCTGGGAAGGATAACACTGATTGCTATCCTCAGATATCTACATAAATCCAGACACATTGTTCCGGGGTGGTAGGAAGATGGTGAAATCATCTACAGACCAGAGATCAGGCCTTTATCATCATTAACAAACAAGTAAAACCTAACTTGTTCTGGACAGAAGGTTCTAGCACCTTTAAGTAAGAATCTTAACCATTCTTGAGAAGCCCAGGAGCTTCAGCAAGACTGAAAAAGGAAAATATAAGCCCAAAACCTGTTGGAGGGTGAATTGAATTCCTTCCCTCTTTTTCACATCTGAGAGGCGACATACCAAATTTCAGTTGTCCAGTAATTATCAAAGGAAGGAATGTCCCAGAATATTTTCTTACATAATTCTGTATTACACAATACATATTATTTTGATTAAATACTATTCCATTCATTTCAGCCCTTGCTCAAAATGTCTAGGGCTTTCTAAACATTCTCTTTCATAGCTTGTAATTTCAGTTAAATCAGCTTTTAATTTTTTTAAAATTAATTTTTATTTACTGTGTTTGCAGTTTATTTCCTTAAAATGAAGACTGATTGCCTACAGCAAAAAATATATTAAAATAAAATAAGATAAAATAAGGATTGCTAGGTTTAGAAAATAGGACTTTAAAAAAACATTAATTGCAGGTATATTTATCTCTTTAGGACTCTTTGGGAAAATACTGATTATCTTTCACTGCTATTTTTTTAAAATCTTTGATTTGATCTCATGCAGGTTGCAACGGTTCCACCACAAAACCGCGATGCCCTTATCCGCGCCGACATAAGTGCGGAGGCAAATCCACGGCGTCCGAAGCGCTAATAAAAAAACGACCCTACCGCCGCGACAACAGCGCGGTGACAGAAGGGCGTTCTACATGCTTCGTTCTTTGCCTCCAAAGGTAGCCCTCCTCCTCCAGCTGACAGCGGCAGCGGGCACGGGGCAAAGCGGGCTGCCCAGCAGCAGCAGCCCGCGGGAAGGGTCCAGCACAGCCGCGGGGGGCATCAGGAAGCGGAGGAGGACGTGGCAGCGGCGGCGGCTGAGGCTCTCCCGGGCCGGCGAAGCGGGCTTGCCCGGCAGAGGCAGGCTGCCCTCTTCTTCCTCAACAACATCTCCTTGGACGGGCGGCCTGCGCCGCCGGCGCCTCCCCCGGAGGAAGAGGCAGGGCGGGCGGGCGGGCGGCAGCGGCTGAGGCTCTCCCGGGGCCGGCGAAGCGGGCTTGCCCGGTGGCGGCGGCCGCCCATCCAAGGAGATGTTGTTGAGGAAGAAGAGGGCAGCCTGCCTCTGCCGGGCAAGCCCGCTTCGCCGGCCCCGGGAGAGCCTCAGCCGCTGCCGCTGCTGCGTCCTCCTCCGCCGCCAGCGTCGGCGGCCCTGCTCGGGCCCCCCGCGGGCTTCCTGCTGCCCTCCGCGGCTGAGCTGGACCCTTCCCGCGGGCTGCTGCTGCTGGGCAGCCCGCTTTGCCCCGTGCCTGCTGCCGCTGTCAGCTGGAGGAGGAGGGCTACCTTTGGAGGCAAAGAACGAAGCATGTAGAACGCCCTTCTGTCACCGCGCTGTTGTCCCCGCGGTGATGACGCGCGATGATGACGTCGCGACTTTAGTGACGCGATTTAATCTCCGCTATTTTGCGTAGCGCGGTTTTGTCGTGCCACGGGTTGCAACTACAATCAATTGCTTCTATAGGTCTGAAATCAGAACACTTACCCAATTGTGCTAGCCTTATTTCTTTATTCAGGAGTTATACAAATAATGTTTAGTAATTATTGTTTCCTGTGAACCTCTTCAACCTTAGGGAATTCTCTGCTATTTTTAAGACCTATGTACAGCTTGTGCCCTTATTCCTGACCCACTTCTATTACTGTCTTCCACCTAGGAGAGGGCAAGGTTGGATGCGAAAAATCTCTTTTAAGATTGCCCAGGCTAGTATTGAATGTGTTAGATTAATTTTAAATATTAATTGAGCATTTCCCCAAATTAATGTCCAAAGACTCAGTTGCAAATTGGGCATCAGGCAATTCAACGCAACTAGTTGTTAACAATCCAGAAACATTCCAACAGGGAGAAGGAGAAAAAAAAATGAAAATTTTGAGGAAGAGAGAGACTTGCTATAAATTGCAAAGAACTGTGCTCTTAGCAGTAATATTAAAAAGTGCATAAATTCTAGCCTAGACAGTCTCTTCTTTTCATAGGCTCAAGCTAGATATTTTTCTTCTAGTTTTCATTCCAACATATTTAATCTATCCCACCTAAGTGCTCTATTTAATTAAAGTTTCCTTTGATTCCTCATAATTGACCTTGAAGATTTGTGTATTTTGTGAGTAAATAGAGTATATGTTGTGAAAGTGTTGGGACTCGATTCTCCAAAAAGTAAAATTGAATCCTTGTGTGTAAATGTAGATGCATTCAGAAAATTACTGGTCATTTATACATTTTATCAGTACAGGTCGTCCTCAACAGTTCCTTTGAAGTTACAACAGCACTGAAAAATATGACTTGTGACCATTTTTCATACTTACAACCTTTGCAGCATCCCCATGATTACATGATAAAAATTCAGATGCTTGGCAACTGACTCATATTTATGATGGTTGCAATGTGACAGGGTCACGTGATCATCTTTTGCGATCTTTTAACAAGCAATGTCAATGGGGAAGCCAGATTCACTTAACAACCATGTTAAGGGAGCTAAGTGTAGCAATAGCAGTAGACTTATATACCGCTTCATAGGCCTTTCAGGCCTCTCTAAGCGGTTTACAGAGAGTCAGCATATTGCCCCCAACAATCTGGGTCCTCATTTTACCCACCTCGGAAGGATGGAAGGCTGAGTCAACCCTGAGCCGGTGAGATTTGAACCGCTGACCTGCTGATCTAGCAGTAGCCTGCAGTGCTGCTTTTTAACCACTGCGCCACCTTGGCTCTTAAGTGTTAAGATTCACTTAACAACTGCAGTGATTCTAATAACAAGTGTTGCAAGAAAGTTCGTAAAATGGGGCAAGTGTTACTTAACAAATGTCTCACTTAGCAACAGAAAAATTGGGGTCCATTGTAGCCGTAAATTGAGGACTACTGGTATTAGAAAAAAGTGTAGCTGAAAATTTCAGATGTGTCTTCTGTCTGTGGTAAGGTTCCAAACAGAGGTGGGTTGCTCCCGGTTCAGCTGAACAGGTAGTGGGGCAGCAGGAGGCTCTGCCCCCACCCACCCGGACGTTTCTGTGCATGCGCAAAAGCTTCTACGCATGCACAGAAGCATTGCACAAGTGCATGAGCGTGCAAGCACGAGCAAACTGGTAGTAAACTGGTTAGCAACCCACCACTGGTCCCAAATATTATTCTATTGTTTTAACATGAAATAAAATTAACGAGGATTGAGAAAAATATCCCTGCACAATTCCTATTCACTGTAATACTATATAGTACAGTTTCCACTTTTGCAATATTAATAAATTTAACTTAAGTGGCCTATGCTTTCTGTTTGTGGGAATTTGCATATTTGATAGGAGTAAATAAGGCACTGTGCTAGCTTTCTTTTATATAGGAAGAGATTGCTGTAGTAGATTCATGCCGTTTGCAGTTTTATAGATCATAAATGTTACAAACTAGTTATAATTATTTGATGGATGTGTTGCAAGAATTTTAACTTTCCTGGTTTATCTTCCCCTTAAGAGTTTGCAAATGTGTCAATGGATTGGATGCTTAAAATCAAATTTATCTTTTCCCCTTAAAAACAGAAACACAATCTGAACAAAGGTCTGAAAAGAGACTCTTCAACATATACTCAGCTTACTTGGCCCAAGATACAGTGAGCCACTGAGAATTAGTGTTTACCACTGTGTACCCTGGCATCATTCTTCTTCCTTTGCAGCTGCTATTTACCAAGCAGTATTTGTACTGAATCTTGCTGGCAGGACACGTGGTCTCCAAATGCTGAGAAGGATTGAAAAATGCTCACACTAGTCCTGCTGCTGGCTATTTAAATGCTTTCAATCTAGAGAAAATTATATAGTGACATTCTCTACCATAAGAAGCTCCAGATAGTTTATTTCAAATTTCGTTTTTATTGTGAAATATAAACCAGGCAGAGTTTTATGTTTTATTAAACTAGCTTGTTTGTTAGTGCTTGTTGCCTTTAGGCATCTACTCTATAGAGCAATTTAAATAGATTTTGACAATCAATGTCCATCCACAAGTCCAGAGGGATTCTTCAGGAGGAAGGGTTAGGGTTAGGGCCATGCCCATCCTGGCCATGTCCACCCTGTGCCCTGAGGTCAAACACAACCCTGATGCGGTCCTCAATGCAATTGACTTTGACACCCCTGATATAATGATTACTTTCAAATGTGTCCAAACTCCCCACTACTTTGTTTTGTGCCATGAGCACGCACATCCCATGACTATGTATTGACATCCTAAAGTACTGAGCAGTGAATACAAATGTAACTATGTGGTTCACATTACATGGGGAAAGAGTTTGTACTTGGATATTATTGGTCACATGAATAAATTGACCGTAGAAATCCTATTTGCTTAATGGTAGTTTCAAAACATCATAAGCAATTATTTTGGTTTAAAGTTAGCAAATTTACAGAGCTATCATATTTATTTTAGCATCCATGTATGTATTTTGAAAATGGATGTGAATCTGCTAGGTAGAGATCTCATATGCAAAATCTGGAATATAAATTTAGCATAGGGGAAATGAACGAATGCGCAAGGAAGATGGCTGCCTGAGCTTGCCGCTCAGGTTCTGAGAGAGAAGAAACGGCCAAAAAATTAACCTGTGCCGAAGCCAGAGTCTGCCAAAAGTGAAGATTGTGTAAGATGAAGGCAAGAGGATTTTGGAAAGCCAACTTACCTAGTGGAACGTTGCTCCGAACAGCTCCCAGACGGTGCTGTTGCTCCTCGCGGACGGCAACTCCAGCTCCGATCGCTGCGGCCTCGGCTTGCTACCGCGGGGCGCCACTGGGCTTGTATTGGGGCGTCAACTTCGGCTTCGCTTGTGCTCCACAGCCTCTACAGCCTCGGGGGGTTGGTGAGTTAGTGTTGGGGTGTCGTGGGACTGGGCAGCTGGTCTTCTTTACTGCCACTGCTGCTGTCCCGGATGCACCCCCCCTCTTTCTCCATCGCAGCCTTTCTGCCTCTTTGCCACCACTGCTGCAGGCATTCGTTTCTTTGCCCTGCACTCCGGCTGCTGCAACCTCAGCTTTTCTTAGACACTATGGCTAGCTTCCTGCTGCTGTTTGCCACTGCCATCCGCCACTGTCTTGGGCATGCCTCTTTGGGTGACGTTGCTCTCCCGCTGCCCTCGCCCTCTGGCTGCCCTCACCCTCAGTGCCGCCATCTTGGGAGGAGCTGGGGCGCCTGAGATCAAGCGACTGTCTTCCTCCGCCACCACCACTCCTGGTTCCTGGCGCGGCTCCTCCCTCCCCCTTCTTCTCCTCCGTTTCGATCTTGGACAACGCTGACACAAGGGATTTTTCTGCCATTCCGGCTGTTACAGCGGCCATGGAGATCTTTGGCCACGCTGACAGCCTCGCGTTTCATTCTGTGATACACAACCTTTGCAGAAGGAGAGGACGGGGGACGAGGAGGACGTGGACAGGGAGCCTGCCCCCCACAACTGGCATCAACCCCCTCAGCCACTTCAGACTTTCAGACTTCTTCTACACTTCTGGACTCCACAGGGGAGAAGAGTGAGAGCGAGGAACCCCCCTCTCTCAAACTGTTACCAATTCCACCCATTTTAAATTTGCGCTAACCGCCTTTGCAGGTTAAGAACTGCGTTTACCTTGTTTGCTGAGTGTATGTATGTATGAATGTGTGAGAGAATGTTCCCACCTTTTAAATTGATTAATTTTTATACTATTATCTTGTATTTTAATGATTATTGTGGGGTGTGTATGAGGAGAGTGTCTGTTTGTTGTGTATGATAGGACTGGGTGTGCGACCTGGTGCCCCCTTCACTGAGTGCAGATGCAGAAGTAGATGGGGGCCCAAATTCGCCCCCCGTCCTGGAATGAATGATGAGTGTGGCCTGACGGGAAGAATGGGGGCCATGGGAGGGGGGTGGAGGTCTACGGGGATGGGGGAGGGTCGGAGCATTTTGATTACGACCAGGAGGGGCAGATATGATGGGAGATGTAGGGCTGGCCATTACAGGGGAAGAAGGACTCGCTACATCACAGCGATTCCTTGATCCGGCCCTACTGGCTCAACTCAAGGGCCTGGTGGCAGAGGTTGCTGCTGCTAAATGCCAGGTCTGTAGTAAATAAAGCTCTCCTCGTCTGGGACTTAATATTAGATGGGGAGGCAGACCTGGCATGTATAACTGAAATCTGGCTGGGCCAAGAGGGAGGAGTCCCCCTCTCAGAAATGTGCCCAGATGGGTTCCAGGTGCTACACCAACCGTGACACCAGAGAAAGGGGTGGGGGAATGGGAGTTATTATCCGAAGGACGTTAGCTCCTCACAGGATTCCTGCCCCAGAGATTGTGGGGTATGAGTCTCTCCTCCTGAAGTTGGACCTAGGGGTTCAATTGGGCTTGTTTCTGATGTACCTACCTCCCAGCTGCGTCACAACAGTCCTGTCTGCGCTCCTAGAGGCAGTAGCCGGGTTGGCGGTGGAGTTCCCCAGACTGATGGTACTGGGGGACTTTAACCTGCCATCCCTAGGTGAACACTCTGTCGGGGCGCAGGAGTTTATGGCTTCCATGACAACCACGGACTTGACCAAAGTAGTTCAGGACCAACTCATAGAGCGGGACACACACTCAACCTTGTATTTCTCTCGGGGCAGTGGAGACGTGATCATGGTCAGATTACTCCTTGCTGAGGCTTGACTTTAGGATGCTACTCCCCCATTGCAGGGAGGTGGAGCTGATTAAGTGGTTCCGCCCCAGGCGCCTGATGGACCCAGAAGGATTTCAGAAGGAGCTTGGAGGGATACCTGACTCCCTTGCCCACAATCCAACAGAGTCCTTAGTCGCAGCCTGGAATGTTGTGGCGGCTGAGGCACTGGCTCGGATTGTGCCTTTGCGGCCTCTCCGTCGCAGTGGATCCAGGAGGGCACCTTGGTTTACCGAGGAACTCCGGGAGATGAAGCGCCAAAAGAGATGCCTAGAGCGATGCTGGAGGGCTAGTAACTCCGAATCTGACGGAACACTATTAAGAGCCTTTATTAGGACTTATTTAGTGGCGATACGGGCGGCAAAATGTACATATTTTTCCGCTCTTATTACATCCGCGGAATCTCACCCAGCTGCCCTGTTTAGGGTGACCTGCTCCCTCCTGAAAGGTGAGGAAGCGGGGGAACCCCTGCAGAGAAGAGCTGAGGAGTTCGTTCAGTTTCTGTCGGATAAAATTACTCAGATTCGGGCAGACCTGGACTCTACTTGGGCAGTACCAGCTGAGATGCCGAGGGAGAGTCTTAGTCAGATTTGCTGGGATGAGTTCGAGTTTGTCACCCCTGAGGAAGTGGACAAGGCCATGGGAGCGATAAGTGCCTCCACCTGTTTATTGGACCCGTGCCTCTCCTGGCTGGTTTCGACCAGCAGGGAGGTAACACGAGGCTGGCTCCAGATGATTACGAACGCATCTTTACAGGAGGGGTCTTTCCCGCAACCATTAAAGGAAGCCGTGGTAAGACCCCTCCTTAAGAAGCCTTCTCTGGACCCAGCTATTCTTAAGAACTACCATCCTGTCTCCAACCTTCCTTTTTTGGGAAAGGTTGTTGAGAAGTTGGTGGCACTTCAACTCCGATGGACCTTGAATGAAGCAGATTATCTAGACTCCTTTCAGTCTGATTTCAGGCCTGGGTACAGCACAGAAACCACTTTGGTCGCACTGACCGATGATCTCTGGTGGGCCAGGGATAGAGGACATTCCTCTATCCTGGTCCTTCTTGACCTCTCAGCGGCCTTTGATACCATCAACCATGGTATCCTTCTGCGACGGTTGGAGGAAGTGGGAGTGAGAGGCACCGTTTTACGGTGGTTCTCCTCTTACCTCATTAACAGGTCACAGTCGGTGTTGGCCAGGGGACAGAGGTCGACCCCTAGGCCCCTTAAATGTGGTGTGCCGCAGGGCTCAGTCTTGTCCACCCTCTTATTTAACATCTACATGAAGCTGCTGGGCGAGATCATTCGACAGCACGGGGTTAAGTACCATCAGTATGCTGATGATACACAATTGTATCTCTCTCCCCCATGCCAGCTCAGTTTAGCAGTGGACGTGATGTGCCGATGCCTGGAAGCTGTTAGGATCTGGATGGGGGTAAACAAACTCATACTCAATCCCGACAAGACTGTGTGGCTGTGGATGTTGCCCCCGAAGGACAGTCGAGACAGTCCATCCTTGACCCTGGGGGGAGGGGTAAAAACTTACACCCCTCAGAGAGGGCCCGCAATTTGGGGGTCCTCTTGGATTCACAGCTGACACTGGAACACCACTTGTCGGCTGTGACCAGGGGGGCCTTTGCCCAGGTTCGCCTGGTGCATCAATTGCGGCCCTACTTAGATCGGGAGGCACTCCAAATGGTCACTAATGCGCTAGTCACTTCAAGGCTGGATTACTGCAACGCGCTTTACATGGGGCTACCCTTGAAAAGTGTTCGGAGACTGCAACTAGTCCAGAAGGCAGCCGCATGAGCGATATTGGGTGTACCTAGCTACACCCACGTTACACCTATCCTCCGCGAGCTGCACTGGCTACCTATTGGTCTCTGGACGCAATTCAAGGTGTTGGTCATTACCTTTAAACCCCTACATGGCTTAGGGCCAGCATACCTGCGAGACCGCCTACTGCCACATTCATCCCAATGGCCTGTAAGATCCCACAGGGTGGGCCTCCTTCAGATGCTATCAGCCAGACAATGTCGGCTGGCGGCTCCCCGGAGGAGAGCCTTCTCTGTGGCTGCTCCGACCCTTTGGAATCAACTTCCCCCAGAAATCCAGACCTTACCCACTCTCATGGCCTTCAGAAAAGTTGTTAAAACCTGACTATTCCGGCAGGCCTGGGGCTGTTGACCTCACTGTTGAGGTCCAGCCCCGATCAAAACGAATGTGTGTTGATTTTAACCTGTTTCATTTCATTTTTTTACTATTTCTTTTTTTTTTCCTCATTGTAAGCCGCCAGGAGTCCTCCGGGATTGGGTGGCCTATAAATCGTATAAATCGTATAAATAAATAAATAAATAAATAAATAAATAAATAAATAAATAAATAAATAAATAAATAAATAAATAATAAATAGGAAGTTGCTTTTGCTATTGCTAATCATTTTTAAAACAGCTATCATTGGCAGTTGAAGATCCATCCATCCCTGAAGATAATTTCTTAAGGATAAAGTATTATTTTGACAAACCCCTAGTTTTTTCCTAATCTAGAAGCCTAAATAAATAGAAATCAGATTTTGTTTGTTATTGTTGTTGAAGCAGATTTTCCCATGTAATCCCATTTACACAAAGGCTGAAGTGAAAAAAACAGACTGGGTCTTCATAATTCGTTAGTATTCCTTAAGAATGTGTGTTTAGCTTGTTGGTAATTTATGATTTTCAGACTAGGCCTAGCACAGCAGAGATAGAGTATTTGGATAAAGAAATTTCACCCCAAGAGGCTTTTATTTATCTCCCACTTCTGTGAAACTAATTGCTCAGAAGGAAAGAGGAAGAAGGGAAACAAGAACAAGGAAAATCTGTCTAGACAGGTAAATAGGTAAATAGCAGGTAAATAGCATATAAAATGAGATCAAGAGAACAATTGGCTACAGAGGGATTGTGAAGGTGAAGATGAATAAAGCATAAGGTGACCAGACGTCCCGATTTTGGCGGGACAGTCACAATTTCTAACAATTTGTCCCATGTCCCGTGGCATTTTAAAAAAGTCCCGATTTTGGCTTCATGTTGAAAGCGCAGTGGATTTGCTTAAGAAATCCTAACCGGGGCAAGACAAAAGACAATCTGTCTAACCTCTCTCTATGTCTCAGTACTTTCATTGAAGATATTAAAACGTTAAAGCAAGAAAACAGAAACACCTCCCCGCCCCTTTTACTTCCTTTTATAAGAAAAGATGATCCAGTACCATAGAGCTCCAGGAAATACTTTGGCTAGAAAAGCCGCGAGTGTTACTTCCTGGATTTCCCGGAGGGGAAGGGCATGGAGGTTGGAGGTCGGCTCGTGTGGGAAAAATGGTGGCAAGGTTTCTTTGAAAAATATTTTCCTGGGACTAATTTCACCATTTTAATTTGCTCAGTTCTTTGTATTAACGTCTACATCATTCTGGATTGACTTGGAGTGCCTGCCTGCTGGTAAGTGAGCTGGGTTTTTTTCTTTTCTTTTTCTTTTTTCTACTGCTAGATCAGCAGGTCAGCGGTTCAAATCTCACCGGCTCAGGGTTGACTCAGCCTTCCATCCTTCCGAGGTGGGTAAAATGAGGACCCAGATTGTTGGGGGCAATATGCTGACTCTCTGTAAACCGCTTAGAGAGGCCTGAAAGGCCTATGAAGCGGTATATAAGTCTACTGCTATTGCTATTGCTATTGCTTTTATTTTTTAATGTATTTTAAAATAATATTTTATTTATTGTGAAAATGTAAGCTAGCATAAGGCATTATAATGCAAGCTAGCCTTAGCTTTTAAACAGTTCATTTAGTGACCAAAGTTACAATGGCATTGAAAAAACTGACTGATGACCATTATTCACACTTAGCGATCATTTTCACACTTAGTGACTATTGCAGCATCCTCATGATCACATGATCAAAATTTTGATGTTTGGCAACAGATTCGTATTTATGATGGTTTCAGTGTCCTGGGGTCATGTAATCACCTTGTGTGACCTTTTGACAAAGTCAAATGGGGAAACCAGATTCACTTACGTTACTAACTTATCAGCTGCAGTTATTCTCTTAAGAACTGTGGCAAGAAAGGTGGTATAATGGGTTTAGTGACCAAAGTTACAATGACATTGAAAAAAGTGACTGATGACCATTTTTCACACTTAGTGACCATTTTCACACTTAGTGACCATTGCAGCATTCTCATGGTCACGTGATCAAATTTTTGATGTTTGCCAACAGTTACAATTTATATTTGTAAATTGTAGTTATGTTGAAATAAAAAAAATTACAATACGGACAAAGTTGCTCGGTTTCGGTCGGACTTGGACTCCACCGCCGTAGATCCAGCCGAGACACAGGGGGATTACTTGGCAAACCATCTCTGGGTTGAGTTCCAGGATGTTGCCTCTGGGGATGTGGACAAGGCCATTCGAGCTGTAAGTGCCTCCACCTGTATTCTGGACCCGTGTCCCTCCTGGCTGGTTGCCAACAGCAGGGAGGTGACACATGGCTGGATCCAGGCAGTCGTGACCGCCTCCCTTCGGGAGGGGCACTTCCCCGCCGCACTTAAGACGGCGGTGGTGAGACCCCTCCTGAAGAAACCATCCTTGGATCCAGCCATTTTAAACAACTATCGTCCTGTCTCCAACCTCCCCTTTATTGGGAAGGTTGTCGAGAAGGTGGTGGCCTTCCAGCTTCAACGGGCCTTGGAGGAAGCTAGCTATCTTGACCCCTTCCAGTCCGGCTTCAGACCTGGTTACAGCACTGAAACCGCTTTGGTCGCATTGACCGATGATCTCTGGAGGGCCAGAGATGGAGGCCATGCGTCCATCCTGGTTCTCCTTGACCTCTCAGCGGCTTTCGATACCATCGACCATGGTATCCTTCTGCGACGACTGCGGGAGGTGGGGGTGGGAGGCACTGTTTTGCAGTGGTTCTCCTCCTACCTCTCGGACAGGTCGCAGTCGGTGTTGGTCGGGGGGCAAAGATCGTCCCTGAGGCCCCTAACATACGGGGTGCCGCAGGGTTCGGTCTTATCCCCCCTACTATTTAACATATACATGAAACCGCTGGGCGAGATCATCCGGAGGCACGGGATAAAATACCATCAATATGCGGACGATACACAACTGTATCTGTCTGCGCCGTGCCAACTCAATGAAGCGGTGGACGTGATGAGCCAGGGCCTTGAGGCCATTAAGAACTGGATGAGCGCTAACAAACTGGTACTCAACCCGGACAAGACCGAGTGGCTGTTGTGTTTCCCTCCCAATAATTTGGCCGATATTCCAACACTCAGGCTGGGGGGTCAAATTTTATACCCCTCAGATAGGGTCCGTAATCTAGGAGTCCTCCTGGATCCACAGCTGACTTTTGACCATCAGTTGTCGGCTGTGACCAGGGGGGCATTTGCCCAGGTTCGCCTGGTCCGTCAGTTACGGCCCTACCTGAACCGGGAGGCTCTCGCAACAGTCACTCGAGCCCTTGTGATCTCTAGGCTGGAATACTGCAATGGGCTCTACATGGGGTTGCCCTTGAAGTGCATCCGGCGACTGCAGTTAGTTCAGAATGCAGCCGCGCGAGTGATAGTGGGCGCACCGCGGTTCACCCACATTACACCCATCCTCTGCGAGCTGCACTGGCTACCTGTTGATCTCCGGGTGCGCTTCAGGGTATTGATGACCACCTTTAAAGCACTCCATGGTAGTGGATCTGGGTACTTGAGAGACCGCCTTCTGCCGATTACCTCCCTTCGACCGATTAGATCGCACAGATTGGGCCTCCTCCAGATCCCATCTGCCAGTCAATGCCGACTGGCGACTACACGGAGGAGAGCCTTTTCTGTTGCAGCTCCGACCCTGTGGAACGATCTCCCCGTTGAGATTCGTACCCTCACCACCATCCAGACCTTCCGCACGGCCCTTAAGACCTGGCTCTCCCAGCAGGCCTGGGGATAAGTTCTTAAATTACCCGCCGGAGTGTTGACTGTTGAATGCAAGTTGTGTTTTATTATTTATTTTATTTACTCACTGTTTGTCTTTATTATTGCACCCCCTTCCCTGTGATTGTAAGCCGCCCTGAGTCCCCTCAGGGAGAAGGGCGGCCTATAAATCTTAATAAATGTCTAAATGTCTAATGTCTAATACTATTTTTGCGTTGTATGAAAATTTTTGTTGCTCCGTATAAAATTTTTAATCAAGCCCCCCCCCCCCCCCCCGGTCAAAGGTGTCCCTCTTTACCAATCTGAAAATCTGGTCACCTTAATATAAGCTCTCTCTCTCTACCATCTTGTCTGCATTTTCTGCCACACAGTTATGTCCAGTTCTCAAAGACTTCTTGAAAAAGTCCCTGCAATTGCTTTGCTAAGGATTTTCAGAAATGGTTTGCCATTGCATATTTCCTAGGGCTGAGTGAAAGTGATTGACCCAAAGTCACCCAGCTGGATTTGTACCTAAGGTGGAACTAGAACTCACAGTCTTTCAGTCTCTAGCCTGATGCCTTTATCACTACACCAAACTGATGCTGCATTTAACATATGTTAATACCCAAGGTCTTATTTAAGGAAGTTTGAAGCTATCCTTTCTCCCAATGTGTTACAGTTCCCCATGAGCTTTTCATAGCATCAGTGCAATATTTTTTTAGCAGTAACTTATTTGGGGAAGTGTAAAGATCACATAAAAGTTCTTGTGCTAGACACTACTGCCCGTATCTGACCATGAGATTCATCTTTTTATTGCCATCATTCTTTAATAAAATAAGATCCAAAACCAAAATCTTGAACTTTTAAGAAAACTTTCTTATAGCTGTAGCAACAAATGGAAAAATTGCCGACATCATATCAATCTTAACAAATATTTAGGCTACAACACAACAGAAATAAGAAAATCAAATATTTTTGTGTAATATGAGCATTCCCAGAATTATTGTCTTGTATTTTAAGCAATATTCTCATGAAACAGCCAAAGCAAAGAGATAAAGAGTACAGTGCAGTACAGACATTTATAATAGCTTCATTCTTCTAAAAATGGAATTCTTATATTTTTCTTCAGTTCTAAATGTTAATTGTTTATTAAAAAGAATACACAAATCAAAGTACTATAAATTCAGGAGAGTGATATCTATCTAAAAGTAAATCTAGTAGGATAAGCAGAACAAAAATATGTTACATATATGTTCTACTTAAGATTTTAGTGGAGAGTGGGACAGCACAAGTTTGCATTGATTATAGAATTAACAGGACAAGGGAAGACAATTGGGTGGGTGGATGGGTCAGTTAATCTTAGGAAGTTCTGCCAATCTTGTTTGTGTTTGTTTATTGGCCATATGCGTTGGAAATAGCTCTTGAAGCACATAAAGGGGCAGCGTGGTATGAGAGGAAGGAAATACCAGAAGCTGAGCTGTCTTCCTTTGAAGTTCAATCCAGAAGGAGCTTGTCAATTCTTCCCTTTTCTAGAGATTTCTGGGATGGCTTTCCAACATTTCTCAAGATACTAATAGTTTTGTTTGCCCCCACACACCTGGATGATAGATATGAGCCCAAGAGATGGCATTTATCTTTGTTATGGAGTTCTTAGAACCAATTACCACAAGTTTAAGGGTTATGCAAATCAGACAGGCACTGATGTGGTGACATGTAAAATCTTTTCAAAATAAGGACCTCTTTGAAAAAGAACTGTTTTTATATTTCCATGCCATGATAAGTAATGGAAGTTTTTAATTCATGATGGGATTGGAGGCTGTGTACATTTGACACTAAGATTCTTGCATGGATGCATTTTCAATTATGGCTGTAAAGTCAGTTGCTACTGAATTTAATACTGATCATATACTAGGAAAGCAATTTTCATATTTTGTTTTTATAGACTGTTATGTAGAATGTTGAAAGAAAATATGAGTAGTTTACAGCTCAGCAGCAGCTGCTACTTTTCAAGGAATTTTAAATTCTAAGATACATCATTATGTGGGTTACATTCGCAACCAAATTAATGTAGGACCTGGATGTAAATTACCTATAATTGTGATATAATTTAACTATCTTTTCTTGTTTTTACAAACACGTTTTCAGGGAAAGGTACATCAGTAGGATCACAAAATTAAAAGAAAGTGAGATAAATCATTGCATCAATGTTTATATGTTTCAAATACTTCTAAAGTATGATATTTTCCATATTATTTTATATAATTTACACCTCTTTTTATAAAACTATAACAATATGGCTTATATTGGAAGTTCTATCAAATCTAATAAAAAATGGAAAAAAATGGGGAAAAAATGGAAAAAAATGGGAAAAAATGGAAAATGGTAGAAGACATAAAAACAAACAACAAATAATTAAGTCAGTTCATTAAAATTAGTAAGAGATATCAAAATAAGGCCCAATAAATTTTTTTAAAAATTTTTGGTTAAACCCCCCCTCCCCAAAAAGCACCCTTCATAATACAAAATAGACTAAGTTCTTTCAAAAGTTTAGTCCGCTGCAGTAAAAAATGAGTGCCACAAATCTGTAGAACAATCGTTCAGGTATTCTGCCAGAAATGTAAAGACTGCATAGGCTTGTACAGAACCATCTAATCATTTAGGCTACATGCAGACCTCATTTGATTGCTCTAGGTTGTTAATCTTAAAATCACTTACTTGGAAGTAAACACCAGTCAACTGTACCTTTCAAATAGTGACTTTAAATGTTTGGAAAGTATCATGCAACGGATTATATATATTTTTTGTATATGATTTTATAGCATGACCTGATTCAAAAAAAAAAAAAAAAGGAAGGGAAAGAGGTAGAGAGAGGGAGATATTCATTCATTGTAGTAATTGTGCCTGCCATGGAATTTCAGCAGATGTAGCTTGCATGATATTGTGCATTCCTTTTCTTCACAGATGCTACATAGAAAAAGTGCCAAGGCCACCTTGATATACTACAGGTTAACATGCATATAAAAGAGTGTGAAGGTTGTTCAAATCATCTTCCAAGAATAAAATTGCATGGGGAAGTATCAGTTAGGCAAAATTCAATTCAAAGAATATGGGAAAGTGCTATTTGTATAAAACTTTGATGAACTCAATGAACTCACAAGAACAGTATTTTAGCATTCTGTTGTACACACTGCCTACATTGATGTATGCTCTTTCAAACCCAAGACAAAGCCACTTCGGGAGAGTTGGCAGCGTGTAAGCTTACTCATGAAGCCCCCTTTTGCTTTCATAAAAGGATAACCAAACAGGGTTGTGATTACTAAACCAGATTACAATTATTATGTCAACATCACCTCTTTTCAGAGGTAATACTGTTCCTTAGGAATATATAAATGATTCAAATGCAAGTAGCTCAGTTGCTGGAGAATAGGAGTGACACAGGAGTTTACTTAGTAGGAGATACTTGTGAGTTTCACATTGATTTCAGATATAGTTCCCCCCCACTGCCTATGTATCTATGCTATCCACCCAGCCTCTTCCAAAAGACCACTATATCTAGGGTTGCAAGATGAAGAATTTTTGACAATTACTCCAGCATAAATGAATATATGAAGAGCTCAAACCATTCAATGGTAAGAAAAATGCAATAGTGTATTTTATATCAATGTTTTCTTCCATCTCCTAATCCATGTAATCATATTCCCATTGTATAAATAATGTTTAAAAAGTCTGTAGAGATTCTCAGTCACCTAGGTCATGGTTGTCTGGTTGTCCCAAAGGTACTTTTATTTCAAACAGAACGATGATCAATGTCACTCCCAGAATCAAATACCTTAGTTCTGTAGTTTATCTCAGCATTCTTTCAAATGCAATGCTAAATACTGCAAAGATTTAGACATTTTTGTTCAAAATTTCATTTTAACCATTTAATTGATTTACCCTCCTTAGAAATAATACTGTACTTTTTTTTTTTACAAAATAGAGTATTGTCCAAGTACATGAGAGAGGAATTTTTCTACAAATGCTATTTTTGAATGCTTATTAATTGAAATGTTTTAGGTACATTAATATTACCATATTTTGTATCTATGTAGCTAACATTTTATCATTTTTTTATTATCATCAGTATTCTTGGATAAGCATTTCACTATGTCTCTCTCTTGACAATGTACTATATTGTACTGCAATTGTAATAGTAAATAGCATGTGATATGAGCAGGAGACAAATAGTTTCTGGGAAATCGGTTGTAAAATCATAATAGAATCTGGAATAAAGGTTTCTGTAGAAACAGAAATAGAAAATCTACTGATGCTAAAAACAATGGAGTTAAAACAAGCTCTCTCTTCTATGAGTGTTATGATGTTTAAACATTTGTGTATCTGCTTCCGTTAAATACCTTGAAACAAATAGTCAAGTTGGGATGCATAGTTGTAATATATCCCCACATTCCACATTTTTTGAATTATCATTGAAAAGGGAGTGGTTCCATATCTTTACAGTACTTCATAAATTCATTCGAAAGTGTATTCCCTTTGTGGATATCATAGCATTATTGCCATCCCCCATAGAAAACAAGGATTTATCATATTTTCTTTAATTATGGCTAATCTATGTGTCACTAATAGACACATTGACATTGACCTGATGGCATGTAATCAAATCAATTGTTTCTAAAAATGGTTACTAAAAACGATGCATCACGAACTTGGCTCTACAAATAGCACACAAATATTACTTAATTAAATTCTACAGTAGTTATATTTGAGAGTGATTGCCAATTTTTACTTTCAACACAATTGTGGATTTTACTGCAGCATAATATGCCAAGGAAAAGAAGTAGGCAGTTGATAGAAACCACCATAAAAGAATAGGGAGGCCTGAAATCCTGTGGAAATGTTGCTTTTTAGGTACACAAAAACATGGCATTTAAGACATGCCCACTTCCTTTATTAATAATTGCACATGTTTGACCAAGCATATAGATATTGTTGCCTTAACTGTTCTTATACAATCAGTATGGCAAACAGCTATTTTCTGGCTACATACATGGAGAGATTCTATCCTTGTTCTATCCTCTGGAGACAATGCCATTTTCCAGTTGAGTTCCTTTTGAGAGTTCATAGTCTAGTTTTTATTTTACTGGAATGAATCCCGTGTAAAGATTGCCAAATCCTTTTATTACCTTCTGGCAATTATCCTCAAATTATGTTTCAGGAAACACTTGGGACTCTTTGGAACTTATTATTGATTCCTCAACATGAATAACAAATTGTGAACCATTGACCAAGGAAAGGTGAGCTTTTTTCTTATTCCATCTGTCCAATAAGCTTGACCAGTTCTGAGGCCAGTACTTGGTACAAGATCTGAGGGTGCACCATGGATCTTAGCAGTCCATTCTTGACAGCCTTATAAGGAAAGAGCTTCATGATACTAGAACACTGGAGAGACACTAATTTGTTCAATTTTTCTAGGGCTTCTCCCAGAAACTTAATTGCACTGAGAAAATTAACAAGAATTCCTTCACTAAGAGGCTTTGTGGCCCAATTATTAGTCAGAACAGTTAAACATTCTTCACTTGCCAAGGCTTCATGAGCCTGTTAGACAGGCAAGCTATAAAATTCATCCACTTCCATAGAGACATTATCTTTGTTCAATTAATATATTGCCAGGAGAAAAAAGAGGCAAAAATTGGGGGAATTTTTCATTATAGAAATATTTTACTGACTAGCTCAGGTGGGCATCCATGACTGGGGAGAGATTTGAACTTGGTGTTTTTCATTTTTTTACTGAATCTATTTAATATCTGAAGGCAGTGTTTATATCTGGGAAACAAAAATTAAATAAGAGCATCATAATCGGAGGTTAGTGTAGAATATTTTGAATGGTTATGGAAGCTGTGAAGGCAGCGAACATAACTTTGCATTAATCTAGATCGTGTTCTATTCTTTAAACATGTCATTTGTTGTTAAAATAGTTGTAGATAAATACTTCTGTTACCATTAAGCTTATTCAGCATCTTTGTGCTTTTCGCTATTTAACTCATAAAATTGATATTATGAGTATAAAATTGGGAGATATAGATAGATGATAGATAGATAGATGATAGATAGATAGATAGATAGATAGATAGATAGATAGATAGATAGATAGATAGATGATAGATGATAGATAGATAGATAGATAGATAGATAGATAGATAGATAGATAGATAGATAGATGATAGATAGATAGATATGGATGGAGAGAAGGAGAGAGAGATCCTAATTTTATACTCATAATGATATAAATATAATTATAGATATATAATTGTTTATTTAAGAGGTTTTTCCAGAATAAAATCAATGCAAACTTAAGTTAAAGAGAAATACACGTAACGGCAAATTGAAAAATAAATAAAAGAAATAGAAAAGAAGGAATGATGATGATGATGATGATGATGATGAAATGACTTCTGATCTTCTTAGCAGAAGTTACAGAAGTTATTTTACCCTCTGTCTAAGATTATGTTGACATTTCCTTCTTTCCATAATCTATTCTTTCTAATCATAAAATCTATAAATCAAGTCATCTTTTTGTTTTTCAGTAAAAAGTTTATAAGTGGTTTCCAGGCACTAATAAATGTAGCAATTGATCTTTCTCTAAGCACACATGTTAATTTTGTCATGCTGTTTTATTAAGGTGACCAGATTTTCAGATTGGTAAAGAGGGATACCTTTGACCGGGGCAGGGGGGGGGGATTAAAAATTTTATACGGAGCAACAAAAAATTTCATATAATGCAAAAATAGTATTGTATTTTTTTTATTTCAACATAACTACAATTTACAAATATAAATTGTAACTCTTGCCAAACATCAACATTTTGATCACGTGACCATGAGGATGTTGCAACGGTCGCTAAGTGTGAAAATGGTCGCTAAGTGTGAAAAATGGTCATCAGTCACTTTTTTCAATGCCATTGTAATTTTGGTCACTATACCACCTTTCTTGCCACAGTTCTTAAGTGAATAACTGCAGCTGATAAGTTAGTAACATAAGTGAATCTGGTTTCCCACATTGCCTTTGTCAAAAGGCAATTAAAATGATCCCAGGACACTGAAACTATCATAAATACGAATCTGTTGCCAAACATCAAAATTTTGATCACGTGACCATGAGGATTCTGCAATGGTCGCTAAGTGTGAAAATGGTCGGTAAGTGTGAATAATGGTCATCAGTCACTTTTTTCAATGCCATTGTAACTTTGGTCACTATACCACCTTTCTTGCCACAGTTCTTAAGTGAATAACTGCAGCAGGCATTTTGTATTTTGGATAGAATCTTTTTTTAAATAGTCTAAGTATTGTGCATAGAATTTTTAAAAATGGTTTCACTTCAATTTATTTTGGATAGAATCTTTTTTTTAAATAGTCTAAGACAATTTAAAAAAAGAATCCACACAGAATAAAACTTTAAAAAAATCCTATGCACAATAAATAAAATATTATTTTAAAATACATTAAAAAATAAAAGAAAAAAACCCAGTTCACTTACCAGCAGGCACAAGTGAGCACTCCAAGTCAATCCAGAATGACATAGATGTTAATACAAAGAACTGAGCAAATTAAAATGATGAAATTAGTCAGGGAAATATTTTTCAAAGAAACTTTGCCACCATTTTTTTCCACACGAGCTGACCTCCAACCTCCGTGCCCCTCCCCTCTGGAAAATCCAGGAAGTAACACTCACGGCTTCTCTAGCCAAGCATTTCCTGGAGCTCTATGGTACTTGGTCATTTTTTCTTATGAAATGAGGTAAAAGGGGCGCGGGGGGTCCGTTTTGTTGCTTTAACGTTTTAATATCTTCAATGAAAGTACTGAGACAGAGAGAGAGAGGTTAGACAGGGTGTCTTTTGTCTTGTCCCGGTTAGGATTTCTTAAGCAAATCCACTGGGCTTTCAACATGAAGCCAGAAAATTGGGACTTTTTTAAAACGCCCCGGGACACGGGACAAATTGTTATAAATCGTGACTGTCCTGCTGAAATCGGGACATCTGGTCACCTTATGCTTTATTCATCTTCACCTTCACAATCCCTCTGTAGCCAATTGTTCTCTTGATCTCATTTTATATGCTATTTACCTGCTGTTTCTTTCCTAGAAAATGTTTTGTGCTAAGGCATATATGGGTCTTTTTATAGCTCATATTCTCAACTTTTGCCCTAATGATTGTAAAAATCTATATTAACCTTAATTATCATATCATAGAAAACCATGCCATCCAAACTCAGGTCATGCTTTTGTAATTCAAAATTTCTTTTATTTCTTAGCAGTACCCATTCTTTATTAAACAGCTGGATGCAAAATACATTTTTAAATCATGCAATCATATCATCCTTGTTCTTTTGCATGCTGGAGAATTTTATATTTAGTCTTTGGCTTTTTTCCCTTGCCATACAAACTAGATATATCTTTCTGTCTTTGCTTAAATGATACACTGATTGTCAAAACAAAAGTATTCTAAACAATATTTTACATTCATTTTTATAATAGAGATTCTCCAAAACAGTGACAGTTGTAGCTTGTCCTTAATTCCATGTCTTAACATAATTATTTTGAAATAACATACAATTCCTATTATTCATGGTAATACTCAACCATTTTATTTTTTCCTCTATGCCAAAACCTGTTTTTTCCAACTGTACAGTATTTGGTTTTCTATTCAATATTTTTGGTAACATTTTCATCTTGTGATTGTTAATTTGAAAACCAACTAATGAATCAATATTCTTTAAGGGTTTTTTTTGCATTAATATTTTTATTCCTTCCAAAAGGTCTTCAAAAATTAGGGGCAACTTTCTAACAAAATAATAGTAAATTCTTTTAAATAATACAGATGTACTTCATGCTTGTTCTAATATAGACTAAACTTTATTAATATTGAAAATCCCTCAAATATCCTTAATGTCAGAACTAGGGTAGGAGAACTATTCTGTTTCACTTGCAAAATTAAACTTGACATAAAATATTTCAAAACTTTCTGAAGCTGCTATTATCCAAACCATTCACAAAACAGTTGCTTTGTATTATAGATATTCCAAAACCTGTGTTCTTTCTTCACCCCAAGCAGGTGTCATGGGGATTTGAACAGTTGCTGAGCAGATGGGATGCCATTTTGGCACATGTGTTTAATAGGACTTTAACACTGGAGATGGTCCATGTTTGAAATCATATGGGCATTGGAATTAATATAACCCTTGCAATGTGTTTTCACTGAAAATAATATCTTGCTAATAAGCCTGCCAGAAAGAGAGAGAATGTGTGTGTTTCCATACTGAATAAATATAGCTCACTTTTTTTCTTTATTTTTTTCCCCTTAAGATTATATAGCAAAGCAAAAAGCAACAACCTCTTTTAACTGCATGGTAAAATACTGTATATTTCTACAAGGATGTTTACCATGAAGGATGGAGTTTAACTGAACAGTATGTCCAATCAGTTAGTTAGCATGTTAAAAGCCACAAGAAATGCTTATTTGTGTTTCTTTTATGGAAAGGGATTTATAATCTTTCTCTGCGGTCACCCTTAATTTCTGTCATGAATTTACTACCTGGCATATACTGAAATGAGATTTAGAAATGAAATGCAACCAAATCTCTAAAATAGATTTCAAACATCTTGCATACAAACTTCCCTGGTGGGTTTTTCCAGGATTTGGAAGCAAGTCTTTTTGACAGAACATTTAGGGAGTGTTAACTTAGTCACTGGCCCTAGTTCTCTTTGTTATATTTAATTTTCTCTTTTATGTTGTACCCTGTTTCCCCGAAAATAAGACCTCCCCAAGTAATAAGCCCAATTGGGCTTTTGAGCGCATGTGCTAAAGTAAGCCCTCCCCCAAAAATAAGCCATACCCAAAAATATTGCAACACAGCAGCAGCCATGAGGTGACCACACTTGCCACCTCCTGCACCTCAAAAATAATAAGACCTCCCCAAAAATAAGGACAAGCGCTTATTTTAGGGGTCAAAAGAAAATAAGACCCTGTCATGTTTTTGGGAAAACACAGTACGTTTTCAGAACTTGCTGAAATGGAGTGAAATAAAAGAACTGGAAATGAGATAATGCTGTAGTTGAGCAGGGTTATGAAAATATGTCAGTGTCTAACAATCTATGGAGAGCCAGTTTGAACTACTTGGTAAGGCATTAGGCTAAAACCCAGGAGACCATGAATTCTAGTCCTGACTTAGGCACAAAGCCAGTTGGGTGACCTTGGGCCAGTCACTTTCTTTTAGTCCTAGAAAGGAGGTAATGGCAAACCACTTCTGAAAAACCTTACCAAGGAAACTGCAAGGAGTTTTCCAGGCAGTTTCCTAGAATCAGACACAATTGAAAAGAAGGAAAAAAACACAAATATACTGTGTAAATATTCATTTCTGCATATGGCAATGCTCAAGTACATTTCAATGTATAAATATGTTTAAGTTACCCAAATTCTGACTATTTTTCCCCAAAGGGTATTTTATATTTTCTCATATTTCAAGGAAACTTTATTTTCATCTGTTGCTTTTGCTATCCCAAATAATGAGGCAGTTCTCCAAAGGGAGATGTTAAATAATACCTTTATATGCATGTATGAACATGATAAATGGATGACATTATAGATCAGTCAATTTGGGGTAACAATGTATGCATCTCAATTAATATATTAGTTGGCAAGGTTCAGAGGAGGAGCCAAAATAAAGCTAGGCAAACAGAGAGTTCTGTGTTGCTGAATACCCATCCATTTGGAAGTTTTAACATGTGACTTGTCAACAATTCCAGTGCCTGAGATCAGAGACTGTGTGGCATGTGAGAGCATGCCTTGGCGTGTTCCCTCATTCTTACAGCTCCCAGAGGGATGCAGTTATGGTGCATATGATTACATGGTGATTTTAATGCCTTTTTGTTTCTTTTGGGAAGGAATGTGAATCGTTTCAGTGCTAGATCTTTAAAAAATGTATTTAACACACTGCTAAAAGCTGTCTGCACAAGACTCAAGAGAGGAAACAGCTTGCATATACATGTCTGTAATCTAATACAAGCAAATTTGCAATTTGTTTCCCTGCTAGAATTTTTCCATTTGAGAAAAATGAAAATATAAAGTCTTTGTGATATTTTCCAAAGCATATATTATCACTTGAAAAGAAACTAAAATTATCCCCATATTTACATAGTGGGAGCCCTTCAGATGGACCCTGTTAGCGAAGGAACAAGAAGGGCTGGGTGATGTCCACTTGTGCCAGGGGACCTGTATACACCAAAGGCCTTACTCTTATCTAGGAATTCAGGAGCAGAACAGGATCTACAGCCTTGATACAGTGCCTGGCCTTAAAGATCCTTCTTGAGACCCCGAAATCCACAAAAGCAGCATCTAGGGTGGCAGAGCATAATACAGATGTATGTGTGCAATTCAAATGTGACATCTATGGATCCATTGATTGCCGGGGATGATTTGTTTTGTTCCTCTCTCATCACTCCATATGCTTCTTATTGAAACTGCACATTCAGTTCTTGGTTGGATTCCTTAGGAACAAAGTGGAGGCAGGAATTTTTCATCAGGAGACCACATTCCATGGAAACAATTGAACCCCTGAAGAATTTAAGATCGCTTCTCTGATGCTATGGCTGCATATATGAGCAACTGCTGAGAATGCCTGTCTGATTTTCCTTCTGCTATTCTCTCGACAGTATGATCCAGTTTATGCTAACAGTTCTTCATCTGTCTCTGGATTATGCTTGTTCCTTATACTTTCTGGTATTTTCCTTGGGACTGAATTGTCTATTCTTTCTGCCTTCTGCAATGTTACTGATACATATGCTTATATATGTTAGACTAAAAACTTGAAAAGACATCCTATGTTATTTTACTGAGCAAAATATATACAGGTGACAATAACAATCCTTAAACTTGAAAGCTGTAAGTGAAGAGAATTTCTGTTTTTATTTTTTGTTTTTGTCTCAGGTGATGTCTTCTTCCAGCTTCAGGCTGTATGTGACAACTGTCAGTTATGTCAGTTGCGTACAATCAAATTTGATTCTTTTTTTCAACTAAAATACACCAGAATAACCAATCTGACTTGTAAGGGACTAGCTTATGCAGAACTACTCTGAAATCCTGATGAAGCAATATTGGTGAGAGTTAAAAGTTTTCCAATCTGCACGACATAAAAGGTTTTACTATTTAAAACAGTGTTAAAGAGCAAGAATTGGGGAAATTAGTAGACGGAAACAATTCAGCAGTGACACAGACTGTAAAGACACTACATTAGGAATAAAGGCGAATATTTGTGACCCAGGATAATGCTTGAGGATCCAATCTGGGTCAGTCATCGAGACCAGAGGTTTTGGCTTGCTTGCTTTCAAACTCGTGCTAGAGCTCATTTTCAGGGAATTCTATCTAGCAGACTGTGTGATGTTCTGTGTGTGGTATTTATATGGTGCCTGTTGTGTGTGGCTTTTTAAATGCTGATTGGGGCATAGTGATGGCTGGCTTTTAAGTCGTTGGCTATCGCTTGTTTGTGCTGCCCAGCCCTCGCCTTCTAAGTACTTGATATGCTGGTGGTAAATCAGAACTTCTGTTGATTGACAACAGGCCTTTTTCCCAGCTTTCAATTCCCTAGCTGTTTTTGCTCCTGCTCATCTAACAATCTTAGTAGCTGCAATGTTGAATGTACGTCCTTGTTCACTGCAGTATGAGGCTACCAGTGAGTTCATGTCTTCTCATCTGACTGCTTGCTTGTGTTCTTGTAATGTGGTGGTTAGTTTTCTGCGTGTCTGTCCTACGTAATCACAGGGACAATTCATGCAGGGGATGCGGTAGATTACATTGGAAGTATCTCCCACCTCCAAGCAATCTTTACAATGCATAATTTGTCCTTGTATGGTAGCCTCTGGGCGATGTGCGATGCCCACTTGCAGATCTCAGAAGCTGCTTTGTACAGCTTTTGAAATGTTTTTGATGTATGGCAGGGTGTGCCATTGGGCTGGTCTTGTACCTTGTTTCTTCTTTTCTCTCCCCACTGTGCTGCACAGACATCTTGTGACAAATTATTGTGGGTACCCATTCTGCTTGAATTGTTCACATATGTACCTGTTCTCCAGCTGTTTGGCTTGCTGGGTACTCCAGTGAGTTCTCATGCTACCATATAGTATTCTGATGCAACTCTTTTTGTGTGACAGTGGATGGTTGTTGTTGAAATTCAAACTGCATGGAGTGTTAGTGGCCTTACCACAGTTTATCACAAGGCCACCAAGACTCCATGGATTCTGAATGTCTGAGCCATCCTTATGGTGAAAAATCCCCCCAAAATAAAGAACAGAGACTATATCGTCATAATCAAGCAAGGTAGTTGGTTAGTTTTTATGTTGCATATAACTATTCCACGCTGTTATTTTGTCACAGATCTCTCTTCTAGCCAATATCAAGTAGAAAGTGTATGCCATAGTGTTGGAAAATAATACCTGTCTCTGCTCAACCAGTTTAGAGATACTGAGGGTTATAACTCTACAAATTATATAGTCCTACAAAAATAATTTTTACAAGTTCCCTCAGAACATTCCAGTTACTAATAATGGGCAATTAAAATGAAAGACTATGAAATGTTTTTCTAGTTTCACATTACTTTGTTACAAGATTATCAAATATATAGTGTTGTTTTAGGAACTACTGCCTAATTCATATGCAGGTATTTCTTTCTCATTGGTTAGACCTCACAATCAGAAGAAATTAATTCTAGGAAAACATCTGTCTTGTATACAGACCTACCAATTTAAATAATATGATAATTATTGGTATTTATGTTTCCCATTTAGTTTGCAGAACTTTAATTCAGTCAATTTTCCTATATTTAAAGAATTCAGATTATGTAGCTTGCCTTGATGATGTAGCCATGATATAGGTATTTATCTATAAGTAAGATTTCTTAAACTCAGTTGGATTTAAGATTGCACAGTTAGCTATTTACTCTGATTCAATTATTGTGACATTACCTTGGATGCATTCCTAAGCCCACTTTCTTAGTATGCTTAGCAAATTGAGGGTTTTAAAAGGAAAAGTTGTAATGATTGAAATATCTCATTACAGTCGTACTGTCAAAGTATTGCATAATTTCAGCAAAAATAAGTTAAGTTTAGAATAGTTTCAATATAACTTCTATTTATATTTTAAAGATATTGTACAGGGCTTGCTACATCAAAATGTAAATGAAGTGGCAGTTTCAAATGCACACTTGTCTGAAACTCTAGATCGGGGTGGGCAATTATGGGCCCTTTATGGCCTATGGATATCAACTCCCAGAATTCCTGAGCCAACCATACTAGTTTAGAAATTCTGGAAGCTGAAATCCACATAAAGGGGCCATAATGGCCAACCTCTGCGCTAAATGCTGTATTGACACTTGAATGCTCTCTGTATTTAGATCTGTGGCACCTTTGCTGATCCTGCAGCTGAAGGAAACAGGAAGGCTTTTTACAGACAGGGATCTCTTTAGCTGAATTGAAGGGAGGTGACTATGTCTCCTTTAACATCTTTGTTGCAATGATATAAACATTGTGTGCTAAATACTGAACGAATATGTAGTTATTTTTAAGTAGAATATCAAATCAGTTTCCATCAATGCACAAAGAATGCATTCTGAATTAAACATGATTTTTCTTGAAACATTATTACTCTAAGTCTTTCAATAGATGCACATTTTTGTATTTTTGACATGTTTTTAAAGCAGCGAATCTCCTTACTTTATTCATGTAACATTCTGGGGTAGGGGGTGGGGGGATGCATTTCAATGCAATCGTAGCCCTGAAAAAGCTATTGTGTTCTCACTGATGCATTTGACTGGCCTTGGAGAGAAAAATTCCTCCCGCTCATCCTCTCCTATTAATAATAATCCTTTTGTTCACTACCTGCTCAAAATACTAATTGAGAAAATAACTGAACTGTTATTAAGTCTATATTCACTCTCTTTCAAAATCTTTTTTCTGTGTTCCTTAAACATAATTTGAAATGTTAAGCTATAGAAAATCCACACAATGTGAAATAAAGTAACTGCTTACTTTGTGTGCTATTTGGTAGAAATATTTACCTTTCAACTGAGTTCTCCTTATAGGAAATGACAGATTTTCTAAATTGTTCTTCATTCAAAATCCTTAGCCTCTTTTCATGACAATTGTTTCATCCTAATGTCCCAGTGTTTTCTGTGGCAAGAACAGAAATCTTCTTCCTGGTTGTTCAAGTCATCAAGAATGAAAAAAAGTTTCTTAAATTTGTAATCTGTTGCCCATTTAGATGAGTTGGAGAACAAACATTTGGAGTCGATCCGTTGAAATTAATTGAGATTTTATTTTGTTGAAACAATCTTTTCAAATTAATGAGGACCATTCCCTCACACTGTAGTACATTATTAATACTAATATATTAAATACCTTTCCTCAAACATTCATCTGTTCAATTGTGTCGCCTTACGATTCCCATCATTCAAAGCTATAATTCCCAATGACCATACTGCTGGGAATCATAGCTCAACACATTTTATGAGTTACTAAATAAATACTACACAATATGTCACACACACACCAAATCCCAAATATATGTAAAAAAATCCTGATGCATGTAACACTGAATTGGATTTTTGTTCTATAATATGTTTTTTCCAACAAGATCAAGCCACAATCATCAATTTAAAAAAAATCCCTTACATAATAGCAATAGTATTTAGACTCATATACTGCTTCACAGTGCTTTACAGCCATCTCTAAGTGGTTAACAGAGTCAGCAAATTGCCCTCAACAATCTGGGTCCTCATTTTACCAACCTCAGAAGAATGGAAGGCTGAGTCAACCTTGAGCCTGGTGAGATTCAAACTGTCAAACTCCTGGCAGTCAACAGAAGTAAAAACAAGAAGCTATCCAAATTCTTAGGAACAAAATGATCATCATAATCGGTGCAGTTATCTTTATGAATAAGAAGGATGTTTCCTAGGAAGCTGAGAAGCAGATCTCCAATGCTCTGTTCTGTCCAACTTCTATTCTCAGATTTCACAGCAGCCTATCAGGAAAAGCTACACAATCTAATGAAAGAGTTTCCTAAGGATATACATGGAGTCATCCCAAGAACCCAACCAGGCATCTTCTACTCTATTTCCCAAAATTCATAAACTAGACAATCCAATCCAACATTATCTGCATCACTCCCAGTTATACCACAACATCACAGCCTGAAGGTTAAAATCCATTGGCAACTTCTCCAACACCACCATTTTAACTAACATGGATGTTGTTAATGCACAGTATTCCAACATCCCTGACAAACATGGACTTCAGACCAAAGATCACGGCTTCTGATCTTGGAGGGGGTGGGGTTACATCCCTGTAACCCTTTGTTTCAGGGTGTGGCAGCTGGATGGAACTGAGTATTTACTGGCTGGATGCCTTTCCTGATACCTACGTGGTGTTCACAGCAGATATTTTCTCTTTGGACCCTGATAGAGAAATATCTGTTGCTACCTATAATTGAATTCTCAACCTTCCAAGTGGGAGGCGAGCGTCTTCACCTCTAGGCCACTGCCCAGCTCATTTGGGAAATATTTACAAGTAAATCAATTCAAGCAGAAGTAACAGGCATTAGGAAGAGATGAGAAAAGATAGCATAATGAAGAATGTCAGTATAGCACACCTTGCCAGCAAATTTTATGACTTTGTATTCACTTATAACTACTTCATCTTTGTCAGTAACATTTCAGGGCTACTGCAATGTGCTCCTCACAGGGCTGCCTTTGTGGAGCATCAGTGGGTACAAAAGACATGGGTTGTAAATAGTGTCAGCTTTTTGAAACATGTAACACCACTCCTATGGGGGGGCTGCATTGGTTACCAGTATGTTTCCGGGTACAATTCAGAGTGCTGATTGTTACCTTTAAAACCTTTCATGGCTTAGGACAGGTTACCCAAGAGACCATCTGCTTCCAGTTATTTCTCCTGCCAGGCAGAATGGTCATGTTCTAAAACCATCAGCCAAGGAATAGCAACTGGTGGGGAACAAGAAGCATGTCTTTTCTTCCATAATACGTGCCCTCTGGAATTCCATCACTCCTGAGATTAGGATGGTCCTGACCCTTCTGGCTTTTCAAAAGGCCTTGAAAATCTGCTCCAGCAGTCTTGAGTGTTGGAAGGGCCCCGTTTCCTAGTTAAGTTGACACTGACAGATGGTAATATGTATCTCTTGACTACTATTTTTATTTAATTTATTTTTGTAAGGAACTTTAACTATTTTTATGATTGTTCACCACCCATTGGTTTGAAATGGATGATTATATAAGTTGGTTGGTTAATTGGATGGATGGATGGATGATAGAAAGACAGATAGATAATGGATGGATGGACAGACAGACAAACAGATGATAGAACAACTGTGAGCACATGAATGTTCCCATATTATGCCAACATCTACTTGACCAATCTAAAACAATACTTTCTCAGTTCTTACCTGCTAGAAACCTTTTCTTCACTTGAAATTCATTGATTATATTTTCATCATCATTGGGGAAAAATGATTGGGGAATCATCATTGGAGAAAAACGGCAGTCAGCAGAAGTAAAAACAAGAAGCTATCCAAATTCTTAGGAGCAAAATGATCATCATAATTGGTGGAATTATCTTTATAAATTGATAGTTCACATTCTGTTGAGCCTTAACAGCTTTTATTCCACATTTAACCTTAGTTTCAACCCAACTATAGAACAAGTTCATTTCCTTTATATTACAGTGATATAACTCAATAGACACATAAACACTATGTTCTTCAGAAAATTAACAGTAGAGCCGAATCAGTTCCTTAAAAAACGGAACATCAAATTAGAGCCATAAAACACCACTGTTTATCCCCTACACCTAACAACTCAAGCTATTCAATCACATTATTTATTAGCTACAAACTATAGTGTATAATGAGTAGCAGGACTACATTTGCACATGGACAACCATCCAATCTAAAGCAGATTTTCACCACCACTAGAGACAACAGAAGAGTGATGCATTGAATCCTAATTTATATTTCAGAGGGCCACTAGACGTAGAAAATAATCCAGATTTATTTGCTCCCACATGTACACGACCAGCACCATCACAGCGCCCATTTAAAAAAGTTAGAGGCACCTTCAGATATTGTTTCACTAAGGTGATATATGGTGTCATCTGACAGCAATGATCTGCTGTAGGATAAGTAGGACAGACTTTGCACAAAAGAATTAATGGGCCCAAGTTTGACATCAGAACTCAAAACAAGGATGAAGCAATATCATTTTAATATAGCATTTTAACTTCCCAGGATGCTCCATTACGGATCTCAAAGAAGCTGCTTTGGAACAAAGAAATTTTATCAGCATAACAGAGAAAGAGACTGCTGAATTTCTGTTAAAAGAATCAAAGTCAGTGATGGTGAACATTTTTGGCATCGAGTACCCAAACCAAAATACACATGCATGTGCATGCACATGCCAGAGCCCAGGAAACTGGCCGGTGCAATTATGCACGCTGGCCAACTGGTCTTTGGGTTTCTGGCACATTCATGTGCGCCAGTCAGCTGGTCTTCACATGCGTCAGAACACTGAAACTCGAAGACCAGCTGGCTGGTGTACTCATGCCTGTTGTTTGGCTGGTTTTGGGCCCTTTTTCAGGCTGTTTTCAGGCCGTTTTGATGGGAATTTTCAGGCCATTTTCCAAAACACGGCCTGGAAAATGGCCTGGTTTTTGGCTCATTTTTAGGTTGTTTTTGGTTTGGAAAATGGCCTGGATTTGGCTGTTTTTGGTGCCATTTTCAAGCTATTTTCCACCTGGCACCTGCGAATACCAGGTAGCTGGCACGCATGTGTGCACTGGAAACCAGAAGAGCAGCTGGTGACTGAACATGCCCACAGAAAGGGCTTTGCATGCCACCTCTGGCACTCATGCCATAGGTTCACCATCACGGTTCTAAGCCATCTCAGAATGATTCAGCACATGATTTTTAACACACTAAATAGTTAATTGATATGGTCCATGTCATCTCTCTCATTTATAACCTGCATCTGTATAAGTACCCTCCATTTTATTTACTCACTTTATCCTATTTTTAATCCTACATCAATGTAAGCAATCCAAGCACCAGATGAAGTGAGCTGTAGCTCAAGAAAGCTTGTACTGTAACTTAACATTTTTACTCTTACTGTGATTTTTACTTCTATATCTACCATTCCATTGTAAATAGTTTTCTTTTTGTCTCCATTATATTTATTTTTAGGCTTAACAAGGCTATGTGTAAATTTCTTATCTTTCACATATTAGCACTGACAGTTCCGGAGATTTGTTAAGTTTAAGCATTTGCTGGATATTATCCTATAAATTATGTGAAAATGTACTGAGAAAGATAGAAAACAGTTTTATATGTGATTAGGAAATATTTTGCAAGATTTTGGCTTATTTTATTTAGAAGGAACAAAATATGCACAAGTGGCAAAGTCATTATAGCTCTGGTCCTCTGAGATTATATTTAATGGCTCTAGATACTGGAAATAAACACTTCAGATATTTGGTTCATAAAATTGCTGAATAATAATAGGAAAATTTTATAAATGCCGCTGCAGCATAGTTAAAGTATTCTCAGAATACCTTACACAGGACATGATCCTATTGCTGGGAACACTGGTGAAAAGTGAAAAGGATATGAGCTTTTCCTTTTCCGTTTGACTCAGAAAAAAATAATACAGGGCTAAAAATCTATGCTTTAAAAAAAGAATACCCCCCTCTCTTAAGTTGGGTTTGACTCCTGGTACCCTAATTCTGTGTAATTTTTCAGGATATAACATAGCCTTCATTTTTACTTCTCAGTCTACCATACAGCCCTGATATTCCATGGAGAAATCCCATTCAAGTATTAACTGGGCTTGACTCTGTCCAACAGTCTGCACAGACAAGGTCAACCAGGTGCCAACAGCTGCTGAATCAGAAATCTAGATTTAAAATTGGCTACAATCACTAAGATGACTACATCCTTCCTCTGTGTGTTCAGATTTGGCACACTTACATTTTCCTTTCTGAAGGGGGTGGGGAGCTGGTTTTTCATCCATGTGAAAAAAAGGTAGTTAATTTCTTTCAGTGCAACTGCATTAATGATTCTTGATAAACCTTTCTATTTCTTTATTGATTTTTCTAGATCAGGGGTGTCACTTGCGGCCCGCAGGCGGATGCGTCATGTGCTGGCCATGCCCATGCCCAGTTTAGTGAAGGGGGGGAATTCTCTCTACATCATGTGATGACGCCGTGATGACATGTGTTTGACACCCCTGTTCTAGATTTTGAGTTGGTGTTGAAGGTTTACCAAAAGAGGCATATTAGAGAATTATAGAGTAAGTAGCTTACCTATATCGATAAAGTCTACGTAGTGGTTTTTTTTAATGGAAACAAAAAGCAGATCCTAGTTTCATAATTGTTTATGTGAATATTAGTTTTATACTGTAGTGTCCACAGAATGGTGGGGCTCCCTGGCGTTGCCTCAAGAAGTAGGCAGATGAAAATGGAATGGGTAATACCAACCTGAAACAGTCATATTTGTCCCTGTTTATCTTGACCTATTGTTAGACGCAAGTGAAATGGGAAATGACTCTGATTGGACTAAGCAGATACAAATTCAATAAAATAAATAAGGGCAGCAAAATACTCTAGAGAACTATGTGTCAATCTTAATCTCTGAGGAGCCTTTCAAATTGGCCAGTTGCAGGTAAAGGGCAGCTGCCTGGCCCCACTTAATCCTGCTGATTGATAGGACTGGAGCCTGAGCACCATTGATATTCTCTCTGCATAGGGTCCTACATCAGCTACATACCATTTGTGTAAGTAACTGTGTTAGTAATTAATATATCCCAAACAGTTAAGAATTTTGTAGCACTTTAAAATATAATGCATTATGGCATAAGCTTTTCTACTACATTCCACTTCAACAAATGCATATGTGTAATCTTGAGGGAACAAGGTCAGGATAAATGAAATGCAGAAAGAGAATGACCACAGAACACACCTTGGATGGTTGAGAGTCTTAACATTACTACTTTGATGATCTGATTAACTCAAATAGTAGGATAAGAATCGTTTGTTTCTATCTAATTCACAAGATATACAGTTCAGCTAATTGGTGAATTCTACCTCAGCTATTCCCTTGTGCTGTGTTTTTTAATGAAATCAGCCTTTGTAATTGTTCTCTTCAATTGGGCACTTTAAACGCATTCACAGGCTTAAGAGTTCTCTTAGTTTGGGGAGAGGTGATACGTCAGATTTGTGGCCATTTGTTCTTTTTCATTGAGGCTTGCCTTAAGAAAAGTAAAATGGGGCATTGCTAAACAAGGAAAAGCAATGGAGTAATAGAATAACAGAGTTGAAAGGGTCTTTAGAGGTCTTCTAGTCCAACTCCCTCAAGCAGGAAATCCTATCCATTTCAGACAAATGGTTGCCCAATCTCTTCTTAAAAAGGGGAGGCATGATAGCATTGTTCCAATATCTCATGGGTTGCCACAAAGAAGAGGGAGTCAAACTCTTTTCCAAGACACCTGAGGGTAGAACAAGAAGCAATGGGTGGAAACCAATCAAGGAGAGAAGCAACTTAGAACTGAGGAGAAATTTCCTGACAGTTAGAACAATTAATCAGTGGAACGGCTTGCCTCCAGAAGTTGTGAATGCCCCAACACTGGAAGTCTTTAAGAAGACGTTGGATAGCCATTTGTCTGAAACCATATAGGGTTTCCTGCCTAGGCACGAGGTTGGACTAGAAGACGTCCAAGGTCCCTTCCAACTCTGCTATTGTATTATTATTATAACCTCCAGTGTTAGAACACCTACAACCTCTGGAGGCAAATCGTTCCACTGATTAATTGTTTTAACTGTCGGGATATTTCTCCTCAATTCTAGGCATGTATGAAGTCTTGCCTACGTTTCAATTTTTTGATTCATCATATAGTTTCTCTTAATTATCAAAATGTCACTTTGCACGCATCTGGGCTCTATGAATTTTGTCTATAAAAATCAAAATAATCTTCCATCAATGAGAACTTCTTATTCTGTGCACCAGTTGCTGTCCTGTCAATGGCCTCCAACCACTGTTTTAGCAGTATCTGAGTGCAAGAGAACTCCCAGATTCCTGCTCGAAATGCAATCCGACAAGAAGTAGAGGTGGAATTATAGTGGATTCCAAAGGTCCCTGAAGCCTCCAGAGCGTAAAAAATTGGGCCTATGGGCAAACAGAAAGTTCAGGAACGGACTTCTAGTTTGCTCAGAGGGTCATTTTAAGCCCTCCGGAGGCTTCAGGGACCTTCAGGAGGCTTCCCTGAAGCCTCCGGAGGACTAAAAAGGACCCTATGAGCAAATTTGTTTTCACCCTCCCCAGGCTCCTATAAAGCCTATGGAGCCTGGGGAGGGCGGAAAAAAGCATGGAAAAATGGGGGGGAAGCTCCTCTCATGCGTGCATATGCACTGGGGGGGGGGGTTGCATCTTGCATTATGGGTGTGGCACACCCACGCACGACCCCCTGCGCTCCCCCTCTAATGGCACGCTAGCCAAAAAAGATTTGCCATCGCTGCCCTAGCTTAATTCATTACAACTCTTTCAACCAGGAAGAAGCAATAATTTTTCCAATAGATTTGGGCAAGATGGGAAACCTTTCTTTTAATGACTATTCGTGATAGTTTACAGTTGTTGGGGATTTTCTTTCTCTACTTTCTTCTGGGCATTATGAACATGGAGAAAATGGGAATATTTTCCTTCAGCTTTAATTAATGTTCCTTAACTAGGAGGTACTGTAAGAGGAAAACCATGATGGGATGAACAGTGTAAAGTTCCTTATGGTGTTTTGTATGGGATTGACATGCTTCTGCATGTGGTTGTAGAGTCTTGTGTGATATTTGTCATGTAAGTTGCCAAGTTTGAATGATGTGTGAACTTCGTTGAATTGGCTTGGAAATTGGCCATGGTCATGACCAGATGTGCTGAATTTCAACTGGAAAAAATCAGATTGGGGAAGGCTGATTAAGAAAGCACTGATAGAATGGAGACCTCGTATGACCCTATACCCTTCTGCCAGTGGTAAATCATGCTGAGTATTGTGTTGTGCAGCTGCATAAGTGCAGCATTACTGCCTCACCAGATTAGAAGTAGTCTGCACTGGGATAAGGTGCAGTGCAAAAATGATTTGACTCATACTAATTACTGCATTATATAATGCTTGTTATTTCTTCTGCTTCTGATCTCTCCTTTTCCGCCTCCTGAGCTCACTTCGACAACAGCTTGATTAGTGTATGTTTTTGTGTATAAAATACTCCTTTCTCAAAGCATTGCATTTAATGAAGTGAACTCTGATCTTGTAAAGACTTTACACGGTATAGTAGTAAAATGTTTAGACTTTAACATGCTCCTCCCTCCCCAGAGTGTTTATTGTTTCAGTAACACACTGCGAACTAAGCCATAATTCTAGAACATGATTATTTGGATATAGTCCTTAGATACTTAGGATTTTTGTGAGAGACATGTAAGATTGGGCTTTTATGCGTCGGCAGTTGGAAATCCTTAATCCTTAAATAGGGATGCTGCCCTTTAATGAAGCAATAGCTAGATTTAATGCTTGTGCTCAGTCAGTGAATAATTGTTGACTTCTCCCTGGTGTCTATAGTATCATTTATGAATGGCACTACCATGAATATTTATTTATTCTTGCCTTCATGATGTATAGCAGTGATTCTCAACCTTCCCAATGCCGTGACCCTTTAATACAGTTCCTCATGTTGTGGTGACCCCCCAACCATAAAATTTGTTTCTCGGTTCCTAGGACCATAGAAAATATGTGCTTTCCAATGGTCTTAGGCGACCCCTTGAAAGGGTTGTTCGACCCCCAAAGGAGTCCCGACCACTGTTCCCTCTAAGGCCACGCACATGGCAAGAAAACACCACGCAGCAGTTTCTAACTGCCGCACAGTGATTTCTGTCACAGGCTCTGGAAGCTGAGGGGCGTCAGAAAATCCAGGGTTAGCACAGGCGCAGGGACAGTGGCAGGAGCTTACACGGCACAGCCGGTCTCCTAGGACCTCCTAGATGCCGTCTGCGCCACTCATTACCATCAGTTGCCCCATGTTCAGCAAAGCAAATGCAGGGAAGTCCTTTGCAGGCGGCTAGAATTGGCCGCCCACAAAGGACCTCCCCAGACTTGTTTTGATGAGCACGGAGTGACTGATGGTAGTTTGTACCGGCCATGGCTGCTCAAACTAGCATCAGTCGCCCCATGTTCAGCCAAGCAAGCCCGGGGAGGTCCTTTGTGGGTGGCCAATCCTAGCTGCTTGTGCCCGGCTCTGCGGCTGAAGTGACCCCCCAAAGCCCCCGCCGCCACCAGAATATCTGCTGCCGCCTCCTCCTCCTCCAACAGCACTGCCGGATTTGGCGCCCAATGCTGCGGCTGAGGTGAAGCCGCCAAAGCTCCCGTCAGCTCCTGTGCCGCTCAAACACTATACTTTTCTGCTCACACTGGAAAAAAATTAGAGGGAACATTGGTCCCCACCCACAGGTTGAGAACCACTGATGTATAGGAATGGATTTCCAAAGCAGCTTCCTTCTAACCAGATGCCTTTCTCAGTTGATATGGCCAATGGGTTATACCTTGATAGGGCATGAATGTGGAAGAAGGTGGTGGAAAAGACAGGTAGTCCTCACCTTCGAATCACAATTGAGCCCAAAATTTATGTTGCAAAGTGAAATTTTTGTTAAGTGAATTTTGCCCCATTTTATAACTTTTCTTGCCACATTTATTAAGTAAGTCACTGCAGTTGTTAAATTAGTAACATGCTTGTTAAGTGAATATGGTGTCACCATTGACTTTGCTTCTCAGAAGGTTGCAAAATGGGATCACATGACCCTGGGACACTGCAATTGTCATAAATATGAGTCAGTTGCCAAGCATCTGAATTTTGATCATGCGACCACCAGTCATACAGTATATAGAAAAATGGTCATAAATTAATTTATTCAGTGCTGTTGTAACTTCAAACGGTCACTAAGTGAATGGTTATAAGTAGAGGACAACCTATACTTCATAACCCAAAATTTTGGCCACAGCAGGACAGCCTTCACAGAAAAGACAGCAGAAGTTCATTGTATTTCTATGCACTTCACTGTATAATTGAAACAGAGCTTTGGATAGCACAACTTTCTAATTCAAGTATGTTTGTTTCAGATTGTTTGTTGATAGCCTAGTAATTTAAATGTAAATGACAGCAGTTTAAATAAACACTCAGATGTTTTGAATTCTCTTAGGTGAGATTTAAGAGGGGAAGAAGGAACTGTTTGCACCATTACAGTTTTTTTCCTAAGACATTTAAACATTTAAACAAATTATAATTTCCCTTTTCAAAATAGTATGAGTATTAGAAAAATAGTTTTCATAAGCACTGGGGGTTTTGTTTCTATTTGAACTTACCCTTTTCTACTAAAAATCAAAACAAAAAAGTTTGCTACTGTACCTTTAGGTTGCAATTTTATAACAAATTCTTGGCAGTGGCAAATAAACATAGCTAGGATGGTGATATACAACGCTTTTGATTCAATCGTGCCATTTCTAAAGAATTTTGTGTGAAGAAGCTATGTTTGGCAAAAGTATTTTTCCCTTCCTTTGAACACTGCGCTGGTGCTTTGTTTATAACTTTTGTCTAGGAAAACAAGGCATTGTTGAATTCTTTAGGCACAATACCCGTGCTGATTATGTTAGGCTGCTCACAAAAGTCCTCTATAAGTTTTTTTAAAATCTTCTTGAGGTTGTGATCGTATGTCAACATGAATTCACCAGCACTTTCTATATTCCCAGGGACAGCCATGGGGAATCTGAATGTGAGGATATCAAACCAGGTAGTAAATACCAGATGGTACAACTAAGATGAGGAAAACTTAGGGAGAAATCCATGAGTGCTGCGTTATGGATTATTTCAGAAGCTAGTTTTAGATTTTTTGGATATGGGGAATGTGTCATGGAGGAAAGGTGTGGAGTCTGGACCATCATCTTGGCTGATTCATCTCCTCAACTTATTGAATGTTGATAAATTGAATGTGCACAGGGATGTCTTCATGTGCCACTATTCACATATGTGGCCCAGCACAAAAATTTCAGGTATCCCGAGTGTGGTTCTGATCAAATGCCATGTATAAAATTGTCAATATACCTGCTGTGTTTTAAGTGTATTAAGATATTCCTGTTGAATCTCTACATAGTTAAGTGCATGAGAATGCAAAAAATAAGAGATCAGGTCTATTCTGCAGTTTGGAAGCAGCTGAGTTTTTTATTTTATTTATTTTGTCAAGCATCTATCAATATATAAGAATAAACATGATTTTGAAATGGATACAAACAAAAAGGAACATTAGGACAGGTTGGTGCGCTTACTCCTTTATTATTTCTTTATTTATTTCCTTATTCCTTTAACACTACAGGAAACTTGCATTTTGTCTGTGCTCGGTGCAAATGGATTCTTTCCAAAGCGTCAAAGGTTTCCTAAGCAGGAGCAAGGCTCTGCTGCCAGCTGTGCTCTGATGCTGAAACGTGAAAGAGCCCAGAGACATCCTGTGCCAGTGCTGAAGAGAGGGGAACATAGACAAAAGTGTCAAGGCTGGAAATTTCTAAAGCTTGCATTCACAGACGAGAAAGCAGCCTAGGCAAACTTAGATAAGAAGCTTCCTGGAAAGCAAAACGAAGGGTGTGTGTGTGTGTGTGTGTGTGTGTGTGTGTGTGCGCGCGGGCGCACGTCTGAAACTTTGGGAGGTTGGCTAGGCTTCCTAACCATTTAGGTCTCTGAGCGGCGATGGATAAGTCAAATTGGCGATAACGCGATTGGAAACTCGGACAATCGGAGCCTTCAGCGGCTCTGCGCTTTCCCCAGGATATTTGTTCGTCTGTCTGGGGCTTATTGCCATGCAAAGGGGCTGACATCAGAGCACCTTTTGTTGCTTAAAAGCTTTCTCCCGGAGAGAGAGAGAGAGCCCTGACTAGGAGTCATGTGGAGTTGGGAGAGTCCATGTCGGGAAAAGGGCAGAGAACCTGAGTTACTTCACCGACAAGTTGAAACCTAACGCCCAGCCGCTTCCCAGATTCAGCTGGCAGATCCTGGCTACGCTTGTTTCGTTCAGGCTTCTTTTGCGCTCGCCGAAAGAAGGGAAGGGACCCCCGGTGGTGGTTTTCTCCTGAACGCTGGAGCAGAGTTTTCACTCGACACCCCCCCCCCTCCACAGAAAGAAGGTGGTTCGCGCCACGCTCTGCTCTGCCATCCTGTTGCTTGGCCACGACAAGTAGGCAAAGTTCGTACGGGACATGGAAGCGCTCTGGCGCGCCCAGAAGAGCTGAGCCCGAGTCCGGCGGCGTTTCCCAAAGGGTCCCGCGGCCTCCCATCTGCCCTTGCCCCTCGCTGAGGGAGAGCCAGGCAAGAGGCGCGGCGGCATGCTGGACAGGCTGGCCAGAAAGATACCGTCTGGGGAGGCTGTAGCAGCGGCCAGGCGCGAAGTTTGAGGCTGCGGGGCGCGCCAGGCTCCCCTCTGCGGGGCTCGCGTGTTGAGCCGCCCTGGCTGAGAGGCAGCAGGCGATGGAGGAGGAAGAGGAGCAAGCCTCGGCTGTCGAGTCCCAGGAGGGCGCCAGCAGCAGCAGCAGCGTCCCCGAAAGTTTCTCCAGGCTTTGGACGGATGTCATGGGGATCTTGGTGAGCGGCTGCTCTACGGAGACGGGAAAGGTGACCGGGATGGTGCGCTGGGGCGGGGGGGGGAGGGTGCGCTTGGGCATCCTCTTTCGAAAGGGGACTTTTGGGAACAAAATGTGCCAGTCCCAAGAGTAGCCTTGCTGGTGGAGGGGGGGTTGTTCTGGATCGGGCGCATTGAGATGGATGGGGGGAGGGAATCGTTTGACCAGAAGCGGCACCTCTTGCTTTGCACGCCGGTGCTGCTTCTTGGCCATCCTAAATCCCGCTTGGCTTGCGCAACCCGCCCAGGAAGGTGTCGGGCGGGATAGGAAGTCCTGGGGGTTTTGTTTTGTTTTATTTTGGGTTCACGAATTTCTCCCTTTTCTTGTGCTGCAGCGGAGGGGACAGTTTTAGGTGGGTTTCCAATGTATGGGCTGAATACGCTCACGTTTCAACTTTGCGCCAGCGTTAAAAGGAAAAGTGTGTGTTGGGATGGGGGGGGCGTTCATAGAGTGATTCATCGGGTCTTCGTAAAGCTCTGGATTACGGAGTACGAGGGAAGCTCAACATGTTGCTTTCATGTTGCCGATCTCTTCCTCCCTCCCCTGAGGTTCAATAATTCAATAGCTGCGGTGGATCTGAAATGTTCAGCTACACTATGCATGCCCTGAATTTAATTAGTTTAAGCATTATAGCCACACCAGTTGCAAAGTAGGGGGAGAGCTGACTGATGAAATACTTAACTCTTCAACTTCTAACCACTGAATGGCAAGCTAAGATCACAGAATGGGGTTGTTGACTTTTGAACACAAATGATACATTTTTGTTCTAAAGCACAGTCAGGTGTTCTTTTCTATGCAATGCCCATTGTTTATTTTTGTGACCTCCTAATGATCGGAAGCAACCAACCCCCAGTTTATTTATTTCAAGATTAACTCAATGCAACCATCAGGAGTCAAGTGATGTGAGAGCATCTGATGTATACGTTTTGAAATAAATTGTTCTAAAGGACCCCAAGCCATTTCTTTTCTTGACCTTTTCTTTTTCTATATTTCTTTGGGGAAATTAAGAGTGAGAAAAAATCAGCAAATTTTAGTATATTAGACTCTGGCAATGTATTTTTTCTTTTAAAATATGTTGTTTGATATGTTTAAATATGCCTATGGCAGGGAAGACAGCAAGAGATGTAATCGCCTATAGGCTTATCACTTAAACTATGTGATGCTTGTCTAGAAATATCAATTAGTTGCACAGTTATTAATAACTTTAAAAGTTAATTTCAAAAAGCAATATGTATTAATTGTGTTTTTCTCTCCCCTATGCTGAGTGTCAGTTTAATAGAACTTTTGTTAACAGGCATATTTCCTTATCATTTGATACTAGGAAAAGTAGAAAGTGAAAGAAGGAAAGCTTTTAATATTAACATCCTTTGGACATTAATTAATATAATGAGCTATGTGCTCTAGATTGGACTTTGCTTACTCCCCCTCCCTTTTTAAAAAAATTGGAGAGAGTTGCTAAGGGCTTCCTTCCAATATCTTTTTGGCACATTTCAATAATGTGCAGGGTGAGTTAAACTGGGTGAGACAAACTTTAAATTAGGTATCGGAAGAAGGTTAATGGATCAAAAGTCTGCCAACTTTGTAGTACAGCTGCTGCAGTGAGATTGCGACCTATAGCTGGGAATTCAGATTGTAGAATCAATGGTGTGGATAGTACTAGGGTCATAATGAAGGAATAACTGAGTATGCAGGCTGAAATGTTTTAAACTTGAGAAACAAATGGATGCAGTAGTCTTTATGATCCACATCTGTAAAAGCTTCTAGGCTGACAAAAAGAATGCAACAGCAGTCACTCAGTTGCTATCCCCACTGATGTTACAGGTGATTACATCTCTGCCTTCAAAGATATGGGAATTGGCGAATAACCATGCAGGGTGGATTACTTCAGAGCCATGATGGCAAACCTATGGCCCACATGCCAGAAGTGGCACACAAAGCTATCTCTTCAGGCATGCGAGCCATCACCCGTTGCTCTTCTAGGTTCTGGTGCGACGGCCAGCTGGTGTTCAGGCATGTGGGAGCACTAGAAAGCGGACGAGCACCACCCATTGCACATGCGTGTGCCAGACGATGATCTTCCAGTTTCTGGTGCACACATGCACACTGACCAGCTGGTCTTCACACGCACATGCATGCCAGAAACAAAAAGATCAGGTGGCCAGTGCGCATGCACACACTGGAAACTGGAATATCATCTTCCCAGCATGCGCACTGGGTGGCTGTGTTTCCAGCATACGCATGCTCATGCTCCCATTTTGGCACTTGGTGCCGAAAAAGTTTGCCAACACTGCCCCAGGGGATAATATGGACTAGCTTGTAGTTGGAAGTGCACACTTTTTCTCAGATTGAGGACTCTGCCAGGTGTTGTATGGCATGGCAAGTCCTATCCTTCAAAATTGGGAGAACCAATGTTCAATTTTGGGAGGAGGCATTAAGGCAGGAATGTCAAACTCAAGGCCCATTGGCTAGATCTGGCCTTCGGGGTGCTTAAATCTGACCTGGGGGCCAGCCTGGAAGGACTGGCCTGGAAGGACTGGCCCGCCATGCCTCTGACAATGAAAATGGGCCACAGAGGGCGAATTCCGCCCTGTGCCCCTTTATGTCCGGCAAAGTCCTGGAGGAGGTGTCCATCCTGTCTCCCCCAACTTCCCCCCGCCAAAGCCTGTCCGCAGAGAACAACAGTGCTGATCCGGCCCTCGAAGAAATTCAGTTTGACTCTCCTGCATTAAGAGATTAAATGAGCCTTCAGCTCTACAAGGTTTAAGGCAATCATTTTGCCACCCAAAGACCCCAAACCCCTGAAAAAGCGAATGAAAAGGATGTTGCTCAGGGTGCTTGTGTGTCACATGTATCCCTGCAGTCATGACATCTAGTCTTATGTACCATTAATATCTAGAAACCAAAATTTTCCTTGTCTTCATATAAACAAGTCAATTGTTGGTGGTAGAATGTTGGCATTATTTGAGCAAATCAGTGTTCCAGACATCAAAAATAATCATTTATTTCATAGGTAGACTGGAACTTTGAAAAACAAAGATAGTTTTCAATAGACTTGTATATATTTAATTATGTTTGAAAAACTTCAGAAACAGCCAAAGCTGGGATAGTGTTAGCATTAAATTGTTGTACTCTTATTGATACTGTTATTTTCTACTTCAGGAATTTTGAGACTGTGTAAATTTATATGTAGATTCTAATTCATATACTACATGAATATGAAAAGGGTTTTTTATTTTGAAGATATAATATTTGAAAATAAAATGTTGGTTTTTTTTTCCAATGACAATTTGGGCTGTTCAGCTTCCTTGCAAGACAGAAGCCAAAGGAAACTGCACATATACTCTGGAGTAATGGAATGAGAATCTTAATTGTATAGCTTGTGATATTAGATAATCAGATTCTTGAAGCCATGTGTTAAAAAATTATCTTATCTCTACAGGAAATCACTGCCAGTAAACAAAAATGGGTTGGGAATATTTCAGAAATCAGAGTTAGAGGAAAAATAAGGTTATACTATTGTTTTTTTCGGAAATGATATCATACTCTCACTCCAATCTGAATAATGTGTTCCTGCCTTGAAGTATTTATTATCAGAATAATTCACTGTCCATATACTTTATTTACTAGTTTCCTTGGAATTTCATAAGAGTAAATTTGTCTCGTGACTTGTTTCACAAGCTTTTTTTATTTAAATAAAATCCTACTAAACTGGATTGTTAGTGGGTCAGAATCTGCCACAACTGGCTTTTCTTCTTTCTAATAATTCTTTTTATTGTGTAATGATAATAATTGGTCAATTATTCCATTGTGCTGATGAAAGGAGAACCATATCCAACTCAGACCATAGTTATGATGTGCACTTATCAGAGCTTGATTGGAAAATTTGCTCTGATGCCACTCCTACCACAACTAAATAATACTTCAGGAAATAATTGTATTTGCTGAACTGAAAATGACTATCCTGCCATGTTACTTGTTCTTTCTAATTAACCTCAGGAAACATTTCTACACTATTCACTGCACTACAATCTTAGCATGTAAGAGTGGCTTTCCCAGTTCTTAATTAACGCAACAGTATTCATTGGGTTCAAAACCCCTTTCTCCATAGTGTTACACTAATTACAGTTTGGAGTTATGTCTGTATATGTCCACATGAGTACAACATAAAGTAGGTAGGTACTTTGTTTTATAATACTGTAATTGTTTAGCACTATTGAAGAAAATTTTATGTTGTCCACAATCTCAGAAGTGTACATTTTAAAGAAGTATTTAGAAGAACACTATTATGTTAAATGAAGTATTCTAAATAATAAATAATTCAGCAAACCTATCAATTATATCTCATACTCATTGTACCAAAATGAGTACACATTCTATTCATTTACTTCAGTCTAATATTATAATTGAAAACCTTCACTTTTTTCAACATTTGCAATTATAAATGAAATGATACATTACAAAAAAAATATAGAAAATAATGTCTGATTTAATTAAAAATGTTAAACATGTAATTTTTAAAAATGAACTATTATGTAATATAACATAATTCAATAAAATGTGGAGGTTCATATACTATTTTGAAACTTGGTTATTTGAAAGAAGTTTAGTAATTTTAGGAGGGAACAATATATTTTATCTTTTTTATTATTTTCTTGGGGGGGAAAAATCCCTTTTCATTAAAAACTGGAACAGGATCAAACCATATAGAAGTACTAGACAAAACAAAAATCCCTTTAGCTGTTAAATATTTATAAGCTTACCCAAAATTTATTATAAAAAGATATTTAAAATAAAATATTTATATTGGAACATCTGGAAATACATAGTTTTAAAATAATCTGCAAATTTTATATTTTTCCAAATTTTATTTTAAAATTTAAATTCTGTATTGGAGAATGAGGTGTTTGGATATATTATTTTTGTTGTGAATATATTAACTAATTAAAAGTATACATGTTGATGATTGCTAACGATATTTAACCACAGTTCATCAGTGTAAATGACAGCCCTTCTTCATTCAAAAATCAGGAAAGAAAACCACAGGACTCCATTTGTTGAAATCAAGTGTACTTTTACTAATTATAAATAAATAGAAGCTAAGCTAAGCTAAGTCTGGTTATTTAGGCGCGAAAGCGAATAATATATTTTATAATTCATTCCCCTCCCCTTGGCATCCCGTGTACAATCCAATCATAATTCTCCCAAATGTCAGGTGTGAGATAACATTGAAAGGCATCACCAGGATGGAATGCTGGACCGTTGGCCTTGGCGGGAAACACTCCTCCTCCACATGCGCAGTAAGGTGGTCAGTCCAAAATCTAGAATCTTCCTCCAGCACAACAATGAGTCCCCTCCCAAATACCATGCCCCCCCTCCCCGTTTCAATGGCAGCCGAAGCAGTAGCAAAGCGGAGGCAAAGCGGAGGCTGACATCTGGCCCTCCTCCAGAAAAAGGCGGTCAGACCTGCAGAATGACAAAACACAAACAAACAGACGTACAACAAAACACAAAAAGGGGAAAAGGGGCGAGGAAGAGAGAGAGAAGAGAGAAAAATTTGTCAGGAAACCAGCCAAATCAGGGCTTGTCAGGATAAGTGGAATAGAACTGGCGGAGCAATTTAGGGGCCTGAACATGGGACTTGTCCACCCATTCGGCATGAGAGGGGGGAAAATGCTTCCAAGCCACCAAGTACTGGACACAATTCCGGCGTTTACGGGAGTCCAAAATGTCACGAGCTTCGAAATGTTTTTCACCAACAGCGGGGCGGGCGGTGGTGGAACAGGTGGACGTAAAGACGAAGTGCGAACAGGCTTTATGAGGTTTACATGAAAAACAGGGTAAACCCGGTTGAGGTGTTTATGCAGTTGCAGCCGAACAGAAACAGGATTGATGATCTTGATAATAGGAAACAGGCCAACATATTTAGGCCCCAACTTCTTTGACTTCTGAGGAGTCTGAAGAAATCTGGTGGACAGATAAACCTGATAAACCTGATCACCAACCTTGTAATCATATGGCTTAGTCCGTTTCTTATCAGCCTGTTTCTTATGTGCGCGATGCGCAGCGTCCAAAGTTTGGAGTGCTAAAGGCCAAACGCGCCAAAGGTGATCACTCCACTCAGACAGAGACGACACTTGGGGCTGCTCACGAGGAGCCTCAGGAATGGGCACAAAATCCTGGCCATACACCACCCGGAAAGGGGTGAAGCCAGTGCTGCTATGCACAGAATTATTACAAGCCACCTCCACGTGCGGCAACAAGTCCACCCAATCATCTTGCTGGTAGTTGATGAAACAATGTAAATACTGTTCCAGAACAGAATTAGTCCTCTCACAAGCCCCATTAGTCTGAGGGTGGTGGGTGGAGCTTAAGCCCTGGGCGGAGCCAATTCGCTTCAGAAACTCCCTCCAGAACACGGAGGTGAACTACACACCCCTATCTGAAATGATGCGGTCGGGCACCCCATGTAAGCGGTAAATGTGGGAGATGAACATCTTAGCGAGAGTCTTAGCAGACGGAATCTTGGAACAAGGGATGAAATGGACTTGCTTGGAGAACAAGTCGGTAACTACCCAGATAACAGTGTGTCCCTGACTCTCAGGGAGTTCGACAATGAAGTCCATAGAGATTTCCTTCCAAGGGGTGACAGGGTGAGCTACAGTTTGGAGCAGTCCTTGTGGTTTCCCCGGTGGGCGTTTAGCAGCGGCACAAACGGGACAACTGGCAACATAACGTTCAATGTCCTTTTTCAAATAAGGCCACTAAAACTGTCTCTTGAAGAGATGGAGCGTTTTCACAAAACCAAAATGCCCCGCCATCCGGGAATCATGAGCTCGCTGAAGAACAAGTAGGCGAAGAGACGTAGGAATGTAAAGTTTTGCCCCAATCCAGGGCAATTCATCCCTTATGGTACACTAGATGTGTTTAAACAAGTGAAAACCCAGAAATTAATATGGTTTCCTTACGAAAAAGTTAGATTTGGCTGTCTAAAGGGTCCCTTCCAATGTAATGATTTCATCACTCATGTGCTGCTGGAACCAATCATCATCAGGGAGGGCTTTCTTGAGATTGGAAAGAAAGTCCTGGGACATCTCCACCTTAGAACGTGCTTGATGTCTAGTAATCACCGGAGCAGCGAGGCTCGTCATGGGAATGACAGGCTGGACCACACTGAGCTTAGAACAGTTGTATTGAGGAAGCCTGGATAAAGCATCAGCTATAAAATTCTTCCCCCCCAGAATGTATTTCAGGGTGAAATTAAAACGATTGAAATGCTGAGCCCAGCGCATCTGTTTAGGAGAAAGTCTCCTGGAAGTTCTCAAAGCTTCCAAATTTTTAAGGTCAGTCCACACCTCAAACGGGTGCTTTGCGCCCTCCAGAAAATGGCGCCAAGTGGCCAAAGCCCAACGAATAGCAATCGCTTCCTTCTCCCAAATAGCCCAACGTCTCTCCGTGTCAGTCAGTTTGCGAGAGGTGTATGCGCAGGGTTGTAACTTATCTTGATCATTGGCCTGAAGCAATACGGCCTCCACAACCACGTCGCTGGCATCAGCCTGAACCACAAAAGGCGCATCCATATCCGGGTGCTTGAGGACCGGTTCCTCGGCAAAAAGCCGTTTCAACTTCTCAAAGTCAGCTTGAGACTCCATGGCCCAATCCAACGGCTTGCTAGGCTTGGGTTTTGGCCCACCTTTGGACTTCAATAGGTTAGTTATGGGAAGAGCTATCTTAGCAAAAGAAGGGATGAATTGGCAATAGAAATTGGCAAATCCCAAAATTTTTTGCAACTGCCTGTGTGTACGAGGGGCCTCCCACTCAGTGACCGCTTTTACCTTAGCGGGGTCCATCTCAACACCTGCGTGGGAGATATGATAGCCTAGGTAATCAATCTTCTCCTGATGGAATTCACATTTGGACAATTTGGTATAAAGCTCCGCGGCCCGCAGCTTCTTCAGCACAGTACGAACCTGCTTTACGTGTTCCTCACATGTTTCCGTGTAAATAAGGATATCATCTAAATATACGATAACGCCTTCATAAAGATGGTCATGTAACACCTCATTAATTAACTGCATGAAGACCGCAGGCGCCCCCTGTAGGCCAAATGGCATCACACGAAATTGGAAACAGCCAAGGGGGCAGTTGAAAGCTGTTTTCCACTTGTCTCCCTCTTTAATACGGACTCTATAGTATGCTTCTCTCAAGTCCAGTTTAGTGAAAATGCGGCCCTTCCCCAGTTGGGCCAGCATGTCCTTCATCAGTGGCAATGGGTACAGGTTCTGGGCAGAGATGCAGTTCAAGTTTTTGAAATTCACACATAATCTGAGAGAGCCATCTTTCTTTTCTCTGAACAGCACAGGAGCCGCTACCTTGGGTCTAGCCGGCTCAATAAAACCCCTTTCCAAATTTTTGTCAATGAATCTTCTCATCTCCTCCATTTCCCTAGGGGACATTGAATATATCTGGGGCTTGGGAAGCTTCACCCCAGGCAAAATATCAATGGTGCAATCAGTGGGTCTGTGAGGGGGGGGAGTTTATCAGAAGATTTCTCACTAAACACTCCCCTTAGATCCCAATATTCTTTCGGAATTTTCTCCTCCCCTTCAATCCTCTCCTGCCCCCTGGCTGCCAATGTGGGGCTAGAATCAGCAGGGTCTGGAGTCTCAACCTCCCTTCCAGGGGGTGCGCTAGTGCAAATGTGTAACCACCCCTTCCTCCAGTTAATGCGAGGGTTCCATTTACGAAGCCAGGGGAGTCCCAAAATAAGGGGCCGGTCCATTCCAGGTGCCACAATAAAAGTGATTAATTCTTGATGGGTCCCCATTTTCATCTCTAAGGGTTCAGTAGAAAAATGAACAGGACCCCCTCCTGCAATAGAACCATCAATCTGGCAAAAAACAATAGGGGTTTTCAAAGTCCTCAATTTTAAGCCAAGTTTTTCCACTATTGCTGGACTTATCTTACAGCGAGAACAACCCGAATCCAGTAGAGCTAAAAGTTTTTCAGTCGCGCCAGAAGGTGGCACTCTTAGTTCAATTGGGATAAACATGGGGCCTCTGTTTGAACTTACCCAACGATGAGACCGTTCCTCATCTGATTCGTCAGAAGAACTGGAACCAACGTCTCCCTCCTCCTCCCACTGGAAATGCTGGGGAACATTTTCAGCGGTGCACGCAGCCTCTCTCTTCTTGCCCGGGGCCTTACTTGCTCTTCCCTCTCTTCAGGGAGGGGGTGGAGCGGTCTGAGCCATTTTTACTCGGCAATTCATGGCGCGATGGCCTTCCTTTCCGCAGCGGAAGCACGTGAAAGGCTTGGTTTTGCTGGTGAAGCTTCCTTTTCCCTCACTTCTGCGGCGGAGGGGGGCTTTTGGAGCAGCTGGGGGGATTTCTCCACTTCTCCCTCTTTCATGCATTGAAGCCTGGCCAAATCCAACTCAACATCTGCTGCATGTTCATACCAAGCAGTCACCCGGTGAGGAATGTGTCTGTTAATGCACTGCTGGTATATTTTTTCATTCAATCCCTCAGCAAACTGATCCAACAAAGCGTCTTCTGACCACTCCCTCATATAGGCTGACAACTGTTGAAATTCCTGGACATAATCTGCTACCAATCTATTTCCCTGTTTCAGGGCCATAAATTTCACCCGCCTGCGTCTCTTGATCAGCAGGTCATGAAACCTCCTCTTCATTGCAGCCATAAAGTCATTAAAATTCCTCAGGAGAGGGGAATTGCATTTGTGTAGGCCCACCATCCATTCGGCTGCTTTTTTCTCCAAGGACATTAAGACCATCCTTACTTTCATATCGAATTGAATTGAATTGAATTGAATTTATTATATTTCTATGCCGCCCTATTCCCAGAAGAGACTCAGGGCAGCTCACAAACCAAGTTGGGGGGGGGATACAAATAGGGGAAAAAAGGACATAGACAAAACAATACCACAGTTTAAAAACAATCAACAGCCACACCATTCAAGCGGGGACAAGAACTCATCAGCCCCAGGCCTGTCGGAACAGCCAGGTTTTAAGGGCTTTGCAGAAAGCTTGGAGGGTGGTGAGGGTCCGAATCTCCACAGGAGATATATCATCAGTTTCTCAATCAGGTCCATAGATTTCCATATAATTCCAGACCTGAATGATAAAAAGGCCTAAAGTTTTAGGGTCACCATCGTATTTTACAGTTAAGGGAGGGACTTTTGCCATTCGGGGTCGTCTGCCCCCCCTACTCTTTGAGTGGCCCTAGCTGGGGGGGAGGCTGGTTCTGGGTTTTCTTGCGCCCAACCCCCCCCTCAGCTTCTTCACCCTCTCTTAACCTATGCATTGAGTACCTTTGCTCAAGATCTTCAGCCTGCTCCCTTTCCACTGCTCTTTCACGGCTTTTGCATTCAGACCAAGCTTCCTTGAGGAGCCTCATGGCATAGGACAGCTTGTAATCCTCTTCCCCAGCGTCACCCCAATCCGCTGATTTTTTCTTGGGTCTCCTTCTCGTGACTCCAGCATCCAACTCCTCCAACTCCTCTTTTTGTCCCACACCCAAAGTCCATCGGGGACGAACAGTAGGCTCTTCTACTCTTAGTCCAGCCAGCCTTTCAGTTAAAGATGGTTCTGCCGTCGCTCCCTCAGTTTCCTCTTGGTCACTCACATGCAAAGACATTTCTTTTCTTCTTGTAAGGACACCCCCCTCGGTAGGTTGTAGCTCCGGGTGGGGTGGAAGTGAGACTTAACTTAATTGTCAGCCCTTCTTTATTCAAAAATCAGGAAAGAAAACCACAGGACTCCATTTGTTGAAATCAAGTGTACTTTTACTAAATAAATGAATAGAAGCGAAGCTAAGCTAAGTCTGGTTATTTAGGCGCGGAAGCGAATAATATATTGTATAATTCATTCCCCTCCCCTTGTCATCCCGTGTACAGTCCAATCATAATTCTCCCAAATGTCAGGTGTGAGATAACGTCGAAAGGCATCACCAGGATGGAATGCTGGACCGTTGACCTTGGCGGGAAACACTCCTCCTCCACATGCGCAGTAAGGTGGTCAGTCCAAAATCTAGAATCTTCCTCCAGCACAACAATGAGTCACCTCCCAAATACCATGCCCCCCCTCCCCGTTTCAATGGCAGCCGAAGCAGTAGCAAAGTGGAGGCAAAGAGGAGGCTGGCAGTAAAGATTAATGTCATCATTTTACTGTTTCATTCAAAAGTTTAGTCTTGCTAATCAATTTGTATGTTTCAATCAACAGAATATTTCAGTAATAGAAAGTTAAACATACAGGTATATCTCAGAGATACTGAGGTTCTGTTCAGACTATTACAATAAAGGAAATATCACAATAAAGCTAGGTATGAATGTTTCGGTTTGCTAATACACATAAAATTTATGTTTATATATATATATTGTAGTCTCTTTAAGTATGAAAAAGTATTATGTCTAAAAAACAATGTATGTACCTCAGTTAAAATACTTTATTGCTAAAAATGCAATTCATCTTCTGAGCATGCAGTGAGTGCTGGTAAAGGATCTTGTAAAAATGCAATAACTGTGAAGTGCAATAAAACACAGTATGCCTGTACATTTTTCTTCACATACTGTATGAATGTGTATTTAGTATTTAAGTGCACTTGTTTACAGAATCAAAATAAGAATCAAGTGAGTACAGCAGGTGCAAACATTTGAATGCTCAGTCAGCACTTTGCAATATTTCCTTTGTCAGAAATAACAGCTCCAACTGGTTCCTAGAGTTGGCCAAGACTTTATTTTATTTGGGGAATTTTCACTGTCTTCCTTGCAAAAACATCTTCAATTTCTGTAGGTTGGAGTTCTCTCCACCAATTTTCAATAATAAACATGTCCGAGAACTGTGAAGGCCATTCCAAAATATTTCCTTTCTGTAGTTCTTCATGCTTGATTTCAAAGTCATGTTGAAAAATATCAGCCATTTTTCAGCATCAGTTTTTTTCTGATGATATTTGCTTGTAGGAGATAGTAATTGAAATCATTCGGTTTGCTTGTAGGGTCATTTTTAGTCCTCTGGAGGCTTCAGGGAAGCCTCCTGAAGGTCCCTGAAGCCTCTGGAGGGCCTCCGGGGGGTGGGGGAGGCTGTTTTCACCCTCCCCATGCTCCTATAAAGCCTCTGGGCCATTTTTGCTCATTTTTCGCCCCACCCCCAGGAGCACGCTACAAGCCTCCTAAAAGCTATTCATGCCCCTCTTTTTTGGGGGGGAAAAAACGGGCCAATTTTTATGAAAAATGGGCCGTTTTGGGGAGGTCTGCAGAGTGCAAAAAAATTTTTTTTTTTAATTTGCCTCTTCAAAATCTTGGTGCATCTTATACTCTGAAAAATACGGTAAGTAATATAGTTAAGTGAATCTAGCTTCCCCGTTGAAGCTTGCCAGAAGGTCACAAAAGGTGATCCCAGGTCACTTCAACTATCATGAATATGACTCAGTTTTGCTAAGTGTCAGCCTATGGGAATGATGCAACAGTTGCAAATGTGAAAAATGGTCATAAGTCACTTTCTTTAGGGTCGTTGTAACTTTGAAGGTCACTAAATGGACCATTGTAAATCAAAGACTACCTTTATTCTTCTAGATATTGACTTGATTTTAGCAGTTTCAGTTTATGTTTCTTTCTTAACAATCTTTCCCAAAGTTGAAAGTACTAGTTGGAAATCTAGTTGGAAGCATTTAGCTTTTTGTAGTTGTCATTTTAAACAACTTTCCCTGGCTTTGCAAAAGTAAATTATCTTTATTTTGTAATGTTCAGATAGCTGCTTAGAGGAGCCAGTGGCTATTGAAAGTATTGTTGAATCATAGCTTGAGAGATTAGAGGAGACAAATTCAACTGTGGGACTGTCTCCTAATTAATTGCAAACCTAATTAGACATTTGTTCTTTTTATGCATTATTAACAATTTTGCAGTTTAAAAAAAGATTAACACTGAACCCATTGAAATTAATATTCTTATTTTGAAATAGTGAAACACCCACATAAAGAGCACATTCAACTTTGTAGAAAGATGTTGTACTTTGTTAACTACTGTTTATTTTGACAATTGACCACAGTTGCCTACATTTTTGCTGGCTACTGTACACATAGGAATTGTAAGCGAGGCAGCATTTAGTTAATTGGAACAGCAAAGAAAATTAAATACTTAAGTATGTGCACAAATATATACCTTTGATATATATGAACAGCATTATTGGTATAAATAAAATGGCACGTATATCTTTTCATGATTTTTAAGAATAAGATTGACTTTTTTAAAATAACGAATTGATGTCAGAATCAACTTCTTTATGGATATTAATGTAAGATCCTGGAAAATATTTGAATGGTGAAGTTTTTAAAAAAAACAATAGCATGACCATATTGGGAGAAGAACTAATATTTGTATCAATTAAGCTACCATTTCTTTACCCTTGAATCCAAGACTGAATGCTTTGGAGTAAAAGACACAAACCTTACAAACCATTACTTTGGTGTACTTGAACAGTAAGTAAAAAATAGGCCACAAGGGAAAGTAATTTGATTGGAAAGCTTTATGTGTGTGAACATTAAAGCTGCCAAGGCCAGAAACAAAAAACAAGAGACCAGATAGGAGTATTCTCAAAATACGATACAGGTGGCCCTCTTATCCAAGTCTGATAAAGGTCTAGCAAGAAGTTGGTAACCACATAAAAGTGGGAGTAAGAAACACAGAGTCCAAACTTTGGGGCTGTTACATTAGAGTAGGCTGGATTGCAAGATTCTTCCGTTGACATTATTTGAGCTCCTTGTATCTGTTACAAAAACAAATTGTCTATCTGAGCCTTCCCTTGACTTACCTGCTGCTAGCTCCTGAGTGCTGGTTGAGTTTGAGTTTTATTGTCTTATATCTTTAAATTCGATTTTAAGTGCAAAATCATCTTTTTTGTAATTAGTCTGTGGTTTTTAGTAGGGAAAATTAACATAAATATTTTGGCATCCAAAGGGTTGTGCTTGGCATTCTATACATACAGATGTAGAGAAGCTTCTTTTATTCCTAAGAGGTCATTCTTGAAGGTCAGGGTTGAGGGCTCTGGATGGGTTTCACCTGCTTTTCCTTCACTTTAGAACAGGGGTGTCAAATTTGTGTCATCACATGGTGATCACATGATGTATCACAACTTTCCCCCCTTCGCTAAAACGGGGGTGGACGTGACGCATCTGGCTTGCGGGCCACAAGTTTGACGCCCCTACTTTAGAGCTTACAGCATTTTCACTTGTGTTTCTTAGAACTGTATACAGATTGTATCTACTTCTGTTCATCCAGCTTTACATTTAGATGCTTGGCTGATCATCTGAGGTGAGCCAAACACCTCAGGTACAGAAGGGAAAGTTTGGTTCCTGGGAGGAGCCTACTGGTGGAAGCAGCAAAAAATCAGCTGCCTCCGAATTCCTGGCTACGTACCTGTTTAGAGGATCTTCCATCTGACGTCTTATCAGGTTTTCTTATCCTTCAGGCAAGAAGGAAAGAAGAAACTGTTTTGCTGGCAAATGCTCTTCGATTTTTGCAGCTTTTGTGCTTGCAAGGAAAGGGGGGCTAGCCCAAGGCAGAACGGCTGTCCGTGCTGGGAACTTCAAACTGCCTTGTGCAGGACAAAGTAGGTCTCTCCCACTCTGATCAAAGTTTTGTTTGATTTATTCTTATCACGAGCTGGATCCGTTCACTGTGGACATTAATTGCTTATCAACATTTTAGCTTCTTTTCTTTTTCTCCTCCGAAAAATTATTTACTCAGAGGCTTCTAAAATGGCGCCGAGCAGCCTGGTTTCTCCGGTAATAACGAACACTTTTTGCTAGACAATGCAAATCCTCAAAAGAATTCAAAACAAAAGAGATTGCTTATCATTTGTTTTGGTTTCACAATAGAAGAATTTTACTCCTTTATTAACCTTGCTTATTTGGAAGTTAAATGGTGATGAATCTGCTGAATGGTCTTGTTACAATGTTTACTCACTGAAAGTTTTGCCAAGCCTTAAACTTCAAAATAAAAGCCTCTTTTTTTAAAGCTGCTTATTTAGGCAATAGAGTTTTATTAACTGCAGGCAGATAAATTTTGAAATGGCCTCAAAACCAAATATTAACTTGAAGTCGTCACCCTCTACTTCCAGGGGCACATCCTCAGTGCCTGGCACAAAGCTGCAGCCTCCGCCTCCTACGCCCCCTGCTGGGGATGTGTTAACGAAAGAATTTTTTCTGAGTAATCTAAGCGAGGCTCTTAATGCACAGACAATTAAAATGGAAGATAAATTTAGAGATAATAGAGAGGAGAGAAAAGAGGAAATAAAAGAAATGAAAGAAGAAATTAAAAATGAAATTAAAAGTGAAATAAAAGGACTTAAACAGGAGTTGTATGAGAAATTTGAGGCTAAGGTTGATAAAATTAGAGACGACATGCTGAGTCTTGTAACTGTATTAACAGAACATATTTCTGGAGTGGAAGATACTTTAGAGGTTCTTAATGATGCCAATGCTAACTTGACATTGAAAACAGAGGTGGTGGAACAAAAAGTGGAAAATGCTGAAAAAGAAATTATTATGATACAGTACCGACAAATGGAGTTCGCATTAAGAGTAAGGGGGCTGCGTGAGGAGAAACAGGAGAACCTGAAACAGATCCTATCGGAAGCTTTTGACCGCCTGATGGGAAGACCAGGGACCAATCAAGGCTGGCAAATTGACAAAGCTTACCGCGTCAACTCCTGGCTGGCAAAGCAGAAGCAGCTTCCTCGAGACATCGTTATATATTTTACTACAAGAGAGTTTAGAAATATGGTACTGCAAGCATCTTATAACACTAAGCTTCAAATTGGCGGTCAAGACCTGGTTGTTTTGAAAGAGATACCACCTCCAATGTTAAGAGCCAGGAGAGACTACGCTTTTTTGGTCGAAGAACTCAGAAATCGTCAGATACAGTATAGATGGGATGCACCATTTGGCATCATATTTACATTTGATAAGCAAAGGTACCGCCTCAACTCTGTATGGAAAGCCCGAGATTTTTATTATAATATATTGAAGGCCGGACACCCTGCACCATCTGGACCCAGAGAAAGACCACAAGAAAGACAGGATAGACAGCAAACTACACAACCATCAGACAAGATGGAGCATCTTTCTTCTCTAGAAGTGCAAGGTGCTATGGAACCAAGACCTAGCCGCATGACTACTAGACGTATGGAGAAACAAGCTAAAAAGCAACAGCATCAACAATCATCGGCCATCGATCAAGGATCTACAACAACAAATCTGGAAGCAATGGGAGGAGCTAGACCTAAGGTTAAACAGGCCGTGCAGGAAGCTCTAAAAATGCTTCAACCAACCAAAAATGACAACTAAGATTTTAACATGGAATGTCAATGGACTGAACTCTCCACAGAAGAGGAAGAAAATATTTCATTATCTCAAACAGTTTAAGAACGATGTAATTTGTTTGCAAGAAACTCATATCAAGTCAACTGATCAAAAATATTTGATCAACTCAAAACTTGGTCAACATTTTGCAGCTTCTGCTATGGAAAAGAAGAATGGTATAGTTGTATACTTAAGAAAAGATATGAAAGCTGAATTAATAGAAGCAGATCCCTTCGGAAGATATATTGCTTTAGACTTAATCTTAGAAGGGAAAAAGACATTACTTTTGGGAATTTATGCTCCCAATCAACAGCAAGATAGATTCTATAGAAATCTTCATGCTAAATTAGTACAGTGGGACTATAGTTCCTGTATACTATTGGGTGACTGGAATGGAGTGATAGACACTAAGAGAGATAAGAAGATTTCCCGCCTAAATACCAAGATGCGAGCAAAGTTACCCAAATCTTTCTTTGACATTATGGATGATTTTGAATTGAGAGATATTTGGCGAGAAAGAAATGCAGAGGAATATGACTTCACTTTCTTCTCGGACAGGCATCAATCCCTTTCAAGGATTGATTTTATCCTAACCACTAACGATTTGCTTTCTAGGGTCAAGAAAACAAAGATTGCAGTTAGGGTCCTTTCTGACCATAATCCAGTTTGGATGGAGTTGGGAAGGGTAGTGCAGGCAAGAAGGTCTTGGAGATTGAATGAAAACTTATTTAGATATGAAAAGTATATTAATGATTGTAAAAAATTATTATCTGAATATTTTGTTTTGAATATGAATAAGGGTACATCTATGGAATTTGTATGGGACGCAAGCAAAGCGTATATGAGAGGAGTTTTGATGAATATAAATAAAACACATAGAAATAAGCAAGGGTTAAAACGAACAGAACTGGAAGAGGAAATTAAGAGAAAAGAGCTGGAGTTAACAATGAACCCAGACGATACAAAGGTTAAGGAAGCTATTAACATATTAAAATCTCAATTTGACATGTTGATCTCTGACCAGGTGGCTACTAATCTATTATATGCAAAACACAATACTTTTTGTAATGCAAACAAACCTGGCAGATGGTTAGCTTATCAGATTAGGAAAAAAAGGAAAACTCGAAATATATCTAAACTGTTTTACAGAGGGAAGGAGGTGTTTCTACAGGAAGAGATTCAAAAGGCTTTCTGGGAATTTTTTACAGAACTGTATAAAGGGGATAAAATTAATGGTTTAGACATAGACAAATATTTAGACAAAGAGAAAATACCTTCAGTTAGAGAAGAACACAGGCAAAAATTGAATCAACCAATAACCTCGGGGGAAATCCTGCAGGTAATTAAGCAATTAAAGTTAGGGAAAGCACCAGGTACAGATGGCTTGACAGCGGTTTACTATAAAAACTTACAGTTAGAAATGGTAGAACCTCTTAGAGAATTATTTAATATGATTCAAACGGAAGGTAAAGTCCCTCCATCTTGGAAGACAGCGTTTATATCTTTGATACCCAAAGAAGAACAAGATACTACTCAACCCAAAAATTATAGACCTATTTCATTACTGAATGTAGATTATAAAATTTTTACTAAAATATTAGCAAATAGGTTAATGTTGGTCATTCAACAATTGATACACACGGACCAAACAGGTTTTATACAAGGGAGACAGATGAAAAGTAATGTTAGATTAATTATTAATGCATTAGAATATTTGGGAAAGAACAACCAGATCCCTGCTGCGTTTATATTTTTGGATGCTGAGAAGGCCTTTGATCGAGTTAACTGGCAATTTCTGTTGAAGATACTGCAAAAAATGCAGATAGGAGATAATTTTCTACAGTCAATTAAAGCAATATACCAACAGCAAACAGCACAAATTATAGTCAATGGAAGTCTAACAGACTCTTTTCAAATTGGAAAAGGTACAAGACAGGGCTGTCCTTTGTCCCCATTATTGTTTATTATAACTTTGGAAGTATTGTTGAATAAAATACGGGGCTTGGATGGTTTAAAAGGGATCAAGATTAGGCAGCAAGAATATAGAGTCCGCGCTTTTGCGGATGATTTGGTCATAATATTGGAACAACCGCAGGAATCTAGTATGGTTTTAATGAATATGATTAATCAATATGGTCAAGTGTCGGGCTTTAAAATAAACTTAGGAAAAACCAAAATATTAGCTATAAATATGAATATTAAACAAAAGGAAGAATTAGGAGTGATGCTAGGATGTGAGGTAGTTAAAAAAGTTAAATATCTTGGAGTTAACATTTTAACTTCAAATGGGAAATTATATAAGCATAATTATGAACCACTTTGGCATAGCATACAGACAGAGATGAAAAAATGGGAGAAATTGCACTTATCTTTGCTGGGTAGGATAGCGGCAGTGAAAATGAACATTTTACCAAAATTTTTATTTCTCTTCCAAATGTTACCTATACTTAAAAAAGATGCGAACCTTTTAGAATGGCAGAAGGGTATCAACAAATTTGTGTGGGCAGGAAAGAAGCCGAGGGTAAAGATGAAAATAATGCAAGATGTACGTGAGAGAGGAGGATTGAAACTACCTAATTTAAAAATATATTATGATGCAGTGGTATTATCTGTAATTAGTGACTGGATTCACTTAACCAATGATAGAATATTGAACATTGAGGGACACGATCTGGTATTTGGTTGGCATGCTTACCTGTTATTCAACAAAAAATTGGATAAGAACTTTAAAAGTCATATTTTAAGAAATGCTTTATTGCGGGTCTGGAAGAAATATCAATATAAATTAAATGACAAGATACCCATGTGGGCAATTCCTAGACACGCAATTGAAAATATGAATACAGCACAAAAACAGGACAGAATTACCTACAGACAGCTTCTTACCTCGGAAAGGGGGGTATTACAATTAAAATCTTTAGAGGTATTAAAAGAGGAGAAGGTAGTTCAAACATGGTTCCAGTATGGGCAATTACAGGCTAGGTGGAAAATAGATCAAAAAATTGGTTTTATTCAAGTTGAGGATAATTTGTTTAAACAAATAAGAGATCAAAGCTTAATGCATATAAAGAGGATATATAATGTATTGATACAGATGGATTCGGAAACAGAATTAGTTAAAGATTGTATGATAAAATGGGCTCAAAATATTGAGGAACCAATAATGCTGGATACATGGGAAAGAATCTGGGTAAGAAATGTGAAATTTACACAAGCTCAAAATCTGAGAGAAAATTTTTACAAGATGTTCTATAGATGGCATTTAGATCCTAAAAAGTTGGCTTCTATGTATCCGAATGTACAGCCTAAATGTTGGAGATGTGGTTCTCTCGATGCTACATATTATCATATATGGTGGACCTGCCAAAAGGTTAAAGCATTTTGGATAAAAATATGGTGGGTCATGCAAAATGTTTTTAAAAGAAGGATAAAGTTTAGTCCTCAGTTATTTTTACTAGGTATATGTACTGACTTTACAGTGGTAGAGACCAATTTGACTCTGCACCTGATAACTGCAGCAAGACTGTTGGTGGCGCAATATTGGAAGAAGGAAGACTTGCCTACAATTCAAGAATGGACATTGAAAGTAACAAACTTAGCTGAAATGGCTAAAATATCGGCATATCTCAAAGATCATTCAAATGAGAGATATAAACGAGACTGGAAAAAATGGATTGACTATATACAAAATAAATACGGGACTAAGAAATTCCAGTTAGCCTATGCTTAAGATCAGAAATGATTTAAATTGTTTAAAGTTAGTTCAGTAAGAAGAAGCTAAGGTCAATCTAGAATGTCATTAATTTCTTTATTTCTTTTTTCTCAATAGATTTTAGACTGTGTTAGTTAAAATTCTATACCGTGTACGGGTTCTGGGAAGTCGGGGGGGGGAAGGAGGAGGGGGGGTGGGGGGGTGGAGGGAGGGAGGGGTACACACACAAAAAAAATTGTACTTCAATGTTTTAATGATTGACAAATGATGACATATTTGTGTTTTTTTTTAAAGAAAATAAAAAAAAAGTTCTGTTAAAAAAAAAAAAAAGAAGGGAAAGTTTGGTCATTTTGGTCAGTGAGCAACAAAAATACATTTTATAAAACAAACAAAATTATCTCCTGACATTATTAACTTTTGGCAACCGCATACAGGTAAGGGATACACACACTGTAGCAAAACTTTGCTGCTTTCAGAGAAATAAATTGCCAACAGTTATTCTGTGGGTCTTGTCATATAGTCATGCCAACCACATGACTACAGAAGCATCTTCAGACAACATTGACTTCCTTGGTTAAGAAACAGAGATGAGCACTGCCCCAGAGGATAATTTATTTTTGTTTGTTTTAAAGAATATATGTTGTATTGGTCAATGATCAAAATGAAATTTCTGTTCTGGTCAGCCTTGCAGGTACTTATATTATTGGCATGTAAACTTTTTTCACTTAAGTTTTCAAAAACTGAAACTAAAAAAGGAGAGAGAGGGAAGCATTTTTATGACCTCTGTAACACTTATTTTTTTACCACTCTACTAATCTCTTTATAGAAGTAGGCAGCAGAATGAGATAACTTTTGTACATAGAGGTTTCCTTTAGAGTCATATTGCATAATAAAAGTGCCTTCATCAAATACCTCTCTTGTCACTTAGGCTTAACAATCTCAATCTTTGATAATAGTCTATTTTATGTTTTCCAATTGCCCCCTTCCCCCAAAAGTTGACTCTGGAATGGGCTATGTACTTAACTGTGGTTTTTTAAAAAAAGAACAAAATAGTTGCTTCAATTGGTTCTAGTTTGGCTGTTAAAAAGAATCACTGTATGGAGAACATAGTTTTATGTACGGCTTAAAATATTTTTCACACATAAATGTTAGAAAAATGATCTGGTTGTTATAAATTTTATGGAAAAAAAATAACATTCCAGGTATTAAAAAGCAACATGAAATATAAAGGTTTATTATTTGATAATTCTACAGAATGGTAAAATTCTGTCAGGGAATGGCCAAAAAATTAGCTTCTTTGTGCAACAGTGCCAACAGAAAGCAAACACATTTGCAAAGGCAAATTACTCTGCTTTTACTTGTGTAAGCTGCTCTAGCATTATCCAGCAACACTGTTGAAACCTTACTAATTTTTCCTCTCTTGTTTCTATGTTGATGATTTTACCTATGTAGAAACCTGCTGCCAGAATAATTAAGCTGCATTGCTACCCACTGTTATCACATCCAGCTATTTTCAAGTTTCTTTTGTACTGAACAGCTTGAAAGCAGAAAGTGCCACTTGAAATTAAGTTGATATCTGGTAGCAACAAATGTCTCCTAAAAAGCAGAATTACATAGTTTCTCTCTGCTAAGCTGTTTCCACTATATCTTCTTTCAACTCAATACATCAAGTACCCATTGCATTCAGACCCCCTTCATTTTGTTATGCTGCAGCCTGATTCTACAGTTGTTGACATTCATTTTTTTTACCAATAATCTACACTCAGTACCCCATAACAGAATTTTAGAAAAGTCTGTAAATTTATTAAAAAGAAAAAAAAATCCGAGATGTTACATTGACGTAAATATTCAGACCCTTTGCAACAACACTTGAAATTTAACTCAGATTATTGCTGTTAGGTTTCCACACCTTGATTGTAGTCCACCTTGGTAAATTAAACTGATTGAGCGATTTGTGATTTGAAAAGGCATACACCTCTCTAAGCCCACACATCTGACAATGCATACTGTATCAGAAAAAAAGCCACGAGGTCACAATAACTCCCTGCTGAGCCCAGAAACAGGATTATTGCAAGGCACAGATCTGGAAAAGGCTACAATAAAATTTCTGCTGGACTGGAATGGAACACAGTGGCCTCCATAATTCTCAAATGGAAGAGGTTTGGCACAGCCAGAATTCTTCCAAGAAGTGGTTGCCCACTCAAACTGACCAATCAGGGATGAAGGGCCTTGGTAAGAGAAGTGACCAAGAACCTGATGGCCACTCTGATTCAGCTCCAGAGATCCTGTATAGAGATGCTACAGAGTTCCAAAAGGACAACTATCACTGCAGCTTTCCACCAATCTGCTCTTTATGGCAGAGTGGCTAGACAGAAACATCTCCTCAGTGCAAAACACATGAAAGCATACTTGGAATTTGCAAAAAAGCACCTGAAGGACTCTCAGACTGTGATCAGCAAGATTCTCTGTACTGATGAAACCAAGATTGAACAATTTGGCCTCAATTCTAAATGTTATGTGTGAAGGAAACAAGGCCCCACTCATCACCTGTCCAATATCATCTCAATAGTGAAGCATGGAGGTGGCAGCATTATGCTGTGAAACTGTTTTTCAGCAGCAGGGACTGGGAGACTGGTCAGGATTGTGGGAAAGCTGAATGAAGCAAAATAGAGGGATATCCTCAAGGAAAACCTGTTCCAAAGCACTCAGGACCTCAGACTGGGCCGAAGGTTCATTTTCCAATATTGCAATAATCCTAAGCACACAGCCAAGAAAATACAGCAGTGGCTTAGGGACAACTCTGTGAATGTCCTAGAATGGCCCAGCCAGAGCCCTGATTCGAATCCTACTGAACATCTCTGAAGGGACCTGAAAATGGCTGCCCACTGATGGTCGCCATCCAACCTGACTGATCTTGAGAGGATTTGTGTTTTCACTTTGCCATTACAGGATACTGAATGTAGATTAAGGAGGGAAAAATGAATTTCAACAAGTGTAGAATCAAGCTGCAGCATAACAAAATTGACAGAAATGAAGAGGGTCTGAATACTTTCTTAATTCATGGTATCTTTTACCAGTAATTATGTTTCATATCCAGTAGTATACAGGTGAAACTCAAAAAATTAGAATATCGTGCAAAAGTTCATTTATTTCAGTAATGCAACTTAAAAGGTAAAACTAATATATGAAATAGACTCATTACATGCAAAGCAAGATAGTTCAAGCCATGATTTGTCATAATTGTGATGATTATGGCTTACAGCTCATGAAAGCCCCAAATCCACCATCTCAGAAAATTAGAATATTACATGCAATCAATAAAACAAGGATTGTATATAGAACAATATCAGACCTCTGAAAAGTATAAGCATGCATATATACTCAGTTCAAGTATTTGGTTTGGGCCTCTTTTGCAGCAATTACTGCCTCAATGCGGTGTGGCATGGCAGCTATCAGCCTGTGGCACTGCTGAGGTGTTATGGAAGACCAGGATGCTTCAATAGCGGCCTTCAGCTCTTCTGCATTGTTCGATCTCATGTTTCTCATCTTTCTCTTGGCAATGCCCCCATAGATTCTCTATGGGGCTCAGGTCAGGCGAGTTTGCTGGCCAATCAAGCACAGTAATCCCACGGTCATTGAACCAGGTTTTGGTGCTTTTGGTAGTGTGGGCAGGTGCCAAGTCCTGCTGGAAAATGAAGTCAGCATCCCCATAAAGCTTGTCTGTGGAAGGAAGCATGAAGTGCTCCAAAATCTCCTGGTAGATGGCTGCATTGACCCTGGACTTAATGAAGCACAGTGGACCAAAACCAGCAGGTGACATGGCTCCCCAAATCAACACAGACTGTGGAAACTTCACACTGGACTTCAAGCTTCTTGCAGTGTGTGCCTCTCCATTCTTCCTCCATACTCTGGGTCCTTGGTTTCCAAATGAAATGCAAAAGTTGCTATCATCAGAAAAGAGGACTTTGAACCACTGAGCAACAGACCAGGTCTGTTTTTCTTTAGCCCAGGTAAGGTGCTTCTGACTTTGTTTGTTGTTCAGGAGCAGCTTGACAAGAGGAATATGGCATTTGAAGCCCATGTCCAGGATCCGTCTGTGTGTGGTGGCTCTTGATGCAATGACTCCAGCCTCAGTCCACTCCTTGGGAAAGTCCCCAACACTTTTGAATGGCTTTTCCTGACAATCTCCAGACTGCGATCATCCCTGCTGCTTGTGCACCTTTTTCTTCCACACTTTCCCCTTCCACATAACTTTCTATTAATTTGATACAGCACTTTGGGAACATCCAAATTCTTTTGCAATTACCTTTTGAGGCTTTCCCTCCTTATGGAGGGTGTCAATGATGGTTTTCTGCACAACTGAACCAGACTGAGAGACCATTTAAAGGCTCAGGAACCCTTTGCAGGTGTTATGGCTTAATTAGCTGATAAGAGTGGGACCCTTTGAGCCTAGAATATTGCATCTTTTCACAATATTCTAATTTTCTGAGATTGTGGATTTGGGGTTTTCATGAGCTGTAAGCCATAATCATCACAATTATGACAAATCACGGCTTGAACTATCTTGCTTTGCATGTAATGAGCCTATCTCATATATTAGTTTCACTTTTTAAGTTGCATTACTGAAATAAATGAACTTTTGCACGATATTCTATTTTTTAGAGTTTCACCTGTATATCTCTGAATAGTAGGAGCTGATAATATTTTCTAGAAGTTACTTGGTGCTTGTGGCAATTGTAAATTATATACAGTAAAGAGCAAAACATGACCAGAATGATTATAGCTTTTTTTTTTAACAATACAGAGTTGGAAGGGACCTTGGAGGTCTTCTAGTCCAACCCTCTGCCTAGGCAGGAAACCCTATACCATTTCAGACAAATAGCTATCCAACATCTTCTTAAAGACTTCCAGTGTTGGGGTATTCACAACCTCTGGAGACAAGCTGTTCCACTGATTAATTGTTCTAACTGATTTAAAGATCAGTTGTCTTAGGGAGAGCCATTTGAGATTCCCTGTATAAGAAGGAGTACTGGCTACTTAAGTCTCCTTCATTATGCCATCTTTCCTCATGTTTCCCTGCCTGTAAATTCTGCTTGAATTGATTTACTTGTAAATATTTCCCAAATGAGCTTTGCAATGGCCTAGAGGTGAAGATGCTCACCTCCCACTTGGGAGGTTGAGAGTTCAATCCTAGGCAATGACAGATATTTCTCGTTCAGAGTCCAAAGAGAAAATATCTACTGTGAGCACAGCAGCCAGTAAATGCTCAGCTCCATCCAGTTGCCCCACCCTGAAGCAAAGCATTACAGGGATGTAAAAAGCCCCCCCCATCAGAACCTGTGATCTTTCCTAGCTCTATTACTGTTCTCAAGTTCCTTTGCTTATTAATTTATATAAGAGTAGAAAGCTAAAAACATTAAAGATGTGAAGCAAAACTTTTGTACTTTTCCAGTTTAAATCTAGAAAAAAATCATTCTAAGAAATGTTGGGGGGAAGAAAGCAAAACCACGTAGTACAATTGAGCACTAAGAATAGTTTTAATTCTATTCTGTGCAGCATAGATTACTATGCCTGGTGCAGATTGGATTTCTTACCATATGTAAATTTATTACTGTAAGGACATGAAATGTATCATACATTCATAATTATATACCATTTATGAAATTTTAATTATACACATATCTTAATTTAAATTAAAACTGCAAATATACTCAGAATTAATCATAGATATTTTACACTACTGTTTCTCAATCTCAGTTCTGGGAGTTGAAGTCCACACATCTTAAAGTTGCTGAGGTTGAAATAGACTAAAGACTAATCAGTTTAGAGACTGAAGTACTTGAGAGTTTTTTGTAAGTAAAACAGGAAAAATGTTTATTCACACTAGTCAACTAATTTTAGGATCTGGGCTAAAGTATAAATCACAGAATTTATTTATTTTTTCCTTAGAAACAAGTTTGGGGAGTGGAGTGGGGTAAACCCATTCCCTGTAGTAAAACTGAAGTTACATTCAGATCTTCAAACTTTAAAGTATTTAATAAGAGTGTCAGCAAATAAGAGCGTATAGGGAAAGCCACTTATGAAAAAGAGCGTGCTTAACTGAAGAACAAAGAATAATGTTTGTTTCTTGTTGGAGAGATGGTATTTAGTATAACAGTGGAGTAAAGAGGCAGAAAGAGGACACAGCTGATTAATTTATTCATGCTAAAGAAAGGATACTAAGAATTGCATGTACAGTGTGTGTGTGTGTGTGTATACATATATACATACATACATACATACATACATACATACATACATACATGGAAAGGGAGAAATGTGAAAAATACAGCAGAAGGTGGAAAAGTATGGCTATACAATTATTAATTAAATTGTGGCAGATATTACTAAGGTTTGTGTAGAATAAAAATGTCTTTAGTGATGTAATGTATTTTATAAATGTTGTAATAAACCTAATTTTCCACTGGACAAATATATCAGTGCATTCTTGTAGACATCAGAACAAGCTCAATAGTTATATGTGATTGCTGTGCTTTCTGATAAAGGAATTGGAAATTCAAGATTTCTTTAGTTCTCCTGGGACATGGAGTTTAATATTTCGTGAGAAGTCAGGAAATATAAAGTTGGTAAAAGGGGCAAATATGTGAATATCAGAGAGAAATGTGGGATGAAGCATGGACATGCTATAATAAAAAAGTGGCTAGAAAGTATGGGCTCTTGTAGCTGTTAAATGTGGTTAATATATCTTAATTAAGAGAAAGAATGCCTAGTGATCCTAAAATGGATTGAGCAGTTTTTGTCCTTCTGAAGGCTCATCAATTCCTGAATAGGGTATCTAGTCTATGAAATTTTTGAGGATGGGATCAATAAGAAGAGACACACACAAAAAAAGGAAATACAGTTTTGGATCTATCACACCATTGCAGAAGGCATGGAGGTATGCCAGAAGACTGATGAAACAAAGATCAAAGCTTTACTTGTCAAAGAATAAACAGATATCAAAGATCCAGGCCAGCATCTAATCTTTATGGCAGGGAGATGGAAAATGTGTCACTAAGTTATTTAAACCCTGTTCTTAAATCTAGATAGGAATAGTTCTAGTATTTAGCAAAAAAAGAAGGGGGTGCACATAAGTTGGGTGCACATGTATGTTAGCTTGATTGGCTAAGATATGTTCAGAACTCACTTGCACTGAGGCTTCAGGTCAGAGAGCAGAAAAATGCTTGCTTGGATCACGCTATCAGGAATGGGAAATGTTCACAAAAGAATGCAAAACAGTAAGACTTGAAGCTGGTAAAGTGATACTGCTTGACTTTCTGACAAAGCTTGGCTGAAATTGTTTCTTGTTGCCTTTTAAGTGAGTTAAAAAGAAAAACTGGAAAACTCTGTGCCTGTTTCAATCAAACCTCATGCATGTACCTCATCACAAACAATCACTGTTGGAAAGAAGAAGATCTGAGGAGGGTTATTGCAGGTCAAAGTGTTTCTGAGATTCATGTGCCTTAATTTAATTGTTTGTCTGAATACTCTAAAAACAGCTGGGTGTAAGATTTTAACAAGCCAGAATGACAGAAGAGGCTGATGAAAGGAAAGAATGATCTTTAAAAAATACATTTCAGATCCTCTCAATAATGAAAAAAAATCAAGAATGTCAAAAATATATTAAAACATATTTCACTTTGAACACATTAGTTTTTAAACACTTGTACTTTAAAGCTAAATATTTTTAGTACAATCAGGAGCATGAACAATATTTCCAGAATATCATACTTGGTCCAAATATGAGTTTATATCTATTTGGGTTAATTTCTTGGATTTGGAGTAGCTATCTTTCTTATGTTCTGATAGGACTGTTGAGTAAACTTGGATATTTGTGGTACGCTTTAATAGATTAAGCATTCTATTTTCATTGCAGGCATACAGTTGCTTTATAAATATCTCAAAACAAATGTTAAGAGTGGGTACCATTAGAAAACAGGACCCTTGAATGTTGCTTTGCTACAAACCTTGAAAGATTAAGTATGTAGAACAATTCTAGGAGTCATATTTAAATGAATGTGCTCATAGTCCAGATTCCAAGCTCTTGAATATAGTTCAAAATGCTGGGTCTGAAATATTATCCCTTTGACATAAATGTTATTGTCCATGTCTGCATTCCAAAAATGAGCCCATATTTGAGATCCTTGCATTTGTGATAATCTCTTCCACAGAGTGAAGAATTAGTTGCGTAAATAAACAATACAGATGTAATTGTAATAAGCATAACAAAAGAATCCACAGTAGGTCCCTCAGCTGTGCTGCAAGTTTCTTTTTTGCCTGCCTTTGCAGTTTGAATGACAGATGTACATACCAGGGCACTAGATTACTGGTTCAGCTGTCAGCCTGACCCTTTTATTGAGGTTCAAAGCAGGCTTCCTGCTTTTACATTGACAATAAAAATCTTTTAACCATCTACAGCCATCTTTCAGAGTATATTCAACTAGGATCACTATGAAATTGTACAGAATTATTTTAGAAGGGGTTTAGAGAAGAATATTAGCTAACACCAGAATCGGCTAACTTTTAAGAATAAAAGTAGTTTGCATTGAACCCAATTAAATACTTCCAAATCAGTATTTTTGGTTTAATTTAATTAAAAAAAACCTTCTGTATTATCCTTGAATATTTTTAGGCTGGTTGATATATAAGAAACAGAATGCAATCAAAATATTAATAGCACTAATTACTAATTACTAATTCCCCAGGCTTATGGTGCTGGGGGATTTTAACCTGCCTTCGCTCGGTGAACACTGTGATGGGGCGCAGGAGTTCATGGCTTCCATGACAGCCATGGACTTGACCCAGGTAATCTGGGGTTCAACTCACTCAGCGGGTCACACACTTGACCTCGTATTCCTCTCGGAGCAGTGGAGACATGATCTAGATTTGAGGGGTATTAAGATCTTGCCCTTGTCATGGTCTGATCACTTCCTACTGAGGCTTGACTTTCGGAAACCAATCCCCCACTGTAGGGAGGAGGAACCAATTAGGTGGTTCTGCCCCAGGTGCCTGATGGACCCTATGGGATTTCAGATGGCGCTTGGAGAAATACCTGACGCTCGCGTCCACAGTCCGGTGGAGTCCTTAGTCGCTGCTTGGAATATAGTGGTGGCAGGGGCTCTAAACCAGATTGCGCCTTTGCGGCCTCTCCGAGGCAGTGGATCCAGGAGGGCTACTTGGTTCACCAAGGAATCTGGGAGATGAAGCGCCAAAAGAAACGCCTAGAGCGCCGCTGGAGGGCCAGTAACTCTGAATCAGACCGAGCACTGATGAGAGCCTATATCAGGACCTATCTCGTGGCAATACGGGTGGCGAAATGTGCGCATTTTGCCACTCTTATTGCATCCGCTGAATCGCGCCCAGCCGCCCTGTTTAGAATAACCTGCTCCCTCTTGAAAGGGAGGGATGTGGATGACCCTTTACAGGGTAGAGCTGAGGAATTTGTTCAGTTTGTAACAGATAAAGTCGCTCGGATTCGGACAGATCTGGACTCCAATTGCATGGTACCAGCCAAGGTACCGGGGGAAGGTCTTGAGCGGAATTTATGGATTGAGTTTCAACTTGTCACTCCTGAGGAAGTGGACAAGGCGGTGAGTGCCTCCACCTGCATACTGGACCCGTGCCCCTCCTGGCTGGTCTCGACCAGCAGGGAGGTGACACGTGGCTGGATCCAGACAATAGTTAACACCTCTCTCCAGGAGGGATCCTTCCCGCTCCTCCTAAAGGATGCGGTGGTGAGACCCCTCCTGAAGAAACCTTCTCTGGATCCAGCCATTTTAAGTAACTATTGTCCAGTCTCCAACCTGGAGCCTGTTGGTCTCCGGACTCGCTTCAAGGTGCTAGTTGTTACTTTTAAAACCCTACATGGTATTGGACCTGGGTACTTGAGACACCGCCTCTTGCCAATTACCTCCCTACGACCAATTAGATCCCACAGATTAGGCCTCCTCCGAATTCCATCTGCTAGTCAGTGTCGACTAGCAGCTCCCCGGGGGAGGGCCTTCTCTGTGGCTGCTCCGGCCCTCTGGAACGATCTCCCCATGGAGATCCGGACCCTCACCATCCTTCCGGCTTTCCGCAAAGCCACTAAGACCTGGCTGTTTCGGCAGGCCTGGGGCTGATGAGTTCCCAGCCCCACTTGAATTATTGCGACTGTTGTTGTGTTTTAATTTGTTTGTCTTTTTGTTTTTCTGTCTGTACTCCCCTTCCCCTCTGTTTGTTAGCCGCCCTGAGTCCCTCGGGAATAGGGCGGCATACAAATTGAATAAACATAAACATAAACCTCCCCTTTGTAGGGAAGGTTGTTGAGAAGGTGGTGGCCTTTCAACTCCGGCGGTCCTTGGATGAAACCGATTATCTGGACTCCTTTCAGTCCGGTTTCAGGCCTGGTTACAGCACGGAAACTGCTTTGGTTGTGCTGATTGATGATCTCTGGCGAGCCAGGGATAGGGGTCACTCCTCTATCCTAGTGCTCCTTGACCTCTCAGCAGCCTTCGATACCATCGACCATGGTATCCTTCTGCGACGGTTGTGGGAGTGGGAGGCACCGTATTCGGTGGTTCTCCTCCTACCTCTCGGACAGGTCGCAGTCGGTGTTGGTCGGAGGGCAGAGGTCGACCCCTAGGCCCTTCAATTATGGGGTGCCGCATGGTTTGGTCCTGTCCCCCCTCATATTTAACATCTACATGAAGCCGCTGGGTGAGATCATACGCCGGCACGGGATTAAATACCATCAATATGCGGACGATATACAATTGTATCTGTCCGCCCCGTGCCAATTCAGTGAAGCAGTAGAAGTGATGTGCCAGTGCCTGGGGGCTGTCAGGGTCTGGATGGGAACGAACAAGCTTGCACTCAATCCCAACAAGACCGAGTGGCTGTTGATGCTCCCTCCCAAGGATGGTCCAGCTATTCCATCGCTTAGCCTGGGGGGTTAAATTATACGCCCCTCAGAGATGGTTCGCAATCTGGGAGTCCTCCTGGATCCACAGCTGACTTTAGAACAACACTTGTCGGCTGTGACCAGGGGGGGCCTTTGCCCAGGTCCACCTGGTGCACCAATTGCGACCCTATCTGGACCGGGAGGCCCTTCGGATAGTTACTCACACCCTCGTCACCTCAAGAATGGATGACTGTGATAGACACTAAGAGAGATAAGAAGATTTCCCGCCTAAATACTAAGATGCGAGCAAAGTTACCCAAACCTTTCTTTGACATTATGGATGATTTTGAATTGAGAGATATTTGGCAAGAAAGAAATGCAGAGGAATATGACTTCACTTTCTTCTCGGACAGGCATCAATCCCTTTCAAGGATTGATTTTATTCTAACCACTAATGATTTGCTTTCTAGGGTCAAGAAAACAAAGATTGCAGCTAGGGTCCTTTCGGACCATAACCCAGTTTGGATGGAGTTGGGAAGGGTAGTGCAGGCAAGAAGGTCTTGGAGATTGAATGAAAACTTATTTAGATATGAAAAGTATATTAATGATTGTAAAAAATTACTATCTGAATATTTTGTTTTGAATATGAATAAGGGTACATCTATGGAATTTGTATGGGATGCAAGCAAAGCGTATATGAGAGGAGTCTTGATGAATATAAATAAAACACATAGAAATAAGCAAGGGTTAAAACGAACAGAACTGGAAGAGGAAATTAAGAGAAAAGAGCTGGAGTTAACAATGAACCCAGACGATACAAAGCTTAAGGAAGCTATTAACATATTAAAATCTCAATTTGACATGTTGATCTCTGACCAGGTAGCTACTAATTTATTATATGCAAAACACAATACTTTTTGTAATGCAAACAAACCTGGCAGATGGTTAGCTTATCAGATTAGGAAAAAAAGAAAAACTCGAAATATATCTAAACTGATTTACAGAGGGAAGGAGGTGTTTCAACAGGAAGAGATTCAAAAGGCTTTCTGGGAATTTTTTACAGAACTGTATAAAGGGGATAAAAATAATGGTTTAGACATAGACAAATATTTAGACAAAGAGAAAATACCTTCAGTTAGAGAAGAGCACAGGCAAAAATTGAATCAACCAATAATTTCGGGGGAAATCCTGCAGGTAATTAAGCAATTAAAGTCAGGGAAAGCACCAGGTACAGATGGCTTGACAGCGGTTTACTATAAAAACTTACAGTTAGAAATGGTAGAACCTCTTAGAGAATTATTTAATATGATTCAAACGGAAGGTAAAGTCCCTCCATCTTGGAAGACAGTGTTTATATCTTTGATACCCAAAGAAGATCAAGATACTACTCAACCCAAAAATTATAGACCTATTTCATTACTGAATGTAGATTATAAAATTTTTACTAAAATATTAGCAAATAGGTTAATGTTGGTTATTCAACAATTGATACATACGGACCAAACAGGTTTTATACAAGGGAGACAGATGAAAAGTAATGTCAGATTAATTATTAATGCATTAGAATATTTGGGAAAGAACAACCAGATCCCTGCTGCGTTTATATTTTTGGATGCTGAGAAGGCCTTTGATCGAGTTAACTGGCAATTTCTGCTGAAGATATTGCAAAAAATGCAGATAGGAGATAATTTTTTACAGTCAATTAAAGCAATATACCAACAGCAAACAGCACAAATCATAGTCAATGGAAGTTTAACAGACTCTTTTCAAATTGGAAAAGGTACAAGACAGGGCTGTCCTTTGTCCCCATTATTGTTTATTATAACTTTGGAAGTATTGTTGAATAAAATACGGGGCTTGGATGGTTTAAAAGGGATCAAGATTAGGCAGCAAGAATATAGAGTCCGCGCTTTTGCGGATGATTTGGTCATAATATTGGAACAACCGCAGGAATCCAGTATGTTTTTAATGAATACGATTAATCAATATGGTCGTGTCTGGCTTTAAAATAAATTTAGGAAAAACCAAAATATTAGCTATAAATATGAATATTAAACAAAAGGAAGAATTAGGAGTGATGCTAGGATGTGAGGTAGTTAAAAAAGTCAAATATCTTGGAGTTAACATTTTAACTTCAAATGGGAAATTATATAAGCATAATTATGAACCACTTTGGCATAGCATACAGACAGAGATGAAAAAATGGGAGAAATTGCACTTATCTTTGCTGGGTAGGATAGCGGCAGTGAAAATGAACATTTTACCAAAATTTTTATTTCTTTTCCAAATGTTACCTATACTTAAAAAAGATGCGAACCTTTTAGAATGGCAGAAGGGTATCAACAAATTTGTGTGGGCAGGAAAGAAGCCGAGGGTAAAGATGAAAATAATGCAAGATGTACGTGAGAGAGGAGGATTGAAACTACCTAATTTAAAACTATATTATGATGCAGTGGCATTATCTGTAATTAGTGATTGGACTCATTTAACCAATGATAGAATATTGAATATTGAGGGACACGATCTGGTATTTGGCTGGCATGCTTACCTGTTATTCAACAAAAAATTGGATAAGAATTTTAAAAGTCATATTTTAAGAAATGCTTTATTGCGGGTTTGGAAGAAATACCAATATAAATTAAATGACAAGATACCCATGTGGGCAATTCCTAGACACGCAATTGAAAATATGAATACAGCACAAAAACAGGACAGAATTACTTACAGACAGCTTCTTACCTCGGAAAGGGGGGTATTACAATTAAAATCTTTAGAGGTATTAAAAGAGGAGAAGGTAGTTCAAACATGGTTCCAGTATGGGCAATTACAGGCTAGGTGGAAAATAGATCAAAAAATTGGTTTTATCCAAGTTGAGGATAATCTGTTTAAACAAATAAGAGATCAAAGCTTAATGCATATAAAGAGGATATATAATGTATTAATACAGATGGATTCAGAAACAGAATTAGTTAAAGATTGTATGATAAAATGGGCTCAAAATATTGAGGAACCAATAATGTTGGATACATGGGAAAGAATCTGGGTAAGAAATGTGAAATTTACACAAGCTCAAAATCTGAGAGAAAATTTTTACAAGATGTTGTATAGGTGGCATTTAGATCCTAAAAAGTTGGCTTCTATGTATCCGAATGTACAGCCTAAATGTTGGAGGTGTGGTTCTCTCGATGCTACATATTATCATATATGGTGGACCTGCCAAAAGGTTAAGGCATTCTGGATAAAAATATGGTGGGTCATGCAAAATATTTTTAAAAGAAGGATAAAGTTTATTCCTCAGTTATTTTTACTAGGTATATGCACTGACTTTACAGTGGTAGAAACTAATTTGATTCTGCACTTAATAACTGCAGCAAGACTGTTGGTGGCGCAATATTGTAAGAAGGAAGACTTGCCTACAATCCAAGAATGGACATTGAAAGTGACAAACTTAGCCGAGATGGCTAAAATATCGGCATATCTTAAAGATCATTCAAATGAGAGATATAAACGAGACTGGAAAAAATGGATTGACTATATACAAAATAAATACGGGACCAAGAAATTCCAGTTAGCCTATGCTTAAGATCAGAAATGATTTAAACTGTTAAAAGTTAGTTCAGTAAGAAGAAGCTAAGGTCAATGTAGAATGTCATTAATTTCTTTATTTCTTTTTTTCTCAATAGATTTTAGACTGTGTTAGTTAAAAATCCATACCATGTACGGGTTCTGGGAAGTCGGGGGGGGAAGGAGGAGGGGGGTTGGGGGGTGGAGAGAGGGAGGGGCACACACACAAAAAAATTGTACTTCAATGTCTTAATGATTGACAAATGATGAAATATTTGTGTTGTTTTTTTTAAAGAAATAAAATAAATATTTGACAGGAAAAAAAAAGAATGGATTACTGTAATGCACTCTACATGGGGCTGCCCTTGAAGAGTGTTCAAAGATCCAGTTAGTCCAGAATGCAGCCACGCGAGCGATTGTGGGTGCACCTAGATACACCCACGTTACACCTATCCTCCGCGAACTGCACTGGCTTCCCATTGGTCTCCAAACACGCTTCAAAGTGCTAGTTGTTACTTTTAAAGCCCTACATGGCATCGGACCTGGCTACCTGAGAGACCGCCTCCTGCCAATTACCTCCCACAGACCGATTAGATCGCACAGACTAGGCCTCCTCCGGATTCCATTGGCCGGTCAATGTAGGCTGGCGACCCCCTGGGGGAGGGCCTTCTCTGTAGCTGCTCCGGCCCTCTGGAACAATCTCCCCATTGAGATCTGGACCCTTACTACCCTTCCGGCCTTCCGTAAAGCGACGAAGACCTGGCTGTTCCGGCAGGCCTGGGGCTGTTGAATTGTCCAGCCCCATTATAGGTTGTGAATGCTGTTGTAATTTTAAACTGTTGTTTTATTTATTTTATATATCCCCCTCCCTTTTTATTGTAAGCCGCTTGGAGTCTTCCGAGAGTGGGCGGCATACAAAACTAATAAATAATAATAATAATGATTTAAGAACAGTGGACGTTTTTGTATATTTTGAATACGTTCTCTGAATCAAATGGAGGTCTTTATAGTTGCACAGTGTGAAGTTGATCTAGTTGATCTAAATATCTGTTTTATCTTTTTATGATGTTTCTTTTAAAAAACCTCTTTAAAATTGAAGATGGGTATGTCCTTACAATACATCCCAAAATATATGAATGAATATCTATTTACAGCTACCCATATACCGTATTCACATCCCCTTTGAAGACCTGTCCGGTGAACAGTAGTCTCACTGCTTTCTCTTTTCACCCCATGTCTAGTGCCAGATACTGCAGGTGTTCTGCTGCCACTGGCTGTGGGAAGTTAGCTTTCTATTATGGTCACAGACCAGAATAAAAATTAAAATATTAAAGTAAAAGAAAGCAGACAGAATAATGATGTGTTACAATTAATGGTGAGATTGTTGATGGGTGTGCAAAGCCTGCCTAATTTTACAGACAGTACAGAGGTGGTATTCAACAGGTTCTGACCAGTTCTGGAGAACCAAAAGCGGAAACTTTGGGTAGTTGAAAGAACCGGTAAATACCACCTCTGACTGGCCCCACCCCCATCTATTCTCTACCTCCAGAATCCCAGCTGTTCAGGAGGGAATGGAAATTTTGCAGTAATCTTCCCCTGCCATGCCTACCCACCCACACCCACCAAGCCATTCCATGCTCAACAAGCCATGCCCACAGAACCGGTAGTAAAAAAAAATTGAATCCCACCACTGACAGTAGCTGTTATTAACAGAATAACAGAGTTGGAAGGGACCTTAGAGGTTTTCTAATTCAACCCCTGCTGTATTGAGCCAGGTTCAAAGAAACCGTATTATACTGATCCAATAGTAACAGCAGTATATAAAAGAAATCAGAATTTCCAAGATATTTTATAAGGTAAGAAATTATAAAACCAGTCAGTGAAATCTTCTAGAGGGTACAATGTTAAAGGACATGAGCTGTGGTTTCAATGGCCCCTTGTCAACATGCTATGGGAAAATCAGTTACTAATAGGTTTGGGAGAGGGCAGGCCTATTTATCAACAAACAAACTCAAGATTGTTGAATTCCCCTTGCTATTTCCAGCAATATATTTATGGTTCATTGCAGATATGTATTTAGCAAAGTTTTCAAAAAGAGCAGCTTGTTAAGTTGAGGGTGACTGATGGCATCCAACAGCCTTTTCAAACCCGGTACTTGCTACATGTATTGAGTATTTCCATTGGCTGCAGATGATGAAACTTTAATAGTCACACACCTCTAGAGCAGTACTAGTTCATTCATGCTCACGCCCATGCACAATGCTTCTGAACATGTGCAGAAGCTTCTGTGCATGTGCAGAAGTGTCTGGGAGGGTGGGCGGAGCCTCCCACCACCGCCACTATCGGTTAAGCCAAACAGGCAGCAACCCACCTCTGATCTAGAAGTTTCTGAAAGTTGTAAGACTGGAATAGAATTTGAGTCGGAAGATTGGGATAAAGACGGCCATGTTGCTGGTTTGGGGGATCACGGAAGATACAGAGCTCTATCATCCAAGGGCTCATAAATGTATTTGTGTGCTTGTCTATCACTTTGTTGACCACAGCAATCCATTTAGGGTCACTGTGTAGAATGTTTTTTAGAACCAGCCATTGTAACATGGCTTTCTGTTGGCAAGTAGAGTGAGATGTTAAATCCTATTTATTTGAGGAAGCAGGCTGTTTTGCTTCATCAAGGAGTATTTTGGCACCAATGAGGCAATATGGACATAAACATAGCGCATCCAATAGTTCAGAGGTTTGTAAAACTGGCAAGAGATAAAGCTTTTAACAGGCTGGTACCCGTAATTGATAAAAACATGAAGCTGTGTGAAGTCCCCAGTACTTAGAAGATGTACATCTATATAATATCTAAATGGGTATGCATAGTTTAAAGCCCACAGTAGTGTGATTGGGCTTGGTTTAATTAAATGAATTTGAATATCCTGGTAACTATTACAGTTCAGAATAAAATAGTTATTGTGTGCCTGGCTGAGACAGTGAAGAGCTAATTCCCAGTACTACGGTGATTACATGTGGGGAGTTTCTTGATTCAAGTTAGTTTGTCTTGCTATGAAATGAATGAATGGATGAATAAAAGAATGAAAGAAAGAAAAAACCAGATTACAAATGTATAAAAACTCTACAGTGTTCTCGAAATAAAACATAATGCAAGATAGTACAATTGATACTAACATAAGGCCCGGGCAGAAACATGCAGTATTGCTTTTCTCTATTTGTGCAGCTTCACATCCTCAATTCACCCACCATCTACCAAAACAGTGGGGTATTTGTTTGCCTGGGCCTTGCCTTTCATTTTGGGATTATATGTATAACCCCATGTTCACCCATGCACTATAGGCATAATTCATGATGTGGCATTTCTGCAAAGGCTTAGTTTGCAGACTTTATATAGTGTGATGCCAGATTATGCAAATTAAGTGTGCATTTGACTGTCATAAGAGCAGTTATACCAATGTGCCTATATATACTTATGAATTGAACATTTGTGGGTAAATGAACATCTGTCAACTTTTTACTGACAGAACTGAAGAAGCTTCTTGTATGAAAAGCAAAACATCTTCAAAGAAAAACCAGAAAGTCCAGTTGCCTCTTGAGAAAGGACCTTTGGGTTGGAGAAAATATCCAATGAAAATATTCATCTTCACTTGTAATAAAGTTGTTGCAAAAATCACTGACCTGAGATTGGGTTCTTGTTGAACCTTGGCCCATAAATTTTACATGTCTGATTATCTTCAAAATCCCTTGGAGAGCCAACTGAAGGTGGCATTTAGTAGGGCCAACTGAAGGTGGCATTTAGTAGGGAAGAAGTCTTTAATTGATTAATTTACCAATCGTAACTAATATTTTGAATAATAATTCATGTGTTTGAGATGGTGGGGATATAAATGTAATAAATAAAAAAAATACTGATTATATTAAAAGTGTTCCTGTTTAGAAACCAGTAATATTTTTTTGTATCATACTTAATTCCATTTCCCATAAATATACATATACGCCTATAGAATCTGACTAGTTCTGACTAGAATTTGACTAGGATTGTAAAGTTGCCAAAATGTCTATTGAATCACAGTATGAATAAATTGCTGTTGCAATGGGATCAAAGAAAAAATATAGAAATGAGTAATTTCCATTCCTAGTCTGATAAGAGTTCTTTCAAACATGGCTTATTTAAAAATGTTTGTAGCGTAGTTTGTGCTGAGTGTATGAAACAACAATGTCCTTTTGTCTAAGCAGCTGCCAATTCATTTGGTATGTAATGAGAACATTCATGCTTCTCTAATTGCTACCATTTTGGCTTGTTTGTTATTTTTTAAGATAGCTTTTCTGACATTATTGACCAGGACTTTGAAAGTGACATTTGAAAGTCTTTGATGCGGTACACAACAGAGAATTAAAAGAAAGAAAATGTGCTTTAGTGCTTATAGACATGGTTAAAATAATAAAATAATCACACTATACCTAAAGCCATACTCAGTCTTGCTTAATATTATAGAGACAATTTTTCCATGTAGTTGAAGGCCAGGTTATTAGCAAAACCAGTGAACCTTGAAACTAGAAAAATAAAAATCAAGAAGTACACTGAAGACATAAAATGAGATATCCTGTAAACATATGAGCATCCTGCACTTTCTGTAATTGGATTTTTATTTTATGACTTTTTTTGTTATTGTTATATGGAAGCTTCACCAAAATCACATACCACAGAATGAAAATGAACTAAAATTCCAGCCGTAATGAAATGGCTAGTTCACTGGCCGCTTTATCACATCCTACAGCAAAGTAAGTAAAGCTTTTTACTTGAGAGTGCATGAGCGTCCAGGCAGACCAGCCATGGAGAAGCCATTGAATCAATATAAATGATACTAAATAAAGTGTAAAAGAAGGAGGAACATTTTTCCAACATTTATACCAGGAAGGGCTGGGTGAAGAGGTTGCCTCGTGGCGAGATGGGTGGCAAACTAATTTAAGAAAACTTATTAAAGTACCAGTAATTTAATAAATAAATAAATAAAAATAAATAAATAAAATTCCTTAACAATTGCATTGATTCACTTAACTGTGACAAGAAATATCGTAAAATGGAGCAAAACTCACTTAACAAATGTCTCGCTTAGCAACTGAAATTTTGGGCTCAATTGTGGCCCTACGTCGAGGGCTACCTGTACTTCTTTTTAGTGATCAAAGGAAGTGACAAAAGTGACAAAATTCTTCATCCTCAACCAGGATTACTCTTTGCCCCTATTGCATGCACCCTTGAGCAGAAATCTTTAAGGGGCAAAAGATTGGAAAGAGGGGTGAAAAAGGCTTATATTCTGAACATCAGATTACTTCAGAAAAATGATGGCAAGTTGGAGGGTTACAGGAATCATTGCCAAGTCAATCTGATTGCTTAGAAAGAACAAGTGAAAAGTGATTACTAAAAAAAAAGGCAGACGTTTTAAATAGGTAATTCCATCCTTTGGCCATTTGGCAAATCTCCCGTGCCAGATGAAAACTGCTTGAATTTTTAGGCAGTCGGCAATATTGGCTGAAAAACCTGGTAGCAGTAATCGCAGTATGACGGGTAAGTGCCAAATTGGAGGAAAAGTAGACCATTATATACCTTTAAGTATATCAGTTATGCTGGACATTATGTTTCTGTTAGGACCTGTGATCAAGGGAAAGTGTTTCTGATGATCAACTAATCTCTGCAGCTCTTTTTTTTTAAGTTTTTTTATTTTTAATTTTCAAAACAAACACATAAAATCTTCCTTTTTAAAATACTGTAGAAAGTGTATCAGTTGGTTACAAAAGACTTTCTTCCATAGTCATCAAGCATAATTCATAATTCATATTAACTCAAGTATTTTAACTCAGATATTTATACATGTTACCGTTATCATGCCTCCATTTTCATTTGACTATAGTTGTTTAAACATCCTTCATCATAAAATATACCAAGATTTAATACATAACCACATACTGGCATTTCACTTACTATTTCTAAAATCCTCCAATGACACTAAATCCTTATATCCTATTTTCCAGAGGAAGTGAGGGAGTGGTCACCTGTGGGTATTCCCAAAGCCTGATTGGTCCAAAGACTGAGAGCAAAGACTTAAACACTGGTGCCTTCCAATCCTGGCCCAGTTTCTCTCAGTCTTTCTTGGTCCAAGTACTGTTTGAGAATATTCCATAGGTAGGCTTTATTATTGTTGCAATCTGGCTTTCTATTTGGCTTAATTGGGCACTTTTAAATGTTTCCTAAATTCTAAATTGTGCAGCTGCGGCCCCAAGGCACAGTCCTCTGCCTCGGACAGTTGGGGAGGGCCCTGTGGGGCATTTTGGCCTCCCCCTGCGCGGGCCCGGAGCCTCAGCCCTATCCCCGGGATTGCGGGGTGCCAGTTCCTGATTTCAGCTGCAGAAGGAGCAGCTTTTCCTTGTTGGAACGGTGGCAGAAGCGCTTCAGCGCCACGTGGAGTGCTCAAGCCGCCTGCGGAGCCGCCAATCGCTCTGGGCGGCTGCCGCTCCACCGCTATTTGACTGGCTGGTGAGGGGGACGAGCGGAGGTGAGGAGAGCATGCCTGGGTGCCGCGCGGCTCTCCCCGATTGTGCTTTGTGCGGCATCAGCCCCTGGAAGCCTGGCTGAGCCGCTTGAGCTTGTTGGCAGCCTCTCGCCCACGCACGGAGTTCCGGTGGCCATTTTGGCTGCCTCCATGTGCGTGGGGCCTCTGCTTCGGTCTGGCAAGGGGAGTTTTGGCCTAGTTCCCCCACAGGCCTTTAGGCCCTGGTCCCGGCAGGGCCTATGGAGGCCCATGTTCCTGCTTCCTTCGTCGGACACGTGAGTAGGCTATGGACGAGGGAGTGGAGATCCCCCAGGGCCAGGTGTTGAGCCCGATTAGGGGTGAGGAAGCCCTGGAGCAGGAGGTAGGACAGGGGTTCCCCCCCCCCTGGGATCCTTGGCTGCCCAGTGCCCATCTAGGTCCTCCACCAGGGAGGAGGCCAGGTGGCATAGGGCGATTGAGAAGACATTTGCCAGGGCAGAGAGACAGGCCAAGTCAGCAGGGCCCTCATCCCGAGACAGGTCCTGGTCTCCTCTCAGGCCTATTTCTATCCGGTCTTCTCCTAGGGGATTTAGCCCTTCTTCTTCATCAAGCTCCCCCGACAGGCCTCAGGCCTATTCCAGGAGGAGGAGTTCCCCCTCTCCTTCAGGTGATCCTTTGGAGGGCCCGTCTAGGGGCCCCTGCACCTCTCGCAGGTTGGCACCTCAGTGGCCTGGTTCTGCTTATGGTGATGTAGAGGATTTGGAGAACCTCCCTGAAGGTATTAAAAGGCTTATTTCTGCAGCCATTTCATGGGGCATTGTCCAGTGGGACAAAGGCTCCCTTTCTTCCAGGCATGGGGAGGCTAGGCAGGACCCAATACCGTGCTTCCTCTCCTTCCAGCAAGGCTTCGTTCTTGGGGGTGGAGAACCTCCAGAACATGGGCTTCTTGGATGATGAGAATGCAGTTCCAGATGAGCCCTCTTCTGCGGGCCTCTTTGTTCCAGCCATGTTCAAAATCCTCTTGGACAAGGCACGGCAGACCACCAAGGTAGGGACGGGGGATCCTTTGGGTGCCCCCTCCTAAGGGATCCTGACATGGCCATGTTTTCTGCCATGGCCACAAACAAGGAGGAGATTCCAGCTCCTCCCCTGTTTCTGGAAGTCTTGACCAACCAGTGAGCTCGCCCCTCCAATTTCTCGGCTCCTGGGAGTAATGACCACCGGCACTATAACGTGGAGCAAACCTTTGCTCAGGCCATTCAGCTGCCAGCCATTGACACCCTGGTGGCTGCCCTGGTTTCCTCCTCTCCGGTGGTGTCAGGCGATGCGGCAGATAAGTTGAAACCAGAGGATAAGCGCACTGAGCTTACCTTGCAGGAGAATTTTAATGCCATGGCGTGGGCTATTAAGTCCGCAGCCTTGGCCTCTTACTTTAACTGTGCCACTTTCATGTAGCTTAAGAAGCTCCAGGAGCGCATTCCCATCTAGGACGAGCGGCTCCACCAGGATCTCTTCAATATCATGGCAACCTGCCAGTTCTCCGCTGATGTGGTCAAGTTTGCGTCCAGTGCCTTAGCCACTTCTGTCACCTCTCGCAGGCTCCTTTGGCTGTGTCACTGGCAGATAGATACCAAGGCAAAGTGGGACTTGGCGGCCGCCCCTTTCAAGGGGCCCAATCTTTTCGGGGAGGCCCTCGTCCCCATTCTAGTCGAGGATAAGGACAAGAAGAAGGTTCTTCCTTCTACGGCTAAGAAGCCTGAGACTAAGTCTCACCCTTACCGTAGGAAAAGGTATAGGGCTGCGGATTATGACTATAACCAGCGTTTTTCTTCTTTCCGCTCTGATAGGCAGTTCCCTAGGTCGTCCTTTCAGGACAGGAATTGTTTCCAGCACCAGTCTAGGCAGCCCTTTCGTGGAGGAGGAGGCCAACCCTACCGCAGGGGGAAGTGACTCGAACCCGAGTCATCCCTTCGGCGGCCGCCTTTCCTTTATGCGGATCAATGGGACAAGATCACATCGGACGCTTGGGTCCGAGCCACGGTTCATCACGGTCTCAGGTTAGAATTTCTCTCCACCCCTCCGAATCTCTTCAGGTCGTTCCCTCCGTCTCGGAGCCTGGAGCGCCGCCGCCTGATGGATCAGGCGATCGCCCACCTTCTCGACATTCGGATGGTGGAGGAGGTTCCTCTAGAGGAACGAGGCCTGGGCCACTACACCAACCTGTCCGTGGTTCCGAAGAGCATGGGAGGCTGGAGGGCGATTCTAGACCTCAAGTGCCTTAACCGTTTCCTGGTGTACAGGCGTTTCAAAATGTCCTCCCTCAAATCTGTTCTTCAGGGCATAAGGAAAGGGGACTTCCTGGCCTCCGTGGACTTCACAGAGGCCTATCTTCACATACCTATTCTGCCCGCTCACCGCAGGTTCCTGAGGTTTTCACATGGGACCAGCCACTACCAGTACAGGGCTCTTCCTTTTGGGCTGGCCTCGGCTCCCTGGACTTTCACGAGGGTTCTGGTGGCCCTGGCAGCTCATCTGCATTCCATTCCAGTGTGACTCCAATGTTATTTGGACGATGTCTTGGTTCAGGCGGGGTCTCTTCCTCAGGCCATCTTGGACCTTCGGCTCACCATTCAGAGCCTTCAGAGCCTGGGCTTTTCGGTGAACTTTGCCAAGAGCCATCTTTCTCCCTCCACGCATATTCTCACCTGGGGACGGTCATAGACTCCGTGTCAGGGGTGGTGTGTCTGTCCCAGGAACGTCAGAACAGCCTTTGTCAACTGGCAGAAAGCGTTCGTGGAAAGCGGTTAGCTTCGATCCTCTCCGTGTCACAGTTATTGGGCAAGATGGTCTCTTGCATCGGGATTGTCCCATGGGCCAGGCTTCACCTTCAGCCTCTCCAGTGGGAGCTCATCCCCTTTCAGAGGGCGATTGAGCAATTCTCTTCGGACCCTCCGCCTCCTGGCGAGGGTCCGGGTCTCTCTGGCATGGTGGCTTTCCCCGGCTATTCAGTGGGGCTGCTGCTTCTGGGAGCTGGACAGGGTGACCATCACCACAGACACGAGTCTGTTTGGGTGGGGGGCCCTGGTGGGTTCTCGGATGGCTCAGGGCAGGTGGATGGCCTCAGACCTCCGCCACAACATAAATTGGCTGGAGCTGAAGGCGGCCCGCCTGGCTCTGAGTCACTTTCAGTCCTCGGTGGAGGGGACCTGCCACATCTCTGGGCTCTCCAATGTCCAGGCGGATTGGCTGAGTCGGGTGACTCTGGAGTGGCAGCTCCACCCGTCGTTGTTTCGGAGGATCTGTCAGAGGTTCGGGACTCCTCTGGTGGATCTGTTCACATCGCCTGCGAACTCCCAACTTCCTCGGTTTTTCACCTGTTTCCAGTCCAGGTCTGTGGAGGGCACGGACGCCTTCAGGAGCCGGTGGCCCTCAGGCCTTCTTTATGCATTCCCTCCCATTCCCCTCATCCTGGGGACCGTCAGGAAGGTGGTGGCGGAGAGGGCCCTGGTCATTGTGGTAGCCCCTTATTGGCTCAGGAGGCCCTGGTTCGCAGACCTGGTCCAGCTGTCGATGACCCCTCCGTGGAGGATTCCTCGGAGGGAGGTGGTCTTGCTGCAGGGGGCTCTGATTCACCCGGAGCCCCAGTGGCACCATCTGACCGCCTGGCTCTTGAACGGTGGCTTCTAAGGGGGGCTAACCTGTCCTCCGGGGTCATTCGTATCATCGAGGCATCTCAGTGTCCATCGACGACCCGCATTTACAATTCCACCTGGGCAGCCTTTGTGCTCTCTTCTTGGCATTTCTCCCGATAGGGCCACTATTCCTAACGTCTTGGACTTCCTCCAGACGGGCCTTGATGGCGGGCTTTCACAGAATACGTTGCGCCGCCAGGTGGCAGCCTTGTCTTCAGTCCTGGGGGGTGGGGTCTTCTTCCCTCTCCCATGTCCCCCTGATCAAGCATTTTGTAAAGGGGGCGGCTAATCTCAGGCCTCCCCCCATCCACAGGTTCCCCACGTGGGATCTTCCCCTGGTGCTCAGGGCTTTGACAGAGGGGCCGTTCGAACCTCTCCGGTCTGTTCATCTGCGGTTCTTGTTGCTGAAAGTGGATTTCCTGGTGGCGGTTACTTCCGCCTGGCATATTTCGGAACTGGGTGCTCTGTCGTCCAGGGACGACCTTTGCCATTTTCACCAGGACAGGGTGGTGCTTCGCCTTGATCCTACCTTCATCCCGAAGGTGAACTCTCCCTTCCATAGGGCTCAGGAGCTTGTCCTGGCCGACTTTTGCCCGGGTCCGTCCAATGATAGGGAGAGGCTATGGCATCGATTGGGCATGCGCCGCGCTCTGCGGATTTACCTCCGGCGGACCGAAGGGATCCCTAGGTCGGAGGCCTTGTTTGTTTCGTTCCAGCTGGGGATGCTAGGTTCTAGGGTGTCCTCAGCCACCATTGGCCAGTGGCTGTGTCAGGCCATTACAGAGGTCTACGGGGCGGCTGGTCATCTGGCCCCGTCAGCCATCACGGCCCATTCTACCTGGAGTGCCGTGACCACGGCAGCGTGGGCCACGAGGGCCCCGTTTGAGGACATTTGTCATGCGGCCATTTGGGCTTCTCCAATGCCTTTCATCTGACATTATCATCTGGATGCCCTCACTTCTGCGGATGCGTCGTTTGGTCAGAGGGACTTGCAGAGGGTGGCGGCTGATGCTCCCCTTGGGTCCTGGTATTTTGCGATTTTTTCATGTTCCTTCTCGGCGACCCTGCTATCACCTGGTATTGCGATGTCTATGATTGTGACCTTATTTTTCTCAACCAGTGTGATGTCTGGTGTATTATGTGCCAATATTTTGTCCGTTTGTATACGGAAATCCCAAAAGATCTTGACCATCTGATTTTCGGTGACTTTTTCAGGCTGATGTTCCCGCCAGTTTGTTGCTGTTTTAATATTATAATTTTTGCACAAATTCCAATGGATCATTTGTGCTACTGAATTGTGCCGCAATTTATAATCAGTCTGCGCGATTTTTTTACAGCAGCTGAGTATGTGATCAACAGTTTCATCAGCTTCTTTGCAAAGTCTGCATTTGGCATCATCAGAGGATTTTTCGATTTTGGCCTTAATGGCATTTGTGCGGATAGCTTGTTCTTGCGCAGCCAGGATTAGTGACTCTGTTTCTTTCTTTAATGTACCTGTTGTTAACCATAACCAAGTTTGTTCACTGTCCACTTTATCTTTTATTTTTTCCAGAAATTGGCCATGCAGTGCTTTGTTCTGCCAACTCTCCATTCTTGATTTTATCACATCTTTTCTGTATTCTTGTTTCGTCTGTTGGGCCTTCAGTAGATTTTTGTTCTTTACTTCGATTAATAGATGTTCTTGACTTTCTTTTAAATAATCAGCCAGTGCATGTTTTTCTTCTTCAACTGTCTGCTTCACTTGTGATAATCCTCTGCCACCTGATTTTCGGGGCAGATATAGTCTATCAGTATCACCACGTGGATGTAAACTGTAGTGCATTGTCATTAGTTTCCTGGTTTTTCGGTCCAAAAGGTCCAAATCAGCTTGTGTCCAGTTAACTATACCAGCTGTGTATCTTATAACTGGTATTGCCCAGGTATTTATGGCCTTGATTGTATTTCCACCATTCAATTTAGATTTCAAAATTTTCCTAACTCTGTTGGTGTACTCTCGCCTGACAATAGTTTTTACTTCTCCATGCTTGATGTTATCCAACTGCAGAATGCCTAAGTATTTGTAGGCTTCATTTTCTTTGCATTTAATTAATTGGCCATTGGGCATTTCAATTCCCTCACATGCAGTGATTTTGCCCCTTTTTATGGATACAGTGGCGCATTTTGCCATGCCAAACTGCATTGAAATATCGGTGCTGAATACTCGGACTGTGTTTGTCAATGATAGCATTTCTATTTCTGACTTTCCATAGAGTTTCAAATCATCCATATATAGTAAATGCGAAATTTTTTCAGCTTCTTTGGCTGTTTGGTAACCTAATTTCATTTTTTTTAAGATTACTGATAGTGGGATCATTGCGATGATGAAGAGAAGAGGTGAAAGTGAATCACCCTGGAAAATTCCTCGCTTGATATTAACCATTCCGTAGATCTCATTCCCTACTGCCAACTCAGTTCTCCATTGTTTCATCGCCTTTTCAGTAAAGGATGTAATATTTTTGCTAATGCCAGTTGTTTCTAAGCATTTTATGATCCAACTATGTGGCAGTGAGTCAAATGCCTTTTTGTAATCAATCCAGACCATATTCAAGTTCGTTTTTCTGTTCTTACAATTTTCTAATATCATTTTATCAATTAGAAGCTGATCTTTTGTGCCCCTGCTCCTTCTTTTGTTGCCTTTTTGCTCTACTGGCAAGATGTTGTTTGTTTCCAAATAATCCATCATGTTATCTGCAATAATGCCTGTGAGTAATTTGAAGGTTGTTGGCAAGCATGTTATTGGTCTGTAGTTTTCAGGTGTTGTTCCTTTAGTTGCATCTTTCTGAATCAAGTATGTTTTTCCAGTTGTCAACCATTCATCAATTTGGCCCTTTTGTAAAATTTCATTCAGTTGCCTGGCCAATATTGCATGTAAACTGGTCAGATATTTGAGCCAGAAACCATGTAATTGGTCCTTTCCAGGTGATGTCCAATTCTTTACCTTTTTAACTCGATTTTTGACCATCTCAGTTGTTATTTCTAATACTTGCATTTGTTTGTTGCCAATGCTTTTTTCAAAGTCATGTATCCACTTTGCTTCCTTGTTGTAGTCCTTTGCGTTTTCCCACAATTCTTTCCAGAATTCAACTGTGGCCTGTTTTTCTGGTTTTTCACTTTTGGTGTCACCATTCACATTAAGACTTTGGTAAAAACGCCGTTGGTCTGATCGAAATTGCTGATTTTGTTTATATTGGATGATTCGTGCCTCAATTCTTTCAATTTTTCTAGCTGTTGCTGTTATCTGCTGTTTTACAATCTCTACAGCTTCATTGATGTTTCTTGTATCCAATCTATATCTTCTGATTAGCCGATCTATGATTTTGTTGTTTTTAAGCCGTTGCTCATGCATGTTCTTTAAGTTACTAGCATCTGCTCTTAATTTTTTTGATTTTTTGTTCTAAACGGATTTTCCACTTTGGCTTTGATGCTTTTTCTGTTGTGTGACTAGGTACTTTAATTTTAATGCCTAGTTCATTAGTGACTATTACAGCTGCGCTGTACATTAACTGGTTTGTTTCCAAGATGGATTCCGGTTCAATTGTTGAAAACACTGCATTAACCATTTTCATGATAGGGGCCAAAATTTTCTTCGGCACAGTTTTTAGTGATGGTAAACGTTGCCTTTCCTCATTAAACAGAAAATGCTCCATGATCTTATCCTTCAATTCTTTTTGTTTGTGAGTTAGTTCATCAGTTGGTTCAGTGATAACTGGTTCTAGTGGTGGTGATGTTATTTCCTCCCCGAGAGCTTCTTCTGGGAGTTCTACTATAATGTCTTTAGTTGTGTCTTGAATATCAGTTATTTCCGCTTGTGATATTGTTTTTTGGGTTTTGCAATTTGCCTGAATTTCCTCATGTTCAACTTCACTAAACACTTTATTCCGTATAATAAATCGCCTTTGATCTGCTAGTCGTTGTTCACTAACATTTGAATCTGGATATTGTTGTTTCCATAATTCATACATTCGCTTTAAATAGCCTCTTTTTTCTGGCTCTGAGTTGTAGTAACAGGCCATTATGGCACGGTTTTCATCTGCACTATATTTTTGTCGTTTTGTTGGCTGGTCCACTTGTAGCCCACTTGTCGACGGATGTCCAGGGACCCCAACATCCGCCGCGGCCCTTGTTAACCCGCGCGACGACCGATGTGGTATGGAATTCTTATTTGTTTTTTTCACCATATTGTATGGGTTGGCGGGTTTTTTTTACGGGACCAGATGCCAACCTGACCCCAACCTTCCTCCTTTCTCATCCGGGCTTGGGACCGGCAACGGCGGACTATTATTATTATTATTATTATTATTATTATTAATTATTAATTATTATTATTATTATACAAAAGGGTTTCTAATCTTTCTTTCATGCGTGCCATTCAATATTCATATCCAGTTATTACTTATCATAACAACTAATCTCTGCAGCTCCCCAGTAACATGAAGTTTGTGTGTATTGCTGAAGCAAACAGCTATGTCCTTTGTCCTGGCCCCGGCACCCAAATAAAATATGTTATATGTGCATTACTGCATAGTTTTTCATGGCTGCCTCTTCTAATTACATTGAAGTTCTGTAGACAAACTGTTGATGCTTGCAATGGCTTTTCACACAGTAACTCTTATGTCTCAATTAGCAATAGAAATGCCTGTCTTTCTATATTTATCTAGAAATAGTCAGAACTAAATATGTGAAATATATCATATAGTCAACAACGTGTCCTTATTTTCTGGGTAGTCTTTTGAAGGCAAGGCTTTTTCAATCTACATTTTATTTTCTTTACCTGCTGTAATTTAGGAGGTTAGTGTTTTTATTCTCTTAGACCAAGCAACAATTGAACTACTGTGGAATTGCTTATAATTAAATTACCTACAGTGTTATTCATCAGATGGTTGGTAAATTAGAAGAACTGAATTCTGATTGCAAATTCAGGTCATGACCATTCAGAAGTCCTGAAGTCAATTCTAGAGAGATCTATTAGAAAAGGAAACATCCAGTTCTATAGACATTGAGTATTTTTTTTATTGTGGCAAGATAGAAATATGTTTAATAAATAAAAGTCCCCAATAATAGTAGAGTGAGTATTTCTAGGTAGGCTTGGGGGGGGGGGGGATAGAGAATTCTATTACCAATTAGAAAAGTAAACATTTATCCTCCCCTATAATAGTGTGCAAGATACAGAATAATGTGTTTAAATTACAGAATAATAATTAAAAAAAAAAACTTCCAGAAAATGAGTGCTATTGGGCAATAAAATTAATTAGCAAGAAATTAATTAGCACTTTAAAGATGCGCATGCCCAAGATGGTGTCCTGTCGTATTTGAGGAGAGCTTCAGGGAGATGATTGTCCTTCTCGGGGGCTTGCAGGGGTACCCTATTCCATCGTTGGTTCCAGGTCTAGCTATGAGAACTTCCTGGGACCTCGGGAATACCGTTGAGCTGCGATTTACAGCTTTGTAGCCGGAACATCGTGAGAGAATGAAGATCGTCAGCGGCTGCCGATGTGGGTGCGGTCAACGGCGGCGGCGGGGCACCTGGCTTTGGATCTCTGCAGCTGGCATGGGGTTGCCCAGCAGCAGCTTCCCGCTACCCCCCCTCTTGAACACTGTCGGCTCCCCCTCCCCCCGCGGACATGTCATCTCCTCGTTCCATCTCCCCATGATGTCATCCCATTTGGTTGATACCACATTCTCCTTTATGCTATACTGCAACAGAACTTTATTCCCTTCGGGAACTCCCCCTTTCCCAGGGATGGCCTTCTTATCTGTCAAGACATTTCCTTAATGATGGATTTTGGGATCCCAAGAGGTGGCATGCCAAGAAGAGACTGCTTAGGGTTTTTTTACAAGGGTTTTTAAATCAAATTTTAAGGGGAGGGTGGGGGGGTATACGGATTGCTCAGACAGGCTTGGGGGGGGAGTCTGCCAGGGCACAGGCCAGAGCTAACTAAGGGGTGCGGGTCGGGAGTGCTGAGAAGGGTTGGGATTCCGGGGGAGACATTAAGCCATTCCATTGGGGGGTCCACCATCTCTACTGTTTGTGGGAGAGGCAGATATGGTGGGAGCCAAGGGCCAAATTATGTTCGGGGGACGCGGGTCCGCTGTTTAAGAGCGATCGCGCATTCCGGCCCTCATCACCCTTCTCACACCCCTGGGTGCTCGGGATTACAGGACCCTGGTCTCCAGCTAGTGTCGCTTAACGCCATGTCCGTGGTACATAAGGCTCCCCTCATTTACGACCTCATACAAGAGGGTAGAGCGGACCTGGCATGCATTACGGAGAACTGGTTGGGCCAAGAGGGGGGTGTTCCCCTTAGTGAATTATGCCCACCATGCTTCCGGGAGTTTCACCAGCCGAGAGCCCAGGGCAGGGGTGGGGAGGTGGCAGTGGTTATTAGGGAAAGTCTCAGTCCTCAGGAGGTCACTGTGCCTCAGATAGGTGTGTGTGAGTCCCTTTTTGTGAAATGGGGCCTTGGAGTTCAGGTAGGCCTTTTTGTTACATACCTGTCTCCCTGCTACATTTCATCGGCCCTGCCGGAGCTGCTGGATATATTAACTGGATTGGCGGTTGATTTCCCCAGGCTTATGATCCTGGGGGATTTCAATCTACCTTCCATTGGCGAGACATCTGAGTCAGCTCGGGAGTTCATGGCTTCCATGACGGCTATGGACCTAACTCAGTTAATTCAAGACCCTACTCATAATGGGGGACACACGCTCGACCTGATTTTTGTCTCTGGGCAGTGGATGAATGATCTAGATTTAGGGGATATTTCTATCCAACCCTTGTCATGATCGGATCATTTCCTCATCAGGCTTGACTTCCATACTGCTACCCCTCACCGCAGGGAGGCGGACCCGACTAGATGGTTCCTCCCCAGGCGCCTGATGGACCCTGAAATGTTCCTGATGGAGCTTGGGACTTTTCCTGAATCCCTTGCTCACAACTCCACCAAAGCCCTAGTGGAAGCCTGGGATAGGGCAGCCACTGGGGCTTTGGATCGTGTTATGCCTTTGCGGCCTCTGACCCGGTGTCGATCCCGGGTAGCTCCCTGGTTTACCGAGGAGCTCCGGGAGATGAAACACCGGAAAAGACGCCTAGAGAGTGGTTGGAGGGCCAGCCGGTCCGAATCTGATCGAACACTAGTAAGGATTCATATTAAATCCTAATTAGTGGCGATAAAAGCAGCAAAATGGCAACATTTTCCCACTCTTATCGCGTCCGAAGGTAACTGTCCAGCTGCCCTGTTTAGGGTGACCCGTTCCTTACTTAACCAAGGAGCTGGGAAAGAACCCTTGCAGGGTAGGGCTGAAGAATTTGTTCAGCATCTGCAGGATAAAATCGCTCAGATCTGGACAGTCTTGGACTCTGACTGGGTAGATTCGGGCGAGTCGACGGGGATGAATCTTGTGGAGACCATCTGGGATGAGTTTGATCCTGTGACCCCCGAGGGCATGGACAGGATTATGGGGAGACTCAGTGCTGCCACTTGTGTGCTGGACCCGTGTCCCTCTTGGTTAGTCTCGGCTTCCTGGGAGGTGACTCGAGGCTGGCTCCAGGCGATTACCAATGCTTCATTGAGAGAGGGGTTCTTTCCCACCGCCTTGAAGGAGGCGGTGGTGAGGCCTCTCCTTAAGAAGCCTTCCCTGGACCCAGCTTCTTTAGCCAACTATCGTCCGGTCTCCAACCTTCGCATTGTAGCGAAGGTTGTTGAGAATGCGATAGCACGTCAGCTTCCCCAGTCCCTGGATGAAGCTTTCTATCTGGATCCATTTCAGTCGGGTTTCAGGCCCGGATACAGCACAGAGACGGCATTGGTCGCGTTGGTCGATGATCTCTGGTGGGCCCGGGATAGGGGCTGTTCCTCTGTCTTGGTCCTATTAGACCTCTCAGCGGCTTTCGATACCATCGACCATGGTATCCTACTGCGATGACTTGAGGGGTTGGGAGTGGGGGGCATTGTTTTACGATGGTTCTCCTCCTACGTGTTGGATCGGTCGCAGTTTGTGTTGACTGGAGGGCAAAGATCGACTCCGAGGCATGTCACTTGTGGGGTGCCCCAGGGGTCTGGTCTCTCACCCCTCCTGTTCAACATATATATGAAACCACTGGGTGAGATCATCCATGGTTTTGGGGTACGGTATCATCAATATGCTGATGATACCCAACTTTTCATCTCTACCCCAAACCACCCAAACGATGCCCTCGACGTGATGTCCTGATGCCTGGAGGCTGTGTGGATCTGGATGGGGAGGAACAGGCTGAAGCTCAATCCCTCCAAGAGTGGCTGTGGTTTCCGTCATCCTGATTTGTGCATCTTGTTTCATCTTTGATGATAGGGGGAGAAATTTTAGGCCCCTCAGAGAGGGCCCGCAATCTGGGCATCCTCCTGGATACGTGGCTTAGTTTAGAAGAACACCTGACGGCCATGACCAGGGGGGCCTTTTACCAGGTTCGCCTGGTACGTCAGATGCGCCCCTTTCTGGATCGGGATGCTCTGAGCACAGTCACTCATGCCCTCGTCCTTTTTTTTTTTCCAGGGGGTTTTACGGAGGATTTCAAAAGAGAAAGTCCGTTTAGAATGTTTGGAATGTGTCTGAATCAACAAAGAGTCTTGAAAGCTTTAAGGGAGTAGCTCTAATTAAATTATAAGAGATTATTTCTTTACTTCTGTAGCAGGAAGCCGGAGATAACAGATGCAGAAGCTGTAAACGCCATTTTGAAGACAATTAAGCAAAAGAGGTTTTTATAACATTGAAGCTGGAATTTCAGATAGAGAGAGGTTTTAAAGTTCACAAGTTGGTCTTTGCTCGTATTGATTTTTAATAGTCTCTTTTCTAAAGATTGTCCTGAGGGGGAGGGGATCCTGTCTCGTGCTGTGAATAACAGCTGCGAAGTTCAGGTCGGAGTTGAATGACTCAGCTATGGGTTGATTCCCCCCCTCCGTCCACAGCTCACAAAGAAACAAACTGTGAACTTCAAAGAAGATTCTTACCAGCTGAGATTCCTCACTGCTTTTTTCTTGTCTGAAAAAAGAGTTATCTTCTTGATATTGAGTAGATAACGATCCTGAATTCTGGGGGCAGCTCTGTTAAGCTGCCGACCGGCGACAGGCCACTCCCCGGAAGCCCTTAATACTTAAAAGAGATGCGAATCTTTTAGAATGGCAGAAGGGTATCAACAAATTTGTGTGGGCAGGAAAGAAGCCGAGGGTAAAGATGAAAATAATGCAAGATGCACGTGAAAGAGGAGGATTGAAATTACCTAACTTAAAATTATACTATGACGCAGTGGCATTATCTACAATTAGTGATTGGATTCATCTAACTAATGACAGAATTTTGAATATCGAGGGATATGATTTGTTATATGGTTGGCATGCTTACCTGTTATTTAACAAAAAAACGGATAAGAAATTTAAAAATCACATCTTAAGAAATGCTTTATTGCGGGTTTGGAAAAAATATCAACATAAACTAAATGATAAAGTGCCCATGTGGGCAATTCCTAGACATGCAATTGAAAATATGAATGTAGAACAAAAACACGATAGAACCACCTATAGACAACTTCTTATCTCAGAAAGAGGGGTGATGGAACTAAAATCTTTAGAGGTACTTAAAGAAGAGAAGGTAGTTCAAACGTGGTTTCAGTATGGTCAACTACAAGCTAGGTGGAAAACAGATCAAAAAACTGGCTTTGTAAAAGTTGAGGATAATTTGTTTAAACAAATAAGAGATCAAAGCTCAATGCATATAAAGAGGATATATAATGTATTAGTACAGATGGATTCTGAAACGGAACTGATTAAGGATTGTATGATAAAATGGGCTCAGAATGTCGAGGAACCAATAATGCTTGAAACATGGGAAAGAATCTGGGTAAGAAATGTGAAATTTACACAAGCACAAAACTTGAGAGAAAATTTTTATAAGATGTTTTATAGATGGCACCTAGATCCTAAAAAGCTTGCCTCTATGTATCCAAATGTTCAACCTAAATGTTGGAGATGTGGTTCTTGTGATGCTACATATTTTCATATATGGTGGACATGTCGTAATGTTAAGGCATTTTGGATAAAAATATGGTGGATCCTGCAAAACATCTTTAAAAGAAGGATAAAATTTACCCCCCAGCTGTTTTTACTGGGTATATGCATTGATTTTACAGTAGCAGAGACTAATTTGATCCTGTATTTAATAACGGCAGCAAGACTCTTGGTGGCGCAGTATTGGAAGAAGAAAGATTTACCCACAATTCAAGAATGGACTTTGAAAGTTATGAACTTAGCCGAAATGGCCAAAATCTCAGCATATCTCAAAGAACATTCAAACGAGAGATACAAAAGAGACTGGAAAAAGTGGATTGATTACATAAAAAGTAAATATGGGACTAAAAAACTCCAGATAGCTTATGCTTAGTATCAGTAATAATTTAAATTGTTTAAAATTTGGGTAACAGTAAGAAGCTGAGTTCAATGTAGAGATATTTCAGACTGTGATTGTTCAAAAATTATACCACGTATGGTCTTTGGGAAGTCGGGGGGAGGGAAGGGAGGTGGGGATTTAGGGGGAGGGGGGAGGGGGGAAATACAATATGTGTTAAATTCCATGATTGTATTTGTATACTGTGGCTTTTCAATGTTAGTGCGAAAATAGTACAAACCGAATATACTGGAAGGTAATAGATACCGAAGGAAAGAGTCGAGTGAAAGAAGAAGGAGGGTGGAGAGGGTGAGAGAGAGGAGGAGGAGAAGGGAGGGAGGGAATGGAGAGGGAGTGATAGGGTTAGAAAGAAGGGGAGGGGAAGTAGGCGTAGAGGGGTGTGTGAGAAGGAAGAATGAAAGTTGGAGGGGGTTGAAAGAGGGTGTATGGCAGGCCAAGGTGGTATACTAGGTTTGTATTGTAGAGGGCATTTTCTATATAAGTGAGGGCCGTGTTTATTATTCAATGTTATATGCCCTGATCAAGCACAGTGAATATGTGATTGTATAGAATGAAAACATAATAAAATATACATTAAATAAAAAAACCTCCAAGAACTATAAAAAAAAACAAAAAAAAAACTGAAAAAATAATAAAAAGAATAGAAATAAAAAAAAAAAACTCATGCCCTCGTCCTTTCTCGCCTGGACTATTGTAACGCTCTCTACATGGGGCTGCCCTTGAAGAGCACCCGGAAGCTTCAACTGGTTCAGAATGCGGCTGTGCAGGTTGTCATGGGGGCACCCAGGTACTAACATGTTACATCCCTTTTAGGCGGCCTGCACTGGTTTGCGGTTGTCTTCCAGGTGCGATTCAAGGTACTAATTATGACCTTTAAAGTGCTCCATGGCTTAGGCCCAGGGTAACTGCGAGACCATCTACTGCCACCAGTAGCCTCTCATCGTCCAGTGCGATCCCACAGAGATGGCTTCCTCAGGGTGCCATTGGCCAGACAGTGTCAGCTAGTGACCCCCAGGGGGAGAGCCTTCTCTGTGGGAGCGCCTTCCCTCTGGAATGAGCTGCCCCCGGAGCTTTGTATAATCCCCGACCTCCGGTCCTTCCGACGCACCCTAAAAAGTTGGCTTTTCCAGCAAGCCAGCCTGGCCTGAACAAAACAAATCAAATTATTGATTACTGTTAATTTTAATTTTAATTCTTTTAAAAAAATGTGTCATTGTCAATTTTAATTGGGTTTGGGATATCCTATTTAATTTCTTTATAACTTTTGTATTATTTGTTTCTTTTAACGTTGTATGCTGCCCTGAGTCCTTGGGAGAAGGGCGGCATATAAATCGAATAAACCTAAACCTAAATGTTGCAAACTGCACTTTACTAAATGTTTTCAAACAAAAGTCGGACAGATATTTGTCAGAAATAATACAATTTGGATTTCCATTCTGCACATAGGATTCAGTAGTGGGATTGACTTATCTTTGCTACCGGTTTGCAAATGTGAGCGCACACGCCACCTTCTGCGCATATGCATTGCTTTCTACGCATGGGCAGAAGGTCATGCATTACATCGGGGTGGGTGGGCAGAGCCTCCATCAGCAGCTGCTACTGTTCGCTGAAAATCACCTCTGATATGAGTGCACTTGATGGCCTTATTACAGTCCCTTCTGTCCCCAATTCTGAATTCTGGAAAGTTTTTTGCGTTTTACCCCCTAAGGTTTTTTATTTTATTTTATTTTATTAGATGCACTTGGGGGGATATCAACAGAGATATTTATATCCATGGAAGAGTAGTATTTTTCTCTTGTTTATTTTAGCTCAATTACCCAAAACCAGGTGTCTTCCAAGTCTGTTGAAAGAATCTTGTTACCATTCTGAATGTAAATTCTGTGTCTGAAATCTCAACACATCTAAAGCACACCAATTTCCTATACGCTGCCATATCTCAGCAAAACAATAACACTAGATTTATAAGTATTACTTCAGGCTGATTGTAACCAAAACATATAATGGAGGCAGACTTATTTTCACAAAATAGGAGAGTTAATCTTTGGATGAACATATTTCAGTGAACACTTCAAGGAGGAAATCTTAACAACATAAATGACCTGTCTTCTATTTAAAAAAAGCTTTCTTATTTCATAAAGCCTTCTCTCTAATTTTACTTTCTTTACCCCATACCTCTTTCTCCCACAAAAATAACCAGCTACCTTACAATATCAATATTATTTTTGGTGTATGTATTGCTTGCTGCTCTCATTCTGTTAAAACCTTTGGAAACAGCTTTGGTTGTCCTGACCGATGATCTCTGGCGGGCCAGGGATAGAGGACATTCCTCTATCCTGGTGCTTCTTGACCTCTCAGCAGCCTTCGATACCATCGACCATGGTATCCTTCTGCGACACCTAGGGGAGGTGGGAGTGAGAGGCACCATTTTACAGTGGTTCTCCTCTTACCTCTCTAACAGGTCGCAGTCGGTGTTGGTCGGGGGAGGCAAAGGTCGACCCCTAGGCCCCTCAAATGTGGTGTGCCACAGGGTTCGGTCTTGTCCCCCCTCCTATTTAACATCTACATGAAGCCGCTGGGTGAGGTCATGCAACAGCACGGGTTAAAGTACCATCAATACGCAGATGATACTCAACTGTATCTTTCTGCCCCGTGCCAGCTCAGTGTAGCAGCGGATGTGATGTGCCGATGCCTGGAGGCTGTTAGGATCTGGATAGGGGTGAACAAACTTGTGCTCAATCCCGATAAGACTGAGTGGCTTTGGATGCTGCCCCCGAAGGACAGCTTAGACAGTCCATCCTTAACCCTGGGGGGTGAAAATTTACGCCCCTCAGAGAGGGTCCGCAATTTGAGGGTCCTCCTGGATTCACAGCTGACACTGGAACACCACTTGTCAGCTGTGACCAGGGGGGCCTTTGCCCAGATTCGTCTGGTGCACCAATTGCGGCCCTATTTGGATCGGGAGGCACTTCAAACGGTTACTCACGCCCTTGTCACCTCAAGTCTGGATTATTGCAACACGCTCTACATGGGGCTACCCTTGAAAAGCGTTCAGAGACTGCAGTTAGTCCAGAATGCGGCCGCGTGAGCGATATTGGGTGCACCGAGGTACACCCACGTTACACCTGTCCTCCGTGAGCTGCACTAGCTACCAATTGGTCTCCGGACGCAATTCAAGGTGTTGGTTATTACCTTTAAAGCCCTACATGGCTTAGGGCCAACGTACCTTCGAGACTGCCTACTGCCACATATCTCCCAGTGGCCAGTAAGATCCCACAGATTGGGCCTCCTTCAGATGCCGTCAGCCAGACAGTGTCGGCTGGCGGGCCCCCAGAGGAGAGCCTTCTCTGTGGCTGCTCTGACTCTTTGGAATCAGCTACCCCCAGAGATCCGGACCATACCCACTCTCATGGCCTTCAGGAAAGCTGTAAAAACATGGCTGTTCTGGCAGGCCTGGGGCTGTTGACCTCACTGTTGAGGTCCAGCCCCGATTAGAATGAATGTATGTGGTGTTGCAATTTTAAACCGTTTTTTTCTTCTCATTATGTGTTCGTTATGTGTCTTTTTTCCCCTCTTTTTTGTAAGCCGCCCGGAGTCCTTCGGGATTGGGCGGCATATAAATTTTATAAATAATAATAATAAATAACCTTATTTACTCCATACTAGAATGACAAAACTTTTTAAAAACATTATCTGATTCAAAAGCCAGACTGACTTTGGATGCTGACATAGTAAAAAAAAAAGTTATGTAAATGAACTTAAAACTACAATATTTTGAGCTGAATACTTTTTTTACATAAGTCTTGCATCATTTATTTAATTCAAAGCATTTAACGAATAGTTGTTCTATGTTATTATTAACATCAGTTAAAAATAATGCAGCATATTCATCATACTAATGTGCAATAACTAATAAATCTAGCATAGTAACTATTAGATTATTATAACTTGTGTTATTCATTTCATTCACATGAATCATGATGGATGTTTCTGATATTTACACATCATCAGACTAATTCTGTAGGAATTTCATACCAATTTATCATTTAGAGCATGTGTAATTATTTCACCAAAATTTCTGATATAATATAATATATTATACTCCATATAAAGGGAGTATTCCAGTGCATGAGCCAAGCTCATGAAAAATATTGTACAAGTATTGTCCTGAAATGTTATAGATAGTTTACTTTTAATAAATGTTCCATTCTCCCCCTCTTAAAATGTTATTTTTTTCTTTATGATTTATTTCCTCTCTGAAGCCAGAAAAAAACATGCTGTGAAAAAGTGTGTAGGAGCTGATAACTTAATGTTAAAGTTTCTTTTATTAGACAATAACTTACTTGGATCAAATGAAATATAACCTATTATTTCTGGAACATGTCTTTCCCAGTGAAATAACATGAGTGGAATTGCAAGGCAGAGTCGTTTGCAACCATTTCCAAATTAGGAATATGAATAATGATAGAAACATATTATTTTGTGAATCCTGTTGACAGTTCCTAAACCACAAACTAAGTCTTATGTATGCTTACAAAGTACAATATTTAATATATTGCATTTTATTCCAATTTAGATTTTTCACTTGGCTGAATCATGTTAGTTTAATTAGAAATAAAATTTGGTACATCAATAAGGAGTGATGTCTTTGGGCTTTTTGTATACATGAGATTTACCCCAAAAGAAATTCTACTGGTCTTTCAAATTGACATTATTTGGAATGTTTAGAATTGTGTAACCCAAGTGAGAAGAAAAAAAGATTACAAAGTGGCAAGAGCATCCTTGATTGTATTAAGTTGCTCCTTGAACAGTTCTGGGAGAGAAGACCAAGCTGCTTTAAGGTGCTGTGTTTATGGCTCCTGTATGCTCCAAAAATGCTTTTGGAGGCTGAATCTAAAGCATTGCACAGCCTCATTATCTAATAATATCTTGATAATATATCTTTTGAAATTTATAGGAATTTCTTGTATCCTCGCTGCTTTTTGAGCACTATAGATATTGAAGTGCTGTCTTCATTCTGTAACTACGTTAATGTCTTTAAATTTGCTGAGAATTATTGAATCCTTACACTCTGTTCCTTCTGTATTTTTCTGCAGGATGGGTCACTGGGCAACATTGATGATCTGGCTCAACAGTATGCAGATTACTATAATACCTGTTTTACCGATGTATGTGAAAGGATGGAAGAACTGCGTAAACGAAGGGTATCTCAAGACCTTGATATGGTAAGATGATGAGGAAGACTACTCATTTGCAAACTAAGAACCATTTTAGGTTTTCAGGAATGTCCCACAACAACAACAACCCTATGAGGTGGGTTGGGTTGAAAGAGAATAACTGGCTCAAAGTCACCCAGCCAGTCATGACTAAGACAAGACCAGAAATTACTGAGTTCCAGTCATCAGTTGCAGAGGTCTCTCCTGTGTCTAGTAATCTCCCTAAAATAGAGAGGTCATCCTCAATCATCCATAGGCATAGAACACATTCGGTTAGAGCAGGGGTGTCAAACTCAAGACCCGTGGGCCAAATCAGCCCATGGGGTGCTTGGATCTGGCCTGCAAGGCCACCCTGGAAACAGCATCTGAGTTAGAAGGTAACATTTCTGCTTGCCAAGATATTATCATAAATAGGCATAGTCTTTGCCCAAAAGAAATTCTACATCATCCAGCCAGATATCGCTGTGCAGCTACTCGCAACCTTCATTGCTAAGGTGAATTTAGTCATTCATCCAGACTAGGAACTAATTCTGCCACCATTCTGCCCCAGGCCCAAATCTGTATTAGAAAAGGATTGATATAATCTGAACAATAAACTACTGGAATTAAACAGAGGCATTCACAATCTTGGACAGTCTCCTAGTTTCTTTTGGCAGCTCACACTGATATCCAGGCAAATCAAGACTTGTATCAAGCTATCCTTTGAAACCATCTACAGGGGATTGAAGGTCAGTACACTAGAAATGCTGCTATCTCAGCTGCCCCCCCCCCAACATTAACATCTTCCTATAAAGCTACCATATAGTCCTCCATGCCCTTCTTATATCTCAGTTAGAGATGTAAGTTAGCTGGAGAAAAGTTATCAATAAATCTAGGTCTTTCTATGTAAGAATTCTACCTCAGGGATAGCTATGAATATGTCCCACTTAAAAAGGGCCTGGCTCAGAAGATTAAAATTAAATGAAGGCTCCTTTTCTACAGTGGAGATAGGACAGGCCTATTGGGCCAGATACAAGCCACACCCACCCCAGCAAAGGCAAAAAACATCCCAATACGAACCACAATACAATCCTGTTTGAACACCTGAGATAGGACATCCAGCCCACCAAGGTATTATCAGAAAAAATAATTGGGAACTATGTCAGTATTTGCAATCTGTAAACCAGGGTGAAATTCAGCAGATTCTGACAGGTTCCGGAGAACTGGTAGCGGAAATTTTGAGTAGTTTGGAGACCCAGCAAATGCCACCTCTGGCTGGCCCTAGAGTGGGATGGGAATGGGGATTTTGCAGTATCCTTCCCCTGCCACACCCACCAAGCCACGCCCACAGAACCGGTAGTAAAAAAATTGAATTTCACCACTGCTATAAACATATCTCTGCTGCCCACCTACATTTTCAAAAGTTGTTGTTTCTTTGAGTGATCTTTCTGACTTGTCATTCTCAACCATGGGGAAGAGTACTTTTCCCTCTCAGGGCAGTCATCATCAGAATATTTTCTATCCTAGCCTCCAGAATGACTACTTCAGAATGTTCAGCACTAATATAGAAAAATGATTTTTGGGATAAGTCCATTCTCTAGTCAAGGTGTGGTAGAAAAAATAATAAATTTTGAAGTTTAATTTCTAATCCATAGACAAGTTGAGTGGTACAATTTCAATGGTGATTGTAAGAGCAGAGCAAAGAAGCATCACTAATCAGTAAAATAGTAGATCAAGATTGTATGTGTGTGCCTCTGTGTTTTCAATTGCTCTCTCAAATAAAGTGCATAGTCTAACTTAATTCTCCATAGTGAGCGGGGAGGAGTATCCAGAATGGGTTGACCTTGTCCTCTCATGATTGGATGAATCAGATAAGCTCTTTGGGCAACGCCCCCTGGCCAGCAGGACTTCCCCATATTTTGACTCATCCACTCAATGGAAAGGTTGCACCACTCTGGACTTCCAGTAATTTACAAAGGATTAAGGAAAATAAACTTGGACCCAGTGAATCCTGCCTCCCTACATCGCACACAGCCTCCTCCTGCAAGGACTGGACTGCCACAAGCCTCCTGGGGCGGCACGCTGCCCTGGCCACTGAGTGAAACGGAGTCACTCAGTGAGGACCTTTGCCGGGCAAGCAGGAGGATGGGGCACATGCTTCCTAGAGGCAGCCCTTGCCGCAGAGGCTTCTCAGGAGCAGAAGCACTCCTCCGCTCCCCTCAGGGGTTGACCCACGAGGGTTGTTAAAACGCCCTGGAAAGCCTGCGCTGGCAGCTATCACCAGTGGACAAGGTGAGAGTCGGAAAGGTTCAGAAAGAGCTGTGGGAGGCAGGGGGAGGCGAGAGCGGCAGCGGCAGCCGCATGGCAAGCCTGCAAAGGCAAAAGCCATTTCCATGTGCTCCAGCAAAGAGGAGCCTTTTGAATTTGGAGCCGGGGGCCATCTTGAAACCACGTGGTCCAAGATGGCGCCCCCCAGCAGCTCAGAGGGGGCCTGCAGGAGCCCAGCTCTCAGCCCTCCAGCAACACCACCACCGGAGGCTCTGAGGAGCCTTTAAAAAGGTGAGAAACCATCACAGAGGCATTAGCCAAGGGCAGGGGAGGCAGCAAAGGGCCAAAAGGAGGTTTATCAAGGAGGTTAAAGAGGCAGGCGGTGGATCAATCCCCCCCCAAGCCTACCTCCTAGATGAATCACAGAGGCAGCTGCCACAAGGCTTGCAGGAAGAACCCCCCCCCCAACCTGAGAACTTCGCCCAGGGGAAGATCCCCTTCGGCTTGTCCTCCGGTGTTACAGCAATCTTGCCTAACGATGTATGCAAGCCCATTTCTGTCCCTTTCTGACTGCCAAGTAAAAGGAGAAGGCTTCCCCCTTAATAACACTCTCCTTTAAGTAGGAGAAAGAGAGGGGGGTGAGAAGGTCCTCAGAAGGAGACCACAGTTAATGGCCAGCAGCTCTTAGTAGCAAAAGCTGTGTTTTTTGTGGCTAATTCTTGAGGGCGGGGCTATGGTATTTGCCCCGCAGAGCCATTTGGGAAGAAGGGGGAGGAGAGGCCCCACGTGGCCCAAGCTGGCAGCCCCCTGCAGCCTGGAAAAACACAAGCAGAGGGGGGAGGAGTAATCAGCCCGGCTGCTAAAGGCTGCAGCTCTCAATGGAGGGACAGAAGAGCCTCCAATCAGGTTAGAGATTACCCCTGAAGGCCTTCCAAGGGTGGGGGTAACTAGGCAAAGAGCAAAATACAATGCAATACAATACTATGCAATACAATAGCAGAGTGGGAAGGGACCTTGCAGGTCTTCTAGCCCAACCCCCTGCCTAGGCAGGAAATCCTATACCATTTCAGACAAATGGCTATCCAACATCTTCTTAAAAACTTACACAGTTGGGGCATTCACAACGTCTGGAGGCAGGTTGTTCCACTGATTAATTGTTCTAACTGTCAGGAAATTTCTCCTCAGTTCTAAGTTGCTTCTCTCCTTGATTAGTTTCCACCCATTGCTTCTTGTTCTGCACTCAAGTGCCTTGGAGAATAGTTTGACTCTCTCTTCTCTGTGGCAACTCCAGAGATATTGGAACACTGCTAACACGTCTCCCCTAGTCCTTCCTTTCAGTAAACTAGACCTACCCAGTTCCTGCAACCATTCTTCATAGGCTTTAGCCTCCAGTCCCCTGATCCCCTCTGGCTCTTCTCTGCACTCTCCCTAGAGTCTCCACATCCTTTCTACATCATGGTGACCAAACTGAATGCAGAATTCCAAGTGTGGCCTTACCAAGGCCTTATAAAGGGGAATTAACACTTCACGGGAGCTTGATTCTATTCCTCTGTTTATGCAGCCGAAAACTGTGTTGGTCTTCCTGGCAGCTGGTGCACACTGCTGGCTCATATTAAAGGGTTGTCCACTAGGACTCCAAGATCCCCTTCACAGTTACTACTGTGGAACAAGGTATTCTGTACCTGTGCACTTTATTTTCGTTGCCTAAAGGTAGAACCTTTCTTCATTGAATCTCATTTTCTTAGGCAGTGCCCAATGTTCAAGTGTATCAAGATCCTTCTGTATCTTTAGCCTGTATTCTGGAGTGTTGGCTATTCCTGCCAGCTTGGGATCATCTGCAAATCTGATGAGTCCCCCCACCGATCAGCATTTAACAAACAGAGAGCTAACAGTCATTCTGGCTCCTTCTCATGACCGCTTGAGATAACAGCAGTACTTAAAGAAACAGTACTACTATCATGGCATATATATTGCTAACCCAACTGTTAGCTTACACACCTAACACCTTCATTCAAATCACTGATGAAGATGTTGAAGAGTACTGGGCCCAACACAGAGCCTTGGGGTACTCCACTGCATTCTTCCCTCCATGAAGAGGCAGTTCCATCGAGGAGTACAGGTGTGTGTGGTTGGTCAGCCAGTTACAAGCCATCTGGTGTGACAATGTCAGAACCCACATTCTTCTACTTTATCTAGTAGTAGGTTATGGTCTACCTTATCAGAAGTCCAAGTTAACTATATCAATGGCATTCCTATGGTCCACTAGTGTTGTCACTGTATCTAAGAAGGCAATATGGCTAGTTTGGCATGATCTGTTTTTGACAAACCCATGTTGGCTTTGGGCCCTTGATCTGTTTTTCTCCCTTTCTGAAGAGGGGAATCACATCAGTAATCCTATAGTAGTTCTCTGGTACTCCAGGATCTCTGATAGATATAGTTCAGTTGTTTGGAGATCTCGTCTGCCAGTTCCTTCAGATCCCTGGGGTGTAACCCATCCGGTCCTGGGAATTGGACTTTGGCTAAGGTAGACAGGTGCTCACCTACCATTTCTTCCCTATCTCATCTTGGGATCCTAATCTGATTTTTGGGGTGCTGTTCTTGATAGGTTGGACTGTTTATCCCTTCGGGTAAAGATAGATGCCAAGCATGAGTTAAATAGTTCTGCTTTACCCCTGCTGCTTGTCACCTTCTGGCCACTTTCTCCCAGCAAGGGACCAATTGTTTCCTTAATCTTTCTTGGTTTTAACAGGCGGGAAGATGCCCCCTTTTGTATTTTATTTTATTTTGTTGTTGTTGTTGTTGTTGTTGTTATTTTGCCTTTGCAACAGGCCTTTCTTTATTGTGAGCCTTAGCTTCCCTCACTTCATCTTTACACGCACTCTAGTGGCTGCTCATTAAACTCTGTCTGTGTTTACATTCAGAATATCTCTGCGCTAATCCTAGCCATAGAATCATAGCACCCTTATGGCCGGGGAAAAAGGGTCAGACAGGCCAGTCCCCATTCCAGAACCCACCACAAATTCAGAATGGGATGTCCAACTATGAGAGATCGCAGAAGCACCTCAGATAGCCTATGAATTTGGACAGCATTCACTGAGGGCAGAACATATAGCAGGGGTGGGGAACATCAGAGCCGACTGGCTCAGCTAGATCGAGGTGGACGATTTGGAGCGGAAGCTGCAGCCAGCAATCTTCAAGGAGCTGGCGGAGTGCTTCGGACGCCCGGAGGTCAACTTATTCACCACGCCCCTCAATGCTCAGCTCCTGAGGTTCTTCTCCAGGTACCAGACACGGGGGGGCAGAATGGGTGGCCGTTCTGTGAAGCCCCTGGCCCAGGGGTCATCAGTGTGCCTTTCCGCCCTTACCCTTGATCCCCAGGGTCATATGGAAAATCCTTATGAGGGGGCGGAAGGGGTTCTGTTGGCGCCTCACTGGCCCCGGAGGCCGTGGTTTGCAGATCTCCAGTCGCTTTCAGCGGAGAGGCCCTGGAGAATCCCCCGGGAGGGGATATCCCTTAACCAGGGGTCGCTGGAGCACCCAGACCTTCAATGGCTCCAGCTGACCGCTTAGCTCTTGAGCGGAGCATCCTGGGGAAAGACCTCTTCCCCCCAGGGTGATGAAGACTATCCAGACTGCCCACACACCCTCCACAGAGCGTATCTATGGCTCCATGTGGCGGGCCTTTGCCTCATGGTGTACTTCCCTGGGGTACAATCCTATCCAGGCCTCAGTGCCTCAGATTCTGGACCTCCTCCAGGCAGGCTGGGACAGAGGGTTAGCTTCTAACACGATTAGGAGACAGGTTTCAGCCATCTCGCCAGTTCTCCTGTGTGGTAGGAACCAGAGCTTGACTCACCATCCTATGGTCAGGCAATTCCTCAAGGGGGCTTCCAACCCCAAACCGCACATGGTGTTCAGGTACCCTTCCTAGGACTTACACAGGGTAGGGGATGCTCCAACAGGCGCTCCGTTTGAGCCTTTACGAACAGTTTCCCTTAAGTTCCTGATTCTTACGGTGGCCTTTCTGGTGGCCATCATCTCTGCCAGGCAGATATACAAACTGCAAGCTCTGTCCACCAGGGAGGATCTCTGCATCTTCCACCAAGACAGGGTGGGGTTACGTCCTTCATCCCCAGGGTGGGCCCCTGCTTCCATTGAGCCCAGGAACTGATTTGCCCAACTTCTGTCCAGACCGTTCCCACCCATTGGAAAAGAAGTGGCACACTCTGGGCGTAAGGAGGGGTCTGAGGATTTACCTCAGGAGAACCAGGCCAAACAGGAAATCCGAAGCTCTGTTTGTCTCCTTCCAACCAGGGTCCTGGGTAACAAGGTGACTTCCACCACAATAGGCAGGTGGTTGCGAACCTGCATTGCCACTGCATACCAATCGCAGGGCTTACAGACACCAATCATATCACAGCTCACTCCACGCGGAGCGCAGCCACGTCCAGGGCCTGGGCCACACAGACAGCCCTGTCCGAAATCTGCAGGGCAGCCACGTGGGCTTTCCCCTCTCCCTTTGCTAGGAACTATAAACTGGACTCTTTTGCCTCGGCAGAAGCTCTTTGCCCGCAGGGTGTTGCAGGCGGTTCACAGGGTGGGGCCCACGCCTCAACTGGCATGAGTGGGGGACATGGGGCCTCACGGGTCTCCCTCCCTAGGGACGTGCATTCTGGATACTCCTCCCCCCTCACTATGGAGAAAGGGCGTTGGTACTTACCTGATACGCCTCTTCTCATAGTGCGGGGAAGAGTATCCAGTCCCTCCCTGACTATGTTTGTACGACTAAGTGTTATGTTCATTGTTTTATGAAGTTATATAAATATTGATGTTGAAGACTATAAAAGCTAAGAACTGAATTAAGAGTCTGGAGTGAATGGTGCAAGGAGTCGGATGGAGCTCTTCGTCAAATATGGGGAAGTCCTGCTGCCTAGGGGGCGTTGCCCAAAGAACTTATCTGACTCATCCAATCATGAGAGGACAAGGTCAACTCATTCTGGATACTCCTCCCCCCACTATGAGAAGAGGCATATCAGGTAAGTACCAACGCCCTTTCTCCTGAATTGAGCATCTTATTTATTTTGCTGCTCTGAAAGAGAGTGCAGCATTGTTGTAAAACACCATCCGTGTGACAGGCCTTTAACTGTTGCTTGAATGATGGCCTTATTTCTTGTTGGCTTGCTTATACAAATTCACTTTTAGAAATGGACGCTATATGAGATGCAAGACCTGAGCAAGCCTGGCTGGCCTTAAGCCATTTTTTTTTTACTTCCAGGGCAAATAACATTCTTTGTCATCTCCCACACAGCTGAGAAATGGTGTCTATTCTTTTAGGAAGTTGCAAAACTAATCTACACATGAAATCTATAGCACGATACGGCTCAGATTTCTAGTGATAAAAAACAAAAAGAATATGAAGGACTAAGCCAGAACCCATTATTAAAACAAGAACTTTGTATATTTGCACACTAAACTAATAAGCTGTTTTAAAAATAGCTCTGAATTAGTTAAAGGGATTTTTCCTCCATAAAGACAATTCATTTACTTTCTCCAAAGGTAGAGAAAGTCCCAAATTCTCTTGGTAGAGCCATAATTTATACCAAAGCCCTCATTTGTTGAGATCAACAAATAAACAAAAGGCTGACTCTTTCCATTAAAAGAATGTAATTAAAAGCCTACTCACTGGCAGGCTGTTATGTTGTCTAAATAACTAGTTGTAGCATGCAGGGAGCCTCTGTCATTATTACAAAATCACTGTAAACCTCACATTAGGGCAACTCCCCTACCCCCAAAGCTTAAGCTCAAAGGTTTATTGATTTTAGTGCAGCAAGCCCCAACTTGGGTGATCCCAGCTATGCCAGGGAAAATTGGTAGACTTTCTAGCCAGAGTGATCAGTTTTGACAGTGGTAGTCCAAACTTTTGAAGAATTCTAGTTTGGGATAAATTGATCTAATTCAGAGATGAAAGACCTCTTTCTGAATCCAGCAGATACAGCAGTTCTATCTTATCTTCCCAACCTGCCATGCAATGGCCACTTTAGATAACACCTCTTACTGATGATGTTATTTGCCTCCTAGGCATGTAAGGCATGTCCTTGCAATTTCTTTGGTGTTAATGTAGCCTATTTTATGGATAGAGAACTCCCTTCAATTTAGCCAGATGGGTTTAATTTGCTTCACATCTTTGTTCAGCTGAGCAAGTGGGAAAAGCCTTGTGAGTTGAATTAGTGGACATCAAAGATGGAAAGCAATTAGATACTTGGACCTTAACAAAGGCAAGCGGGAATGATTGAGAGCTCTTCTTTGCATGGGGAAAGAGTGATTAGAAGAAAAAGATAGCAGGTGCTGGTATACCCACAGTATATTATGTGTCAAGTATTTCAAGCGGTCATTCAACCAGGCTATCATCCCTGTTGGGCTCAGAACAAAATCTGCATAACTCAAAAGTAATATCTTCACTGTTATTTTTATCAGCGTTCCGGAACTTGATTATCTGTGTTTGCTCTACCTAGTCTTGCAGCATGAAGTGGGTGAAACTTTAGCCCCAGTGAAGAAACTTTTCTTCATCATTTCATCTCTCCTGGAGCATGTCCCAGTCTTCTCCCTTACTCTGTATGTATGGATTTAGTACGGAGGTCTCAAACTGGTGTCCCGCAGGCCAGATGTGTCACGTGCAGGCCATGCCCACCCCAGCTCAGCGGAAAAACGTAATATGTCACGTGATGGCAATGTAACGCTGCGAGTTTGACACTCATGGTTTAGTACATTTGCATGTGGCCAATTATATCCATTTAATGAAACCCATTTCTTACCTCGACTATTAGATTATCATTGCACAAGAGACAGCTGGTATGATTCTCCAGTCTGGTCTCTGGGATTTATATCGTGGCTTCTACACCCATGCAGCATCTTGTTCCTAATATCCTAAAGAAAGTTCTTTGGTAATAACTCTGTCTTCCTTCCCCACATACATCGTCTAAACATAAGGCAGCTTCCATTTTTCTCCACTTCTCTTCTGAAGACTGCAGAAGTAGCATTGTTAGGCTTCTTTTGGAGATTATCTTATCGTGACATCTCAGACTTTCTTTGCTTTACAGGCTGATGTGTTGGGTGTGATCATTGAACTGAATGACCCCAAGAGCTGTATTTGAAAACAACATTGCATAAATTTTCTTCTACCGTCAGACAGCAGTCTCTGTGTTTGATTTGTTTGGACAAAGAAGGTGGCACAACTCTGTCCCAGTGCCAATGTTTATTAAGCAAGCCTGTTGTACCAGAGCCACCCATTTTTTTAGCGCTTCTGTAAAAGCAATTTCTCAGTTGACTTGCAGCTAAATGAGTACCACACGTTATTTTATAATGCTCTATTTGTAAATCCCTAGGTTCCAGTCATACATAGCCAAGGTACTCATCCATAGCAAAACTTATTTGCAGAAGGAGCCAAACTAACACTAATCAGGCTAGTGTCAGTGTCAAATTTCAAACAAATGGTATCCTTTTAAGTTTTGTACAACTTGACAATAAAAAGCATTTTTCCTAGTTGCTTTTCTCATCCATTACCTGGCAAGGCTTTAAGAAATTAGACCATCTGAGCACAACAACTTAAGCCTCTTCTGAGAATGAGGGTGTCAGAGGTGGTATTCAACAGGTTCTGACCAGTTCTGGAAAAACAATAGCAGAATTTTTGAGTAGTTCAGAGAACTGGTAAATACCACCTCTGACTGGCCCCACCCCCATCTATTCTCTACCTCCCAAGTCCCAGCTGATTGGGAGGAAATGGAGATTTTACAGGATCCTTCTCCTGCCACGCCCACCAAGCCATGCCCACAGAATCGCTAGAAAAAAAATTGAATCCCACCAGTGGTGGGTGTATTAGCATGGCATCATGGTTAAAATGTGGAGTGCTACTAAAGAGACACTGGTTCTAGTCCAATCTCAACCACTGAGACTGCTTTGTGTTGTTGCTGTTGTGGGAAATAAATAGAAAAAGCATTACCTACACTATTCCTGGAGAAAAGTTGGGGTATGACTCCAGTAAAAAGATAAGTAAGCAATACATTGCTGCTGTTGCTTCTTTGTTATCTTCATGAAATGGGGTTGACTTCTGTGAGACTGACTAGCATAACTACCTGCAGAGTTGGCAAAGATAGAGTAGAGTAGAATAGAATAGGATAGGATAGGATAGGATAGGATAGGATAGGATAGGATAGGATAGGATAGGATAGGATAGGATAGGATATTCTTTATTGGCCAAATGTGATTGAACACACAAGGAATTTGTCTTTGGTGCATAAGCTCTCAATGTACATAAAATATATAATTCATAAATCAGATGGATATGGTATACATTGTGACCCACGGTCTTCAGTGTTAATTGTTTATCCTTGGGCATTAAGGGTTGTATGCTGAGGTTGTGTGTTACAATTTTGTGCTTTTTAAACCCTTATTCACTGCCAGAGCATGTGATGGGCAGCCGTATAAACCAAATAAATCAAGAAAGCAAGTTTGGCATCATGAAGAGTTCTGCTTTATTTTTGTATCACTTTCTAATGTTGCTAAACATCAAGCAATCTTGGCAGCAATTCAACAATATCTCTGTCAAAGCAAGAGGCATATGAGGGATGAGTAGAGGGTAACAGTTTGAAGGGTTAAACATGATGGTTCACATTTTTCCTCCATACCTAGAGCATCTTTGCCTCTTCCCGTTCTTTTCATTGGATGATGAAGAGATATGTGTGAAATATCCTGAGGCTATTCTTTAAATGGCTGATGAACTAAACAGTGAAAAGTAACAAAGATGGAAGGTACCTTGGAGGTCATCTAGTCCAACCCCATGCTCACACAAGAAACTTGAACTAGGGATTCGAACTGCTGAACTGCCAACAACTGATCAACAAGCTTAGTGACTTAGCCACCGAGCCACCTGAAACATTTCAGAACAGTGTACTTAAAACAATGTCAAAGTACTTGCAGCCTCAAAGAGTGCAGGGAGAGGTCAAGAGTTGAAATAGAATGTCAGTACAGGGAGGAAGAAGATAAAAAAGATATGCCAGTTCCTCTTTTTCCTTCGGTAACTCATCTGCATAGGAAGCTGTGCATGAGCAGGTTCATTTCTCAAAGTGAAGGTTTGCTACGTAGAATTGCAGCCCTCTGAATACTGACCAGCCCAATTATTAAACATACACCATCCATGGAGAAACCATGGAGATAGCTAGATGTTATTTATGCTGTTGAATTGATCTCGAAATGTACCCCAAAAGCAGATTGGCAACCAGGGTAGATTAGAAAGAAGACATGTCACATGAACATGCTGAGGTATGCCCCTCAGTGCCTGTTTTGTTGCATTCTGGATTACTTCCAAGTAATTTTCAGGGCATCCACATGTGTGTTGTAGTAGTTGAAATTTTAGATGAATACCATTTAATATTTTATTGTAGCAACAGATAACATAATATGGAACCCAAATTGTGCAGGTTGCAGAATTGATACAGTGCCATAATGTAGGAAATCTGTTACCTGTATCTCCAGATCTACAATTTACTGTGGACCTTACACATTTCTTAAGAGGTCCCTAAGGCATGTGTGAATAAGTGCACCAGCGTGCCTACCGTCTCCGTCCTACTGTCCTATTTACATGTACTCTTTTTATGTGTTTATGGCTATGTTTTGCTTATTTATATCCATTTATTTGTGCCATTTTTTCATGTGTTTTCATACTTGTTTTCTTGTACTTGTTGATAAATAAATAAATAATAAATAAATAAATAAATAAATAAATAAATAAATTTGCTCACTACGTCACTAGAAATTAATCATTTAAGGCAGACCATAAGAATTGGCACTGGAAGATAGTGTCAGAGATATGGCATGATTACAAATCTCATAGGCCAAGTATTCAAGCAAGATCATTTTTTTCCTCTTAAGATTGATATAAATGAATACCGTAGTTCCTCCCTTGCCTTTTTAATTCTGAATTTTAATTGTTTTATTCTTGCTTTAACTTTTTATTATAGATAGATAGATAGATAGATGATAGATAGATATTATATATTATATATTATATATTATATATTATATATTATATATTATATATTATATAATATATATATATATATATATATATATATATATATATATATATATATATATATATATATATATATATATATATATATATATATATATATATATAATTATTGCAACAACAGAATTGTATCACAGCGGCCAGTTGTTCCGCCGGATTTGGCATTGGTCACTAGTCGGGTCCCACCCAGGGGCCTAGGACACCGTAACGTATTTTCGCAATATGCGTGCAGATCCAAGCAGTGCGGCTTTTTGCATTTGACTGATGGTGATTTTGTCAATTTTTAACTGTTTTAAATGTAATTCCAGTGCTTTTGGAATAGCACCCAATGTGCCAATTACCACTGGAATTACCACTGCTGGTTTGTGCCATAGACGTTGAATTTCGATTTTTAAGTCCTGGTATTTTGCGATTTTTTCATGTTCCTTCTCGGCGACCCTGCTATCACCTGGTATTGCGATGTCTATGATTGTGACCTTATTTTTCTCAACCAGTGTGATGTCTGGTGTATTATCCGCCAGTATTTTGTCCGTTTGTATACGGAAATCCCACAAGATCTTGACCATCTGATTTTCGGTGACTTTTTCAGGCTGATGTTCCCACTAGTTTGTTGCTGTTTTAATATTATAATTTTTGCACAAATTCCAATGGATCATTTGTGCTACTGAATTGTGCCGCAATTTATAATCAGTCTGCGCGATTTTTTTACAGCAGCTGAGTATGTGATCAACAGTTTCATCAGCTTCTTTGCAAAGTCTGCATTTGGCATCATCAGAGGATTTTTCGATTTTGGCCTTAATGGCATTTGTGCGGATAGCTTGTTCTTGCGCAGCCAGGATTAGTGACTCTGTTTCTTTCTTTAATGTACCTGTTGTTAACCATAACCAAGTTTGTTCACTGTCCACTTTATCTTTTATTTTTCCCAGAAATTGGCCATGCAGTGCTTTGTTCTGCCAACTCTCCATTCTTGATTTTATCACATCTTTTCTGTATTCTTGTTTCGTCTGTTGGGCCTTCAGTAGATTTATGTTCTTTACTTCGATTAATAGATGTTCTTGACTTTCTTTTAAATAATCAGCCAGTGCATGTTTTTCTTCTTCAACTGTCTGCTTCACTTGTGATAATCCTCTGCCACCTGATTTTCGGGGCAGATATAGTCTATCAGTATCACCACGTGGATGTAAACTGTAGTGCATTGTTATTAGTTTCCTGGTTTTTCGGTCCAAAAGGTCCAAATCAGCTTGTTTCCAGTTAACTATGCCAGCTGTGTATCTTATAACTGGTATTGCCCAGGTATTTATGGCCTTGATTGTATTTCCACCATTCAATTTAGATTTCAAAATTTTCCTAACTCTGTTGGTGTACTCTCGCCTGACAATAGTTTTTACTTCTCCATGCTTGATGTTATCCAACTGCAGAATGCCTAAGTATTTGTAGGCTTCATTTTCTTTGCATTTAATTAATTGGCCATTGGGCATTTCAATTCCCTCACATGCAGTGATTCTGTCCCTTTTTATGGATACAGTGGCGCATTTTCCCATGCCAAACTGCATTGAAATATCGGTGCTGAATACTCGGACTGTGTTTGTCAGTGATTGGATTTCTATTTCTGACTTTCCATAGAGTTTCAAATCATCCATATATAGTAAATGCAAAAAATTTTCAGCTTCTTTGGCTGTTTGGTAGCCTAATTTCATTATTTTTTTTTAAGATTACTGATAGTGGGATCATTACGATGATGAAGAGAAGAGGTGAAAGTGAATCACCCTGGAAAATTCTAATATCATTTTATCAATTAGGAGCTGATCTTTTGTGCCCCTGCTCCTTCTTTTGTTGCCTTTTTGCTCTACTGGCAAGATGTTGTTTGTTTCCAAATAATCCATCATGTTATCTGCAATAATGCCTGTGAGTAATTTGAAGGTTGTTGGCAAGCATGTTATTGGTCTGTAGTTTTCAGGTGTTGTTCCTTTAGTTTCATCTTTCTGAATCAAGTATGTTTTTCCAGTTGTCAACCATTCATCAATTTGGCCTTTTTGTAAAATTTCATTCAGTTGCCTGGCCAATATTGCATGTAAACTGGTCAGATATTTGAGCCAGAAACCATGTAATTGGTCCTTTCCAGGTGATGTCCAATTCTTTACCTTTTTTTACTCGATTTTTGACCATCTCAGTTGTTATTTCTAACACTTGCATTTGTTTGTTGCCAATGTTTTTCTCAAAGTCATGTATCCACTTTGTTTCCTTATTGTAGTCCTTTGCATTTTCCCACAATTCTTTCCAGAATTCAACTGTGGCCTGTTTTTCTGGTTTTTCACTTTTGGTGTCACCATTCACATTAAGACTTTGATAAAAACGCCGTTGGTCTGATCGAAATTGCTGATTTTGTTTATATTGGATGATTCATGCCTCATATCTTTCAATTTTTCTAGCTGTTGCTGTTATCTGCTGTTTTACAATCTCTACAGCTTCATTGATGTTTCTTGTATCCAATCTATATCTTCTGATTAGCCGATCTATGATTTTGTTGTTTTTAAGCCGTTGCTCATGCATGTTCTTTAAGTTACTAGCATCTGCCCTTAATTTTTTGACTTTTTGTTCTAATCGGATTTTCCACTTTGTCTTTGATGCTTTTTCTGTTGTGTGACTAGGTACTTTGATTTTAATGCCTAGTTCATTAGTGACTATTACAGCTGCGCTGTACATTAACTGGTTCGTTTCCAAGATGGATCTCGATTCAATTGTTGAAAACACTGCATTAACCATTTTCATGATAGGGGCCAAAATTTTCTTAGGCACAATCATTATTATTATTATGCAATTGTATCACAGCGGCCAGTTGTTTCACCGGATTTGGCATTGGTTACTAGTCGGGCCCCACCCAGGGGCCTAGGACGTCGTAACGTATTTTCGTAATATGTGTGCAGATCCAAGCAGTGCGGCTTTTTGCATTTGACTGATGGTGATTTTGTCCATTTTTAATTGTTTTAAATGTAATTCCAGTGCTTTTGGAATAGCACCCAGTGTGCCAATTACCACTGGAATTACCACTGCTGGTTTGTGCCATAGTCGTTGAATTTCGATTTTTAAGTCCTGGTATCTTGCGATTTTTTCATGTTCCTTCTCGGCGACCCTGCTATCACCTGGTATTGCGATGTCTATGATTGTGACCTTATTTTTCTCAACCAGTGTGATGTCTGGTGTATTATGCGCCAGTATTTTGTCGGTTTGTATACGGAAATCCCACAAGATCTTGACCATCTGATTTTCGGTGACTTTTTCAGGCTGATGTTCCCACCAGTTTGTTGCTGTTTTAATATTATAATTTTTGCACAAATTCCAATGGATCATTTGTGCTACTGAATTGTGCCGCAATTTATAATCAGTCTGCGCGATTTTTTTACAGCAGCTGAGTATGTGATCAACAGTTTCATCAGCTTCTTTGCAAAGTCTGCATTTGGCATCATCAGAGGATTTTTCAATTTTGGCCTTAATGGCATTTGTGCGGATAGCTTGTTCTTGCGCAGCCAGGATTAGTGACTCTGTTTCTTTCTTTAATGTACCTGTTTTTAACCATAACCAAGTTTGTTCACTGTCCACTTTATCTTTTATTTTTTCCAGAAATTGACCATGCAGTGCTTTGTTCTGCCAACTCTCCATTCTTGATTTTATCACATCTTTTCTGTATTCTTGTTTTGTCTGTTGGGCCTTCAGTAGATTTTTGTTCTTTACTTCGATTAATAGATGTTCTTGACTTTCTTTTAAATAATCAGCCAGTGCATGTTTTTCCTCTTCAACTGTTTGCTTCACTTGTAATAATCCTCTGCCACCTGATTTTCGGGGCAGATATAGTCTATCAGTATCACCACGTGGATGTAAACTGTAGTGCATTGTCATTAGTTTCCTGGTTTTTCGGTCCAAAAGGTCCAAATCAGCTTGTTTCCAGTTAACTATGCCAGCTGTGTATCTTATAACTGGTATTGCCCAGGTATTTATGGCCTTGATTGTATTTCCACCATTCAATTTAGATTTCAAAATTTTCCTAACTCTGTTGGTGTACTCTCGCCTGACAATAGTTTTTACTTCTCCATGCTTGATGTTATCCAACTGCAGAATGCCTAAGTATTTGTAGGCTTCATTTTCTTTGCATTTAATTAGTTGGCCATTGGGCATTTCAATTCCCTCAGATGCAGTGATTTTGCCCCTTTTTATGGATACAGTGGCGCATTTTTCCATGCCAAACTGCATTGAAATATCGGTGCTGAATACTCGGACTGTGTTTGTCAATGATTGGATTTCTATTTCTGACTTTCCATAGAGTTTCAAATCATCCATATATAGTAAATGCGAAATTTTTTCAGCTTTTTTGGCTGTTTGGTAGCCTAATTTCATTTTTTTTAAGATTACTGATAGTGGGATCATTGCGATGATGAAGAGAAGAGGTGAAAGTGAATCACCCTGGAAAATTCCTCGCTTGATATTAACCATTCCGTAGCTCTCATTCCCTACTGCCAACTCAGTTTTCCATTGTTTCATTGCCTTTTCAGTAAAGGATGTAATATTTTTGCTAATGCCAGTTGTTTCTAAGCATTTTATGATCCAACTATGTGGCAGTGAGTCAAATGCCTTTTTTGTAATCAATCCAGACCATATTCAAGTTCGTTTTTCTGTTCTTACAATTTTCTAATATCATTTTATCAATTAGAAGCTGATCTTTTGTGCCCCTGCTCCTTCTTTTGTTGCCTTTTTGCTCTACTGGCAAGATGTTGTTTGTTTCCAAATAATCCATCATGTTATCTGCAATAATGCCTGTGAGTAATTTGAAGGTTGTTGGCAAGCATGTTATTGGTCTATAGTTTTCAGGTGTTGTTCCTTTAGTTGGATCTTTTTGAATCAAGTATGTTTTTCCAGTTGTCAACCATTCATCAATTTGGCCCTTTTGTAAAATTTCATTCAGTTGCCTGGCTAATATTGCATGTAAACTGGTCAGATATTTGAGCCAGAAACCATGTAATTGGTCCTTTCCAGGTGATGTCCAATTCTTTACCTTTTTAACTCGATTTTTGATCATCTCAGTTGTTATTTCTAATACTTGCATTTGTTTGTTGCCAATGCTTTTCTCAAAATCATGTATCCACTTTGCTTCCTTGTTGTAGTCCTTTGCATTTTCCCACAATTCTTTCCAGAATTCAACTGTGGCCTGCTTTTCTGGTTTTTCACTTTTGGTGTCACGATTCACATTAAGACTTTGATAAAAACAACGTTGGTCTGATCGAAATTGCTGATTTTGTTTATATTGGATGATTCGTGCCTCATATCTTTCAATTTTTCTAGCTGTTGCTGTTATCCGCTGTTTTACAATCTCTACAGCTTCATTGATGTTTCTTGTATCCAATCTATATCTTCTGATTAGCCGATCTATGATTTTGTTGTTTTTAAGCCGTTGCTCATGCATGTTCTTTAAGTTACTAGCATCTGCCCTTAATTATTATTATTATTATTATTATTATTATTATTATTATTATTATTATTATTATTTAATGGATTTATAGGCCGCCCAATCCCGGAGGAATCCTGGCAGCTTACAGAACAAAGAAAATAATTAGTAAAAATACAGGAAGATTTAAAACATCACCATGCACCCAATCTAATCGGGGCTGGACCTCAGTAATGAAGTCAACAGCCCCAGGCCTGCCGGAATAGCCAGGTTTTAACGGCTTTTCGGAAGGCCATGAGAGTGGGTAATGTCCGGATCTCTGAGGGTAGTTCATTCCATAGGGTCGGAGCGGCCACAGAGAAGGCCCTCCTCCAGGGAGCCGCCAGCTGACACTGCCTGGTTGACGGCACCTGAAGGAGGCCCACCCTGTGCGATCTCACCGGCCGTTGGGAGGTATGCGGCAGTAGGCGGTCTCGCAGGTATCCTGGTCCTAAGCCATGTAGGGCTTTAAAGGTAATGACCAGCACCTTGAATTGCGATCGGAGACCAATAGGAAGCCAATGCAGCTTGCGGAGGATAGGTGTAACGTTGGTATATCTTGGATTCAGATCTTGATTCCGCACAAGTGGTGCACGCAAGTTCGAATAGCTGGGACTGATAATGGTTTGGGAGGGAGAGATCCTCATTCTCTCTTCCCCTCCTGCGAGGCCCGGGAAAGTGCAAAAAAGGGTCCAAAGTCTAGGGTGGTTGAGGGGGGGCGGAGGGGGGGGAGAGGCGACAGTTCGAAGGGGTGCTGGATCCTTGTCCGCGTCTTCTCCGTCTTCCGTTGTCTCACTCTGTAAGGGGCGTATGACATGAGGCAAAACGCAAAAGCTGCTAACATACCAGAAGGTCTTCATAGTGGTTGCAACGATGGTGTAGTCCGAAAAGTAAAATGGAAGAGGAGAGGAAGTGAGGCTCTGGCCGGAGCCAGGAATGGTGGCAGCTGGGGGGGCGATTGCTTGATTCCCAAGCGCACCGCCTTCCTGAACTGACGGCGCCGAAGACAAGATGGTACAAGAAACAGCGCCGTCGAGGAGGCGTTCCTGGGCTAGCAGCAGACGGCGGCAACCGCAGTAGCAGAGGCCAGACGCAGGGTCCCAAAAGCCGAGGTTGAGACAGTCAAAGCGTCGGGCGGTGAAAAGCCCTGCAGCGGCAGCGGCATGGCAGAAGAGAGGCCGCAGCGGGAAAGGAGGAGAGGGGGCACCCGGGACAGCAACTGCGGCGGCAGACAGAGCCAGCAGCCCAGACCCGAAGCACATCGCCATAACTCACCGTCCCCCTCGAGGCAACGGAGCACAGCCCGTCGCCTCAGCACAGCCTGGCATAAGCCCAATGGTTCCCAGCGGCAATGGGATCGAGATGGTCACTGAGGGCAGCAACACTGTCCGAGGGCCGCCCGAAAGCAGCGTCCTTCCAGGTAGTTGCCTCTCTGGGTCCTCTAGATGTTGACCTCACGCAGGAACCCCTTTTCTGCAATTTCCAGGCTTTAGTTCCATGAAGCTTTTGTTATTTTGTCTTTCTCAAAGCCTGAGCGACAAAGCTTAGGCAGCCATCTTCCTTCTTTCTTTCTTTCTTTCTTTCTTTCTTTCTTTCTTTCTTTCTTTCTTTCTTTTATGTTTTTAAGTCTATTTATATACTCTCAAGTTGCTCTAAGAGAGAGCTGAGCAGTCTCTAAATATAATATAAGAATGAATGAATGAATAAAAATACCCGTATCCACATTTTTAATTCATTACCACTGAAGTCCTACAGATACTTGCTCAAACTAAGTTTCACTCAACTCATTTTTAGTTCAGGGGGTTCATTTCTATCTCTTTCTATACCAGGGGTCGGCAAACTTAAACACTCAAAGAGCTATTTGGACCCGTTTCCCACAGAAAAGAAAACACCGGCAGCCACAAAGGTCCTAACCGGAAGCCCCCTGTTCGATTCTGGAGCTGACCGAAAGTTCATTTCCCCCACCATAGAGTCTCTCCATACTTTTTCCTCTACCTGTCATAACCGAAAGCCCTATCAATTGTGGAGACAACTGGAAAACCCTCCCCATGCCATAGAGTCTTCTCCTGGCACACTGTGCTTCTCTCCCCCACTCCATCGGAAGCTCCTCTCAAAATTGTGGCGCCGACCGGTGACGGAGCAGCAGCAGAGGGAGGAAAGAGCCACATGCGGCTCTAGAGCCGCAGTTTGCTGACCCCTGTTCTAGACTATACATTGGTCATATGAGTAAAATTTTCTTAATCTTATGGCTGTTTACACAGCAGAAATAGACCAAGGGCCTGTGGAGATCGTCAGTGGGGTGTGTCCCACTGGATTGGCCCTGGTCTTGAGAAGCATTTTCAGCGTCTCCAATTTAGTTGATACTCAGAAGTGTTTACCAATAAAGCAGAATATTTGTAGTTCAAGATTGAAATGAATGGTCCTTGCTGCTTTCTGAGCTTGGTTGTTTTCTTGCAGACACTTCATTACCCAAACTAGGTAACATCATCAGTTTGGGTAAGGAAATATCTGCAAGAAAATAACCAAACTCAGAGAGCATCAAGGTTCCCTCAGAAATGTTTACATTTGAAACCATTCATTCATTCATTCATTTAGTTTCAGATTGTCCTGAAATGCTGCCTAGTCTATCTCCCTAGTGTTATCTTCGGTTGATAACTGAAGTTGTTGTGATAAGATTTAAAATAGTTGTATGCAAAAATGGCTTAGCTTCGTCATAGCTTTGTTTAGGTGATTTTTATCTACTCTTACATGCTTGCTCCTCTTTGCTTAATGCAGTATATTATATGTGTTATGTTTTGTAGGAAATTGCAATATTCAGATTTATTTCGCTTCTAAATTTCTAAACAGTCTACATAAATTCCAATTTTAATATTATGCCTGGCCACAAATGCTGAAGATGTGATATAGCAGCATTGGTCTAAATTTGTGAGGCTGTTCCTTTTGAAAGTAGAATCATATCAGCATTGTTTTAAGCGTATGATACCATTCTTTTAAAAATATCTTTAACCTTGTATATCAATGAATGATATCTGTGGTACTGCTGTTTTATGTCTGCTGGTCCATCAATTCAATAGGCCTCATTCCTGAATAGATAAGATTGCTCTTTCAATGTATTGAGCCTCAGATTGTCTTCTAGAGATCAAAGGTTTGGGCTTATTTTCCAGCATAGTGTTACATGGATGTTACCAAATGACACTTCAGCATTTTCTATATGTTAAATCTTTGGAATTAGCTTACTTCACATACATTGTAATAAATGTCTTCTTCCAGATAGAATAGAATAGAATAGAATAGAATAGAATAGAATAGAATAGAATAGAATAGAATAGAATAGAATTCTTTATTGGCCAAGTGCGATTGGACACACAAGCAATTTGTCTTTGGTGCATAGGCTCTCAGTGTACATAAAGAAAAATAAAATAGAATGCATTCATCAAGAATCATAAGATACAACATGAATTGTATTTAAAATTCAAGTCACCCCCTTTCCTCTGGTCTTCCTTTTTTTGAGATGTTTTTTAAATGCAGAGAGGAAATGAATCACATTTATAATTAATATTTTTTATGCTAGAAGTCAGAGTCAAAATGCCATCTACAGCACTACTTAACATGGACAGGACTTGTTTTCCGTTGTAGCTGCATATAATTACATAGATACTTCTGATTTATATTTCCCATTCTTTTAAAATATAGCCAAAACAATAGAAATCCTTTATCTGGTTTGTCCCATTCATGTTGTAATGATATGAATTCTAGAAAAGTGTAATTCACAGTTCTACCTCTCAACAAAAATAAATAGATGCTGCTTAGAATTGTCTTTGTTATACCCTCCTTAAATTAAAAAAAAACATAGAATAAAGCATCTAGATGCATGGTACATGCATTTTTACTTCAGACTGACTTGAGCTGGGAAATTCTTTTTTAAAGATGAAGCATAAATCTACACATTATCAACGTTAGTTTTTGCATAACACACCACAGAAAGTTTGCACTACACTAAGCACAAAGGCAGCACTTCCCCTGAGACCAAGAGTGCATCTGTATGCCAGGAGCAGCTTCCAGACCTTGCAAAAGATGTTGATGCTTTCATTGTTGAAAGAGAGGGCCTCCATTGTGTTCTTGCAAGGTGTGCAGCTCCTTGCTCTGAAATTATCAGGAAAGGGTACATCTGTTTGCAAAACACTGCAGGGTAAGAACAGATGTGCATTCCTGCCATTTCTAGTGAGCAGGGAAAAGCATCCCTCTATATGAAGACAGCGGGTCAGAGAAGGCCTGTCTTAACATACTCACTGCACAATAGGGGGTAAAGAACACATCTCCAGTTTCTATAATGGAATCCCTTTAAATATATACATTTAAAGGAAAACTGAAAATCTAGCTTTCCTGATTGCAAATGCCAGTAGAAGCTTGGCATATCTCTTTGGAAGGCTTTGCATAGACCTAACCTTGGTCATCATAATGTATATGGATAAAAGAATGCATTCTCTGCCAAAATGTGTAAGTAATGTTGTGGTGCGGACTGTTGTTTTTCAAATTTGGCAAGTTTAAGATGGGTGGACTTCAGCGTCCAGCACACTGGCTATTGAATTCTCGTTAAAAAAAAATCTTGAGGTTGAAAAAAAACACTGGTTTAGTCTAATGTACTTGATTCCATTCTTCAGCCTCTATTGAAGATGCATATGAATGAGGAGATAGGAGCAATTGATTAAGAAAAGGCACGAAGATCACTGGAAGATCTATGGAATAACTTGTTTACTTGTACACATCTCCACTTGTCTTTCATAGGCACCTGCACCAAACCAAAATTGCATCAGAGCAGGGACATGCAGTCACTAGACGCAAGGGAGGCGGGGCCTCACCAGTCTCCTCAGGGAAAGGAAAGACTTTTAAAGATTTTTTTTGAAATAATTAAAGCCAGGATAGTTGCTATCAGATTTCAAGTCACAGTGGCTTGGTGTCTGCTCTCAATATTAACTAGGAGGAGGCCAGAGAACTTGGGGCCTCCTTTGCATAAGGAATTTTTTGCCTTTTAAAAGTTAAGAAAGAGTTAAAAAGCAAAAAATTCCATATGCAAAGGAGGCACTGATTCTCCCGCCTCCTGATCTGGGAGCAGCAAATCATGCCTTGCAGTTGGTTGACGACGCTTACATTGGGCGGGAGGAGTCAGTTCTTCAAGCAAACTTCAGCCCGAGCGGAAAGAAAGCGGAGCGCTGGCCGGAGGGAACGGCGTGCTATCTTTTTGGCCCTCAGGTGCGTGTCTGGAGCGATACTGCTGCCACTTGTGGGAATCGCTAGTGTTGAAGACGGAGTTGGGGCCCACGCCGCTCTCGGGGTCGCTCAGGCAGCAGAGAAGGGTGCAGCCGTCGCCCGCCAGCAGGGCCTGTCAGAAGGCCTGCGCCCCTCCCCGCGCCCTGCGCGTCGAGATGGGTTCCATGGCTGCACCTCTTCCCCGGAGGGAGACGGATGATCTCCCCGGCGGCGGGGGACTTTAACCCTGGAACATCTAGCCTGGCGCCTGGGGAAGGGCAACACCTGGGCCGGCAGGAGCGGCATTCAAGTGCACCAAGGGGAGCCAGTGTGGGGGGGGGGGGCTTCCCTGCCTGATCAGAGCGGCTGCCGAGCGAGCGCTTCCTCAGCCAGGGGACCGCAGGAGCCACCGCAGCTGCTCCCCAGGGAGGACCTGAACGCTCGCCCTCTTCTCCCTCACGAAGCGTGCGCGCGCCAGCCGGCAAGATGAGCAGGCCTCCACTTCAGGGCCCCGGCGGGAGGACTTTAAAGTCCCGACGTGGTCCTGCTCTATGGCGGACACCGCCGGGGCCCTGCCGCCACTTTAAAGCCCCGGCGGCAGGGCTTTAAAGTCCTGGCGCCCACGTCCACCATAGAGCGGGTCCTGGTTCCGCTCTATGGCGGATGTGGCACCAGGGCTTTGGCGGGGCTTTTGCTCTTGCCTCACAGGCCATGAGGCTCACCGCACGTCTCTGCATCAGAGTAACATTACACATGCCATGATACCATGATGCAAATTCTGGCTGTGCATCCGTGAATCGTGGCTGGTGACACAGGCTTGTACTTCTTAGGTTCTGCATCATGATATCATGGCATATGGATCACTTGTGCCTTGGCCCTTGCTGGCATGTAGGTCACTTGTCCCCAGCCCTTTGCTGTCCACCTATAGACATCTGTGGTTTCCACATAACTCATCATCTGACAGAGAAAGAAACAATATATTTTCCTGCCAGAACTGTCACATGAGATCTGCTGGTAATATTTCCAATGTGGACATAAGAAAAAAGACTATGGGATACTAGCAGTTATTTAATGTCTCTCTTAATGCTACACTGTAATATAAGAACCAACAAAATAGCTGCGAGGAACTATTTTATTTTCACTCTTCACTGAAGAAAAAATTGGTGTTTTATTTAATTACAATTTATCTATAGGCACAAGCAAAAAAAACAGTTGTCATTGGATTAGATTAAACCAATGCATCTTGCCTTGAAATATTATCCTATTTTGTTTTATCAGTATTTCATTTCTCTATTTTTAAATTTCTGTCTTTATGTGTAAACCATTTCATTCATCCATAATGAATACGGATCCTTTGCTTTTTAAACTTACGATAGAAGGGGAATGCGTGCTACTTTTTACATCAATTTTATTAGAAACATACTTTGCTTCTTAGACTGTTGTTTTGACCTATTTTATTTTACCATGGCTCAGAGGGCAAAGCTGTCAAATTCTGATCTGATTTCTTGGCTTTATTGGCAGCATGAAAGAATTCTAGCCAGTACAACTGGCTGGGAAGATAACTGAGCTTATGACATACAGCCTGCATTTCCTCTTACTTTGCCAGATTAATGGAACCATTTTGAAGCTTATCTGTTGCTACATGGTGGTGTTTTGCTGGCAGCAAGTAAAACTTTGACAGCCTCCTGCTTTACCTACAGATAATTCTGCACTGGGTTTGGGTCTCTCATAGTAAATGTTGCAGTGATATTTTTATATAAATGGTATCTAGTAATATGCATAGAATAGAATAGAATAGAATTGTTGGAAGGGGCCTTGGAGGTCTTCTAGTCCAACCCCCTCCTGAGCAGGAAATCCTATACCATTTCAGACAAATGGTTGTCCAATCTCTTCTTAAGGACTTCCAGTGTTGGAGCATTCACAATTTCTGGAGGCAAATTGTTCCACTGATTAATTGTTCTAACCGTTTTTTATATGTTTTAGCCTCCAGTCCAGAAGTAGGTTCCTACCGATTCTCACTGGTTCAGTTGAACCAGTGGTGGTAATTCTGCCTGGGTCGCAGAACCGGCAGCGATCCAGGCTGGTCACACCCACGAACCGGTTCCCTGGTCGCTGCTGCTGTTTACTTTTTACTTTTTTTACCAGATGTGCCTGCGTGCACAGTTCAATGCAAATTGTTCTGCGCATGTGCAAAGCGTGCACAAAGTGAACCAGTAACAACGCCAGTAGGATCCCACCCCTGCTCCAGTCCCCTAATCATCTATGTTGATGTTCTATGCACTCTTTCTAGAGTCTCAACATCTTTTTTATATTGTGGTGACTAAAACTGGATACGTGTGGCCTTACCAAGGTGTTATAAAGAGTACTAACACTTCATATGATCTTGATTCTATCCTTTTGTTAATGCAGCCTACGATTGTGTTGGCCTTTTTTTTGCAACTGCAGCATACTAATGGTTCATATTTAAGTGATTGTCTATTAGGACTCTAAGATTCTTCTCACAGTTACTACTATTGAGACAGGTACCACCTTCTATTCCTGTGCATTAGTTTTTTCTTGCCAATTTTGTTATAACATATAACAATAAGCCTTCATAAATTAAAAAGACCAGTAATATATAATTATTTTAAATGTCCTCTCCCCCGTCAAACTCCTTCACGCTTTCTTTTCTGTTTGCTGCTATCTCAGACTGAAAGATGTTGAATATATCATAATTATCCTTTTAGACATATTTCACTTCATAAGGCTGCACAAAAAGAAATGTCCAGATATGACTGTTTCTAAGAGAACATGGATATACTGCTTTAATTTTCAATAGTTTGAATCCAGTGTAATTTTCAATGAAATCTATGGGAGAAGAATCAAGTCATGACTAAGTTGCTTTTTAGTTGATTCAAACAACACTAGTTTGATGTCTTGGTTAAGGCACTGGGCTAGAAAGCAGGAAGCTGAATTCTAGTCCTATTTTGGCATGAAGGCAGTTGGGTGCCCTTTGGGCCAGTCACTCTCTCTCTCTCACCTCTTGGAAGTAGGCAAGGGCAAAACACTTCTGGAATTTTGCCAAGAAAACTGCAAGGACTAGTCCAGGCAGTTACCAGGAGTAAACAATGACTTGAAGGCACCAAAAAAGAAAGAAAGAAAAAAAGAAAGAAAGAAAGAAAGGGAAAGGAAAAGAAAAGAAAAGAAAATTACATGTATTATGACACTAAATTATCCAGTCTAAAGGTAACATTTCAGACTAAGAGTCGCACAGTTCAGAATTCAGTTCTGTCAGGCGGAGCTCTCAGGTTGCCCAATCCAGTTCCTCCCAGGTTCAAAACTACGGAGGGAGGAACTGGATTGGGCATCTCTCTCTCTCTCTCTCTCTCTCTCTCTCTCTCTCTCTCTCTCTCTCTCTCTCTCTCTCTCTCTCTCTCTCTCTCTCTCTCTCTCTCCCTCCCTCCCTCCCTCCCTCCCTCCCTCTCTCTCTCTCTCTCTCTCTCTCTCTCACACACACACACACACACACAGATTCGGCTGCGTCTGGCGCTCATTTGCAAAAAGCCCAGAAAAGGAAGTCGGTCGGGGGCGGAGGAGGGGGGGAGACCCGTCGGAGGAACCTCCTGACCAACGCTCCTGGGGCTGGAGGAGGGGGGTTCTTCCCTAGCCTGGGCTCCCCAGGAGAGGGCGAGGTGCCCCTACCCCATCTCCCTACCGTCAATGTCACTCAGGAGGACTGTGTCTATCTCGGAGATCCAAGCCGTCCAGCGAAGGCTCTTCGAAGGCGTGCATCACGGCTGGAGCTGTCCCCAGCACCCCTCGCCCCCTGGCTGAAGGAGCCCCACCTTATGGGGCAGAAGATGGGGGGACTTGGAGGAGGGGGAGGGGAGGGCGGGCAGGTGGAGGAGCCCCCACTGTCCTTGCACCTCAAGCTGCGTTTCTTCCTGCAAAGCCCTTTGGGCGTCAGGCGGAACTCTTGGGTTGCCCGAAGGGCTTTGCAGGAAGAAACGCGGCTTGAGGCGCAAGGACGGTCCTGGCTGTGGGGCGCAGGCCCGGTAAAAGCCTCTCTGGTTCCCTCCTCCTCCTCCTCCTTCCACAGCCTGCGTGACGCTGCCAACGTAGGCCGAGAGCTGCTGAGGGAGGGAGAGCGAAAGCAGAGGCAGGGCGCCAAGCTTTGGTTAAGGCAGGCAAGGGAAACCGCAAGCCAAAAGGAAGTCTTGCTGGGAAGATGCGGCAGCAGAGCTTTAAAGGGCTCCCCCCTCCCCAGCCAGCCAGCCCACCCAGCCCATTCCTCCCCCCGCCACCACTGTGTCCAATAGGCCAGGCATCTCACGTTTATGGCAGACATAAATGCAAGACGCCTGGCCTGTTGGGACACAGCGGTGAGAACGTCCCTGCTGCCTCCGTGCTCCACCGCCTCGCCCCCCGCCTCCTCCGACCCCACCGCTGTGAAGAAAGAAACACACACACACACACTCCTCACAATAAAAAAATTACAAATTAAATTACAATAAATTTGAATCCCCCTCTCCCTCTGTCCGATCCACATACCTTTTCCAGCTGTGGAAACTCAACTCTCCTCTTGTCCGCCCAACGTAAGCGTGCTCAACGTAAGTGTGCTCATAAGGCATGATTCGCTGCTCCCAGATCAGGAGGCGGGAGAATCAGTGCCTCCCTTGCATATGAAAGTTTTTGCTTTTTAACCCTTTCTTAACTTTTAAAAGGCGAAAAATTCCTTATGCAAAGGAGGTCCCGAGTTCTCTGGCCTCCTTCTATAGTTAACACTAAGCAGACACCAAGCCACTGTGATTTGGAATCTGGTAGCAACTACCCTGGCTTTAATTATTTTAAAAAAATTCTTTAAAATTCTTTCCTTTCCCTCAGGAGACTGGTGAGGCCCCGCCTCCCCTGCCTCTAGTGACTGCACGTCCCTGTTACAAAATATAGATGAGGACTGAAATGGTTCCATATGAGAATCTCTTATCCATGGAAAGCTACCACATCAGGAAGAAAGAGAGAACCCTTTTCTCTAAATTGTTTTTCACAAGCTCTAGGGCCGTGATGGCGAACCTATGGCACGTGTGCAGAATTGACATGCAGAGCCAGCTCTCCATGTTCATTATAGGCGCACAAAGACTAACTGGCCGGTGCACACGCGTCAGCACTCCCCCATGCATGCACCAGGAAGTTGCTCTTCGGGTTTCTGGTGCTGCCCCCGTGCATACGTGCTCCCGTTTTGGCACTCAGTGCCGAAAAGGTTCACCAACACTGATCTAGGTTTTTTTTAGGATTAGGTTGTTGTTTTGGTGTTACGCATGGAGAATATCAATGTTCCTTTTCCTCTCAGCATTTTAAGTATTCTGAAGAAGGCTACACAGTGTGATTTTCGTTTGAGCATTAGAACCTAAGGTTTTATTTCTGACAGATATCTGAGGTTCAGGAGTGCTTGTTAAGTGACAACTTCACTCAACTAAGCATATTTTATTTTTTCTATGATAAGCTTGTAGGCTTGAGACTTTGTCTCCACCCCATACAGTATGCACCTGTTGAAGGACCAATCTATGAATCAAGATTTTGCAGTGCAAAACTTTGAGTCAGGTACCACACTATATCCTTTGAAATTTTAAGAAGTAGCAGTATGTCCAGTCATGTTTCTTGGCCGATAGCTCATTTGACTTAAGAAGAGACTTTGTATGTATAAGAGGTCCTGTGCTGCTTCTGAGGTCCCTTCGGTGCTCTGGGGAAGATTTCAAGAAAGATGCAGAGGACTGAAAAGGTTTCCAAATGATTTGTATTATTCTGTAGTTAGAGCTCACTTTATATTTGAGATGCCAATGAATTTAGAAAAAACCACAGAACTTTGGCAATATTGTTAGAGAGTCGCCCTCCACAATAGCTTTGAAAATAGCTATAAAATAAGATTCTCTGTTTTATGTAAGGCATAAAATACATTGAGATATAGCGAGGCCATACATTCAGTTTTTGAAACAGCTGAAAAAAACTTCTGTTTAACACTTTGGGTGCACACACTCTTTTTTCTGTAGTGATAATACTAGACTCTACTGTACAAGGGTTTGGGGTTTAAATGCATAGCTTCTTTTTCAATGGGGAGATTGGAAATAATGATGCCAAACCACTTTGCAACTAGTTATGTAATGTTCTGAGCAGCTGGAATACTCTTATCTTTATTTGGGCTATTGCCATTTCTAAAAGCAGATTTTATGCATTTTATTCTCTTGTGCAGAAAATGGCTTATTTGTTCTGTGACATTGCTGGCTCTAAAGTTGTTCTCTTCCTTTTCTTCCAGCATTCCAGTGTGACTTTTGCATCTGGTTTAGAAGCAGATGGCTTCAAGATAATTTAATTTGTCTTCCTCTCAACTCTCCCCATGCCCTGGGGATAATCAATTAACAGCCACTAAGATAGTAATTTTCAGCCCAACCTTTCAAAGACTGTATCATTAACAAGCTAGCCCAGAATTCTGGAATCATGGCATTTACTTTTTTTTTCTTTTCTGAATTTTGTCCAATAGATGTCAAAGTTCGAAGGCCTCTAACTTAAAAGTATGGTCACTTTTATTAAATAGGCTTGCTTCCAAGCAGATATGCTCTTGACTGTATTTTTATGTCTTTATTCTAAACACTTTTCTCTAAAGTAGGATAATCTTCAACAAAATTAATGGAATCTATGTCCAAATAACTTTTTATGTTCTCTTGGAATCGCAAGCTTTGGAGACTTAGCAGGTTAAGAAAGTTATTTATTAATTTTAGGAAAAATATGTTAAATATTGAAGTAGTACTTTTCCATAAGTAGTAGTATAATTCCATAAGTAGTTTTTTAGGGGTATGTTAAGGCAGAAATGGTATTCGGCCAGTTCTGACAAGTTCTGGAGAACCGGTACTGAAAATTTTGAGTAGTTCGGAGAACCGGCAAATAGGCTGGTCCCGCCCCTGCTGCCTCCCAGCTGATCTTCTTTTGTTGCCCTGAACAGGAGAGCAGAGAATGGAAAGCAGGTTAGTGGGGTGGGGAGGGAATGGGGATTTTGTGGTATCCTTCCCCTGCCACATCCACAGAACCCATAGTAAAAAAAATTGAATCCCACCACTGCGTTAAGCCATTCGTCATTGTTCACAAAAAAGAGTGAAAAGGAATGCAGAACTGATTTTTAACATTAGAACTATCTGTGCACTGTGGTATGTGCTGCATTGTTGAAGAAGAATGCCCATAACAAGCCAAAGGAGTAGAATGCCACCAAAGAAGTAGAAGAAAGAAGGGAAGTAATCAGAGTTGGGAAATAGAGAAGGAAGGAGAATGGAGAAGATATGGAGAGTAGCAAAGCAGAAAAGGACAGCTGAAGTGGTTCATGGGAAAGAAAAAAGTGATCAAGGGACAAATAATCAAAGAGAAAAACAGAGAACTAATGACCCTGATAGAAGAGAATATTTGTAGCTCAGGAATGAACTGTGGGATCTCTCTGAGCACTGATGATGTTACCCACTTTAATAATGAAATGTCTGTAACAAAACCACCAAGCTCAGAGAACACCAAGAACCCCACAAATAATTCCTCTTCCAATGGACCTACTACAACCAGAATACAGGTTCATTGATGATTTGGAAATTTGTACTCAAGTTAAAAGCACCAAGGTGCTTCCGGGTTAAAAGGATTAGCCAGTGACATCGCCATTGTCCTGGGGACTGCACTGTATGTTGTATGTGTATTGGCCTTTGCATAACAACCTATAGAAAATAATTCATTATAAAGCTAAATGTCATGTCCACGAATTGTACATACAATATATCACAGAAGTGAGTACACCCATCACATTTTGTAAATATTTAAGTATATCTTGCCGGCAGTTTAGACATTAATGGCTGTGTGTTGCATTATTTTGAGGGGACAGCATATTTACAGCGTTATACAAGCTGTATACGCACTACTTTATCTTGTAGTCAAGTGTCATTTCTTCAGTGTTGTCACATGAAAAGATATACTTAAATATTTACAAAATGTGAGCGGGTGTATTCAGTTCTATGATATGCTGTATATTTTCAAACACACACATATGTATACAATAGGACACTTCCTTCAACTGTAACGCCAATCATTCCCAGCCATTTTCCAAATCTAACAATGTTTTTTTAAATTGAATTATCTTTTAATTTCTCATGAATTATATTTCCAGAGCTAAGGTGTTCTCTTTAAAAAAAAAACCATTGTTTTATTATATTTTTATAAAACACAAGTTGTACAACATTTTTGGTACAGTGATATTTATAGAACTTTGACTAGAGATAATTAACAGTGATGATTTAGATAACGTAAACCTTTAAAGAAAAAGAAAAAAAGAGTTTTTATCAATATTAATGAAGTTTTTTCTATCACGTTAAATGTTGGTAAGCATAAGTTTACTGAAATTTTGCACACAAGTCTAATATGATAAATGGCACAAAATAAAGCTGGATGGTCAAGGGGGATTTTTTCCTCTTCGTTTTATTACTGATGTCTAGATTAGCATTCATGAAAGCATGCTGACAGTGAGCAAGCTAAGTATATAACAAATGCTTTGTCAGAAGAAAAATGATGGGTTGCTAAAGTACTACTTTAAGGGATTTCTCTGTTTCACTTTTTACTTGCAACACTGGTGTTAATTTGCTCTGAAAATTAAAGACCCCCCACATAAATGTGTGTTTGTAACTGAAACAGAGCAGTGGGGCATCCATTATTCTTACTCAGCAAGGGACAGACAGATTGCCTCTATCTAGTATTTGCTGACTGCTAGTTTTAAAAATTAATTACCATGTGTATATAGCGTTCCTGCTTTCATTATCACCCGATTTACGGTATGGAATATGCATTTGTATTATCTGTCAGTAACCCATGCTATATTTGGGAAAATATGGGTCTTTATTAAAAACTTCTGTCTTTAGTTCAAGTGAGCCTTTTTGACCCTTTCTTTTTCATAAAGGCACCAAGTAGAATGCTTTATATTGTAAGTGGTTTTGATATAGCCCTCAGCCAACTTAATGTGAAGTTGATGATGTAAAAACTCTTTGCTAATTCATCAGGCCTTTCCCTCTGTCAATCCATATTTTATCATGTCTCTGCCTATCTTTAACAGAAGAAGGAGGGAGGAAATTTAGAAGGGTTTGTTGCTATTGCTTTAAAAACACAGCAGCCAGGACAGATGAATATCTATTGTTAGGCATTGGTCTGATCATTTTGGGGATTCAATGGGGTCTTCTTCTCAACATAATGCAGAGATCATTTTCCAAGAGAAAATGACTCATGACTGATCACAATTGTGTCATCTTTGGTCCACTATTTTGGAAGTAGGTGACCGAATATATACACCTTACCTAGGACTGTATTTTATTCTGCTGTAAAATCAGAATGAAATGCAAAGTTTAGTATCATGCTATACAGGCAGTCCTCGACTTATGAGTATAATTGAGCCCGGAATTTATGTTGCTAAGTGAGAAATTTGTTAAGTGAGTTTTGCCTCATTTTACGGCTTTTCTTGCCACATTTGCCAAGTGAATCATTGCAGTGGTTAAGTTAGTAACATGGTTGTTAAGTGAATTTGGCTTCCCCGTTGACTTTAGTTGTCAGAAGGTCGCAACAGGGACATGGTCCCGGGCCACTGCAACCATCCTAAATGTGAGTCAATTGTCAAGTATCCGAATGTAAATCACATTACCATGGGGATGAGACAAAGGCCATAAGTGTGAAAAATGATTACAAGTCACTTTTTCAGTGCTGTTATAACTTCACTAAATGGACGGTCACTAAATGAAGTGTTGTAAATTGAGGACTACCTGTATTTTTCAGCAAGGGAGGAATACTGGTCAGCTTTGGTGACAAGTTTTGTACATAAATATTAACAGGCATGGGGATTCCTATTAATTCTGATGGATTTGACCACAGCCTTCCTTTCTCTACACAAGAGAATGATAAAGGAGGACCATGACTGGATCAGTTGGTGATGATAGCTTAACAAGCACTGTGTCCTTCTACCTTGAATAGATCTACTTCAAAGAATTTAAGCATTGCCTATTGGGCTAAAAAACATTGGGCTAAAAAACTATCAATACAACATTTTATCAATCAGCAAGTAAACTAGATGTCCCCTGCAGGCAAAGTAGATGTCTCCTGGCAGTTCAAAAACTAGATTTGATGTACCTGTCATTTTTCTCTTTATCCATTTTTTCCCAGAGATAGAATGTTGTATTGCTTTAGTATTGATTTAGTACAGAGAGAGGCTCGTGTGGGATTGTGAATTATATGCCACAGTTTTAGTAGTATTACAGAAGCTAATTATATTTCTCTTTTTTTAAAAAAAATATTGAATAAACATTAAAAACATTTCTCAAATTGGCCATGGAAACTGTGCTGGATTATTTTCTCTTGACTCATTAAAGACATAGATTTGAAACAAGATGTGTTAGGACATCTTGAGACTCTATAACTGGAAAGCATTCTTGCCAAGTTGGGAGTTTTCAGAAAAGGTTAAATTAGTTATTTGATCATCTTAATTCCTTGTTATTGATTTATAATTTTTAAAATATATTTGTCATCCTCTGCCTTGCTGCTGCTTCAGCTGCCATTGAAATGGGGAGGGGGGGCATGGTATTTGGGAGGGGAATCATTATGTGCTGGAGGAATATTCTAGAAGCTGTCCTGACCATCTCATTGCGCATGTGGAGGAAGGGAGTTTCTTGCCAAGGTTAACTGTCCAGCATTGCACCCTGATGATGTTTTTTGAGGATATCTCCCACCTGACAGTTGGGTAAATTATAATTGGACTATGGACTGGGGTGCCAAGGGGAGGGGATTGACCTATACATGATAATCATTGCTTTCGCGCCCAATTAACCAGATTCAGCTTAGCTTTGCTACTATTCGTTTGTAATTAGTAAAAGTACACTTAATTTCAAACAATTGGAATTGAGTGGTTTCTTTTCTGATTATTAAATGAAGCAGCATCTGACATTAAGCTGAGTCTCACCTCGCACCCAGCCCGGAGCAAACAACTTCTGAGTGGGGTGCCCTCACAGAAGGAAAAGAAAAATGTCTTTACATGAAAGCGACCAGGAAGAAGAAATGGGTGCAATGGCAGCACCATCTTTAACAGAAATACTGGCTGACCTGAGAGTGGAGGAACCTGCTGTTCGACCCAGGTGGACTTGAGGTGTGGGACAGAAAGAGGAACCTGAGGAATTACTAACTGGAGTCACGAGAAGGAGACCAAAAAAACCAGCTGCTGACTGGAGTGGCTCTAGGGAGGAAGACTACAAAATGTCCCAAGCCATGAGACTCCTCGAAGAGGCAGTGCTGTGGAAGGGGAACCAGCAGAGGAACTAGAAAAAAGGTACCCGTTGCGTAGCTTAAGGGAGACTGGAGGGGCCGAAGGGGGATGTGCGCAAGAAAACTCAGCACCGACCTCTCCCCCTGTGGCTAGAGACATTCCGAGAGCAGGGGGGGCAGGCGACCCCGGATGGCTAAGGTCCCACCCTTAAGCGTAAAGTATGATTGAGAACCCAGTGGTCTGGGGCTGTTTATTATTCAGGTCTGGAATTATATGCAAATATATGGGCCTGATTTGGGCTCTGATGAATCTAAAGTGAGAATAGTGTTAATGGCCCTAGAGAAGAAAGCAGATGACTGGATGGTCGGATTACATAATAGTAACTCCCCTCTCCTGAGGAATTTTGATGACTTTATGGCAGCAATGAGGAGAAGGTTTGACGACCTCCTCACCGAGTGTTGAGCTAGGTTAAAATTTACGACCCTCAGACAGGGGAAAAAAACTGTGCCTGAATATGTGCAGGAATTCCAGGAGTTGTCGGCCTATATGAGGGGATGGTCTGAAGAAGCCTTGTTGGATCGATTTGCAGATGGCTTGCATAAAGATGTTTACCAGCAGTGCATAAACAGACGCATTCCCCGCCGCTTGGGGCCTTGGCATGAGAATGCTGCAGATATCGAGCTTGATTTAACCAGGCTTTGTTGCATGGGAGAGGGAGAAGTTGAGGAATCCCCTCTGCCCCCCCCCCTCTGCCCCCCTCCCAAAGAGTGAAAAAGGGGGTAGGGGAGGTTTTGCAGGCAAGCCCAAGCCCTCCTCTTGTTTCCGCTGTGGGAAGGAGGGGCATCATGCTTTGAATTGCTGAGTCAAGCTGACCCACTCCGCTCCACCCCACCCCCCGGAGGGAGAGGAAACATGAGAAGTCTCCAGGCAAGAGAAAGGAAGCAGCCTTGGCTGAGGAAGAAACTTCTCGATGCTTTGAGCCAGAGGAGGGGGGAAACGGAAGTCCCAGCTCATCTGACGATAGTGACTATGAAGATGCTGATCGCTGGGTAAGTTCCCGCTCTGGCCCCATGCTTATTCCCATTGAGCTTAGGGTGCCCTCTTCTGGCGCAAAAGAAAAACTTATGGCTTTTTTAGATTCTGGTTGCTCCCGTTGCATGATAAGCCCTGAAATGGTTGAGAAACTGGGCTTGAAACAAAAAGCTTTAAAAATCCCTATTGCTTTTTGCCAAATAGATGGCTCTATTGCGGGGGGCGGTCCTGCTCATTTTTCTACTGAACCCATCGAGATGTGGATGGGTACCCACCAAGAAATGATAACTTTTATTGTGGCACCTGGGATGGACTGACCCCTTATTTTAGGACTCCTGTGGCTCCATAAATGGAACCCACTAAATCTCTCGCTAAGATGTTCATCTCACATATATATTGCTTACATGGGGTACCCGACCGCATCATTTTGGACAGGGGTGTTCAGTTCACCTCCCTATTCTGGAAGGAATTCCTGAAGCGGATTGGCTCCACCCAGGGGTTAAGCTCCTCCCACCACCCTCAAACTAATGGGACCTGCGAGAGGACTAATTCTGTGCTGGAGCAATATCTACGTTGTTTCATCAACTACCAACAAGATGATTGGGTGGAATTGTTGCCTCATGCTGAGGTGGCTTACAACAATTCTGTGCACAGCAGTACTGGCTTTACCCCTTTTTGTGTGGTGTACAGGCAGGATTTTGTGCCCATTCCAGAGATTCCTTGTGAGCAGCTGCAAGTGTCTTCGGTGTCCGAGTGGAGTGATTGCCTTCGAGACGTATGGCCTTTGACACTCCGGGCTCTGGATGCTGCACACCACGCTCATAAGAAGCATGCTGATAGAAAACGGACTAAACCCCATGAGTATAAAGTTGGTGATCAGGTTTATTTGTCCACTAAGTTTCTTCAAACGACTCAGAAGTCGAAGAAGTTGGGCCCCAAATATGTTGGCCCATTTCCACTTATCAAGATCATCAACCCTGTCTCTGTCCGTCTCCAGTTACCTAAGCACCTCAACCAAGTTTATCCTGTTTTTCATGTTAATCTCCTGAAACCTGAACTCACTTCTTCCTTGAGAGCTCCTCTTCCTCCTCCACCTGCTCCACATTTGATAGAGGGTGAGCAGCATTTTGAGGTCCATGAGATTTTGAACTCTCGTAAGCGGCGGAACCGTATCTAGTACCTGGTGGCTTGGAAGCATTTTCCCCCGTCTCACACTGAATGGGTTGACAAGTCCCATGTTCGAGCTCCTCGTTTGCTCCGCAAGTTCTACTCTGCCTATCTTGACAAGCCCTGATTCTTGGATGGCCTGCTGATTTTCCTTTTTGTTTTTTTCTCCCTTCCCATTTCTCTCTTTTATGTCTTGTTGTCTGTCTGTTTGTTTGTGTTCTTTTCGTTTCTGCAGGTCTGACTGCCCTTTCCTGGAGGAGGGCTGGATGTCAGCCTCTGCCTTGCTGCTGCTTCAGCTGCCATTGAAACGGGAAGGGGGGGCATGGTATTTGGGAGGGGAATCATTATGTGCTGGAGGAATATTCTAGAAGCTGTCCTGACCATCTCATTGTGCATGTGGAGGAAGGGAGTTTCCCGCCAAGGTTAACTGTCCAGCATTCCACTCTGATGATGTTTTTTGAGGATATCTCCCACCTGACAGTTGGGTGAATTATAATTGGACTATGGACTGGGGTGCCAAGGGGAGGGATTGACCTATACATGATAATCATTGCTTTTGCACCCAATTAACCAGACTCAGCTTAGCTTTGCTACTATTCATTTGTAATTAGTAAAAGTACACTTAATTTCAAACAAATGGAATTGAGTGGTTTCTTTCCTGATTATTAAATGAAGCAGCATCTGACAATATTATCAATAAATATTCACAAGTTTAAATATTTTTGATTTCATTTTTCTAGTTACTTTGGCATGTTGCATTATTCATACTGTGAATATTGCAAATCAGAGGGTATTAAAGAGATTAACGTCTGTTGAAGCTGAGTTTAAGGTAGAGAGTTTATTGATTTTTTTTTCTGGGGGGGCGTTTTCCCCCTTTTATTTTTTAATTATTCTTTTCTTTTTTTCCTTTATTTTTTATTTTTTATTAACTTTTAATCTATCTGGTTTCAATATACTCCAGACTTTGCTTGATAAGGAACGATGTTGGGAATGGGATCTGGGAAGTCGGAAGGGGGTCTGGGAGGGGGGTTCATGGGGGGGAGGGGGGGAGGGTGGAAATGTAGATTCAATTTTTAAAACAATGAATGCACTTGGATACTGTTGCTTTTTTCTTTTTCTTTCTTTTTTTTTCTTTTCCCTAAAAATTTTCTTTTTCCTTATAACTTTAGTGTAAATTACAAAACGAATAGACCAATGAATAGTAAAAATACACCGAAGCGAGGTGTAGAGGGAAAGAAGAGGGAGGAATGAAGAGGGAGTGAGAAGGGAATGTAAGGAAGGTGAGATGGTGGGAAGGGGAGAAAGGAATGGTTGAGGGGGAGGGGAAGTAGAAGAGGGGATTGTTGGAGGGGAGAAATGAAAGTTGGAGGGGTAGAAGAAAGGGTGTATGAAGGATAGAAGTGTTATGAGTTGTATTTATTGCTTTTTTTTCTTTTTAACTGCACAGTATTTAAGTGATTGTATAAAGGAAAATGAAAATGAAAATGAAATAAAGACAGAATTAAATGTAAAAAAAAGAGATTAACGTCTGTTTAAGTTCCTAGACTTGTTGAAGAACTTGAGCAGTGATGGCAAACCTTTTTTGGCTGCCATGCCAAAAGTGCAGGAAGCACGGGGTTGTGCACCAGCGTGCCACACCCATAATGCTATGCGTGCACACTCCCCAGCGCATACACATGCGTGCAATCAGCAAACTTCCCCCGCTTTTGTTGCAGTTTTTTTGCCTTCCCCAGGCTCCAGAGGCTTTCTAGCGACAGGATAACGCCTCGCATGCCCTGACAAATGGCTCCGCGTGCCACCTGTGGCGCACGTGCAATAGGTTCGCCACCATGGAACTTGAGCATCTGCTATTGAAGAAGGTCAAAAATGTTGAGGAAGAACAAAATATGATCAGTTGATACCAACTTCCTTAAATATAAAGTTTTTCATGAGTTTTTTTTTTAATACAAGGCTTAACAAAGACTGGTTGCTTTTCTGTTTTCTTGTAGATGAGTTAAAAAAAACCCTTAATATGAAGGATTTGTGAATGCTGTGACTTTATCAAACAACACAGTACTAAGCTGGATGTAGAATTTATGTGCCCTTTTCACATATCTGCTTTTATCCAGTGGCTAGCTATATTAAGCCTTTGTTGTTTTGCTTAATGCCTTCCGCTGCTAACAGTGTATTCAATAGACCAAGAATAAAATTGAAAAATAGTAGGCTGTATCTGATATCAAAAGATGTGGCTTATCCTGAAATAAAGCACTTCGTTTTATATTAAGTTTTTGAATCAGTACAGTATTTAGAACAGACAAGTAGAACAACCAGCTATCTTTTTGCTTTGTTTTCATTCACCTTGTATAGATAGAGGAAAATAAACATAGCTAATGCTGAATTAAAGATATTGCCATTATTAATTGGTTCAAAATATCAATGGAGCACAAATGTATGTATTAATATGATTATAGAATAGTCCATAATGAAAAATAAAAAGGACATGATATATGTCTGTCATACTTTCATAGTAAAGTACCATCCCATATTTCTACAACCTGATTTGGTTTGCAAATTGAAAATGTCTTTAGAAAAAAATAATTTACTTTTTGCTCCTTCCCATTTATTTATTTGGCTGCCTTGACCTGCTTTAGTTTTAAAAGCACTCTGATTGCAATCAATGCCATTCTTTAGATTCAATTTATCTTCCTTGGAAAGAGTTGCAGAAGTAAAGCCTTTTAAATTATTTTAGTTCTAGTACTTCATTATTCATTAATATGCAAAACAGCTACATGAATGCTTTGCAAGGCCTATTGACATGAGCAAAGCAACCATCCCCAAAGAGCTGAATCAGACAAACCATTCACAAGACTCAGCATAACTAGTTGTCTTCATGGGGCTGCCCATGAAATGAAGGAGCTGCAAATCCCCATGCCAACAGAGATGCTCTGGGAAAGTCCTCCAAGCAGTGGTGCTAAGTTGCCAGAGAACATGCTTGGTTCACCACCTCAAGGAGTGAGGAACTTTGTTTCTGTACACAAGTAGTCCTTCAGATGCTTTGGGCAAACGTATTGACTCATAAGTTAGTAGTAGCTCATCAGCTGATAGAGAGTATTTTTTTGCCTTTAAGGGGTATCATGCTTATATCTGGCCCGCAGGGATGCCCTGGAAACAGTTAAGGGCTGGCCCATGGTTTCTCTACCAACAAAAATAGATCTTTATTTTCAACCATCACAAACTCCTGCAGCCCTCTGGCAGCAAAAATGGAGCTGAGGGGGAGCACACAATGGGCTGCAGGAGGCCGTCATGGTCAAAAATGGAGTTGGGGGGGGGGGCTGTGCACGTTTTCACTGGCAGAGCCTTCTCTCTTCAATGGAGAGAAAAGGTTGCGGGGTGGGGGGAAGGAAAGTGAATTCACTACCAAGTGTGCTTCCTTGTATTTTTATTATTAGAATCATAACCACGGGGCTAACCAAACACTCTAAAGCTGTTAAAATTAGAACTAACACAGCAGAATTATTCCCAGAACTAAAGTGAAATATTCTAAATGCCTGTATCTCACTTGGGCTTTCTGTTTCAATGAAAACCCAATGTTGTACAAGTTCTCATATACGCAATCTGAGATGATAGAAAGCATTAGCCAAAAGAATAAAATGTTAACCACTGCTGGTTAAACTGAATATGTGCAAGAAAAGCAGCTGTGTTAACAACAAGCAGGCAAGGCCATGTAGCTGTTGCAATGCCACCAGAGAGTTTTAGAGAACTAGAGATAACAACACCACATATTTTGGTATCCAGACAACAGCCCCATTGTCTGAACTCTATGTAAAGACTTCAAGGATTTATCCGATAGGCTTGTAGCAAATGAATTACAAGAACTCATTCTCAGAAATTTAAACCCCAGATTATCATGTTTTGCTACAGTGGTTTCACAATCTGGCAGTAACTCAAGTCTGAAGAAAGAATGGGAGGGAGGGAACACTAATAACAGGAAAACAAGGTTTGTTAAGCAAAGACACTTTAATGTTGAATGCATCTTTGGTGACCGTAACATGGTAACAATAAATACATTGGTTCAGAATAATTTCAGATGGGATATGAAATGTAAAGTCATGGCATGAGCTTCTAGACCATCATGGTGAAATCTGAATGTTATAGTGCAGTGATGGCTAACCTTTTTGTCATTGCATGCCAAAAGCGTGCACGCATGCACCTATAATGCAATGCATGTGCCCCTGCATACGTCCTGCCCCGTGCATGCATGCACAACCCCACATATGTGTTGCCACCCCCACGTGCTCCACACGAACATGCATGTGCATCTGTCGCATGTAGCCTGCGCATGTGCCGCAGAGACCTGAAAACCAGCTGGCCAGTGGGAGATGCGTGCGCATGTGCGGTGGAGCTGTGCTGGGGTGACAGCTCGCATGCCCCAGAGCAGGATCTGTGTGCCACTTATGGCACGCGTACCATAGGTTTGCCATCACGGTTATAGTGAGAGAATTGTTGATCAAACTGTTCTGATATTCTCCTTCTGTTCTGAGATTTCCTCTGCATGAGGATTATGTCTTTTATTTTGGCTGTTATTTCTGACATTTCTAATCTGCCCAATGACATAAATTTTAAGACCTCTTTCTGGCTTTCAAGACCTCACCGTTGATTCCAGTGTGGCACGTCATTGAACCAGAAGCAGGGAGATACAAATTCAAATCCATTCACAGCTTTGGGTCATTCTCTTTTTGCCCAACTTTCCACACAGGTTGGTTGTTGTGAGGAAACATTAGAGGGGGGAAGAGTTATATATGTTGCCCTGAACTCTGGGAAGAAATAAAATGAACGAAACAATGAGCATTTCCTTTCAAATATGTTTTATTTTCATTTTCATTTTCATTTCATACAGTCACATGTATACTGTGCATAACCGGGGCCATATAGCATTGAGCAATAAACACAGCCATCCTTGTCAAAAATACTCCCCAAAATACAAACCCAATATACCACTTCAACCCTCCATACACCCTTTCTTTCACCCCCCTCCAACTTTCCTTTCTCCCCTCCAATATTCCCCTCTCCTACTTCCCCTCCCCCTCTATCACTCCTTTCTCCCAATACACTCCCTCACTTCCATCTCACCCTTCTTCCGATCCTCTCTCCCACCCTCTCTACCCCTCTTTCTTCTTTCCCTCTGCTCCTCCCTTCGGTGTATTTCTACTATCTATCAATATATTCAGCTTCTTATTTTTACACTAGAATTAAAAAGGCAACAGTATATAAGTGCAATCATGTTACTTTAAAATCTAGCACATACTATATTTTCCCCCTCCCCCCTATGACCCCACCTCCCTTCCCCCCCCCAACTTCCCAGAGCCCGTACACGGTATATCTTTTTATCAAACACAGTCTAAGATATATTAAAACCAAGGAAATTTTAAAAAAGAAAAAAGAAAGAAAGAAAAGAAAAAAGAAAAAAAAAGTCAGTAAAATCTCTGCATTGAACTCAGCTTCTTGCCATTACACAAACTTTAAGCAGTTTACATTGTTCCTAATCTTAGTTGTTTGATTACCTGCAGGATTTCCCCAGAAGTTATTTGTTGGTTCAACTTTTGCCTGTACTCTTCTCTAACTAGGGGTGTTATCTCTTTATCTAAGTATCTGTCTATATCTAAACCCTTAATTTTGTCCCCTTTGTACCTCCTTCCCTCTATAACACAATTTGGATACATTTCAAATTTTTCTTTTGATTTCCTCTTCCAATTCTTTTCGTTTTTGCCCTTGTTTATGTCTATGTATTTTGTTTATATCCATCACTACTCCTCTCATATATGCTTTACTTACATCCCCTACAAATTCCATGAATATACCCTTATTCGTATTCAGAACAAAGTATTCAAATGGCAATTTTTTACAATCATTAATATACTTTTCATATCTAAATAAACTCTCATTCGACCTCCAAGACCTTCTTGCCTGCACTACCCTTCCCAATTCCGTCCAGACTGGGTTATGATCCAAAAGGACCCGCGCCGCAATCTTTGTCTTCTTTACCCTAGAAAATAAATCATTAGTGATTTGTATAAAGTCAATCCTTGAAAGGGATTGATGTCCATCAGAAAAAGGGGTGAAGTCATATGCCTCTGTGTTTCTTTCTCGCCAAACATTTCTCAATTCGAAGTTGTCCATCAAGTCTTTTTCCCTTCTAGAATTAAGTCTAATGCGATATATCTTCCAAAGGGATCTGCTTCAATTAATTCAGCCTTAGTGTCTTTTCTTAAGTATACAACTATACCATTTTTCTTTTCCGTAGCAGAGGTCACAAAATATTGACCAAGTTCGGGGTTGAACAGATATTTTGGATCAGTTGATTTGATATGAATTTCTTGCAGACAAATTATATCGTTCTTGAACTGTTTGAGATAGTGAAATATTTTCTTTCTCTTCTGTAAAGAGTTCAGACCATAACTCCTTGATCAACGGCCGATGATTATTGAGGTTGTTGCAATATGCCTTGTTTTCCCATTCGTCTGGTAGTCATACGGCTAGATCTTTGTTCCTTGGTCCCTTGCCCTTCCGGAAGGAGGAAATGGTGCTTTTTGTCTGGTAGTTGTGTGATTTGCTGTTTATCTTGTCCTTCTCGTGGTCTTTCTCCAGATCCAGATAATTCAGGGTGTCCCACCTTCAGGGTCTTGTGATAAAAATCTCGGGCTTCCCATACAGAGTTGAGACGATATTTTTGCTTATCAAATATAATTATGATACCAAATGGCACATCCCATCTATACTGTATCTGATGGTTTCTGAGTTCTTCCACTAGAAAAGCATAATCTCTCCTGGCTCTTAGCATTTGGGGTGGTATTTCTTTCAAGACAATCAAGTCCTGTCCGCCAATTTGAAGCCTGGTATTATAAGACTCTTGCAGTATCATGTTTCTAAACTCTCTTGTAGTAAAGTATATAATTACATCTCGGGGGAGTTGCCTCTGTTTTGCCACCCAAGAGTTAGCGCGATAAATTTTTTCGATCTGCCAGTCAAAGTTGGACCCCGGTCTTTCCACCAGACGGTTAAAAGCCTCTGAGAAAATCTGCTTCAAGTTCTCCTGTTCGTTTTCACGCAGCCCCCTGACTCTTAATGCAAGCTCCATCTGTTTGTAGTGTATCATAACAATTTGTTTTTCAGCGTTTTCAACTTTTTGTTGCACCACTTCAATTTTGGATGTCAAGTTAGTGTTGGCTTCATCAAGAACCTCTAGCTTATCTTCCATTCCAGAAACATATTCTGTCAGTACAGTTACAAGTCCCACCATATCGTCCTTTGTTTTGGCAATCCTAGTATCAAGCTTATCATATAAGTCTGCATTAAATTTCTTTATCTCCTCTCTGAATTCTCTGAAAGTTTCTAAATTCTGCTCTCTAAATTCTCTAAGAGTCTCAAAAAAAAGTTCTTTCATTAGCAAATCTCCAGTAGGGGGCATAGAGGGTGGAAGCTGCAACTTTGTGCCAAGTGCGTGAGATGTACTCCTAAAAAGAGGTCTCCCCGAATTTAATTTTGATGCCATTATATCTTTTCTTCAAACAATTATTCAACAATTATTCAAACTCTGCTGGCCCGTTGTGTAGCTTACGAAGGAAGAAAGTATTAAGTCCCCCCTTTATTTATTCTTAGAGGTTTTTCAAAAGGTTTCAGAAAAGAGCATTGTAACAAAGCAGGTTTCAAAAGATTAGCATTGTAACAAAACAGTTCAGCATATCATCTCTGTTTGGAATGTCTCTATTTTAACAAGGAGTCTTTTAAAGCTTTTAAAAGTTGATAAGAAAAAAGTCTTGTAAGCTCTTCAGAGAAACGAAACTAATTGGTAAGAGAATGCTATCTGGCTGTTCCTTTGATCTTTTTCTTTGCCGGACAGTTAGGAATGTGGCACCCGCCATTTTAGGAGCTTATTTTTTTAGAAACCAAGTGCACAAAGAAAGCTCTTTCTTTTAAAAAAAAAAGGCAGATAAGGTTCTTGGGTACGGACTCTGCTTGTATTAATCTCAAATAAATATATCAAAAATTGTCCTAAGCGGGGGTTCCTTACTTTGCGCCGTAATGATTACAGCCGGAATTTCTGGCACGGAGATGTGATTCAGCCTTCGGTTGGCCCCCCTTCCATTCGCAGCAAAAAAAAAAAGCTGCAAACTTCAAAGAAAAGCTCTTACCAGCTGGATCTCTCTCTCACTCTTCTTTGCCTGAAGAATGAGGTATCTACCAGGTATTTAGGCAGATAACGCAGCCAGGAACCCGGGGGCAGCTCGTTAAGCTGCCGCCATCAGCAAGGCCCCGCCCCGGAAGTCCGAAACAATGAGCATTGTAACAATTCACAGCACCACCCAGTTATTTAGATTACACTATCTGGTCCTGTAGCTCCGTGGAGTCTATGATTTCATCCTAGACAAAGCTGTGACTTTAATGACCACAAAGTCCCAACCATGAATATCTTGCTTCTAGAAGGTTCAGCATGAGAAGAATCTACCACAAAGACAGCCTCTGGATTCTCAGGATTTGATAGAAACTCGGTGCAAAACTCAATTTCAAATTTTTCTTTTTTTATGCAAACAAGTTGTAAAAGCAAATATGTTATTTTCAGTTTCCCAGAGAGTTAGTAAAGTTCTGATTAAAGAAACCAAGGTTGGTCTCTCCCATTTTTAATGCTATTCCAAACTGTAGTAAAATTGAACTTTTTCCTCTCTAATAATATTATAGTCTATGTGTTTGACTTAATCTATTGCTCTAGTTCTACCTCCTATCTACCCTACCCTAATTTTGAGTTAAAGCTTACCATTCGGTCAGCAATATTCTTACTGGTAGTTGCCTATTCTCAGGGTGATAAAATCTTTGATTTTTTTCTTCATACTTGATCCTTGGAGGATCAGCTGCTCAGGGTAGATCCTATCCTTTGGTATGTCCATTCCTCAGATTCTGTCCTCAATTCTCTTCTTCAATAATTTTCTCCAGATTTGCCCTGGAAATAATATGCCTTCAGCTATGTAAATAATGTGCAATCCAACTCAAGGACATTGAGTTGAACATAATGAAGAATTGTTCTTTATTAAAACCATAAATCTGTGATGGAGAGCATGGGCTAGGTCTGTGATGGCCAACCTATGGCACACGTGCCAGAGGTGGCACACAGAATCCTCTCTGTGAGCACGCAGCACTGTCACCTCAGTTCAGCTCCGCCATGCATGTGCGTTCACCTCCTGCCAACCAGCTGGTCTTCGGGTCTCTTCCGTGCATGCGTACGGGTCAGGGCACATGTGGGGGGGCATGTGCACAAGTGCAGGGGCGAAGCACGTGCTGGGGGCCCACGCACACATTGCACTTTGGAGGTTTGGACACGTATGCTTATATCCACGTGCACTTTGAGCATCCAGAAAAGGTTAGTCATTACTGGGCTAGGTCCATCTTGCTTGCTAGCCATGTCTACCCGCCATTCTTTCCAGAGTTCCTCTGAAATTTAAGGCTCCCATTTTCAATGCCAGCCCAGCATCTGCATCCCTGCCTTCCCTTTCCTTTAAGAAATTTTCCCTTGAAAAACTAAAATATGCTGTACTATTTATCAACAAAATCAAAAACCTTTATTTGGGTTTTGGTCCACATACGTAGGCAACTAAGCAAAAAGCCCTGACTAAATGCAGACTTTTATCCTGTAAGTAATAACCCCCCTTTTTATAGCAACATTGGTTTTTTCATTAGAGGGATGTTCATTTCTACTTCTTTTTTCACAGCATAGCACCTCAGGAGTGGGACTCTGTAATTGAGGTTTAGGAAACCATAGGTTACTATCATGGCTTCAAAGGCAAATTGAGGACTTCATTGCACTAGGTACATACTTACATTTTTGTCAGCAGCAGATAAATGCAGTACTTTTGCAATGCATCAGAGAGTCTTCAAACCCTTCTTTGCTTTCTTGTTTATCCAAGAAACTAAAAGTCTATTATAATAAGAGCAGATATGTTGACTACACTGGCCAACTCCCCTTGAGAAAGTAAACTTTTCCAGTAACATTCAGGAAACTAGGTATAGTGTTTATAAGTCAACTCTTGTGTGAGATGGAATATCAATCAATGATTACATTTCTTGATTTTTTTAAAAAATGAAAATATTCTGCTTTTAGCTGTAATGTCTTTTGAAGAGGAGTTTTTAATCTCTTGATAATACCAACATACTTGCCATTGGTATTAGTTTGGGAGTGAGGTTACATGTTGTATTTTGTATAGTGTTGCATGAAGTTATGAAGATAGGGAGCTTATAGCCTGGGGGGGTCTCCAAACTTGGCAACTTGTGTACTTTAACTCCCAGAATTCCCCAGCCAACATATTGTCTGTGCCAGGTTCATGAAACAGCTGGATCTTGCAGAGATACCTGCCAGTAGCCATTTGAAATGGAAATGAGCACCTCGCTACACTTTGGATGCTCTTGGTTGCTTTTGCTCTTTGCGATTGTGGTGACGTTGCAGACAACAATACATATGTATACCTGCTCTTTGTGTCCCACTTGAGGATCTCATGGCAGCGCAACAGAATGCAATTAACATTGCTAGTTTCTGGGCCAGATCTGTTTAATCTGTATATATTTTAATCTTGTATTTTATACTTTAAATTTTATAGCAATAGCAATAGCAGTTAGACTTATATACTGCTTCATAGGGCTTTCAGCCCTCTCTAAGCGGTTTACAGAGTCAGCATATTGCCCCCACAGTCTGGGTCCTCATTTCACCCACCTCGGAAGGATGGAAGGTTGAGTCAACCTTGAGCCGGTGAGATTTGAACCGCCGAACTGCAGATGATAGTCAGCTGAAGTGGCCTGCAGTACTGCACTCTAAACACTGCGCCACCTCGGCTCTTATGTCATATCATATGCCTTGTTTTAATTGTGGAGCTTCTGACACGAATAAACAAACGAACAATTTTGAACAGTGTTCTTTACAGTTGTAGAGCCACCTACAAAAGACAACATGATCAATGTAAATTCAGTAGGAAGGTACATCAAGTTATAAATGATGGCTATTCTGGGCCAAATGGAATTCTTGAATCACAATCATGGAATATATTAGCTTTAGTAAAATCCTTTGCAAGAAGCCCTTTTATTTTAAAAGTATGAAAGATTTTTCCTTCTAAGTTTTATTATGGATTGTTGATTTCATTGTTATGCAATCCACTACATGAGTCAAAAAGCAAATCCAAAATTTTCCTCCAAGCCCACATTGTAACAATTGGGCCATATTATATTTCCAGGCATGTCTTTGTTTTTGACAGTACAGTTTATTTTCAAAAAGAGGCCCCACTCCAGCAGCTGGATGGAAAGTTTATCCAGCTGTGAAAATATCTAATTGCATGTTTGGAAAAAAAATTGTTCTTTTCATTTGTACCTGCAGGCATGCTTTAGAAATGAGTTTGTCATTTAGGCACTGCTGTTAGAGCTAAATTTTATAAGCAGTGTTTTTATATCATGCTGCATGTTATCGTATTCTTAAGTCTATTGATATGAATTTATACCGTAAGGTGATATAATTTCTCTTTCTCTTATTTCATACCATAGGGCAGAATGGAGTCTAGTATAGAGAACTCATAAATTTGTGCTCTTCAAAAATCTGGATGTCACAGAGAAGTTAATACTTCTGCTTTATTTATTATTTAGTACGGAATTTATTTTAGCAAAGGTATGAAAGAAAAAGAAAAATATATAATTTTTTTTTAAAAAAGGGGGTTAAATATGTCATCCAAAGCAAAAGAGATCAGTATAAAGTTATGAAATAGAAACAATGCTGAAAGAATAATATTAGAAATATAGCAAAGTACAAATAAAATGCATAACTCAGATTATCATCTCATTTCTGTCTTTCTTTGTTTGGCTTGGGAAGTGTTGGAACTGTCAGATAATGAAAATCAGGATATTTTAATGCCAGAATGTAAGTTAAACAAAACCTTAATATGGTAATTAGAGCTTTGTAGTCCTTAAAATACACCTAAATGACAATTCACTACTTACTGCCCATGGTAGTTAAAAGTATTCCAGTTTTTAGTTTAATAATCTTTGTTAGGATGAAATAAATCTTCATTTAGTATAATTGACTGTGAGGTCAGATTTAACATCAGTTGCAGTTTTTATATTACACAGTATTTTCCTGGCTTATATAGTTACTAGACTTGTCAGCCCACAAAACGCAGTAATGACTGCAGAATCCTAGGGTCCGTGTGCTCTATTGTTCATTTTTATTTCATTTTTTGACATCATTTCAGAGATGAAGTGAAGGGATTCATGTCTTGCTTCATTGTGTAACTGAAATCTGCTGGATTTGTTAGCTTTCTTTAGCTGTATGGTTTTGATAACAGTTTTCATTTCAGTTACACAATGAAGCAAGACTGGCCTATTCCAGTATGTGCTTTTAATTGAATGTCATTGTGAAGCATTACTTACATCATTGATTTCACTGTTTGGCATAATTTGTTTTACCGGATTCAAAAACTTATGTTTCAATCTGCTGTTTGTCAAAAAGTTGGATATATAATTTCTGTACTTCATAAAGTGAGAAAATTATATACCGGTAATTCCTTGACAAATTGATGGAATTTAGATGTTTTATATTAAGAAAAATAAATAGTCGTCCATATGCAAATTGCTTGCATTTTAAAAGTGGGGTTTTGTTTGCTTTTTAAATGAAACATCTATTAGAAAATTCAGCTCTAACTAATTCTCCATAATTCTTCCTCCTTCTCCTCATTTATGCTACATTCAGTGTAAAATGTTTTCATTTAGATACAAATTAATGTGACTAGAAGTCCCGATTTTGGCAGGACAGTCACGATTTCGCACAATTTGTCCCGCGTCCGGCCACGTTCTTAAAAAGTCCCGATATTTTCTAAAATGTTTATTTTTACCAATATAAAAAGGCTGCAAGGCCGTGGCAGATAGGGGCCACCAGCGGGTCTTACTGATTTTCTAGGATACATACAAGTTGCCTACTACGTCCTCCATATTCGGGGAGAAACACTCGCTCCCGCGCAGCATGATCACGCCACAGGTTTTCAAAGCCACACTCTTGATTGGCTCACAAACGTCATGAGAGACAGCTTCCGAAGGAGGACAAAAAGCGCTGTAGCTTTGCCTAAAGAATAGCCGTCTCTGTAGGAACGAGAATGTCACTCATCCCAATCCGTTGAGACAAATATTTAATCTCTCAGTTCGATGCTTTCAGAAAGCCTAGATATTCAAAGGAAGACTTATCCTACTCGCAATAGCATTGGGATTCTGCACTATAGCTCACAACGTTGCTATGCAGTAGTAAACTGAAAAGATATAATATGGAAAAACCAACGTCATTAAGCTGTAAGTCCTGAACTAACATATTAAGGAGTAAGCCTTACTGAATTGCACATGGTTTTCTTTCCGCCTCACTTAGAACTACCCGCCAGAAACGAAGCGGTCTTGTGCCCCCCCCAGCGGTCCCTTTGCTCACGGGGTGCAGTAGCCCACCCTTCGACTCGCTGTTTCCTTCCAGGTGGCTGGAGAGTCGTATGTGACAAGGCTCGCCACCTCGAGCTATCTGCAGCGGCGCTTCCCTCCCTCTGCGCCCCGCCTGCCTGCCTGCCTGCTGGGACCGACACTCCAAGCGTCTTCTTCACCGTGCAAGCCCTCCGCAGAGCAAGGGCGTGTGACTGGGCAAGGTGGAGTCGGGGGGACAGACAAACTCCATGCCCACCTCTTTCTTCCAGCAGCTCCGAGAGTCACTGGTGGCAAAGAGCTTGGCGGCGGCGCCCGGCTGGAGGGGAGGGCGTGGGGTGCGGGAGACCAGCCTCCGGTCTCCTTCTCCCTCCTTCCTTCCTTCCTTTCTCAGGAGGGGATGAGTGGGGGTGGAAAGGGCGACAGGCTGCAGGTGGACAGGGACCCCTCCCCTTCGGAAACAAGACGAGAGACCATGAGGAGAGCCCAGGACGAGGGGAGGGCGAGAGGTTGGCAGAGCCACGAGCGGCGGTGGTTGTCTGAGGCAGGGGTGTGGTGGAGGTCGTGTGGGTAAAAGGGAACCGGCGGGGGCTGCGGGGTCAGCGGGGATCAGGCAATGGAGGTGGCCAAACTCCATGCCCGCCTCTTTCTTCCAGCAGCACTGAGAATCGCTGGTGGCAAAGAGCTTGGCGGTGTCACCCAGCTGGAGGGGAGGGCGTGGGGTGTGGGAGACCAGCCTCCGGGAAGCTCGCCTCTCCAGACGGCCCTGTAAGCCCCACACCCCCCCTCCGGCTTGCTCCATCCCATCTGCCATACAGTATACACAACTCTGCAGAGCATAATTGGATCCTACATAAATACATTCAGTAGTATTAATGCATTTTCCAACCTGGCAGAATGGAGACTACAGTGTCCAGAATTCCTGAACAACAGATTTAAATGCCTGCGTGAGAATTTTGGGAATTGAAGTCTCAGTACAGAGGTGCAGATCTTGAGCGAATTGGCTTGAAGGAGGCTAGAAGACAACAAGAGCCTCACTGAATTTAATAATACTTGTTGCTGAATCAAGCAGACATGCTTCTGCTGATGAAACTATTTCAGTGTTTTCCCTATAATTCCTTTTACAAGATATAATCTTCCTTGAGTCTAGCTCAGTTCCTGGAGAAACCATAAACATATTCAAAAACTGCCAGGTTATTTTTGAAACTGTTATTTTTCCCATTTAGCTTTCAATTTGTATGGATGTAACCTGGCTGTTTTTGCCTGCTCTCAAAAAGATGAGCAGGGTTGAACCTGGCTAATAATTGGAGGGGAACCCACCTGGGAATCTCAGTACTGTATATTTCATAGGAAAATATTAAAAATTGTCCAAAAGCAACAATGACAATTTCCATACTACTGCTAAGAAAATTACGACACATCAATAAAATTATAGCAGCTGAGTTTAACTCAAGAGAAACTTTTCTAAAGGTAGACAGTTATATAACAATTCCACAATTCTGAAAGAACAAGCTTGTTCTATATGAAATTTAATGCTACAGCAGAATGAAGTAATACTGAAGATAAGTGCAGCTAGTCCTCAATGCACGACCACAATTGAGTCCAAAATTTATGTTGTTAAGTGAGAAATTTATTGAGTTTTGCCTCATTTTACAATTTTTCTTGCCACATTTGTGAAGTGAATCATTGCAGTTAAATTAGTATCATGGTTGTTGAGTGAATCTGCTTTCCCCATTCTTTGCTTGTCAGAGGGCTGCGAGCGGGAATCACATGACTCCGGAAAACTGCAACTGTCATAAATCTGTGTCAGTTGCCAAGCATCCAAATGTAAATCTCGTGACCATGGGGATGCTGCAATGGTCATAAGTGTGAAAAACAGTAGAAGTCCTTTTTCTGTGCCGTTGTAACTTTGAACTGTCACTAAATGAACTGTTGTATATTGAGGACTGCCTATATTACATTTATTTTTTAAAAAATAGCCAATAATTTATATCCTTGAATAAGACTGCATTTAATTCATATAATTATATTTTATGACTATTTACAGGAAGGTTCTTGGAATGGGGCTGAAAAGTCCTGATTTTTTTAAAAAAAATTAATCAACACCCCCCCCCCGCCCCGGTCAATGGTGCCCCTCCCATGTCGTACTATGAGGGCTGAAAAGGACAGCTTGGGTTAGTGCAGACAAACGTAAAATACATGCTTTAGTAATTGGAACTATTGGAAAATCTCTGTTTTTGTTTGTAAATTTTATAATATGGATTCAAATTGTATGAATTATAAGCATTGTGCAACATTTCTCATATAAGCTTATGTTCTTTTTAAATAAATGGTTATATGTTGTAAGGATGATTTTTCATAGAGATGTGTCATTGTTTCCAAATTCTAGTTTTTTTTAAATACCTGATTTTAATTGGTTTTTAATTTAAAAACCTGTCATAGTTCCAATTTAATTTTGTAAGTAGTCTAGAAGGATATAGTGATCACCTGGATGGAAGGACAAAGAAAGGTCTAAAAGAAGGGACACATTATCCCTATCTAGATTCTGACAGAGGTAATATGCTAGAACAATCAGTGTTGTCTCTGTCACATACCATAAGCTGAATCATAACTAACAACTAAATTGCCTCTTTCAAAGCACACCATAGCTGCATCCTGACTACTGTCTCAATAAAATTTTCTAAAGGTTACACTGGGCAGTCGTTGTCAAAAAAAAATAACCAGTGCAAGGAGGGCTTCTTGAGAACAATATGCAACATAGCTAGTTTCAGGATTGCTGGCACTGTGTCCTTTGAAACCTAGGCACTAACAATGACTTACTAGCAAACTGCTGTACAAAGTATAGTGGCCAGGTGGGAGATCTACCTGATGTTAAATCTGGAAAAGAGAAGTTTCACTAAAAAAGGCCATTGATACAATAAAGTAGGTGAGGTTAGAGTACTTTATCTCTATTATTATGATGTTGTAGGCCCAAATCTTGAGATGATACTTGTGTTGGCAAATTGTATTTTTGATTTTCCTCCACTGTTTTCTCACGTGTTCCTTATATTTTATTTATTAGTTATTTGAATTTAAAGAATATACAGATGAATTTTAGAAGGTGCTTCTAATTTGTCTGCTAGAGCTCTTTAATAAACCAAGGAACCACCTGAAATGAGCACACATGAGTCTACGTCGTTTGCTATTGACAGTGACTAACCAGGCATGCAACAGAACTGCCTAACAGTTCCCTGAAAACTTCTTAAATACCTCCTGGAATCTATTGGGGTTCCTGAGTTACCTGGGATATCACCTAATAGGCTTTCTCACCCCAGTCTATTTCACCTGGACAGGGAAGTTATCACATCATGACAAAAGGATAAGGGACATCTCCCCTCAGAGATGAAAATGAAATGAGATGCCAAGGCAGTGGTCACTTTAGAGACCATGAACATCTTACTTCTGCCACAACTTTTCACCTGTGTTCTACCAAGATTTAAAAAATTCGACACTAGGATTAGTGATTACAATTAGAAAAAAACTAAAGATTACAATTAAAGAACAAAGAATGGATAAAAATATTTTGCAGATTGGATATATTGAAGGATATTTTTTAACAATGGACCCAGAAGCTAATTTTAATAGCGTCTGACTCTATAGATATTCAATGTGTTATGGAAGAGGAACAAGTTCTGCTTGACAAGATTGAGACTGAGTTGAAAATGGATTAAAAAATGACAGGCTACAAAAATAATGTGGGAAAAGATGTTATGCTGGTCATACAAAAGAAACTGGCTTGTGTCTTAATAATTAAAAGGGGTATTTAAACAACAAAACAAGAGAATAACAAGGATAATTTTTCTATATTGGATTTGCAAAACAGGCATTTTAAAGTTTAAAGAATTTTTTGAGAAGAAAAAATGAAATAAAATTCTGGGACATTATTAAAGTATTAAAGATCAAAACTGTTAAAAGTAAAAGGAATATAAAGTCGGTTTATTTGTTCAAGGTTAAAATAGATAAATTGCTATCTCTAGTAATCCTTATTGGATTTGTTGATATCAGACCTGAAATGATGATGTTTTAGGAAGTTTTGGGATATGGGGAAAATGATCATATTTTAAGAGAAGGTAATAAGTTATTTCAATTATCATATTTACTGTGATGAAGGTGGGAAATTACTTATTTATATATTACTTTTTTTCCTTTTATATATTTTATTTTTTTTATTTTCTATTTCTCTATTTCCCCCATTTTTTACATCTTCTACTTTTTATTCTTTCAGGTTTTTGTATTAGTTTTTATTCTTGTTGTAATGATACATCTTAATAAAATTACTATTTAAAAAACAATTTTGAAGCACTTTTGACAATAGCTTAAATTTCAACATAACATCTGCCATATTCACTGAAGCAAATTCAAAATTAAGGTAACTCTTTAACCCAGAGGAAGAGTGCATTCCATGCTACTTTTATGAAGGTAAATGTTCCCCTTGCATATATGTGCTAGTCGTTCCCAACTCTAGGGGGTGGTGCTCATCTCCGTTTCAAAGCCGAAGAGCCAGCACTGTTCAAAGACGTCTCCATAGTTATGTGGCCAGCATGACCAAATGCTGAAGGCACACAGAACACTGTTACCATCCCACCAAAGTGGTCCCTATTTTTCTACTTGAATTTTTACATGCTTTCAAACTGCTAGGTTGGCAGAAGCTGAGACAAGTAATGGGAGCTCACTCCATTACATAGCGCTAGGGATTCGAACCGCTAAACTGCTGACCTTTCTGATCGACAAGCTCAGCGTCTTAGCCACTGAGCCACCGTGTCTCTTTTATGAAGTTCACACATTGTCTAATACACATAGTCTACCAGAGCTTTTCATTATCATTCAGAAATTACAAATAATGTGCTACATGTAGAGCCATCACTTATTAAGCAAACATTTATTAAGCAAAATAATGTCCCTCTCAGGTATTTGTATTATTTATCAACCAGTGCCCCCTCTCCCTTTCTCCCTCCCTCCCCCCCCCTCTCTCAAATTCCATTGCTTACTTTTTGCAAAGAACACTGTGGCTTTTTACTTGGGAGGACAAGAGAAGTTACTCAGGCTGTAAACAAGAGAAAGAGAGACAGAGCAGAATCTGGATTTTGTTAGTACAGGATGCAGCTGGTCTTTCCCTAAAAGGGTTTGAGGAGGAGGGAAGAATCTGTTCTACCTTCCCTTCACAATAATATCCGCTGTGCATAGTAAATCTTGTTTATAGTCAGTTTAGGTAATCCAAGTATCTCCTTTAAAAAGATAAAAGGTAATGTGAATTAATATAGATCATATCTAAGGTAAAAGCAGCTCTAGCACAACCCTGCCTTTTTAAAGTTCTGATTAAATTCAACAAAGCCAAACATTTGCTACCCAGAAGCCAGCAAGAAAAATTACTCTTCATGCCCAGCAGGATTTGCTTTCTCACGATGTGTGGATTGAGTTGCAATGTCTGGTAAAATGTCCCCTCTCTTTTATTTCCTTGACACTCAGTAGAAACCTAAATGAACTGGATTCTGCAGAATTGCAGAGGTGTCCCGTTCCTTTTCTGCCTGCTTTATGTCATTGGAGGTGGGATGACAGGGGACAAAAGAAGAACCTTAGTAATGTTCCCATTGCTTTTCCAGCTGGATAGTTAGCTTGGTTTAATGAAGAAAGGGGAAGTTGCATACATCTGCTTTCTATGGAATTTTGCTTTGGCGAGAAAAAGAAGACACTCTAACTTAATTGTTGCTAATGTTTTCATTAGCCCTTTTCAACTCAGAAGAAAAACATCACCAAACTTCATATTCATAAGTTGTTTTGTTTCCATCTCTCCAAATCAATGACATTAAAGCTAATTACAAATTTCAGAGGAATGTGAATTTGTTTCCTTCATGGAAGGAAAAGGCACTGCAGAAGCCAATAGGGAAATTATAAACTTATTGGACTGAATTAGGTTTAGGGCTGTGTGTAGGTTGAAAATGTTCTGATGCTACAGGTCATATATAGTTGTCTACCTTCATCTCCTTTCTAATCTCTCCTTGAACTGATTATGGTGTTGCAGTCCATTCACAAATCTTGTTGGTTTTTTTGTTTGAAAAGTACTTAAATGTTTGATCTGGTCAAGGAATACAATAAAATACTACTACTACTACTACTACTACTACTACTACTACTACTACTACTACTACTACTTCTTCTTCTTCTTCTTCTTCTTCTTCTTCTACTTCTACTTCTACTTCTACTTCTACTTCTACTTCTTCTTCTTCCAGGTAATTCTTGACTTACAACCACAATGGAGGCCAGAATTTTGGTCATAATTTTGGTTGTAAGTCAAGACACCACACAAGCATATTCCCAATTTATGACCACTTTACAGTCCCGTGGCTGTTAAGCAAATCCAGCATATACAATGGATATTTTTGCCATTTTCTGCTAATTGTGGTCACAAGACCATGGGACACAGCAACCAGTTCTAAATGATGACTGGTTGCTAAGGTCCAAAATGCAATCATGTGTCTTCAGGCGTCTTTGTGTGCAGCAGTCATAACTTTGAGGATGGATTGTAAGTATCTTTTTTGTCCTTTGTAATTTTGAACAGTTGTTAAGTGCCAGTCAGGTTATAAGTCAGAGTCTTTGTATATGCACTCAGATCAAACCCTCTTCCACTGTTTGTAACCAGTTCTTCATTATCAGTTAATTGGGGCTTTGGTGAGGATGTTCATCCGTTTGTTACTGCTATATTTTGAATTATGTTTTCTTGTCTGCTTCCTATAATTTTATGTATCTTGATCATGTCTCCATTTAGTCACATTTGTTTTTTGAGGTAAAGAATCTTCAGTGTTGTGTCTCAAAGAACATGTGTTCAAGTCCCCAGGTCATTTTGGTTATAGTCTTTAATGTTTTTTCCATTTCTGTTATATTCTTCTTAAGATGTGGCAGCCAGAACTGTACACAGTTTTCCAGATCTGGAGAAGTAGACTTAGAAGGTGATGCAGATGTTAACAGGATTGTTTATTTCTTCACTTCTGCTCATTACTTTTGTTTCCGCAAAACTGTGCAGTATACTGAGCCATCTAGTGTTCCCACCATAGATTGCATAAAAAACAAAAAAGTAAGAGAAATGTTATGACAAGTGTTTGACAGTACTTCCAAAATAACATATCACTGCTAGTGCTTTCTCATCCAATGGAATGACTGCTTTCTGTAATCCAGGATATATGGAGATGTTCTTGTGAGATATGATGGCTAAAATATTGAATCAAAAAGGTTCAAGTTCACTATCAGCCGTGAAAGTTCAGGGACAATTTTGAGCCAATCCCCCTACCTCTCCCCAGCCAACATCACAGGGTGGTTTTTGAACAGATGTTGGAGAAGTTATACTATGCATGTCACTGAGCTCCTAGAGGAAACTTAAATAAATAAAATGAAATTGTGAATTTACTTTCATATCATACCAGGGTATTTTAGCCAGTTTCTGGAAGCATCTGAACTGAGATAGTTTGATGGTCTCTTCATTCCTGTCCTATTTTGTTCTTCTTTTTGCTGTCTTGCTACTTTGCTTGTCAACACTGCCACACTTGTGTGTTTCACTAACTTGACATCTGTTCTGTTTCAGGAGAAATCTGATGCCAGCTCCACATCCCTACAGCTGCAATCCCAGATTGAAGTAAGCACAATGGATTCAATTCTTTATTTTTGTTCCTGCATCAATCAGATAATAAAGCTTTTGGTTGTTCAGCCTCAACTCAAAGCAATGAATCTTCTCTTCCAGGAATCCCTTGGCTTTAGCAGTGTAGCATCCACACCAGAAATAGAAAGAAAGTAAGTAGGCATTTATACTTCTGCTTTACATTCTGCATGAATTACTAATTCATATCAAAGGGTTTTACTTCTACGTGACCACATCACAAGATTCAATAAGCAGCAGCTTTTTCTTTCTCTGCCACCGGTGTGTATTCCCCCAATTTCACACAAGTTATATTTTCTGTTTTTACAATATAGTGTCTGCTCAAATAACAAGACTGATAGAATGAAACGTTATTGATGTTGCACTACACAAAGAATAATGTAACTTCTCCAGTGGGTAATGTAGTGTAGGAAACTAGCAGCTTGGGTCCCTTTGACCTGCGTCAGGGTTTTGTAGATCTAAATTTCATAGTTTCAAAAATAATTGCAAGAAGGTGGGCAGATGGGGATATGATTTCGCCTATTGCCATAGGAAATATGGTACCAGACATCTACACAAGAGCATATCATTTGAGAAAGGGAAGTCATTCCAAAGTCCCCAAGGGTTACAGGCATTTGAAGTCCAAACTGAAATTTAAGTGGGAGGTAAAGGAGGTAAATGAGTAAGCTGATCTTTTCAGAAATGTGTCCTCCATTGTTTCAAACGTGACACCAAATGCAACTCCAGGATGGGGGTGGTGCAATGGCTATCATTATTCCGGAGCCTCTCGTGACTTTTAGGGGTGCTGCCCCAAAGATAGCCAGATATGACATGTTCTTCGTGAAGTTGGGTCTCAAGGATCTTGCTGTTTTTCTACCTTTCTCCCCATGGGGTGTCAGTGGCCCTACCCAAAGTCCTGGACTTCATGGCAGAGTCAACAATGAAGTTCCCAAGCTTATAGTTCTGGAGGACTCCAACCTGGGAGTCCTCTCTGGGCCTGAAATTTTAGGTTGTCCGGGAGTTTATGGAACCATAGTAGCAGCTTATTAATAGTCCAACTTGCAGAAGGGATCATGCATAAGATCTGCTGTTTGGCTTGGGACAGTAGCAAAGTGATGTGGGGTTAGGAGACCTCAGTACCTTGATATGAACAGATCATTCCCTCTTGGTCCTGGAGTTTCCTGTGACTTCCCCCCACTGCAGGGAGTTTGGGCATTTTGAATTAGTCCATGGCAGGTGGATCCCAGTAGAACTTGAGCTTGCTCTGGTGCTTGATTCAGCTTTGTTGCAGCCTGGAATGAGCATGTGACAAGGGCCTTGTATTAGATTGCCTCTTTGTGGATACTTTGGTTGTAGATCCCATAGGGACCCTTGACTTATGGACCAAGCTCTTGGAAATGAAATGACACAAGGCACACAGTGCTGCTGTTGCAAGAAAATCATGCACAGGTACCAGCCTGCAGTAGGATTTACTTTGTGGCACTTAAGAGCAGAAGAACACTCTGACTTATCTGCTTTTATTGTGTATACGGATGGTGGCTGGTAATCCTATTTTGGATAATCAGGCTCTTTCTGGGTATAGCAGGGGATAGGTGAACACTTGTGGGGTTACTGTGAGGATTATTCTAGGTATCCATCAAATAAAGTTGCTCCACTTTGGAATATGAACCTAGCTGGGCAGATCCAGTGAAAGTGACTGAGGCATGTCCTAGCTTGCTTATCTGGGTAGAGTTTGAACTGGTCAATCTTCAAGAAGTGGACCGGGACCTTAATGTTGTGAGCTCTGCCACCTCCCAGTTGATTAAGTCATCCAGGGAATTGGCATGTGGTTGGGTCCAAGCAGCAGTAAATGCCTTCTTGCTAGAGCGAGTGGTTCCACCATTCTTGCCCCTTCCTCAAGAGACCATCCTTGGATCCTATGCTTTTTGATACCTTATGTCCAGTTGCCAAACTTCTTTTTTTCAGGAAAGTTGTTAAAAGATTGGTGAGCTCTCAGCCAACAGATGGCCTTGGATGAAGCAGATTATCTGAACTCTTTTCAATTAGGATTTAGACGAGGGCTATTGATCTAAAGACAGTATTGGTGGATCATTGTGGATGATTTTTGGAGATTTGTAGATTTGTAGATTTATTTATTTATAGGCCGCCCTTTTCCCTGAGGGGACTCAGGGCGGCTTACAATCAAAAAAAGGAAGGGGAGTGTAGGACAATACCAAAAAGAAATGTGCACAAAGTAAATTAGACAATAAAACTCAACATTCACTCAGCATTCGGGAGGGGCGAAAATAAGATTATCCCCAGGCCTGACGGGCTAGCCAGTTCTTGAGGGCTGTGCGGAAGGCCTGGACGGTGGTGAGGGTACGAATCTCCATGGGGAGATTGTTCCATAGTGTCGGAGCCGCAACAGAGAAGGCTCTCCTCCGAGTAGTCGCCAGTCGGCACTGACTGGCAGATGGAATACGGAGGAGGCCAACTCTATGCGATCTGATGGGACGCAGGGAGGTAATTGGCAGAAGGCGGTCTCTCAAATAGCCAGATCCACTACCATGGAGCGCTTTATAGGTGGTGAGTAGGACCTTGAAGTGCACCCGGAGATCAACAGGTAGCCAGTGCAGCTCACGGAGGATCGGTGTTATGTGGGCGAACCGTGGTGCGCCCACGATCACTCGCGCGGCCGCATTCTGGACTAGCTGAAGTCTTCGGATGCTCTTCAAGGGGAGCCCCATGTAGAGCACATTACAGTATTCCAGCCTAGAGATCACAAGGGCTCGAGTGACTGTTGTGAGGGCCTCCCGATTCAGGTAGGGCCGCAACTGGCGCACCAGGCGAACCTGGGCAAATGCCCCCCTGGTCACAGCTGAGAGATGGTGGTCAAAAGTTAGCTGTGAATCCAGGAGGACTCCCAAGTTGCGGGCCCTTTCTCAAGAGCTCAAGATGTGTGTGTCGGTGGGGGAGTGTCCATCCTGGTTGTCTGGGTCTCCGGCTGTCTGATGCCATCAGCTATGTTATATTGCTGGACCTGCTTCTGACGCTGGGGGTGGGAGCAGAGTTTTGTTGTGGTTCACCTCCTTTTTCCATTGGTGGTACCAGTCAGTGCTAGTGGGGGAAGAGAGGTCCAGCCCTAGGCTCCTATAAATGGAATGCCTCAAGGTCTCTCCCCTCCTATTTAACATCTATATGGAAGCACTGAGAGGCCATCTGGGTTTCGGGATCCTCAATTTTCTGATGATAGCCAATTATGCATATGCAAGGCAAATGATGCTGTTCAGGCGATAGATCAGCACCTGATGGCTATAGGGAGAAATCAGCTGTGACTCATCCCTAACAAGATGGACGGCTGATGGGATTTTGGCTCTGAGAGTCAGGAGAGTAGACATCTCTGAGTCTGGATGGGGTTACATCCCCTTCTACAGATTTGGTGTTCAAATTGGGGTCTTCTTAGACTCGTGGCTCTTCCTGGTGGCCAAGGAGGCTTTTGAACAATTCTGCTTTATACCAGTTGCATCCATTCCCGGGTCAAGAGGCCTTCCTTGTGGTCACCCATGCCTTAGTTACCTCCTTCTTTGGATTACTACAATATGCTCTATGTGGGCATTCTCTTGAAGACCATCTGGAACTTGTAACTGGTCCAGAATAGAGTGGCATGCACAGTTCTGGCTACCCTATGGTTCACCCAAGCAACACCACTGCTGTATTACCTGCACTGGCTTCCAATTGTTTTCAAGGTGCAATTCAAGGTGCTGGTAATCATCTTTTAAGCCCTTCATGGCCCAGGGCCAGGTTACCTGTAGGACTGCCTCTCCCTGAGAGTATCTGGCAATAGAAATTCGTATAAGTGCTTATAATAGCAACAGTCCCACAATTCATCTCACTTTTTTTCCTTCTTATATACTGTGTAGGATTCTTTTATGCTTTTCATCTAATATAAGAAATATTCTTTTGATAACCAGGTTCAATACAGCTAGAGAGTTAAGTTCTAAAGAAAACAGGATGCAGAGAGACTTTAGCTTCCAGAGTTTTAAAGCAAGATGAAAGTTAAAATGGCTCAACCATTTCTTTGTGAACGCAGTATCTTAATTTTCCTTAGCATTATTTATTGCCTTATAATTCAATGCACACTCTTCAAGTGGTGCTTTACTTTAATACTGTCTTCAGAGGTTCAGCAGTGATAAAGTTGGCAAGTATTAGAGAGAAGGCCTTCTCACGGATAACTCTATCAATAAAATTTCCTCTTAAGCCAAAAATTACTCATTTGTCACTCAGTGTTGCAAATGGTTATAATCACTCACCAGTGAGATGGCAGAATGTTCTGGTTCCTTTATGAATTTCGACTCTCTGGCTTTCTACTGAGATTTTGTACCGTTTCCTGCTGGTATATTTGAAATTGTACTTTATTTTAACTGATTTCTTTAAAATAGCTTACAATTAACCAGTTTGATAGGGAATTGCACTGTTACCTTTAAAAGTTTACAGTGCAACAAGGATATTTACCCTATTTTTCAGAGTATAAGACACACCTTTTTCTCTCAAAAAAGAGGCTGAAAATCTGGGTGCATCTTATACACTGAATACAACATTTTTTGCCTCCTGAAACCCCGCCCCCTTCACCAAAATGGTTGTGCAGAACTTGTAGGAGGCTTTCAGAGTGTTCCTGGGGGCTGGGGAGGGCAGAAGTGAGCGAAAAACAGGCCGCTTTTTGCTCAATTATGCCTCCCCCCCCCAATCCCCCAGGATCATTCTATAAGCCTCCTAAAGGCTGTGCATGCATTTTTTTTGACAAAAAACAGGCTGTTTTTTGCTCGTTTTTTGGGGGGGCAGCCCCCAGGAACACTCTGCAAGCCTCCTAAAAGCTATTCATGCCTTTTTTTAAAAGGGGGGCCATTTTTTGGATGTTTTCAGAGTGCAAAAACATTTTTTATTTGCCTCTTTAAGATCTCCAGTGTGTCATACTCTGAAAAATACGGTAACTGTTACCCCAAAAATAAAGTAAAGGGTTGCCATAAAAACATTTATGAGGGCATACATGAAAATTAGATGTATCCTTTCTCCTTCATGTGAATGGTTTTCTAGAAGTGGATGCTTTGTTGATAACTAGATTCACCTTCTTATAGGTGAAATTGAATCTGAGCAGTCAGCCATTTACAAGTGCAGGATGTCATCAGTAAAAGCAGGTAAAGTCACCAGCAAATACACTGTCAAAAACTAGCTTTCCCAGTTTCTCTTGTCACAAGTAAAATTTTCTAGGGACTGTTGAGTCACCTGAGAAGAACACAAATACCTTGCCAGGTAACACAGTCAATCTTTAAATCACATTTTAGGTGTCATGCATGCCATTCTTATTTGTATTAAGCAAATCTCAAGTGATAAAGTCCATTAAAATTTTAGTCTTTGACTCAAGATTCAACCTCTGGTTCATTCTCCTAATCTCTTAACTGAAGGCCACATTGTATAAAAATTAATAATTAGTATTCACATTCCTTCCTAAGATGTCATGTCACTAATTAAAACTTAAGAAAATATGGATGAGTTATGTGATCTGTATAAAGAGCCTCGTGACACATACAGGCTGATCAGGTTTAAATATTCCCTGTCACACAGGAAAAGGAAATTGTGATCTGATTTTAGCAATCAAAGAGCACAGGATGAAGTCTAGTAACATTTCTTTGTATCCTTGTTTGCAATAACTCTTCCAAGCATATTTTAGTCAAACAAAGGCATGGCCAGGATTGATTGGTACTCAGTTGGGAAAAAGGTGAGCAGGCAGAAAAATGATGGAGAAATGTGGGGATGGGGGGGAGTTTTTGTATCTCTTTCCTTCTTTGCACTTATGATCACTTAAAACATAAGAAGCATTCACCCTTCATTTGGGTCTTATTACTTTACTAAAAAAAATATTGGGATTATGGAAAGCTCTCATTTAGCTTGAATACACTTAAGCATACCATGTTTAGAACTTTATAACATCTTCACTTTTTACCTTCATGTATTAAGTGGTTTCTGTTATTACAGAGTGTGTATCGCAAGCACAGCATGTATCTAAGCAATAATAAGCATAAGGTATTATATCTTGAAGCAGTACTAATCACAGAACATCAAATAATGTATGAACTATAGGAATCAAGAATTAAGGATGGAGTAAACCCAACAGCCACTGAACTTTTATTTTGGTCCTTACAAGAGAGACTTGCAGTGTGTAGCATTTTGATTTAAAATGCTTTTATTCCCATTGCATTAATAAATTATATGAAATTTGAAAGAGGTGATTTAGCAAAAAATATCAGAGACCTCTGTATGGTATTTTTGTTGGTTAAAAAAAATGTTTCTTTTATATGTTTGATATCATGTTCTGTAGCAGAGAATTTTAACAGCTGTTCTACTAAATTCCTCAAGGTTAGAGTAAATCTAGTGAGAAGGATGAGTTTTCAGACACTGGAAGGGAAAAAGTCTCTTCCAAAGGTTTAAAGTTTTCATCGCAACGTTTAAAAGCATAGCTAATTCTGGATCAACAGTATAATTTTCAGAATATCTTGAAAGCGAAGAGTGTATTGCATGCTGTGGCTTATAACAGGTTAGTGTATTGGGACCTTGGCATTGAATTCAATGTAGAGATTCAGGTACACCCTGTCAGTTTGTTTCACAGACCTTAAATATTTCATCTGCAATGAGATGGTTAAATAGAGTTTGAAGCGCTGGTTATTTGAAACCCATGTGTGTTTGCCCATGGTGGTAGCCAAAATGAAAAAAATATATATAATAAAAATCTCCGCACTTTCCTGTGCACTGAAAATTCGTAATTAATTCATAATTTAATAAACTTATATGCCGCCCAATCCAGTAGGACACTGCCATACCCTGTGGTTACAGGTAGCAACTCTATGCACCCATTTCAAAAATAAGGGCTCTGCCCTGTTTAGAATAGCTGACATCTGTTCAAAGTCTATGAGAATTGAGTTGGTGGTTTGGTCCAATTTCCCTTAGGCAAATACCTCAAAATCTACCATAACATTTGGTGTTAGACTAAAGGAAATCGTAACTGCCAACTGTAAAGTGTTGCTAAAAGGCATACCAACTAAACTGGCTTGGAAAGTGGAACATTCAAAGCTGGAGAAAAGTAGATCACTTGTATGGCATGCAACATATGAATGCACCCCATTCCTATAGCAACTATTTATTTATTTGTTTGTTTGTTTGTTTGTTTATTGGACTTATATACCGCTTCATAGGGCTTTCAGCCCTCTCTAAGCGGTTTACAAATTTTTTAGCAAATTGAGTCAGCAACTTGCCCCCACAGTCTGGGTCCTCATTATCCCTGAACTATCCCTTCAATAAATGAAGTACAGGGCTCTTCCTTGGGGGGGGGGGCTTGCTGGTGGGAGCTGGTTGTTAACAGCTCCGGAATCCTGGTTGCGTTAAACTGTCTGAACAGCAATCCATCAGCCGTTTGACAGCTTGTTTACCTTGTCTTCGGGCTAAGGAGATAAGGTGAGCTAATTGTGCTGGGCAACGTGCCAACTAACTTTCTCAGACCGACTCTTGGAGGGGAGGAAGGGCATCCGAGAGCAGAATTGTCTCCATGCCATGAATTCCTGCTGTTTATTAGCAGCACAAAGCAAACCACCCACCCTCAGAACAAAAATTTGATCTACTGAATTCAAGACGAGCAGAGCCTATACACGTGAACTTTTAATTGTTTGTATTAATCCTTAGCTTCATTTTTACAAGAATTCCTTCTGATATCTTACTTGCTAAAGAGATATTCAAAATGGCGCCGAGCAGCTTCATAACACTGATCGGGCTTTGAATTTCTACGGAGTTTAAAACTTCAAAGAAAAGGAGTGATTTATTACTAAATTAAACAGCAATTGCTGCACAATCAACCAGCATAGACTTAGATAGACAGCAAACTACACAATTATCAACAAGGATGGATCATCTTTCTCTCTCAGAAGCACAAGGAGCCAAGGAACAAAGACAAACCCGTGTGATTACCAGACAAATGGACCAACAATTAAAAAAGCAACAATCACAACAAACACCTGTTACCGGTCAAGATGCTACAGGTACCAGCTTAGAAGCAGTGGGAGGAGCCAGACCAAAGGTTAAATTCCAGGATGTTCAGATGGCTCTAAAAACAGCTTCAGGGAGCCAAAGATGACAACTAAGTTCCTAACATGGAACGTCAATGGATTAAACTCTCCACAGAAAAGAAAGAATATAAATCACTATCTTAAACAGTTCAAGAATGATATAATTTGTTTGCAAGAAACTCACATTAGATCAACTGATCAAAAATATCTGATTAATACAAGATTTGGACAACATTTTATAGCTTCTGCTTCAGAGAACAAAAATGGTATAGTTATATACTTAAGGAAGGATATGAAAGCTGAATTAATCGAAGCAGATCCCCACGGAAGATGTTTCGCAATAGACTTGGTATTAGAAGGGAAAAGGACATTGCTACTAGGAATATATGCTCCCAATCAACAACAAGATGGATTTTATAGAAAGCTTCATGCCAAATTAGTACAGTGGGATTATAGGTCCTATTGGGTGACTGGAACGGTGTTATGGACACTAAGAAAGATAAGAAGGCTTCTTGGCCAAATACTCAAATGCAAGCGAAACTACCTAAGTCCTTTTTCAATATGATGGATGATTTCGAACTGAGAGATATTTGGTGAGAAAGAAATGCAGAAGAATACGATTTTACCTTCTTTTCTGATAGACATCAATCCTTTTCCAGAATTGATTTCATACTAACTACCAATGATTTGCTTTCTAGGGTGAAGAAGACAAAGATATGTGCCAGAGTTTTATCAGATCATAATCCAGTTTGGATGGAGTTGGGAGGGGTGACGCAAGCAAGAAGGTCTTGGAGATTGAATGAAAATTTATTTAGATATGAGAAATATACTAATGAATGTAAAAAATTGTTAACAGAATACTTTGTTTTTAATATGAATAAGGGTACATCTATGGAAATTGTATGGGATGCAAGTAAAGCGTATATGAGAGGAGCTTTGATAAATCTAAATAGATTACATAGACGTAAACAAGGGGAAAAGCGAACAGAACTGGAAGATGAAATTAGGAAGAAAGAGCAAGAGTTAACTTTAAAACCAGGAGATAAAGAAGCAATTACCTTATTAAAAGACCAATTTAATATGCTGATCTCAGACCAGGTAGCCACTAGTCTGTTATATGCAAAACATAACACTTTTTGCAATGCAAATAAATCTGGTAGATGGTTAGCATATCAGATTAGGAAAAAACAAAAATTACGTAACATAGCCAAATTGCACTACAGAGGGAAACAAGTGTATCAATAGCAATAGCAATAGCAATAGCAGTAGACTTATATACCACTTCATAGGCCTTTCAGGCCTCTCTAAGCGGTTTACAGAGAGTCAGCATATTGCCCCCAACAATCTGGGTCCTCATTTTACCCACCTCGGAAGGATGGAAGGCTGAGTCAACCCTGAGCTGGTGAGATTTGAACCGCTGACCTGCTGATCTAGCAGTAGCCTGCAGTGCTGCATTTAACCACTGCGCCACCTTGGCTCAGTGGCTCATCAACAGGGTGAGATTCAAAAGGTCTTCCGTGAATTCTTTACAGCGTTGTACAAGGGTGACAAAATTAAAGGTCTAGATATAGAGAGATACTTGGATAAAGAAAAAATACCCATAGTTAAAAAAGAGCAGAGGGAAAGATTGAATCAACCAATAACTTCGGGGGAAATTCTACAGGTAATTAAGCAGTTAAAGGCAGGGAAGGCACCTGGTACAGATGGCTTGACAGCGGCTTACTATAAAAATCTACAATTAGAAATGGTAGAACCTCTTAAGGAATTATTTAATAAGATTCAAACGGAAGGTAAGGTACCTCCATCTTGGAAGACAGCTTTTGTATCCCTGATACCCAAAGAAGACCAAGACATTACCCAACCAAAAAACTACAGACCTATATCACTACTTAATGTAGATTATAAAATCTTTACTAAAATACTAGTAAATAGGTTAATGTTGGTTATTCAACAATTGATTCATAATGATCAAACAGGTTTTATTCAAGGAAGACAAATGAGAAGTAACGTAAGATTAATTGTTAATGCACTAGAATATTTGGGAAATAATAACCAAATTCCTGCTGCGCTCATATTTCTGGATGCTGAGAAAGCCTTTGATTGAGTTAACTGGCAATTCCTGTTGAAAACACTGCAAAAAATGCAAATAGGAGAATGTTTCTTACAATCAATTAAAGCAATATATAAACAGCAAACAGCTCAAATTATAGTTAATGGAAGTTTAATAGATTCTTTTCAAATTAAAAAAGGTACAAGACAGGGTTGTCCCTTGTCCCCATTATTGTTTATTATAACTTTGGAAATATTGTTGAATAAAATATGGGGCTTGGAGGGCCTAAAGGGAATTAAGATTAGGCAGAAAGAATATAGCGTACGTGCTTTTGCGGATGATCTGGTTATAATATTAACCCAACCGCAGGAATCTAGTAAGATCTTAATGAATATGATTAATCAATATGGTCAAGTGTCAGGATTTAAAATAAATCTAGGGAAAACAAAAATATTACCTACAAATATGAATACTAAACAAAAGGAAGAACTAGAAGAAATGATAGGATGTGAAATAGTTAAAAAGGTCAAATATTTAGGAGTTCATATTTCAACCTCAAATGGGAAGTTATATAAGTATAATTATGAACCACTTTGGCATAGTATACAGACAGAGATGAAAAAATGGGAGAAGTTACAGTTATCCTTGCTGGGAAGAATAGCAGCAGTGAAAATGAATATTTTACCTAAATTTTTATTTCTTTTCCAAATGTTACCTATACTTAAAAAAGATGTGAACCTGTTAGAATGGCAGAAGGGTATTAATAAATTTGTATGGGCAGGGAAGAAGCCGAGAGTAAAACTAAAAATAATGCAAGATGCCCGTGAGAGGGGAGGTTTGAAATTACCCAATTTAAAACTATACTATGACGCAGTAGCTTTATCTGTAATTAGTGATTGGACTAATGTAACAAATGATAGAATACTTAATATCGAGGGGTATGACCTGGTATATGGCTGGCATGCTTACCTGCTATATAAAAAAAAAGTGGACAAGAATTTTAAAAGTCATATTTTAAGGAATGCTTTACTGCGGGTCTGGAAAAAATATCAATACAAATTAAATGATAAGATACCCATGTGGGCAATTCCTAGACATGCAATAGAAAATATGATACAAATAGTACAAAAACAGGATATAATTACTTACAGACAGCTTCTTACCCTAGAAAGGGGTGTATTACAACTAAAATCCTTGGATGAATTAAAAGAGAAAAAGGTAATTCAAACATGGCTCCAGTATGGACAGCTACAGGCCAGGTGGAAAACAGATCAAAAATTGGTTTTATGCAAGTTGAGGATAATTTATTTAAACAAATAAGAGATCAAAGCTTAATGCATATAAAGAGACTATACAATATATTAATACAGATGGACTCCAAAACAGAATTAGTTAAAGACTGTATGATAAAGTGGGCTCAAAATATTGAAGAACCAATAATGTTGGATATATGGGAAAGGATTTGGGTAAGAAATGTAAAATTTACACAAGCCCAAAACTTGAAAGAAAACTTTTACAAGATGTTTTATAGATGGCATTTAGATCCTAAAAAGTTGGTTTCTATGTATCCGAACTTACAACCCAAATGCTGGAGATGTGATTCTCTCGACGCTACATATTTTCATATATGGTGGACTTGCAAAAAGGTTAAGGCATTTTGGATAAAAATATGGTGGATTATGCAAAATGTTTTTTTAAAAAAGGATAAAGTTTACCCCTCAGTTATTTTTGTTAGGTATAATTACTGATTGTACAGCTGTAGAGATTAATTTGCTTTTGCACTTAATAACTGCAGCTAGATTGTTGGTGGCGCAATACTGGAAGAAGGAAGATTTGCCTACAATTCAAGAATGGACATTGAAAGTCACAAATTTAGCCAAGATGGCTAAAATATCTGCATATCTTAAGGACTACTCAAACGAGAGATATAAATGAGACTGGAAAAAATGGATCGATTTTATTCAAAATAATATGGAACTAAGAAATTCCAGATAGCTTATAATTAAGATCAGGAATGATATAAATTGTTTAAAGTTAGCCTAGCAAGGAGGAGCTAAGTTCAATTTAAAGATGTTATCAATTTTCTATTCTTTTTTCAAATATATTTTAGACTGTTTTTGTTAAAGATTTATATCATGTATGGGTTCTGGGAAGTCGGGGGAGGGAAGGCTGGGGGGGTTGGGGGGGAGGGGGGGAGGGAAGGATGTATATTAGGCTTGACGAGTGGGTGTTAGATTTTAAAGTAATATGATTGCACATGTATACTGTCTTCTCTTATTTTAGCTTTAAAACTAAGATATGTTAAGTATATTGATATGGAAGCATAAATACCATCAACATAGAATGGAGTTTGCTCAGAAGCTGAAATACACCAAGTGAATGAGAGGAAGAGTGGGAAGCAGAGGAGAGAAGAAAGATAGGAAGAGAGGGATAGGAGAGAGGGTAAGGGGGGAAGTTGAGGAGAATAAGGAGGAGTGGAATGAAGAGAGAGGAGAAGGAGAAAGGAAGGGGAAGTAGAGTAGAAAAGGATGATGGAGGGAAGAAAGGAGGTAGGAGAGAGGGAGAAGAAAGAGGTGTATGGAGAGCAGAAGAGCTAATAATGGGTTTTTATCTTTCTGGGAGTTGATGGCAAGAGGAACTGATGTAATTACTACTTAATACAATATGATATTGGCTATGTAATAGTATACATGTGATTATATGTTATGAAAATGGAAAATAAAAAAAGTATTTTGAAAAAAATAAAAATAAATGAAGTACAGGTACAACAGTTCTTTTAGTGACCATTCAAAGCTTCAAGGGCACTGAAAAATGTGACTTAAGATCTTTGTAGCATGATCCCCATGATATGTGATCAAAATTCAGATGCTTGGCAACTGGTTCATACTTAACGATTACTGCTGTGTCCCAAGGTCATGTGGTCACCTTTTATAATCTTGACAAACAAAATCAATGGGGAAGCCAGATTCACTTAGCAACCATGTTACTAACTTAACAGCTGCAGTGATTCATTTAACAACTGTGTTAAGAAAGGTTGTAAAATGGGGCAAAGTTCACTTAACAAATGTCTCGCTTAACAATGGAAATTTGGGGCTCAATTGTGGTCGTAAGTCGAGGGTTACCTGAACATACCTTCATCATTTTTGTATGTATATCCTTTTCAAATGGATGCAACAGTTTGATAGGGGTAAGGTGGCTATGTGTTTTGGAAGAAAACTGGAGAACTTTCTCAACGGGGTGTCAGGAATAAATAAATGCTGTTTACGCCTACTAGGTATAAAGTTTCAGATGTTTAGGTTCTCCTTTGACTACTTGGGCTCAGTGGCAGCTGTCCTGAAATTGTTTACTCAGCCATAAAGGGAGAGGTCTAGTAAGCATGTTTGGGCAGGAAAGCAGATCAAAGAAAATCAAGCCTCCTCCTGCATCCTGTGTTTCATCCTGTTTTTAGCAGGACACAGAATTTCTACTTCCAGGGATATGCTACTATTGAAGAGGAAAATACTGCTTATATTATCAGAACCATTGTTTGTTTTAATCTTCCTAAAGCAAGGTAGGATCCCATATTAAAGTTAAAAAGGCAGCTTCATAGTTGACATAGTCTCTCTTTTCTGAATGTAAAGATATATAGTATACAGATTGTCTTCATCCCTTTATTGATCCAATTTTTCATGATGGGTGTGATGTCAAACTAGATGATCTTAAAATTAAAACAAGTCAACGCTAAACCCAAACTTTTCTAGCCACCAAATGCATTCTAAATGAGTAGACACCAATCTTACTTCACAACAGGAAGTTGTCATTTTGGATAAGGATGGCTTATTTTTCAAATGTCAGCATGTAATGTTTTTGACATATTTTTCATTTCAGGCCAAAGGGCTGCCTCTAGTACCTCAGAATTTTGCACAATGAAAAGTTTTAGAAGTGTAAAATCTCTATCTAGACATTTATGGTTGTTTCTGGTGTTATGTTTCTATGATTAATTCAGTAGCCAGTTAAATTCTCATATCACTTCTAAGTTCATTACAGGAGAAGTTGGTATTAATGATAGAGCAGAATCAGCACAGTTGCTAATTTAAATGTACTGAAAACAGGATATACTGTATGTCAGTAACTTAGCATTAATTGAATTTATTGACAGCTGTGCATTTTTAAGATTGTGTTGGGCAGCTATAGAAATTGAATAAATGAATATAAATGTACACACTGGTTGTAATGTATTGTGCCCTTGACCTATCACATTCTTTTGTTCTTCTGTTACAATCACCTTTTCAGTTAAAATAGTGGACCTGCAGCTGGAAAGGAAAATCAGTACCATCACAGTTTACATGAGAGTGAATTATTTTTGGCTTGTAAGCAAAACTCTGTAAGCAACTGTAGATCTCAGTCTATATTTCTATCACATGTTGCTATTTAAAAAGCATTTGTGTCATTCATTTTTTTTAAAAAATTAAATGTAAACATAAAATGTAGTTTATCAGCAATCTGAGTTATATTGCTACCCCAGTAATTTAAATTATTTCAGCCAGTTCTAGGCTTCCGGGTGGTGACGTCACTGTGCCTAGAGCGGGGTAAGGGAGCTCCTCTAACCCCTAACTCTAATTTCTTCGTGTGGGCTCATTTTTGGAGCACTGCTGATCCCGAAGAGACCAGCAGATCAAAGGGAATATTCTGCAGACGCCGGGGTGGTAAGGCAAATCCCCCGGCAGATAGGAGAAACCCCCCTAAACGGACGAAGAAATATCCTACCATCTGGTTAGGACTGAGCAATGGCAGCCGCATAGGAGGAAACAGAAATAGAAGCAGACGAATTCGGGTGCGTGTTATTATTGCTGACAATCCAGAGAGGAAAGCAACGCGAAACTGGCAAAATGGGTGAGCTGAGAGAAGAAGAAGCTGAGAGAGACGCTGTTTTTTACAGTTTAAGTTTGCCGAGAAGAAGCAGTGTAAAGAGGCTGAGTTAGAACAGACAGGAAGGGACAGCCGCAACAACCTTAAGATCAGCCACAGTAAGAACGAAATCCCGACATGGGCTTCAGGGGATAAAATTTGCCGGAAGGATTTGGAAGGTTTAAAGAAGTGACTGCATAATAGTCGGGTTGGCAAACGGAGTTTCCTTTTTTTTCTGCTTACCAGCTCTTCTGCCACTGGGTTGAATTTTTTAAGTATCTGATATCGATTTGACTGGCAGCTTGGAGCTGTGCCAGAGACAAGAAATAGAGGTCTGTCTTTTGCTTCATGGACCTTAACACTGACACCAAGGAGAGAGTGACTTAAAGAGACTAATTACTAGAACTGAATATTGAACAACCGACAAAACTGAGAGATATTTATTGATATAAGAATAGGGTGTGATGTATAAATTTATGATATTTACTAATCAAATTAATCAAATAGAATACTACTGGTATCATTACATAGGACTGTTTAAGTATTGAAAGGTGATACCAAGGAAGGATAATTGTGGAATTGTTTTTGAATATTGCTTTATACAATTATAATAATTATAATATACTATTGATATTACTGATAAGGTATAAATAAGGTAAAAGTTATAACCAATAGTGGGCAAGACCAAAAAAGGGGGTTAAAAATGGCAACCTCATCAAAATTAGGGAAAAAGACCATACACAATGTTTCAGTTTCAGTTTTATTGAGTTTGTATGCCGCCCTATTCCCGAGAGACTCAGGGCGGCTCACAACAAAAAAGGGAAGGGATACAAAAAATAAAATAAAAACAACAATTTAAAATTCTACAACAACCGTAACCTCGAATGGGGCTGGATAGTTCAACAGCCCCAGGCCTGCCAGAACAGCCAGGTCTTAGTTGCTTTGCGGAAGGCCGGAAGGGTAATAAGGGTCCGGATCTCCACGGGGAGCTCGTTCCAGAGGGCCGGAGCAGCCACAGAGAAGGCCCTCCCCCGAGGAGTTGCCAGCCAACATTGGCCAGCAGATGGAATTCGGAGGAGGCCTAATCTGTGGGATCTAATAGGTCTTTGGGAGGTAACTGGCAGGAAGCAGTCTCTCAAGTACCCAGGTCCGATATCATGTAGGGCTTTAAAAGTAACGACTAGCACCTTGAAGCGTGTCTGGAGACCAATGGACAGCCAGTGCAGCTTGCAGAGGATAGGTGTAACGTGGGTGTACCGAGGTGCACCCACAATCGCTCGTGCGGCTGCGTTCTGGACAAGCTGAAGTCTTCAAACACTCTTCAAGGGCAGCCCCATGTAGAGCACAATGTGAGTGCAGCAACGCCCCCCTCCTCAAATCAAAAAACAATGGAGAGTGCGTGGGGGTTGGAGAAAGGGGAAAAGATGGCAGAATCAGCGGGACCAGCACCTACGATGCAAAACATGCAAGCAATGCTCCAGATGATACAGGAGACCTTGGCTATAAGCCAAGCAGAGACAAGGAAAAATCACAAAGAATTAAAAAATGAAATGGGAGAATTGAAAGGAACAATCAAAAATGTAGACGATAAAGTTGAAAGATACAGAATGCCTTAACAATCAACGAACAGAAAATCCAATGTATGGAAGAAAAAAATACAACAATCAGATCAGAAGATGGAAAAAATGGAAATAGAATATAGGGAACTTAATAAAGAACTGGAATTGTCAATAATCCAACTTGAAAACGAAAAAGCGGCATTCTACCTAAGATTTCAAAACATAGCGGAAGAGGAGGAGGAAGATCTGAAAGAAAAAATGATTATTATCCTTACTGAATTTCTGCAAAAAACAGAACAAGAAATGAGAGCAAATATTGATGAGGCTTACAGGGTGAATACTAACTATGCAAGGAGACATACACTCCCGAGAGAAGTACATGTGAGATTCACTAAGAAAACTGCCAGAGATGAAGTGTACAAAAAAACCAGAGAAAAGACGATTATACTACAGGGAAAAGAGCTGACCACGCTTAAACAGATCCCACGGAGAATCCAGGAACAACGCAGGCAATACCAATTTTTAACAAACGAGTTGAATAAAAACAGAATAATGTACAGATGGCTGGTACCAGAAGGGGTTCTGGTATCTTGGCAAGAAAAAAGATATAAGATAGAGAATTTAGAAGAAGCACACAAATTCTATGAAGAACACTGTAACAGGGAAGGAAAACAAGGAAGCAAAGAGGAACTAGAATACAGAGGTCAAATGGAAGAAACATCAGAAGATAGCGGAAGAAGTAGGAGACAAGAACAGAGGCAAGAAAGAGAGAGAGCAGAGAAGGAAGGTGCGAGAGGGAAAAGTCAGATACAAACTAGAAGTAAAAGAAACAATCTCAACTAAAGATGGATCAAGAAATAACAATTATGTCGATAAACTTGAATGGACTGAACTCACTAAAAAAAAAGAGCCCAGATGTTTAATATTCCTAAGAAATTGAAAGTAGACCAGATATGGGTTAATTGGTATAGATGGATGGAGCAAAGAAATAAAAAGCAATGAAAGAATACAACAACTCTCAAAAATAATAATTATGAATAAAACAAGGGGGTCATGATTGGTGAAATCAAATCAGGATGATAGCTGGCATATAGACTGTAGAATGATAGAGAAAAAAGGAAATGATATGAAAAAAAATGGACTTGTGGAAACAACACCTTCAAGAAAACACAAACTGGATTTGAAAGAGACACCTATAACAATAGAAAAAGAAAGGAAGGGAAGAAGGAAGGAAAGGAGGGGAGGAAGGAAGTAGAGAATGGAGGGACGAAGGAAAGGAAAGAAGTGGAGGGTGGGAGAGAGGGAGAGAGAAGGAGTGATAGTAGGAGAGGAAGAAGAAATGTGGAGGAGAGGTAGGGGAAGAAGAAAGAAGTAAGGAGAGGTGGGTGGAAGGGAGAGAAAGAGAAGGAGAGGAGGGAGAAAGAGAGAAAAAGAGAAGGAGAAAGGGTAGGAAGGAGAAGAAAGAGGGTAGAAGTAGGGGAGAAGTAAGGGAAGGAAGAAGGGGAAGGAGAGGAAGAAGGAAGGAAGTAGAGAAGGAAGGGAGGGAGAAAAGAAAAGAAAGAGAAAATAAGGTGAGATGTGGAGGAGAGGTAGGGGAAGAAGAAAGAGGTAAGGAGAGATGGGTGGGAGGGAGAGAAAGAGAAGGAGAGGAGGGAGGAAGAGAGAAAAAGAGAAGGAGAGAGGGTAGGAAGGAGAAGACAGAGGGTAAGAGTAGGGGAGAAGTAAGGGAAGGAAGAAGGGGAAGGAGAGGAAGAAGGAAGGAAGTAGAGAAGGAAGGGAGGGAGAAAAGAAAGAGAAAATAAGGTGGTGTCATAGCAGGTGTGAAGGATGGTAAATAATACATTCCAAATTATACCTCATACCCTTTTAAATGGAAGAATAATAATATAAGAATGGCAAAAAAAAAAGAATAACTATGTGAATGTATACCTATAACTGCATGTAAGAGAATAGATGACAGTAAAAATATAAAGCACAATATAGGTAAATAATACTTGATCATAAGTAGCTAAGTATAAATAAATAAAGAAATGTATATAAAAATGGATAATGAGTAACGAGATTATGAACGCAAGATAGAAATGTATAGAAAGGAAAACACTAACTGCAAAGAAACCGATTCAGAACTGCTGTATGATATACGATGGAATTTATTGTTCCTATGTTGTTTTTAAGTTATGTGGTTATTTTTGTTAATGTGTTTATGTGTTCTGTTGATGTGCTTATGTGTATAATATATATATATATATATATATATATATTATACACATATAATAATACACAACTTGATTTATATATATATATATATATATAAATTATTTCAGCCAGTTCTCAAAGGCACTAAATTAATTGGCATTTTAATACGAGTTGATCTATAAATGGGAAAGCTACTGTGTTGATAACTGCAAAGCAGAAGATGGCAAATATAAATCAAGAAAGAAAGGAAACTATAGATAAAAATGGCCTTTTAATTAACGTAGTTTTGAAAGGTAGAAAGAGAGAGAGAGAGAGAGAGAGCAAAAGCAACAGACTCTTATTAAGCATAAATTTTACTCCACAACAAAGTGATGAGTGAAAGAAGAATTGTGAGGACTGAAAAGAAATAAAGCGTTCTGGTGGTGGAGGCTAGGCTAGATTTTTTTTTCTGGCCAAATTGTTCATGTTGTGTGCAGACAATTTCCTTGATAGAAGTGGGTCAGGAAACTCCCACAATAACATTCACAGGGGAAGTGAAAAGGCAGCCAAAAAGTCCTTGTAACATGTGACAAGCCAGACCAACGTGCCTCTCAGCAGCTGAAGGAATATTTCTTCCTGGCAATTGTTCTCAAAGAAATGAAGGCCTCTTTTCAGAAGAATGTGGAGCTTGTCATAACAACTTGATTCTGTTTGTTGTGCATGGCGATGTGCTGTGAATTTCATACCACATCTTCTAAGCAACATCTTCCTCCCCTTTTTTCTAGGCTTTTAGTATTTTAAGTAGGTTGAAAGATTTATCATTGATTGTGTATTATTGTTGTTGTTTTAAAGAGGGCAAAAAAGAGGTCTATACCATCTTGGATAATCTGTCTAGTTCCAGAGAGGTGTAATAATAATAACAAATAAGGAGACTTGGCTTTCATCAGCATTAAAATTAGTAGGTGTGTAGAAGTGCATGGGATTTACAAGTTATGGTATATTAAAAAGATAGGGATCCAGGAATAAGAGTCTAATGCATTGACAATCCTGTCATCCTCCACTAAGAAATTGTCAGCAGATATACCTTTTATGCTTTTGTAGTTGGGATTATCACATGATACTATTTTTGTGTGAATACTTTTAGATTTACAAGAGATCTGTTAGAAAAATCGGGGACAGCCAAGAGATGGTTCCTGTTTCCATTTATATTTAAAAAAAACAACCCACAACAATTAGCGCTCCGATCTTCAAGCAAAGTTGGGAAGAGATTCCCAAGCATTATTTTAGAACAATAGAGACAGGAACAGAGTGATACCTTTCTCCTAGAGGAAGAGAGTGTCTTCCTGCAATTTACTATGTTTTCTCCAAACTGCTGCTTGTAAGACATGGAAGTCATTGGGTCATAGCTTAAGTTTTGTCCAGAGTTGGAACAAAGACCAAAGCATAAAATAAGAAATAGGCAAGCAAAAACAAACAAACTCCCGTTTAAAACAAAAGAACAGCCAGGTGGCTGTTGTTGTTGTTTTCCCTCTTTCTTTCTTCTGGGTTTTTAGGTAATCTTGATCAAGAATAAACTCAGCAATATCATATTTCATGAAACCAGTCGCATTAGATGAAGAAAATGCTGGAAAACATCACCTGAAGCAGAATGTTTGAACAAGACACGATAGAGCTTAGCATGGAAGGATAGCACGGTACAACACAGAATCTGAAATCCAGTCTTTTCCTGAAACTACTGGAAAATATAATAGGGACAGCTAAATAACGTTGAAGAGGGTCGTAAAGATTCCTGGTAGTAACAAGAAATTCTATGTATTTTATAATAGGTCCTATGCATAGAACCTTAATTTTGGAGGCTCACACCGACATGGGTTCAACTAGTATCTGATGAGAAGAAGGCACAAAGACACTAACTTCTCTCCTGCCCATAATTTTCTGCAGTTAGCAGATATGAGTTAATGTAGAAAAAAAAAATCTTTGGACTATCCTGATGAATGAGCTTGTTCCATATTTCATGCATTAGGTCTTTTTTAAACTGGTCAGATAAGCCTGTTTAATTCCAACCTATCGTTTGTTAGTCCTGAGGCTGAACAGTTGTTGTATGTTTATACTACCATCTCTGGCTTGCGATCTATTGGCTCTACAAGGGGATGTAATTTGTGTTTGTAGATTTTCTGATTGCATCTTTTACAACATACTGTATATCATATCCTACCATCACTTCTTCCTTCATTTTATAATAGATGGATCCATTTACTTTTTTTTATTTAGCCCTGAGAGGTTTTTATAAATAAATGGCATCTCTCACCAGATGCAACTGCCTATAAGGTATAATTTTATTCCTTTGTTTACACAACTGGCTCCTAGTTGTATATTCCCATGCAGATGGGATGTCTAATCATGCAGCTTTTTTTGCTCTTAAAGTGACTTGGCCTCCTGGTCTGTTATGAGATATTTTCCTTTATTCTCTTGCAGGTAATCCAGTTCATGGAACCCATGATAGATAATACCAGATATGTTGCTTTACTGTTGTTACTATAACTTTCTATGGTTCAAGTGCTTGTAGACAACATCTCTCCAGCAAGAATCGGAGTCCATGTAGTTTTCTTAGCCATATGGCAGTTATGGTTTCAGTGATTCTAAATTTTGTGGTCTTTTTTATGGGCCTAGTAGTTCAGTACTTCTGCTTTAGACATAGGCCAGCAACATACATTAAGGCAGAGGGAAGTGCCACAATAAGCAGTGTCTAATCTTTTACACCAGAGGTAAGATAGATGCCTAATCTCCTGGCAATGCCTTCCTTTCTTTCTTGAAAAATAACTCACAGGGTAATAGCTGCTTAATAGTCCTACATGATACAGACATTCATGTTGGGACATGAAAAATCATAATCTGCATTTCATATAGCATCTTGCCATATCAATTTCAGCTCTATGCTTTAAATAAGACTTCTTAAAGAGCCGAGGTGGCGCAGTGGGTAGAGTGCAGTACTGCAGGCCACTTCAGCTGACTGCTAGATCAGCAGTTCAGCGGTTCAAATCTCACCGGCTCAGGGTTGACTCAGCCTTCCATTCTTCCGAGGTGGGTAAAATGAGGACCCAGATTGTGGGGATGATATGCTGACTCTGTAAACCACTTAGAGAGGGCTGAAAGCCCTATGAAGCGGTATATAAGTCTAACTGCTATTGCTATTGCTATTCTTAGCTTACATTTATTTTTCATTTTTTTGTAATTCTATAATGTGGTGAATGAAAGATGGAGATTTTGTCAGTCTTTTGTTCAATCAGAGATTGAAATTTTATTTTTCATTGGTTTTGGAAGCAATTGTGTGGATTCTTTCTAATATTACAGTCTTCAATATTTCCTTTATCTCATTTTTGGCCCATCCTGCGCTATCATTTTTTGAACCACAATTTATTATTCTTTTTCTGTTCGTTTACTGTGAGCTGAAGATTTGTGATTTCCTTTCCCATTTTTCATATGTTGGCTTGAATGAGATTGTTCCTTTTTCTTGGAGGAAATTACCATTCTGTTTCTGCATCCTGTTGCCTCAGTAAAGGAACTTTTCCAGTGCTTGAGTAGAATGGAATTTAAACAAGATCCCATATTATTCTTGGAAAAATGTTGGATGCAATAAAACCAACAGAAGATAACAACTTTTAACCAATGACCAGAGAGTAGTGAAAGAATAGACACTCTGTGAGGGTAGAGTCTAGAATATCAGAATCTAGGAGGTTTTTTTAATGACTACTGTGCTTCCTCCAGTCATCTACATGTAAAATCTTGTTGATAGTTTGCAAGTCACACAGAGGTTCTGGTCTAACTTCTGTGGGACCCTGCTGTAAAGTAGTGCAGTTAACATTGCCATGTCCGTATTGCCTGTAACGGGAGAAATAAGGCAAAACAAGATCAATGGCAGGTTTGTTACTGCTGAGAAGACGTTGACCCCAGAGCCATTGCTATGGAGACATGACAAGATAGTTGAATGGGACTTCTCTCTTTTCCATCTTTCTTACATAGATGCTAGCAGAGACATGCAAATCTCTATAGGAACCTTAAAGACTCATTTTCCACATAATGTCTTTCATCTGTGAGTAAATTATCTTATCTTCACACAGAAGAGTATCATCACAGTAGGTTAGTTGCTGGGCATTGTATAATGAAGGGAGATAAACAAAATGCTGTCAAGGGAAGGGAGCAAGGGGCTTTTGTACCGAGGTGTTTGTGGGGCCCCAGATGTAAGATGCTGAAACAGACCACGCTATTGTTTACAATTGGCTTGCCAGCAGTGAATGGGATGGGAATGCAGAATATAATTAATGATTAATTCTTAATTACTGTAGGTACCTGTGTGTTTCTCTTCAGATATATTTTATACTATGTCTGCATTTGTTATTTATAAATAATTATACATTTATTTTAAAATTAATTTGGATAATCTTTTATGTAATTCTTGTTTTATTGGGTAATTTTTTTTCATATATTGCAGTGTTCTGTATTTTATGTGCATTTGATAGAACAGATCAGAGATGGGTCGCTCCCAGTCGCTCAGGCGAACTGGTAGTGGCCGCAGTGGCAGCGGCTCTGGCTACCTGCCCGGATGCTTCTGCGCATTTGCAGAAACTTCTGCATGTGCACAGAAGCGTTGCGCAAGCAAGCATGAGAAAATCGGTAGTAAACCGGTTAGAAACCCACCACTGGAATAGATATACTATTTCTAGAGATGGGTCTATATCAGGGGTGTCAAACTGATGGCCCACGGGTTGGATGTGTCACGTGCAGGCCATGCCCACCCCAGCTCCGCGAATGGGAAAAAGGTTGGAAAATGTCAAATGACAGCAATGTGACACTGCAAGTTTGACACCCATGATCTATATTATCAGTTGGAAAAAAACAAGAATTTGTGGCACCTTAAGGCTTCATTCTTGATATATAATTTTTGTATGAACTACATACAATCAACTGCTCCAGACACACGTGTTTTCTTCTGCATAAATAGAGTTGTCATGAATACAATTGTCAAAGGTTTTGCTTATTTTTAAGCAACGGTATTAATGTCCTACTATAAGTTTGTGTGTGTGTGTGTGTGTGTATGTATGTATGTATGTATATATGTATATGTGTATGTGTATATGTGTGTGTGTGTGTGTGTGTGTGTGTGTATATATATATATATATACTATATATACTATATATACTATATATACTATATATACTATATATACTATATATATATAGTTTTCTGAGGTTTTCGCGGGTGTTAGTATGTAGGTCTTTGGTTATTCGGGTTTTCTCCCACGTAAAATTGGAAGTGTCTTGGCGACGTTTCGACGAAGTCTCATTCGTCATCTTCAGGCTTCGTGCTTCCAGGAGCAAGGTGGAAGCACGAAGCCTGAAGATGACGAATGAGACTTCGTCAAAACATCGCCAAGACACTTCCAATTTTACGTGGGAGAAAACCCGAATAACCAAAGACCTACGTATGTATGTATGTATGTATGTATGTATGTATGTATGTATGTATGTATAAAGTCACAACCCCTGGTATGCCCAAATATGGGAGGAAGTTCACTGCTTCCATTCTCTGTCCATTGGCTCGTCACAAGAGACCATCCAGACAGAAATCCAATATTTTTACTGTTGCCTTTGTTATATATATATATAAAACTATATAACTATATAACTATATAACTATATAACTATATAACTATATAACTATATAACTATATAACTATATAACTATATAACTATATAACTATATAACTATATAACTATATAACTATATAACTATATAACTATATAACTATATAACTATATAACTATATAACTATATAACTATATAACTATATAACTATATAACTATATAACTATATAACTATATATATATATATATATATATATATATATATATATATATATATATATATATATATATATATATATATATATATATATATATATATATATATATATATATAGTTTGATAGTAAACAGATCTTCTTTCACACAAATCTATATTGACTATCCTTTTTTTTCCTCTCCTGAGGCAAGCCACTGTCTGAAGTCCTTTTACTGTGTGCCTTGGAGGGCATTTCATTTGAAAGCTGGCTAATGAAGCTGTATATAAGAGTACAACAAAGCCAAAGGGCCAAAGCTATGGTGTAATGGCATTTGACTGCTTTTCAGACATAACAGCATCAGAACTACTGCCAAGTGTGACTGCATCAAGTTTCAGAGCGAGTTAGCCTATGAATGGAAGAACACAAATTATGTCCCATATACATTCATGGAGAAGATGCAGGTTCCACACAGAACAGTGTAATTGTCAAATCAAACAAGAAGGCCATTCTTGGGGATCATATTTTTTTCTCTCTCATGCATTTAAGGAATTGAAGTTCCCATCTCAGCTCAGAAACAAGATCCTTACTTTATAGGATGCAGAGTTGAAGTCTGCTTTTTTCCCGTCCTCTTAACACCAAATATTTCCTAATATAATTGTCAAAGTGCTGTGAATAATTTCTTTGGTAGTCCACCAATTAGAACATTGTCATAGAACTATATATTCTCTATGATGATTCAGAATTGCTCTGGAATTCAAGAGAGCAATTCTTCACTAGTCATTAAAGCAGTTGCTTCCAAATGAATCTGAAAATATATATATATATATATATATATATATATATATATATATATATATATATATATATATATATATATATATATATATATATATATATATATATATATATTTTGTAGGTATTTTAAGGAACTGACTCATTTAAAGCAATTCTTAAAATGGCAGCATCGTTTTTTTCAAGCTCATATAGAATGTGGAAAAGAGATATGGCATCTTTAATTTATAGTAGAGTGTGCTGCATATTTCAGGTTGAGAGACATCCTTGGCTTTCAGCTAGCATGCCTGGAGGCTAACCTTGAAAAACTAAACATTTAAAACTAAATTTATGGGTGATAGTAAATTAGATCTAATGTATAATTAAGTAAAATATAATATAATTTATTTTATTCATTAGATTTATATCTTGCTTTTTTTCTCCAGAAGCTCAAGGTGATAGAGACAAATAATATTTTCTCTTCCAATTTTCTCTCACAACAGCAAACCTGTGAGATGACTGGTTCAAAATTACATACCATAGTCAGCTTTCATGACTGAGTCTCTCCCTGGACCTAATCTAATACAATCAATATGCTTATCCTCCATCATGTATTTGATTCTGTCTGCTTTCTCTCATGGTAAAATGATAATTTGGCAGCATTTCTGAGGTTGCTTTCTGAAGACTTTGGGGACTTCTAATTTTATACCCTTGAACTTTGTGCATAACTCCATTGTGAAATAATCCCTTTCTCTCCTGCTTTTCTTTAAAGTTAAAACACCTTCAGAAGTCTATGTGTTGAAATGGAAGGCAGAAAGGAAAAATAACTTGAATACTTGAGACAGGGAGAAAAAGCGTTTATTAAGATTTTGAGTCCAGAAGATTTGGGATTGTCTGTGAACTTTTCCATGCTTCCCCCCCCCCCCCCAGTTCTTAAAAGGACAACTCTCTATTCTTTGAAATGTATTTATGAATAAATTTTGAGATACATGTATTATATTTTTTTTCACTTTTAGTAATACAAACAAACAAGCCAACCAAAACATTATAATTATTGGGAATAGTTCACATATTCTTTTAATAATAGTAAGACATCGCTGCATTTATAAATTGTGCAAATAGTCTTACACTATTCTTTGTGAGTATGTTTTCTATTTGGCATCTTTCTCTTGCCTATGATGCAATTTTTACAGTTGTTTATATAGTCATACCTGCATAACTCAAAAAGCTGGGCATTGTGATTTTTATGTGTTTGAAAAAGACACACCACTTCTAAGAGAAAGAGAAGCAGAGTATTTGTGAGTGACTGAACTCTGTTTCCTTGTCAAGAATAAGAGGAGAAATTCCAATAGATACACTTACATGAAAATGCAAAACAAAGGCAGAGACATATTGACATGAGATAATCTTGCAGATAAATTAAACACTACAAAGACTACAAAAATACATCTCTATATCTTATGTCATTTTCTGTTTTACTAAAGAGTCTATATCAACAACTGGCAAGCTTTTCCAAATGTGTTTAGACATATTTATAAATAAATGAAGAAAGGGCTAATCTTCTTCGCAAACTGCATTGTTGCCAGTCTGCAGTTTAACAGAATAGCAGATTTGGAAGGGACCGTGGAGGTCTTCTAGTCAAACCCCCTCTTCAGGCAGGAAACCCTATACAATTTCTGACAAATGATTGTCCAACCTCTTCTTTAAAACTTCCAGTGTTGAAGCATTCACAACTTCTGGAGGCAAGTCATTCTACTGATTAATTGTTCTAACTGTCAGGTAATTAGTTTTACATTGCTTCTTGTCCTTCATTAGTTTCCATCTATTGCTTCTTGTCCTGCCTTAAGATGTTTTGGAGAATAGGTGGACTCCCATTCTTTGTGGCAACCCCTTAGATATTGGAACATTGCTATCATGTCCCCCTAGTCCTTTTCATTAAACTAGACATACCCAGTTTCTGCAACCGTTTTAGCTTCAAGTCCCCTAACTATCTTTGTTGCTCTTCTCTGCACTCTTTCTAGACTCTCAAAATATCTTTTTGTTGCTTCTGGATCGAATTCAAGGAGTTGGTTTGGACCTTCAAAACTCTTAATAGCTTAGGGTCAGGTTATCTGTGGGATTGCCTCTCCCCAATTACATCTGTCTTGCCTCATCAGGTCAAACAGCGAAGACATGTTGTAGGTCCTGTGCACATTTCATCCCAAGAGATGTGACTTCTCTGCCACAGACCTTGCCTTGTAGAATCTTCTCTTACCCAAAACAAGATTATCTCCATCACTCTCAACATCCCACAAATCTTTCAAGACCTGGCTATGATTGGGCGTTCCAGGATATCATCCTCTCCTATTTTATGTGCCTTTTTAATAGTTTTTAACTCTGGTTGTTTAATGTATTTATTGTTTCACTTTAATTAAGTGCTGTACACTACCCAGAGTCATTTTTGTATGAGATGGGTGGCTAAACAAATAAGATAAATAAATAAAATCTTTCTTGAAGTGTGTGTGTGTGTGTGTATGCACATACACACACATACCACTATCCTTCATACACATATTCAAATTCAAAAGCCAAATGCTTCCATTCACTTCAGCTGCTCATAAAAAGGATCTTGCTTTAAAGCAGCTGAAGAAGCTGGAAGCCAAAGCATTTTGTTCCTAAGCTTTTATCTTTTTTTTTTTGTTAGTCGCTCTAATAAATATATTAAGTGATTAAGTGCATTCTTCTAGGTTCCTGTACAAACGTGACTGAAACACTGCTTGTGGTTTAGAAATTGTTATTAGATCTATGCTTCAAAAGAGAGAGGGGGAGAGAGAAAGAAAAATCTTCTGTATTTCTTGACTCCTTTTGAAAAATCAGATCCTTTGCTGCTGGTACTGTGAATCTAACCAAGCTATCAATTTTCTTTTTGCAAACTGAGTGTAAACTGCATCTGTCAGGAAACTAGCAATGGCCTTCTTCTAGTATGCACCTGGTGCACACCCTGATCTGGAATTGGTGTGTCAATTGGCTGCTGGTGCTGATTAAATTTCTAATCAGGCTAAAGAAAGATGATTTGCCATGTCCAGGCACTGCAGTTACTGCCTCTGCTTGGATGAATTTACTGAATCAGAATTTAACTTCTTGCTATCGTTTTCCCTTTCATGATGTCCCCTACAAATTGATGATTATGTTTTTCATGCTTATAAACAGTTGGCCTCTAATCATTTGGATCATTGACAGGGATTGTGACAGGTCTAAAACAAAGCACAATTTAATTTCTTCTTGGAGCTTTACAGAGGTGATTAAAGACTGCGCACTGCCCTCCACTGCTCATTTTAGAAATTGCATACCAGGATGGTTTGCAAACTCAAAACCATAGGTCAAAGTATAATACAGCTTCTGTGTGTATGTGAGGTGAAATTTCCATCTTGTTTTCCAGAAATATGACAATTGCCATCCAATCTGTTTGCTTTAATCATAAAACGCATAATATGAGACAATAGAACAAATACAGTGCTGCTTTGGAATGAAGACAGGATCCTGTAGTCTGTGTGGAATGTTTTCTGTTTGATTTATGCACATAGCTTTTTCTATACAACAGATCATTACTTGTGGGAAAATTAAGCTTGCTTATGAATTTCAATTTAAATATGGGTAGCCAAATAATGGCAGGGCATCTTTCTGGACTATTAATCACCTATCAAATACTGTATCTATCAGAATATGATATGGGAAAGGTTGTTGTCTCTTTAATAAAGGCAAATTAAGTACAGAAGACAGAGAAACAAACAGAAGAACTTTGTCAGATAGCTAAAAGATTCAGCTGGGGAACCATCTGATTATCTTTTAGGTAACTCCTCACATTGCTCAGTGGATAGCTGGAAATGTAGATGGTCCCACAAGATTTGTGTATTGGAACTACATGTGTACAATGGTGTTTTCCTAAGAAGATTTCTGTCTGTCTCTTGTGGCAGACAGTGGAGGGAGGGGGAAGAGCGGAAGACTTCCTTCAGTCCATTTCCCCTTTTGACCTCACAACTTTAACATTTTTGTCCTCCATAACATATTTTTCTGCATCGGTCACAAGAAGATCATTTCAAAGCATTCTCAGTGGAGCTAAGCTCATGCCATTGTATGAGCATGGAGCTGAGATGCTGCTTCTTCCTCCTGGCTTCATAGAAGGAGAAGAGGGGAAGGGGATATCTATTCCACAAATATTAATTAATTATAAGCCACCCAGCTTTCTTGGAGCAGCTGATGTTTGCCGCAATTTGCACTGTCTCTTTCTCTTTTGTGTTTTAGGTTCTCTCTTCATAAGTCAAGTTCTGAAGAAAGTGCAGTTGGTCAGTATGCTTCTTCTCTTTGTGGGGGGTGGAAGGGGCTTTGTTTTGAAAAAGCCGTAACCAAATGTATGTGAATGCATGATTCTCAAAAAAATAAATTCATTTGTTCTTCTATTTACACTTTTGTTTCTGAAATAACTTTTGCCTCCAAAATCCGCTTTAAACTTTTAAAAGTTACAACGGCACTGAAAAGAGGGACTTACGACCATTTTTCTCACTTAACTGTTGCAGCATCCCCAGGGTCACATGATCACAATTCAGATGCTTAGCACAACTGGTTCATATTTACGATGGTTGCACAGTCCCAGGGACATGTGATCATATTTTATGACCTTCTGACAAGCAAAGTCAGTGGAGAAGCAGAGACTCAGTTAACAACTGTGTTACTAACTTAACAACTGTGGCAAGAAAGATCATAAAATAGGGCACAACTCACTTAGCAATTGTCTCTCTTAGCAACAGAAATTTTGGGCTCAATTGTGGACATAAGACAAGAACTGCCTGAGGTGTTTCCTCATTAAAAAGAAACTCTATATGTTATTTGTTTATTAAAAATATTTTAATAGCTTTCCTTATTCAAATATAATAAATATTTATGACTGCTCATTTAAAACTGATATTGTTTTTGGAACTGAATGATGATAGTGGTTTTCTTTTCTTCTTTAAAATCTTTTAAATTATATATGTTAGGTAAAGTAGATTGGAAAAAGAAGAATAAATACTTCTGGCAAAACTTCCGAAAGAATCAGAAGGGACTAATGAGACAGTCTTCAAAAGGTAAAAAAATTTAATGAAGTTCTTTTTTTTTCATTATTAAATTGGGAAAGGTTTATATAGCTATTGGGCCCTTAAGCAGAATTTATGTACTCAGCTTTAATCTTTAGCAAGGATGATCATAATTATTTTATAATGCTCTGTGTTCAGTGAGTTCCAAAGTATTAGAAAACTGGGTTATGTACTGTACTGTCACTTATTAACCCTGAGCAAAACTTCAGGTGTTTTTTTAATCCCATAGAACAATTATATGCTAAATTATCATGAGATAGAGCTCTTTTTTAATGTCACTATGCTACTATTCACAAGCTGGGTCTCTTGAGGAAGAAAAAATTCTTTAGCACCCTCCCATTGGAAGGGTCAGCTTAATCAGGGAGTATCTGAACTTAGGTCAACCTCACAAAATTCATGGTTAGAATAGAATAGAATAGAATAGAATAGAATAGAATAATAGAGTTGGAAAGGACCTTGGAGGTCTTCTAGTCCAACCCCCTGCTTAGGCAGGAAACCATACACTACTTCAGACAAATGGTTATCCAACATCTTAAAAACTTGCAGTGTTGGAGCATTCACAACTTCTGGAGGCAAGTTGTTCCATTGATTAATTGTTGTAACTGTCAGGAAATTTCTCCTTAGTTCTAAGTTGATTCTCTCCTTGATTAGTTTCCACCCATTGCTTCTTGTCCTGCCTTCAGGTGCTTTGGAGAATAGCTTGACTCCCTCTTCTTTGTGTCTCCCCAAGTCTTTTTTATTAAACTAGACATACCCAGTTCCTGCAACCTTTCTTCTACTTCCATTATGCAGATACTGTCATATAGACCTCCCCAGGGTAGAATCAGGACAACTTACAAAATGTGCATTATGACTTTAAAAAGCAAGTCTTGATTTATATAGTTGCAATCAAATATGAAAAACCAATGTTTTTGTTGTCACATCATAATATTTTGTTATTTTTTGTTCATCATCTCAGTTTATAGTGAGTGGCTTTAGCTTTGATAATTCTGTATTGATTTTATTATTTTAATGAACCAATGGCATCTTAGGTGACTTTGTCTGTATCTCATAGATAAAAACATATTTGCACTTTTAGGAAACATACAATTTTATGATAAAATAAAGTAGTCCATCCTCTCTTCCATATGGCTGCCTTCAAAAATATAAATTGGGTAACCCTTGATCAATTTTATTAAAACATGCTTTGGTTTAGCAGCTATGGATTAAATAGTTCCAATTTTACAAAATTTACATCTTTCATACAAGATGTTAATCACTACATGTTAGAATCTAAGATGCTAAACCTATTAGCGTTGTAAAGTTGATAAAATTGTCATAATGTCAAGCAACCCAGACAATTTGCATAGTTTCCATATTCAGATTCGGCAAAAAAATTGCATAATGAGCAAAGTGATGTCATAACATGACATTAACATAATAGCCTCAACAATTCTCTGAATGTCACGTAAACATCATTATTTTCCCGATTTGTTGCAAATCATATACACATCAAATGAAGCATTCCATACAGAGGAGTTAAAAATAGCAATTTCCTATCTCCAGTGTCATTCTCATTCTGAAATGTTAAGATCATTGCAGTTTTCAAAACTTAAATAAAAATGTTGAAATGTGAATAAGTGGGGAATTAAGTAGCACGATTAAACATAGCAAATTCACTGGGAAAATCATGACTTATTGTGCTTGACTCATATTTCTTTTGTATTGAAATACTATTTATTCTTTCATCTTTCCTATTTATCTCCAGGGGAAGATGTTGGTTATGTAGCAAGTGAAATCACAATGAGTGACGAGGAGCGGATCCAGTTAATGATGATGGTCAAGGAGAAGATGATTACTATTGAGGAAGCTCTTGCAAGGGTATATAATGCAAATACATTATATATGCTAGGGACAAAAGATAGGCCTGATTACATCAGTGAATCACAGAATCTTGTGCCTAGCATCCATAATTATGAGAATCAAACAAATACAGAGAGTTTCTAAATAGCTGGTTTTGTGGATCAGATGGAAATTTCTGTCCTTTTCAAGCAGGAACAGATTCCTGAATGAAAACATTTCTAAGGTAAAGGTCTTAATGTAAAAAAAAAACCAAACCCTGGAAACATTTATTCTATTCTATATATATTATCATCACAATGGATGAAATTTTAGACAAGACTATTTTCAGCTGGGCAATAATATGGTATATATCTACAATTCCTATTCATATAAATTTAATTCTCCTTTGAGGATCAAGTTTCAAAATTGGTTTGTGTGTAGGTGCGTGCGCACGGTGTTTGTGTGTGTGTGTTTGGATTTGTTTTGTTTTTTGTCCAAAATTAGCATTTTTTCAAAATAGTCTAAACAACAAAGATTCCATTGTACAGTAGGTTAAAAATATATACATACTTGAATAATATTTGCATTAGACAAGTATATAAAATTGTAACTATTGTTGTAATGATACATCATATGTCTTTTCTTGTATTTTTCCGTTATTTTATAGAGCACTTGTATGTTTTTCCTTTTTGGCAATATCATTTTTATGTTTTGCTCTTTTTTCTTTTGTAATTAATTAATAATCAATATCAATAGTTAAATAAATACAAATCTAAAGAACAAACGTATTTTCACAATTGCTTTGCACGGTACTAACAGCTTTAATTTCTCTAATAATTATTTGCTTATAAAAATATTAAAATAAATAAATATACTTTTAGCAAGTGAGAAAATTGAGAGATTGCTCTTTGTTTTATTTTCATTTCAGCTTAAGGAATATGAAGCTCAACATCGGCAATCAGGAAACATGGATGCATCTGAATGGTCTGATAATTCTTATCCGACATTTGATGTTTCTTCCAATTGCAATGTAAGTCTGTATCAATCTAAGTCTGTACCAAGTTCATGGTTACTGTAGAACAGTGGTTCCCAAACTTGGCAACTTTAAGACTTGTGGACTTCAACTCCCAGAATTCTCCAGCCAGCAGAGTCCACAAGTCTTAAAGTTGCCAAGTTTGGGAACCACTGCTGTAGAATTTAAAAACCTACAGTAGCTGAATGTCATTAGAGGAACGGAAAATAAAAAGACCTTCAAATTGGAGGTAGTCCTTGACTTACAACTGTCCTTTACTGACCATTTGAAGGTATGAAGACCCCCAAAAAGATACGCCCAAGATTTGAAGGTCCAATGGCCTTTCCCATGCAGTCACACAAATGTATATTGTGCATTTGGCAACTGGCCTATAGAGTCAATTATAGGGGAGATGGCAGCATGAAAATTTAATAAATCAATTTATGATAATTGCAGCATCCCATGGTCATATAACCGGAATTTTGTTTAAGGAACATTTCATTCATTTAATGACTGCTGCATTCACTTAATGACCACCAGAAAAAAAATTGAGTCAGTCATGTGGATGTATTGAATTATGATGTTCATGAATACAATGGAAATTCCAATTGTAAGTCAAGGGCTACTTATAGAAATATAAAAGATAAACACCACTAGGATTGGATGTTGGGGTGGGGTTTTTTTACTTCAGAGAAGTTTAGGGTAGAACTGGACATGAGCAAAAGCTAGTCAGCTCTTATCTTTCTTTCCATAGGAGTTAGGTAATTGTATTTATTTCTAAAGGCTGTCAAATATTTTTTCAGGCTTTTCATTTTAATTCCAAGGAGCCTTTTTTATTTTACTTCTAGCACTTCTTGAAAGGAAGGTCACCATAAAAGTAGTAAAAGTCTTATTTTACCATTTCTAAAATATAATAATGAGAACTATTTCTGCAAAGCGGCTTTGTAGCTGCTGGACATATTCACATATGAGCACTTGAAAAGAAAAGAAAGTTGCTGTCAAAACATACCGAAATGATTTAATTAATATTGAACTTGCTTTTTCCTCTTCACCTTCTGTTATTTACAGTTTTTCTTGCAAATTGAAATGTTTGGTCTCTGACTGATCTTAAAAAGAGCTAGCAAAGGAGAAGCACCCATCATCTTTATATCTGGAGTAAGGCTGGTCTCTGTTACTACTATATTCTTAATTATATGCTCCGTTTAGACCAGTTCATCTCTGATCTTCTAAAATATGCTAAACTGGCAACTGCATTGGATTCAGAGAGATTTATTTCAATATTTTGATAGCTCCGTGTCCAGTTTATAGTTTAGGGAACTTTTCCACAGGTTTCCTGGTATATGTTCTCTAAAAAGTGGTGGTGTGTCAGGGTCTAATTCAGGCTGACTTTTCATAAATATTTTGTTATACTTACTTTGAGTTTACTCCTAGTGTTAATGATTAATTTAGTCATGGTAAGTTCAATAAGCTACAATTGATTGTGTTTGTACAAATTAAGCCATAAGCCATAGTTTGTAATCATAATGATTAGGTTTACTCAACATATCAAGACAAAATAAAGCATATTACCTTATGATTTAGCATAAATCATAAACCCAGTTCTGCTTTTCAAGGATGTACTTTTCAGAACATAATTTGAAGGAATTTAAAAACCATCATTCATCTCTAATGACCTATTGATCTACTTTACTTCCAGAAGTCTGTGAATCTAGTCTACTGCTCCAGAAATCAATGTCCATAACTAAAGATTTAATTCTACATTTCAGAATGGGGCATGAAAAGCAAATTAAAATTGTAGGAGTTTCCCAAATCTCTTAACAATGTGATCTGAAAGCAAAATGTCCAATTCAAAATATGTTGATTCAGCAATAAACCTTTAAATGACTCTTCAGTACAGCAGCCAAACAGACAGCACAAGTACTTTCATTCCACCCAATACCTTGTCACTATCCTGTCAATAGCAGACAGATAAACAAAACAAAAACAAAAAAACCCTCCCAAGTTCATCTATAGGTGAAAGGGATGCCACATTTCAAAGTTCCAAAATCTTTCTTGAACCCAAAGAATGTTATGACAGGAAGTATTCCACTTTATTTCAGAGACTGTCAACCCACCTTATCAGTAAAGGTGGAGCTGGTGTCCTAATTATAATTAATAGTAATATAGCCCTGTCAGTGTGTGGTGACATGTTATGAGTAACAAGAAAACAAGTCTCTCTGAGAAAAGTATCATATTTAACCCAGAAAAAATATTCAAAACAGATGAGATGAGGGGGAGGAGAAACGTAGAAGGAAAGATTACAATGCTAATGTTAATGATGTAATATATTGTCATTTTTACTTTTCAGTGGTTCTCTCTGCTGGTGCCTTGTGAAACTTATAATAAGATCACAAGTTATTAATCAAGTAATATCTGCAAATATAAATATAATTAAATAACAGAGGGAGGGAAAAACATTACTAAAACGTAACATCATCAAAAGCGGTTGGAGTCAACATGTTGTGATAATCCCTCTAAAAGACAATAAATATGTATCTCTCTGGATTCAATTTATCTATATATAGATTTATTTATCACTGTACATAATTTTGTCTTAGTGAAATAGATAGCCTTAAGGCAGTTTAAAAAATTACTACTACTCTTAGCTTCAGCCTTAAAATGTATTTTTTTTAAATCTCATTGTCAGTGCCAAAAAGTAATGTATTATTCCTCCCACTTATTGCCAGCTTTTAAATATATTTTCAGTAAATTAATACAAGATGGTTTTCAGTTATCCTTAACATTTGTTATTTCATTTCTCTTTCTGTCTCTCCCCATGTTACAATTCAATACAATAGCAGAGTTGGAAGGGGCCTTGGAGGCCTTCCAGTCCAACCCTCTGCCTAGGCAGGAAACCTTATACCATTTCAGACAAATGGCTATCCAACATCTTCTTAAAGACTTCCAGTGTCTTCCAGTGTTCAGTACCTACAGAAGAGCATCTTCTAAAATTTCCATCTTGGTTGAGAATTCTAGTAATTATAGTCTCAAAAATCTCTTCATTGGGGAACGTGAGAATAGTAAAGGCAGCGTGGTAGGATTAAGTGGCTAAGAAGTACATAAAATCTAAATGATATAAGAATTAAGTACATACTCAACAAGAAACATATTCTGTTTTTATACTGGGGATGGGTGGAGGGAGAAAATATAATTCTTTGCTCCATTCCTCACTCAAAGAGAAAATTTTACTTGTATAGTATTTGAATACTTTTTCCCGCATCTGTGATTAAAGGAATCAACATAATAGAAGACTTCAAGCCTTCCAGATGTGCTGGATCACAAATCCAATCATTTGCTCAGCCAGGGCAACGGAGAATTAGATTAGAGAAGGCTGAATAATGACAGATACATTCTTCTCCTCAGAAGGGGCTTATGAAAAGCTTTAATATGGTTGAGAGGGCAATTCACTAGATAGCTTGCATTAGGCAGTGCAACTCAGGGAACTCCTTATGACAGAGCAAAGTTATGGCCAATATCCAAAGCAATCCTGCATGAACCAAATGCCCCTCTGTCAGTGCATTTTGCTGTCATGCTGGATTCTGTGCCATCAAATGAAAATAGGATAATAGATCCTTAGGGTGATTTCATTCTGTAACTTAATGAAACTATTTTTTTAAAAAAGAAATGAAAGGATGGCTGTATTATACAACTTGTAAAAGAGTTTTAACTTTATGATTTTAAATATTGATCAGTCAAATATGCATAGAGTATTTGTGTGGTAATCTTACAATGTATTTACCATGTAGCATGTAATTATGAAATGATTAAATCGTTCTGATGAAATTGGTTTAACAGTTAATTCTACAATAGTGTGTTCAAAAAGGGAACTAGATTTCTATGACAGAGTTCTATGAACTCTATAATGTCTCTCTGTGTGTGTAGATGTATGCATACTTTGTATATGTGTGTGTGCATATATACATCCCAAAATCAAGAAGAAACTTATTTGCTAAATGCTTTTAAAAAGTGACTGGAGCCAATCTTTTGAAACATGTTTCAGCAACTACTCCATTATTGAATCAAGCCCTCAATTAAAATTATAATAATTTTCCCGTCATGAATACCTGAAAGAAAATCCCTATTCATTTTATCAGGCATTTGATTACTAGTTAATATTCAGTATGATTCTTGCTAAAGTGACCATTGGAGCATGTTTGTTCATTGGATGGCCCGTAGGCTGGTATTCAGTAGGGAACTGTTGCAAATTGATTGAAGAAACTTGTTGTTACTACTTAAGTGCTAGATGGATACAGGGTTGGATTATGTTGAATTTTCCATGTTCCATTTGATGTGAGTGTTCTTGCATTTCTCCAAGATCCTGGAAAGTTGATGAAATTTAACAAGATAATGTAGTTGGATTTATTTTGTCAATTAGATAATTTCAAGCTCAAATACTGTAAAACTAATAAATACATTCTATTACATTTTGGAAATGCTCCGCCGAGCAGCTGGAGCATCGCAGGCGGTAAGTACACATGCGTGGGCTGTGCATATGTGTGCGCAGGCTGCGCACCTTCATGTGGTGGACACCTGGCCCCATTGCACCGTACCAATTGCAACAGAATCCGGAACCTATCACTGATGCAATACCACAGAGATTTGGGTTATTACAGAGCTAGCTACTTTGTTATAGAACAGTGGTGGCGAACCTTTTCGGCACCAAATACCCAAACCGTAATGTCAACTGGTCTCCGGATTTCCGGCACTCCAGCTCATGCAAAGATCAGCTAGCTAGCATGCATGCATGCCCTGGAAACCAGAAGAGCAGCTGATGACAGTGCGCATGCCCACAGGATGCCATTGGTTCACCATCACGGCTATAGAATGTCCAGCTAACTGAAAAGTGGGCACCTTTAGACTGATGATACTATGGATTAGCTGACCCCACTGTTAGCTAAATGTTTTAGCAAATGGTTTGTGGTAATCTACGGTTTCCAATCTGCTGGTCTGATTAGTTTGGGACCAACATTAGCAGAATTGTTCTTCCAGGTCTTGTCTTGACGTCAACAGTTTTGTGTAACTTTCATTTCTTAACAGTGCTTGCCAGAATCAAAATTGCTAGCTGGAAGTGTATTTGTTTTTCTTTTAAATAACCTCCTCCTCTTTTGTAAGAATGAATTGTATTCATTTTCAAGTCCTTACCCAGCTACTCAGAAGAACCAATGTACATTGAAAGTAGATGGAACTCCAGTACCAGTGTTAGAGGGTCAAAGTGTTTATTGATCTGTAAAATTGTAAGCCTGACAAGTAGGCCACTTTTTGGAATCTGTGAACAACTGTATATGAAGAGCAAGACTCTATTCACATTTGCAGAAATATATAAAGATTAGATAGCTTTTGTTTACTTAGCAATTGAGTGAATTGTGCCATTTAAGTCGGGATGCCAAACATATGCATGAAACTATATCTCTAGATAAATGCATGTGTAATAAAACATGTGCATATTATTACATATATTTTCTTTATTGAAATGCCTATTTCTTGTAACTAATCACATAGTTCTGAAATGATACAGATAGGAAATAAGGTTAAGCTAGCTCAACACCCCTGAGTTAAACAGTAATTTGATAAGTTAATTAGTAATTTCTTGGATGGACTTTTTTATTGGCATATTTAGAAAGCAGATCATAACTGAAGAAGCAATAAATGGAGTCGGATCAAGAAATATAAATCACTTCTTTAAAACGTGAATTTCAGGAGTTGTTTCTTTAGATACAGTAAATACATACTTCCCCAAATCATACTGTGTTTCCTCAAAAATAAGACAAGGTCTTATTTTCTTTTGACCCCCGAAATAAGTGCTTGGTATTATTTGCAGGGAGATCTTATTATTTTTGAGGTGCAAGAGGCAGCGAACATGGTCACCTCATGGCTGCTGCTATGTTCCAATTTTGGGGGGATGACTTTTTTGGGGGGCACATGCACTCAAAAGTTCGATTAGGCTTATTATCCCGGGAGGTCTTATTTTAAGGGAAACAGGGTATGAATAAGCTTGGCTTGAGATAGAGAATTCAATGGGAGTCAGAGCTTGCAGAGAAAACTGAAAACCGACCAACTTTTCTGAAGATCATATTAGCAACGGAGACAGTTTCCTGACTTCTAATTCTACTTTGTTAATGTAGAAACACAGAGAACAAACTTGAACATTGGGCACTATCTAATAAAATGAAATTCAGTGGTGAAAAAAGTAAGGTTATACATTTAGGCAAGAAAAACAAAATGGATAGGTACAGTGTAGCTGGTACCTTGCTCAGTAGTAGTAACTCTGAGAGGGATCTTGGAGTCCTAGTGGACAACCATTTAAATATGAGCCAGCAGTGTGAAGCAGCTGCCAAAAAAGCCAACACAGTTCTAGGCTGCATAAACAGAGGAATAGAATCAAGATCCCGTGAAGTGTTAATACTACTTTATAATGCCTTGGTGCCACACTTGGAATACTGCATTCAGTTTTGGTCGCCATGATGTAGAAAAGTGATGGAGATAATCTTGTTTGGGGTAAGAGAAGATTCTACAAGGCAAGGTCTGTGGCAGAGAAGTCACATCTCTTGGGATGAAATGTACACAGGACCTACAACATGTCTTCGCTGTTTGACCTGATGAGGCAAACAGATTAATTGGGGAGAGGCAATCCCACAGATAACCTGACCCTAAGCTATTAAAGAGTTTTGAAGGTCCAAACCAACTCCTTGAATTGGATCCAGAAGCAACAAAAAGATATTTTTCTAGGTGGTAGCCCCGACCCAATGGAACGATCTCCCCGTGGGGCTTCGTACCCTCACCACCCTCCAGACCTTCCGCACAGCCCTTAGAATCTGGCTATTCCGTCAGGCCTGGGGCTAAAGATTGTAACCCGCCCGAATGGTATGAATGTTGCGTTTTAATCATGTACTGTCTTATATGTAAAAGTCTGTCCCCCCCCCTTCCTTTTGATTGTGAGCCGCCCTGAGTCCCCCCAGGGAAAAGGGCGGCATATAAATAAACAATCCAATCCAATCCAATTTTGAGAGTCTAGAAAGAGTGCAGAGAAGAGCAACAAAGATGATTAGGGAACTGGAGGCTAAAACATGAGGAACGGTTGCAGGAACTGGATATGTCTAGTTTAATGAAAAGAAGGATTAGGGGGACATGATAGCAGTGTTCCAATATCTCAGGGGTTGCCACAAAGAAGAGGGAGTCAAACTATTCTCCAAACCTCCAAATAACCCAGGTTGGGAAGCTTTGGACCACCTGACAAAAGTTTTGTTTCAGTTTATAGTTGGAGAACTTCATAACTGCCAATGCTGTTGATCTGGTTCCTCTGTGCTTTTTCATCCAGCATTGACCCACTTTTTGCTGGTATTAGAACATCACATGCACTTGTTCCAAAAGAAACTGGGAAAAAGAGTCCGCCTTCCTGCTTTTGCCAAAAATGAGCCCTGTTGGCCTTGCACTATTTTGCTGGCGGCTGAATAGCACGCTATCTCTTTAAAGCCAGGATAATTTTCTGAACTAGCTTGGTCAATTTGTTATGGTTTAAAACTGTGGAGCCAGCTGTCTGCAATCTGATGTAATGTTGCCATGGAAACTAGAAATGAAACACTTAAGCATTCACTACAGAATTTCTGCATCCAACATTAGCCAAAATAATTAAGACTTGAGCCATTAGGGGCTTTTGAATGAAATGGGTAGGGGCTTACAGTGTGGTTGAAAACCAAGCTGTTCCTGTTTACAGTATTGCAGTTCCATGTGTTTTCTTCTTTGAAACATGCAAAGAAATTGCTTTGTAGAATGAGGGTTATACATGATGTGGGGCCCTCTTTTTATTTTTTGGCACAGAGTTACTGGCTATGTCAAAACATTTTCAAGCAGAAAGCTGCATGCCTGTAGATGCAAACGACTCAAAGTTGTTGAATTGGAAGTATTCTGACATCTGAGTGGGATAGCCAAAGTGCCACATGCTGTAAAATGTTCCCTTTTGGTATTAACATGCAAATGTCTTTTTGTGTAGGGAATTAACGTAGGGGCAGTTCATACTTTTCCTGAAATGGATTTGTATTCAATGCAACAGCATCTCGAAGAGCATTTTTCTCTGAAAATGCTTACACATATCCAAGGGCAAAAGAGAAAGAGTGCAACTGTTGGGATTTTTAAAATATCCTATTTTATTTTAGAATCCAAGCAGGACAATATGGCTGCATTTATATTTGCACATAAAGCTATATTGTTTGAATAATGGCCCAAAGCACTGTAGAGTGAAACAGAAACATCCAGATCACAAGGAGTAATCATTTGATCTAACTGTGCCCTGGTCAGACTCCACTAGAAATTATGTGTCCAGTTCTGGGCACCACAGTTCAAAAATGACCATGGCAAAAGTCCAAGATCATTGAAGAACTGTGGACCAAGTCCTAGGCACCCTTAGAAGAGGCGGTAGATAGCAATTGATTTGATTTGCCCCAGGTGGGGCAAAAACAAGAGAGAGATGTGGTGGCTCAGTGGCTAAGACCCTGAGCTTTCGATCAGAAAGGTTGGCAGTTCGGCAGTTGGAATCCCTAGCGCTGCATAACATAGTGAGCTCCCATTACTTGTCCCAGCTTCTGCCAACCTAGCAGTTCGAAAGCATGTAAAAAATGCAGGTAGAAAAATAGGAACCACCTTTCGTGGGAAGGTAACAGTGTTCCATGCGCCTTCAGCGTTTAGTCATGCCGGCCACATGATCAAGGAGACGTCTTCTGACAGCGCTGGCTCTTCGGCTTTGAAACTCCCCCTAGAGTCAGGAATGACTAGCACATATGTGCGAGGGGAACCTTTACCTTTACCTTATGTGGCTACTGTGATAGATAGGTAAAGGCAAGGGTTTCATATGTGAAACATACTTTAATGTGTGACTCTAGTGGTGCTCCATTTCTTAGCCAAGGAAGCCAGTGTTACCCGAAGACACTTTCATGGTCATCTGGCTGGCATGATTGTACGACATGGTGCATGGAATACTGTTCCCTTCCCACCAAAGTGGTGCCTATTTTTCTACTCACATTTGTATGCTTTCAAACTGCTCGGTTGGCAGGAGCTGGGATGAATTAATAGAAACTTGCCCCATCGTGCAGTGCTCAGATCTCAAACCTGGGCTGTCAAACTCAGCGTCTTTAACCGCTTAGCCATCACGTCCCCAGCTTGATACATATGGACATGATATACATTTGCTGTTAAATAAAGCTTATTTTGTCTGACTTAAAAACAGATAGACAGCAAGGCCCAATGTCAACCTGGCAACTTAAATGACCCAAAGTTCATCCACAGGAAGTCGCTCTTGGGGTTCTGAGCTGGGAGTCTGGAACGGGGATGAATTGGTCAGGGCTGTGTGTGAAAGCAAAGGCCGAAAGAGAGTCTTTGGAGAGCTCCAGCTGGAATCTTCTCCGCTCCTTGGAATGCAAGGCTTGTACAGTGGCAGTTCTGTACTGTAAAAGCCAAGAGTTAAGTCTCCCTCTCCTTTTTTCCCCTCTTTCTTTCTTTTGGTCTCCCCCTTTCTACTTTTGCACACAGAAATTCTAAATGGGGCCAAACAGAGGAAGTAGCATATTGAGCGCTGGGTCTGGCTTGAAAATGAGAGCTCTGATTTGGTTCACAAGGAATGGATTGTTTCAGCCTGTGGTGTCACTGCTGCTGGAGAGGGAGGATTCTTTATGTCTCTGTAATGCTGGATACTTGAGGGAAAACAGCTGGAACGGAGCAGGCAGCATCAGATGTGAGACCAAATGGGAAGCTGGGGAATATGGGCTAAACTAAGAGCCTTGCAAAGGTCAGAGTTTTTCTTTGGTCAGTTCTTGAGGAATGCTCGGTCTTTATTAATAGCCAATCTTGAGAATCTTTAAAATGAGAAGCCCAGGATGGGGATAAGAGGGGAAAAAATTATAATAAAATACATTGGAGTGGAGACGATGAGCTCTCCTCTTCGTTTCCCTCCCCTTCCCTCTCTCCTTTCCCACCTCCTCGTTTTTTGCTGCTGTTGCTGTTTTTGATTTTCCTTGTTAAGGCTGGGAAAAAAGGAGTCAATGGGAGTGTTTCAGTTCAGGGCAGAAAACCAGGCTTTTCAATGTGGAAGTTTCGCCAGGCCAGGAAGACCACTGCCTGACCCAAACCACAGGAGCTTAACTAACAGGGCTCAGAGAGTGCTAGGGAACTGTCCTGCCTGGGCTGTGTGGGAAAGCAACGTGGAGATTGCTGTTATTACACAATGTGCAGCGGCAGAGAGGACGATGAGGGCTGGAACATGTTTTGGTGCCTGAGAGTTTACTTTGTGCTCATTTAGAAGTAAAAATGGTACGTTCCATTCTTTTTAAAGTACTGTGTGGGGGGGGGGGAGAGGGGGACAGAGAGGGAGGGAGAAGAAATTGTGAATATTCATGGTGACAGAAGAATTGTTTCAAGTTTCAAGGTTTGCCTTGTTTTAGGACTCTGGAAAAAAGAGACGCTTCTCTGCCTTGAGCTGTGCAACAATTCCTGTACTAACATTTTCTTTTGCTTCTTGCTAGTCAAGAGAACCATCAGAGGATGAATCAGAAGAATCAGTGAAGTTCAAGAGACTGCATAAGTTAGTCAACTCTACTCGCAGGGTGAGAAAGAAATTAATTCGAGTGGAAGAAATTAAAAAACCCAGCACTGAAGGTAAGAATTAGCAGCTTTAACAAGATGATGTTGCTGGTAGCGGTTAGAATGGCATGGTGGAGAAGGTGGGTGTGCCATCCCTTTGGAAAAGCGTATGAGAAACTTGCCAGAAGATAAGAAGAAACATTTGGTCGCCCTCTGAATTGATGTTTTTTTAATGCACCCTGCTCAAATTAATCAGCTGGATCAGAATAGCTCTTTGTATTATCGGTCTAAATTTATGGCTATACAGTATTGTCCGCTGTTTTCTAGGTACTGTTACCTACTGTGGGGTTTTTTTTGTGGCTGGGTAGTCTTCTTTTATTGCAACATAATTTATTGGGGATAGTCTCAAGTGAAAAGGCAATAGAGAGGCTGTTGGTGGTGGATGGGTTGTACCATCCATCCTTTCACCACCTTCCCCCCTCCCATCCTAGAAAAATCTGCAGTCCCAAAGTGGCTTTTTGGGGAGTGCATCTGGGGCAGAAAGCTCTATCAGCCAAACAGAATTCCTCCTGAAACTGGCAGACACGGGACAGTCCCAAGAAAAGGGGCTCCCTGATCCATAACCTTGACTACCAAAATTCATTAGAATTCTTAGCTCTGCATTTGTCAGTATAGTAGGAGAATCTGCATACTTAATATACACACTTTAGCAGGAAGTGACTAATGTGACATGAGGTTTTCATTAATGAAATGTAATAGCGAATACTAGATTAAGAGTCTGAGGGGAGCAGAGTACTGGTAGGAGAAAAAGATACATTGCCTTTCTGGTTTAAAAAAGTTTTTTTTTTTTAAATAAAAGCCTCTGTCACTTTGCTTTGTTCTTGCTTTTTCCCCCCCTGCAAATTCTGAAGCCAAGAAATGTGATTTGCAAATGAGCTGTATTATTCAGGGTGAGTGGGTGGGGGATGAAAAACTGTAAGAGAAAATGCAAGTGGGTTTATCCCATAGGGTTAGAAAGCGAGTCAGTTTCCCATGGGATGCCGAAACATCTGCCTGACCAAAACCACACCCTTCAAGTTTGGCAAATGGTTCTTTCAGCAGGAACGATGAGCTTGTCAGAAAATAGACATGTATCACTTGAATAGAAGTCAAAGAATGCCACAATTGATTCCATGGGTGGGAGAGTTTAACCCTTTAAAGTAAAATATAGTGAGTTGTACTTTTATAGCATTTATTTAGATTTGATTTTAAAAATAAAATGACAAATCGACATTAAATATTATTCCACAGCAATAACTAATTAAGGGATGTACACTTAAATTTAGGAGAGGAAAAGAGAGGCCTGATAGAGATGTGATATTTTTTGTGATAATAAAAATATCTAGGGAAAATATCTAAGGACCTTTTCTGAGCTCTTGAAATCAAAGGCAAAGAAAGCTTGTTCCATTCTCAGTTTCTCCAGGGGTAGGCCTCAACATATGACCATAATTGAACCCAAAATTTCTGTTGCAAAGTGAAATCTTTGTTAAGTGAGTTTTACCCCATTTTACCAACTTTTCTTGCCACAGTTGTTAAGTGAATCACTGCAGTTGGTAAGTTAGCAACACAGTTGTTAAGTGAAACTGGTTTCCCCATTGACTTTATCAGAAAGTTGCAAAAAGTGATCCCATCACCCCTGGACATTGTAACCATCATAAATATGAGTCAGTTGCCAAATATCTGAATTTTGGTCATGGGGATGCTGCTATGGTTGTAAGTGTGAAAAATGGTCATAGGTCACTTTTTTCAGTAATGTAACTTTGAACGATCACTAAATTAATACCTATGAACTTTAACTAAAACCGTATTTATTTATGTGTGTGTGTGTGTGTGTGTGTTTTCGTACATTTTTCACGAGTGTAGGTATGCTGGTCTTGTTGTATTCAGGTCTTTTCCCGTATAAGATTGAGAGTATCTTGGCGACATTTCGACGAGGTCCCACTCGTCATCTTCAGGCTGATGCCTTCGGCTTCATGCTTGTGCAAGCAGAGCACAATTGGAACTGCCGTCTTTCTATAAATATTGGTGGGTGGGTGTGAAGTGCTGGCTTTGTTGCTGTAAGTGGGTTGGTTGGCTGTGTTGTTACATCTTGATTAGTTGATGGAGTTGATGTATGCAGATTAGTCAGCTGTTTCATAACATCCTGTGTGGCTGAGGTATTAGCTGTGTGCCCATTAGTCTTTTGTGTTGTAACAACCTAGATAATGGGTTGTGTGATGACATTCTGAGCCCTAGTTTAGTGATATCCTGAGTCCTGTGCTGCAGCATCCTGGGAGATAACCTCCTGAGCCTTTGTGTTGTAACTTCCTGAGTTCTGTGATGTAATCTCCCGAGCAGATGGCTGTGATGTGACACCCCGGGCTTTGGTTTCGCTCCGAGTTTGCGGTCTGGCCATGTGTTCATGGCGTGTGTCAGTTTGCTTTGTGTGCGGGTCGGAGGGGGGTGCAGCAGTTGGTGATGCCGCTGTGGTTTGGCTTCTGGATGGTGGTTGCATTTCGTCTATGGGATGGGTTTGGGTTTGAGTCTGGTGAGGGTGATTGGTGGTGGTGTCCTGTGTTGTTCTGGGTCCGGTGTCGGTTTTCGTGGCTGGGACTCGTTTGTTGACTAGGGCTAGTTTCCAGATGTCTGGTAGGCAGGAGGTATCATCACGTTTATTCATGTTGTGGGGGTGTTTCTCTATTTCAATGGCTTCCGTGTGTGTGTGTGTGTGTGTGTGTGTGTGTGTGTGTGTGTGTGTGTGTGTGTGTGTTGTAAAATTTTAAAATAATAAATTAAGGCTATGCAGGCTTATCCATATTTGGTGTGGGAAGAAAGATCAGCAGAGGATAGGAATTTATATTGACATACATAGGCACACTATATTTGTAGTAAGGGTTGGATGTCACCTCTAACTCAAAACATTTTTTATAGCTGAGACCAATGCCCTTTTGGTCATTTGCTATGGTCATCGCCTTAATAGCTTATTATTTTGATGACTGCATTGCAAGTCAAAAGGGAGCATTTCAGCCTTCATCAGCTTCAAAATCTAAAGTTTTGATTGGAGCCAGTTGTAGGGACCGCATAGCACCTATGTTCAACTCCACCAGTTGCCAGTTTGTCTTCCAGCATAAAGCAGAATGTGTTTGGAACCAGATTACTAGAACACAACATCTGCCATTTTCTCTACTCCCCAAACCTCCAATGCCATAACTGCTCCTACATTCTGGCCTTCCTTTTTTGGAGAAGTCCTCATGTCTCTGACGCAGTGGTGAAATTCAAAATTTTTTACTACCGGTTCTGTGGGCATGGCTTGGTGGGCGTGGGGAAAAATACTGCAAAATCCCATTCCCTCCCCACTCCAGGGGAAGGATACTGCAAAATCTTAATTCCCACCCGACTCTGGGGCCAACCAGAGGTGGTATTTGCCGGTTCTCTGAACTACTCAAAAGTTCCGCTACCAGTTCTCCACAACCTGCTGAATTTCACCACTGCTCTGATGCCATTAGGCAAAGAGGTTTCCATAGTAAATTCTATTCCTTTCAGCTTTTCACTATTGGTTTTTTTTTTATATTGTTAGGATTGGAATTCAATCATTTTAAGTTAGGTTAGGTTAGGTTTTTTTCTGCAGAGTTTTAAGTCTGCGTTGTAATGTGAAAATGTGACTGTTAATTTTTAGTATAGTTAATCTTTTAGTTATCTGCTCTTCCAGCCAATATTTGAAGAATGTTTGTGTTTCTTTTTTTCTCATACAATGAGTTGTAGCTCTTGCTATTCTATAAATATGTAGACATTTCTTGCTGTGACCTTTCTAAGTACAACATTAGCCTTTTTAGAGTTGATGAAACCCAGGGCACACTTTCCTTTCCAGGATTTTACTTGAGAGGAGAATCAAGTTAGTGCACAAAACATTGAGTGAACCTATTGCAAGATTTGTGTTTAATGAAAACATTTGGAACTTTCAAGTTAAAAGTTAAATGTTCAATGTATTTTGTTGGATTCTTTCCCTTCTGTATCTTGTCCCTACTGTCAAAGTAGATAAATATATCATAATATAGTATGGATTTTCCCTCTCTACTAATAAGCAGGAGGAGGAGGAAAGGAATTTTTAAAAATATAGCTCTCCAAATAGAGTATTTCTATTCATACATGACTTTCACTATATTCAGCTTGACTAAAGGTATATATAGAGAGAGGATGGGTTATGATGCCTATCATTTTCCCTAATTCCTCCATGTAATCATAGATACACAAGTTTGCTTCCCTACTTTCACCCTTTCTTACTTAAAATAGCACGCTCTGTTTGAAAACTCCCTCAGACAGAAATTCTGTCCACTGTTTTGCAAAATGATTGCACACAAATGTCACAGGCAATAAATTCACAATTGATGACACTATATTAAGCCCAAACTACCTATTTCTAATTTTAAATTCACTTCTTTGGCATCGTTCACAGTTGTAGAAACAAAACAGGCTCTGTTCAGAGCTGCTGCTACTGCTGGCGGCTCCTTCTGACATTCCTTTAAATATATGAAAACTGACAGACCATTCACTGCATTCCCTTTTCATTCATAAACTCAGTCTTCTATATCTGGTTTTCCTTTGATCTTCCTATCTATTTCTCATTTTACTTTATTAACTACATATAAATAGTTGAATTTGTTCTTGCACAGTACATTCTATTCCTTTCAGCTTTTCACTATCGTTTGGGGTGTTTTTTTGTGGGGGGGGGGTTGAAATTTATTTTAGGTTAGGTTAATTATTTTCAGCAGAGAGTTAGCCTTTTCCAAAAACCATCTAATACTGTTGAGACATACATCAGTGTGCCGGTATTGCTTCTATTGCATCTGTTTTATTCCTTGATGGTGTCCAGATTCTTCTATTCTTCAACTGCAGTTAGTCCTCTACTTACAACAGTTCATTTAGTGACCATTCAAAGTTACAACAGCACTGAAAAATGTGACGGTTATAATGTGCAGGGTCATATGATCACCTTTGGTCAATGGGAAAGCCAGACTCATTTAACAACCCTGTTTTTAGTAACACGGTTACTGCACTTGCAGCGTTTCACTTAACAACTGTGGCAAGAAAGGTTATAAAATGGAGCAGAATTCACTTAACAACTGTCTTGCTTAGCAACATAAATTTTGCACTCACTTGCGGTCGTAAGTCAAGGACTATCTGAATTAGCTTATCCCCACATGTATTTGGTTGAACAAGACTAAGAAGTCGTCTCTTTGGGATATACTTCTCTCCCCTCTCCCTCCCTCCCACCCTTCTCTCTTTTGTCATGACCGGTTTAGCTAGTGAGAACTAATATAGTGGCATATTCCTTTTCAGGTGTGGATGATCACTCCTTTGACACTCCCACAGGACCAGATGGAAGATCAGCACTTTACTCTGGAATTCACAAGAAACAATTCATTTTGGATAATTCCTCTGAAAAACAGCCAGATAACGAAAGTGATTCACTGACCGTATCTCCTTCATCCAGCAGCCTGGACACTTGGGGTACAAACAAGAAATTGCTTAAGACCTTCAATAAATCTGATAGTCGTGGCCTTATAAAACCACCCAAAAAACTTGGGACATTCTTTTCTTATCCAGAAGAGGATAAAATACCCAAAGTTTGCCGTTCTTTAACGGATGGAGAAATGAAGAACCTTGGCTCTCTCAGTCATGGGGTAAGTAAAGAAAGCATTTGCTTTTATGACAGCAGGTGCAAGCATCATGTCCTGGTATCTTTGGAGGAAATCCAGAGTGTCAGGAAGCAGATCCGGTTAAAAAAGGCAGATCCTAATTATTCATGTTCTAGAGCTTTTCTCTGTCAGCGTCCTGCTAGGAAAGGTGTCCCGCCTTCCATCTGTGATATGCAGCTGCTTCATCACAAACCTAAGAGGCTAGGAAGAGGTGGGAGCTGTGGCTTCTCAAACAGAAGGCTTCGAGGGTGCAATTCAGTCAGCGAGTTCAATATCACATATGTGGTGGAAAGAAGCCTGTACAGTCACCTCAACCTATCACATCTGGTGCGGCCCGTGACTGACAGAGCCTTGAGCAAAAGTGAAGAACAGGAGTTGAGGCGGTGCCTGCTGGAGGAAGAGGCGGCGGCAAAGAGGAAGTGGGCTTCCACAGTCGATCGCTGTACAAAAAGGGTTCTTTTGAGAATCCACCAAAAGTCTGTGAGTTTTACACCAAAGGTGGCCACAAGCTTCCATGAGGTTGCAGTCAGCATTGCTGGGGTTTTTTTCCCCCCTCATCATGATGTTTGAAAGGCTTACCATTTCATTGCCTTTCTCTTCTCTTCTCTCCCCTCAACCTTCTCTTAATTATTGGCCAATTAGATATTCTAATAAATATTAAGACATACTATTCTCGCTCCTTGTTCCTAAACTGACAACATTTGAAGGAAAAGCCCTTGCCTTTTAGAATACAAGAAGTACGTTTTCAGATAGAAAGTGGCTTTTATGTTCCATATTTGCTTGAATCAACAATATTAAGAAGAAATAAATAAACATATAACTAAATACATGGAGAGAACCAGTTGGTATAGTGGTTAAGGCACCAGGCTAAAAAGTGGGAGACTGTGAGTTCAAGTCCCATCTTAGCCATGAAAACCAGCCGGGTGACCCTGGATCAATCCCTCTCTTTCAACCCAATTCACCTCACAGGATTGTTGTTCTGGGGAAAATAAGAGGAGGAAATGGAAACTCAGGTTTACCACCCTGAGTTATTCATAAAAATAAGTTTTTTAGGCACTTTCCAAATATTCCATATGTTTGTTTTTTCTGTGTTTACTCCCATATTTCTCCTCTGATCAGAGCAGCCCAACTTAAGCCTCTGCCAATGTCTTTGCTCCTTAACAAATTCTGATTTCCTCCAGCCTATTAGAAAGATTTGCAGCAAGGCAATTCCACCAGAGAAGAAAAGGTGGGAGGGATCATTTCCATTGCTTTTCTTGGCACAGTTGCAAAGCTGCAAGCCCACCAAACAGCTCATTATGCTGCAGATAACAATATCCAGGGAAAGCAATTCCCTGTGCATTGTGATTTCAGCATACTTGTGGGTTTTCCAGCTGCCAAACTAGTAGTGGTGATGAGTGGGTGATGTGGAGAAATCATATTTCTGTGTACTCTGCATCATTAACTCCTTTAAATATTGTGATTCATGCAGGGGTGGAAGAAGTAAAGGGACTCAGATTTTAATCTCATTTTATTCTTTATCTCTGTATGCTGACTAGGAGTGGTGAGGGAGAAATAAGGTGTATGTCAGAGGTGGTATTCAGGTTCTGATCAGTTCTGAAGAACCGGTAGCGGAAATTTTGAGTAGTTCAGAGAACTAGTAAATACCACCTCTGACTGGCCCCACCCCCATCTATTCTCTGCCTCCTGAGTCCCAGCTGATCGGGAGGAAATTGGGATTTTGCAGTATCCTTCCCCTGCTATGCCCACCAAACCACGCCCACAAAACTGGTAGTAAAAAAAATTAATCCCACCACTGGTGTATGTGTGTAAAAGAGAGCAAGGAAAGCACTGAACTGAGGAGAAAATCGATATATAAATGAAAATGATACACATAAAGAAGAAGAGATAGAGGGGGGAAAGAGGATCTTACCTATTTTTTTGAGTGAGGATGCAACCATCAACCCATTGTGTAGCTATTAATAACTTCCTTCTGAGAAAATACAGTTCTCAGTGGTTATTAAAAAAAGAAAAGATTGCCACTCTTAATTTTCATCAGGCAAAGATCTGTACAGTGATTAGGATTTCAGTCCATAATGTAAAGTGAAACATTTAATTCCCAGCTCAGATATAGGAAATTAAGGATGAAAGCCAGGGATCTAAAGCCATCTGGGAAGTTCATAGCTGGATTGTATTTTTGAACCATGGTCTCGGGTTGAGGCAATCATGACTAGCATTCCAAGAAACGTAAGGGAAAAAAATGATTCCGACAGACAAAATCTCATTTTTGCTAACTTGTAAACTATGCTGCGGTTGGCTGGTAGCCACTGTAAGGCTGGTTTTTTTCCCCTAGGATAATTTATCATCCAATGCTTCGTATATTAGTGCAGTCTGCCCTACTTTGTAATATATTTTATTAAAAGAATTTCTTTGACAAAGATGGTATGTAGAGAATATTTCAGATGGTGAAATAACACTTTCACTTGACTACACATGATGTGCTTGTATACGAGGCAATAACATACTTTAAAAAAAATACATTTTGTCCTGCAAATTATTGGATTGTAAGTCTGTTACTGTTATTTCCTGCGTATTGTCGATATTGGTAGCAGGATTTGAACATCCTTATATTATATGACATAGGCTACGTACATTATAGGGAGTCTAGCCTAGGTGTGTTCAACCATGGCTGGCTGGGGAATTCTGGGAGTTGAAGTCCACAGATCTTAAAGTTGCCACATTTAAACACTCCTGCTATAACTTGTGTCCATCAGCTAGGAAGATACTAGACAAACTGTAGATGCCAGGTCTTTTCTGTTGTGGCACCCAGATTGTTGAATCTCCCCCACTACCAGCTACCCTTGTCACTGTTGAGTTTCCGAAAGTCCCTCAAGATCTGGTTATGCCAGCAGGGTTGGGGTCCCCAGGAATGGGTGAACTAGTGAGGTACTCCGTTATTGTTAGCATCCCTTTGTCTATTAGTCTTTGTTTTAATTTGGTTTTTCATACTTTTTAATGGATTTATTAACTCCTTTTAGCTCTTTTGTACAATGCCCAGAACTGCTTGCTTGTGAGAGGGATGGCTATATAAATTGGTCTAATAAATAAAATAAAATAATAACTAGGGTGTGTTGGATTGCATCGTTGGAGAAAAAGCTATATCTCTTCCTTTTTTTATGTGAAAACTTGGATTAAGCCCTTTTACAAAGAGCAGATGCTTTATGCCCTGCTTGTGAATTTTAGGCACTATTCTACACTGTGTTCCTCTGAGATCATAATTCATGTTTACTGCAACCTCAGGAGCTTTGGCATCCCTTGTCAATAGGACTGATTACATGTGTTGCTTTTACATATGTTTTGGGCATTTACATTTATTTTAGTGGCCAAAGGCATGCCTAGAACTTTTAAAGTATGTGCATGATCATTTCATTTAAGAATCTACAGTCTCTTCATCTACAATTTTTATTTAGCATGTTTTTGTGAAGTAATTGGAAGGAATAAACTATATGTCCAATATCAAACATAACAAAAAAGCTGCTTGAAATATAGTGTGTGTTTGTGTGTGTATGTATGTGTGTGTGTAGAGCATATTGCCAACTTTTAACTGTGAGGGATTTTTGTGTGTATTTGTATGATTCCATATACCATCCATGCCAACTCTGAATTCTGCTGTCATACATACTCACTGCCTGCATTCATGTTCATACACAAATACATGAAGACCCCCAAATGTAATCCTTGTTTGATATTAAAAGATGATATAAACTTTCTGAGATAACTTTTTAAAATTGTTACAGCATTCCTTTGCTGTTAACCTTCTTGTTAAATGGATGTTTTCAGGGGAAAAATACAATTACATGTTCACCAGCAAAGGCTTGTTTGATGAGGATAAAAACACACTTCATATGGGTTGCCTACTAGAGCTTATAATTGGCTTTTAGTAATGTATTAATTGGTAGCAGATTTAATAATGAGATATTACATATACAGCATTTATTATTTACAAAGTATATGATGAAGGATAATGATCATGTCCCCATTTGCTGCTGCTGTTTTTCTATAAGATGAAGAAAAACAGAGGGAATAAGGTTGAAGGACAAGATGTAAATGCATAGATCAAAACATAGAAATAAACAGCCAATTTATTTCTGGAAAAGGCAGACATCTGTATTGTAAAACTGAAAGGGGACCAGGCAGTTCTATTGAGCTCCAAAGGCTACTGTCTTTTCAATAACGAACACTTTACATATGAGGATCCTTATTAAGCACCAAGTAAATATGCTTTCACTTGGCTGTGTTTTTCAGCTTTGAAAAGAAAATTAGTGTCATTACGCTGACCTGTTTAGGCAAGCAGAACTATTGTATTCAATGTCAGTTTCTTGCTTGAGATGTTTCTCTAAGAACAACTCTCTTCTCTAATTACTTCTGCAAGATTATGCCACTGCACATATCACCTACTGTATTCTCTCTTGTACTAGTACAAAAACTGCTTTGTTCCAAACAGGCCTTGGTTACAGATATGGAGTCTTTGCAAATGGAAATTGTTGTTTGTTCAGAGATCGAAGATGTCATTATTGACTGAATCAACCAATTGAGAAGATTCTTAAAGTTTTTCGTAAGAAGATTCGTAAAGCTTTTGTCTACGATAAAGTGGAACATTTTGTTGTTAATATTCTCTACCCAAATGACTCACTTAGGAAATAGTTCTCCTTTAGTGAAGATCCTGATCTCAGTATGAAGCAATAAAATAATTAGTAAAAGTCCAGGAAGGGAACATGATGCATGAACATAATCCAGAACATTTTTTCATGCTTGCTGCTGTTATTTGTACAATTGAGACATTGACAGCATGCTGATTTTGTGGTAAAATGTTATAAATTTGCCTTATTTCACAGAGAACCTGCAGCTTTGGTGGTTTTGATTTGGCAAATCGCTCACTGCACATTGGAAACAGTCCAGATCAAATTGTGAGTATGACATTCAGTCATAAGATACATTCATAGATACAGCCAAAATGGTGGTGTTTGTAATGTGTTTCAAAATTAAAATGCAGTGGGATTTGCTATAAAAGTAGCGATGAGGATAGCAACAGTTTTCAATTACAGTAGATTGAGCTGCTTCTTCATACAGTACTTTTAAATTGCATTTCAAAAAACATCATTTTCCAACAATGACAAATACTTTTATGATTGATTGCCGTCAAGTTGGTATTGACTCATAGTGACTCATAGATTTTCTCCATAAAAATCTGTCCCAAACCTGATTCATTCAGGTCTTCCAATGATATACCCATTCCCATTGTAAATGAATTGATCTACCCTGCTGCTGGTCATCTTTTTTTCTTTCTACCTTTCCCAGCAATATAGTTTTTTCCAGAATGATAGGGTTTCCTTAGTATGCCTAAGTAGGTTGATTTGGACATCGTCATTTGTGTCTTGAGTGAGTTGATTTATTTGATGATCTGTTTGTTGTATTGGTTGTCGTTGGTGGGGTCTCCTCCAACTTCAAAGTTCAAAAATGAAAACACACTTTCTATTCTGTTTCTTGAAGTTTTGCTTCCATAGGGTGTCACAGGAAATACCATGGTTTGCACTAGTTTGATCTTTGTAGGGATAGCCACATCATGGCATAATAATTGTGTTGTTATGATGCTCTCTGACTACATCAATAATTTGTTGATACTAGGGGAAATTATTAGCACTAAAATGAATGTCCAAAAGTATCTCTCCAAATATGAAATGCTTATTATTCTGCAAATACTAATGCCAGACAATGCTCTGTGTAATTCTGAACCATATTTTGTACTTTGAAGTCTTTTAAATTGGGTGTGAGCAGCCTGTGGGCCACATGCAGTCCTGGACAACTAGTAATGAAGCCCCACAAGATCATAAACGTTTAACATTATTACATGCATTTATATGCATTAACTATATTTTATATATGGCCCAAAACAATTCCTCTTCACAGTGCGGTTCAGACAAACCCAAAAGTTGGATATAGATGTTTTAAATTATGATTTTTAATTTTTTTATATTCAAAAGGAGAATGTGTAGCACAATGTCATAAAATTATGAGAGTGATAAGTACTGTACTGCTAGAAAGCAGTAGAAGATTACTCAATCTTTGAAATTCCAAAAGAATAAAAATTTAGTTCAGAGGAAGCTTGTCAGTCTGTATGTCAAACAAGAAATCAAGAAATCTTATTTTTCTGAAGGTTCTCATTTGTTAGATATTATTTTCTACATATGATAATTATAACATGAGGACAGGTGAAATGGGTGTTTCCTAGGCAATTAGAAAGCAGATTTATTCCACAAGAACAATTAGATAGCTACTAAAAGCCAACTGTTCTAACCATATTTGCCATGGTTTTATTGGCCAGTCAGAATATTTAGCTAAACTAAGTGTATCAGATGAGTGAAAATCATCCTCCCCATCATTATTCTATCCACTGAATAAAGTATATCAAAATAAGCTGATTAAAACTAAACTGGAGCCAGTTTAGGAAAGGTGTAGTGACTAATGCAGAGTAGTCCACTTTTCACATTCTATTTATTCTACCTTTGCTTTCTCACTGAAGAGGCCTGAAGGGGATCTGTGACCACTTGGACAGCTCTCAGCATAATCTTGGATTCCATGAACATAGTAGGCTGAAGCTCAGGTGTAAGGGAAGGTCCCTTTCTGATATTTCAGCAAATATATAGTTCTTCTTCCCACATTCCAGCTGCAAACAAAGCTGAGAAAGGCAGGGATGAAAGATAAAGAAAATGTGAGGATGTAAGGAGCATAGCTCCATCCTGTATCCATTTTTTGCTGCTTATGTTTAGAATAGAATAGAATAGAATTCTTTATTGGCTAAGTCTTTGGTGCATATGCTTTCAGTGTACATAAAGAAAAATAAAATAGAATACATTCATCAACAATCATAACATACAACACTTAATGATAGTCATAGGTTACTAATAAGCAATCAAATCATACTAGGAAACAAATAAAACAATATAAATTGTAAAGATACAAGCAACATGGTTATAATAAGTGGGAAGAGATAGGTACTAGGAAGAATAAGAAGAATTGTAATACAGTCTTAGTAGATAATTTGACAGTGTTGTGGGAATTAGTTGTTTAACACAGTGATGGTATTCGGGTAAAAACTGTCCTTGTGTCTTGTTCTGGTGTGCAGTGCCCTATAGCGTCGTTTTGAGGGTAGAAGTTGAAATAATTTCGGTCCAGGATGTGAAAGGTCTATAGATATTTTCACAGCATTTAACATATGCTTGGGAAGGATATCACATTGAGAAAGTGTTCAATAGTGAATTGAGATGGTTACAAGTTGTTTGATAGATAATAGATAAGACTGAGCCAAGAATTCTCTTTTGAGAACTTCCAGTTTAAAATGTTGGGTTCTATTTTATTGCCCTAAATCATCTTATAGATCACCCATTTCCTTAGGGTTGCCAATCTGACTACAGGGATCTGGCAGTGGGACTAAGCAGCTAAGATCATCATGTTTAGTCCTTGGAAGGACTATGCATATCACTGGTCCTGTGTGATGAACAGGAATGGACAAAATTAAACATTTCCTGGCTGTTGCCAGTTTTATGTTATTGAGTATTTATCTATTTCAACCCAAAATAATTGCAGTTCACACATAAAAATCAAAGCAGCTTTTTAAAATTCATAGCCATTAATTTGTGTTGCAGAAATTAGAAATGCTCAACCAACAAATAATACGAGAAACTTGCATTTTCAAGAGCATTATTTGCATTTCTTGTAGACTGCCATAATAGAAAGTTATGTCTAAAAACCTTTCTTTTTGATTTTCTGCCAATGAATTGTTTATTCAAATGAACTGTGGACAGGAGAAGAGACAGGATTTAGACAGATGAAAGAGCAGGAAAAAACAAAGGAAGGAATGTTATTTATATAATGCATATATATGTTCTCTCTGCCATGTGACAAATAAATTCACCTGGAAGAGTGCAAGGGAGAATGTAGATCAAGAAAGGAAAATTGTGGAAAGCAATGCTTTTCTGATCTAATTTGGGGGATTCTCTGGGTGCCTTGAATTAAAAAAGAGGGATGGGGAGTTGATCTCATCCTTTCGTCTCTAGGTATTGCTGCCTTTTGTGCTGAATGGCAACTCATCCATGTGACTTTGTGGTGTTCACAGAATCTTATTTTGAGAAATGGTTACCGATGCATAATTTCACTCTGATACGTTAATACAGTATTCCTTTAACATTAGGCAAGTCTTTCTCATGAATGACTGATGTTCTTTTGCTTGTTTTTTTGGAACAAAGTTTTTTCCCCCTTTCATTTCCCCCCTCTTCCCGCCTTTGTGTATCTAGATTGGTTTTCCCTGCTCCAGGAGCCAATTTTGTGTTTTTGTTGAGCGTTTGGGGATTTAGTAGGGCAGGCAAGAGAGGATTGAAATTAATCTGTGATTCCATTACTAAAACACAACCACCTCCTGTCCAAGTGAATTCAAACCATCGAGTTCCTGAATTGCCACAGAGTGATCTCTGTATAGATGGGAAAGGGAAATGTCTCTGAAAACATCTGGACTGAATCCCCGGCCAGATGGAAAGTCTCTGGAGGGTGGGGGTGAAACACAGCTGCAGGAAGATAGATATATAGAACACATGCATACGAAGGAAGACTTGGCAATTCAGCAGGTTCTTGCCAGAGTTTGGAACTCCCATGTCCACTATTTATTCTATCCATCCTTGTTTCTACTTTCATCTCTCTATTTAGGAATCTTTCTCTCTCAATCCATACTGGAACATAAAGCCATTTTATGAAACTGTTCTGAAACGGATTCCAGAAGTGCAAAGTGAAGCATTTCTTCAGACAGCTCATTATTATTATTATTTTGGAAATCCCTATCAGTGATATGAATGGAAAATTCACCAAAAATATATTCCAGGGTGATAGGCCTTTCCATTTTCATGCCATTGTGAACTTCCAAAGGCATCTAAATTTTGACAATATGGGACTGGGTCTGGACCAGTTTGCACCTGATTTTATCATTAATCTAAAACAGTTCTGGTTGCCTTTCACCCTAATTTTTCCCAGCATTCTTGACCATTCTCCTTTTCACTTATTGCTTTTGAGTGTCACGTAATCTTAACTACAGTAGATGTTCTTTTTTCCTATTCAGTACACATAACTTTACTTGATGGGGATATTATCACAAAATAACCCAGAAAGACAGATTATCTTATCCTAAAACCAATATTATGCTTCTCTTGGCAATCTTTGATGTTGTACTTGAGCATCATGTGACTAGATTAACATGGCCATGGGATGAAAATGTGTGTGAGGTTAGGCATGGTCAGTTAAATCTATATAGAATTTAGGCAGCCAGAACACAATTAACCTTATAAACAAGCGTTCATCTCAGCCAAAAACCAAGAGTATTCCAAAAATTGATCTTAATATGCAAGTGACAGATACAGGGTGTGAGATGCATTTCAAATAGCTTTTCATAACTTCCAAAATATTTAAAAAGAAAGGACAAGAAAAAAGGAAAGTTAGCTGAAGAACAATATATACTGAGCAATACTGATGTAAATGAGTTTCATACAAGGAGCTTATGAGTGGGGTACAACTGTAATGTTTCTCTCCAGGAGTTGGCAGAGACATAGCTAATGGAAAATGATTGGATTATACCACTTGTGTTGCTAAATTAAAATGCATGCAAGCAGGAATTATGTTATTTAGCATTCTGCCTATAAGTATAACATTAAAATCGATATAGGTGGCTAAGTTGAATATATTGGCTGTGTGGTGACATTTGTCCCACTTAGTATATGGTGGGTTATTCTGGCTCAATGCCCAGCAGAATTGTTATACTACATGGTTTGAACAATTACTCACAATGACATTTTAAGTGATGGCTTAAGAATTGGAAGACAAGCATCATAGGGTAGTCAACATGTAATAACTAACTCCCCCTTCTTCCGTTATTTATCCCACTAAGAAGAATTTCAAGGAAAACATTGCAAATATTGTCAAAGGGAAATCCACTCAGTCCACCAGGATGGGAAGGCAGAGCATGTTATGACTCCTATTGATTAAAAATGTACATCTGATGGGACCATGAAGAAGGGCCTTCTTGGTGGTAGCTCCTTCTTTATGGAACATCATTCCCCCTGAGCTCCAGTTGGCCTCCCATCCTGTTCCTGTTCTGAAAGACCCTAAAAATGTGACTTTGCCAGCAGGCCTAGGGACCATGAATGGAGATGGAGCTGCTTCAAGTGGCTGATTTGATTATATTGTTGCTGCCATGCAGAACGGGGTGTGTCTGTCGGTGATATTTTTAATGGGTTTTTATTATATGGTGGATTTTTAAAAAAAAAATGTTGTAAGCCGCCTGGAGTGACCTATCTGTGAGTTAGTCAACTATATAAATATTGTTTAATAAATAAGTAAATAAATAATATATTTTGGGAATCTGCAATTTGAACAATCTTTGTAAGGTACGCCAAGTGTGATAATGGCCACAGAAGGATAAAGATGGGAAGCTGCTCTTTGTTTCAACTTCCCTTTCTTTTGACAGGGAAAGGATGGTGATTTTGTCTACAAAGAGGTGATCAAATCTCCTTCGACTTCCCGCATATCCCTGGGTAAGAAGGTGAAATCTGTAAAAGAAACCATGAAGAAAAGAATGTCTAAAAAATACAGCAGCAGCAACTTGTCAGAGCAGGTATGCCCGTTTGTTTGTTCTTGTTTGTTTGAAAATGAAATCACTTCTCGAGACTCTTTTGAGACCTCATGAAAAGGTACAACAGCATTTACTTGAGAAAACTCCCCAGGGGTGTCATGTACTAAACCAATTCCGAGGCATTTCAAAACTAGTTACCGTGAATAGAGCCTCAATAAAATCATAAAAGGAAGGTAAGATTGAGTTAAGCCAGTAAAATGTACAATTTCATTTGATAAGCGGTGGTAGTTCCCATGTTATAAAGAATGACTGAGTTTATATATATCCTGAGCAAGTCTCTAATGTTGTCAAAACACAAGGAACATCTAAATCGAGAGTCTCTAACCTTTTTTGAGTTAGTGGGAACACTTGGATACTTCCAAATAAAGAGCATGAAGGGTATTTTCTCCAAATGATTCCCAAGAGGACTCTGGTCAGTCTCTGGTCAGTTTACCAGAAGCCAAACCCCTCACTGGACTGCACATTATTTTATAAATCCCTTGGGGCCTGCTGGACACCTTCAGTTTGTGCTTTCCTCTATAACATGTTCGTTCTCATTGATTTTTTCCCTAATAAAAGATAGAAACATGGATTACAAAGAACTTCCAATGCCAAGAAATATGGCTGAGGAACATAGGGGGGGTGGGAGAGCTCCAGGATCCAAAACATAGCACCATGCTCTTTACAACAAGCATTCCAAAGGAAAAGCTTGAAAATCCTTAGAAATATAACTTTGCACTTACTTGATTAAATGTATTTTGTCCCTGTGACCAGAAAAAAGTTACTTTCATTTTAAGGAAAGTAGCAGAAACATTGCTCACTAACATACTTTCTCATTATTTATCTCCCTCTTCCATATTAGCATAAGCTTTGTATGAATTTCTTGCACCGCTGCGCAATTTTTAACTTGTATGGGGAGTGCATGTGACATGGGTGTGACTGAATGAATGAGCCCACTTTTTTATTAATCCATTATTGTTGTATTTCTGTGTTTTTAATTGCTACGTGGGGATTGCTTGGGTGAATGGATGTGTATGTCTGAGAGGACTGGGATTACAACCTGGTGCCTCCTTCACTGAGTGCTGTTGCAGAAGTGTTAGGGGGGCCAGGCCCAATCCCAGTCCTAGAATGCTTGAATCAAATGGTGTGCCAGAGAGAGCGGCTGCTACAGGGGGTGGAATGGGGACTACGGACACGGGGGTGGGCCGGAACATTATGGTCATGACGGGGATGGGCAGGTACGGCGGGAACTTCAGGGCTAGCCATTACCAGGGAAGGAGGGTTCACTACGTCACAGCGATCCCCCCTTCCGGCCCTATTAGTTCCACTCCAAGGTCAGATGGCGAGAGTTGTCAGGGCCCTGGTCTCAGGCTGCTGTTGCTAAATGCCAGGTCTGTGGTGCACAAAGCTCCCCTCGTCCGGGACCTAATATTAGATGAGGGGGCAGACCTGGCATGTATTACTGAAACCTGGCAGGGCCCGGAGGGAGGAGTCCCCCTCACTGAAATGTACCCAGAGGGTTTTCAGGTGCTTCATCAGCTGCGACCCCAGAGAAGGGGTGGGGGAGTGGCTATCATCATCTGAGGGTCTTTAGTTCCTCGTAGGATCCCTGCTCCGGAGCTTGTCGGGTCTGAGTCCTTGCTGGTGAATTTGGACCTTGGCGGTCAAGTGGGCCTGTTGCTAACATACCTTCCTCCCAACAGCGTTGCATCAGCCCTCCCCTCGCTCCTCAAGTCCGTAGCCGAGCTGGCGGTTGAGTTCCCCAGGCTTATGATACTGGGGGATTTCAACCTGCCTTTGCTCGGTGATCACTCTGACGGCGTGCAGGAGTTCATGGCTTCCATGACAGCCATGGACTTGACCCAAGTAATTCAGGGCCCGACTCACTCAGCGGGTCACACACTTGACTTCGTATTCCTCTCGGAGCAGTGGAGACGTGATCTGGATATGAGGGATATTGAGATCTTGCCCTTGTCATGGTCTGATCACTTCCTACTGAGGCTTGACTTTCGGAGACCAATCCCCCACTGTAGGGAGGAGCAACCAATTAGGTGGTTCCACCCCAGGCACCTGATGGACCCTAGCGGATTTCAGACGGCGCTTGGTGTAATACCTGATGCTCTCACCCACAGTCCGATGGAGACCTTGGTTGCTGCTTGGAATACTGCAGCATCGGGGGCTCTAAACCGGATTGCATCTTTACGGCCTCTCCGAGGTAGTGGATCCAGGAGGGCTCCTTGGTTCACTGAGGAACTCCGGGAGATGAAGCACCAAAAGAGACGCCTAGAGCGCCGCTGGAGGGCCAGTAACTCTGAGTCAGACTGAGCACTGATGAGAGCCTATGTCAGAGCCTATCTTGTGGCAATATGGGCGGCGAAATGTGCGCATTTTGCCGCTCTTATTGCGTCCGCTGAATCGCGCCCAGCCGCCTGGTTTAGAATAACCCACTCCCTCTTGAAAGGGAGGGAAGCGGATGACCCTTTACAAGGTAGAGCTGAGGAGTTTGTTCAGTTTCTAGTGGATAAAGTCACTCGGATTCGGACAGACCTAGACTCCAATTGCTCAGAGCCAGCCGAGGTATCGGGGGAAGGTCTTGAGCGGAATTTATGGATTGAGTTTCAACTTGTCACGCCTGAGGAAGTGGACAAGGCCATGGGAGCGGTGAGTGCCTCCACTTGTATACTGGACCCGTGCCCCTCCTGGCTGGTCACGAACAGCAGGGAGGTGACACGTGGCTGGATCCGGACGATAGTTAACACCTCTCTCCGGGTGGGATCCTTCCTGCTCCTTTTAAAGGCTGCAGTGGTGAGACCCCTCCTGAAGAAGCCATCCTTAGATCCAGCCATCTTGAGTAACTACCGTCCAGTGTCCAACCTCCCCTTTGTTGGGAAGGTTGTTGAGAAAGTGGTGGCCTTTCAACTCTGGCGGTCCTTGGAGGAAACCGATTATCTGGATTCCTTTCAGTCTGGATTCAGGCCTGGCTACAGCACAGAAACTGCTTTGGTTGCGCTGATCGATGATCTCTGGAGGGCCAGGGATAGGGGCCACACCTCTATCCTAGTGCTCCTTGACCTCTCAGCGGCCTTCGATACCATTGACCATGGTATCCTTCTGCGGTGGTTGCGGGAGGTGGGAGTGGGAGGCACCGTTCTTCGGGGGTTCTCCTCCTACCTCTCGGGCAGGTCGCAGTCGGTGTTGGTCGGAGGACAGAGATCGACCCCTAGGCCCCTTAATTATGGGGTGCCACAGGGTTCGGTCCTGTCCCCCCTCCTATTTAACATCTACATGAAGCCACTGGGTGAGATCATTCGTCAGCACGGGATAAAATACCACCAATATGCGGACGATACAGAGCTGTATCTGTCCGCCCCGTGCCAACTCAGTGAAGTGGTTGAAGTGATGTGTCAGTGCCTGGAGGCTGTCAGGATCTGGATGGGAATGAACAAGCTTGCACTCAATCCTGACAAGACTGAGTGGCTATTGATGCTCCCTCCCAAAGATTGGCTATGTACTCCATCTCTCAGGCTGGAGGGTGAAATTATACGCCCCTCAGAAAGGGTTTGCAATTTGGGAGTCCTCCTGGATCCACAGCTGACTTTAGAACAGCATTTGTCAGCTGTGACCAGGGGAGTATTTGCCCAGGTCCGCCTGGTGCACCAATTGCGACCCTACCTGGACCGGGAGGCCCTTCGAATAGTCACTCACGCCCTTGTGACCTCAAGACTGGACTACTGTAACGCACTCTACATGGGGCTGCCCTTGAAGAGTATTCGGAGACTTCAGCTTGTCCAGAACGCAGCCGCGCGAGCGATTGTGGGTACACCTCGTTACACCCACGTGACACCTATCCTCCGTGAGCTTCACTGGCTGCCTATTGGGCTCCGGACACGCTTCAAGGTGCTAGTTGTTACTTTTAAAGCCCTACATGGTATCGGACCTGGGTACTTGAGAGACCGCCTCCTGCCAATTACCTCCCTAAGACCGATTAGATCCCACAGATTAGGCCTCCTCCGAATTCCATCTTCCAGCCAGTGCCAACTGGCAAACCCCCAGGGGAGGGCCTTCTCTGTGGCTGCTCCGGCCCTCTGGAACGATCTCCCCGTGGAGATCCGGACCCTCACCACCCTCCAGGCTTTCCGTAAAGCCATGAAGACCTGGTTGTTCCGGCAGGCCTGGGGCTGATGGATTTCCAGCCCCACTTGAAAGGTTGTGATTGTTGTTGTTTTTTACTTTGTTTGTCTTTTGTCCTATTTGTACCCCCTTCCCACCTTTGCCGCCCCGAGTCCCTTGGGAGTGGGGCGGCATACAAATTAAATAAACATTCAAACGTTATTTAAATGTGGAATATAATAGCAGTTTAGAACATACGATCTATAGTAACTAAAGATATATTAACATACAAATGTTGTTTAAAAGTACCCATTAAGAAATATAAAACTAATGGATAATACAAGGAACATTAAGCTGGATATATTGTCCAGAAAAATCTTGCATTGTATCTTTTATATGATTTCATCATCTTTTAATTGATTTAAGGAAAATTCCATTCTGTAGTATAAAATATCTGTAACTGCATCATGCTTATTAGTTCTTATTACAAATACTCATTCCATGAATTTTAATTCATTGAAAATGAATAGTACTTTTTTATAGTTCTCTAACATTTTAGGATAGAAAGGCAGTTTATATGAAAAATACATAGGTGTATGCAGCAGTGCGTTTCACATTTTGTTACCATCGGTTTGCCGCGTACCTGCTTTGCGGGTGCACGTGCCCCTTCCACGCACACGCCCGGCTTTCCATGCATGCGCTTTGCTCGCACGCCTTCCGCACATGCACCCGGCCTCAGAAACTATATAGGACAGCAGAGAGCCAAGGCGGGTGGGCGAGCCCACCAACGATTTCCACTAACAGTTCGGGCGAACTGGTCCAAACTGGCTGAATACCACCTCTGATTGGATGTATGAATCAAAATAAGAAACAGGTAGCCATAAACTACGTAAACATTCTGCCCTGTTAGGAATGATATGTCAACTTCTAAATAGAGAGATCATTAAATTTGATCATGGAAAGCAACCTGCAGCTTTGATATCTGTGCAATATGAAGGCCTTCATGAACTTATCTGAGTAGCCCATCGTGTGTCAAAAAGGAATTCAGCAACTTTTTAAATGAGCCTAGTATGCTGAATGAATAAAAACACATTTTTCCTTTACAATACGCTCAATTCTGTTTTACAGAGATCTATGATAATCGTTGATTCCTTTCAAACTCCTCTTTCAATTTTCCCTGTCTGAAATAAAATCGTTTTTCCAAGCTTGTTGCTTTTGGCAAATTTCATTCAATTTAGTTTGGGAGGCTGTCAAAACAGCCAACACTTTTTATTGTTATTTTTTCATTAGTCTTTCCACTTCAACTACAGTATAAACATAACAAGTCATTGGCATCAGCTGGGAAAGTGGTTAATATTGACAAAATATCGCCCTCTAGAGCCCTGTCAAATAATCCAGTTGCTATAGTAGGCCATTATATTTCGCCTGAATATAATGTATATTATATTCAGGAGTAGAAGAATACTGATCTTTGATACCCGAAGCAATCTTAACGTGTTCGTGTTCTCTGAGATACCTTTATATTGCCAAGCTAAATTCAGTCCCTTTGTTTGTAATGATATAGGACAGATTTCAAGGCAGAAAGGCTCCGTGGAGATACAATTCCCAACTTTTATTGGGAATTTGGATCTGCAAGTTGCTGCAACCAAACAAAAAAATCAATAGTTTGTGGCTCTATACAGGAACAAAGCAGTCCTCATATCCATCCTGAAGCCCTTTGTTGTATAGCATAGGACCATCACAGTAATATCAGACTTCCAGCAGAAAACAAAGCCATTCGTTGTCATGTTGGCTGTTGCAGTGCAAATAACAAATGGCCTAGCTGGATTCTGGCATTGACCACTGTCCCATTATAGCAAAATGTTTGCAAAGAAATCTTTCTTCTGTTATAGAAATCCTGATTCCTGGCCATGTTGTTAATTTTAGTTAAAGAAAAACAAATGTGACAACCTCAAATATTATGCAGGTAGTCCTCAATTTATGACCACAATTGAGATCAAAATTTCTAAGCAAGACAGTTGTTAAGGGAGTTTTGCCTCATTTTATGACCTTTGCCACAGTCATTAAGTGAAACACTGCTGTTAAGTTAGCAACAAGGTGGTTAAATTAATCTGGCTTCCCCATTGATTTTGTCTGTCAGAAGATCACACAACTTGATCAAATTTACTCTGGGACACTGCAACCAGCAGAAATACAAGTCAGTTGCTAAGCTTCTGAATTTTGATCACTTGACCATGGGAATGCTGCAACAGTCATAAATTTGAAACAGTCATAAGTCAATTTTTCAGTCATGTTGTAAGTTCAAACAGTCACTAAATGAACTGTTGTAAATTGAGGACTATCTGTATATCAAAAGAAAGTGCGATTGCTAAAAGCGTATTTATGTTATCCATTTTTTTAAATTTCTAAATCTCAGCCTTTCAGAGAAAGTTAATATTTCTTCATATCTTTTAGCAAAGCAGAACCTATTATAAAAATGCATTTAGCTATGTGCGCATACTAAAATAGAATACCTTGTTCTATATCCAAAGCCAGTTTGAAAAATGGAATGCTTTAAAATGTTACTTTGATTTTATTTTAAACATAAGAACATAACCCAAAGTGCTGTGATTAGGAAGGATGATCTTCTCTAAGACTATCATACCAACTGCTCATAATCCCCTCAGATAGATAGTTTGAGATGAAGATGTTTGTTACGTTTAAAAACTCCCCTCAAGACTATACAGTAAGGAAAACAATCATATTTCTAGAGCGTTATTTGGCTGGCAAAAATGATTTTTAATCCCCTCCTTTCCAAGCCTCCCAAATCTGCAGAAAATTGACCTCCTGAAGCAACTTTCAGAAATTTGTGCAAAGATCATGGGTAGCCATAGGAAGGAGAAATTCTGTCAAAAGAGAAAATCATACATGCAGTACGTATATTGGATATAGCCTATAATATAGATAGAAAACAACGAAGTCCCTGTTCTTCCCCAGAGCTTTGGCTTTGTAGACGATCTTACAATTTCAGAATTGGGAAAGAAGCAATACTATAACAACACTGGTTTTATGGCTCAGTCCAACGATTTGACTTCTGTAGGGTTCCAATGACCAATAAGTCTCTAGTAAGAATGTACAAATAGGTCTGCCAAATTAATGGAGCAAAATTATTTAAAATATAAGAAAGATAGATTTTCGGAAAAACAGAAGTCACTTTGTAACTAAAGGTTTGTGGATTTGGTTTTCTCTGGAGAGTTTCTTGATTTGTGGGAAGATATTTCCTGATGACTCTGCAGTACACAAATAATAGGCTTCATCAGATGGTTTGTGATTGCATGTCAGTGGAATAGCCAGCAATTCTTGATATCAGCAGGTTTCTTTAATTCTTTGCTGCGGGTATTCTAGAATAGTTTACAACATTATTGTTAACACCTTCTCCCCCACATCCATCTACTAAGTACTCTTCTAAGTGAAGATTGGTTCAGAAATTACTGTTCACATCCTTTTGGATCTATTTTGGTATCTAAATGAATAAATAAAGATGGAAAATGCACATTATTTTCCATGTAAAGGATTTTTGACTGGTTTAGCATTTTCAAAACCAAATTGCGGTACTAGACTAGTAGATGCATTCATTCCACCAAAATAATACTTTTGGTTATTTACTCCAAATAATTCTTTCTTTACTTCATCAACCATTCAGTTAACATTATATTACCCATTGTATAACATTGTATCATTGTTAGAAAATGTTAAATGAAATGCCTGATTCCAGGGTTTATAAGGCAGGACAGTTCTAGAAAATGTAATGCAACTGCATAACAAAAGAAATAGATGCTAGATTCAGTTAAGTTTAATTAATGGCATGGTTTGATTAGGAATCAGTTAAAAATTGCTTTTGCATTTATATATTTTACCTACATTTGTAAAGAATATATGTAAAGCAATAAGACTTACTTGCAAGTAAATCTGCATAGCATTACATTGGGTAACATAAATAGTATGTAAGGAAAACATACTCCAACTCTTATTAGTTATATCTTAAGAATAGAATTTTAAATGAGTTCAAAATTCTATTATAAAACATTTGTTTCATACTAAAAAAAATCAGAATGTATAAAATACATTAAATGAAATATTCTCCAAAGGACTGAAAATAGTCTTGGACTAGCAAACGCTTCAGATTTGAAAGAAAAATCTAGATTAAATCCTAGATCTCTCTCTATCTTAAAACAATAGATTAGACAACACACATAAGAAATGTGGGAATCTCAAGCGCAAAATAGAACACAATTCTGAATTGTTCACATTGCTGAACACATTGACTTGTTATCACAAGATAACTTTGTGTAGATATGCAAAACCTGTGTGCAAATTAGGAAGAGGTTTCCTTCAGCTATAAGAAAATACCTGGGTTTAGGTTCTCTTCAGTCACTGTTTTCTGTGTGAACCTTATCCTGATATTCTCATGATTCAGGAACACTGCTGTCTTGTCATTTACTGTTTCTTTTTAGCTTACAAGGGGTAAAAAAAGGAAATGATAGATAATTGCTGCTTTTTGCATCATAGTTGACGCCAGATTCATAGCAATGAATTCTACTAGGGTACAGCACAATTTTAAAACCACACAAACCATATTTGAGTACATGGGAAATTTAATATCAATGGTGAGGTTTTTGTCTTTCAGGAACCCAATCTGGATGTAAGGCCAGAGTCTCTTCAGGCACCACAGCCAGATACTTTGGATAAACCAAAGTTGAAAGCTGGTGGTTCAGTAGAAAGTTTGCGGAGTTCCCTCAGTGGCCAAAGCTCCATGAGTAAGTAATGTATATAAAGTCAGCTATGCTCAATTTAGATGTAAAAATCTCAACCTAAGGAAACATTGCCTAGATAAGATGCTAATACTTTATTCATATTCGCTGCCTTCATCCATTCTTCTTTGCCCCATGCTTACCTGCATCTATTGTGGGGATGAATTATTTCAAGTTTTTTTTAAGTAGTTTGCCATTGCCTCCTTCCTAGGGCTGAGGGAAAGTGATTGGCCCAAGGTTACCCAGCTGGCTTTCTGCTTAAGAGGGGATTAGAACTCATTGTCTCCCATCTTTTAGCCTAGTGCCTTTAGCACTGAACCAAATTGACTATCTGTTAATCGTCTTAAGTAGAGAGAAAAGAAGATATCTTTTGCAAGCTGAATCTGAACCTTCAAATCTGAACTGAACTTGAGCCAAGCATCTTAGATAGTAGGGATTATTATCAAAGGAGTTTTTGTGGCTCTTCATATAGGAAGTAGTAGAGGGCTCAGTTGAAGACTAAGTTGCATTAAGGCTTGGGAAGAAGCAAAAGTTGTGCTAATGCAAGAGCAGCATGCCACGTAGATTTGTAAACCACCCAGAGTCACTTAGGTGAGATAGGTGATGTAGAAATTTGATAAATAAATAAATTTAAACAAACAAATACATAAATATCTGGGGAGCTAATCAGATTGGTATCAGATCAGATGATAAAAATGCCATTAAAGAAGCGGAAGGGCTATAGGATCTATTGTAATTGCTGTTCTAATCATACCTAGAATGGTGGTGTTATACTAGTGTCAGAGGAATATTCCTGACATCTTAAGGCAGGGCTGTCAAACTCCCAGCCTGCGGGCTGGATGCGTCACACCCTGGCTACACCATGCCCAGTTTAGCAAGGGGGGGGAAGTCCCAATACATCACATAATGCCAATGTGACGATGTGAGTTTGACACCCCTGTCTTAGGGTATAACACATGTTTGGATCTGCTTGTTGTCTTTTGCAATTCCTTTGCTTTTGCCTTTTTTTCTGTACAAATAGGTGGGCAGACGGTAAGCACAACTGACTCTTCAACCAGCAATAGAGAGAGTGTCAAGTCTGAAGATGGTGATGAGGAGGAGCTTGCGTACCGAGGGCCTTTCTGTGGTCGTGCCAGGGTTCACACTGACTTTACCCCCAGCCCTTATGATACGGATTCTCTTAAACTTAAGGTACTTTTTATGAACTAACCAACAAATTTGAATTAAGGGATATTGCTTACAAAGGTACTGAATGTTTTCCAAATGTTCCATAGTTGGACCTATGATTTCGTAGAAAGGGCTACCTATCCAAACCTCCTTGATGCACTAGTTTCTCATTTTTACAAATGTTGAACAATAGCTTTAAAATCATTAACTGACTATTTTTAAAATGGTTAAGGAACTACTTTGTTGTAATGTAATATTTGTGTATGGATTTCTTTCTTCACATGGTTTTATATGGCTGCCCATCTGCCTAATAAAACCCTTGAGTGGTTAATGAAAATTTTAAAATATAGAATAAATATAATATAACAGTACACATCTAGAACTACAACACAAGGTGGCCACCATACACCAACACTGTGGGTTCAATTACTCTCTTGACTACCACCACCACCCCCAATGTTCAAGAAAATAGCCAGGTCTTCAGTGCTTTCTTAAAGGTGGGCAATGTCAGGTTTAAGCAAGCCTTGGCTGGTATGGTGTTCCAGAGTACAGGTGCAACTACAGAAAAGCCACATATGCTGGATCCGATTAGATGCAATCCCTGACTGATGGGCCCTTGAACATATCCATCCAGCCCTCAAAATCTGGCTATCCCGTCAGGCCTGGGGCTAAAGACTGTAACCCACCCAATGGTATGAATGTTGTGTTTTTAATGATGTACTGTCCTACATGTTAAATGTTTGTTTCCCCCCCCCCTTTTCGAGTTGTAAGCCGCCCTGAGTCCCCTCAGGGAAAAGGGCGGCATATAAATAAACTTCTCAATCTCAATCTCAATCTCACCTGACATAATGGGACATGTTCAAACAATGCGAGTAAGGCAGTCTCTCAAATACATTCATAGTTTCTCCCCACCCACACCTTTTTCTGGATAATTGATTATATGTCATTCATTCAAATTGGAAAAGTCATCCCAAGTAGCCAATAGTGACAGGTGATTTTTTTTTGTTCCATTTATACCTTTGACCAAAAATAATTTTGATACAAATTGGTCCCATGTAAATACCTAGCCATGCCGATGATAATTTTTTAAAAATCTATATACAGGTATGTTTTTTAAAAAAAACAGAGATGTTGTATGATCAGAATTAAAATGCTGCAGAATTAAAAAGTGAAGTCTCTTTATGTAAAGAAAAAAATTGAGTCCTCCTTTTATTTGCCTAGTTTCATATTTGTATTTTCTTTTCTCCACTACAGAAAGGTGATATTATTGATATAATTAGCAAGCCTCCCATGGGTACCTGGATGGGTCTTCTGAACAATAAAGTTGGTACTTTCAAATTCATCTATGTGGATGTGTTAAATGAAGAGGAAGAAAAGCCTAAAAGGCCCACAAGGAGGCGCCGAAAAGGAAGATTACAGCAACCCAAATCTGTTGAGGATCTCCTTGATCGCATCAATTTAAAGGTCAATTTCCATTTTCTTCCTATTTCGGGGGTCTTATAAGAAAGGCTTGTTGGCTCTCTATGTAACCAATGATGCTTATCCAATAGTTATCAGCTTCAGATACATGACAAGGGATTATCCTTTGGAATTGTTGGAATTTTGGCTCAAAATATCCAGAGGAAATTTACTCACTCCTACGTGTGAGCATTGCAGAATCCCATATAACAAGCAGGAAGTTAAAGTTAAACTTAATTCTCTGCAAATCATCTGCATTTCTAAAATTCTTTCTGCTTTCAAAATGTGAGAGAAGTTAAGAAATATTTCATTCAGAGCAACAAAATGTAGAATTTCTACAGTCCCTTGAATAGAAGTTAAGTCTAAAGTTCCTTTATTTATACAAAGGGGGGTAATATATTTGTTTGTTTATCATTTAATGTCAGGCTCCTCTCACCAAAACCACTCTGGGTGGCACACAACAATCATGTTCTAATTTGAATTGCCTTCTCATTGCTGAATGTAATTCACAGAGGAATGTGAAAATAGATTAAAAATCTGAAGTGATAGAAATGGGATCTATGTTTATCTTTAGGCAATGCTTCTTTGTCAACATTTATATTTTTGGGTTTAAAAATAAATTTTCTAATAAAATTAGTATAACATATGTGATTTTAGTCTCCTAGTCTGGTTTACCTTAGTGGGATGTTACACCATGAAATATGGTTGTTTGATTCCTCCCCCCCCCCCCCAAAAAAAAGGAAAATGCTTTCTTGTAAATTAGATCTCAGAATCTGCTTTTATGAAAATTAATATATTGTTCCTAAATCCTGGGATGATTTAAAAAAAAAGGTTTGGACCTTTTTTCTCTGTAACAACCTTTTAGTAATATAACTCCCCCTTTCCCCCCCTTGGTCTAACATTTTGAATGTATTTAATCTTTCACCATTCAGCTTAGATTTCAGGATAGCCTCCTGCTATCCTCACTTGACTTCTCAAACTTGTTCCAGTTAATCTGAATGATTCTTAACATATAATGCTTTCCCATGAATATTTTACTTAAAGTAATGTCTGGTCAACACAATAGAACTATTAGTTTTGCTGCTGCTTCCCCCAAACTGCATTTCCCTTTTTTGGAGTCACATCATATTTCTGACTCAATTTCCCAGTTTGCAGTCAACTACTACTGCCTATTTTGAGCTTCAGTTTCCATTACATAAAATCCTACTTGCTTCTGAGTTCAGTAAAATCTACATGTTGGACTATAAATTATCTAGAAATTCCCTTGAACTCTAGTAAGTTTTCCCCCTTTGTGTTCTACTATTTTCACTTCTACTAAGACTTCTGCATTAGTTAGTATCCAAGATCAAAGACAGATTATCTTCTTATACCCTTCTTTGATATTTATTGATTTATTTAGATTTATTGTCTGCCCATTGAACTCTAACAAAGTTCTTGGGAAAATAAGTCACAAAGATCCTAAAAGAGCTATCTTTGACACAATTTGTCTCCCAACACTTATTAAAGTAGTTTAAACCTCCCAATACTATGACTTCGTGTCTCTTTCAAAGACGGTATCTATCCTCACAGTTAGGAAGGTAATGATATTTTATTTATGTTATATTTTTACTCACATGCTCTCACATGAACATGTTTAACTCCTCTTCTATTGCTTTTGTTCCTTTTGAACAAATTGTATTGTTGTATATGGTACCTGTCATGGAAGTCAACTCACCCAGTCTACATTATACGTATTAAATCAGATTTGCCTTCCTGTACCAAAGGTTCAAACTGATCTTCTTTATTTCCTATCTTCTCATCATTAATTTAGAGTGGTTTAATATCCCATGTGAAAAGTATTCCTCTTTCTTTTCAGAGTGCAGAAAACTTGTTCTGAAGCTTTACTTAAGGGTTTTACTTGTCAACTCCCAGTGGATTTGGTTTAAAGCTCTCCCCAATAAGGTTCAATGTATTTCAGCCAAATTGCAATCCTTTTCTTACCAAACCTTGAGGTGCAACATATTTCATGCCAGCAGTTGATTTTCTAGAGAATGCATTCATAGCCCTAGAAATTATTTGAATAGCTGGTGATCCATTTCCAGTATTCTTGTTTTCCTCCTCAGTCCCCCTCATTACCTAACACTAAAATTATCGATTCCAGATAATTAAGCCTGGATTCAACTCTTATGGATTTTATTTAATAAACATTTTTAAATTTGTTTTGCTTCATGCTTATTATCAGATGGAGTTTACAAACTTATTTCTTTTTATCATTTTCCTGCTCTGCTATTAAAGTGGAGTAACTTTTTAAAAGCAAGCTGATTTTAGATGATTGGATTCTCAATTCCACAGCAGGAATAATGTGCCCAATTTAGTGGATAATACTGCCTGTGGTTAAATCTCTACAGATGTTCTGTGATCACATATTGTGTTTTCTGAGTATATAGTATCCTTGTTATTTTATATTGTCAATAATTCCATTTGTTTTCTCTCCTAAATTGCTTGATAAGCTATTTGTCACAGTTTTGTTTACAGAATTATTTATTGATGCATAGTTTTTAATTTACTTTTCTAGAAAGATTTATTATATCTCCTTTGCTTTTGTTTTGTTTAAGATCTGTTTGACGTTAAGACTCTGAAAGAGCCAGGAATAAATTAAGCTATTCAATGAATAATTCCGTCTGCTCAGCAAGGATGGATAGATGGACTCGGTCTCAGATTTTTTCTATAATCAAGTGTGGCTCTTCCAAACATCATTAAAATGTAATCATAGCTAAAAGTTTGACTGTAAAAAAAGGCAGACAAATCATTAAACAAAACAAAGGTTTACAGGAGAGTGAAAGCAAGAATTCCAAAGATATTAAAACATTATAGCCATTGGGAAGGCTGCAAGGATCAAATGTCTAAGGAAAGAGATGGTAGGCCTTTTGAAAAGAGAATTCCAACATCAATGAGACAATAATCCAACTGTGGAGCAGTGAAGAAAAGCAAACTTTTTGAGAAGCTGTTACCTGTCTCCCCAAAGCCCTCTTACATTTTTTTTTATTGCCAGTAAAGCTTCTTGAATAGAAGAGAGCAATTGCTAACAGCTGGGCTTCTGGCAGGAAAGATTTTTTTTTATTACAGCAGCTGTCTAAAATAAATCCATAGTCTCCATTCTGAGCTATAATATGTGCAACTATCTCACTCTAGAGGTATCTCAGCAATCTTGCCCTAACTAAAACACACTCAGGTGGAACATGCCCAGGCTACCATCATTTTTTCTTCTCCTCATTATCATCCTTGAAAGGTAATTCTTCATAAAAGATAGACTACTCTTCGTATGCAACAAATGTCTCTTCATTTCTTCTTGTAGATTTTATTCAGTCAAAAAACGAGGAGGAAATGCAAAGATTTTTTTTTATATTTCAAATAAATAGGAGCACATTATGCATGATGTTTATATAAAATATATGCTGTATTTCTTTTTGACCTGACTGAATAGGTTTTCAAATTTTCATTGTTTTTTTTAGAAAAATCAAGACTAGTTGCAGCCATCTCTGCCTACAGTATTTGCATGTAACTAAAGCCTGTGTGATGATGCCTGCTTCCAATGAAGAAAGAGTTAATGTATTTGACTGTGTGGTCAAGTTGATGTTGACTCTTAGCAATCACATAAAGGTAGTCCTCAGCCTATGGCCAGTCTCTTAGCAACCATTTATGTCACACTCTGGAAAAGTTACTTATGGCCCAGATTCAATGTTCCAATGGACACCATCCCCGAAGTCACATAAACACATTTTAGTGCTCAATAACTGGCCACCATTTATGGCAATGTTCTGTGGTTGCATGACCATCATTTACTATGTTTTTGCCTGAGACCAGTATTTACTTCTGATTTCTAGCAGGAAAGCTGAATGACCGTTGGCTTACCTGAATGGTCATTCTCTGGGCACTGCAGGAGAGTCCAAGCATGGGTTAAATTCAGTCTATTTGCCCAACGACTGAGTTAATTTTCTTAGCCACGCCTCCTCTCCTCATTGAGGATCAGTTCAAAAACGAAGGCGTTGGTCTGTAACGGACGTCTGCATGATGTGTCTTCCAGTTATGTTCAAGTGTCTTTGCTCCACACTGCTGAAGTGATCCCGAAGAAAGGGAGTAAACCCCGGGCGGGGTTGGACTCTCCCACAGCGCCCAGAGAACGACCGTTCAGGTAAGCCAACGGTCATTCTCCTGTGCACTGCTTGGAGAATCCAAGCATGGGACATACCCAAGCTATGCAGTCCCAGGGAGGGAAACCGAAACCAAGATGCGTGGAGTCGCTACAACCTGTTGTAACACCCTCCTCCCAAAGGTGGCCTCGGCTGCGGCGTAGGAGTCAATGTGATAGTATTTAATGAATAAGGTTGGAGAAGTCCATGTAGCTGCCCAACATATTTTCTCCATGGGACCCTGTGTCGCCCACGCGGCCATGGTGGCAGCACTCCTTGTAGAGTGTGCCGTTACTCTAGGTGGTACTGCTTTGCCCCATTGTAGGTAGGCCAACTTAATACAAGCCCTCAGCCAGCGACCAATAGTAGAAGGAGAAACCTTCCGTCCCATTGAGCCTGGCTGAAAGGAGATGAAAAGTGATTCGGATCAGCGAAAACCCTCCATCCTTTTGCTGTACCTGCAGACCGTCCGCCGAACATCTAGCTTGTGCCAGGTGTGCTCTTTGGGATACAGAGGATGAGGGCAGAAGTTAGGGAGCACTACTTCTTGAGTCCTGTGAAACAGAGAGTTCACTTTCGGCAGAAAGGCCGGATCTAACCGGATAATGATATGGTCAGCATGAAATATACACACGTCCTCACGAACCGAGAGAGCTGCCAGCTCCGACACCCTCCTGGCCGATGTAATGGCTATGAGGAAAACAGTTTTCAAGGTCAGATGCCGAAGACCAATGGACTGGATCGGCTCAAATGGAGTTTGGATGAGAGCTCTGAGAACAAGGGGAAGGTCCCATGTGGGAAACCTATGAACAGTAGGTGGATGTAAGTTGGAAGCCCCTTTTAGGAAGCTTTTCACCTGAGGATGCTGCCCCAAGGACACTGAAGAATGTCTAGTTAAGATGGTGGACAGGCAGCAACTTGACGACGAAGGGTGTTGAGTGCCAAACCCTTGTCCAACCCCTCCTGCAAAAATTCAAGCAGCTGTGGTACTGTAGCTGAAGCTGCGACGATGTCATGGGACCAGCACCAGGAATCGAAGGCGGCCCAGGTGGCATCATAAATGCGAGTTGTGGAAGGACAACACGATGCCTGTATGATACGAATGATTTTGTCAGACAGGTTGTCTTTCCTCAGGAGTTCCCCCTCAAGGACCAGACGGCCAACTAGAGCCAACTGGGATCCAGATGTACTATGGCCCCCTGGCTGAGGGAAAGCATCTCCTGAGGTATCCTCCATGCCCTGCGAGTGGAGAGACTGACAATGTCTGCATACCAGGATCTCCTGGGCCAATGAGGTGCGATGAGAAGAACCGCTGGTCCTTCTGCCAGAATCTTCTGGATCACCTGTAGACTGAGCAGCAGTGGCGGGAAGGCGTACATGAGGCCTCTTGGCCAACAGCAGCACAAAGCATCGGTCTCTTCCGCTTGCGGAGTGGCGTACCTTGAGAAGAACCTCAGGAATTGAGAGTTGGCCGGACTGGAGGACAGATCGATCACCGGAAGCCCAAACCTGAGCGTGATCTGGTGGAAGGTGGTCAGATGAAGATGCCATTCCGTGTTGACAATGGTTGTCCGGCTCAGCCAGTCCGCCCTCAGATTGTCCACTCCCGAGATGTGGTCTTCTCGTAGGGAGGTCAGATGGCCCACCTCCCCAGCATCTGTGCTTCTGCCAAAAGGGTCCTGGACCTGGTGCCCCCCTGGCGGTTTATGTGGGCCATTGCAATGTTGTCTGTAAGTAACAACACATGAATTGAGTAGAACCCCTTCTTTTCTTGCTCTATGGGGACTGTGCGTTTATCTGTAGGAGATGTTGAATCTCTGCCTGCATGCATTCCCTCTTGGGAAGAGATGTGAGGATGGGACACCGGACAAAGGTCCTCAGGGAAAGGGAAACTCCAGGGTTAAGCCCTGCCTGACCGTGTTGAGGACCCACGCGTCCGTGGAGATCAACTCCCAACGGGCAACGTATAGTTGGAGATGGCCGCCTATGGGAGTATCCCATTGGTGGTCACTTGGACCTGCAATAGGAGCGGTTGTTGGAACCACCGCAAAAGGGGTGTTGAAAGTACTGCTGCTGCTGGTGACCCTTGTCCCTGAAATTGGCTCTATCCTGTCCACGGTCATTTTCCTCTGATAAGAGGTGCCCGCATTTGAGGAATCAGACCCTCGAAAGGACTGCCTCCGAAAAAAGGAACCCACCTTCTTGTCTGGCTTCTTAGTGGTGGCAGGAAGAACTTTCCTCTTATCCTTGGTTTCAATTAAGAACTTTTCCAAGGGTTCCCCAAACAATTGTCCATCTTTGAAGGGGGCAGCCAACTTCCATTTTGACTTCATGTCCGCCTGCCAGTGACGGAGCCACAGCAGACGGCGTGAAGTTACGTTAGATGCTAAGGCCCGGGAGGCAAATTTGGCTGCATTGAGTGAAGCGTCAGCCAAATATTCTATAGCCGCAATTATCTTATTAAGATCGTACCTCTACCTGGACCCTGTTGGGGGGGGGGTAGCTCTCAGCTGCCTCGGCCACAGTAGCGAAGCTCTAGTAAAAAATGACACTGAGGAACAAGCCCTTATGGACCAAGCGGTCACTTGGTAGGTTTTGTGGCAGGCTTTCTCTGCCTTTTTGTCTTTGGCTTTGAGGCCCTCAAGGAGGTCAGCGGGAAGGACCAAATTGGAGGTAAGGGAGATAATTGGGGTATCCACCTGTGACAGTCCTGCAGACGGGAGTATGACCCGAGGGCCAAAGCTCTCCCACGCCGTTCGCTGTAGATCTTCTTGGGGGAGGAAGCCTTGCCGGCACCCTGAACTAAGACTAAAAACTCCCCCATGGCTAACTGCTTGCTGAGAGTGAAAGCGCAGTAGCTGCAACAGCCAGAGGTCAAAAGTGCGCCAAAACTGCTTCAAAGTGGCTGCCACGCTTCTTCGGGTGATAAGGGAGCTGCCAGACGCAATCTGGAGCCTCCGCTGAGATCTCCGGGCGATAAACAGTTAAATGATAGCTGTGGGGGGAAGGAAGCCTCCTACTGCCCCCACGCTCGCCAGCCGCCGCCAGACAAGCACCCCAATGAACCTCAGCTCCATTAGCAAACAGAGAGCCAGGAATCTCCCAAGTTCTCTCAGCAGTTTAATAGGAACCTCGTTTTAAAGCGTAATTTTTCTCCTGACTACAATGATGACAAAAATAAGAAAATCTCTAACTAGGAGAGTCCCAGTCTGTTCACCCAAAAACTGAGCAACTCCCCAAAAACACATCCGAACTGGGCTGGACTGAGTTTTTGAACTGGTCCTCAATGAGGAGAGGAGAAAATTAACTCAGATTTGGGCGAATAGACTGAATTTAACTCATGCTTGGACTCTCCAAGCAGCGCACAGGAGAATAATGGGTTCACTTAACAATTTTGTGGCATTTGTTTTACAACTGAGGCATTCAATGAATGACCACAAAAGATAGTAATCAGGTGCAGTTGCATGGTGAGCTGCTTATTAACCATCTTTAATTGCTCAGTTATAGTTCTAAGCTGAGAACTACCTGTAGATAGATTTTTCTCCGTAAGAATTCATCTCCAACTTGATCCTTCAGATATTCCAATAGTGTACACATCACCACTGTAACTCAGTCCATTTATCTTGCTCCTGGATGTCCTTTTCTTCTCTTTTGAAATCTGTTTCTTGACTGCTGGTCTTTCAATTGTTGTTAGTTTATCTTAAAAAGGAGAAGCTATCCACCACTTCAATATTTTTATTGTCAATTCTAATGCTGGTTGCTGTACTAGTTGCCATTAGCTTGGTCTTTATTATTAATCTTAATTCCATTTTGTCACTCTTCTCCTTGATTTTCCCTACTAGACTTTATTTGCATTTTCAGTTATCAGAGTGTCATCAGTATAGCACATCATTGATGGTTTTTTTCTGCAAGTTTAAAACCACATTTATCTTCTTGCCATTTTAAAACCACACTCATCTTCATTCAGTATGAATAAATAATACAGTAAGTCTATCATTAAGTACTATTTTTTAAAATGAAAGGGCTTATGGAATAGTAGGCATTTCCTGGAAAAAGTGTGTGGCAACCTGCAATAGTGCTGGGTAGGCTAGTGCCAGTGATAAACTTGATAACTAAGCAAATTGCATTAATTGAGTCAGAACTTCCAGATAATACTGTGACAAGGGAAATACTAAGACCAACATTCTTTGGTACAAATACTTCTGGTTAAGCTTCAATTCAGGAATTGGAAGTGCTGCCTCAGAGAAAGGCAAAATACATATAAAAGCTTTTTCTTGGTATGCAGCAAGATATATATTTTAAATATTGCAAGCACCAGTGTACAGCACAAAATGGTTATATTTCTGATAAATTTAGAACCAAAGAGGAAGGAGTGGACCAGGACATAAGGGGGGGGGAATAAAGGGTGTAGGCTGCAAGAATATTCACATCAAGGATTCATGATTGAGGGAGGGCACAGATGAAGAAATATTTGTATTCATGATACTAGTTGCCATTGGGTTTTTAAAAAAAAAATTACTTCAGAAAGCCAGTAAAGGCTGTGACCTGAGTTTATTTCAAGTTGGAATCACACAGTCTCCATTATATCTTGAATGAAGGACTCAAGGAGTTAACAGATTAACTTCTTAGTCACTTCACCCCATGTGTATTCTTTCATTAAATGGACTACCTACCAATGTGGCACATCAGTGAGGGAAAATTTCACATTGGCACTGAAGTGTGTGACAGCTGAGTTGCAAAGGAATTTTTATAGGGAATACAGAATATAAAATCCACTGCAGTCAGAAGAAAGTGGAAATCTGTTCTGCTTGAGAAAGAAATAAAGGAAAGACTATGGATATGTTTACCTGTATTACTGCACATTGTTTTTAAAGCATCTAAAATGGTATGACTCAAAATGTTCCTTGTATACTTACAAATCATTTATAATATGGCAGTCATAATATTCCACCAATTAGAAACAACCTTGTGAAATATATAGCATTGAAAGTAGCATCTCTCTTTGACACAGGAGCACATGCCAACCTTTCTGTTCAATGGCTATGAAGACTTAGATACTTTCAAGCTCCTGGAGGAAGAAGATTTGGATGAGCTCAACATTCGCGATCCAGAGCACCGAGCTGTTCTCTTGACAGCAGTGGAGCTCCTGCAAGAATATGACAGTGAGATAGATCTTCTCCTTTTCCAGTGCCCAGCTAAGGATCTGTTACCTACTTTGGAGTTTGAAGAGTCTAACTGTGAACCCCAAAGGTCTTGAAAATCATGGCTTGCAGGGAGCTAGAGAGAATATAGAACAATCATATAAATGTTATAAGAAATAAATGTCACTGTGCATTGGGAAATTTACATGGAATGTAAGGTGCCTCATAACTAGAGAACCTGTAAAGATCACCCAAGAAAAAGCCCTTAGAGATGCTTCTCTGACCTAAATATATTTCTAGGCTGGAAAAGAATTCCCGGTTGTCCCCATTACCACCTGCAAATATGTTGTGCCTAGTTTTTCAATTTAATTTGCGTTGATAGAGTTATGTAGCAGTTGCATGAGCAGAAGCGCCTTATCCATAGGAAGCACAGAGGAGGAGGATTCATTTTCCAGCCTCCTGGATGCTTTGCTTCAGGGTGGAAAGATTGAGGAATTCTCTGAAATATTTTTTTGAAGACCTTGAATGTTAAATTTCCAAACATGCCCAGCCCTTGCTATATTACACAAAACTGATTAACGATGGTAGCTAACATTTCTTAGTCTTCTCTCTCCTTTCTCACTGGCTTCTGAAGTATTTTAAAGCAAGTATCTCTAGCATTTCTTTAAAACTTAAGTTGTTTTGTGGGTTGCTTGTTATAAAAGAGAAACTGAAAAGAGTTTTCAATCAATGTAAATTCCACTTTCTTAGTTTTGCCTTTATTGTTCTTTACTCAAGGTAACAGTGATCAGTCGGGCTCTCAGGAGAAACTCCTCGTAGATGGCCAAGACCTCAGTGGATGTTCTCCCAGGGATTCAGGCTGCTACGAAAGCAGTGAAAACCTGGAGAATGGTAATCTCAACTGTGCTCATTTGAATTGCATGGCTAATTCATTAGCTTCTAAAGGAACACCAGATTCTGTTTCCAGGAACAGCGCTTATAGAATTTCTTTTAGTGGCAATTTGGGCACTTCTTTCATTGTCTAACAAAACAATTGTTGCAGACCTAATTAGTGGAGACACACTAATTCTGGGGCTTGCACACTTTTCCAAGGTTCTCTGAACAGACTATGTCTCTGCAGTGTCTATAGAGCACTCAATTTTTCAGCTTTGTTTTTGGTAGTTGCTTTTTTAATATTCATGTAGCATAAAGGACTCCACCCCTTTCCTGCATGCAAGCTGTGTTGAATGAAGTTGCTTCACTAGTACAAAAGCATAACGAGGAAGTGCTTCAGATCAAGATTTAACTCATCTGCTTACAATAGGTTGAGAAAATTATTCAGAGGCTGGGGGAGAGAGACTGTTTTCTAGCAAATGGTTTCTTTACTTGGTATGCACGTGGCATCCTTCATGGCTCAAAGGGTTGTGTTGCTGAGCTCCTACTGGAGCCTTTTATGTAAACTGCAGCATGTCAAGTAGGATGAAGCACTGACAGCCTGCAAAGTGAGAAGCACCTGCTGTGCACTATCCCAGTGATCACAGCTTCTTTCAGCCTTTGTAAATGGAACGCATCTCTTTCTGAAGAACAGGCTTCAGCACAAGAAGTGGATGGCATAATATAGAGAAGCAAACATTCTAGGTTTACCTAAAATCACGTTGGCGCCTAATATTTGCCAGGGATCTGTTTGAATCAGAACATCACATTATTATAAAGAAAGTGTTAACAGCGCTTACCATTCAAGGTTACAAGGGGCATTTCAGTGATGTATTTCGGGCTATTTTTGCCATTTCCTCCTTTTTTACTGCCAAATAAATATATTTAATGCACCCATTCATGTAGCTTTAGAATAATTGAGCAGAAGCTATATCAAGTGCAGGAGACTTGTTTCACTTGCCTGTGCCTCCAGGTCTCTAACTGTGAGGAACCTAAGGATATCATTTCTGTTGAGAAATGTCAAATGAATTTGGGGAAGAAAGATTAACCTGCCCATTTTCAATTGTTCCAATTGTTATTTAAAACTTAAAACTTAGACAAACTTCATCTGTATGGGTCACATATTCCTCAGAATTTTGTTTCTCTACCTATACAACAAAGATACCCAGGGGCAAGGAGGAAGCAGATGCTGATTTTTTTCAAAGATCTACTTCTTTTTCTAAACTTTATTTCCTTTTGTTTCAGCTAAAATACGACAGCCTTGTCTCCTGCCCACAAAATTAGCCAGTGAATATCATTTTAAGGATTTCCACCGAAACCCACTGGTGAATTTTCCAAATCTACCCTTAAGTAAATCAACGGAAGCTTATCAGAAAGAAAAGAAAACCCAGTTCAGCTGTGTGTATCCAGTCTTCAAAAACCGTCTCAAGCTGCCAGCAGCTATGGATCTCAAGAAGAAAGGTAGAAGTTTGCCAGTTGGTGTCTGCCGAAGTTGGGAAGTTTTAGAAAGAGCACCAAATATGCCAATATGGCCAAGATCCCATTCTCTTGGAGACCTTCATGGAAATATTGACACTGGTAGTATAAAATCAGTAGATAGTTTACCTCTGGATTCATTAAAAAAACCAACTGAGCCTGAAGGCGGTGGGCAGATAATAAAACTATTGATGGCTAATCAAAGAAAAGAGGTTGTTGATCCCCTTAAGGGGAAGAGAAAGGAATTCCACTTGTCAGCAACCATGCCTTCTACAAGAATGTTCCCTCAGCATTTGCCTGAGAACTGTGATGCTCAGACATCTTCTCTGTCCCATGGTATGACCTGGACTCCTTTTGAAAGTTGTAAAAAAAGCACCCATGATCTTGGAAGAGCTAATGCTTCGATCTCCAAAGAAAATGTGGAAACTGATGAGAAGGACATGAGTGAAGCAAAAATGCTACCCAAAACATCTTCACAGCCACCGCCAGTCCCTGCGAAAAAAAACAGAGAACGCGTTTCTAATGGACACTGTCATCTCCCCTCAACTCTATCTTGTTCAGATGTACCGTCTTTGCCAGCAAAAAAAGTTACCCTTCAGGGCTCCTCCAGTTCCCATGAACTGACTGCATGTATAACATTTCCTGATCAGGAACCCAAAACTCCTTCCAGCATAAGGCCTCCTTGGTTGTCCGACCTTCCAGAAACAACTAGTGTCCAGCAACATGTGTTAAAACTCGATCCTTCTTCAGTAAGGAAGATATCCTGTAATAGAGGACTGGATCTTGAAATGTTGATAGAAAATAAGCTGCAGTCTGAAGATATTGATCTTACAGAAGAGCCCTATTCTGATAAGGTGCCCGAAAATTAAAATTTTGCTAATGTTCATTCTTTGGAATACCTTTTTAATTCTTTTCACCTTTAGAATGTCTTATATCATACCCCAAATGCATCCGTGTATTTTAGTACTCATAAGTAGATATACTCTGTTCCAGGAGTGAGTATAGTAAGCCATTTGGCGGATCCATACACTAGACCAGGGGTAGTCAACCTTTTTATACCAACCAACCACTTTTGTATCTCTGTTAATAGTAAAATTTTCTAACTGCCCACCGGTTCCACAGTAATGGTGATTTATAAAGTAGGGAAGTCAATTAAATTTTAAAAAAGAAAGTGCTTCAATATCGGACAAAACCCATACCGGCCACCATGAAAGCTGGAACGCCCACTGGTGGGAAGTAGGGACCAGGTTGACTACCACTGCACTAGACTAAACAATTTTCACTGTTCTGCTAAAAGGTTTTCATTTTGAATATTAGTAATTATCAATGTGGGAACTGCTGTATGTCAAAAATGTAACAAGTTGCAAATCCGAACTCTTATGTAGTTTTCATGTAATGAATATAATCTGTATGGCAGCACATAATGGCCCACCAAGAAAGGCCACTATTTATATATAAATATAAATTTAGCCTTTATCAAAGCAACAAATCATATTCACTTGCCTATTATTCGGAACAGACTCAATGAAGCAAAGTTAATGACATCTCTTTTTTGGTGTCTTCAAATCAGCTTTGACCCCTAGTTACTAAGACAAGTCCCTTTCCTCTGCAAAATTTCATAAGTGTTTTGCCCTCGCCTGCTTCATGAGGCTGAGAAAGAATGATTGTCTGAAGGTCACCCAACTGGTTCTGTGCCTATGGTGGGACTAGAACTCCCCCTGTTTATAATTTGATGCCTTAACTACTACACCAAATTGGCTATACAGGGACATCTTAGATCCATCAATCTTAATAATAAAGTTAAGTGCATACTGAAGTCTCCTTTTTTAAAGTCTGCTTGCTTTGATTTTGTTTGTGGAGGCCCTTTACAGCAATGTTCTCATCAAGACCAGCATCCCACAATATCATGCCTTTCAAATGTTTTGAATGTAACACTCATAAAACCAGTTTGCATGGAAATTATGAGAAGTACACTTGGAGAGTAATAGTTTACGGCAGTGATTTTTAAGGCTTCTTAAGGAATACCCCAAAGGTGCTTTTCAAAAAGCAACTGTGTTTTCTTGGTTTTTCTTTGAAACCATTTTGCTTTACATCCAAGAAGCATCTTCAATTCTGAAAGATCTGAAAAACCAAGTCCAACTGACTTTTGAAAAACATCTTTGGGACAACCATGACCTGGATGATTGAGAATCTCCACAAACATTCTAAGATTAATAGATTTACTACCCGGTAAGTTACAGAAAACATAATTACTGGGGGTGGAAAACAAATCATAAATATAGATGTGCAAATATATGGAAAAGATAGTCACCAAGTTAAACTTCTTATTATTTCTTAAGGAACTATTACTTAATATCAGAAGGAACACTTTTGTCAAATAGAATTTTGCTTATTTCATTATAACTTGAATTTTCATCTGGACATCTGCAGCATGGCCGTTGCGGGATTCCTGAACCTTTGGTGCAAAGATATGCTGAAGATTTAGATCACCCTGAAAAGGATGTTGCTACACACCTGGACCAAGTACGAGTGAAGCAGCTGAGAAAGCAGCACCGCATGGCTGTAAGTCGGCATTAAATCTCATGAAATCATTGTCTCTACCCCTCAGTCTGACTGTGGTGCTCCTCGACAAAATAGCCATCACATTGTGTCCGAATGTCCATCAAGAGCTAACACCAGCCCAATGTCTGATTTTTTTCAATCCTTGAATGGCTGGGTGGACTGGATATTAACACTTGAACTACTGTAAGTCCATGTATTTGCCATAGGCTAAATAAAATAAGCATTAAATCCCCTGTGGCAAGTTCAAGGGCCTGCGATAAAAGCAAAGGAAAATGAAGTCCCTTTGATATTTTGCCACTTTGAATTGCAGATTGGGGAAACCTTGAACAGGTTGAATATTTTAAAAAATGCTGCTTATCTTTTCATTTTTTTAAAAAAACCTGCTCATATAAAATTAGCCGATTTTGGCTTTTTGACAGTGGTGACAACCTTCAACCTCTGCAGTACTAGTGAAGGACTGAGAGAAAGTTACTGGCAGCTGTATCATTTTCCTTGATAGATGGTGGAATCTTTGCTTACATGCTACCTATCAGTCTCCTCTACCAGCACTGTGTAACCAGCACAGAAATTGTTCCCAATGTATCTCTGGCATCCTTGCGTTTAAAGACTTCTTGATGTTTTCTCTTATTTAACTTGCTGCTTCCGCAGGAACTGTTAGAAGCTGATGGCAAGAAGGAGATAACTATTTAGAATTCCAGATGACTCTTTACTAAGAGTCATGGTAGCGCAATGATTAGAATGCACTAATGTAGGTTAATTCTGCTGACTGCCAGCAGTTCAATTCTCACCGGCTCAGGGTTGACTCAGCCTTCCATCCTTCCAAGATCAGTAAAATGAGGACCCAGATTGTTAGGGACAATATACTGACTCTGTAAACTGCTTAGAGAGGGCTGCAAAGCACTATGAAATGGTATATAAGCCTAAGTGTTATTGCTACTATAATTGTACAAGAATTTGGATGCATTATTTAGTTTAAGGAACGCATCACAAAGAACTCTGGAAAAAATATTCAAAGACCAATTAATTTAGTGCTCTCACTATGCCATTTCCCCACAAGAAAAACTGACATATGTTCTCACATTCGCTGACATGAAGATAACATGTATTCAGATTGAATTCAATAATCCCAGCAGCTTCTTTATACATGGAACAGATTGATGTTGCTTTTTCTTCAAATAGAGAAAAGGCCAAACAACAGCTTGAATTGTTTTTTTCTTTTGTTACAGATTCCAAGTGATGGCCTCACTGAAATTTGCCGAAAACCTGTATCACCTGGAAATGTCTCTTCCATAACTGATTGGCTAGTTTCTGTTGGCCTCCCAATGTACTCAGTCTCTCTCAGAGCTGCAGGAATCAATGACTTAAGTAAAGTGCCTTCTCTCTCACAAACGTCACTTCATGAGGCTGGCATCACTGAAGAGAAGCATATAAGCAAGCTTTTAGCAGCAGCGAGACTTCTGAATCCAGAGACCATATAACCCATTCTGGAATATAGTATTTTTTTTCTGTTGGAAAACCTATCATTTCTTTTAAAAGCGATTTTATTATTAATTGCCCCAGAAAAAGCTTTGGAACAGGGAAATCTGGTCCTGGAGAAGGCTGAAGTTTCATCCTCTTCATATAAAACTAGTATCAGCGGTCCACAACAGGGAAGTATTTTTATTCAAAGAAAAGGCACAAGCAATAGTTTTCATTTGCTAAGGACTCTTAGTGTTGCTTTTGGCCATACATTCTTGAAAAGTCAACAACAAACATCTTCAGTTTGGGGGGAAAGGGGATAGCAAATTGTAGATCTCTAGATATTTTGGTTCTATTCAAAGGCTAAAGCATAGCTAACCATTAAGGATTTTTAATTCAAATTTATATATCCTATTTGTTGAAATCACAACAAATGTATTAAAGATTAGTTCTATTTCTATAATAGAGGTTCCTTCCACATCCTTTTCATTTCAGCAATTTATATAAAAAATATATTAATAAAGCTTTCCCAATATAGTTTCCTAGAAGGTCAGAGTTGAGGAACACATAGCTTTTGAATTTCCCCATAAACAGAAGATGAGGCATGGACCAACAGGTGAGGGCCACAGATTTCCATCTGACGGTAGCTAGGCCAGAGTTCTGAATTTTATACCTTTGAGCTGATCTTCATTGCAACGGACCGATTTTTTAAAAGCTCATTTCTTTAGAATAAAAGTTCTATTTAGTAGCCAGTTTTAATTTGCCTTAAAATGCTTTTGAGCAGTTTACTTACCAGCCTTCAGATTTACAAGATCTATCATTGTTGCAGTTTTAATTTACCAAAAGCTTATTTTAAAGATTTCCTATATCTCACAACATCTCCTTGTGTAAAGTTGCTGTTTTTGAAATTGCAGACTTTAGTTCTCAGGCTAACAAGATGTTTATAGCTATTAATGTTTGCTGGCATTACTAAAAGGCTGAAAGATATTTTGCCTTTTGTATGTACATAGATATATATAAATATGATACAATGCTTTTCCATGTTAATTGCAGTTTTGTGTATTGTGATGCATTGTCGTTCGGTTTGCTGCAGCTTTGACTTGGTATCCTGACCATATCAATGGGACATGGGTTGTTCCGTCTGCCCCAAAGAAAACCTAACTGGCTGAATAAGCAAAATATCACTCATCATCCAGAGAATCAGAAAAAGAATTCTACTTCAGTGAGATTTTGGGGGTGAAGGGAACTCTCAAGCTATAGTTCCTGTAAGAGTAGCTAAACATGTCTGTTATTAGATATTGAAATTATTTACTACAATGGGTTGCTGGAGCAAACTGGTTTTGTTTTTTTTCTTTGTGGTACCATGTTCTTGTTTACTAAAACTATTAAACTATACAATGTAAAATCTCTTCCTTGTTTCTGTGAATATAGATAAATTTTATTTTTGTACATGATCGGGCATGTTATATACCAAATAAGTCTGACACTTCGATTGTCCAGTAGTACCTACTAACTACTAATTAGCTATAATAATGAAGGCTTTTCAGGATAAGTAATGCCCCAATAGTTTGAAGATGTAATGGACTCAGTCTAAGCCTGGGAACATGAAGCCTGATTTCAGATAGTTTCTCATCACCTCTTTGTGCCTCCCATTGCATTACCTCTAAAAAAAGAAATTATTTTACAACTTCAAAAAATGCAATATTCAGCTAAGAACATTTCTGCAAAGCATAATTCTGCCTTTCCAAGAACTCTTTCTCACCAGGTATCTTTCTCTTATGGACTTTAATGTATCAGGTATTTGTGGAGTTTTACTAAAAAAAAAAATATCACTCCAACCTTCACTATTTTATTAGATTATTCTGACAAGCACAAGTGATTAAAGATTTCTACTCATTAAAGGAAAAAAAGGTGTGTGGTGAACATTTCTTCTCATGTACAAATTTATTACTTTTTAATTAAATTAATGGATGACTATATATGCAGAGAGATGTCCTCTGCATGTAGATTGTGTGGTTATAAGCTTGTAAGATTAGCTGGAATTCTCATTTATTTGTAATATACTGTAGAAGTTGATTTTTAAAAAAAATTATTACCACAAACGGTTTAGATGCAGTGGAAGATGGAAGACAGTCATGGTAATATGTCAGGGTATAAATAATGCCACTAAGGTTTCACATTTACAGAATTACAGAATGAGGAAAAAAAAATATTTTATACATCTCAAGAAGTATATTCATTAGGAAGGATACAAATTATTAAACTGAGAACAGAAGTGCACAAATCCAATGCTGGTTCTGTTGATATTGCTATATACTTTTTAAAAATAATTTTAATGTGTTGTTTATTTTTTTTTTGTTTCACATACACACAATCATTATGCATAGAGATTACATATTATTTATAGTATAACAACTAACGCAACTGCTGACCATTTCCCCGGTATTCATATTGATTCTGAAAAAGTGTTAAATCATTTAGTATTTCCATGTTGCAGAGAAAGTCTAGGTGATATAGAAGAACCCCCTAGGTTAGAAGCTGTTAACATTAAGCTAGACTCCTGTATTGATATTCTACAGACAGGTAGGACCACGTTAATATAATGGAAGATGGTTTTTAACCAGCAGTTAATCAAAGAGGCAGCAATATATGCTTCACGGTCCTCCTGAGAATTATTCTAATTATAAGTTTGCCTTTGGGTGCAAGTGGTAATGCTGTAAATAAAGATATCAGAGCACAACTCCTCATTAATCTTATTTATGCAAACTGTAGTGCAGCAATAAAGGTCAGTTCACCAAGTCATGGCTGTACATATGCATTATATTATTTTTAAGCAACATATTTTGTCCATACTAAACCCCTAAATGCAATTTATTTGGGAATAAAAAAAATAAGTTATGTAACAACTAACAAAAGTTGCACTTTCTGTATATTTAAATAACTTATTTTTCTCCCATTTACTGTTCTTGAATAATGTAAGTAGATGTAATATACCAGCATCGATATGTTCTTGCAATTTGCTTCCATTGCAGAAAGTTGTGTAAAGAGAAAAAAAACGGGGGGAAAAATCTTACAGGTGTGTAAAGATTACCGTGTTGTTTTACATCAAGAAAAGAAGCAACAAAATGACTTATCTGTCTATGAAAACAATTCTACAATTATGTACTGTTGTTCAAAGGAAAATAAAATTCATGTTGCTATAGTATCATTTTAACGTTCTTTTACACGCTGCAGTAAAAAGGCAAAACAAGACTAGAATGTTGCAGAAGTGTTAAATTTCAAAGAGCTTTCAAATGTTGGAAAAGTGTATTCCTTAGCAATCTGGTACTGCCATACTATACCACTGAAAGGTTCAGCCAACAGATATTCATTGGTATAATATTTCACTGATCACTTAGGAAAGAGAATTCTGAAGATAGATGTGGGGCTATCATTCCTACCCCTTCATTCCTGGATATTGTCCCAGTGAAGATTTTGCCAGCCATGAGACAAAGTGGTTAATGATTATCAAACCTATTTTGCAGCCATCTTTTCAATATTTCGTGTCCTGGGATATCTATTGGTATACTCCATTTTAAGATTATATTTGGTCTTAATCCATTAAAATTAAATCAGTTGGGATCTGGTCCTATTCTCTTGTCATTTTATTTATACCTGTGTTTTTCAAACTTGGCAACTTTTATGATGTGTGGACTTAAACTTCCAAAATTTCCCAGCCAACATCAACTTGCCAAATTGGAAACAAATCCTTCCCAAATTGATACTCTCTCCATAAACAGGCTTAGTTTAGTCAGGTAATGGTTACTAAACTGAAAAGTTATTGCTTCCGGTGACTGACTTAGTTTATATTTTTGCTCTTTTACATAGCATTAAATATAACGGCTAGCAAATATTCTGTATTTAATAAAAAATACAATGAAAAAGTGCATTTTACACCATGTATATGAAGTATAAAAAGTAACAGTAACATTCCATTCCACGAAATTACCCTAATGATATTAGTACCTAGGATAAAAATATATATTTCAATTTTCAGTACTGAAGGCTGTTACAAAAATTTACAAAGATATAATACAATATATAGTGGAAAAACTCGGCTACGATTAACAATTATCTAGCATCGTACTAATTTATACATTTAGCAATAGCAATAGCAGTTAGACTTATATACCGCTTCATAGGGCTTTCAGCCCTCTCTAAGCGGTTTACAAAGTCAGCATATCGCCCCCACAGTCTGGGTCCTCATTTCACCCACATCGGAAGGATGGAAGGCTGAGTCAACCTTGAGCCGGTGAGATTTGAACCACTGAACTGCAGATAGCAGTCAGCTGAAGTGGCCTGCAGTACTGCACTCTAACCACTGCGCCACCTCGGCTCTTCTCAGATGGAACATTATCAACTGCCATTTTTGCTATCAGTTTGAAATTTTCCCTGGGCTGTTTATCTTATTTATAATATACTTACACAGATTGCACATGGTTTCCAATGAAGTAAGACATGACAGTAAAACCGGAATATAAAGATAACATATAGTGAATTTCAAGGAAATATTTTTTAAAAATTAAACTTCAAAGAACTTTATGAAGCAAAGCCTTCACAGGTAGCCCTCCATCGCTAAATGGTTGCCCTGTTCAGTAACCAAAGTTTCAGTGACATTGTAAAAATAACTTTACAACCAGTCCTCAAAATTTTCAGCTGTTGTGGTGTCCCCTCAGTCATGATTGAAATTCAACACTTTGCAACTGGTGAGCATTTACTATCATGACAGCATCCCACAATCACATGATTGACATTTGTCAATCACAACCAGCATCTGATAATTAATGGAGAATCTGCTAATAAAAATGGCAAATTGCAATCACATGCTATCTTAAAGGTGGCTGATTCTCTTAATGATTCTGGAACTGACATCATTAATTCGTTGTGGTTTTGTGGTGTTTTTCTTAATATCAGTCACTTAATGATGACATTTTTGCCAGTCTCAATTGTGGTTATTTAGCAAAGACCACCTGTAGTATGCTGTAAAAGATAAGATGGGGATTACCATCTGGTAGGATGTTCCCTCATTAAAGAACAGGCTCTTAGAAAAGCCCCACTTTCAGTCAAAGAAACCTGTCTTTCAGATTTAGGTAACTGTCAGGCAGCCACTTCTCAACTTTATCAATCATAAAAAAAGGAAGAAATCAGCAGAAATTGTAAGCGCCCTTCCTTTGCAAAGTTAGTTTGCCATCCATCTTCATCACTGACTCAGCAGTTTATTCCTGCAAGAGGGCAACTTTCCAGCAAATGGAAAGAGGGCATTCCCTGCAGGCATTGTTATACTTATGATACAGCCACAGGCTGTATTTAAGCTACTTTTCAGTAACAAAATAGAAATAAAACACAGCATTCTTTCCTATATTCTTTTAACAAGGAAGAGTTATGTCTTCTGAAGAGGCTGCAGTAGAGGTAATTTTGGAGTCTGGTCAAAAATGAAAGTATTTTCTGTTCCTTCTGGGAAGGCATGAGCCTGATAAAATTTAAGCAAAATTACCAATGTGGATTTACAAGAATATATACAGAAGTAAGGAAATTGCTTCCAGAAACCATCTACACATATTCTGGTTGTATGTTATAACACAGTGGTGTCAAACGGGTGGGTCGTGGGCTGGATGCATCATGTGCAGGCCACCCTAACCCCCTGCTCTGCGGAGGCGGGCGGAAAGTCGCAAAATGTCTCATGACAGCAACGTGACACTGCGAGTTTGACACCTGTGTTCTAGCAGAAGTGAGGAAATGCCTTAGTGATCTTGGATCCTTTCCATCAATTTTGATATAAACCAGATAATCATCATGAACATCAGCATTTTTTTTGATAATGTGGAATCTATGCAATAGTTACTTAACCAGAAATTGCTATGAAAAAGTAAATTCAGATTTTTTAGAGATGGCAAAATATTAATACCGTAATCTTCTTGCCAGCTGTTTGGTTTCCAGACTGTCCTATTTCCAATCTATACCAAAGAGTTAAAACAATCCACTGGCTACATAGTGAACCAAGATGTGACAAAGTTGAATGAAATGTGGATTTTCTTTGGAAAAGAATATCCCTAGGGAATAGTTTTTTCAGGCTATTTTTAAAATATTATTGCTTAATAAAATGGCAAATCTTGTTTTGTGGAGATTATAAAATTGCAGTGGATTGAACATGAAACAAATAAGATTGCCATCAGCCTATTCATTACATGAGACAGGCAGGGATATAAGTTCTGTAAATTGAAACAAGATGACTTGTGGGAACTAATAGTCTTACAGAAACATCCCAGGGCACTGACCAGATTTCTGTTCAATTTGATTTTGGCTTAAACATTCTTTTAATTGAAAATAAATTAAAACAAGAAACTGGCTTGCTGCAGTCACAGCCACCAGCATCATCTTGATTTTTAAAAATACTTCTGAACCCCATATATGCCTCACAGGCATTATTTAAAAATAAAATAAAAAAATGAGAAAGCATAAAAATAACTATGCATGTATAAATAAATTAATAAAACAACAAGTACCTAGAGCAAAGCCTTTGAAAATTTGCTCACATATGCGGTACAAATAAATGGGTATATTATGAAAAGTTGGGAAGATGAAAAGATGGCGCCATTAAAGTCTAAAGGGAACAGTGAGGTCTAACATTTTGAGATTGCTTTTGACTGTTTTATGAACACAGTACCATTGCATTTATAGGCCCTGAAACAAGGCCCTTACTTTGGTACCAAGAGAATGTCTATCATACCTTATTTTTCTTCATTATTGAGCAAAAGGTACCTACTTACCCTCTCATTTCTTGATCCAGGCTTACTAGTCATCTATATACTACTTAAACTCTCATTATGACTTTTAACTAGGTTAAACAGTGTGTCATAGGGCAATGGGTTTTGAACCAAGATACCTCAAATGGGCTAACTTACACAATGTGTCCAAAATCAAGCACTCCTGAATAGCCAGGGAATCTGGCTCTTTCAGTGCCACTGGCTGCTGCTGCATATGGTTTTCATGTGATTTTCATTTTTAATATTCCATGATGGGTTTTCCAACTAGTCTCTCAATCTCTCATCCCCTCCCCCAGGCAACAGCAGCCATTTGCCTGAGGGGAGGGGGGAGGGGGGAGGGAAGGAAGGAAGGAAGGAAGGAAGGAAGGAAGGAAGGAAGGAAGGACGGAAGGAAGGAAGGAAATAAAGACTTCCAATGTTCCTTACCATAGTCCCACAAGAAAACTCAATGGTGAAGCCAATAGGAAGTCATTGTTCTTTGCCTACACTTGGTCATTCCGTTTCTCTGTTTAAGTAAGGAAAAATCTCTGAAACTATGACCCAACTGGTAATGGGTTGTCTAATGGTATATAATATCCTGACAGACTGGGATTATTTAAATTCTGTGTTCAGCATGACCTTAGTTGACAATTATGAAAAAGTACCTGCTGATATGGTTTCATCCAATGAAAAGATCACCCAGATAATTCTTAGCTGGATTTAATGAACGTAAAGGGCAAGTAAAATAATTGCACTTAGAGCCAATGAATAATGACATCTAAATGCACCACAAATTAGCTAAGAGCTGGTTCAGAACGAAAATAGTATCTATTTAATTCCTGCAGGAATTAAATTTGACACCAGGACAAATCAGTGAAACCATTCTAGAAAGAGCAAAGAAAGGAGAATAAAAGTGTAACTTGGGAAGAAAGAAATCTTGATTGCTATCAAAATCAGACGCCACGGACAAATATTTAGGTTTGACAGATGAAGTCTTAACAGAGCAAGATGGGTCAAGATCCCAAGAAGAGAAAGCACAACCTCTGGGAGAGCAATCATGAGAAAGGGACATTTAAAACTGAGCTTGTGAACAAGCATAGATAGCTGCTTTACTAGAAATATGACTTAATTCCATTTTTCTTTAGTCAGCGAATTCAGCTGGGAAGAAATTAACAATGTTGTTATACGGGGGAGGAATATGGCAGAAAGTTCCAGACATTCAGGGAGTGAACTCAGAGTAGTTTTTTAAGTTTATACTGCCATTCTGCCAAGCAACTTAAATTAACTAAATTAGCATTCACTGGGAATGTGAACGGTGAAGCTCCAAGGGAATGATGTACGTCCGGCAACCTCTTTCAACTGGACATTTGTGCATGGTCATTTTCTGGTTGGTTATGTACTTTCAACTTCTCTTCTTCACCAGTTCTCTTGGGTTAGTATCACTCTTGTCCTAAAGTCTCAGTTACTATCTGCATTCAAAAGTTAAGCAAGGCCAGACTTGTCTATGGAGATTCTCAGTCATTCAGGTCATGATTGTCCCAAAGGTGCTTTTTCAAGAGGCAACTGGACTTTCTGGTTTTTCTTTGAACACCACGACTTAGCTCTGACTGAAGCTTCTGGGATGAGAAGCAAAACATCTTAAAAAAAAAAAAACAAGAAAGTCCAGTTGCCTCTTGAAAAAGCACCTTTGGGGCAGAGTCATACTTGTTAGCATTTCAATTTTGGCCACTAGACAATTTTAAGAGTGTTGGCTAGAAGGAGAAAGCATTGGCAGAACCACTTCTATTCTGTTGTGGAGGAAACAGCACAGCCACCAAGACTCAAGTTAAAATTGAGAGGATCTTTGCCAGTTTGTCTTTACTTTTCCAAACAGCTTTAAAGTTGCTTGTATGTCTTTTCCAATTAAACTGTCAATTTAATAAGGTTATAATTTTATTCTCTTTGGTGCCAGACAAATAATATTTTACTCTCCCAGACCTCAAAATGTTAACTTTTAATGATCCTGTTTAATTAAACTTGTTTCTGCTGTTTTATGGCTGTTTTTAAATATTTTAATTAGTTTTTGTTTTATTATGTTATGTTGCAGCTTTTAATTTAGTTTATTGTGATTCTAAGCCACGCCGAGAAAATATTTGTTTCCAAGAGCAGCATGTACATGCTCAAAATAAAAAATTCAGCACCCTATTCCAAATAGCTTCCTAAATTAAATAAGTTAAGGTAGGACCTGCAACATAATATCACTTGGCTATATTGCTTACTGCAGCTCCTGTTGCCATTATAACCCAAGGCTATGCAGGAAGAGGCAGCAGTGTCAGATAAGGAGGGCAGTCAGAGACATACCGACACTGTGGGGAGAACCTCAGATGGGCACTAGGGAGAATTAGAGTCAATGGGGGCCACAGATGGGTCAGGGGAGGGAAGAGCAGAGCAGAGCTGCAGGCAGGAAGGCAAAGGGTACTAGGGCATATGGGATTCCTGGCATCTCACATAGTCCTTAGTGCAATGGCCCCAACCTTTTGGACACCAAAGACTGGTTCTGTGAAGAGAGATCTTTCTGTGGACTGAAGGGGTTTTGCTTGCTGACTGCATGTTGTGACCCAGCAACAGCTGGTACTGCGCCCTGATTGGCCGGGCGAGGCGCAGCCCGTGATTGGGTAACACTCTGACAGTTGAAATGACAGTTGGTGCCGAGAGTATAAATTCCCTGACTGTTGCAGGGCTATTTGGAATCGCTGTCACCTTCTTCTACTGTTTAAATAAAGCTGTTGCTGTTCGGAAACCCTGGCTGTCGCGTTCTCCTTCCACCAGAATACAAAACTGGCGACGAGGATGGGATCCGGCGATTCCGCAGAGCCTAGAAAACAGCGCGAAAAGCAAGGAAAGTACAACGGAGAACAGAAGGCCAGCCGGCACTCAGAGACAGCAGAAGCCACCAGAAAGCCTTCCTACCACGCCAACTTGGGGGACGAGCCACGCCAACTCAAGGACGAGCCAGTGCGCCAACTTGGAGGACGAGCCATGCCTACCCCAAGGACGAGCAATCCTGCGAAGGCTAACCTCGGCTGGTAAAACCTGCTTGTCTGAAAACCGCTGCTGCCTTGCCTTCCATCCACGCCAACTTGGGGGACGAGCCACGCCAACTCAAGGACGAGCCAGTGCGCCAACTTGAAGGACGAGCCATGCCAACCCCAAGGACGAGCTGGAGATGGCGAAGGCCAACCTCGGACCTGCCTGTCCGAAACCGCTGCTGCCTTCCGTTCCCTCCTGATTTCCTATCTACCTTTTACAAACCACGCCGAGCTGAAGTCGCCTCGACCGGCTCCAAATTCAAGATGCTGCCTGCGAAGCTCAACCCTCTGACACGGCAGTAGATCGATGTTCCTCAACCTTCTGACACGCGTCGAATTGAGGTCGCTTAAGCGCGTTGCCTGCACGCCTACCCCGCTGCCTTCAAAGCCCTTCAAAGCCTCGCTGCCTGTGCACCGGCAAGAGTTTCCGCGCACCCTGCAGGTTTCCGAAGCCAACGTTGCCGCTGTGTCCCTTCTTGCGAAACCTGCCTCCCAAGAGCCGCCGTCCCGATGCCTGCCAGTCCTCCCAACGCCTCCAGGGCTCACAAATTCCTTCCTGTGAAGCCTGCCGCGAGAGCTCAATGCCTGCCTCCGCTGCCTGCCTTTGCCTCCGCTGCCTGCCTTTGCCTTCAGCGAAGCCTGCCTGCCTCCACTGCGAGGAGCCGCTGCCTTCGAGAAGAAGCTGCCATTCCCTCCTGTCCTGCCTGTCACCCCAGGCCACCAGCGCCGGCTCTTCCCGCTCACAGACCTCCGCGCAAGTCTTGCCTCTGCTCCCCACTCACAGACCTCCGAGCAAAGCCAATCCACAAAGCTGCTAATCTCTTCAACCTGCCTGCATGCCGATCGAGCAAAAGCCAATCCACAAAGCCGCTCGGTCCACCTAGCCTCCGGGCATCTAAGAAGCCATTCGGCTCGCATCAAACACCCCCCCCCCCCCCGCGGACAGAAACCGTTCAAAAGACCTCACCAACAGGTTTTTTTTGGGGGGGACTCCTCCGTGTAGCTCTCCAGCCCAGGATCGGAAGATTTTCAATGGGGTTTTTGTGGGCATGCGTAGAACGGGGGGGGGGGGGGAATGTAAAATGTAAATGAGAAACATGCTAAAAATGAGTTAATGTAAAATGCACTTAACTGGGGGAAATGTAAATGAGAAACATGCTAAAAATGAGTTAATGTAAAATGCAATTAACTGGGGGGAAGGAGAAGTGAAAAATGGAGTTGTCATACAATGTTCTCTGAACTACAGCTCCCAGAATGCTCCTGGGGCATGATCCTTGTGACTTCTTTGTAATAACAGAGCAGAATTGCCTCTGGGTAATATTAGTTCTAAAATGAACCACACCACACACACACACACACGTAAATGTAACACACAGACAAACTGCAAAAATTTGCAAACAACTGGGGGGAAGGGGTGTTGTGACCCAGCAACAGCTGGTACTGCGCCCTGATTGGCCGGGCGAGGTGCAGCCCGTGATTGGGTAACACTCTGACAGTTGAAATGACAGTTGGTGCCGAGAGTATAAATTCCCTGACTGTTGCAGGGCTATTTGGAATCGCTGTCACCTTCTTCTACTGTTTAAATAAAGCTGTTGCTGTTCGGAAACCCTGGCTGTCGCGTTCTCCTTCCACCAGAATACAAAACTGCATCCTGCAGATAGGGCTTTTTACGTGGTCCAATTTCTGGATTTGCCTGGTGCCAATCCACGGACCAGGGGTTGGGAACCCCTTCTGTAGCAGACGTCTCAGGAAAAAAAGCAGTGGAAGCAACTTACTGGGGCAACTTGCAACCTTTCCTGCTGGTTTCCTCATTGACATTGCTTTTGGGAAGTCCACACATATGGTCACAAAGGGTGGTCCCCTGAGGTGGCTCTCTGCAATGCTGTAATCAGAAACCCAGGCACATGAGTGCCTGGATTGTGATCATATGACCACAGGAACAATGCAAAGCCAGAACGTAGAGGACCAATAAGTCCACCATAACTTTGAATCATCACTGAATAAGTGGGGATAAGCAAAGACTACTTGTAGGTAATCTACTTGTAAGCTCATCTGAGACAGTGAGCTGCAGTCCACAAAAGCTTTTAATTAAATTCATTAGTTGGAAAAAATGTTGGCAAATTCTTTTTTTGCCACCAAAAACTAACATGGCTTTCTTCTTACAACCACCTTACTGCCAAAACCTACATGATAGTTAAAGTTTTCAGAAAGAGACTCCCAATTCTCCTTCTTCCAAGTTCTATACCATCTAAGACAGGGGTGTCAAACTGATGGCCCGCAGCCCAGATGCATCATGTGCAGGCCATGGCCACTCCAACTCTGCAAAGTCCCAATACATCATGTGATGCAATCGAGTTTGACACCCATGATCTAAGGAATGCTGTTTACACATCACAGAAAGTTATAGCCAGAAGTAATTGCAGAATCATTTTTCTATTACTAGAGAACTATATACTTCTGTAAGTAAATTCTGATAGCTCAAAGCACTTCAAAATCATTATTTTTATCATCCTTTCAGTAGGCCAATTAAGTTTGCCCAGTTTGGATTAAAGTCCCATTTCTACCCTTGTGACTATCTCAAAACTTACTCAGACTGTTAAAAGACTGGTGCCAAAACTGTGTGTATTATGTTCCTATTTTCTGAAGGTTTTTTAGCACTGTTTTGCAATGTAATTCATAGGAACTTGTGTGAAGCTGTGACATTTATGCAAACGACATTTTAACTTCCTGTCCATTTATACTTCACTGATCTTAACTTTAGAATTTCTATTCATTTACAATAAGACCAATATGAGGACCGTTTTGTGTGGCAAAGCTAGGGAATTGATACCGATGTAACAATTATCCGAAAAGTTTATGATCTTTAAATCTTTAAATCTTTAAATCTTTAAATTAGTATGCTCACAGCATACTAATATACAGACTAAAGGGTTCTAAAAATAATGCTGAGACATACTCCAAGCTTTACACCAACCATTGAGAGTTTTCTTAAATGAACTGTATAACATGAAAATTCCCTTAAGTTAAAGTGAAATTCAAGGACACCCCTGAGTCATTTTTATCTTGCTGCCTGAAAGTAAACAAGCAGCTGTGGTGTAGTATACAGGAAGAAAAGCCATTTTCTAGTTTCCACAGTAAGCTCCTATCCGAGTGTGTACTGCCATCTACTGATCAGAGAAATCCCAATTTGATAAATAACAAAATTTATTTTGCCTTGAACTGAAGGCTACAATATGCCAATACCGTGTTGCAATTAAAGTAATTAAGTAATTAAAATGAAGTGAACTTTTTAAGTTCATTTAAATACTTACAATCAGGCTGGGCAGAGCATTCTGGAAGATGTAGGAGGAGCAGGAATGTAAAGATGAAAAAAAACACAGATTTCTCTTGAAATGTGGAGATAGATTAGACAAATGTTTATCATCAAAATGTTTCATGATATATCAAAAGAAGCATAAAAGTATGAGTTCTTCCAATTGGTAATTATAGCATTATTTGACTCTTTGTCCAGTAATGCACAAGCAGAAGAAAAGCAAAAACATTCAGTTTTGTATTGGCAAAGGTAAAAATTAATTTTAAGATATTTAATAGGAATAGAGTTAAGAAAAAGGAACCAGGATCTAATGCCTCATGGTAGCAAAATCCTTTTTCCTTTGTACCACTACATGTAATCCTCAATTTACTATTGGTTGCTTAGAGACCATTCAATGATTGACCCAAAAAAGGGACTTGCGACCCAAATTTGGAATTCTATCAGTCAAGCTCCTTCTATGGTCACTTGATAACTTCAAGCACCCAGCAGCTCAGACATGTTTACAACCATTTGCAGCATCCTGTGGTGACACTGCTGTGTTTAACGATGTTTTTGCTAAAAACTGGCACTTACTTCAATTTCGGCAAAATTGTGCCCAAAGCAAACCATTGGTGCACTTCTTGACTATGGTGTTTGTTCAATGATTGCCACAAAAAATGACATAAAATCGGGTTAGTCACATGACATGGCATGGATAGTCTCCATTACGATTGCATGTTCAGGACTATGTAGAGACTGTATTTCTTGTTCAGTTAGTTCATTGATTTTTGTTTTCGACAAAGCAGTTGTTACTCTGGACAAACACAGCGTGAGATCCACCTTGCTTAGAATATGAACATAAGGCAAATGTCTTATGTTAGCAGAGATTAAGCAAAAAGCCATATGCAATTTTTAACCTCCATTTGTTTGGAAACTAACACAATAGTTACAAAAAGAGTCATGGTAGAAGACTGAAAGGAAACATATGTCAATTATACAATAATCTGAAATCTGGTTTAGTCTTTCTATATTTGAACAGCATTTGAGGAAACTCATTTGAAGGGTTCTTAGAAATTTTTATTGCTATGCTCAATTTCTTTTCTTTCTATCTTAAAGCCAAAATAATTTATTTAATTTCATCTTGTTACATGAGCATATCTTCAGCACCTACCTTGGCTGATCTTGAAAAAGCTAAATAGGATTGATTCTAATTAATTCTTGGGAAGGGACAGCAGTATGAAATTCCCAGGTTATGTCAGGAATTTTTTTTTTGGTGGGGGGGAAACCTCCGTAGAAGGAACTAGCAAAAAATTGTCATTGTCAAGAAAACTAAATGGATACAACCATGAAATTACCAGGAACGGAGTTTGACTCAAGGAATACTTTACCTTTAAGGTAAAGGTAAAGGTTCCCCTCACACATATGTGCTAGTCATTCCCGACTCTAGGGGGCGGTGCTCATCTCCATTTCAAAGCCAGTGTTGTCCGAAGACGTCTCCATGGTCATGTGGTTGGCATGACTAAATGCCAAAGGCACACGGAACACTGTTACCTTCCCACCAAAGGTGGCCCCTATTTTTCTACTTGCATTTTTACATGCTTTCGAACTGCTAAGTTGGCAGAAGCTGGGACAAGTAATGGGAGCTCACTCCATTATGCGGCGCTAGGGATTCAAACTGCCGAACTGCTGGCCTTTATGATCAACAAGCTCAGTGTTTTAGCCACTGAGCCACTACATCCTTTTAAACTTTAAACTGTAAACTGTTCTTTTACAGGAACACAGGAGGAGGACTAATTTTTTTGCTTAATAAATAAAATAGACTTTGTGGATTTGGGAGAGGGCTGGTTTGGTCCTTCCTGTTCTGAAGATAATAAAAATAAATTATGCATAGAGAAACATCCCCCCTCCCCCGCAACAGCACTACAGTTGTAAGGTTCTAGTTCAGCCTTCTTCCAATTCATGGCCTTCAGACATGTAGGCTTCAACTCCTAGAATGCTGAAATCCATTAATCTGGAAGGCTCTTAAATCAAAAAAAGCTGCTTTAGTTAACACTATTTTTCAACTGCAGTTATCTTTCATAATAGCGTCTTAATCTCCTTCAGCAATTTCATAATGCCTATAGAAAATTTTCTTCAGCTTCCCCCCTTATAAAAGTAACTTGCAGTGGCATCTTCTTCTAGAAACACCAAGTAAAATGACAATATTTGTATAAAGCACCTCAGTGAATAACGAAATCCCTGATGATTTTATTCTGCTAGTTGTTACAAACTATAGGAGGTAGAGTTCATCTCCATTTTGAGGCTATGAGTTAGCACTGTGTGAAGACGTTTCTGCAATCATGTGACCAGCATGACGCCGCAGAGTGGTGTTTCCCCACCATTGAAGTGCTACCTTTTTATCTATTTACGTTTGTGTGAATTCCAACTGCTAGGTGAGCAGGAGTTAGGTGAAGACGGGTACTCACCCCGTATCACAACTTGTGGGTCTCAAACCTGGGCTGTCAGTTTTCCAGCTGACAAGCCTAGCACCTTAACCGCTGAGCCATCACACCCACCTACCTCAATGAAGACCTGCCATAAAATCACCAAAGGCAAAAATGCTTTCCTCTGAAGAAAAATAAGATAAAAAATAGGAGATTCTGTAGTAAGACATAGAGATACATTCCTATTAAGTATTTATTATAAAATCGTCTTTCCTTAAATAAGCACATTTGTTTTAAGGCCAAACTGCTGGTTTACTCCTTTTAAAGTTCCACAATTATTAGCATTTTCCATTTTTCACTTTTAATACAAATTGCTAGCAATACTCCTTGAGATTGTTTCTAATTCTATATGCTCAGTCGCCTCTTGCTCAATCATTTCCCGCACTAACTACCAGACATTACTACTATCAAATTCACAATCTGATTTCCTGTTTTTAAAATCTGATGATTTTGAAGTTTGAAAGCACAGTCCACAAAGCTGATCTTATTGTTCTTAGTTTGCAGTCCCTGTAACCAAGTGATTCAACTCCTGAAGATTTCACAGACACATTCATGACATTTCTTGGCCACAATACAGAAGTGGTTTCCATTGCTCTTCTCCAGAATATTTTGCCTCAACTTCCTACTCTTGGCTACAGTTCTGATATTCCCTGATCATCCCTATCCAAGCTTGCTTTAGTTTTCAAATCCATATAATTTTAGTCAGGCACTGCCAGCTGCTGAGCTGCATTAGACTATCTGAAGGTAGCACCTTTACTGTGAATATTTTATTAAGAGGCACGAGCTTGAAGTGAGCTCCAGCCCACATCAAGTTTATATCTTTTAATAAAAATTGCTAGTTGGAAAAGATACTACCAGAATCCTAAATTTTGCTGTTAACTGATTATAGTATAAATTATGAGTAGAGGTACTGAAAGCAGAAAATTGGGATTATCTTGCAATCTTTATTTCAAGATTTCTGAAGAAATGAGATTAGGGAATTTATCATTATTGAATTGTGGTTCTAAAAAGTGTATATTTTAAGAGTTTCATCCCACGTTACTCTGGCTGCTATATTATTTAAATCCCTTAAATTAAGGTGACCAGATTTTCAGATTGGTAAAGAGGGACACCAATGACAGGGTGGGGGGCTTGATTAAAATTTTTATATTTTGTCAAAAGGTCACAAAAGGCAATTACATGACCCCAGGACACTGAAACCATCATAAATACGAATCTGTTGCCAAACAAAATTTTGATTATGTGACCATTAGGATGCTGCAACCGTCGCTAAGTGTGAAAAATGGTCGCAACGGTCGCTAAGTGTGAAAAATGGTCATCAGTCACTTTTTTCAATGCCATTGTAACTTTGGTCACTAAATGTTTTCCCCCTCCTCAAGACACCTCACTTCTTCCTTCCTTCATTCCTCTTGCTTATCTACCTTCACCTTATCCGTCTTCTGCTCTTTCCCTCTCTTCCTTCCTTTCTCCTTCCATCCTCTCTTCTTTCCTCACTCACTCCCTTCCTCCTTTTCTCTTCCTTCCTCCTTCCATTCTTTCAGCTTCCTTTCTTTTGTCTATCTACCTTCTCTGTCTTTCTGCTCTTTCCATCTCTCTCTTCCCCTTCGCTTCTGTTCCTTCCTCCTTTCACCCTTTCACCTTCCCTCCTCCCTATTTCTTCCTTCTTCCTTCCTTCTGCCTATCTACCTTCACCTTTTCTGTCTTTCTGCTCTTTCCCTGTCTTCCCCTTTCTCCCTCCCTCCCTTCTTTCCTTTCTAGTTCCATCTTTTCTTCTTTCCTCTCTCCCTCCCTTTTCCTTCCTTCCTCCCTTCCTCCTTCCTCTTGCCTATCAACTTCATCCTCTTTGTCTTTCTGCTTTTTCCCTCTCTTCCCCTTCTCTTCCTACCTCTTTCCCTCTTTTCTCCCTCCCATCTTTTTCTTCCTTCCTTTCTTCTTCCATCTTCCTCCTTCTCCTTCCTCCTTCTTCCTTCTATTCTTTCTCCTTCCTTCCATCTTTTCTCCTTCCATCTTCTCCCCCCCTCCCTTCTTCTTTTCCTTCTCCCTCCCTAATTCCTTCCTCTCCTTCCCACTCTCTCCTTGGGAGGGGACAAAACTCAAGGGCTAACGGGGTGGGGGGGCAGCAGAAACCAAATAAAGTCAGAAGATCTTATTAAAACTTTCCTATTTGTTGGATCGCATTGCTGTGAACTCATAAACCAAATCAGGGGAACATTTTGCAACCGAAGGTGCTGCAAGGAAAGGTGGGAGGGAGACAGCCGTGCCATTTCCCCAGTTTTGCAAGGAATGAGAAACAGTGCTTTAATCTGAAGCAAAGGATGACTGCAATCGGAACCGCAAACAGGGAAAGAAAGAAAGAAAGATCCTTGTAGCACAAAACCCACCTTTGCATGGTTGTGAGAACATAGGTAAAACAAAAAAAAAGCACAGCGTCCCTCCGCCCTCTGAATGGGACTCAGCGTGACTCCGATCTGAATACAAGGACACGGACCCAGCGAGGAGATAAGCACCTTCATTTGCATTCTCTGCGACCATGATGCTTTGCAAGGAACAATCCCCAGGGTTCCGTGACTTTTTGCAGATTTTTCCTTTCGTGCTTAAAAAAAAACCGGGACTTTTTAAAAACGCCACAGAATGAGCTGTCAGCCTGACAAAATGCAACCCCTTCCTTCATCCTCCTCCTCCTCCGTCACTAACAGCTGGGGGCTCAGAAATCAGAGCGAAAAGCCAGTCCTCCATCTCTTCCCTCTTCCTGGATTCACTCCGAAGTTTTTAAAATCTCCCTTCTGTGCATAAACACTCCTTCAGCCTCTCTCTCTCTCTCTCTCTCTCTCTCTCTCTCTCTCTCTCTCTCTCTCTCTCTCTCTCTCTCTCTGTATCTGTTTGTCTCTTACTCTCTATCTCCCTCCCTCCCTGTCTCTCTCTCTGTCATTCTCTCTGTGTGTCTGTTTCTCTCTGTCTCTCTCTCTGTCTCTCCTCCCTCCCTCTGTCTGTGTGTGTGTGTGTTTCTCACTCTGTGTGTGTGTGTGTGTGTCTCTGTCTCTGTCTGTAAGCCACTGTTGCGCCTGTTGTCCTGGATCAGGCTGAGCTGCCTGTCCTTCTTCAACACCTCCCGGGGGAGCACATCCATCGTAAAATCCATCGGGTCATCCAAAGTAGCGGGGCTCAGCAGGACCTTGGCTGAATGCATGCAAACACTCAAGTCCGCTGCTCGCCGCTCCTCAACTAGTTGCAAAGTTCTCTCCAGAGATTCTGGCAGGCAGAGGCAGCGCTTGCTTCTCGAGCTTCAGCAAAGGGGATTTTTTCTGCGGGATGGAGCCTGGGCAGCAGGGAATTTCCCCACCGAAATAGATTTACTGAATCCGGCATGGCTTCAGAGAAAGAAGGTGTGCGAGAAGCCCCCTCCCATCCCCGCTGCCTGAACGTTTGAATGAAGGAGGCTGCAGGCTCCTTTGTCCTCGGCTATGCGATTTTTTTTCATTCTCTGCTGCCCGAACGAGTGAATGAGGCAGAGGGAGAATGAAAGGAGATTGCGTCCCTTCTGTCTCCCCGTTGCTCAGAAAAGCAACTCCAGGAAGATCCTTTGGTGGCGGCAGGCATCCTAGAACCTGCCTGCTAGCAAAGGACCTTCCCGAAGTTGCTTTTCTGAGCAACGGGAAGACAGAAGGGACAAAATACCGGCCAGCCAGGACGGGTATACAGGGTTGGGAGCGGGGCAGGCTTACTTCCAGGTCCGATCACAAAAATAGGGACTTTTTAAGAACGCCCCAGGACATGGGACAAATTGTGCAAAATCGTGACTGTCCCGCCAAAATCGGGATGTCTGGTCACCTTATCTTAAATGTACAACTTCTAAAGAAGATAGAAAGCAGTCATAAAACATTTGTATGCCTTTTAAATGGACCTGCTCATGCATGCTGCAAAATGATTTTTTTCTATTCCAAAATCCAGCTAGCAATGCCTTCCCAGGATGCTCCACTCTGTTATACCTTCCCTCTAGTTTTATCCTTCCTCCTGATAAAGAATTATGTAGTCTTTTGTGCCCAATGTGCATGCTTGGCTTTATCTGGGCTGCTTTTGGTGGAGGGAGGATCTTCTTTTTAAATATGCTTTTTTCATATTTCTGTAAAGAGGAAATTGCACAAGACTACAATGACAATCTATGCACATTCAGCTGTAGAGCATAACCTCCTGTTCAGCGCAGGAACTGAAATGAAACCATCCTGAACAGATACCTCTCTAGCCTGCAATGAAGTGGAGTCAATTAATTCCACTGTCAAACTACGGTACTCTCGTTCTTAGAAAAAAAAATTCCTCACTTAGAGCAAAATACATACATTTGGTATGTGGCTACCCTATTAGTATTTCATAAGGAAGATGCTGCTTTTGGTTAAATGAGAATTGGCATATGGAAAACTGAGTATTAATACTGTTATGAGCATATACCAATTTACTAGTATTCCTGTGCTTGATTCCAAAGCGGATAATTGTTAAAAGTCGAAATTCAATGCAGAAAGGAGTAGATTTTCATATGTTTTGCATTTAACCTTATTTTTCACTAGCTATAAAAGCCTTAAGAGAAGAATATATGCAAAGAAGGAAGATGATGTGGTAGCAATCACACGTGAATTAGCTTCAGAGGTGGTATTCTATTGGGACTGGTTTGCCCAAACCAGTAGCAGAAATCATAGGTAGCCCCATCCAACTGCTCTGGCTCTATGGCATGCCATTTAGGCACTTTTTTTTCACCAAAAGCACATGTGCGGAAGGCTGTGCGCATGTGTGGAGGCAAGCACACTCACATTTGCGAACTGGTAGGGAAGGTAAGTGAATACCACCCTGATTAGCTTGTTTAACAAGCAAAAAGCTACAGAAGAGCAATGGTAAACCATTTGTTTTCAGAATATACAGAGCTGAAGTCCTAAACATGCCAAATAATAGAGGAAAATAAAATCAACAAACTGGAAGTTGAAAGCAAAGCAAATCTTATATTGTTGCCTTTCATGCATAGTGTGCTACATTACCAATGAGGTTTAAAGCACCCTCCATTGATGGATAGATTGCAAGGATATATCTTTCTAGGATGGCTGCACTTTTCATGCATAAAATTTGAAGCCCACGGATTTCAAGTTCAACCTTTGAAATGCACAGCTTGGCAGATAACACTAGAATTTATTTCCTCTACCTGTGGAAGCTGCTAACATTTCAATTCTTTATTTCTCAACAGGAAGTTTGTTATAAATCACAGATATAAAATAAATCATCACTATATTATATTTCTAATCCATGTTTTCCATCATCTATTATTTTTGTTGCAAAAGTGATAAATTACTACTATCTCCTTCAGCCAGCCAGGATTATCTCCTTCAGTATAGTTATTTTGTCAGGATTGCACAATTATATAATTGATTCAAATAATTTTGATTAAACTTTCAGCCAAGATTGTGGAGCCACTTCTAGTATAAAGTACAGTAGAATCAATTCCTATCTTTTTCATCTTTATGTCACAAAAGCCAATAATTTGGGAAACATGCTGTGGACATGGGAAGAAACAGATATAACTATTAATGAAGGTAATCAAAGAAAAGTTGATATGCCATAATATATAAACTTTCATAAATGTTAGCTAAAATTATTAATATAATTGTAATTAAAATGACAGAACAAAACTACGAGAAATAATTTACATAATTTAATATGATACAATGTATATTATACATATAGTCACATACATGCAATATTCTTTTAAATTATACATGATATAATCTGAGATACAAAAGCATACTTTCTCCCTACATTTTGCATTTCAAAAAATGCATTTAAACAGAGTGGCTTTGTATGTCATACAGTTTCAATATTAAATAATTTAAAAATGAAATGAAGGGTATGCATCAGTGGTGGGTTTCAAATTTTTTAGACCCTCTTCTGTAGGTGTGGCTGCTTTGTGGGAGTAGTTTGCCGGCCATGTGACTGGGTGGGCGTGGCCAACTTGTAAAATGTGGTGAAACTCACTTAACAACGCTCTTGCTTAGCAACCAAAATGTTGGCTCAGAAACTCTGGCATTTGAATCACGCAAGTCTTAAAGCTGTCAAGTTACAAGACCCTTGCACCCCTAACCCTTTAGAAACCCCCCCCCCCAGAGGTGTTCAAACTTGACAGCTTTAAGACTTGTGGACTTCAACTCCCAGAATTCCTCCTCCAGTCATGTTGGCTCAGGAACTCTGGCATTGAAGTGTGCAAGTCTTAAAGCTGTCAAGTTACAAGATCTTCGCACCCCTAACCTTTTAGAAAAAAAAAACCCAGGGTGTTCAAGCTTGGCAGCTTTAAGACTTGTGGACTTCAATTCCCAGAATTCCTCCTCTCGCTCTTCATCTTGATGATGTGCGGACGGGCGGGGGGAAGGAGCTGGAACCGGTTCTAAACGGCACTGTAGATTTGTGGAACCTCTTCTATAGAAAAGGTTAGAATTGGCAGGAACCCACCCTTGGTACGCATAATTGTGGAAATGATTGATCAAATGTACTGCTTTTGTTGAATAAGCATTTGGTGAAAGTACATTTACATGTGTTCTTTACCTCCATACATTGTACATAATATAGTTTGCTTATAATTTAAATCCATGCTTGGATCTTATTACAGTAATAGGTTACCAGGTTATCAGGTTTCTAGATTTCCTAGCTCAGTTTTTGCTGGCAAAGCACTCGGCCCGCCACAGGTGCCCCCAACACAAGTGACATTGAGCTGGCCATACCCACTCTGGCCACAGCCCTCCAGCCTCCCAAGGTCAAACACAACCCTGATGCGGACCTCAGTGAAATCCAGTTTGACACTCGTGATCTTATTAGCCTCAAATGTAGAGCATAAGAGTTTCAGTTTGGTGTAGCCTAGAAATCAGGAGAATGGGAATAGAATAAGCACCTTGGCTGCAATTCCCAAACTTTTGGAGCCCCATCGGCCAATTGCAAAAGGCAAAACCTTTCTAACCAGGGTGCCTATTTTTATAGACTACCAATTGTTTCTACCAAAAAACATGCAGTTTATCTTCACCTAGTGTTGACCATGTCTTAGTCTTCCTTGCCCTTTACTCCACCATTTCTCCTGTTATTACAAGTCCTTTGATTTCAGCTTTTTTATTTCTTCTCCATCTCCTTTATCCAAGTTCCATTTTATTGTATTTCTTTGTGTTGTGTCATGGAATTACACCCAGAATTCTACTGTTTCTTCTTTGTCAGGTGTTCATTAGTTCACTGCAATCTTTTCACAGATGGATTGATAGAAATATTTCTGGTTTGACTGACATTGGAGATTCTGTCATGTGCAATTAATTTTCTTGCAGCAGCTTACTTCCTATGAACCTTTATGATACCTTTAGCACAGGGGTGGGTTCCTACCGGTGTTGGTACAGTTCGCTTTGCGCACGCGCCAGACACGCATGCACAGTTCACGGTAAATTGTTTTGCGCATGGGTGAAGACCATGAAAAACAAATAAAAAACATGCGGGCAATGGCAGCCGAGACCAGGGAACCAATTCAGGGATGTGGTCAGCCTGGATTGCTGCCAGTTCTGCGACCCAAATTCACACTATTGGTTCGCCCGAACCACTGCAAACCGGTAGAAACCTACTGCTGATTTAGCACCATAGAACAACTGCTTGTCCCTGATCCCTGGGAAAAACCTGTAAGTGGACAAAAATGCCAAATCCAGTCTAAAATATGGCTGCCTGTGCAACCAGCCATAATGATACAATACATTTAGTATTATTAAATAATATTTTCCCAGGTCCATGTGAAGAATTTATATGGATAAAAATACCAAATCCAGGCTAAACATGTAGCTGACTATACAAGCCAATGGTTGCCACTTATCATTCACAGCTCAAGCTAATCAGATACATTCTTAGCAAGCTACAACCCTTACTAGAAGAGGACACCACACATTCTGAAACAGACCCAAATTTGGGTCTCTATTGGATGCTATCATGGGAATCAGACTCTGCAGCAAACCTCAGTGTTTTACTTTGCCCCCACATTTACACCAATAGCACCATCAAAGGCCCCAACAACTTCACACATTTAGATTGATTTCACATGCTCGTCCTTCAATGTAATATATGCAATCATCTGCTAGCAATATTCCTTTGAATTCTGCATTGGACAAACCAGTCAGACTTTGTGCAAAAGAATTAGTGAATACAGATCAGATATCAGGACTCAAAAGAAGAATGAAGTTCTATCAAAGCATTTTAATTTCCCAGCATACTCAATTCCAGATTTCCAAGTTGTCATTTAAAGACAAGGAAATAAAGCAACTGTGTACAGCGAAAAACTATGGAATTCATACATATTAAAATGTTTCAGGCTATTTCCCAAGAATTTAATGATGACAATAGATTTTAAACACATTGCATTTGCTAGTTGATTAGGTATTTTTTCACTTTCAACATTCACTGTAAAACACAATAAGTTTTGTCTTTGCTATTTTAATTTTAGTGTCGTATACTAGGGATGTCAAACTTGTGTTGTCATGGCGGTGTCATGCGATGTATCACAACTTTTTCCCCTTTGCTAAACAATGTGTGGGCGTGGCCAGCACATAACGCATTCGGTTCACAGGCCGCAAGTTTGACAGCCCTGTCGTATACTGTACCTTGTTACCTATTACAGCAAATATTCTGTCAAGGACCTTGGAGTACTCATCTCAAACGATCTAAGTGCCAGAGCTCACTGTAACACCATTGCCAAAAAGGCATTAAGAGTTGTCAACCTAATCTTGCGAAGCTTCTTCTCTGGTAATATTGTATTGCAAACTAGGGCACACAAAACCTTTGCTAGACCAATTCTCGAATACAGCTCGTCTGCCTGGAATCCGCACTGTATATCAGATATTAATACAATTGAGAGAGTCCAGAAGTATTTCACGAGAAAAGTACTGCACTCCTCTACTCACAATAGAATATCCTATGCCACCAGGCTTGAAATTTTGGGCTTGAAAAACCTAGAGCTATGCCAACTACAGTCTGACTTAAACATAGTTCACAAAATTATCCGCTACATCCTACCTCTCAATGACTACTTCTGCTTCAACTACAATCATAAACGAGCAAACAATAGATACAAACTCAAGATAAACTGCTCCAAGCTCGATTGCAGAAAGTATGATTTCAGTAACAGAGCGGTCAAAGCCTGGAATGCACTACCTGACTCTGTTGTTACATCCCCAAACCCCCATAATTTTAGCCTAAGACTGTCTACTGTTGACCGTACCCTATTCCTAAGAGGTCTGTAAGAGGCATGCACAAGGGCACCAGTGCCTAACATCCTTGTCCTACTGTCTCCATTTATTCGTACCTATTTACTGTGCTCATATGTACATTTATACTTATACCTGTTATCTTTTACATGTTTGACAACCTAAGTAAAATAAAATAAAACAATTCAGAATTTTATGGCATCAACTGCATACAAAAGTCCACATACAGTATTGATTCACTTTTAATGTCATCATAAATATTTTTTATCCACTTAAAGAACCAATGGGCCATCACTAATTCTTGTCTTGCTCCATTTAATGTTGACCTTTTCACTAAGCATTTCATCAGGTACTACCCTCAATAACCAACTTCATACAGTATTTACACAAAGCATTCTATAATTCAAGCTAATTCATTTTACCATATGCTCACACTAAATCAACAAAGATATAACATATAAAGGTACTTTCTCATACATTTCTCCCTGAATTGTTCAAGAGTAAAAATCTAATATATGTATCTCTTGTACTTCATAAAGCTGCACTGAAGTTCCTCTGTTTTGTTCAATTTCATTTCTCACACATTTTCAGTCAGAATATGGTGAAATCTCTTCCCAGGTAATTCAACATTGTATTCACCCTACAGATTTTTTGGTTCCCTCTTGCTACTTATCCCTTTGTATATGGAAACAATAATGGCATTTTCCCAACCATCAGGTTTAGATGCAATCTTAATAAGTCATACAGCCCCTCCATAAATAAGGTGACCAGATTTTCAGATTGGTAAAAAGGGACACCTTTGACCGAGGGGGGGTGGGGTTGATTAAAAAATTTATACGGAGCAACAAAAATTTTCATACAACGCAAAAATAGTATTGTAATATTTTTTTTATTTCAACATAAGTACAATTTACAAATATAAATTGTAACTGTTGCCAAACATCAAAATTTTGATCACGTGACCATGAGGATGCTGCAATGGTCGCTAAGTGTGAAAATGGTCGCTAAGTGTGAAAAATGGTCATCAGTCACTTTTTTCAATGCCATTGTAACTTTGGTCACTATACCACCTTTCTGGCCACAGTTCTTAAGTGAATAACTGCAGCTGATAAGTTAGTAACATAAGTGAATCTGGTTTCCCCATTTGACTTTGTCCCCAGGACACTGAAACCATCATAAATACGAATCTGTTGCCAAATATCAAAATTTTGATCGTGTGACCATGAGGATGCTGCAAGTGTGAAAATGGTCGCTAAGTGTGAAAAATGGTCATCAGTCACTTTTTTCAATGCCATTGTAACTTTGGTCACTAAGCCCATTACACCACCTTTCTTGCCACAGTTCTTAAGTGAATAACTGCAGCTGGTATTTTGTATTTTGGATAGAATCTTTTTTTAAATAGCCTAAAACAATTTAAAAAAAGAATCCACACAGAATAAATAGAAGTAAAACATTTCAAACTATTCTTTCTGTGCACAATATATTTCAAAGTATTGTGCATAGAATTTTTAAACAAGGTTTCACTTCAATTTATTTTGGATAGAATCTTTTTTTAAATAGTCTAAGACAATTTAAAAATAGAATCCACACAGAATTTTAAAAAATCCTATGCACAATAAATAAAATATTATTTTAAAATACATTAAAAAATAAAAGGAAAAAACCCAACTCACTTACCAGCAGGCTTGCACTACAAGTCAACCCAGAATGATATAGATGTTAATACAAAGAACTGAGCAAATTGAAATGGTGAAATTAGTCAGGGAAATATTTTTCAAAGAAACTTTGCCACCATTTTGGAGCAGACCTCCAACCTCCGTGCCCCTCCCCTCCGGAAAATCCAGGAAGTAACAGTCGCTTCCCTCTCTAGCCAAGTGTTTCCTGCAGCTCTATGGTACTTGGTCATTTTTTCTTATAAAATGAGGTAAAAGGGGCGCGGGGCGTCCGTTTTGTTGCTTTAACATTTTAATATCTTCAATGAAAGTACTGAGACAGAGAGAGGGATTAGACAGGTTGTCTTTTGTCTTGCCCCGGTTAGGATTTCTTAAGCAAATCCACTGGGCTTTCAACATGAAGCCAGAAAATCGTGACTTTTTTAAAACTGCCTGGGACATGGGACAAATTGTTATAAAGCATGACCATCCCGCTGAAATCGGGATGTCTGGTCACCTTATCCATAAACAACCCTCTCCATATTTTAACATATTCTCCAGTTACATAATTTACAACTGCAACACTACATTTGTCAGTATTTATTGCGAGGACTTCTGCTCCTTCATTTTTCTCCTTAAACAACATTTATGCATTTGCTGAAAACCCAGTCTTTTACATTTCATTATCATTCTCATACAAATCTCTAAAATATCTTTACTAGCACCCCCTCATCGCAGTTTCATCCAAAATATGTGGTCACTTTTATGTTTAATTCTACTTACTTTAACTCTGAACCTACCTCTACATAGTATGGTGTTGTTGAAAATTCATGTTTCCTGGAAAAACTTTTTTTTAGAAGATTGGCTTGTCTTCCTCAAGATTTGTGGGCTTGAAAACTACTCATCCTGCCAGTGAAACTAGCTATTTCCAATCACAAATCAAATTTTTCAGCTATAACATAAGTTAGGCAGAAATATAAGCATTCATACAACTGCCACAGGGAACATAGCTAGCCTTTCAGATTCTGGCTATATCGGCCTATCATGTTAGTCAGCAGGAAATGTTCTTTTGCTATGCTGTAAAATTCTTTGAAGATGCCAGTGACCACAGAAAGATGAAAAACAGCCAAAACTAAACAGCTGAAATTCAAGTTTCTAAAATGGCAATTCATAACCGAAAGGATTGGCTTTCTTCAGGGTTCATTCATAGCTTTCCTTGATGTAAATCATCCTGTCTACTAAACAATGATCTGGAGGCAATGTTATTACTCATACTAACCTGATCGCCCTATTTCCAATATCGGTAAGCTCTTGAAACAAAACTGTTAGAATAAAATAAGAAGATTTCTCATAAATGCTTCAGAATAACAGCCAATGTCTAGCGATGTAATTTATATTGTTGCAGGGACGTGCAGTCAGGGGAGGCAGCAGATGCAGAGCCTCACCACTGTCATCATGAAAAGAAAAAAAATGTAAAAGGAAAAAGGTAAGAGCTGAGGTCAGGCTGAGCAAGTTGCTGCTAGAGTCACCGTGGATGACTCTGCTTAACTGTTTAAAAAAGCCTCTTAAAAAGCGCCCTCTACAGGAGGAGGCAGGAGAACAACATGCCTCATCTAGTCTGACTTGAGGCATTTTATGATCATTCGAGCAGAGTTAAGCAAGGGTTAAAAGCCTAAAAATTCCCTCATAGGGAAATCTCTGCCAAGTGGAGCGGAGATGTGGGCTCCTTCCATACAGCAGCTAATGAATCAACCCACACCCTTGCGGCTGGATTGATGCCTAGAGCAGTCACATCAGCACCCCTCTTTCCTACTGGAGTTCAACCAGACCCCCCTCCAATTAGGGGAGGTCAATCCAGCCGGCAGAAAGAGGCCTGGAACACATGCACCTCCCCACAGCTGCAAAGGGGTGACTCCGAACCCATGAATCAAGCCTCCCCAGGCTTTTGCCCAACCGATGGGTGTGGGTCAACGGAGGGGCTTACCACCCTCAGCAGCAAACCAACAAGCTGCCTCTGTTCAACCACCAGCAGCCCCTCCTCCCACACCCCCACGGTTCCGTGCAACATTTGATGGGTTCCCAGATAAGGTGGCTTATTTCCTGAATCGAGTATGGGCATACGTTGATCAAGTGGGGCCTCAATACCCATCTGATTGAGAGTTGATCCAAGAGATAGCAGAGGAGATAAATGAAAAGGAGGCTGCGCAGTGGATAGTGGAGCTCCATGAGGAAGCGGCTCCTGAGCTGGATGATATAAATGGGTTCATCCAACTGAGGTGCACCAGGTTTAGCGATGTGGCCCAAAATGTGGATGCTGAAGACCAGATCCATGAATTGCGACAGGCCGGTCATCCCGTGAAGGAATTAGTTTGGGAGTTCTGGAGAATAGCTGGGAGATTACGCTATTGGCCAGAAAGACTCTTGGTCTACACATTCAAAAAAGCCTTAGATCCCAAACTTAAAGAACCTTGTGCCGTAAGGGGGATCCTGGAATGTCTCCAAGATTGGTATACCACTGCAATCATACTAGACCACGACATTAACACCTATCGAAAGCCTGGTACCGGAACCCCTGCCAAAAAGCCTTTGGGCCAACATACGCAGAGACAGAGAGAGCTGAGAGGCCTCTACCAACCCCCCGTGGGGCCTTCATAAAGTGCTACAGATGAAGTTAGATGGGCCACAGAGCAACAGAATGCCTGGCTCCAGCTCCTGTTCCACAACAGCGCCAACCACCTGCCAACACAATGAAGACAAAACCAAAAAAGCCACCCAAAAAGAGCCGTTTACTACAGCAGCCAATGGAGATGGAGAACCTTGCTATTGAAGAAGTTTGGGCCGTTACCATCCATGGAGCCTAAAGGCCACCCAGGAACAATTAGAACCAACAGCCCAAACCATCCAGAACGTGCAGCCCCCACAGCAGACACCAAACCTCCGGGGATCCAACGAGTGCCAAAGGTCTACTGGGACTTGGCGGGTGTGTTCAGTGAGGAAGATGGAGACTACCTTCCACCTCACCGCCCCACAGACTGTGTGATAGACTTCAAACCAGGGGTAGCCTTACCAAAACCAAAAATGTACTCTATGACTCCTAAGGAGATGACTGAATTGAGGAAGTACATTGACACCAATTTAAAAAGGGGTTTTATTGAAGCAGCCAAGTTGAAGGTAGTGGCCCCAGTGCTCTTCAGAGAAAAGAAAGATGGCGAAGTTCGCCTCTGTGTAGATCTGTGAGCTTTGAATGCAGTATGCGAAAAGAACACCTAACCTCTCCCCCTCATGAAGGATATGTTGAACCACTTGGCTAAAGGCAAAATCTTCACCAAGCTGGACTTGAGAGAAGCATATTACCACATATGACTCCGAAAAGGGGATGAGTGGAAAACTGCATTTAACACTCCCCTGGGAAGCTTCCAGTACAAAGTCATGCCTTTTGAACTACAAGGAGCACCCGCAGTCTTCATGCAGTACATAAATGAGGTGTTACATGACCACCTGTACCGCGGAGTACTCATTTATTTGGATGACATCTTGATTTTCTCTGAGACCTTAGAAGAACATGTAAAACTGGTGCGTCAAGTTCTGAAAAAACTTCTAGATGCCAAGCTGTACACCAAGTTGTCAAAGTGTGAATTCCACAAGACCTCGCTAGATTACCTGGGGTATCGGATCTCCAACAAAGGAGTAGAAATGGATCCAGGAAAAGTAAAAGCAGTGTTGGATTGGAAACCTCCCAGTACTTGCAAACAACTACAAAGCTTTCTTGGATTTGCGAATTTTTATAGGCAGTTCATCCCAACTTTCGCTAAAATTGCCCTACCGTTAACTGAGTTACTAAAGACAAGTCCTTCCCCAACAAAGCCAAAAGCTAACCAACCACTAAGGTGGACGATGGACTGTCAAAAAGCCTTTGAGAAATTAAAACGGATCTTTGCCCAAGAGCCCATCTTGCAACATCACGACCCAGAATGACCTTTTATAATCCAGATGGATGCCACTGATGTAGCAATAGCCGCAGTACAACTACAAAAAAGTAAAGAAGGCCACCTCTTGCCTTGCGCTTATATCTCCAAGAAACTCACCCCTACTGAAAGAAGGTGGCCCATTTGGGAGAAAGAGGCATTCGCAATCAGGTGGAGCATGCTCACCTGGAGACATCTCCTAGAAGGGGGGGACATACCATTCGAGGTCTGGACCGATCATAAAAACCTCGAAGCACTTTTAGCTTATCGGAGGTTATCCCCTAAGCAAGTTCGCTGGGCACAATACTTCCAAAGGTTCAAATTCGAAATTAAACACATCCCAGCAGTAAAGAATTTGTTAGCAGATGCTCTGTCAAGAAAACCGCAATATGACAGTATGAAGGAAGAAGTCGTCCACCCTATCATATCTCCCTCTCACCAAAAAGCAGCTCTAGTCACCACTCGGATCCAAGATAAGTTGATGACCGAGCTGAAGGCAGCTCTCCAGACAGACCCGTGGTTCAACAACAACAAGGACATCCTAACGGTGAGTGAGGGCTTAGTCTGGAAAGGGTCCAAGCGATACGTTCCTGCAGAGATGAGGCTGCAAGTGCTACAGCAGAGTCATGATGCGAAACTAGGAGGCCACTTCGGATTCCTAAAAACACGCCACCTCACCAGACGTCGATTTTGGTGGCCAAAGATGAAATCGGAAGTGGAAGATTATGTCAAAAGCTGTGCTACTTGTGCCATAATGAAAACCCGGCCAAGAAAACCCCCTGGACTACTACAACAAGTGGCCAGCCCCAGCAGACCGTGGGAAGAGATCGCCATGGATTTCATCGTCGAGCTTCCAAACACCGGTGGTAATAGAGTAATCTGGACAGTTATTGATTTGTTTTCCAAGCAAGCGCATTTCATCGCTTGCTCGGGGTTGCCATCTGCAAAGAAATTATAGAAGATGTTTGTGAAACACATTTATCGCCTGCACGGGGTGTCAAAAAGGGTCATTTCAGATCGCGGAGTTCAGTTCACCGCTAAGTTCTGGAGAGAGTTCCTCAAATCAGTTGGGTCCACGCAGGGGCTCAGTTCAGCATTTCATCCCAGCACCAATGACGCAGCAATGGTGAAACAATACCTCCAGTGTTATGTGGACTATCAGCAAGACAACTGGTCAGACTTACTACCCTTCACTGAAGTGGCATACAACAATGCGGTCCACAGCAGTACCAGTTTAACTCCATTCCAGATTACCAGTGGCATGGAGTTCGTTCCCATGCCTGAGCTACCAAAAGAACCTCCCTCCTCCATGTCTCTGAATGAATGGATGGACACACTGAAGAAGGGATGGGAAAATATGAAGAAAGCTCTAACCGATGCGGCAGAAGCCTACAAGAAGCAAGCTGATAAACATCGTTCCTTCCAACCCCCCTTTAGTGTGGGGGACAAAGTTTTTTTATCTACAAAATACATAAGATTGAGGATGCCTAGTAAGAAACTGGGTCCAAAATTCCTAGGACCTTTCCCAATAGAAAAGATAATTAACCCAGTTACATTTAGACTCAGCCTACCTAGAATTCTAGGGAAAATTTACCCAGTATTCCATTGTAGCTTGTTACAACGTGTAAGGGAATCTAGCATAAAGCTATCTGCCCAAGCTCCCCCTCCTCCTGTAGTGGTAGAAGGGGAAACACATTATGAAATGAAAAAAATGTTGGATTCCAGGATGTATAGAGGTTGCTTACAATATTTGGTGCATTGGAAGGGTTACCCTTTGTCTGAAGCTACATGGGTGAAAAGTTGGTATTTAAAAGCAGATGAATTGGTGAAACAATTCCATGAGAAGTTCCCTGATAAGCCAAAGGGTCCCCCTGGGGGAGGAAGGGGTGGTTATAGATAGATAGATAGATAGATAGATAGATAGATAGATAGATAGATAGATAGATAGATAGAGTAACCTTTCTTTAATTTTCTTTTCCAGAAAATGTTTTTCTTTTGAGGGGAGGCCACCTGTCAGGCCTGCAGTGGTTCCTTTAAGAATCTTTGGCCAGCCACACTCTTATTAAGGGGGTGGGGGGTTAGCAAAGGGTAGAATGTGTTGTTTTCAAAATAAGAAATTCCTTCCTAGAAGCTCAAGGTCATCTTTTGTCTCCCAAACCTTTACACCTGGACGGAAGCAGTTAGGCATAGACGCCAGCATGGAAGAAGAAGATTGGACCATGTGATGGACTATGGGTGTGGGGGCAAGATCATGAACTTTTAACTGGGTGGGATTCTGATGTAACTTCCAGAGTCGGAATCCCATAGCTCTATGCCAACATGCCTGCTTTATTAAATTGGAACTTTAAGCATAGTTTTGGCTTCGACTCTGATTTAATTTTACATGGTATTTGGAACGCTTACAGAATGAATGAATGAATGAATGAATGAATGAATGAATGAATGAATGAATGAATGAATGAATGAATGAACATACATTCTTGAGCCAAAGTGTTTGTGATATTATTCAAATGGTTTGCTTTTAAATGCATGTTTTGGTTTTTTTTAGAAAGAATGCTATGTTGTAAACCAGTCTGGAAGCCCAGCCTGGGGAAAACATTCCTGCAGTAGTCCAATAAAAGAAGATCTAATCCTACAAAAAGCTGGGAGAAATTAATTTTAAAACTACCAAGGAACATCGGCTGGCGGGGGCCAGGAGGTGTGCCTTCCCAGCCCCTGTCCTCTGAAACATTCTTCCTTTCGAAATCAGGATGGCCCTTGTTAGCCTCACATATGACTCTAAAGACCTGGCTGAGCTCTGGCCCCGGTTCTAAAATGTTTTGGACCCCATTACCTGGTAGCACTGTTAATTTTTATGTCAATTATTATGGTAATTCTCAGTTGCCCTATATATATAATTTGTAACTATTTTTGTCTTTTTATGGTTTTAATTGTTGTGATTTTGTTCATTGCCCAGAATCAATTGGATGGAGATGGGTGGCTACAGTAATCAATTGAATGCATAAATAAATAAATAGATGATAGACAGAGATAGAGAGAGAAAGAGAAAAAGAGAAAAAGATGGACAGACATACTGATTTGACCATAAACGAAAAATATATAGTAGCTCATTGCCACAAAGTCTGCTGATATATAACCCTGTGGTGAAGAATGGCCTTCAAATTTTAAAAATAAAGTACGTGAAAAATATAATAGCTTATAAGCTCACCATACCATATCAGCCCTGTGAATACAGTAATGGGCAGCAATATAGGAGTTTTAATGAAATATCTCATTGGGATTTCCAGGTTTGAAAATAATATATATTAGATGCTGGTAAAAACAACAACACATTATTCCTTGTTTGTATGTTTCTACAGATCAGAAATATAATGGAAAGATTTTTCAACTTTGTTTTTCCAGAGTTTTAATAAACACCAGCTGTTCTCCAAAATTCCAGTTACATCTCCAGAATTCCTCTACATCGCTGTCAACATTGTTCAGTACTTAAATTTTCTTTCCTGCCAAAACCAACTCTGTGCTAACTTATCTTGGGCTTGATTATTGCCTTATTGAGAATCTTATGTTTTAGACTTAAAGGCAAGTAAAATTTCTCTCCTGCCATCACTTAGTTCCAGTCAGTGCAGACATTTATCCACATGAGCAATATCAACAAAATAGAAATGCTAGTGTATTCATATATATCTGGGTTTAAGACATCATTTATTACGTCAGTCAAGGGCTCCAGAAAACTCAACAACAGGCAGAAACTAATGTTCTGAATGATACAGATCACTTTCATGCCCTCTCAAAAATGTCTTGTTGTAGGAATCCAATGGAGGAAAATCCCAATCTAAGCTACCTCATGCTCAAAGAAAAGATGGAATGCCACCTCATATGAAATACTACTGATGTTAACATGATACTGTAAAGCACAAAAAAGTTTGCTTTAAAATCTTTAGAGTAGATTAAAGGTCTAAGCACTAATGCAGCTTGCCAGTGAAAAGTTAAGATACTGGCAAAGATCAGAGCATTCTTTTTAAATATGTTAATTTATTTTTTCTCCCCAAAACAGCAGTAAATGTGTCCTTCCAACTTGAAAGTTATGTAAGGGAGGGAAAGTAGCCACCAATATCTATAGAAAGGATAAGAGGCTCTATCACTTTCTACATACATAAAGTGTCAAAACATCTACAGCAAGCTTGGGATTTTTATTTAATTTATTTCCCCCACAGATAAGGTGACCAGATTCTCAGATTGGTAAAGAGGGACACCTTTGACCGGGGGGGGGGGGGGGGGGGGGCTTGATTAAAAATTTTATACGGAGCAACAAAAATTTTCATACAACGCAAAAATAGTATTGTAATATTTTTTTATTTCAACATAAGTACAATTTACAAATATAAATTGTAACTGTTGCCAAACATCAAAATTTTGATCACGTGACCATGAGGATGCTGCAACGGTCGCTAAGTGTGAAAATGGTTGCTAAGTGTGAAAAATGGTCATCAGTCACTTTTTTCAATGCCATTGTAACTTTGGTCACTATACCACCTTTCTTGCCACAGTACTTAAGTGAATAACTGCAGCTGGTATTTTGTATTTTGGATAGAATCTTTTTTAAAATAGTCTAAGACAATTTAAAAAAAGATTCTATCAAAAATACAAAATACCACCTGCAGTTATTAACTTAAGAACTGTGGCAAGAAAGGTGGTATAATGGGCTTAGTGACCAAAGTTACAATGGCATTGAAAAAAGTGACTGATGACCATTTTCACACTTAGCGACCATTTTCACACTTAGCGACCATTGCAGCATCCTCATGGTCACACGATCAAAATTTTGATGTTTGGCAACAGATTCATATTTATGATGATTTCAGTGTTCTGGGGTCATATAATCACCTTTTGACAAAGTCAAATGGGGAAACCAGATTCACTTATGTTACTAACTTATCAGCTGCAGTTATTCACAAGAACTGTGGCAAGAAAGGTGGTATAATGGGCTTAGTGACCAAAGTCACAGTGGCATTGAAAAAAGTGACTGATGACCATTTTTCACACTTAGCGACCATTTTCACTCTTAGCGACGTTGCAGCATCCTCATGGTCACGTGATCAAAATTTTGATGTTTGGCAAAAGTTACAATTTATATTTGTAAATTGTACTTATGTTGAAATAAAAAAAATATTACAATACTATTTTTGCGTTGTATGAAAATTTTTGTTGCTCCGTATAAAAATTTTAATCAAGCCCCCACCCCCAGTCAAAGGTGTCCCTCTTTACTGAAAATCTGGTCACCTTGCTTTTTAGGATGCTGTCTAGATTTGCCATAACTTTCCTCCCCAGGAGCAAGCGTCTTTTAATTCCTTGGAATTGGGTATGTCTAGTTTAATAAAAAGAAGGACCAAGGTATTGTATTGTGGTTGCTGCAATTAATATACTTAATAACTCCATTTTTATTCTTTATTTTTTAATAATAATTTTCATAACAATTGCTCCTGTTTTTGTAATTACTGTTTTATATTATTATTTTAGTGGATTGTTGTCACCCCTGAGAGTCATTTCTATTGAGACGTACACATTTGAACAATAAATGTATTTATTTTCATATTTAAGGAAAGGCATCATCTATAAACTAAGGAAAGGTGTAGCTTCCAAGATGTGCCCTTGGGATCTTGAAGTTGGTGGGAATCTACTCAGAGATTAATTGAGGAAAGCTTAATAACAGGGAGTTCTTAACTTAAATCCACACAGAATAAAACTATTTTAATAAATCCTATGCACAATAAATAAAATATTATTTTAAAATACATTAAAAAAGAAAAGAAAAAAACCCACTTACCAGCAGGCTTGCACTCCAAGTAAACCCAGAATGATGTAGATGTTAACACAAAGAACTGAGCAAATTGAAATGGTGAAATTAGTCAGGGAAAAATGCCACCATTTTTCGGAGCAGTCCCCCAACCTACGTGCCCCTCCCCTCCGGAAAATCCAGGAAGTAACCTCTCTAGCCATTTCCTGCAGCTCTATGGTACTAGATCATTTTTTTCTTATAAAATGAGGTAAAAAAGGGGCGCGGGGGGGGGGTCCGTTTTGTTGCTTTGGCGTTTTAATATGTTCAATGAAAGTACTGAGACAGAGAGAGGGATTAGTCTTTTGTCTTGCCCCGGTTAGGATTTCTTAAGCAAATCCACTGGGCTTTCAACATGAAGCCAGAAAATCGGGACTTTTTAAAAACGCAGCAAGAAATGGGAAAAATTGTTATAAAGCGTGATTGTCACGCTGAAATCGGGATGTCTGGTCACCTTATCCACAGAGTGACTCTGGATAAACTCTAAAAATGACAAATAAAAATGAATAAAATTCAACCATTTTGTTTTGCTTTCCCAGATGCCGTTGAAGTTAAAATGACAACTTCTACTGAACATTTCTGTTTCACAAGTCTTATTCTTACAAGAACAGTAGCTTCTCATAGTGCTGTATTTTAAGCCAGGAGAGATCACAAAGATAGTCTAGTTGCCACTGTGGAAGAATTAAGCAACTCTTTGTTGTGGTCCAGGGTGTAGGATTATTACACTTGTAGCTACTCTTAGGATCAATCTGCCTATAACACCTGGTCAACCACAACAGAATAAGGACTCAACATGGCAGGCACTACTCACCTCCATAAATGTGGAAAGCTCTCCTCTTCCAATTGGCTGTGGCGCTACAAAGCAGACAGTGTGACATATTGTGAAACGCTACCCTCTAAGCACATGCAATATCAAGGAAACTTTCTGTATTCAACTCCATCACATATTGCCTATATAAACAGTTCAACCTTTGAATTTGTAAATTCATTTGCAAATAGATATAAAATAGTTTTATATTTTCTCAATGAGAATGTAATCGTGATGGGCTTTTAAACATTTTTTTCATACCCTAAATAAATAATAAATCAAGCAGTAGCTACCTGCAATATATAGACCATGCCCTTGCTGTATACAATCAAACTCCATAAAGATTTGATATGGCTGGCTAGTCTTTTCCACAGGCACCACAAATGGCATAGAAAGAACAGAAACCAAACTCTAAGTCCCACTTCTCCCATCCTCTACTATTGTCTGCACATTGGCTCTGCATTCTAGGAGATGTTTGAAGATATATAAAAACTGCACTGTGCTTCCAGTGCATAAAAATTGCATTTTCCAGCCTACAATTCCGACATGCTTGCAAAAATGCTGCTCACTAGTTAAATATATTTCTTTCTTATTCTTTTGAGACATGAATATTCTCAACACACACCCATTTCCCTATTTAGGCATCTTCTAATTAGCTATTAGCCTATTCACCAATTATGCAATTTATTTCCTTAAAACAAAAGAAAATGAAATTAAGATTCTGTTTAGTTCAGAAGGGTTTTCTGTAGGCACAACTCAGGAATATCTTTTGAAAAGTAATAAGTAGGAGAGCAGCAATATTAGAAATGTTATGTTCTTGTGGGAGGAGAAAACGTCTCGGCTGGAAAGTATTTCAGTAGCATCAGTGAAAGCAGTTTTCTTTTTCTACAGCGCTTCTCAATTATACCAGATGGTCAACAGTGACTTTTCATTCAAGAACATTTTGTTTAGCTATGGAAAATAAAAAGTCTGTAAATAAATTGAGAAATGAAATACTATGAGAGCATGGCAGTAAAATTGCCAAGTATACTTAAGTTAGATACACAATATATTTCATTTTGTTGTGTTGTCCAAAATAAATCAGCTGCAGACACAACACTATGCAAACAGCCTTTTCTTTAACCAAAAATACAATTAGACTATTTCAAAATATTAACCACAGGCACAATTATATGGAATTATTTCTTTGCAAGTCCCACTCCCCCCCCAAAAAGGGAGGAGGGGGTTCCAAGCCAACCTTTAATAAAATCAGACAAGTTACTGTTTGGATGAGAGGGTTCATATGGTTTAAATTTTGTTAACATTTCTTCCATTACACTTTGAAGAAATGTGGAAACAACCACATTGCTGAGGGTAATTATCTTTTAGCAAAATCAAGGGGGCTTCCGTTTAGTTTAATGCAAGAGAGTACAAAAGTAAAGAACCTGTTAAGCTATGTATGTGTGAGGATGGTAAAATGCACATACAAATTATGCATTCTAAATGGTGAATGGATTTTGTCTGATGCATTCAAAGTTCAGGGCTGTAAGCCAAGGTCTGGTAAGTCTACTGCTATTGGTAACCTGAAGATCCACTGTATGCAAACAAATGTGATCTCTTCTGATAGATAGACCCTTCAATAAATATTTCTCAATGAAATTTCAAATTACTTAACAGCAAGTAAAAATAAACAATACACACAGATAAGGAAATCCTGGCATACCAGCAATGAATGGCCTTACTATTGTACATTAGCCAAACAGACTATTTGTACCATCTGAACATCTTCAGTAACACAGAGGCTATACAACAATGGATTATATACTTGTAACTGCAGTGGCTTGTTAAGCCTCTGGCAATGACAACCTATATCCCATGTTAGAGGGGCATTTATAAAGCACTGGTAAGTTTGTTTGAACTTATGGATCATCAGCTATCAGATTATAGGCAAAGCTTGTCCACATTCAGAAGTGGAAAAAACTGAGCCATGTGGAATTCCAGGACAAAGGAAGTACTCTAATAACAGAAGAACCTTAGGGGAAAGTCAGAAGATAATCTGATGCAGATATTAGGATAATACCATGTTCATCTTAAAGATTAATCAAAGTTTGCTGCAGGCATTTGCAGATATTCATTTTTCATTATTAAAACATAAGGTTAACAAGCATCTGTGTTTGTGCATAGTATGCATTTGCTATTTCGTAACAATAACAGAATACACTTAATAACAAATTTTACCAGGAAGAACAAAATGATACCCAGCAGATACATCTGCTGCCTTAAGTTCTATCTTTTATTTCATAATCTTTCAATCTTCCCAATAGTCTCCAGTTTTTTGTGTATCATTTCATTCACTCTGTTTCTATTTCTCTCATTTTTTTCTGGGCTTCTATTATTTTAGTTAATATATATTAGAATATCTTCAGAACTTACAACATGCATCCTGATCTTAAAATATGCAATTCTATCAGCAGAATATGTTCCTGAAAATTGTATATATCTGTGCTGTATAGTGGCAAAGGATTTAAATTGAAACTTCCAACCTCTTATATCTCTGTCTCTTATAGCCTCCCTCTGTCAGGTATATTTTATACATATTTTGGCACAACAATTTCCCTGCCTTCATAATTTTTTATTTGTATATGACTCTTTCAATGCTGTATATTTTTCTAGGCAAGAATAAACCTGTCAGGAGTTCTCGGCACAATCCCATTCAGCAATGGTATGCCAGTTTCCATGCTTGACCTATTTTTACATGTGCAAAATCCAAACTAGCTAGCTAAAATGTTTGACTGAACTAGTACCATCAATATGTAGATTTCTCTTCTTCAAATGATGCTTTGCAAATCCATTCAAATGTCAGATATGCCATGAAATTGATCAATTTTTCCTTTACAAGTTTTAAAATATATGCAGCATATTATACACTATTTCTAAATTGGCTCTTTGTTTATCATTTACAGACACCAAACAGTTCTTCTATTGCCAAGCCACTAAATATTTTAAATGTATTTACCAGTTTGGATAATACAAACGTACATAAAGAAGCTCCATATTATGAACAGAGCAATAGAGAGGGAAATAGAATGTTCTTCATATCATTAAGATCCTTTTACATAGGTTACAGGCTTCTTTCCTTAACTTTACTGGAAAAACAAAAAGCACATACAAAGGAATGTACGTGCAGAGCTGATGTCTCAATTTATTTAAACAAAAAACTCTATGAAGGAAAGCACGACCATAATTTGTCCAGGAATGTGATCCACATGCCTTCAAGAGATTATCTGGATTAGAGATTAACAATATGATTCTATACCTCTCTATTAAGAGGTAGGGGGCATTAAGTTCAATGGTGTGTGTGTGTGTGTGTGTGTGTGTGTGTGTGTATGCATGCCTGGTTAACTTAGAACTTTTGTGAGTGTGTGTGTGTGTAGGTTTTATCAGCAAAACTCAGAATCTTGCATTGGGATCTGACAGTCAAGGATCAACGCCAAAGTGTCACGCCAGGGGTGGGCTGCTATGGGTTTGCCCGGGTTCAGGAGAACCTGTAGCTAAATTATGGAGAATCTCCAATTCCCACCCCTGGCTGGCCCCACCCACCCACCAGCCCCAACCCTTTGGCCTCTGCCTCCCAGCAATTTACCTCTTTGCAGCAAACAGGGGCTTGTGGAGGCTTCAATAGGCTATGCTATAGCAATCCCTGCAGCCTGAAACAGCTGATGATCTGGAGAAATTGAAAGTGAAACTTGCTGTTTGCTACAGGAGGCAAATTGCTGGGAGGCAGAGGCAGATTTTTTTTCTTGTGCTAATCAGGCTGTTTGCTGCAAGGAGGTAGGTCAACAACTATAAATGCCTATAGAATGTTCAAAATATTAGACTTATTTTTTAAAGACTGCTTTGTTATTATTCTAGACAATTTAACAAAATGAAGAAGCTTTTTAAAATAAATGCTTGATCTGAAGAGGCTCAGTGCTATTGTTTTAAAAAGTGATATTCTTTTAAATACCAGAGAATAACTATACTTTCAGAAAGCACATCAATTTTAACATCATCTGTACAAGTATAGTCTGAAATATAACACTACAAACAGTGTATATTGTCTATATACAGTTTGCTGTTTGTTGCAAAGAGGCAAATTGCTGGGAGACAGAGGCAGATATTTTTCCCTTGTTTTCCTCCCCAAAAGGTAGGTGCATCTTATATTTTGGAGCGTCTTATACTCCAAAAAATACAGTAAATGCAATCAGTGCATGAGTCAAAGTTATGTTTTCATACAATTACAGCCATTAATCTCTTTCTGAAGTTTCAAGTTGCAAACCTTTGCTGCTATGAACAAACTTGTCCACAACTCCATCCTAGAAGGTCAAGATAAGGCAGAAAAGGAATAGTCTCTGGTGCATGGCTTACACAAATGGCACTCCAGAAACTAATCCTTCCCTGCCTTCTTCCACCTTTTTTTCCCACCTTCCACTCTGTTCACAGATCTGTTCAGATACAGGTAGTTCTCAACTTGCAACCACAATAGAGCCCAATGTTTCTGTTGTTAAGCAAAAAAATTGCTCTTATTGGGTTTTGCTCTATTTTACAACCTCTCATGCCACAGTTGTTATGTGAATCACTGCAGCTGTTATGTTAGTAACATGGTTGTTAAGTAAATCCGGCTTTCCCATTGACTTTGCTTGTCAGAAGGTTGCAAAAGGTGATCACATGACTCTGAGACAATACCACTGTCATAAATATGAGTCAGTTGCCAAGCATCTGAATTTTGATCACAAGACCATGGGGATGCTGCACCAGTGGTAAATGTGAAAAACGGTCATAAGTTTTTCAATGCCATTGTAACTTCAAACAGTACCTAAAGAAACTGTTGTAAGTTGAGGACTACCAGTACTGTAAGGTAAGAAATGAACTGTATATGTTTTTATGCTTGTTGGATTTGCAAACAAAACAGACTTACAAACAGCGTCTCGGAACATAAAGCATTTGTAAATAGAGCACTGTCTGTCCTGGTGTTTCTCCCAGCCTGCTCTATTTCTTCTTGTTTAAAAAAACAAAACAGAACACTATTTTTGTTGGCTAAAACCAGTAGCCCCAAAGATACTAATACAATGCAAACACATGTTCCTCATTTTCTCTTGTTGAAAAATAATTTCATGCACTGAATGATAGATACTTCCAGTTTAGAAACTTTCTGAAGATAATGTTACATGGATAAATTTGGGGTTGAAGAGCAAACACAGTACAGTTTTTTACTATCCCCTTTTTAATTTCTTGGCACTTGTTATTTTCTGCTCAGAGCTATTTTTGTCACTGTTTGGTTAATTCCCTATGTTTCTAGTTTGAACAGTATGAACTTCATCAAACCATGTAATAAAGAACTATGGGACATGTAATCTATCCTTTGACTCTGGATAGTTGGCTGCTATATTAAACTATAAAAAGTTTATGAAGTATATATTAAACTATAACACACTCACACACACATTAAAATGTTTAAATGAGGTGATTAAAAACTAACACCAACTATTATAAACCAAAAAGTGCAAGAAAACTATGGTTGAAGAAAAACGATAGGAAAAAAAAGGTACAAAGAAATGGCTTTTGATATTCTTCACAGCAATTATAAGTACTGCTGCTATAATAAATTTAAAAGGAAAAGAACAACGGCTTCAAAAATCTCATTTTTGGAGTCAATATGACATGTTAATATTTGACTGCCTCAATAGTTGCATTCCTTGTTTTAGCTCAAGGATTTCTAAACTTGGCAACTTTTAAGATTTCTGGACTTCAACCTCCAGAATTCTGGGAGTTGAACTCCACAAGTCTAAAAGTTGCCAAGTATAGAGACTTCTGATTTAACAGAATAATAAAGTTAGAAGGGACTTTGAGGTCTCCTAGTCCAACCCCCTGCTCAAGCAGGAAATCCTATACTATTCCAGACAGATGGTTGTCCAATCTCTTCTTAAAAACCTCCAGCTTTGGAACACCCACAACTGGAGAATAGGTTGATCGTCTCTTCTTTGTTGCAGCCCCTTAGATATTTGAATACTACTGTCATGACACCCCCAGTCCTTCTTTTCATTAATCTAGATATACTCAATTCCAGCAACCCTTGTGTATATGTTTTAGCCTCCAGTCCCATAATCATCCTTGTTGCTCTTCTCTGCACTCTTTCTAGAAATTCAACATCCTTTTTGGCAACCAAAACTGGATGCAATATTCCAGATGTGGGTCATACCAAGGAATTAAAAAGTAGTATTAACACTTCCCATCATCTTGATTCTATTCCTATTAATGTAGCCTAGGACTGTGTTGGCATTTTTGGCAGCTACAGCACACTGCTGGCCCATATTTAAGTGATTATCCACTAGCTTAATGGCCAGTTCCACAAAAACTATATGAAGATTGTAAAAAAGCATACACTTAAGCTAAAAGAATGCTATTTCCATCATGAATTTCTTATACTTTTACTCAGCCTTTCATTCAGGGGCTCAAGCCTCTGTACATTATGCTCCCACTCCCTATTTTCCCTATCGCAACCCTGTGAGATAGGTCGGGTTTAAGAGTAGAGAAGTTGACCCAAAGTAAATTTCCATAGGTGAAAGGGAACTCCTTCAGCTCCCTGTGGTGCCAGCCCAACACTTTAACCACTACCCACACTGCATGAAATGATTTTGCGTGTGTGTGCTTGTGCGTGATTTCAGATATTTCAAAAGCACTTTCATTGAAAATTGGTCAGATGGCTTGAGTCTTAGCACTGAGTAGCGGCAACTCAGAAATAGCTCTCTGCCTAAGGTGACCAGATTTTCAGATTGGTAAAGAGGGACACCATTGACCGGGGAGGGGGGGGGGGGCTTGATTAAAATGTTTATATTTTGTCAAACATGACCCCAGGACACTGAAACCATCATAAATACGAATCTGTTGCCAAACATCAAAATTTTGATCACGTGACCATGAGGATGCTGCAACGGTCGCTAAGTGTGAAAATGGTCATCAGACACTTTTTTCAATGCCATTGTAACTTTGGTCACTAAATGAACTGTTTGAGGCTTGCATTATAATGCCTTATGCCAGCTTACATTTTCAAGAGAGAGAAGCTAAACTCCTTGTTAGAATTGAAATAGAAATGAATAGAGTAGAGTAAAATAGAATAGAATAGTTTATTAGCCAAGTGTGATTGGACACACAAGGAATTTGTCTTTGGTGAATATGCTCTCAGTGTACATAAAGAAAAATAAAATAGTAAGATAGTGGGATCCTTGCTGCACCAAGCCTTCACTAATCCTCTCACTTTCATCAATAACAGTAAAAATCAATCATACTTTTTTATTTCTATTGATTATTTTGCTATGGCCACATATGAATATATATGCACATTCCAAACAGATTTTCTTACTAAACAGCCACCATTCTCATCCATAGGCCACTAAATGCCTCACCAATCTTTTCTGTATTCTTTCATTTCCTTCCATCCTCCTGGAGTCCTCCTGGATCCGCAGCTGTCATTTGACCACCACCTAACAGCTGTGACCAGGGGGGCATTCGCCCAGGTTCGCCTGGTGCGCCAGTTGCGACCCTACCTGAATCGGGAGGCTCTCACAACAGTCACTCGGGCCCTTGTGATCTCCAGGCTGGAATACTGCAATGTGCTCTACATGGGGCTGCCCTTGAAGAGCATCTGGCGACTTCAGCTAGTGCAGAACGCAGCCGCGCGAGTGATCGCGGGTGCACCTCGATTCACCCGCATAACACCTATCCTCCGCGAGCTGCGCTGGCTACCTGTCGATCTCCGGATGCGCTTCAAGGTGCTATTAATCACCCATAAAGCCCTACATGGCAGTGGATCTGGATATTTGAGAGACCGCCTTCTGCCAATTACATCCCTGCGACCAATAAGATCCCATAGACTAGGCCTCCTCCGTATTCCATCGGCCAGCCAGTGTCGGCTGGCAACCACAAGGAGGAGGGCCTTCTCAGCAGTAGCCCCGGCCCTTTGGAACGAGCTCCCTGTGGAGATTCGTACCCTCTCCACCGTCCAAGCCTTCCGCATAGCCTTGAAGAACTGGCTCGCCCGTCAGGCCTGGGGATAAGGATAGTTACCCCTCCCGAATGATGAATTTATGTTGCCTACCATTTTATTATATGTCTCTATCTTGATGTTTGTATCCCCCCCTTCCCAGTTTTATGTGAGCCGCCCTGAGTCCCCTCAGGGAAAAGGGCGGCCTACAAATTCTAATAAAACCAAACCAAAACCAATCCATTTTATTTATTTAATACAGAGTAGATTAGGCTGTCAGCCTTAGTCATTCTTCTAACATGACAACAATTCTTACCAACAAGGATGGTATTGGCACATTTTAGCTAATGCAACCTAAACATAACCAAAGCCTATTTCACTTCAAGTATGCTAACTTTATTCTATGCCTTCCCACGCATTACATGGCTTGAATGTTCACGGATCGCCACCAAATTGCACAGGTGGTTGTTCTACCAGATGGACATCCTTACTTTTTCTCGAAAATGGGAGAGAGGCTGCCTTTCCTAGTCTAGCCCCGTAACAACAAGCCTACGAGGTAGGCTGGGTTAAAAAAAAAGCGAGTGTCTTGGAATTCTGCGACTGCACCACCTCTTTGCTGCTCTCGCTTCTCAGGGAGCCCCCTTTCCTCTCGCCGAGCAGCCCGTTCTCGGAACAAAACGCCTCCCCGCCACCGCTGTCCTTCCACCAAAGGAGGGAGAGAGCTTGCACGGTCCGCCGCATGCCGCCCTTTCCCAGCACAACCCCTCTCGGCACCGTCCCCACCGACTGCCAGGCGTATCCGCCTCTGAGCCTCTCCGCGCAGTCACCCCCTTCCCCGTTGCGCCCCCCACCCCAAAAACAAACCACCAGTGCTCCTCCCGCTCCCCCACTCCCCAGGCCTGCAGCGCCCTCAAGCGCGCCTCGCTCTTCAGCTGGATGCCGCCGCGCATTTCCCCCCGAAGTTCTGCACGCGAGGGCTCCACCCAGCTTCTAGCGCTGGAGACTGCCGGAGCCCGAGAGCTGAGAAGGAAAAGGCTGGAGGGAAGCGCGCTCCGTCTCCAAGCCCAAGACTTCTCAGCAGCTGCCCGCCTCTGAGTTCTCGGCGGCGGATGGGCAAGAGGAAGCGGGCAGGCTAGCTCGGAGTGCAAGAACCACCCTCCGCGCCGCAACCATGTCTGGATCAGCCCTCTGGAATTCTGCTCACTTTATGCCTACTTTCTCCTCCGCTGGACCCCAAAGTTCAAATCCTCCCTGCTGGAGGAATTCCACTTATGGCCTCAGGTCTATTTACCAGTTAGAGGGTCTGGAATTGACTGTTGCCAGTTGGGGGGCACAGAGGAACCCAGCAGACAGACGGGAGACCGGGGGAGGGGGGAAGGAAGAGATCCCATCCAGGGTAAAAAGAGGGAAAAGTGGAGAGCCTACCCTGGATGGGATCTCTTCCTCCCCCTCCCCCCCCGGTCTCCCGTCGGTCTGCTGGGTTCCTCTGCGCCCTGCGATGCCCGTCTGGGTTGGCTTCCTTGGACACTCAGCCTCCACCCCCCCCCACCACCTTCCCTCTGACCAACTGTCAGTTTATTCTTTGCTACAAACAAAACACGGGGAAGCCGGCATCGAGTTTTCGGTGACTCCGAGGTGCGCTAACTGAAATGCGGTCTTCCTTCAGTCTCTACTTGGAGCCTCTGGGATGATCGTTGGCGGATGGGGGAAGCGAGGGCGCAGCTGAGCCGGGGAGGCAGAGATGAGAAGTGAGGGCTAAATGCAAAGCGTGCCGAAGAGAGCAAGCGAAGCATCCCCAAAGCGAAGGACGGGCGGGAAGCGCTTGACCAGCATGTGAGAAGGCAGGCTGGAAGTGGCCACGGAAGAGAAAAGAGGCGGCCACGTGTATTGGTTCTCCTTGCGGTAGATAAGGGAGGTTCGTAGCAAGGGTCCGCCGGCAGGTAGGCTTGGGCGGGGCGAAGGCCTCAGGTCGGGGGAGCGAGAATTGGCGGGGAGGAAACGGAGATGGCCGAGCCCGGGGAAAGCACTGGGGAAAGAAGAGATCCCGTCCAGGGTAGGCTCTCCGCTTTTCCCTCTTTTTACCCTGGACGGGATCTCTTCCTCCCCTCCCCCCGGTCTCCCGTCTGTCTGCTGGGTTCCTCTGTGCCCTGCGATGCCTGGTGCCTCGTGAACATGGGTGGTGGTGATGTGACGCCTTTGCAGGTGCCTCAGTTGCCCCTGATTGTGGGCGGATCTCAATTGACGAGGAACTCAATAATCCTGGCACATAAAGCTTTTTACCCCCCTTGGAAACTGCAGCTCGTTTAAAGAAAAAGGGAAGGGCGGGCAGCTTCACGTGAGTGAGTAACTCCGGTGGTGGGAATCGGGAGGCTTAGGGTGGGCGGCGGCGCTTCCCTTGCAAATGGGGATCAGTGCACTCGCCACCTCCCCCTCCCTCGGGAGGAGCTCTGCAGCGGGACAGATGAATGGAGGGGGAGATCGCCCCTTCCTCCTCCGAGCCCCCAAACCCCGTCTTCCCTGGCCTGCACCCCTGCGCCCAGGCTCCTTTGGGTTTGGGGGTAATCCGAATGGGTGGAGCGGGGGATCCCCGGGGCAGAGGCCTCCTGGTGCAACGGTCTTCCGCAGCTCCGGGGCGAACCTTCGGCTTCCCCGCCCAGGATTGCAAGGCTGGAGGCCTCGGCAGCAGCCATCCCCACCCCCACCCGGCCAACCCTCGCCCGTACCATGAGTTTACCGGCCAGGTATCCATTGAGCTGGAGGGCAGGCACTGTGGCTTCCTCGCCGCTAGTCTCGCTGCTTTCCCCGGGCTCGGCTCTGTTTCCTCCCCGCCCATTCTCGCTCCCCCGACCTGAGGCCTTCGTCCCGCCCAAGCCTACCTGCCGACGGACCCTTGCTACGAACCTCCCTTATCTACCGCAAGGAGAACCGATACACGTGGCTGCCTCTTTTCCCTTCTGCGGCCACTTCCAGCCTGCCTTCTCACATGCTGGTCAAGCGCTTCCCGCCCGTCCTTTGCTTTGGGGATGCTTCACTTGCTCTCTTCGGCGTGCTTTGCATTTAGCCCTCACTTCTCATCTTTGCCTCCCCGGCTCAGCTCCGCCCTCGCTTCCCCCATCCGCCAACGATCATCCCAGAGGCTCCAAGCAGAGATTGAAGGAAGACCGCATTTCAGTTAGCGCACCTCGGAGTCACCAAAAACTCGATGCCGGCTTTCCCGCTGCGACTGGCGGGGACGGCGATGAAAGCTCGGGCTCTGCTCCTCCGTCTGGGGCTGCAGCTAACAGGGGCGGCCAAGAGCTTTCCTCAAAAACCCCGCCTTCCACACACACACACGGCTTCCAAAATCCGGGGAGTTGCGGGGAGGGACGATCTTCTTCCCCTCTCTCAGGTTTCCCGGTCCCCCCCCAGTTCCTCTCATGAGTAGCTCGCAAGGGAAGGCCTTCCCTTCCCTTGCTAAAGGCCGCCGCCGCCCACCCGAAGCGGCGAAGCCTCCCGATTCCCACCGGCACCACCGGAGTTACTCACCAGGGCAGTGCAGCAAAAGCAAACAGCGAAGGCGAAATGAAATGGAGACTCGTGAGAGTCGCGACTCACGCGGCGTGCTTAAGCGGACTCCAGCCAATCAGTGAGCTGGCTGGGATGGAAAATTTTAAGCACGCCTCGTGCGTACTTAAAGTTTTCCATCCCAGCCAGCTCACTGATTGGCTGGAGTCCAGGCGAATCAGTGAGCGGCAGGCTGGGCTGGCTTAGATTTTTAGTGTAGATAGAATAGATGGGGGAATGGAATGAGCGAGCTAGCGGCAGCTGATAATGGGCGGGGGAGCCAGCGAGCGCCAAAATAAAGCGGGGTTTTTTGAGAACCGGGCGGGACGCGGGAAAAATGATGAAAAGTCGTGCCTGTCCCGCCAGATGCGGGACGTCTGGTCACCCTATCTCTGCCCCATGTTTTCAACTGATTATATTCTTTTGAATTACATACCCAGTATTTGGAATTTGATACCCATACAATGTAGATGGATTACAGTATTTTTGGGGGTATAAGGTGGGCCTTTTTCTCTCAAAAAAGAGGCTGAAAATCTGGGTGCATCTTATACACTGAATGCAGCATTTTTTGCCTCCCGAAACCCCATCCCCTTCACCAAAATGGACGTGCATAGCCTTTAGGAGCTTTGCAGAGTGCTCCTGGGGGCTGGGAAGGGTAGGAATGAGGAAAAAATGGGCCATTTTTTGCTTAATTTCCCCCCCCAGCCCCCAAAAGCATTCTATAAGCCTCCTATAGGCTATGCATGCTCTTTTTATGACAAAAAATGGGCCTGTTTTCACGGAAATGGGCCAATTTTTGCTCATTTTGCCCCCACCCCACCCCGAGCACTCTACAAGCCTCCTAAAGCTATTCATGCCCTTTAAAAAAAACGGGCCCATTTTTGTGAAAAATGGGCCGGTTTTGGGAGGTGTGCAGAGTGCAAAAACTTTTTTTTAATTTGCCTCTTCAAAACCTTGGTGCGTCTTATACTCCAGTGTGTCTTATACTCTGAAAAATACGGTATCTGTCCTTACTATCACCAAAAAAACTGATATTGCAGCACTGAAAAGATAAATGTATGGCCTTATTTAATCAATGGATTGAGGACCTGATTACAATGAGCAGGTTGCCTATAGGCACAGACTTACATATAGATAAATATAATGAGATATGGACTTCTTTATAAAAAATAGTTATATAAATATAATTAAATACTTATATAAAGGTATCAGAAATATATATTTTTTCCATTGCATTTTATTTTTTTAAGAAATGTGTATTTTTATTTTTGCATTTTGTTGTTTCTTTTTCCTCACATTTTTTAAAAAAATCTTTGTTATAATATAAAAAGGATGCCAAAGAAAAATTTGTTCTCAGACTAACTGCTTACATTGGTGTCATAGCTCAAGTAATTTGCCAACCACTAGGCTGGGCAGGCACTAAAGCTATTTCAGTGGTTACACCCTCCAACAATGACACAAAGGGTTGTGTGTGATTTCAGATATTTCAAAAGCACTTTCACTGAAAATTGGTCAACCCAAAGCAATAACAAACATGTTTTAGCCACTGCATAGGAAAAAGGAAAGATTTTAACCTATAGACGTTTTGTCATTCGACGCAAGGCTACACAAACTTATTCTCTCCCTGAGTTTCCTACCTCCAATATATTTGGCTTGTGTACAGATTAGAACACATTACTTTCTAATATTTCAGGTCAGTTTCTTACTGAAGTCTCACCCAATTTCCTCATGGAAGTTTCTTCTCTGTTTTCCTTCCTTTGCTCAGCCTGGCCTTTCTCATTCCTCTGAAAGAATAACCCTCTTTTTGCAGGAAGATGCAGTGGTGGTTGGGAAATGTATAGGCTATGAGAATCTTTAAGGATCAGTCACCAGTGAATGACTAGAAGCATTAATCCTAGTTCTTTATTCTAAAAACAAGAAAAAAAGGATAAGTCATATTTATCTTTCATTGGATAAATTACTGATGGATTAACACACTCCTCTGAAAGCTCCCTCCCCTTTCTTGCTCACCTTCTTTCTCTGAAGCCGCGCCAGATTCAGCAAACTGGGCAGCGCGTGCCCTTGGGATTGTGCAGCAGCCGAAGATCGCCTGGTTAAAAAGGAGGAAGAGGAGGCTCTGCTAGTCTGGAGCCCATCCACGGGGGCAGGCATACACACACACACACACACACACACACACAGGGAGGAGAGACAGAGAGAGAGACAGAGAGAGACAGACACACACACAGAGAGAATGACAGAGAGAGAGAGACAGAGGGAGGGAGGGAGATAGAGGCAAAGAGTCACACAGAGAGTGAGAGACAAACAGATACAGAGAGAGAGTGGGGGGTTAAGAAACTTCGGAGTGAATCCAGGAAGAGGGAAAAGATGGAGGACTGGCTTTTCACTCCGATTTCTGAGCCCCCAGCTGTTAGTGATGGAGGAGGAGGAGGACGAAGGAAGGGTTTGCATTTTGTCAGACTGAAAGCTCATTCTGTGGCGTTTTTAAAAAGTCCCATTTTTTTTTTAAGCACAAAAGGAAAAATCTGCAAAAAGTCACGGGAGCCCCAGGGATTGTTCCTCGCAAAGCATCATGGTCGCAGAGAATGCAAATGAAGGTGCTTATCTCCCCGCCCGGCTCCGTGTCCTTCTATTCAAATCTGAGTCATGCTGAGTCCCATTCAGAGGACGGAGGGACGCTGTGCTTTTTTTTTGTTTTACCTATGTTCTCACAACCATGCAAAGGTGGGTTTTGTGCTACAAGGATCTTTCTTTCTTTCTTTCCCTGTCTGCGGTTCCGATTGCAGTTGCTTCGGATTAAAACACCGTTTCTCATTCCTTGCAAAACTGTGGAAAGGGCAGGGCTGTCTCCCCTCTTTCCTTGAAGCACCCTCGGTTGCAAAATGTTCCCCTGATTTGGTTTATAAGTTTGCAGCAATGCAATCCAACAAATAGGAAAGTTTTAATAAGATTTTCTGACTTTATTTGGTCTCTGCTGCCCCCCACCCCCCACCTCCAACCCCTCCCAAGGAGAGAGTGGGAAGGAGAGGAAGGAAGGAGGGAGGGGGGAAGGAAAAGAAGAAGGGAGGGGGGAGAAGATGGAAGGAGAAAAGATGGAAGGAAGGAGAAAGAATAGAAGGAGAAAGGAGAAGGAGGAAGATGGAAGAAGAAAGGAAGAAAAAGAAGAAGGGAGGGAGAAAAGAGGGAAGGATGTAAGAAGAAAAGGGAAAGAGAGGGAAAGAGCAGAAAGACAAAGAGGATAAAGTTGATAGGCAAGAGGAAGGAGGAAGGAAGGAAGAAAGAAAAAGGGAGGGAGAGAGGAAAGAAGAAAATATGGAACTAGAAAGGAAAGAAGGGAGGGAGGGAGGAAAGGGGAAGACAGGGAAAGAGCAGAAAGACAGAGAAGGTGAAGGTAGATAGGCAGAAGGAAGGAAGAAGGAAGAAATAGGAAGGAGGGAAGGTGAAAGGATGGAAGGAGGAAGGAACAGAAGCGAAGAGGAAGAGAGATGGAAAGAGCAGAAAGACAGAGAAGGTAGATAGGCAAAAGAAAGGAAGCTAAAAGAATGGTCATCAAACCTCCTCTTAATGGCTACCATAAAGTCATTAAAATTCCTCAGGAGGGGGGAATTGCATTTGTGCAGACCCACCATCCATTCGGCTGCCTTCTTCTCTAAGGACATTAACACCATCCTTATTTTCATTTCATCTGTCTCTAAATCAGGTCCATAGATTTCCATATAATTCCAGACCTGAATGATAAAAAGTCCTAAACCTTTAGGGTCTCCATCATATTTTATGGTTAAGGGAGGGACTTTTGCCATTCGACGTCGCCTGGGAAGCCCCCCTGCTCTTTGAGTGGCCCTAGCTGGAGGGGGGAGGCTGGTTCTGTGTTTTCTTGCACCCACCCCCCCTCAACTTCTTCACCCTCCCTTAAACTATGCATCGAGTACCTTTGCTCAAGATCTTCTGCCAGCTCCCTTTCCACTGCTCTTTCATGGCTTTTGCGTTCAGACCAAGCTTCTTTGAGGAATCTCATGGCATGGGAAAGCTTGTAATCCTCTTCCCCAGAGTCACCCCAATCTGCTGACTTTTTCTTTGGTCTCCTTCTCGTGACTCCAGCATCCAATTCCTCCGACTCCTCTTTTTGTCCCACACTCAACGTCCATCTGGGACAAACAACTGGCTCTTCCACTCTTAGCCCAGCCAGCCTTTTGGTTAAAGATGGTCCTGCCGTCGCCCCCTCATCTTCTTGGTCACTCACATGCAAAGACATTTTTTTCTTCTTGTGAGGGCACCCCCCTCGGTAGGTTGTAGCTCCGGGTTGGGTGAAAAATGAGACTTAGCTTATTGTCAGCATTTCTTCATTTAGTAATCAGGAAAGAAAACCACTGGACTCCATTTGTTGAAATCAAGTGTACTTTTACTAATTATAAATGAACAGTTGCAAAGCTAAGCTAAGTCTGGTTAATTAGGCGCGAAAGCGAATATTATATTGTATAATTCATTCCCCTCCCCTTGGCATCCCGTGCATAGTCCAATCATAATTCTCCCAAATGTCAGGTGTGAGATAACTTCGAAAGGCATCACCAGGATGGAATGCTGGACCGTTGGCCTTGGCGGGAAACACTCCTTCTCCACATGCGCAGTAAGGTGGTCAGTTCAGAATCTAGAAACTTCCTCCAGCACAACAATGATTCCCCTCCCAAATACCATATCCCCCCTCCCCGTTTCAATGGCAGCCGAAGCAGTAGCAAAGCGGAGGCTGACAGGCATTGAAAAAAGTGACTGATGACCATTTTTCACACTTAGCAACCTTTGCGACCATTTTTCACACTTAGCGACTGTTGCAGCATCCTCATGGTCACGTGATCAAAATTTTGTTTGGCAACAGATTCGTATTTATGATGGTTTCAGTGTCCTGGGGTGACCTTTTGACAAAATATAATTTTTTTAATCAAGCCCTCCCCCGCCCCCCAGTCAATGGTGTCTCCTTTACCAATCTGAAAATCTGGTCACCTTATTTAAGATACAAGGCAAAGTTCACTTACCCAGTGATACAACTCACTTGAAAACATGGGACATTTCTCAGTAGACATACTCCAGGTGTGGAAATTTGTTTCCTATTTTACGTGCTTAAATCTGGCTGAATTACTCTGTTTTTCTCCCTCTTTCGTACCATATTGTGGGAAGTCACCCCCTCCTAGGAGAATGAAATATTTTGAGGAATCTTAAAAAGGCAGAATATTTCAAATATTTCCCGGAGGGAGAAATGGAAAAACAAGTTTTTTAGAGAAAGCGACCTCCATCTTTTCTTAATAGCCTTGGGAGATATTTTGTGCCCATTAAGAAAGACTAGGCCAACCTAGCTACAAAAAAAACCCTCTCTGCTCCAGGATGATGTGATTATCCTTCAGGACATAATACAATTAACCCACTGCCATTGCACAATCTCCTAAGGATATTTCAGAACACAAACCTTCATTGGATCATCTCAGAGCAGATCAAATTTCAACCAAACTTTGCCTATAGAGCCAGCTATGACTCCTACATGGCCCCATGGGAGTCTGACAACAACCAATAGAATACATGTTCTTGTACAGGAACAGGAAGTTAAAGTGCAAAGCCCAAGAGAAGGTATAACCCCCCACACTCTCCATGTGGTCAGCTGCCCACAACCCATGTGGCTCTGCTCAGGGGTGGGTTGCTGCCAGCGTTGCTGCTGGTTCACTTTTTATGCGCGCCAGGTGCACATGAACAGTTGATTGTAAATTGTTCTGCGCATGCGCACAACATGAAAAAATTACTAAAAACCATGCTGGCAACAGCAGCGGTGACTGGGGAACTGGTTCAGGGGCATGGCCAGCCTGGGTCGCTGCCAGGCCAAAACAGTGCGAACCAGTAGCAATTCACCTCTGGTTCTGCTTCATCATTAAACCTTCTTTCCAATCAGCTTCCAGCCTCCATTTTGTCTCCAGTGCCTTTCTCTTGCCTTGGAACTGAACCAAATGAATATTTCTTCCCACAATATGTATGCCTTTTTTGTTTAATCGGAAGTATGAGGGGAAAAAATTAAAGGAAATGAGAGATTTGAAATCAACTAACTTGGAACAATTTATATACAAAACAGAATGTTAAATGCTGTGTAACACAAAGCTTGAGAGGAAGAAGAAAACAATTATATATAATTTGTCAATCACTTTTCTTCAGCTATAAGTACGCCTGCAAATTTTCTTACAGAACATTTGGATTTTAGATGAAAAATAAAAATCAGCCAAAGTTTTGTTCAGTGAACCATTTTATCTGTTTTAACTATGGTATACATAAAGCTTTTATCACCTGAATAAAAAAAATATGAAGCAGAAGATGAATATTATAAGCTGCTTATGTAACAACCAATAAGATTGGTCTGAAAAGTAATAGATGCCAATTTCTTTCAAATCATTTCCTTCCACAGAAATGACATGAAATGTAAAATATATTATCTAATTATCATCAGATGTCAGCCTCTTCAAATGACATAAACTTGGTTTTTAACCAATCAGTTCTTTTCTACAGAGTAGTACATTCTGCTGATTAAGATGTCAGCATAAAGCATAGCTTCTCATTTTAATTTTCACTGCTAAAAGCAGCTTCTACAATGGTGAAATGTCTTAATTAAGTGGCATGGGGAAACCCCACAAAATTGTAAATAAAATGTTCCATATTACTTTTTTTAAAATGCCTTAGGATAGTTCCGCCAAAGTGATTGTGAAATATGCTACCAACTTTCTTAAACCAATTTAAGAGAAGGAAATTATCACAAAACAATTTTAGACATGCCTACTCATATATTTAGTTTCATTCTTCAGATGCTGAACATGATTTATTCCTAACTGGAAATGCATACAATTTTGTTAAAAAACTAAATAACTTTCAGAAAGGGGTAGAACAATACCTTGATTATTATATTTTTTCCCTATTTATAGGAAAGCTAGATCTCATTTATAGATTCTTGAGAATTAAGTTACAATGTAAGATTATGGAAGGAACTTGAATGCATAGGAGTCTCTGTCATTTAAGTACATATTAATTGGTACTTTGCTGTGTTTCACCAATTGATAGGAAAAATCTATTATTATTATACAATTGTATCACAGTGGCTAGTTCTGCCGGATTTGGCATTGGTTACTAGTCCCCCCCCCCCCCCGGGGGGCCTAGGACGTCGTAACGTATTTTCGTAATATGGGTGCAGATCCAAGCAGTGCGGCTTTTTGCATTTGTGTCAGCCTCCGCTTTTCTACTGCTTCGGCTGCCATTGAAACAGGGAGGGGCGTATGGTATTTGGGAGGGGAATCATTGTTGTGCTGGAGGAAGTTTCTAGACTCTGAACTGATCACCTTACTGCGCATGTGGAGGAGGAGTGTTTCCCGCCAAGGCCAACGGTCCAGCATTCCATCCTGGTGATGCCTTTCGAAGTTATCTCACACCTGACATTTGGGAGAATTATGATTGGACTGTGCACGGGATGCCAAGGGGAGGGGAATGAATTATACAATATATTATTCGCTTTCGCGCCTAATTAATCAGACTTAGCTAAGCTTTGCAACTGTTCATTTATAGTTAGTAAAAGTACACTTGATTTCAACAAATGGAGTCCAGTGGTTTTCTTTCCTGATTACTGAATGAAGAAATGCTGACAGTTTGACTGATGGTGATTTTGTAAATTTTTAACTGTTTTAAATGTAATTCCAGTGCTTTTGGAATAGCACCCAGTGTGCCAATTACCACTGGAATTACCACTGCTGGTTTGTGCCATAGTCGTTGAATTTCGATTTTTAAGTCCTGGTATTTTGCGATTTTTTCATGTTCCTTCTCGGCGACCCTGCTATCACCTGGTATTGCGATGTCTATGATTGTGACCTTATTTTTCTCAACCAATGTGATGTCTGGTGTATTATGTGCCAGTATTTTGTCCGTTTGTATATGGAAATCCCACAAGATCTTGACCATCTGATTTTCGGTGACTTTTTCAGGCGTGTGTTCCCACCAGTTTGTTGCTGCTTTAATATTATAATTTTTGCACAAATTCCAATGGATCATTTGTGCTACTAAATTGTGCCGCAATTAATAATCAGTCTGCGCGATTTTTTTACAGCAGCTGAGTATGTGATCAACAGTTTCATCAGCTTCTTTGCAAAGTCTGCATTTGGCATCATCAGAGAATTTTTCGATTTTGGCCTTAATGGCATTTGTGCGGATAGCTTGTTCTTGCGCAGCCAGGATTGGTGACTCTGTTTCTTTCTTTAATGTACCTGTTGTTACCCATAACCAAGTTTGTTCACTGTCCACTTTATCTTTTATTTTTTCCAGAAATTGGCCATGCAGTGCTTTGTTCTGCCAACTCTCCATTCTTGATTTTATCACATCTTTTCTGTATTCTTGTTTCATCTGTTGGGTCTTTAGTAGATTTTTGTTCTTTACTTCAATTAATAGATGTTCTTGACTTTCTTTTAAATAATCAGCCAGTGCATGTTTTTCTTCTTCAACTGTTTGCTTCACTTGTAATAATCCTCTGCCACCTGATTTTCGGGGCAGATATAGTCTATCAGTATCACCACGTGGATGTAAACTGTAGTGCATTGTCATTAGTTTCCTGGTTTTTCGGTCCAAAATGTCCAAATCAGCTTGTGTCCAGTTAACTATACCAGCTGTGTATCTTATAACTGGTATTGCCCAGGTATTTATGGCCTTGATTGTATTTCCACCATTCAATTTAGATTTCAAAATTTCCCTAACTCTGTTGGTGTACTCTCACCTGACAATAGTTTTTACTTCTCCATGCTTGATGTTATCCAACTGCAGAATGCCTAAGTATTTGTAGGCTTCATTTTTGTTGCATTTAATTAATTGGCCATTGGGCATTTCAATTCCCTCACATGCAGTGATTTTGCCTCTTTTTATGGATACAGTGGCGCATTTTTCCATGCCAAACTGCATTGAAATATCGGTGCTGAATACTCGGACTGTGTTTGTCAATGATTGAATTTTTATTTCTTACTTTCCATAGAGTTTCAAATCATCCATATATAGTAAATGCGAAATTTTTTCAGCTTCTTTGGTTGTTTGGTAGCCTAATTTCATTTTTTTAAGATTACTGATAGTGGGATCATTGCAATGATGAAGAGAAGAGGTGAAAGTGAATCACCCTGGAAAATTCCTCGCTTGATATTAACCATTCCGTAGATCTCATTCCCTACTGCCAACTCAGTTCTCCATTGTTTCATCGCCTTTTCAGTAAAGGATGTAATATTTTTGCTAATGCCAGTTGTTTTTAAGCATTTTATGATCCAACTATGTGGCAGTGAGTCAAATGCCTTTTTGTAATCAATCCAGACCATATTCAAGTTCGTTTTTCTGTTCTTACAATTTTCTAATATCATTTTATCAATTAGGAGCTGATCTTTTGTGCCCCTGCTCCTTCTTTTGTTGCCTTTTTGCTCTACTGGCAAGATGTTGTTTGTTTCCAAATAATCCATCATGTTATCTGCAATAATGCCTGTGAGTAATTTGAAGGTTGTTGGCAAGCATGTTATTGGTCTGTAGTTCCTTTAGTTGCATCTTTTTGAATCAAGTATGTTTTTCCAGTTGTCAACCATTCATCAATTTGGCCCTTTTGTAAAATTTCATTCAGTTGCCTGGCCAATATTGCATGTAAACTTGTCAGATATTTGAGCCAGAAACCATGTAATTGGTCCTTTCCAAGTGATGTCCAATTCTTTACCTTTTTAACTCGATTTTTGACCATCTCAGTTGTTATTTCTAATACTTGCATTTGTTTGTTGCCAATGCTTTTCTCAAAGTCACGTATCCACTTTGCTTCCTTATTGTAGTCCTTTGCATTTTTCCACAATTCTTTCCAGAATTCAACTGTGGCCTGCTTTTCTGGTTTTTCACTTTTGGTGTCACCATTCACATTAAGACTTTGAGAAAAACGCCGTTGGTTTGATCAAAATTGCTGATTTTGTTTATATTGGATGATTCGTGCCTCATATCTTTCAATTTTTCTAGCTGTTGCTGTTATCCGCTGTTTTACAATCTCTACAGCTTCATTGATGTTTCTTGTATCCAATCTATATCTTCTGATTAGCCGATCTATGGTTTTGTTGTTTTTAAGCCGTTGCTCATGCATGTTCTTTAAGTTACTAGCATCTGCCCTTAATTTTTTGACTTTTTGTTCTAATCGGATTTTCCACTTTGGCTTTGATGCTTTTTCTGTTGTGTGACTAGGTACTTTGATTTTAATGGCTAGTTCATTAGTGACTATTACAGCTGCGCTGTACATTAACTGGTTTGTTTCCAAGATGGATCCCGATTCAATTGTTGAAAACACTGCATTAACCATTTTCATGATAGGGGCCAAAATTTTCTTAGGCACAGTTTTTAGTGATGGTAAACGTTGCCTTTCCTCATTAAGCAGAAAATGCTCCATGATGTTATCCTTCAATTCTTTTTGTTTTTGAGTTAGTTCATCAGTTGGTTCAGTGATAACTGGTTCTTGTGGTGGTGGTGTTATTTCCTCCCCGAGACCTTCTTCTACTATAATGTCTTTAGTTGTGTCTTGAATATCAGTTATTTCTGCTTGTGATATTGTTTTTTTGGTTTTGCAATTTGCCTGAATTTCCTCAAGTTCAACTTCACTAAACACTTTATTCCGTATAATAAATCGCCTTTGATCTGCTAGTCGTTGTTCACTAACATTTGAATCTGGATATTGTTCTTTCCATAATTCATACATTCGCTTTAAATAACCTCTTTTTTCTGGCTCTGAGTTGTAGTAACAGGCCATTATGGCACGGTTTTCATCTGCACTATATTTTTGTCGTTTTGTTGGCTGGTCCACTTGTAGCCCACTTGTCGACGGATGTCCAGGGACCCCAACATCCGCCGCGGCCCTTGTTAACCCGCGCGACGACTGATGCGGTATGGAATTCTTATTTGTTTTTTTCACCATATTATATGGGTTGGCAGGTTTTTTTTTATGGGGCCAGTTGCCAACCTGACCCCAACCCTCCTCCTTTCTCATCCGGGCTTGGGACCGGCAACGGTGGAGTTGTTATTATTATTATTATTATTATTATTATTATTAGTAGTAGTAGTAGTAGTAGTAGTAGCAGCAGCAGCAGTAGTAGTAGTAGTACTAAAGGTGACAGGGCTATAACCAAGAAAAGGTCTTGGGATACCTCTTTAAATATATGTACGGTATGTATCCATATTATTGTTTGTTCTATACATATTACAGTATATGTATAGAACAGTATAACCATTAGCTATTCTAATGCTAAATCATATTAAACTGTATATTTTTAAGTTCTTATTTTGGGTCTGTCTGCATAGTTCAGCACACTCGGTATTGTTTGACTGTTTTATTTGCAGCATTTTCCTATTTATACTCTCCTAGTCTAAACTGGGTGGAAAGGTTTTATAAAGGAAATCCTTTGGCTTGAAAGGGAATGGCATTCTCCCAAAGGAAAAAATTTTCATTTTACCAAGATCCCCTGTTAGTGCACTAACATAATTACAATTTGAGATTTTTTTAAAAAAAATAGAACTTATGTACCAGTGATGGGATTCAACAATTCTTACTACTGGTTCTGTTGGCATGGCTTTGTGGGCCTGGCTTTGTGGGCGTGGCAGGGGAAGATTACTGCAAAATCCCCATTTCCTCCCGATCACCTTGGACTCAGGAGGAAGAGAATAGATGGGGGCAGGGCCAGTCAGAGGTGGTATTTACTAGTTCTCCAAACTACTCAAAATTTCTGCTACCGGTTCTCCAGAACTGGTCAGAACCTGATGAATACCCCTTGGGTCATGTACCCAATTTGGATTTTGTAGATGTAAAGCTAATAGCAATTTTAACATCATATTTCTCAAGGCAGCATAGATTTTTCTGGAAAAACTTGGTCACTTAATTTGCTTAATATTAATTCTCTAAAGATGAATTGTACATATTAGTTTGAACTGTATGCATTGTTTTTTCTTTGGACTTTTCTTTTCCTGTTATTTATTAGAAATGAGTATACTTTAAATCTTGGGTGGGCACAATTATTGTACCTGTGAGCAGCTCCATAAAGCAGCCAACCCTTTTCCTGGACTTGTATGATAGTCTTTTAACAGCAGCTAGGATGCTTTGATTTGACCAATATCGGGCAATATCTCCAAAGAGCCTGGCTTTCAGTTATCTTCAAATCTTATAAAACCAATCATTAAACATGTTAATACATTATTAAGTACATGTCAGCCTCTGCTTTGCTGCTGCTTCGGCTGTCATTGAAACGGGGAGGGGGGCATGGTATCTGGGAGGGGAATCATTATGTGCTGGAGGAAGTTTCTAGTCGCTGATCTGACCACTTTACTGCGCATGTGGAGGAAGGGAGTTTCCCGCCAAGGCCAACTGTCCGGCATTCCATCCTGATGAGACGTTTTGAAGTTATCTCCCACCTGACAGTTGGGTGCATTATAATTGGACTATGTACAGGGGTGCCAAGGGGAGGGGATTGAATTGTACTTGATATTATCTGCTTTCGCGCCTAATTAACCAGACTCAGCTTTGCTTTGCAACTGTTCATTTATAATTAGTAAAAGTACACTTGATTTCAATTCAAATGGAGTCCAGTAGTGTCTTTCCTGATTACTAAATGAAGTCAATGCTGACAGTACATAAAAATAAACAAACATAAATAAATAAGAAAAGCTGTCTTTGTGTGGGTGAGGGGGGTACATTTAATAACATCCAAGCAGCAAACTCAGATACTGTTTCTCCAACTCTCACTAATCCCAAAGTCTACAGTATTCCTAATTAGTTTACTATGGCTAAGCTGACAATATTGATTTTATTTAAATTTCTGTGTATCATAGTTGCAATCCGTTATTTCTCCCATTTCTCTTTTCCTAATATATTTTTTATATCTTGAAAATTCTTTTTTTTTTTGTTTAATAAGAGAATTCCTCATTAAACACTTTCTGGGTGGGATTGCAGTTATACAGCACCCCTTACATTTCATGGGTACAACACAGGGGTGGGTTCTGGCAGTCACTACTGCCAGTTCTCTTGTGGGTGTGCCATGCGCCTGCACTTGATGTGCACTTTGCGTGTGTGTGAGCATTCACAGTGCAATAAAAATGGTTCTGCGCAGCGCAGAAGCAAAAAACAAAATGGCGGCGCAGTTCAAGGTCGTGGCAGGCCGGGGTCGCTGCTGGTTTCAGTGACCCAGGCCACCAAACCACTACCAGTTTGGCCGATCCGGTCCGAACCAGTAGGAATCCACCACTGATACAATATTTGCTATATTATATACTACGGTATATTTCTATACCATATATCGTTTTCTATTTCTACTAGGCCTGGACTGAATGGAGAATATAAACAGAAGAATATAAACTTCTTAGCTAGCAAGAACAGGATAACTGAAGATTCAGCCCTTATTAATAGCACTTTATTATATATCAGGTCTTAAGATGGAATCACTTGGGAACAAGAGATTTGGCAGTTACGTTTTAAATTATACCCTCTGCCTTTTGGCCATGCTCAAACTTTTCAACAATTTGTAATGGCTAGGAAAAATTCCGCAATGCCCACATCTAATTATATTCTACTAGCATCTTTTTTCTGATATGCAAGACTGACTTCCTTGAAGTTTCTCATCTATGCAAATGAATTCTGACAATTGCTCCTTGGATAGAGGAAGAAAAGCTGCCAATCAAAGGCATCACCAATGAACAGGATAAAACATGGGAAAGTGACTTCCTTGTTCTACCTTGTCATTCCTTAATAGTATCTGTTCTTACTGGCTGATTTATTTGAGTCTGAAAAATCAATGCTAAAACAGAGATATTTAATATGCTCAGCTACCATATATTTACCAATATATATCAATCTAGATAGATAGGCCTTCCTAGTATAAATTTTGATTTATTTTTGATAATTAACCCCTTACTATATTCTTAATGGTACTTTTTATATTTTCCCCAATAAACTTAGGCTTTGATTGCAGATTGGCTTGGACTCCATTGCAACTTTAAGGGGTTGCCTTCCACATGCCTAACTGCTAAATAATTCACATCAGGCATTTGAGCTAGAGGGACGATAGGTGAGATAGGCTTAATTACTGAGAGAGGTGGATGGTTGAGTGGATGTGGAGCTTAGTTGTCAGTTTCCCTATTCCCAAGCAAAATGCCCTTTATATTAAAAGTAAATTGTCTTCCTGCTGACTTAGATTAACTGGCCTGAATGTTGGAAAGATGCCAACTGAGTCATTTTATGCAACTGGCACTGAAGCAGCTGCTGCTAGTCTTGCTTAGGAAGGATATTTTGAGATGAGCGGAAATGTAATTAAAATGAGAAGGAAAAATAGGGGAAACAAAAAACGTATATTTAGTATCAAGGTTAAAGAGCAGAACTATGAATCATGATAGTAGATCTACTGGTTTAAGTCTACCAGGATGCAATTCCTAGAGCATGTGAGTTTTGTAAGTGCAAAGTCTTCGACTTGCAATTACATTTCTGCTTTTATCCACTTTGTTTTCTCAGTTGATTAAGAGAAAAGTGCTTTGGAAGGAGAAAATTCTTTCAGGAGTAAGCAACAAGCATAGAGGACTAACTTCAATGCTCTAAGACTGCTCTGGTTGGAAATCATAGACATTTGATAGTATGTGATTATGATACAGACAAATTTAAACACATGCTAATATCACTATTAATTTGGGTCCCAGGTTTTTAATAAGATAAGGATTGTCCCATAGTTAATGTTTCAGATGTGCTTGTTCTATTAATTTTGACTCATTCAAAACTTACTAATTTTCTCAGGAAATGGTTTGTTGCCAGTTGGCAGTTTCTTCACTGCTTTCCTGGAATTAAATCATGTGATTAATAAGATTTAATTTTGCAAAACCTTACTCATTATTTACATGAATAAATGAAACATTTGATTATTGTAGAGTTCAATGAGAACTGTATAAAGTGATTTGGGCCTTTGATTTATATTATCTCTAATGCTTTCTATTGTCTGGTTATGTGAACACAGAGAAAGAGTGGAGGTAATCAGCCATATGATAAAGGTCCACTTTCTAACAGGAATTCTAGTATTCAAAGGCACTATCAGGATTTCTGAATCTTTTCACTGTCTTCCTATGTGTAATTCATGTTGTGAATTCTGTTCTGAATTTTTTTTGTTTGAACAAAACATACTTTTTTGTCGTAAGCAGCCAATAAAGACAAATATACAAAACATATTGTTCTTTAATTTAACTTCTGAGCTATTGTCCGAATATCTTGGAACATAACCCAAGAAAAACAGCTGATGATAACATACACTTAGTATTGCTCATGAGTTAATTCTTTAAATATTTAGTCAGTTTTTTATAATCTCCCCTCAAAACCTATAAATATTATTAGTCTGATTATAAAGAAAAATTTACATTCTAGTATCAATATATTGCTGAAAATCAAATGTAACCTGTTAGATTGGGTAAAGGAAAGACACACTCAGGCTTAGGCAGCAACAGCTCTTTATTGTAACAGAACAACTATGTACAATCCAGCGAAGGTTCAGTCTGACAGCAGCCCTTTTATAGGGAGCTGTCAGACCCTTCGACCAATCAGATTGAATCTCTGTTCCCACCGGAACAGAGGACCTTGGTGGAAACCATTGTAACTGATTGGTATCTAACACCCCTCCCCTCTTAGATGGGAATCAACCATCTTGTGACGTAGTCACGCAGGTTGGCGGGCTTTCTGGTGGCTGGCCCAGACCTGCGCAATTCAGTTGATGGGTGTTCTTCAGTCAAGTCAGACTGACCTGTTGGCTCTGTGGCTTCGCCTGGTGGAAGCTCCTGGTACCTTTCCCAGGCCGTGGCTGGAGCTTCTAGAGCCAGTTCGCTTGGAGATCGCTGCGAGCCTGCAACATTAGTAGATGAGTATCCCGGCACCATCGGGCTTGAATTGTCTGTGGAAGGAGTGACTTCATGCTCCTTTTGGGTAGGGCTTTGGCTAACTCGTGCAGGAGTTACCTCTGGTTGCCTAAAATTAGAGTTGGAGAGGTGGCCACGGAGTTGGTCAATGTGCCTTCCCCAATTCCAACCGTCCTCGAATTCTACTACGTAAGAGTGAGGTCTGGTAATGCCTATCACTGTGGCAGGAATACACAGAGTTCCCCCAGCGTAGTTGTGGGCGTAAACTGAATCCCCTACACTAAAATTCCTTATTTTGCTTGTTGAATTGGGGGGAGGGGTGATGCGGCAGAGTAGTTTGGGTGTAGCCAGTCTAAGTGGGACCTTAGCTGGCAACCCATTAGAAGCTCGGAGAGACTTCTCCCAGTGGTAGCACTTGACGTGATGTGCTGAATTGATCAACCCGTGTTTGCCAATCTCCCGGGCCCATCCTGGATAGGGCCTCTTTTGCAGATCTCACCATTCTCTCTGCCTGACCATTGGCGGCCGAATGGAATGGAGCGACCAGGGCATGTCTGATTCCCTGCGCTGCTAAGTATGTCTCAAACTGCATGGCCATAAATTGGGGCCCGTTGTCAGAGACCAAGACATCGGGCAGGCCGTGAGTGGAGAAAAGTCTCCGTAGTGTCTTGATGACCGCTTCTGCCATGGTAGAGGTCATCAGGACTACTTCTAGCCATTTCAAGTAGGCATCCACAACTACCATGAATGTCTGGCCATGAACTGGGCCAGTGAAATCTATGTGCACCCTAGACCATGGTGCTTGAGGTCACTCCCACTCCTTAGCGGGCACCTCTGGGGGAGCTGGTCTGGACTCCTGGCACGGTGTGCAGGTAGCCACCCATTCTTCTATCTCCCTGTCTACACATAACTCCCGGCCAAAGACTTCATTCTGCTAATTCCAGGATGCCCTACGTGCAAAGCCTCTAATACTGCAATGTGCAGTTTGGGTGGAACAATGACCGGGTCCCCCACAGTAAACAACTGTTTATTACAGACAGCTCATCGTGTTTGCAGTAAAACATTTTAAATTCAGACCCGACAGGCCCCTTGGGACACGCCCTCCACACCCAGTTCAAAACCTGTTTGAGAGTAGAGTCTTTTACCAAATGGCGGACAACGTCACTAGACAAGACAGGACCAGTCTCTAGGCAGTCAATGAGAAGGACTGGCATCTCGGGGGTATGGTCTGCAAGCAGTTCAGGCAGTGGGCATCGACTCAAGACGTTGGCATGCCCCAATGTAGAGCCAGGTCGATGGACGAGGCTATTGGAGTGGCGTTGACTTGGATAAGTCTTTTGCAGTCTCGAACACTTCCCGTCCACAGTAGCTGAGGAACATGTTCTTCTTTCGGCCTTCAGAAAGGCCCATGATGTCGTTGGCTTCGAGGAAGCAGTCGAACCTCAGCATGTAGGATTTCCAGTGCTCGGTGACTGGGTTGTACGGAGTCGGTGGGGCGTGCATGGCCATCTTGTGTCTCTGAGGGCATTTGAATTACCGCTCAAAAATGGCTGCTTGATGCTGCATGCTTCCATGATAATCTAACAAGAGTACAATGGTACCTCAGTACTCATAAGTAATTTGTAGGATGCCCTACGTGCAAAGTACCAACGAGTACTGAGAAAACCATGTGACCCACTATTTTGGTCACAAGAAATATTAAGTACAAGGCAGCCGACATCAGCAAGTTCTTCCTTGTGCATCAAATACCAAATTCGACAAGTTTTGAAGCTGTCAACTGCTGAGGTATGACTGTATATGATCAATAGAAAAATAATTGTAGTGGCAAATATTGAGTTTTTGCTGAATAAACAAAAATGACCATGGGTTAACAAAATGGCATGGGAGCAGACCATTTTCCAACTTCCTGCTGGCTTCCCCATTGACTTTGCTTGTAAGAAGCAGGTAGAAATCATGATCATGCAATGACAGGGATGCTGCAATGGCTGCAAATTTGCAAATTAAACTGATACGAACATCATAAAAATTTCAATTCCACAGGAGTAAGGAGTCCCAGGTTTATTATGCACTCTTTAAGTTAGTAGGTTTTAGGTAGCTCGATTCCAAAGTTATGGTATAAGATGCCATTTGCGCTGACTTGAGGGTATAAACTGATAAATACAATGAAAGCTTTAGTAGTATATAGACATTGAAAATATTTATGGATTGTATCTTGTTGCAGCCAAAGAGCTGGAATTTATGTTTTTTAATTTATTATATTTTTATCCTGCCTACGTAATTCAAGACAGTGAAACATATATAATGCTCATTCCTTCTCTTATTTTCCCCACAACAATCTTCTTAGGTGGGCTGGATTGAATGATAGTAACTTGCCCAAAGTCTTTCATGCCTAAGGCAGGACTAGAATTCACAGTCCCCCAGTTTCTAGAACTAACCTCTATACCAAATGGCTACATTATTTACCTTTTTTGAATAAATTTTTTTCGTTTATAGCATATTGATCTATTGAATGGCAAACAGGGATTTTGTACCTTCAATAATCAGGACAGGACAGGGAAATAACAATTTCGTATGATGGCAGAACCTATATTATAAGTTGCTATTGGGATTCAAGCAAGACCCCTTTGCTTTATTTATTCTCAACTTTTGATAGATGCTAGTGGTTTTTAGCTCTTTGTGTTTTGTAAACTGCCCAGAGCTCTTAAAGAATAGGTAGTTATCAGGGGTGGGTTGCTCCCGGCATTACTGTTGGTTTGGTGCGTGCAAAAATTTTGCGCATGTGTAGAACCGGAGATCAAGATGGCACCGCCGTAGGAGAATTGGTTCAGGGGCGTGACAGGTGTGGGTCGCTGCTGGTTCCAGCAACCTAGGCTGCCAAACCACTACTGGCTCGGCCGAACAGGTAGAACTCATCTCTGGTGGTTATAAATAAATCACATGTGACCAATGACTTTATGTGTAAATATACATCTGTCTGTCTTGAAAAAGAATGTGGGGAAGTAGACATACTAGAGACCTCAAAATGGAACCAAAGAACATTGTCCCTAATAGAATTTTCATTCTAACACTTCGTCTTGAAGAAAACAAAGGTTTTATTTTTAACCCTAGTTTTTTTTTCAAATAATGCAGTTGGATATTTCTCTTGAAGTCATAGATCATTAGGCTAAAGAAAGTTTGCTGAAATTTAGGAATAAAAGTTTATTTTAAAATAACTATTACCAATCTAGCGCTCTCCAGACATTTTCTAATACAACTTGCATTTGTTCCAGCCAGTATGACTAATATGGAGCTGCAGCTTAATATTTTTAGAAGGCACTACTTTCGGGAAGGCATTTAAGTCTGTAGGAAGTTAGCACCCACTCTCCCAGAAAAATGAAATATCCTAGGAAATATTGAGAAGGCAGAATATTATATTTCCCTAGATAAGAAATGGAGAAGCGTGTTTTTGGTAGGAAACAGACTCATTCTTATTAGCCCCATCTTTCTCAATGGGTCACTAGGGGTCCTGAGCTAGTCTACTCTACATATCAAAGTTAGGGTTAGCTTTCTACAGAAAATCACCACATGGCATCTGGGAAGAAGCAAGCTCAATCAAACTTGGATTCAAAACACAGCCTAGAGAATTGCCGCTGCATGGCCCCATGGGAGTCTGACAACTAACCAGAATACATTTCTTACACAGGATCAGGAAACAGAGAGGTGGGGCCGAACAGAGAGTATAAAGCCAAGAACTTTCAGCATCTCGCTCTCTCTTTTCTTCCTCACCCAACATCTGGAAGTATGTGATCACCATTTTCCCCAGGAACTCAAGCCATGTGGTCCTGTCCACCATTAAACCATCTTTCCAAGCACTTTCCATGTTTCCAGTGTCTTTTTTCCCCACTTGGAACTGAGTTCAGAAGGACATTTCTTCCAACAATTTTCAATATTTACAATACAATAGCAGAGTTGGAAGGGACCTTGGAGGTCTTCTAGTACAACCCCCTGCCTAGGCAGGAAACCCTATACTGTTTCAGACAAATGGCTATCCAACATCTTCTTAAAGACTTCCAGTGTTGGGGCATTCACAACTTCTGGAGGCAAGCTGTTCCACTGATTAATTGTTCTAACTGTCAGGAAATTTCCCCTCAGTTCTAAGTTGCTTCTCTCCTTGATTGGTTTCCACCCATTGCTTCTTGTTCTACCCTCTGGTGCCTTGGAGAATAGTTGGACTCCCTCTTCTTTGTGTCAACCCCTGAGATATTGGAACACTGCTATCAGGTCTCCCCTAGTCCTTCTAAACTAGACATACCCAGTTCCTGCAACGGTTCTTCATATGTTTTAGTCTCCAGTCCCCTAATCATCTTTGTTGCTCTTCTCTGCACTCTTTCTAGAGTCTCCACATCTTTTCTACATCGTGGTGACCAAAACTGAATGCAGTATTCCAAGTGTGGCCTTACCAAGGCATTATAAAGTGGTATTAACACTTCATGTGATCTTGATTCTATCCCTTTGTTTATGCAGCCTAGAACTGTGTTGGCTTTTTTGGCAGCTGCTGCACACTGCTGGCTCATATTTAAATGGTTGTCCACTAGGACTCCAAGATCCCTTTCACAGTTACTACTGTTGAGCAATGTACCACCTATACTGTACCTGTGCATTTCGTTTTTGTTGCCTAAATGTAGAACCTTACTCTTTTCACCATTGAATTTCATTTTATCAGATAGTGCCCAATATTCAAGTTTGTCAAGATCCTTCTGTATCTTTAGCCTATCTTCTGGAGTGTTGGCTATTCCTGCCAGCTTGGTGTCATCTGCAAATTTGATGAGTTCCCCATTTATTCCCTTATCTAAATCATTTGATGAAGATGTTGAAGAGTACTGGGCCTAAAACAGAGCCTTGGGGTACTCAGAGCCTTGGCGTATTTCCTAGGATATTTCATTCTTCTAGGAGAGGGGTGGGAGTTAATTTCCTACAAGTCTAAAAACAAATTGCCTTGACATAGGCATTCAGTGTAATTATTGTTTCTCAACATTGATCAGCATTATTGTGCTATAGAGAAACAGAATGATAACGAAGTTAGCTGAACTTTATTTGTCCAGTCAGAGCATCAGCTTATCCCTTTGTTTGTTGGCCTCCTCTAGTTATTGAATATACAATCATTATTCCACAGCATTTTTATATAGTACCTAAATCCTTTTATATTAGTACCTAAAAAAGGAATTAATATAATATTTAATTATTGGCTATCAGGATTATCCTATTCTTATACATTTAACAATTGCTAGATTTTTAGAAATAATATCAAGCACAGAAATAAACTCTGTGTTAAATTTTTGCTAGCATGAGTGTTGTGCACTACTTTTTGTTGATTACAGAGCTGATCTTCTGCACTCCATGTCATGTTCTAAACGCTAGAGAAAATCTTCAGGAGCCACTTTACATGGGGCTTCCCAGGTAAGGCAGAACTGACAAAAAATAGATTCAGTAGCACTATATCTCTATCAATATACGTATGTGTGAAAAGAAGCTGAATCATGCCTAGTATCATGTGAAAGGGATTCTATTTGTGCAACAGAATTTCCTGTTTTTACTCCAGATAGTGGGATTCGAATTTTTTACTACCGGTTCTGTGGGCATGGCTTGGTGGGCATGGCATGACTTGGTGGGCATGGCAGAGGAAGGATACTGTAAAATCTCCATTCCATCCCCACTCCAGGGGAAGTTTACTGCAAAATCCCCATTTCATCCCAATCAGTTGGGACTCGGGAGGCAGAGAATAGATGGGGACAGGGTCAGTCAGAGGTGGTATTTACTGGTTCTCCGAACTACTCAAAATTTACGCTGCCGGTTCTCCAGAACTGGTCAGAACCTGCTGAATACCACTTCTGTTTACTTCTTCCTCCAGTCCTCCAACTCTGTTCTAGAGATTCATCAACCACCAATCCATATTAATAGTAACATTTATATGGATATTCCATTTCCTTCTAATTTTGCTTTTAAATAACAAAGGTTGGTGAAAGAGTTGGTACTTTTAGTTCTTCTTCTATGAAAGGAGATTGGCCATGTACATTGTACATTTTTATTTAAGTAAATAGTTTCCCAACAGCAAAGACCTTAGTCAGAAGATCTCACAAGCATTGGAAATTATAAATGTATATCTTGATCCTAACTGCATCATATGAAACTCTTATTTCTGTTTGCATGAATTTGTCATTGTTGCACACACCTCCAGTTTCACACAAGTTTGAAAATGTTTAAGCCTAGGGGTTCAATTTGCTTTGACCCTGTAAAGAGCTTTGACAGACTCTTTACAGGTATTTTTTGACTTACAACCAAAATTGGGACCAGAATTGTTGTTGCTAAGCAAGGTGGTTATTGAGTTGCCTTTGATTTTAGTACCATGTTTGCCATGTTTATTAAACAAATCACTGTAGTTGTTAACGTGGAATGTGTGATTGTTAAACAAATCAGCTTACCACATTGATTTGTTTGGAGCTTTCTAGGAAGGTTGCAATGGCGATCACATAACCTTGGCTCACTGCAACTGTCGTTAAAGTTATATTAGTTGCCAAGCACCCAAATTTTGATCATGGAATGCTGTGATGGTCATCAGTCACTTGCTAAATAAATGGTTTTAAGTTAAGAATTGCCTGTATTTTTCAGAGTTATGCAAAGCATTTAAAAGTGGTCCTGAAATGAATCATTTATCTTTGAACTGTTAAATGGACTGCATTTTTGTAAGCTTAGGGTAAGGGCTACAATTGCTTCAAAAACCAGCTGCCTCTGTGTGAATTTTCAAACTAGGCACCTGAGCCTGAACCTCACAAAAGATAGAGGGACTGTAAGAGAGCTATCACAAGGCTAACAGGAGAATAGCATGCAGGAGTACTAGTTCTATCTTTATTACAAAGTTCCATTAATAGCAACTAATTAGTCTATCTATTAGTTCCAGACAAGAAGCATGCAGGAGTACTAGTTCTACCGTATTTTTTGGAGTATAAGACGCTCCTTTTCTCCCCTAAAAGGCGGGGGGATTTAGGTGCATCTTATAGACTAAATATGGGCATTTTATGCTTCCCAAACCTTCAATGCATTACATTTTTGCCCTCCCTGGCCCCCAGGAGCACTCAGCAGTGCTCCATGTTTTGGGGCTCCCAAAGCACTCTGCAGGCCATAAACCAGCATGTTTTTGGCAAAAATGGGCCATGCGGAGACTTCAGTGTGCTTCTGGGGGCCTGAGAAGGCAAACACAATGCGAGAAGTGCTTGGGAGCCCCCCAAAATAGGCCACTTTTTTTGGAAAATGGGCCCCTTTTGGGCAAAAACAGGCTGTGCGGAGCACTGCAGAGTGCTTCTGGGGGCCAGGGAGGGAGAAAATGCAACGCAAAACTATTTTTCTTGTTTTTCTCCTGTAAATTTAAGTTTCTCTTATAATCCAAAAAATAGGGTATATTTATTACAAGATTACATTAACAGCAACTATTTAGTTTTATTAGTTCCAGACAAGAAGCCTGCAGGAGTACTAGTTCTATATTTATTACAAGGTTACATTAATAGAATCTTGCAAATCTGAAAGTCCTCCTACCATCCTTCAGAAAACTAGGGAAAGTCCCTTCTGATATGATTTCCTCACCCTCCTCTTTCCTACTCAAGTTTTATCAGACCTTGATCAGCTGCTTTTCCTCTTTATCTTCCAAGGTCATTTCTACATAACATTATAGTTCCTGAGAGACAGAAATGCTTGTATACAGCTCTATTTTTCTGAATCCAGGTTAAGGGGAATTGGAAAAGGGAGCATTACTTTAAAGCTGTAGTTAAATAAAATCTGAACATGTCCCAGTAACTCCTAGACATAGAGGCAAACAACCTCAAATTTGAGAGGTTTGCTGAACCTTAGTTAGACAATTGTTTATCTCTATGGACAATACCCCTCCCCATATTTATATTAGTAGTCTTTAACACAATAAATACGAAAATGCTTTGCTTGTAATGGGTTAGAATTGCCCCTGTATATGAAAAACTCACGGCTTTTAAAAAGGAGGGAAATAGCATTTAGCTGGCTGTAGTATTTTCTCCGCTTTACTGTATTCCTTTAGACTTAGGCCAAGTGTAGTAAAGTTAAGAGAGGTTCCTTTTCGTTATGAATAGAAATACTGTATTGCTGGCTGCCAGCAGTTAGGCAGTTCGGCTCAAGGTTGACTCAGCCTTCCACCCTTCTGAGATCAGTAAAATGAGGACCCAATTTCTTGGGAGCAATAGGGGCGTGCATAAGGACACCAGCATGCCTAACGTCCCTGTCCTACTGTCCCAGTGTATTTGTACCAGTGACGTGCAGTCACTAGAGGCAGGGGAGGCGGGGCCTCACCAGTCTCCTGAGGAAAAGGAAACAATTTTTAAAATAATTAAAAAGGCCAAGGTAGTTGCTCCCAGACTCTAAGTCACATTGACTCTGAGTCTGCTTAGTGCAGTTAGTAGGAGGAGGCTAGAGAACTATGGGCCTCCTTTGCATAAGGAATTTTTCACCTTTTAAGAGTTAACCAAGGGTTAAAAAGCAAAAAATTCCATATGCAAATGAGGCATGTGATTCTCCCGCCTCCTCCTGCAGAGGGCACTTTGTTTAGAGACTATTTTAAAACATTTAAGCAGAGTCATCCACGTGGTGACTCTAGCAGCAACTATCCTAGCCTGCCTGGCCCTGGCTAGACCAAATCTAGCATTTTTGATGCAGCTGGAAGGTATGTGGGTCAGAGGGAGGGGGCAGGGGAGAGGAATTCAATTTATTTGTAATGTAATTGTAATTTGTTTTTATTATGTGTATGTGCGTGTGTGTGTGGTTTTTTTTTTACCCATCTCTGCTGGCCCGCGGGCTGGCACATCTATTTTTATTTTCCTTTTTTTTTTTAAAGCCATGCTGCCTCGGTGCGCCATAGAGCGAAACATGTCCTGGTTTGTGGCCGGGTGGCATGCACTTTAAAGTGCAAGCGTGCCGCCCGGCCACAAACCAGGACATGTTTCGCTGAATGGCGGCCGAGCCCTGCCGGCACTCTAAGTGCCGGCATGCCTTCCGGGCCAGCCGGCCATTCATACAACTGGGGCTTTCAAAGGGGCTGAGGGGGATTGCACAACTAGCAATCCTAAGCAAGCCAGCCTATGGGTAATTTCTCTCTCTCTAGCAACCCCACAGCTGCAGGGAGAATAAGCAAACACAGCGGCAGGGCAGAAAGGCGACTGCAGTCGAGGCGTGCAATTTATTCATCTGGCACGTGCGGAGGGGCCCGGGCTGGATCAGCTGTATTTGTTTAATGAAAGGGGCAAAGAGAAAGGAGGTAAGCAAGCGAGTTGCACCAGAGAGCGAGAGAAGTTGGGGGGGGGGGGAGAGACTTAAACGCCGCACGCCAGAAAAGAAAGCTGCAGGTGTCTGCAAGGCAGAGACCACCGACCGCCCTGGAGCCACGAAGCCCGGAATTAGCAAGGGAGGGTGCATTGAAAAAGCCGGGGCGAGGCCGCTTTGCCGCGGCAGAGGCGCACGTGGCAGCTGCTCCAGAGGGAAAGTGGTGTGGGAAGAGCCCGAGGAAGGCCCTCAGTGGCCGACAGGCGCTTTGCGTCCCGCCCTCAGGCGCAGCTAAAGGCCGGAGGCGACGGTGGTTCTCTTATTCCTTCCCTCCCGCTTTTTCTGGGACACGAGTGAGCCTTCAGACCCCAGTTCCTCTCCCCAAGAGTTTTCCACATTTGAAGCCCTCCAGTTCTCTTGCGCTGGTTTGGGACTGGCGTCAGAGGCAGGTCTCCCTTAATACGAGAGCAAAAAGAAGGCCAATGCTATTCTCATCTCCTCCCCTTGAAGAGGTTCCCATTTCCCCCGTTGGATTAGAATAACCATTTTGGAGTCTTGGTATGATACTTTTCAATGGCGCTTTTTGCATCAAACCCTAGTCCTGAGCCTACTCAGTTGAATGGAAAATGAAGCCTCCAGTCATCACTCTTGTCAAAGTTTTTAAAAAGGGGAAATTGGGTTAGATTTGTTGAGAGGTTGATCATAAATGGTTGGGGGGAGGTGTTGCCCTATTTTTGGGGGGGTCTTAATTTCATCTTCTGTGTGTGGTGTGTGTGTGTGTGTGTGTGTGTCATCAGTGCTTAAACCTCCATAAACCTCACCGCACGTCACTGATTTGTACCCGTTTCCTTTGCTCTTATTCATGTTTATTCTTATTCATGTTATATCGTACATGAGTGACAAATTAAATAAATAAATAAAATATGCTGGACTGTCAACCGCTTAGAGAGGGCTATAAAGCACTGCGAAAGCTTTATGTAAGTCTAAGTGGTATTGTTATCTTCCCAAACAGCCTGAGAACAATGAAACCCTAGTTTGCTATCTAATCATTATTATTTTTTAAAAATGTAATCTAATCATTTATCATTGCGACCTCCTAAAACCTTTTTTAGCGCTTGTGGGCGCTGATGTCATCCGCCTTTCTCGGCAGAACCAGGCGGTCTGGAGAAAGAGGCCCTCCCTCGCCTCTTCCCCCTCCCCCGCCCTTTTCTCAATGGGAAAGGAGGTCGGTGACGTCTTCCGCCGCTAGGGAAGGACTCGCGCCGAGTTCGGAGAAGCCTCCAAGTATCCCAACGCCTCGCCCGATCCTCCCCAGCCGTCCTCCAGGGGGCGATAGCATAGCGAGCAAAAGGAGGCCCCCGGGAAGCTGGAGAGAGTTGGGCAGAGAGAGAGAGAGAGAGAGAGAGAGAGAGAGAGAAAAGAAGGTGGCGGCGGGGGGCGAGAGAGAGAGAGAGAGACGCAAACAACTTTTTTTAAATGCTTCTAGTGAGTTGCAGCCACCGGCCCGCCGTCCGCCGGACTTGTAATCTGAGCCTGCAACTGGCTGGAGCGCGGTGCTGCAAGGCGAGAGGGAACTCCGAAAGCCGCCGCAGCGGAGATACCGAACTAAGCCCGCTTAGGGGGCAACGGCGGCGGCTGGGTGGGTGGGTGCTTTCTTTTCTCCGGGTTTCTCCTAGCCTCGCCCCGATGCTGGGGAAGGCCGGGAATGGGTAGGAGAGAAACCGCGTGAACTTTTCCCCTCCATCGTGCAGGGCAGGCGGAGCGGGGCAGGCGGATGGAGGATGCGCTCTGCCCGGCGAGCTATCTAAGGAGGAGGCGGCGGCGGTGGCGGCGGCGAGGGAAGCGCCGGGGACGACGACGACGATGAAGCAGCAGCAGCAGCAGCAGCTGCCGGCCTCGCCGCCTCCGAAACACTACGGGGCGGGCTGTCCGGAGCCCCAGCCTCATGTGGCCCCGGCTTCTTCGGGGGGTCCCGCTCCCGGCATGGGCTGGAGGAGGAGGAGGAGGCCCTTCTCGCTGCTGCCTCTCCTTTCCCTCCGCGACTACGGCTTCTGCATGGCCGCCCTGCTGCTCTTCTGCCTAGGCTCCCTCTTCTACCAGCTCAACGGGGGCCCTCCTCACTTTCTGCTGGACCTGAGGCACTATTTGGGTAAGGCCACGGAGGGGGAAAGCGAGCAGGGATGCTCTTGCCGCGGGAAGAGGTTTGGAGGAGCCAGGCCAGGGACCCCTCGAGTGTGGTGGCTGGAGGGAGCTTTTCCTCCCGAAGCGAGAGCCGGTTTTTTGGAGAGAGAAGGAGAGAAGCTCCTCTAGGAAGTGGGCGGGGGTCTCCGAAGTTTAAGCTGGGTCTCACTTGTTGTCAGGGGCGTCTTTTCCCAGCTCTCTGCCGGCCATCAGTTCGTAAGTGGAGCCGTGAAATTCAACATCCTTCTCTTTGAAAAGAGCAGAAAGGGAGAGTGAGATTACACCGAGAGTGGTTGGGTTAAGGGTGGGTTTTTTTTTTCTTCTGACTTTCCAAATAAGGTGTGCTTTCAACAGTAAGTTGGTGAATAGTAGTAGCCTGTGTGAAAATTCTGAATTAAATGTTTGGAATTGCTACCTAATCAGGATAATTTCCCTGTCCTGTGTATGCTTTATTAATTAATACCCAACCAGCAACCAAACTTTTGTCTTCATTATATTACATAAGGATACTGTGGAGGGAGTGAGGGGGGAAAATCCTATTTATTAGAACCACTGCTGACAGGATGAAACTTATTGAGTGCATTAAATGATACTTTAATCTGCATTTAAGTGGTCCTGAATAAAAAATAAAGCTTTAAGGCACAAATAAGAAATAAGTAAAAAAATACTTATAACGGTGGCTTTTATAAATCCTTAGCCATATTTTTGGACAGATTGCACATCATATAAACATAAAACCCATAGCTTTATGTTTCAAAGGTTAGAATTTTATGTCAGCATTCCAAATATCATGCAGAATTAGATCAGAGTCCAAGGCACCCGAATGGTATGAATGTTGTGTTTTTAATGATGTACTGTCCTACATGTTAAATGTTTGTTCCCCCCCCCTTTTTTGAGTTGTAAGCCGCCCTGAGTCCCCTCAGGGAAAAGGGCGGCATATAAATAAACTTCTAAATCTAAATCTAAAAAAGGCAGAGCTATCCGTAAAGTTCCAATTTAATAAGATAGACATGTTGGCAACAAACTGTGGAATCCCAAATCTAAAAGCTTCCTGGGATTCCACCCAGTTGAAAGTTCATGATCTTATCCCCACACCCATAAATCCATCACATGGTCCAATCTTCTTCGGCCACACTGGCCGAAGCTGGGAACCACCCAGCTGGTTCCGGTCAGGTGCAGAGGTGCAGAGACAAAAGATGACCTTGGGCTTCTAGAAAGGAATGACAACAACACATTCCACAATTCTACTCCTTTCCATTCCCCCTCCCAATTACTATACTAATGAAACAGCATAATGAAATAAGAGAGAGTGTGTCAGGCCAAAGATCCTAAAAAGGAATATAACTGCAGGCCTGACAGGTGGCCTCTCCTCAGAAGAAAAACGTTTCCTGAAAAGAGAATAACATAAAAGTTAACATAACAAAATTAACCACCTCTTCCCCCCCCCCCCAAGGGGGGACCCTTTGGCTTATTGGGAAACTTCTCATGGAATTGTTTTACTAATTTCTCCACTTTTAGGTTCCAGCTTTTCACCCAAGTAGCTTCAGACAAAGGGTAACCCTTCCAATGCACTAAATACTGTAAGCGACCACTATTCAGCCTGGAGTCTACGGTTTTTTCCCTTTCTATCACTACAGGAGGAGGGAAAGTTTGGGTGGATGCTCTTATGCTGGACCCAATTACTGGCTTCAACAAGCTACAATGAAATTCTGAGTCAATTTTCCCTAGACTTCTGGGTAGACTGAGTTGAACTGTAACTGGGTTAACTATCTTCACTATTGGGAATGGATCTAGAAATTTTGGACCAAATTTCTGGCTAGGCATTCTTAATCTCATGTATTTGGTAGTTACAAAAACTTTGTCCCCCACACAAAAGGGTTTGGAGCGAGCGATGTTTATCAGCTTGCTTCTTATAGGCTTCTGCTGCATCTGCTAGAGCTTTCTTCATATTTTCCTATCCTTTCTGTAGTGTGTCCATCCATTCATTCAGAGACATGAAGGAGGGAGGTTCTCTAGGCAACTCAGGCATGGCAACAAATTCCATGCCACTGGTAATCTGGAAAGGAGTTAATTCAGTGCTGCTGTGGACCGCGTTGTTGTAGGCCACTTTGGCAAAGGGTAGCAAGTCCGACCAGTTGTCTTGCTGATAGTCCACATAACACCGGATGTATTGTTCCACCACCGCATTGGCTCTCTCTGCTGCGCAGTTCATGCTGGGATGAACCTCTGAGCTCAGTTCTTGTGTGGACCCAATGGATCTCAGGACCCCTCTCCAGAACTTGGCTGTGAGCTGGACTCCGCGGTCTGAAATGATCCTCTTGGGCAATCCGTGCAGGCGATAAATGTGTTTCACAAACATTTTCGCTAATTTCTTTGCGGACGGCAACCCTGAGCAAGCAATGAAGTGCGCCTGCTTGGAAACCAAATCAATAACTCTCCAGATTACTCTGTTCCTACTGCTGTCTGAGAGTTCCATGATGAAGTCCATTGCGACCTCTTCCTATGGTTGGTTAGGGCTGGCCACTCGTAGAAGTCCAGGGCACTTCTCCGACATTGGTTTCATTGTTGCACAAGTAGCACAGCTTTTTACGTAATCTTCCACCTCTGATTCCATCTTTGGCCACCAAAATTGACGCCTGGCGAGGTGGAGCGTTTTTAGGAATCCAAAGTGGCCTCCTAGTTCTGTCTCATGGCTTCGCTGTAGAACTCCCAGCCTCAACTGCGCGGGGACGTACAGTTTGGACCCCTTCCAGGCTAATCCATTTTCCATCGTTAGGATATCCTGGTTATTGTTGAGCCACTGGTCTGTTGGGAGCACCAATTTTATAGCTGTCATCAGCTTATCCTGGCTTCGGTTAGTGACTTGGGCTGCCTTTTGATGGGAGGAAGAAATCATGGGGTGAACAACTTCTCCCTTCTTACTGTTGTCCTACAGTTTTCTCGACAAAACATCACCCAACAAGGTTTTTGATACTTGTTGGACCCCTGGGGTTTTGGTCTTTGCTGCAGGTGCTTGCAGGTTCTGGGCTCTTGGGTTCATTCATCCTTGGGTGGCCCTTTTCCTCCACCGGTGGTAGTGGCCCAACTGTAATCATCAATTTCCTACCCCTGTATCCCCATTTTATCGTAGGCTTCCACTTGTCAAGCCATTCAAGTTACTTTCTTTTCCTCCCTTTCACTTCATAATCCTTGGAATCCGTGGTGGGATTCAATTTTTTTTACCTCAGTGGGTGTGGCTTGGTGGGCATGGCATGGTTTGGTGGGCGTGGCTTGGTGGGCGTAGCAGGGGAAGGATACTGTAAAATCTCCATTCCCTCCCCACTCCAGGGGAAGGATACTGTAAAATCTCCATTCCCTCCTGATCAGCTGGGACTCAGGAGGCAGAAAATAGATGGGGCGGGCCAGTCAGAGGTGATATTTATCGGTTCTCCAAACTATTAAACGCTACTGGTTTTCCAGAACTGGTCAGAACCTGCTGAATACCACCTCTTCTTGGAATGCTTGGTAACTGTCATGTTCTTCATTATAAAGCTGTTCTTTAGCAAGAACAAATAACATTCCTTGCGCTCTTGTTAGCTCCATGAAGGGTCTTTGTTATGGAATAGCAGGGGAACTAGAGGGTGACAAAAAAAAATCCTACATCATTTCTGACTTTATTAGATAAATCATTGAGGTTCATACCTGATCCCAGCCTCCCAGGGATAAAATATCTGAAAGACTGTTGCTAGTATTTCAAGATTGTGTTGGCTATAACTAGGCTATAACGAATTTTAGTGTAGGAGACTTACAAAATCACAGTGGAAAGTAATGACACCCTATGTTAACCATAAACCTAAAATAGTTATAATAAAGACCCTTGGGTCTAAACATGTGTCAAAATCATCCGCTGATCACATCAGTGCTGTAACTGGCAGTTGGTAGATATTTTCCCATAGAGTGGGTGACATCCATTGTATCTGTTGTCTTTGGAATGTTTGGAGAACTATATATATTAATGAAGTCTCTTTTTTTGTTGATATTATTTAATTGTGACAGTTCTTGTCACGATTAGACAGTATGATGATTTGTTTTGGAAAAATGAGAAACTCTTACTTTAAGTGCAGAAAGCGCAGAAACTTTTAGTAATGGCTTTCCACCAGTTCGTGCTACCTTCCTAAAATTATCTTATTTTTAAGTCATCGTAACACATGAAATGACCTTTAGAGATAATATCCATTCGTGCCATTTCCTTATAATACTTATGCTGTTTATATAGATTTCATTGCTAACTTTTAACATCCTAATAGATTCACATGTATTTTAGATGCAGTCCATCTAATTTAGTCTCTACTACTTTCAAATGACATTGGAGGCTGTATAATACTTGTAAGTCCATTTTCTGACATTTCTGTATATACCATGTATATATGTGTTCCTTTATTGTAAAGCACATTTATTATTGAATACATGAGCTTATTTCAGAGAGCATTGTGTTTATGTATTCGCTTCTTCTAACCACCAATTTTCAAATTGAATCTTCCTTTTGGAATTCAGTACTGAAGTTTCCACATCTGGGTCCATTTTTTCCCCTTTTGTAAGAGAGACAAGAACTGGAATAGTATTTTTCAAGAAAATTCAATCATCCCTGAAGAAATGGGAATAAAAGCTTCTTTTGAAGTTGCTTTTTTATACACCAAAGGTTGCTTGATGTATTATATTGTATTGTGAGTTTTGGTATTTATCTGTTCCCTTTACCTACTAAATGTATTGAATACTGAAAATTTCTTTGGAGAAATGTGAGTCACTCTCAGGTTTGTGATTCAGAAACTGATAGAAATTTATAATCATAGAAATGGCTAGTATATATTAAATATAGAACAGTAAAAAGTTGAGGCTGAACTTTTTTATTTGATTCTACTGCTGCACTGAAAAGAATTGGAAGCTAACACTTTTCTCTCCCCCTCCCCCCCCATTATCCTATACTTGTCTCTCCTCATTTCCCCCTTCCCCATTTTCCCAATGTATGTGTAGGCAGACACACAGAGCAAGCTTATATAAGTGATGCCCAGTTTCTGGTTTAAAGTTTACAAACTCAGGTGGAGAATTATGAAGTACATAAAAATGAGAAGTGTTTACAATGGTTTTCTATTTAGTTATGGAGAAAGGCAGTTATACTGTGTAATTTGTAGCAAGAAAAAATATCTTGATAGTATCAATAATCTTGATAAAAATACATATATGCTTATTCTCTTAGACATATCTGGAATAGTTATTTCAGAAGCTAGAAATAAGTACTAATAGTCATAAAAATCTATGTGGTATTTTGATACTCTACAGTTATATTCACCATTACACAAGAGACATATTCTTATATGGTGAGGCTTCTCCTTGTTTATTATTTCCTCCTGTATCACTTTCATGTGTGCTCTAAAAAGTCTCTCTCTGGCAGATACCATTCTACCGATAAGAATAATATTTGTACCTTAGAATTGAAATGAGAAGTCCTTGGTGATCTCTGAGCTTGGTTGCTTTCTTGCAGATGTTTCATTATCCAAACTAGGTAGCCTCATCAGTATTACCAAATTAGGTAATATCAGTGCACACTAGCACTGATGAGGTTACCTAGTTTGGGTAATAAAATGTCTATAACAGTGATGGCAAACTTTTTCAGCATCAAGTGCCGAAATGGTTGCACGGAAACATCATGTGTGTGTGTACGCGCTTGTTGGAGCCGCACTGTGGAAAAGCTGAATTTCCGAGTTCTCACGCCCAACGATCAGTTGGCTGACGCACATGTGCAGGGCAGTTTTTAGCACTGCCATATGCGCAAAGGGGTCGCGCTCTGGAAAAACCGAACTTCCGGGTTCTGGCGCGCATGCGAACCCAACAATCAGCTGGCTGCCGCTCATGCGTGCACCGGTTTTTGGCACTGCCGTGACCACAAAGGACAGCTGATCATCGCACGTATATGTGCACCAGAAACCCAAAAGACAAACAGGCAAGGCCATGTGTACCGGACGACATGGTGTCACACGCCACTTTGGGCACGCATGCCATAGGTTTTGCCATCACAGGTCTATAAGAAACAAGCAAACTCGGAAACACAAAGGACCCCTCAGATACTATTCTGCTGGGGAACAGATGTAGTTGAATTTTTCCTATATTTCAGGGATGTTGGCTGTAGCAATCAATGATGAATGTATCTATCATTTTGCTGGTATTGCAGGGAGCATATTGTGTAGAACGCTTGGTCATTCCCTATGTCTCAAATGTCTTCTTTGAATTAAGATACAAGCAAATGGTGAGAAAAGGGTGAAAAAGAGGCTGTTTTATCTTTCCCTGTGCTACAATATATGGTCTGTTGAATGCAAAAATAGTTTCTGCCATGGTTGTCAAATATTCACTATTGGTAGAATTATCAATACAGTTGGTAGAACGATTCAAGTTAGAATATAGTTGAAACCTTGAAATATAAATAATAGTATTTAATCACTTTTACTTGAATTAGTTTGAATCTGTGATCCACCAATAGCAGGAACCTCTAGGAAGGTGATTCTGGTGGCCAATATGGAAAGATTTCAATAAACTGCCACAGAAGTAACAAATAAGCCAACCATCCCACAAAGAATACCTCTTTTAATAAAATATAAAAAGGTACATCTAGTGCTAGGATGCAAGCATCAGTGGAAGAAAGGGACTACTATGCATACACTTTTGCACTTCCCATTTAGAAAGTTTTGCTGAGTGATTGGTAGGAAACATACACATTACCTCTGTGAATTAGAAAGCTACATCAAAATGTGTAGGCTCTGCCTTTAATAATTGTGTGATACCTTTGGCAGAAGAAGAATCAAACCTCAATTTGAGGATTTTTCCTCAAACTGTGTGTTTGTATATATATTTTCTCCATAGTGAGGGGGGAGGAGTATCCAGAATGGGTTTGACTTTGTCCTCTCATGATTGGGTGAGTCAGATAAGCTCTTTGGGTAACGCCCCCTGGGCAGCAGGTCTCCCGATTTGACTCATCCCAATCAAGGGAAAGGTTGCACCTCTCTAGACCTCCAGTAATTTACAAAGGATTAAAGAAAATAAACTTGGACCCGGTGAATCCTGCCTCCCTTCATCGCACACAGCCTCCTCCTGCAACGACTGGATTGCCACAAGCCCTCTGGGGCGGCACGCTGCCCTGGCCATTGAGTGAGATGGAGTCACTCTGTGAGGACCGTTGCCGGGCAAGCAGGAGAACCGGGCACACATGCCTCCTAGAGGCAGCCCTTGATGCAGAGGCTTCTCAGGAGCAGAAGCGCTCCTCCGCTCCCCTCAGCCACGAGGGTTTTTAAAAAGGAAAACCTGTGCTGGCAGCTATCACCAGTGGACAAGGTGAGAGCCGGAAAGGCTCTAAAACAGCTGCGGGAGATGAGCGGCAGCCGCATGGCAAGCCTGCAAAGGCAAAAGCCATTTCCATGTGCTCCAGCAAAGAGGAGCCTTTTGAATTTGGAGCCGGGGGCCATCTTGAAGCCACGTGGTCCAAGATGGCGGCCCCCAGCAGCTCAGGAGGCCGGCAGGACAACAACCACCACTTGAGGAGACCTTAGAAAGGTGAGAGACGATCGCAGAGGCATTAGCCAAGAGCGAGGGAGGCAGCAAAGGGCCAAAAGGAGGCCTATCAAGGAGTTAAAGAGGCAGGCGGTGGATCAATCCCCCCCAAGCCTACCTCCTTGTTGAATCACAGAGGCAGCTGCCACAAGGCTTGCAGGAAGAACCACCCCCCCACCCTTTCTGGCTGCCAAGTAACAGGAGAAGGCTTCCCCCTTAAGAACATTCTCCTTTAATCAGGAGACAGAGCGGGAGGGGCGAGAGACTGACCGGCATCAGCAGCAAGCTGTGTTTGTCGTGGCTAATTCTTGATTCCCCCTTAAGAAAACTCTCCTTTAATTAGGAGACAGAGCGGGAGGGGCAAGAGGCTGATGGGCATCAGCAGCAAGCTGTGTTTGTCGTGGCTAATTCTTGATTCCCCCTTAAGAAAACTCCTTTAATTAGGAGACAGAGCGGAAGGGGCAAGAGGCTGATGGGCATCAGTAGCAAGCTGTGTTTGTCGTGGCTAATTCTTGATTCCCCCTTAAGAAAGCTCTCCTTTAATTAGGAGGCAGAGCAGGAGGGGCGAGAGGCTGACTGGCCCCAGTAGCAAAAACTGTGTTTTGTTTTGTTAATCCCAAGCCGGCAGCCCCCTGCAGCCTGGAAAAACGCAGGGGGGGGGGAGGAATATTCAGCCCAGCTGCTAAAGTGCAGCTCCCAATGGAGCCCCCAATCAGGTTACTGAAGACCTTCCAAGGGTGGGGGTGACTAGGCAAACGGCTAATGCAATACAATACAATACTATGCAATACAATAGCAGAATGGGAAGGGACCTGCAGGCTTTCTAGCCCAATCCCCTGCCCAGGCAGGATATCCTATACCATTTCAGACAAATGGCTTCCTATGGTTGATTAGGCTGGCTCTGTAAACCACCTAGAGAGGGCTGAAAGCCCTATGAAGCGGTATATAAATCTAACTGCTATTGCTATTGTCATTGCCACCCAACAGCTTCTTAAAAACTTCCACTGTTGGGGCTCTCACAATGTCTGGAGGCAGGTTGTTCCACTGATTAATTGTTCTAACTGTCACGAAATTTCTCCTCAGCTCTAAGTTGCTTCTCTCCTTGTTTAGTTTCCACCCATTGCTTCTTGTTCTGCACTCAAGTGCCTTAGAGGATAGTCGGGCAGCCTCTTCTCTGTGGCAACCCCTGAGATATTGGAACACTGCTATCACGTCTCCCCTAGTCCTTCCTTCCAGTAGACTAGACCTACCCAGTTCCTGCAACCGTTCTTCATAGGCTTTAGTCTCCAGTACCCTGATCCCCTGTTGCCTTCTCTGCACTCTCCTTAAGAGTCTCCACATCTCTTCTACATCATGGGGACCAAACTGAGTGCAGAATTCCAAGTGTGGCCTCCCAAGACCTTATAAAGTGGGATTAACACTTCATGGGAGCTTGATTCTATTCCTCTGTTTATGATGCCAAAAACTGTGTTGCTCTTCTGGCAGCTGTTGCACACTGCTGACTCACATTAAAGGGGTTGTCCACTAGGACTCCCAAGATCCCCTTCACAGTTACTACTGTGGAGCAAGGTATCCTGTACCTGTGCACTTCACCTTCATTGCCTAAAGGTAGAACCTTACTTCATTGAATCTCATTTTCTTAGGCAGTGCCCAATGTTCAAGGGTATCAAGATCCTTCTGTATCTTTAGCCTGTATTCTGAAGTGTTGGCTATTCCGGCCAGCCTGGGGTCATCTGCTAACCTGATGACCCCCCCCCCCAATCAGCCTTTAACAAACAGAGAGCTAACAGTCATTCTGGCTCCTTCTCATGACCGCTTGAGATAACAGCAGTTCTTAAAGAAACAGTACTACTATCATGGCATATATTTTGCTATCCCAAATGTTAGCTTACACACCTAACACCCTCATTCAAATCACTGATGAAGATGTTGAAGAGTACTGGGCCCAACACAGAGCCTTGGGGTACTCCACTGCATTCTTCCCTCCATGAACAGGCAGTTCCATCAAGGAGTACAGGTGTGTGCGGTTGGTCAACCAGTTACAAAGCCATCTGGTGTGACAATGTCTAACCCACATTCTTCTACTTTATCTAATAGTAGGTTATGGTCTACCTTATCAGGACTTGCTGAAGTCCAAGTTAACTATATCAATGGCATTCCTATGGTCCACTAGTGTTGTCACTGTATCTAAGAAGGCAATATGGCCAGTCTGGTATGATCTGTTTTTGACAAACCCATGTTGGCTTTGGGCTCTCGAGACGGTTTTTCTTCCTTTCTGAAGGGGGGGAATCACATCAGCAATTCTATAGTGGTTCTCCGGTACTCCAGGATCTCTGATAGATATAGTTTCAGTTGTTTGGAGATTTTGTCCGCCAGCTCCTTCAGACCCCTGGGTGTAACCCACCTGGTCCTGGGAATTGGACCTTGCCTAAGATAGACAGGCTACCATTTCTTCCCTATCTCATCTTGGGTTCCTAATCTGAATTTGGGGTGCTGTTCTTGATAGGTTGGATTGTTTATCCCTTCGGGTAAAGACAGATGCCAAGCACGAGTTAAATAGTTCGGCTTTACCCCTGCTGCTTGTCACCTTCGGGCCACTTCTCCCAGCAAGGGACCAATCGTTTCCTTAATCTTTCTTGGTTTTATCAGGCGGGAAGATGCCCCCCTTTGTATTTTATTCTATTTCATTATTATTATTGTGGTTGTGGTTCTTGTTGTTATTATTATTAATTTACCTTTGTGGCAGGCCTTTATTGTGAGCCTTAGCTCCCCTCACTCCATCTTTACACACACTCTGGTGGCCGCCCATTAACCTCCGTCTGTGTTTACATTCTGAATATCTCTGCGCTAATCCTAGCCATAGAATCATAGCACCCTTATGGCCAGGGGGAAAAAAGGGTCAGACAGGCTGGTCCCCATGCCAGAACCCACCACAAACTCAGAATGGGATGTCCGACTATGAGAGATTGCAGAAGCACCTCAGATAGCCTATGAATTTAGACAACATTTGCTGAGGGCAGAACATATAGCAGGGGTGGGTTCATCAGAGCCGACTGGCTCAACCGGACCAAGGGGACAATTTGGAGTGGAAGCTGCAGCCAGCAATCTTCAAGGAGCTGGCAGAGTGCTTCGGACACCCGGAGATCGACTTATTCGCCACGCCCCTCAACGCTCAGCTCCTGAGGGTCTTCTCCAGGTACCAGACATGGGGGGGGGGGGTGCAGAAGGGGCGGACGATCTGCAAAGCCCCGGACCAGGGGTTGTCGGTATGCCTTGTCGGATTCCCAGGGTCATATGGGAAACCCTTCGGGAGGGGGTGGAAGGGGTTCTTTTGGCGCCTCACTGGCCCCGGAGGCTGTGGTTGCAGATCTCCAGTCGCTTCAGCGGAGAGGCCATGGAGAATCCCCCAGGAGGGGATATCCCTTAACCAGGAGTCGCTGGAGCACCCAGACCTTCAATGGCTCCAGCTGACTGCTTAGCTCTTGAGCGGAGCACCCTGGGGAAAGACCTCTTCCCCCCAGGGTGATGCAGACTATCCAGACTGCCCGCATACTCTCCACAGAGCGTATCTATGGCTCCATGTGGCAGGCCTCTGCCTCATGGTGTAATCTCCTGGGGCACAATCCTAGCCAGGTCTCAGTGCCTCAGATTCTGGACCTCCTCCAGGCAGGCCGGGATAGAGGGTTAGCTTCTAACACAATTAGGAGACAGGTTTCAGCCATCTCACCAGTTCTCCTGCATGGCAGGAACCAGAGCCTGACTTACCATCCTATGGTCAGGCAATTCCTCAAGGGAGCTTCCAACCCCAATCCGCACACAGCATTCAGGTTCCATTCCTGGGACTTACACAGGGTAGGGAACGCTCCAATAGGCGCTCCATTTGAGCCGTTACGAACAATTTACCTTAAGTTCCTGATTCTCACGGTGGCCTTTCTGGTGGCCATCCCCTCCGCCAGGCAGATATACGAACTGCAAGCTCTGTCCTCCGGGGAGGATCTCTGCTTCTTCCACCAAGACAGAGTGGGGTTACGTCCTTCATCCCCAGGGTGGGCTCCTGCTTTCATCAAACCCAGGAACTGATTTGCCCAACTTCTGTCCAGACACTTCCCACCTGTTAGGAAAGAAGTGGTTCTCTCTGGGCGTAAGGAGGGCTCTGAAGATTACCTCAGGAGAACCAGGCCAGACAGGAAATCCGAAGCCCTGTTTGTCTCCTTCCAAATAGGGGCCTGGGTAACAGGGTGACTTCCACCACATTAGGTAGGTGGTTGCGAACCTGCGTTGCCACTGCATACCAATCGCAGGGCTTACAGACACCAATCATATCACAGCTCAGTCCACGCGGAGCGCAGCCAGGGCCTGGGCCACGCAGACACCCCTGGCCGGAATCTGCAGGGCAGCCACGTGGGCTTCCCCCTCTCCCTTTGCTAGGAACTATAAACTGGACTCTTTTGCCTCAGCAGAAGCCTCTTTGGGTGCAGGGCATTGCAGGCGGTTCACAGGGCGGGGCCCACGCCTCAACTGGCATGAGCGGGGGACATGGGGCCTCTTGGGTCTCCCTCCCTAGGGACGTGCAGGCTTTGGTACGTCCCATTCTGGATACTCCTCCCCCCTCACTATGGAGAAAGGGCGTTGGTACTTACCTGATACACCTCTTCTCATAGTGGGGGGAGGAGTATCCAGTCCCCCCCGACTATGTTTGTACGACTAAGTTTTATGTTCACAGTTTTATGAAATATAAATATGGATGTTGAAGACGATAAAAGCTAAGAACTGAATTAAGAGTCTGGAGTGAATGGTGCAACGAGTCGGATGGAGCTCTTCGTCAAATCTGGGAGACCTGCTGCCCAGGGGGCGTTACCCAAAGAGCTTAAATAATATTACCCTAAATCCATATGAGACTTTCATATTCTTCAACTATAAGGTTCTAAGTTTTGCTTACTATTTTTTTTGATTCTGAACGTTCAAGGGTTTTTTAGCTGCTTTTTGTTGGTTGTTAGCTATGTATAGAATTTGTTAGGGAAGGGTTTTGAAATACACGAAAAGGTCAAATATTAGATTATTGGAGTCGTGATAATTGGGGCTTCGCGAAGTGTAATCATATTGCAGTTAGTGTTTCTTGTCAAGGAGTTATTGAGAAATAAATGATGTACCGTAATGGTGGCTATTAATGGTCTTTTCAATCTTTCTGCCCAGAACTCTTAAGAGGAACAGTGTATATTAAGAAAAGTGAATATACATGAAATTGGGAAAAAGCAAAAATTTATATTCCTCTTCTTTTTTCCAGCTTCCTAACAGTGTTAGGAACATCCACCCAATAGTCTTGTACAGTTGGTAGAAAAAAAGCAGTTATGGAGATTAGGAGCAGAATTAATGTCTCTGATGAACATATGCAATGGAGTAACAGAGCAGTCTTGTATGAAAAAGCCACAAAATGCATCAAAAGAACAGGATGGTAGCAGGAAGATTACATTTGCCTGTTGTAGACTCAAGCGTGGAATTTGTCATAATATAAAGTCAACATGTGTGACAAACTGAACTCCATATCAGTTTCTGTTATCATTCACCCAGATGAGAATAGTATTTCTTCAGTCCTGTATGTTATTTATGGCTGTTACCAGGTATAACCAAAATGAGAAATAAAGCAGAAATTCCAAGGAATATTAATTCTATCTGTTCATCCTGATTATTTTAACAGTGCCTCTTTATTTTGCTATGTCAAGGTATTTCTCTGTTCAGGTTGATTTATTTTCTATTTAGTGTTTTTTTTATTTTTATGAAATTATCTGAAGCTATTAATACTGGACATAAAAATAATTTTTAATATAATCTGTCTGCAGGCTTACACTTTACAAAGCATTTATTTATGTTAACTTCATTCCCTCATTGCAGCCTGCACGCAGATATTAGTATGAGGAAACATACTTGCACTGCCTGTGAGTTATTTTTTCCACATATTCTGCAGGAGTTAGCTACATTTTGGCCAGAGAAGTTTAGAAGCAATTCAAATGTGTATAATTGGATGGTCACCTAGTAGATTGCATATAAAAATATGAACATTGAAATATTTTTCTTCCAATAATGGACAACGGTTTGTTGGTTTTCAAGGTTTTTTTGAGTTCTTCACAATATTTTCTAGTATTTGGGAGTCATAGAAATTATGAGTATACTACAAAAGAGTGGCAATTAGTAAAAAAAAAATCCTCCCCATTCCTTACACAAGAAGAGAAGCAGTTAAGGTCCAACTTACTACTTTGTGTATGGTTTAATACTAAAATGGAACTTCACTTTTCATAGACTCCCAACATTTCTGACAGGAATACCATGTTTCCCCGAAAATACGACATGTCCTGATAATAAGGCCATGCCACATTTTTCTGGTGGGCAAAAATATAAGCCCTCCCCTGCAAATAAGCCCCTGGGACAACCCCCCACCTCCGACCAGTGCCGCTCTCCAACTTAGTGGTATCCTGAAGGTGCCAAGCCGCGGGAACTGGGGGGGCAAAGGTGACCGTGTTGCTTGGTGCCTTCAGGATACCGCTAGGTTGGTGAGCGGCTGTGCCCAGCTGAAGAGGGGGGTTGCCGGGTGGCTGCTCTCTTTTGAGCAGGCTCCCAAAGAACCAGGTACACCAGCCACCCCGCAAACCCCCTTTCCAGCCAGGCACGGCGCTATTCACTGACCTAGGGGTATCACCAAGCCGCATGAGCACATGTTCACTGCCGCCCAGCTCCCGTGGCTTGGCGCCTTGAAATGCCAGTGAATGGCGCTCTGTAGCCGCCATCCCAGCATGGCTTTTTCGGCAGCTTCCAAACTGAGTCTTCGGGCAGTGGCTGCTGTGTATTTATGCTCTATGGTTGTGGGCTGGCTGTCAGCAAAGCGTATAACCATAGAACGTATGCCCAGAGCAGCCACTGCCAGAAGACTCAGTTTGGAAGCTGCTGAAAAAGCCATGCTGGGATGGTGGTGGTGGCGGCGGCGGCAGCGGAGGTACCCTGGAGAGCTGGGCGGCAGCAGAGGTGCCCTGGAGAGCTGGGCCAGGGCATTGTGAGGCTGGGAGGCATGTGAGCGAGAGTGGAACAGCTGCTCATGCAACTCCTCTCTCCAGCCGGGCAAAGCGCCATTCACTGGTATTTCGAAGGCGCCAAGCCGCGGGACCCAGGCAGCGGCAAACAGGCACTCAATGCAGCTTGGCGATATCCCTAAGTCAGTGAATGGCGCTGTGCCCAGCTGCAAAGGGGGTTTGCCGGGTGGCTGCTCGTGAGCGTGGTTGCTTCATGGCTGTTGTGTTGCGCTGCTGCGACAGCGCAACATAGCCATTTGCCCATGAGGCTGTGCCCGGCTCTTTGGGAGCCCACTCGCAAGAGAGCAGCCGCCAGCAACCCCAAAACAATAAACCCCTCATAACAAGGCCCAAGCCATATTTTGTGTGTAAAAAGAAAATAAGATCCTGTCTTACTTTTAGGGAAACAACAGTATTTCTGAATAGGAATATATTCATCAGTTTGGTAATGACTGGGGTGCTGCTGTACCTTCATCTAGAGCAGGGGTGTCAAACTCAATTTCATTGAGGGCCGCATCAAGGTTGTGTTTGATCTTGGGGGGAGTGGGAGGGGCATGGCCAGCTCAACGTCACTCATGTCGGGGGTGCCTGTGATGGCCTGAGTACTCTGCCAGCGAAAACAGGTTGCCAAGCTCAGTTTCAGTTGTGACAGACACCTACAACTCTCTGCCACAGAAAAAGGAGCTCTGGAGTGCCACACACGGCCCTTGCAAGCTCCATTTTCAGCTGTGGTCCCCCTGTAGCCCTCTGCCAGCAAAAACGGAGCTCGGGAGTGCCTTATGCAGCCTTCCTAACCTCCATTTTTGCTGGCAGAGGCATTGTGAGCTGGTCCTTCACTGTTTTCAGGATGGCCCCGTGGGCCAGATCTAAGCAGTCCAAGGGCTGGATCCGGTCCCCAGACCTTGATTTTGACACCCCTGATCTAGAGATTCATGTAAATAGGAAATATTTTCTAATGCAGGGGTCCCTAAATCTTGGTCTGTGGACCAATACTGGTCTGAAGCAATCAGGCCACACAAGTAGAGGGAGAGCTCACAAAGCTCCATTTGCACATTTGTGGGATTAGGATCTATATTTTATTTTTTATCCTTGAAACAATGGAGGGCTGTATGCAACTGGCAGACTACATATTTACCAGGTTTAATCACTGGCATTAACCATGGAAAGAGTAAATAATAGGAAGGATTCCTACCTGAAGATGGTAATCAGTGTTGACAGTTGTGGTTCAGTTAAACAAATACCTGTTTCCCTGAAAATAAGACCTCCCTGGATAATAAGCCCGATTGGGTTTTTGAGTGCATGTGCTAAAATAAGCCCTCCACAAAAAATAAGCCCTCCCTGAAAATATTGCAGCACAGCAGTAGCCCTGAGGTGACCATGCTCGCCGCCTCCTGCACCTCAAAAATCATAAGACCTCCCTGAAAATAAGACCAAGCATTTATTTCGTCAAAAGAAAATAAGATAGCACCAAGGCATTTCATGATTAGAATAGGATTTGGGATGATGGTATCAGTTTTTCTTTCTACATCTTTTCTCCCTGTTTGAAACTATTTTGCCTACTTATGCCAGGTCCCCTCAGGTCTTACAAAAACATTCCTAATTCTTTGGAAATATTATATAAAAGTTGCATGAATTATATAAATAAATTTAAATTTATATGATTTATATAAATGAATGTACAGAATGCTTTTTTTCAACCTTTTTCTCCCCAAGAAAGTCTTCATTGTAAAATCCCAAAAGATTTAATTGGTCTCTGCTGATTAAATATGAATATATATTGACGGCAAACCGAAGTGCACCTTTCATTATGACATTTTATGTTGATTAAAAATTAAAGGAAAACATTTATGATGATTTTACTGTTTCATCGGGTAATTCAAGGCATTGTCTATACAGACAAAATTTAAGTGTTTGTTTTGAGATGTTTGTCCATACAAAATGATTTTCCACTGAACAAACATAAGCACTTTTCAAAAGTGCTTGAAAATAAAATCTGATATCATTAATTTTATTTGCTGGCTTTTAGAATATATCCTATCAAATTCCTACATTTATTGATACATCTTCAATTATTAGAAACAGGCTGTATTGCTGAATGGCAGTATTAGTAACTGGATATATTTAATATAATGTGTCCGGTAAATATTAAAAGCAATTTCTATATGCTTATTTTCAGTTCATTGGACCTACATTATATGCATGGTAGTTCCTTGACATAACTGATATTTTTACTGTCTGGTATTTCTCCATCTAATTTTCTTCAATTTATTTTTCCAACAGCTACATATGATATTTCTTTATGGCTTCTACTGGGGAGGGGCAGGTTGACCTACCATTAATCAGATTAACTTAGATTCAATAGAGGCAAAGTATTGGAAACTTGGATAGTTGGTTGGGTTCTTCTGTTTCCCTTCAGCGACTGGGAAGAGGCTTTGGTTTTACAAAAAAAGGAAAAAAGGAAATGTAAATTATAAACATCTTCAACTAGTTCAGATCAATCCTTTAGGAGAGACTCCTTATTTAATATTGGTTGTTGTAGCAAAGAGAAAGAGATTAAATAGAAATCAATTGTGGGCATGAGAATCCAGCTGTTCCTTCAACTGGATGGGAAGTCAAATGTCCATACTAGATTTTGTTACAGTATAAAGATATATATTTTAATATTTTTAAAAAGCCAGATTTCTGTTGTCTGTTTTGCATGGGTCAACAGCCTATACTTGAATATAATGATTTTAGAATAGTCCCGGAAATGAATTGTTGTTTATTTTTAAGCAGCAGAGAAGAAACACAGAGTAATTATTTGGGTTGTTTTTTTTTTGGCCGTTCTAGAACTACCACTATATTGTCACTTCTGTTTGCCTTGGGATTCCTTTCTCGCTTGAAACATTCTGAAAAATCTATGTGAAAGAATTAATCAGCTTCGGCAATCAACATTAAACTTGCAGCACTGATTTAGTGAGACAGGATAATAAAATGGCAAAGATAATTATGGATGTTTTATTTATATTTTTCCTAAATCCCTAGACAGAGTAAACTATAAAGAACTCATAACTTGTGCAGCTGAGGAGATTAAAGAAAAACTTTTTTCTTTTACATGTCATATAAAACTTTTTTTTAATTACAAGTAAACATTGTTCATGAAGTTTATTTTGGGTTGCAATCAGATCTTATCTTTTAGTAAATATATCAGCTGTGTGTTTATAATAGCTGCTTTTAAATCAAAGCACTATAAAGGAGCCTTGTGGGTTATTAAATTATAATAAGTTGAACTAAGTTACTTTCTGTTTTGTAGACTGATTTTCTGATTTGACATGATTTGAAAGCTAGCAAACATATGTGAAGGTCCAATTAAACTGATTTATTGTTAAAAACCATGTGCACAGGAGGTTCGTACCTGCTTGGAGTTTAGATAAGAGTCCATGGAGTTGGAGTTAGTCCACTTGTGACTACGTAGGGATCAGGGGTGGGTTTCGGCAGTCACTACTGCTGGTTCGCTTGTGGCCGCGCACAGGCTTTGTGTGCTTGATGCTCACTGTGCGCACATGCGCAGTGCAATAAAAATTGCTCTGCACATGTGCAGAAGCAAAAAACAAGATGGTGGTGCCTACAGCAGCGCCTGGGGAACCAGTTCCGGGCATGGCAGGCCTGGGTCGCTGCCAGTTCCGGCAGCCCAGGTCGCCAAACCACTACCAGTTCGGCTGAACCAGTCCGAACTGGTAGGAACCCACCTCTGATAGGGATTCTAATCTAATCGCTCTTTTGATTCTGCCCTCTGGTTCTTCTACTTCTTCATCTATATTTGGAATGTTAGGAAACCATCTGTTGTATATGTTTATACCAAACTAAAGTTGCATTGAATTGCATTCCCTTTGAAATAGCACATCTGCAACTAAATTTGGTATTATTTGGTAAAACCTAAATGGTAATAGTGCAAATCACATTTATCACCTAGGATGATATGTCAACAGCCTATAGGAAAGAGCTGCTTTTTTCTTTCGAAGGCTTACGTGGCAAAGGGATAGATGATTACTTGGACTACCTGTCTCTGAAGGTTTTTGCCCATTGTGCCAGATGCAGCAGAGTAGATATGATCCAAGTGCCTCTGTTAAACATGTCACCTTATGAGACTTCATTGTCTGTTGCAATGCTTGGATTAAGGTTTGGAGGGTCCTAACCCTTTTGGTCTTTTAGGCCATGAACGTCTGGTTCCCCCCCCCTTCCCCAGTGCTAAGCCCAGGACATTAGGGAAGCCTAATCTATATATAAAAGGCAAATACACTCACTCATCACGAAATCTCCAGCACCGTAAAGCCTACAAACTTGAAATTTAGCACGTATGTTCCTCTTGGCTTCTAGGTGCTTCTCGCTAAGAAAGAATTTTTCAAAATGACCCTCAGTTCATTAGTAAATCTTATACAGTAATTAACACACTCTGATGCTAAGGAGTTCTACTCCTGCTCCCCACCTGAAAATAACTCTGTTCCAAGTGCCAGTTGCCTCACATTCCATTATCTCAGTTCAAACTGGCAGACATTCCACTCCTTCACTCAGGAGCAGTCTGGGGCTCCTTACAATACTAAATGTCGGTACCTTACCCAAATATCTACACCTTCCACTTATGGAACTGCTACGGGAGTGATATTCCCTTATGTGTTTCAATCACCGACCACCACTCAGCCAATGGATTGTGATGCAAATTTCTCCTGCATAGCCCAATCACATAGTTTCATCACGAAGCATGGATATCCAGCTAGTATATGTAGTATTTGGGCTGAGGTTTTTTTTTTTTTACTATTTTAACTTTGGTTATGGGATTCTTTTTAACCGACAGGATTTTCACAAATGCACCTTTTGATTGTATTTTGTTTGTTTTGACAAACAGTCTTAACACATTCACTTTGTTGTATTTTCTTCCTTCTACGCATTGTCTAGATTATTGACTGATGTTAGCTTATTTATTATGTAGTCAGTAAAACACATCTTCTGGTATTTCTTCTGAAAGTTTCTACTATCTGCTATGTTGTCTTCATTCATTTATCTGCCAACATAGCAGATAGTAGAAACTTTCAGAAGATGTGTTTTACTTAAATAATATTTGGCTGCAGTCTTTTTCAGCACTTGCAAAACTGACCATAAATTCAGATTCTTTTACATTGGAACCCTTATCTAAAAATTAAGGTGTCTGTGAAGTTCTTGACTTGTGACCAGTCTTAGGTCCTCGACTTACGACCGGCTGCAGGTCCTTGACTTATGACCAGTATTAGGTCATCGACTTATGACTGGCCACAAGTCCTCAACTTATGACTGAGACCCTGGCAACCAAAGCCTTGCGCCTATTGGTTTAGACGCACCGGGCTGAAAGCAGGATTTTAAAGTGCTTCTATTGGCTGACCTGCTTGACAGCTCTTGTATAAATAGCTATCAAGCAGGGCAAGGTTCTGAAGTAGCTGTTCTTGTTCTGAGCTTGTGTTCTCTGTTAAATAAAGCCTGTTAAAGTACCTCAGTGACTCCGACGCCTATGTTCGACCTAGTCTTCAATAATGTCACCAAATCAAAATGATGTTAACCGAAGTAGTAGCTAGTCTGAAAAATGCAGTTTCATCTGCATGCATCTCTCTTTCTCTTAAAAAAAAAAGAAGTTCTTCACTCCCTTTGAATTTATGCAATAGCAATAGCAGTTAGACATATACCGCTTCATAGGGCTTTCAGCCCTCTCTAAGCGGTTTACAGAGTCAGCATATTGCCCCCAACAACAATCCGGGTCCTCATTTTACCCACCTCAGAAGGATGGAAGGCTGAGTCAACCCTGAGCCGGTGAGATTTGAACAGCCGAACTGCAGAACTGCAGTCAGCTGAAGTAGCCTGCAGTGCTGCATTTAACCACTGCACCACCTCGCCTCTGCATCTTTGATGCTGGAGGGTGTTGGATTTTTTTTTAGTGGTTCTGTGTTCTCTAAATATTGTGCACAGGGTTGATTCATACCCTACCAGAAAAGTATACTTTGGTTATTTTGGCCTTTATGGTAATTATGTGCATGATCATAAAGCAGTTATATTGCAGAGGTTGGTTAAAAAAACAAAACAAAAACACTCAGCCATAACTTGTCCTGTACAGTTATTTAAAGGAGAAAAAACAGGATACTGAGTCAACATGCTTTCATATTGTGGCTTTTCCTCTTTTCTTTTACATGTTTTAGAATGTAGCATCCATCCAATAAAACATTTTTGATTTAACACAATTGAGGGTATTTTCATTCTTTTTAGGCAACATTATTGAGCTGTCTTCATTATTTGGGTTTAGACTTGCTTCGAATATAAAAATATTCAGTGACTGTACTCTATGGATTAAGCTTGAATTTAGGCTGACGTGAATGTATGCCAGGGAAATGTGTCATGGAATACCATAAGCAGTTAAAACCTGCCATGTATGTTTCCATTGAGTGTTAAAAGTGGGGGAATTCACCTCAGTACTAATAGAAGATACGTTCTTCTATGACCCAGATTGTTGGGGGTAATATGCTGACTCTGTTTAGAGAGGGCTGTAAAGCATGTAAAGCGGTATATAAATCTAAGTGCTTAATCTGTACAGTAAAATGTGAAGTATCCTATAATTATCACCTTAATGCAGATTGAACGGAAAGTTTTCTGTTGACTTGACAAGTTGCTTGTAAAGAAAACAACTTTCTATTCATGGTAAACCATCTTTTAAGCAGTATTTAAATGTCAGTTCCTAGACTTTGGTATGTGTGGTTTCCTTCTTATTTCATGATACATTCTTAACAGAGAGTAGTAATGTTTCAGAGATAGGGACTGAAATATTATGTGGTAAAATATGTTTAAAAGACTCAATTGAAGTTGGTAGTTGTTTCAACAGCTGCAGTTTTATGAAACCATTGCTTTTTTATGAATGAATGCCACAAAGATGATTTGTGATATAACTTTTTTCCATGTGTTAGTTTTCATGTACTTAACTTGGTTGTTTGGCTATACCATACATTACAGTATTATTTTCCATATTCAGCGTTGATTTTTTATGGTTATCTATTACTACTAGTTGATTGCTTGTTTATGCAATTTTGATGCAATCCATTATAGAGTATATGGCTAGATCATTGCTTTTTTTCAGGTACATAAAGCTAATTATAAAATATATTTAAAATGTTTATCTGCAAGAAAAAAAATGATGAATTGTTTGATGAAAGCTTACTGATGGTTAGTCTTTTTTTGCAAAATTTCTTTGTGATGCTGATGTACACTTATATAATGTTTGTGAAGGAAAACTCTGGACTGTCTCTAAAGAGTTATACTGGCAAATTGCGCTAGATTTTCATACTAACAGAAAGGAACGTGTGCTTTATGGTACTTGGAAGAGAAAGCATTCAGCTAGTTGGGTAGCAGTTCCTTTGGGTTGGTGGCTATTTTATCTGTGTAATACAGTGTTTTTCAACCTTTTTGTGCAAAGGCACACTTTTTTCATGAAAAAAAATCACGAGGCACACCACCATTAGAAAATGTTTAAAAAATTTAACTCTGTGCCTATATTGACTATATATAAAGTGTTTTTCCCACGGCACACCTTACACTATGTCACGGCACACTAGTGTGCCGCGGCACAGTGGTTGAAAAACACTGGTGTAATACACTCAGAGAGCAAAGTATTTTTCATTGAATGATTCAGATGTAACATTTTGTAAGCCTTGTGAGATAGACCAGACAAGAGACAAAGCCAAATGAGTTAATTCTACTTCATTGTATGATTAAGGTAACAAAATATTGCAGATCTAGAACTATATATCTTCCCCCTCCCCTTTACAGCCTATTAAACTAAGGAAGTTCTCTTCTGTGCCTTTTGCCCAATCCACATTCCTGCTTTAGGCTCCCAATGCCATTCTCACACACCATTACCAATTTGGGAGTGGGGTGAAGAGACAAGATGATAGTAAAATAAAAAAAAATCCCATTTCTTTAAACCTACATACTTGCACATCTGTGATTATATACATTCATGCAAGCAGGTAGAAGTATATTGTATTAAGTTCCTTTTAGCTCTTCATGCACAATGTCATATGTGTCCACTAGGATAATGTTTTCCTTATTTAAGGATCAGTCTCTTTTTCGTGTATAAAAGAATTACTATATGAAGAGTTTCAGAGGATTATAAAAATGAATGTCTGGCAACACATTCTTATCCCCACAGCCTTGAAGGTAATGAAAAAAGTTTAGAAAGGTTGGCTAACCATAAAGCTGGATATTATCTGGTAACAGATATTTTAATGAAGTAGTTGAGAAAACGTTGTTTCCAACAACGGAGAGGAAATGCAAAATATAAATAGTTTTATAGTTAACTTCTGCATTTACCAATTTACTTTCTGTGTTCATTTTAAAAATACAATAGTGTGCTTTCCTCTATTTTTTTGCCCTTTAGTAACCTTGACTGCTGAAAAGCAATTTCATTCTTCCTTCACCCTTTAAACTAATAGAATAGAAGAAACAAAAAGATCATTTGAATTGTTACTTCTGTTTTGGCTGACTTCCCACATGAGAAAACTCAATTGAACTTTGTAGTGTTTTTCTAAATTCCAGTTGCATTCATTTACAATTCAATATACCAAAGAAATAGTCCAGTGATGGCGAACCTTTTTTGGCTCATGTGCCAAAAGTGGGGGGAGCGCAGGTGGGGGTCATGTGTGGGCTTGCTGCATCCATAATACAATGCACACAACACTAGTGTGCATGCGCGCATGACCAGCGCTCCCCCCATTTTTGATATGCTTTTTTTTGCCTTCCCCAGGCTCCAGAGGCTTTATAGGAGCCTGGGGAGTGTGAAAACAGCCTCTCCCACCTCCCCGGAGGCCCTTCGGAGGCTTCAGGAGCTTCTCTGAAGCCTCCGGAGCACGAACAACAACTGGATGTTCAGGAACAGTTTAAGCCCTCAGGAGCCTTCAGAGGCCTTCCAGGGGCTTCCCTGAAGATTCTGGAGGGCAAAAAATGACCCTACAAGCAAACCAGAAATCACCTTCAGAAGGACCCTGAAGGCTCCAGAGGGCTAAAACCGGCCCTACGAGCAAAACAGAAGTACGTTCCCGAACTTCCAGTTTGCTCGTAGGGCCAGTTTTAGCCCTCTGGAGCCTTCAGGGGTCTTCCAGAGGCGGAAATTGGCCTCAAAAGAAGGCCAAAGTCAGCTGGCCAACAGGCACATGCACGCTGGCCAGCTGATAGGACAATGCCTTGCATGCCCTGACAAATGGCTCCGCGTGCCACCTGTGACATGCGTGCCATAGGTTTGTCATCACGGGTCTAGTCACTCCTCCTCCTCATCATCTTAACCATTGTCTATCCACTGCAGGATGAAGGCCTCTTCTGCATGTTTCCAACCAATACGGTCCTGAACTTTCCTTTGCCAATTGGGCGCGCAATACTTGCTGATGTTGTCATTCCATCTTTTTTAGTTCTTTTTCGTGGATGCTTTTTATCAAGTGGACTCCATTCTATGACCTGCCATCAGTTCTTCTTGCTATGTAACCAGCCCATTTCCATTGCAATTATTTTACTGTCTTGATCAGTGGTGGGTACTTCCCGGCTGAGCAGCTGGAGCGTTGCAGAGGCTCGCGGAGGCATTGCAAGAGGTAAGGACACATGCACGCACTTTGCACAAGTATGTGCACACTGCACGCATTCATGTAGACACCGGGCCCCGTTGCACCGGGATCCGCAACCCACCACTGGTCTTGATGGTATTGTATGCTTTCGTTTGTTCTTTAATTCATGTGCAGGTCTTTCTGTCTTGCCTTATAATACCAAGAATGTATCTTTCCATGGCTCTTTGTGCCATTCCTAGCTTATGTATGTATGTATGTATGTATGTATATGTATATGTATGTGTGTGTGTGTATGTATGTATGTGTATGTATGTGTGTGTGTGTGTGTGTGTGTGTATATATATGTATGTTTGCATTTAGAAACCAACATTAAATTGTAGCACTACCTTCTTTTACAAGTAGTCCTTGATTACACCAATTGGCACTAGTATTTTTGTTGCTAAGCAAAGCAGTTGTTGAGTGACATCTAATTTTATGACCTTTTTGCCATGGTTTTTAAGAGAATCACTGCAGTTGAATCACAGGATCATTAAATGAATCTAGCTTTCTTCATTGACTCTGGGAAAGTCACAAATTTTGATCACATATGGGGATCTGTGATGGTTGCAAGTGCAAGGATCAGTCAAAAGGCATTTTTTTCAGAACACTTGTTCCTTTTAATGGTTATTAAAAGAATGGTTATAAGTCGACAATACCTATAATTGTGAATCACTGGGCTTACTCTACCAAAGCAGGGTTCGTGTTTCTTTTCAAGATATTTCACTATGCATTTCTATGTGCAGAGATGGAGAAGTAGAGCCCACTTTGCAATATCTATGTGGAATTAGAATTCTGTGTTATTGGAGGCTACCTGGAAAATATCAGTGATTAGCGTTTGGGGAATGGTGCCCATTCTATTTTGATTGATCTGCCTTGTCTATCTGTTGTATATCACTGGAATCAGGTGCTGGCCTGGGTGATAGACTGTATTTTTAGTTCCACTGATCTGTTGATGGCTTCTTTCTTTCTTTGAGTGCCGTGTCTCCAGGAATTATCTGGCTCTTCTGATGTTTGTGTGGTCATTTGTTCTAGTCAAGTATGTGGTTCATTCTGGGGGCATGAGTGGCTCTCAGCGATTCTGGTCTTACTTCTTTCTTGCAGTTATGTGTTGTTTTCATTCTTTTATTCAATTGGCTACACATTTATTGGGTAGAAAAAACCTCACTGCATTTCTTAACAATGTTGGCTTAAGGAGACCTAGTTGGGAAAGAAGCTCTGAAAAAACTTGGCAAGGCTGGTTCCCTTCTCATTTTCTTTTTAGACTCTAATTAACTTAGAAGATGGATTAGGGAGATAATCTCCAATTCAGTTGAAACACACTTACAATGGCTAACCATGAGTTCAATGCAAAATATGTAAGGTTACTAATATTAATAATAAGTCTGAGCTGTTTCTTATTTATTTATTTATTTACATTATTTTCTTACATTTACTAAAAAACAGTATCATTACAAAACTAGATAAGGACTAAAAAAATAAATCTGCATTTGAACATAAGGTTATAAGACGTGTTGTAGAGATTGATTATAAAGACTATTATCTCTCATGCTGTTTTTTAATCTATGTGATTGTAATTGTTTTATTGACTTGGATTTGAATTCATATAACTATGAACTTCCCAACATCTTTCCTTTGAAGAAGCATGCAAATTTTAATCTATGCTATTAAAACTCATGTATCTATTTGATTGTAATCTTCAATTGGGTGGAACGGTGCACCATAGGGCAACATTTGCTGAATCCATATAGTACCTCAAATGGACTGATTTATGGAATGTGTCCAAAATCTGGAACCCATTATGACTCCCTTGGGATTTAAATTTGACAAAGTTCTGGCTACTTCATGCTGCCATGCTCCTTCACCTACACGGACATATGATTGTCATTTCTAGCACTTGCAGCCAGATTGCTACATAGAAAGTCCATGGAGATGCCAGCAGGAAGTTTCTTTGTGTATCCATGAAAACTTCTGTAATGTTGATTTATCTGAGGATTGCACTTCCTTTATAAACATACTGATTAAAGAAAACTTTCCGTTTCTTTTGATGGCGTGTTGCTACTTTAGTTTTTGGCAAAGAGATAATTCTGTCTTGATTAATTAAATGACCAAGAAATATTTTGCATAACTCTTTAAAAAATCCTACAACTGCGAGTGGCAAGGAAATTTGGTTGTCCAGCATAGATTTCAACAGTGGGTGGTTCAGTTAAAAGGAGGTACAATTTTAAGCATGAAGCATGTGGGAGAAAGAACTGTATTTTGGACATGTGTCAGATTTCAAGTAGAATTTGTTACAATTTCATATGTCTGAGCAGTAGTTCTCTAAATGTGGAATACACTAATTTCTTTTAGCAGAGTATTATTTTGCAAGCATATGTAATGTTTTAGTGAATAGTTTTATTTAGTTTTTATTTTATAGGATTTTGTCTAGATGACAGATAATTTCTGTGTACATTTGTAAATGTATGTGTGTATTTTTGAAAAGGTCATATCTACATATTTTATGATAGACAAAACTACAGCTCTGTTAACATTTCAGATGACTCAGATGTATTTAACTCATGGAATTTAGAGAAGCATTTCAGAAATTTTCTTTTATAATTTCAAATAAATTCAGAAAAGCTTCATTGTAGGTTAGGACATTGGATACTCTCAGCAATATTTTAAAAAAATTAAGGAAAAGGCAGACAGTTGTTCTTCCTTCCTTCTTTCCTTCCTTCCTTTCTACCTTCCTCCCTCCCTCCTTCCCTCCCTTCCCCTCTCTATCTCTACTGTTTCGTATAGACAAAACGTTGTCAGAAAAAAGAAGTATGTGTGTCTTAAACAATCCTGTCTTTAGCAAGAAATATATTATTGTGATATAGAATAATTTTTAAAGTTTTGTTTTTCATCCTTCTGGCACTTTCATTGACTTTCAGGTTTTTTTTTTTTAAACCATAAAGCTATAAGTACTATAGCATCATTTCATCAGATATCCTGTGTTTCTTTTGTCTCAGATTGCTAGGGATATTCAATTTATTAGAAATTGGTGCAAATCTTGAAGGATGGTCACTGAAAGTAAATTAATATGGACATCTTCCAGCCCTTGAGAGAGAATGTGGCATATTTTGATTACTTTTCGAACAGCATGCAAAATTTTAAATAAAAATTGCCTTCCTGTCCATGAAATATATCTTAAGAATCTCCTTCACCTATAACTTGAAGGTAGCATGAAAAAATTTACTCAGCAAGCAGAAGTTGGAAACAAAGCTAGAAAGATCCTAGGAGTAGGATGAGCAGGAATCATCTTTTCGTTTGTTTTTTAATTGCTTAGAGTATTTTTATGTGAATAAAACATAGAGGCATTAAGAAAAGAGATTTTGAAGCTTACGCAGATTTTAGATGCTACTTTTATTTCTACTCTTTATTTCTATACTGAATATCTTGCAATGTGCCACTAATTAGTAAACTACAGCTGGTTTCCTCCATTTAATTTTATGCTTGTTATCTGATTTTTCAAGACTAATTGGTTACTTGGATGTTCTAGATACTTGTGTAATAGGATTCTGGAAGTCTTTTGATAAAACAGATTCCTGATTTAAGTTGTGTATAACGTGGGTTTGTAGAGTCTTATGTGGTTTAAGATGACTCTTTTGGAACTTTGAGACAAGTTTCAGTATTTCTGGATTCGGAAACTATTCAGGATAAATTCATCTTCATTTCTCCAGTTCTTCCTTCTCAATAATTATTTGGAAGAGACATCTTTTATTTTTCAGCTTTCATCTTTTTAAAAGAATCCTTTTAGAAGAATCCAGCAAACATGTCACTAGTAAATCCAGTGGCTCCTGGGCTCAACAAAGCATAACCATAGTTTTATCCTGAATAAAATGTGATTGTTAACAAAACTTGTATTGGTACTTGAGTGTTACAATTTTTAATCATTGTGTAATAAAAACTTTTTTTTCCTTTTGTTTTTTTGACAATGTTGTAATTGCCATTGCTTTCTTCTGGAATATTTTGATTTCTATCCCTTAGGATTTCCTGATTGTTTCCCATCAACTACTAAACTAAACATGTCTGACACTGTTCAGCTTTTTCAAGGTTAGATAGCAATATGTTATGACATTTATTTAATTCAGGGTTGATAAATTTTATCAAGAAGTAAACAGCCAAAAAAATATTTGCTACTTCCCTTCCCTCTCCTTTTTGTCTCTTCTGTACTCCTCGACTTTTGTTTTGCTTTCTCAATGGGACAAACAGATGAGCACCACATATGTGATCTAAATTATTGATTCTGCAGTTTTAAATGCTGGATTTTTTATTATATAAGCCATTATCACTTTTCTGGATGTTCTGGTTTTTCTGAATTCCTCAGACATGCCAAGAAATTGCAGAGGCTTGCCTCCCCCCCTCCGCCCCAGTGACTCTAAGCTAAGCTCTATCTGCATTAAACACTAATTAGCTGAATATGAATCAGTCTTCCTTAAGACAGAAAGCCAGCAGATTACAAATATTTTATGGTGATATTTTTGGATTTTTATTTATTTTGATTTTCATAAGCATATTAAATACTGAAATATTAAGTAATAAACAGTGAAAAATTAAATTCTTTCATAAATTTTAAAATAATTTATAATTCAAGATATTTCTTTGTACTACTTTCTACTCTGCCATATGAAAGATTATCTTCAAATAAGTAGAATTTATAAGGCATGAATACCATAAAGATTTTTCCCCCATTTCCCTATTTAATGTTGATGATATATACAGCATATTAGGAAAAAATAGTGGTATCATACTGGAATTGAGAGTCACAGAGATTCTCTTTGTATTTCTGGAAAAGGAAATTGATATTTGGTGTTGCAAAATGAATCTCTGTGGTTTTAAAGGAGTAGATAGAAGGATGCCAAATATAACTAAATAAAATAATTGATCTGGCTGATGGTAAGATGTATCGGAACTTATAAGCGGCATTGATTTCTTCACTTGATGGGGAAGGTTACCATGCCTGGAAGGATTTCAACAATCTGTGCCCTTTGGATGTACTTGCTTCCTGCCCGAGTAATGGCATAGCTTAATGACTGTAGCATATCATATTTTGGACTCATCATGCAAAGACTGAATTCCCTTTGGAAGTCCACAATGCCGGGAAAATTTGGATCAAAAAGAGGAAGAGGGTGTCCAAAAGCACGGTGCATGGATTTGATTAAACAACAATGAATGCATTGTTGAGAGACCCATAAAACCGAATTGAAGAGTGATTCTGGAGAGAATCTATCCATATGATTGCTAAAAGATGAGACTGACCCGATGACACTTAATCAGCATTTTCCTGCCTACCCATCCAATTGGAGGGATGGAATGCCTTGGCCAGGATCCTGCTTCTCAAACCCAACTTGTGGAGCTTTTACAATGGACATAATATCAATATTGACGAAAAAAGGAAACCAATTCTGAAGCAGCGTCTCGTGGTCCTAGCAGCTTTGAGGCACATAACCAGAGTCAGGAGACAAGAACATTTTTTTTTTTAGCTTGGCTAGCCTACTGCCCAAACAATTATAATTTAATAAGTCATTTAGTACTCTTAAAAACACAAGGTCTGCAACATCAATCTGTCATAGAACACCAGGACCTGGGTTCAGATAGCTGGAATGGCATGAAATGTACAAACTCTGAGTTAGCACAATAGCCAACAAACTTCTGACACAAAAGGAAGAAGGAGAAAAACAATTCCTTGAGACAAATGTATTTGTTATACTCGTATCTTGCTGCAGAGAGTTCAGCGTTCAGCTGTTTCTAATCTCTTGTCATGCTTACATCTTTCTCGCAGTCTTGCTTCCTCTTTTTTCCAGGTGTTTTTTCCTCTTTCTTCTCTCAGATGAACCACTTCCTTTCACACCTCTCAGATACTGTTCTCCTCTTGTCATAAGAAAAAAGTTTTTTCCTTAGCAAGGGCAAGGTTTAGGGGGAAATCTGTTGGGTAAGACTGGTCATGGATATTGGCTGTCTGGTTTGATATGGGGGAAGGGAAGGGGTTTGCCCATTCACAATAATAATAAAGCTATCATAATAAAACATTGAACATTTGTCATCTCTCTTGGTATTTTAGCCTTTTTATGGCAGTATTTAGAAACTGGATTGTTATCACTAACTTGCTCAAAATGTTCCAAAAGAGGGTTGTAGTTGTGAAAAAATGCTAGACAACCAGCATAATTCATTGAAGGTCAGAAAGCCATTTTTTGCCTTCAGACGCAGTCATTGTCCCCTGACATTATTTATTTTTGAAGAATACAGATAGATTACTTTGCAGGCAGTCCTCATTAAAATGTCAGTGTCTCTTATCACCTTAACTTCTTTCTATGCATCTTTCTTTTAATGTGTGACATGCAATATAATATTGGTGTACTAAATTCAAAAAATCAGTCATGTTTCACGTGTGTTGCTATGCCACTGCTTCACTGTTCTGACTGTCCCTAATCACACAGGCATCATCAGATGTGAACATCGCTATTTTTATTAAGTTAAGCTGGCACTTTTTATAAAACATTTTTATTGCAGAGGCAAAATACAACAGCATCAAGGAATTGCAGTTGTAATATGCTATCAAGTGGAAACTATGGATCTAAATGTAAAGCAGAGATATTTGTTGATACATGTGTCTGTATTGTCCATCAACACTGAAGTATGAAACACTGCCAATGTTATTTTATGCATGCTAATATTTTGTGCAATGCTGTTGATAATTTCTCAAAAGCAGAGGTGGGTTCCTACTGGGTCAGAGCGGTTTGGCTGAGTAGGTAGTAAATTGGCCTGCCAGGCCCCTGAACCAGTTCTATTGGCACCGGCGCCATCTTGATTTTTAGTTCTGTGCATGCGCAGAACAATCTTCATTGCAGATTTTTTTCCCCCTTTTCTAATGTTGTGCGCATGCGCAGATCTTTTTAGGTGCAAATGCACACACACTTTTGCGTGCCGAACTGGCAGTATTGGCAGCAGTAACCCAGCCCTGCTCAAAAAGCATATTTTTTTCTCCAGATCTCTATTATGTGAACAAACTACCGTATTTTTCAGAGTATAAGATGCACCTTTTTTCCTCAAAAAAGAGGCTGAAAATCTGGATGTGTCTTATACACTGAATACAGCATTTTTTGCCTCCCAAAGCCCCGCCCCTTCACCAAAATGGCCGTGCATACTCTTATGGAGGCTTTCAGAGAGCTCCTGGGGGCTAGGGAGGGCAGGAATGAGCAAAAAACAAATTGTTTTTTGCCCCACCAGTCCCCAGCAGTGCTCTATAAGCCTCCATAAGGCTATGCATGCAATTTTTTGACAAAAAACGGGCCCGTTTTCACAAAAAGTGTGCCATTTTTTGCTCATTTTTGCCCCCCCTCAGGAGCACTCTGCAAGCCCCCCCAAGGCTATTCATATCTTTTTTGGAAAAAGAAACAGTCCCGTTTTTGTGAAAAACGGGCCGTTTTTGGGAGGTTTGCAGAGTACAAAAACTTGTTTTTTCCTTTTGGAAAGCTCTTTAACTGATTGATGAGAATTACATTGATCAAGTGCTGTGTCAGCAGAAACACCTACCTATCTACTGTAGTTCTCTCTCTCTGTTTCTCTCTCTATCCCTCTACCTACCAACCAACCTACTCTCTCTCTCTCTTCCTACCTATCTACTGTATTTTTCTCTCTCTATCCCTCTACCTACCTATCTACACACTCTCTTCCTACCTACCTACTGTATTTCTCTATCTCTCTCTATTTCTCTCTCTATCTCTTTATCTATCTACCTACCTAACTACTCTTTCTCTTTCCCTACCTACCTACTGCATTTCTCTCTCTTTCTTTCCCTCTCTATCCCTCTATCTACCTACCTACTTTTTAAAAAATTTGCCTCTTCAAAACCTTGGTGCATCGTATACTCCGGTGTGTCTTATACTCTGAAAAATATGGTATATACACTATATTGCCAAAAGTATTCACTCACCTGCCTTTACTCGCATATGAACTTACTGTAAGTGACATCCCATTCCTAATCCATAGGGTTCAATATGGGGTCGGTCCAACCTTTGCATTATAACAGCTGCAACTCTTCTGGGAAGGCTGTCCACAAGGTTTAGGAGTGTGTTTATGGGAATTTGTGACCATTCTTCCAGAAGCGCATGTGTAAGGTCACACACTGATGTTGGACGAGAAGGCCTGGCTCTCAGTCTCCGCTTTAATTCATCCCAAAGGTGTTCTATCAGGTTGAGGTCAGGACTCTGTGCAGGCCAGTCAAGTTCATCCATACCAGACTCTGTCATCCATGTCTTTATGGACCTTGCTTTGTGCACTGGTGCACAGTCCTGTTGGAAGAGGAAGGGGCCAGCTACAAACTGTTCCCACAAAGTTGTGAGCATGGAATTGTCCAAAACGTCTTGGTATGCTGAAGCATTCAGAGTTTATTTCACTGGAACTAAAGGGCCAAGCCCAGCTCCTGAAAAACAACCCCACATCATAATCCTCCCTCCACCAAACTTTACACTTGGCACAATGCAGTCAGACAAGTACCGTTCTTCTGGCAACCACCAAACCCAGACTCGTTCATCAGATTGCCAGATGGAGAAGCGTGATTTGTCTTCCAGAGAACGGATCTCCACTGCTCTAGAGTCCAGTGGCGGCGTGCTTTACACCACTGCATCTGACGCTTTGCATTGCACTTGATGATGTATGGCTTGAATGCAGCTGCTCGTCCATGGAAACCCATTCCATGAAGCTCTCTGTGCACTGTTCTTGAGCTAATCTGAAGGCCACATGACGTTTGGAGGTCTGTAGCTATTGACTCTGCAGAAAGTTGGCAACCTCTTTGCACTATGCGCCTCAGCATCCGCTGACCCCGCTCTGTCAGTTTACATGGCCTACCACTTCGTCGCTGAGTTGCTGTCATTCCCAAACACTTCCACGTTCTTATAATACAGCTGACAGTTGACTGTGGAATATTTAGGAGTGAGGAAATTTCATGAATGGATTTGTTGCACAGGTGGCATCCTATCACAGTTTCAAGCTGGAATTCACTGAGTTCCTGAGAGCGACCCATTCTTTCGCAAATGTTTGTAAAAACAGTCTGCATGGCTAGCTACTTGATTTTATACACCAGTGGCCATGGAAGTGATTGGAACACCTGATTCTGATTATTTGGATGGGTGAGCGAATACCTTTGGCAATATGGTGTATTTGCATGTGATTATCAGTAGTATAAATGGAAAGATTTAATAATTAGAAAGAAAAGTTTTTTGAACTAAGGTGAAATTATCAACATTTCTGAGCAACATTTTATTATTGCTGTGGGTATTAGATTCACAATCAGTGTAAGCAAACATATATGCACAGCTTAGAGGAAAGGGTTTATTTTGGGGTTAGATTAAAGGCAATGTCTGCAAAAATAGAGAAAGAGTGAAAATTGTTCACCATCCACCATTAACTGTTTTGATTTCTTTCCTCCAGCATTTGGGTAAAGGAAATGTCATACAAAAGTCCCTATGGTTTTAAAAGTGTAGATGGATGTGTATCAATGTACAAAAAATTACAATGAGATTCTTTGATAGACAATAAGATCTGTCAGAACCTGTGGTATTTATTTACTTGATCTTTACCCCAACTTTCTGGTCTGGGGAAAAACTCATGGTGCCTAGCAACAATTGCTGGGGGAAAACTCATGGTGCCTAGCAAACAATACCTCTCGGCGGCTTTCGATACCATCGACCATGGTATCCTGCGACGACTGCAGGAGGTGGGGGTGGGAGGCACTGTTTTGCAGTGGTTCTCCTCCTACCTCTTGGACAGGTCGCAGTCGGTGTTGGTTGGGGGGCAGAGATCGACCCCTAGGCCCCTAACATATGGGGTGCCGCAGGGTTCGGTCTTATCCCCCCTACTATTCAACATCTACATGAAACCGCTGGGCGAGATCATTCGGAGGCACGGGATAAGATACCACCAATACGCGGACGATACTCAGCTGTATCTGTCCGCCCCGTGCCAACTCAATGAAGCGGTGGACGTGATGAACCGGGGTCTCGAAGCCGTTAGGGACTGGATGAGAGCTAACAAACTGGTACTCAACCCGGACAAGACCAAGTGGCTGTTGTGTTTCCCTCCCAATAATTTGGATAGTGTTCCATCACTCAGGCTGGGGGGCCAAATTTTATACCCCTCAGACAGGGTTCGCAACTTGGGAATCCTCCTGGACCCACAGCTGACCTTTGACCACCACCTGTCGGATCTGACCAAGGGGGCATTTGCCCAGGTTCGCCTGGTGCGCCAGTTGCGACCCTACCTGAACCGGGAGGCTCTCACAACGGTCACTCGGGCCCTTGTGACCTCTAGGCTGGAATACTGCAACGTGCTCTACATGGGGCTGCCCTTGAAGAGCATCCGGCGACTTCAGGTAGTCCAGAATGCGGCTGCGCGAGTGATTGTGGGTGCACCGCGGTTCGCCCACATAACACCTATCCTCCGCGAGCTGCGCTGGCTACCTGTTGATCTCCGGGTGCGCTCAAGGTGCTACTTACCACCCATAAAGCCCTCCATGGTAGTGGATCTGAGTACTTGAGAGACCGCCTCCTGCCAATTACCTCCCTACGACCTATTAGATCACACAGATTAGGCCTCCTCCGAGTTCCATCCGCCAGTCAGTGTCGACTGGCAACTACGCGGAGGAGAGCCTTTTCAGTAGTAGCTCCGACCCTTTGGAACGATCTCCCCGTGGAGATTCGCACCCTCACCACCATCCAGACCTTCCGCACAGCCCTCAAGGCCTGGCTATCCCGTCAGGCCTGGGGATAAAGATTCTAATCCGTCCCCACCCGAATGATGAATGAATGTTGTGTTCTATTTTTACTTATGTATTGTCTCATGTCTTGTCTTGTATTCCCCTCCCCACAAATTGTAAGCCGCCCTGAGTCCCCTCAGGGAAAAGGGCGGCCTATAAATAAATAAATAAAAAAAAACAATTAAGTCCAAAAATAATTTAAAAATTAAAATGCTAGCTGAAATTACAATAATCCGAATGCTCAAACCTTTTAACAATAGCCTGGTGAAAATAGTGTCTTTTTACAGATTTCTTGAATCCTGAGAAAATTGGAGTTTGAAGCAATTTTGGAAAGTGTACAGGTAGTCCTTGGCTTACAACCATTCATTTAGTGACTGAAAAAAGTAACATAATTGTTTTTCACACTTATGACCATTGCAGCATCCCCCTGGTCATGTGATCAAACTTTGAATAGCAACTTGATTTTGATTTGATTTGATTGTATTTCTATGCCGCCCTATTCCCAGAGGGACTCAGGGCGGCTCACAAACCAAGTAAGGGGGGGGGATACAAACAGGAAAAAAAGAGACAACGGACAAACAACACAACAATTTAAAAACAATCAACAGCCACACAATTCGAGCGGGGACGGGAACTCATCAGCCCCAGGCCTGTCGGAACAGCCAGGTTTTAAGGGTTTTGCGGAAAGCCTGGAGGGTGGTGAGGGTCCAAATCTCCATGGGGAGCTCGTTCCAGAGGGCCGGAGCAGCCACAGAGAAAGCCCTCCTCCGGGTGATAGCCAATCAGCATTGGCCAGTAGATGGAATTCGGAGGAGGCCTAATCTGTGGGATCTAATCGGTCTGTTGGAGGTAATTGGCAGCAGGCGGTCTCTCAAGTACCCAGGTCCAATACCATGAAGGGCTTTATAAGTGATAACTAGCACCTTGAAGCGTATCCGAAGATCAATAGGCAGCCAGTGCAGCTCGTGGAGGATAGGTGTAACGTGGGTGTACCGAGGTGCACCCACAATCGCTCGTGCGGCTGCATTCTGAACAAGCTGAAGTCTCCGAATGCTCTTCAAGGGCTGCCCCATGTAGACCACGTTGCAGTAGTCCAGTCTTGAGGTCACAAGGGCACGAGTGACTGTTGCGAGGGCCTCCCGGTTCAGGTAGGGACGCAATTGGTGCACCAGGCGAACCTGGGCAAATGCCCCCCTGGTCACAGCCGACAAATGGTGTTCAAAAGTCAGCTGTGGATCCAGGAGTACTCCCAAATTGCGAACCTTGTCTGAGGGGCATACCGTTTGACCCCCCCAGCCTGAGAGATGGAATACTTGGTCAATTGTCCGGATTGAGTGCAAGCTTGTTAACCCCCATCCAGACCCTGACAGCCTCCAGGCACTGACATATCACGTCAACCGCTTCACTGAGTTGGCACGGGGCGGACAGATACAACTGTGTATCGTCCGCATACTGATGATATTTTATCCCATGCCGTCAAATGATCTCACCCAGTGGCTTCATGTAGATGTTAAACAGGAGGGGGGACAGGACTGAACCCTGCGGCACCCCATAGTTCAGGGGCCTAGGGGTCGATCTCTGCCCTCCGACCAACACCGACTGCGACCTGTCCGAGAGGTAAGAGGAGAACCACCGAAGGACGGTGCCTCCCACCCCCACCTCCCGCAGTCGTCGCAGAAGGATACCATGGTCGATGGTATTGAAGGCCGCTGAGAGGTCAAGGAGCACTAGGACGGAGGCATGACCCCCGTCCCTGGCTCTCCAGAGATCATCGGTCAGTGCGACCAAAGCAGTTTCCATGCTGTAGCCAGGCCTGAATCCAGACTGAAAGGGATCTAGATAATCGGTTTCATCCAAGGACCGCCGGAGCTGAGAGGCCACCACTTTCTCAACAACCTTCCCCACAAAGGGGAGGTTGGAGACTGGATGATAGTTATTTAAGATGGCTGGATCCAAAGATGGCTTCTTCAGGAGGGGTCTCACCACCACCGCCTTTAAAGCGGGGGGAAAGAACCCCTCCCGAAGGGAGGCGATAACTACCGCCTGGATCCAGCCATGTGTCACCTCCCTGCTGTTCGCAACCAGCCAGAAGGGGCATGGGTCCAGCACACATGTGGAGGCACTCACAGCTCCCATGGCCTTGTCCACTTCCTCAGGGGTAACGAGTTGAAAATCAATCCAGAGATGTTGCTCCAGATTCTCCCCTGGTGCCTTGGCTGGCTCTGCGCAATTGGAGTCCAGGTCCGCCCGAAGCCGAGGAACTTTATCCGCGAGAAATTGGACGTATTCCTCAGCTCTACCTCGCAAAGGATCGCTCGTATCCCTCCTATTCAGGAGGGAACGGGTTATCCTAAACAAGGCAGCTGGGTGTGACTCAGTGGAAGCTATCAGAGTGGCAATGTGAGTTCTTTTTGACGTCCCAATTGCCTGGAGATAGACTCTGATGCAGGATTTTAATAGTGCTTGGTCTGACTCGGACTTACTGGATCTCCAGCGGTGCTCTAGGCGTCTCTTTTGGCGCTTCATCTCCCGGAGTTCCTCAGTAAACCAAGGAGCCCTCCTGGATCCACTGCCTCGGATCAGCCGTAAAGGCGCAATCCGGTTGAGAGCCTCTGATGCTGCTGAGTTCCAAGCAGCAACCAGGGTCTCCGCCGGACTGCGGGCGAGGGTATCAGGAACAACGCCAAGCGCCGTCTGAAAGCCCAAAGGGTCCATAAGGTGCCTGGGGTGGAACCACCTAATCGGTTCCTCCTCCCTACAGTGGGGGGGTTGGCCTCCGAAAGTCAAGCCTCAGTAGGTAGTGGTCCGACCATGACAGGGGCAAGATCTCACTACCCCTCAAACCAAGATCACAACTCCACTGCTCCGAGAGGAATACGAGGTCGAGCGTGTGACCCGCCGAGTGAGTCGGGCCCTGGATTACTTGGGCCAAGCCCATGGCTGTCATGGAAGCCATTAACTCCTGCGCTCCATCAGAGTGCTCGCCGAGCGAAGGCAAATTGAAGTCCCCCAGCACCATAAGCCTGGGGAACTCAATTGCCAGCTTGGCTACCGACTCGAGGAGCGAGGGGAGGGCTGCTGCAACGCTGTTGGGAGGCAGGTACGTTAACAGCAAGCCCACTTGACCCTCAAGGTCCAACTTCATCAGCAAAGACTCACACCCAACAAGCTCCGGAGCAGGGATCCTACGAGGAGCTAGAGACTCTCGGATAACAATAGCCACTCCCCCACCCCTTCTCTGGGGTCGCGGCTGATGAAGCACCTGAAAGCCCTCTGGGCACATCTCAGTGAGGGGGACTCCTCCCTCCGGGCCCAGCCAGGTTTCAGTAATACATGCCAGGTCTGCCCTCTCGTCTAAAATTGGCATGTATTTGTGGTTGCAGTATCTTAGGGTTGTAACCTTCTTACAAGCAAAGTCAATGGGAAGCCATGTTCACTTAACAATCATGTTACTAACTTGACAAATGCAGTGATTCGTTTAACAACTGTGCAGGAAAGGTCATAAAATGGGGCAAAACTCATTAACAAATGCAGTGGAAATTTTGGGCTCATTGTGGCTGTCAGTCAAGAACAACCTGTAATATAATGTACAAGACAGTAGAAAGTAAAAATGGTGTTGCTAAAGATAACAATAAAAGATTGGCAAAATACAGAAACTATTATTATTAATGTTATTATATCATTATATATTACATGTTATATATTTGTTAGCAATTGAAAGAATGGATAGTAATAAACAGTGTGAGTATAATAAATGAACAGTATCTCTTTATGTTTAAACATATTCTTTATATTTAAGCATATTCTTTACTCAGTGGTTTAAGCCCAAACGTTAAACATTAAGTAATTTTTACATTTTACTTAATAGATTCACTGTAATTCATGGAATAATGCAATGTTCTGGGAAAATCTTGAAACCCATTGTTGCATAGTCTTGGGACTTCAAGATAACGTCATAGGGATCTCTTTGTATTTTATTCCCATAGGAAGAATTTTATGTGTTTAGGAAAGGGCCAATAAAAAGTGCTTCATGATGAAATTGAGATGTGAACTTTTCTAAATCAAACACCTGACTGCACTATACTGGCACCCATCGATGAAAACTAATACCAGGGAAGAAGTCTAATGGCCACTTGTGTGTTTTCCTTTCTGCATTTTATTTCCTGATAGATAAAATATAGAAATACAAGAATGCAACCAAATGTAACAACCAGGACTGAGGCGCCAGCAAAATGAAGAACTTGAGATGACAAGTTTGATATATTCAGAATCAGAGTGGATTGGAACATTTCCTCTGTTTATAACAGACACTATAATATGTTTCCTCATTTGATTCTCTCAGCTTTTAATTTTAATTTTTAAACCTTTTTGTGGATACTCAAGTTTTTTCTACAAAGTGAGACATACAAATAACTTCTATAATGCCTGCATTTTTTGTGCACCATGATGGTGAAAAATGCACCATGATGGTGAGCTTGAGCTATGGTAGAGGTGTGTAAGTCAGCCCCCCCCCAAACATTTCAGTTTACTAATCCCTTTGTAAAGTTTTGGATTGTTCATTGACCACCACCACCACCCCCGCCAAATAAATATTTGGGAATCAATGTAATATACACTAAAATAATTTAATAAACACTAATTAGATAATATCATGAATAATATATCAACAACAATAATAAATAGTCCCATTAACCTTTGGGGGTGTTGATATGCATCATTTTTCCTGGATATTGGAAAATCATTTGTCTTCAAAAGACAGACAGTTGCATAGTTTATGTATATAGTGAAACAGTGCTAGAAGTTTCCTGATGTAGACTACAGTAACGAATAATTCTGTGGTTTGACAAACTAAACAAAAACAGGAAAAGCAGAAAGAAATAGCCTGCTAAGTAATTATTGTTTGCTTCTGAACTGTCCAGCCTGGTTTGAGCATTTCCAAATTCCCAAAATAACATTGGGAACCACATTTCAGTGGATCTGAATGTCAGTAGACCTGTTCAATCTCTTTGTGAAAATTTGTTGCCCAAATCTCTATCCAAAATATAAAAGAAAGCAGATGTGGATAGTTTTGTTCTTTGTTTTCAAGTAAAAGACCTTGAGATGGATGGATGGATGGATGGATGGATGGATGGATGGATGGATGGATGGATGGATGGATGGACGGACGGATAGATGGACGAACAGACAGACAAACCAACCATGTTGTAACTAACTTTTATCAATATGTATATATTGTATATACTGTCTTCAATTTAGCATATCTATTATTTTACAGTAACAATAAAACTAACCACCTTTTACTTATATTATCAAACAAATGTAATAGGCAAATTTGTAAAATGGTAAGTCTTGCATAAATCAAAGTATTATCTGCTTCCCAGGTTTTTGGTAGAAATGCACACAATTCAGTTGACTGTGAGTGTAACTAAATCTTCAAAGACTCACTTCCTTTGTGACAGAAACCAACACATTTTCCAGAGTGGGAGGAGGGAGTGGTCACGTGTGGGTTTTATCTTAGCCTGATTGGTCCAAGACTGAGAGCAAAGCTATAAATACTGGTGCCTTTTAGTCCTGACCCAGATTCTCTCAGTCTGGTCCAAGTACTGTTAGATAGGTGTTTAGGTAGGATTTTTTCCCTTTGTTTTAGTCCTTTGCGATCAGGTTTCCATTTGGCTAATTGGGCACTTTAAAATTGTCAAACTTCCAAATTGTTACTGCTGCGGCCCCAAGGGACAGATCTCTGCCTCGGGTGGCTGGGGGAGGGCCCTGTGGGGCATTTGGTCTCCCCCCGCGGGCCAGGAGCCTCAGCCCTATCCCCGGGAGTGCGGGGGTGCCAGCTCCGGTCTTTAGCTGCTTCCCAAGCAGCTCTCTGTGCAGCAGCGGCGGCAGGAGCGGCTTTGGCGCCACGTGGAGCACACGAGCCGCCCGCCTTACAGCTGATCGGCTCGGGCGGCTTCCGCTCCGCCGCTTTTCGCTTTAAATTGCTGTGGGGGACGTGCGGGGGTGAGGAGAGCATGCCTGAGTGCCGCGTGGATCCCCCCGACCCAATTCAGCGCGGCGCCGGCTCCTGGAAGCCCAGCTGAGCCGCTGGTGTCTTTGCCGGCCTTTTCGCCCGCGCACTGGGTTCCGGCGGCTATTTTGGGAGGTCGCCACGTGCGCGGGGCCTGCTGCGGCCTACCTCGTGGGTGAGGCCTGGCACGAGGCTTTGGGCCTAAATCTCCCCACAGATCTTCAGGCCCTGGTTCCGGTGGGACGTTCGGAGGCCTGTATTCCTGCTCCCTTCGTTGGACACGTGAGTGGGGTATGGACGAGGGAGCAGAGATTCCCCAGGCCCAGCTGGGGGTGAGGAGGCCCTGGATCTGGAGGTGGGGCGGGGAGCTCCCCCCCAGGGATCCTTGGTCACTAGGTGTCCTTCTAGGCCCTCCACTAGGGAGGAGGCCAGGCGGCATAGGGCTCTGGAGAAGACTTTTGCGAGGGCAGAGAGGCAGGCCCAGTCGACCAGGCCTTCATCCCGGGACAGGTCCAGGTCTCCCCTTGGGCCTGTGTCCAGCAGATCTTCCCCTAGGGGATTCAGTCCGGCATCTTCTTCTAGCTCCCCTGGCAGGTCTCGGGCCTACTCCAGGAGGAGGCGTTCTCTATCCCCTGCAGGTGATCCCCTGGAGGGTATGTCCAGGGGCCCCTGTTCCTCTCAGAGGTTGGCTCCTCAGGGGCCTGGGTCTGCTTATGGGGATGTGGAGGATCTGGATAATCTTCCAGAAGGAATTAAAAGACTTATTTCTGCAGCCATTTCACGGGGCATTGCCCAACGAGACAAGGGCTCCTTTTCTTCTAAGCATGGGGGGCTAGGCAGGGTTCAGTATCGGGCTTCCCCTCCTTCTGTGGTCAGTGAGGCTTCGTTCTTGGGGGGGGGAGTTGCCCCAGGAAATGGGCTTCTCGGATGATGAGAATACAGCCCTTTCTGATGAGCCTTCTTCCAAGGGCCTATTGGTTCCGGCCATGTTTAAAATTCTCTTGGACAAGGCATGGCAGACCACTAAGGTTGGGACTGGGGACCCTTCAGTGCCCCCCCTAGGGATCCTGACATGGCCATGTTTTCTGCTACGGCCACCAACAAGGAGGAGATCCCGGCCCCTCCTCTGTTTTTGGAGGTCTTGACTAACCAGTGGGCTCGCCCCTCCAACTTCTCGGCTCCTGGCAGTAATGACCGCCGGCACTATAATGTTGAACAGACCTTTGCTCAGGCCATTCAGCTCCCAACCATTGACATCCCGGTGGCCGCCCTGGTCTCCTCCTCCCCGGTGGTGTCGGGCGATGCGGTGGATAAAATGAAACCGGAGGATAAGCGGGCAGAGCTTACCTTGCGGAAGAATTTTAACGCCACAGCGTGGGCTATTAAGTCTGCGGCCTTGGCTTCCTACTTTAACCGTGCCACAGTCATGTGGCTTAAGAAGCTTCAGGAGCGCATTCCTATCCAGGACGACCGGATCCACCAGGATCTGTTTAAGATCATGGCGGCCTGCCAATTCTCGGCTGATGCGACCCTGGATACAGTCAAGTTCGCTTCCAGTGCCTTAGCCACCTCTGTCACTTCTCGCAGGCTTCTTTGGTTGCGTCACTGGCAGATGGACAACAAGGTGAAATGGGATTTAGCGGCCGCCCCCTTTAAGGGCCCCAACCTTTTCGGGGAGGCGCTTACTCCCATTCTTGTAGAAGATAAGGACAAGAAGAAGGTCCTTCCTTCCACGGCTAAGAAGGCAGAGGCTAAGCCACGCCCTTTCCGTAGGCAACGGTATAAGGCTTCTGATTATGCCTATAACCAACGCTTCTCTTCTTTCCCTCCTGATAGACAATTCTCTGGGCAGTCCTTTCAGGACAGGAGTCGCTTCCAGGGCCAGGCTCGGCGGCCCTTTCGTGGGGGAGGCGGCCGTCCCTACCGCAGAGGGAAGTGACTCAAACCCAAGTCGTCCCATCGACGGCCGCCTCTCCCTCTATGCGGATCAATGGGACGAGATCACGTCGGACGCCTGGGTCCGAGCCACGGTTCGTCACGGGCTCAGGTTAGAATTTCTCTCCACTCCTTCAAACCTCTTCTGGTTGTTCCCTCCGTCTCGGAGTCGGGAGCGCCGCCGCCTGATAGTTCAGGCAATCGCCCACCTCCTCGAAATTCGGGCGGTGGAGGCGGTTCCTTTAGGGGAACGAGGCCTGGGCCACTACTCCAATCTCTTCGTGGTTCCGAAGAGCACGGGGGCTGGAGGGCAATTCTAGACCTCAAGCGCCTGAACAGGTTCCTGGTGTACGGGCGCTTCAAAATGTCATCCCTCAAGTCTATCCTTCAGGGCATCAGGAAAGGGGACTTCCTGGCCTCCGTAGACCTCACGGAGGCCTACCTTCACATTCCCATCCTGCCCGCTCATCACCGGTTCCTGAGGTTCTCTTACGGGTCCCGCCACTACCAGTACAGGGCTCTTCCCTTCGGCCTGGCCTCGGCCCCACGGACCTTCACGAAGGTTCTGGCGGCCCTGGCTGCTCATCTGCAGTCTGTGCCGGTTCGTCTCCAATGCTATTTAGACGACGTCTTGGTTCAGGCGGGGTCCCTTCATCAGGCCGCTCGGATCTTCGGCTCACCATTCAGAGCCTTCAAAGCCTGGGTTTTTCGGTGAACTTCACCAAGAGTCATCTTTCTCCCTCCACTCGCATTCTGCATCTGGGGACAGTCATGGATTCCAGGTTGGGGGTGGTGAGTCTGTCTCAAGAACGGCAGGACAGCCTCCGTCGTCTGGCAGAGAGCGTTCACGCAAGGCGGTCTACTTCCATCCTCTCTCTGTCACAGTTATTGGGCAAGATGGTCTCTTGCATCGGGATTGTTCCGTGGGCCAGGCTTCATCTCTGGCCCCTTCAGTGGGAACTCATCCCCTTTCAAAGAGGATGCCTGAGCAATTCTCTTTGGACTCTCCGTCTCCCGGCAGGGGTCCGCCTCTCTCTGGCGTGGTGGCTCTCCCCGGCCATTCAACGGGGCTGCTGCTTCTGGGAGCCGGACAGGGTGACCGTCACCACGGACGCGAGTCTGTTCGGATGGGGGGCCCTGGTGGGCTCCCGGATGGCGCAGGGCAGGTGGACGGCCTCGGACCTCCGCCACAACATAAATTGGCTGGAGCTGAAGGCTGCGCGACTAGCTCTGCGTCACTTCCAGTCCTCGGTGGAAGGGCGTCATGTGCTCCTCCTGACAGACAATGTAGCTACCAAGGCACACATCAATCGTCAAGGTGGGACCCACTCGCGGGCACTCTGGTTGGAGGCTCTGCGGCTGGGTTCTTGGGCAGAGAGACACCTGCAGTCCTTGGTGTCGGAACACATCTCGGGGCTCTCCAACGTCCAGGCGGATTGGCTCAGTCGAGCGACTCTGGACAACGGCGAGTGGCAACTCCACCCGTCGCTGTTCCGGAAGATCTGCCAAAGGTTCGGGTCTCCCCTGGTGGACCTGTTTGCGTCACCCGAGAACGCCCAGCTTCCACGGTTCTTCACCCATTTCCAGTTCCGGTCGGCAGAGGGCGCGGACGCCCTCAGGAGCCGGTGGCCCCCGGGCCTTCTCTATGCCTTCCCTCCTATTCCCCTCATCCCAGGGACCATCAGGAAGGCAGTGGCGGAGTGGGCCCTGGTCATTCTGGTGGCCCCGTATTGGCCCAGGAGGCCTTGGTTCATGGACCTGGTACAGCTGTCGGTGGCTCCCCCGTGGAGGATTCCGCGGGGGGAGGTAGTCTTGCTGCAGGGGACGCTGGTCCACCCGGAGCCGCAGTGGCTTCATCTGACCATGTGGCTCTTGAACGGCGGCTTCTGAGGGAGGCTCATCTGTCCTCTGGAGTCATTAACACCATTGAGGCGGCTCGATGGCCGTCGACGACCTGCATTTATAACTCCACATGGGTGGCCTTCGTCCGGTGGTGCTCGCCTAGGGGCATTTCTCCAGATAGGGCTACCATTCCCAACATCTTGGATTTCCTTCAGAAAGGTCTTGAGGACGGGCTTTCACAGAACACCTTGCGTCGCCAGGTGGCGGCCTTGTCTTCGGTCCTGGGGGGGGGGTCTTCTTCCCTTTCCCAGTTTCCCCTGATCAAGCTTTTCCTGAAGGGGGCGGCTAATCTCAGGCCTCCCCCCATTCACAGGTTCCCTACGTGGGATCCCTACAAGGTCCTCAGGGCCTTGATGGGGGCCCCGTTTGAGCCGCTCCGCTCAGTTCACTTGCGCTTCCTGTCGCTGAAAGTGGTTTTCCTGGTGGCGATCACATCCGCCCACCGTATTTCTGAGCTGAGCGCCCTGTCCTCCAGGGACGACCTTTGTCACTTTCATCAGGATAGGGTGGTCCTTTGCCTTGACCCAGCCTTCGTCCCGAAGGTAAACACTCCCTTTCATAGGGCCCAGGAGATCGTCCTGCCCGACTTCTGCCCTGGCTCAGCCAATGACAGGGAACGTTTCTGGCATCGGTTGGATGTCCACCGCGCTCTGCGGATCTACCTCCGGCGGACCGGGGAGGTCCCTAGGTCGGAGCCCTGTTTGTCTCCTTACAGCCGGGGTCACTGGGGTCGAGGGTGTCTTCGGCTACCATTGGCCGTTGGCTGCGTCAGGCCATCGTGGAGGCTTACACGGCCTCGGGTCAGCCGGCTCCGTCGGGGATCACGGCACACTCTGCTAGGAGTGCTGCGACCACGGCGGCGTGGGCCACGAGGGCCCCGTTTGAAGACATCTGCCGGGCGGCCACTTGGGCTTCCCCGACGTCTTTCATCCAGCACTATTGTTTGGATGCTTTCACGTCTGCGGACGCGTCCTTCGGTCGGAGAGTTTTGCAGGGGGTGGTGGCTGAGGCTCCCCTTGGGCCCTAGTGTTCTTGTTCTCCCTCCCTGGGACTTTAGCTTGGGTATGTCCCACACGTGACCACTCCCTCCTCCCACTCTGGAAAAAGGACGTTGGTCTTACCTGAACGTCTATTTTCTGAGTGGAGGAGGGAGTGGTCACGACCCGCCCTGAGTTCTGTTTGGTTGGGGCCAAGGGGGTTTGTTGTGTTGTTGTTTTTGTCTTTTCAGTTGTACTGTTCATCTTCGAGAATCTGGGCCAGGACTAAAAGGCACCAGTATTTATAGCTTTGCTCTCAGTCTTGGACCAATCAGGCTAAGATAAAACCCACACGTGACCACTCCCTCCTCCACTCATAAAATAGACGTTCAGGTAAGACCAACGTCCTTTCTGTTACCTCAATCCAAGAATGGATTTTGGAAGGAGAGGTCTTGCTTATTAGAATCACTTATTAGAATTAGACTAGTAGTGCTGAACTACTACTCCTTATACAGGCAACTGTCCATGCATAGCATATTCAGAATTCCCCTTTGTGTAATAAGTACATTACAGGCTTTTGCAGAAGTTGATATCTTGATAGTTAAGGATTGATTTTGTTTTCTCCTCCTGGTTCTTTCCATACTCTTGCAGATGTCCATGAGGCTGTAACTAACAATTTATTTTATGCTGTGCAGGCATGTACAGAAGTCACTGCCAAGACATCTTATGGGTCTTTAGAGACTGAGTTATTGTAAGTGCTAATGAGTTCTCAATTTAGTTTTTCTGCAGAAACATGTGTTTTCTATAGAAATTCAGTCACATGCTAGAGTTCTAAGCAAATATACTTTGAATTTCTTAAACAAGATTCGGCAGTTTGAGCTGTTTGGAGAAATGTGCAAGAAACAAGGAACTGCAGTAATTTTCTTGACAAATAGTTAGCATGTTTTTGTATTACTAGCACTTTTTCGACCTAGCATAAATACACAGTAATGAATTATATTTGATTGTATTGGCTTCTCATGGAAGCCAATTTTTGTAGTGGTTAAAATGCTGAGTTAGAAATTGGGAATCTATGAGTTCTATTCCTCCCTTAAGCAAGACAGTTGGCTGCATTACTTTCAGCTATTCACTCTCTCAGCCCTAAGGGTTCTTGTTGTGGGAAAATAGACAGGAGAATTACAGTAGGTAGATATGTCATCCTTAACTGGACAAAGATAAAAGTAGGATGTTGTTGTTGCTTAAATATTTCTGGGTTTAGAAACATTTCACCTTTTCATTATAGGTTTGTCTCCCATGATTGGGGGGTTTCAGGTGCTAAAAGACAAAGAATTGATTATAACAATACCAAGGACATTTTTGAAGTTTCTGAGAGTTAAAAGTTCATATATTTGAGAGAGTACAGATTGGGTGCACTAAGCCAAAAGCAAACAAATCATGACTCATATTAAGCTTTAATATAAACTCAGTTTATGGCACTTCTCCAGGAATCAGGTTTAGTAAATTCATTCTTTAAAATACACCAGTCTTTTTACAGACCACAGTCCAAACTGGATTTTTGTTTCTACTCAGAGTAGATATAATAGGCATTTTTGCATGTCTTGGATTTGATTCAGTTCAGAACACATGACTGAGCTCAACTGTGTGATGTTAATATGTGACAACATAATACAATTTTGTAAAGTTTGCTTTTACAATATTATGTATTGTGTAAAATTTAATTACTGAGCATGTAAATTATGTAAGATAATACCTGCTTATTCAACACCTGCTTACTACAATGTAAAGTTGCAGTTCCTTTTCAATTAAGAAACGTGTGAATTGATATCCTCTTATTGTTGCAATCCGGAAAGTGTATCTGTAGTATAAAAATATGCTTTTATTGATCTTTAAGACATGGAGGGACGCAGTGGCTCCGTGGATAAGACGCTGAGCTTGTCAGTTAGAAAGGTCGGCAGTTCAGTGGTTCGAATCCCTAGCGATGCGTAGCAGAGTGAACTCCCATTACTTGTCCCAGCTTTTGCTAACCTAGCAGTTCGAAAGCATGTAAAAATGTAAGTAGAAAAATAGGAACCACCTTTGGTGGGAAGGTAACAGTGTTCTGTGCGCCTTAGGCCTTTAGTCATGCTGGCCACATGATCACGGAGACGTCTTCAGACACGCTCTTCGGCTTTGAAACGGAGATGAGCACCACCCCCTAGAGTTGGGAACGACTAATACATATGTGCGAGGAGAACCTTTACCTTCTACTGTGCACCGCTTGGAGAGTCCAAGCAATGGGTTATTTCAGTCTGCTTGCCCTGGACTGAGAAAGTCTTTTCCCTGGCCACGCCTCCTGGCATGGCTCCATTCTCCAGAAAAAATTCTCAGTCAGCCCGATCCGATTGATTTTTGTGAGCTCCAGCTATTTGGTCTTTTCCCTTTGGCTTGGACTCTCCACACTAATTCTTTTCCCTTCTACTTCTTCCTCTCTTACTTTACTAGCCTTTCCTTGTTGTTTTGCTGTGTTTTGGTTGCTGTAACAGGCCTTCTGAGGCCAGGAGGTAGGCGAATGGTGGGGGAAGGTTCTCCAAGGCTACACTGACTCAGCCGGCTGCACAGACATTTTTTTTTTTTAGACATTTTATTAAGATTTATAGGCCGCCCTTCTCACTGAGGGGACTCAGGGCGGCTTACAATCACAGGGAAAGGGGTGCAATACCAAAAGACAAACAGTGAGTGAGCGAAATAAAATAATAAAACACAACTTGCATTCAACAGTCAACACTCGGGCGGGTAAATTAAGAACCTATCCCCAGGCCTGCTGGGAGAGCCAGGTCTTAAGGGCCGTGCGGAAGGTCTGAATGGTGGTGAGGGTACGAATCTCAACGGGGAGATCGTTCCACAGGGTCGGAGCTGCAACAGAAAAGGCTCTCCTCCATGTAGTCGCCAGTCGACATTGACTGGCAGATGGAGTCCGGAGGAGGCCCAATCTGTGCAATCTAATCGGTCGAAGGGAGGTAATCGGCAGAAGGCGGTCTCTCAAGTACCCAGATCCACTACCATGGAGTGCTTTAAAGGTGGTCATCAATACCCTGAAGCGCACCCGGAGATCGACAGGTAGCCAGTGCGGAGGATGGGTGTAATGTGGGCGAACCGCAGTGCGCCCACTATCACTCGCGCGGCTGCATTCTGGACTAACTGCAGTCGCCGGATGCACTTCAAGGGCAACCCCATGTAGAGCCCATTGCAGTATTCCAGCCTAGAGATCACAAGGGCTCGAGTGACTGTTGCGAGAGCCTCCCGGTTCAGGTAGGGCCGTAACTGACGGACCAGGCGAACCTGGGCAAATGCCCCCCTGGTCACAGCCGACAACTGATGGTCAAAAGTCAGCTGTGGATCCAGGAGGACTCCTAGATTACGGACCCTATCTGAGGCCTGCCGCTTGACTTTTAAAAGGCGCGGCAATCACCGGCAAGGCTTTTTAAGACCACAGCAATCTCTGCGAGCCACCTTTATTGTTTTAAATGGTATTTTTTCACTTTTTGGGCTTAGCTTCGGTCTAGCCTGTCGCGGAGGGGTGTGAGGCAGGTGGTTCAGCCTCATGCATGCCACACTGCTCTCCTTCGCCCCCACGCTGTTGCAGCGGCCATTTTTGGCAAGGGCTTTTTGTGCGCCTTTCATGCCAAGGCCTACCGCTTCAGCAACATCTCATCAGGAGCCACTGGATGACCAGGGGGCACAGCGGGGGCCCCTCAACTGAACCTTCTGCCATCCTCAACGACCCCCAAGCGGCGCCAATGCCAGTGCCGCTCACGGCCTGCGCTCTGGCACAGGGAAACGGCCCGGGGCCTGCTTAAATAATATACTCAGAATTTTTTTCTTCACATGTGACTGGGCCTTCTCTGCTCTCCTGATGGGTCTTGCAGTACTCCTGCAGACCTTTAACCTCCATTCCCTCTGCTCTTTCTGGCATTGCTCTTCTGCCTTTATTCTCTCATTTATGAAATGTTTTTCCTATGGATTCCTCAACTTACGACCTTTTGTGTTTCCTTTATTGCAGAGTAGCCAGTTCAGAGCATCCAGCACTCCTGCCTCCTCCTGCACTGGTCAGACCAATCTGAGTGATCATTCACCATGGAACCCTCTTCATCAGGTTCTTTGTCCTGTGCAGGTTCCCAGCAGGTTTTCCTCTCCTGCTAAGGATAATGGGTCAGGCAGGAGTAGGGTGGTCAGGCAGGGTAAGAACCCTGAGAACACCTCTGTAGCTGAGGCTTAAGATGCTGAAAGGCACCAGAGACCCCTTGACAATTAATTTGAGAGGGCAAAGCGCCTGGTGGAGGAGGATCTTCCCCCGTACTCCTCCTAGGGTATCCTTGGTTCCGTCTCCTCCCGGGGGGACCCTGCAGTCCTTCTAGCCGAAGACGTGGAGTTGCAGGACTTGTCTCCTGACGGATCCCTGGCTACATCTTCTCCACCCCCCTCCTGGACTTATGATCAGGGGCCCTCTCCTGAGGAGCTTCCCAGACCTGCCCCTTGGGGCAGCCCTCTCACCTTCAGGGAGAACCGATTGAGCAGGAGCCTGGCTCAGATCCCGCATCTGAGTTATCTCCTCATATGCAAGTGGTGGTGGCCCGGGCCATTGCCAAGGGCATTGAAGCCAGCATGCGGCAGCACGTCCCTCCCACCCTCTTTCCTGGCCCTTCCCAGCCGGTCCAGGGGGGAACTCCCCTGGCAAGGCGGGCGCGCCATCACTCTCTTGAATCCTCAGTGGTCAGTGAATCCTCAGCTATTGAGGATCCTGTCCAGGAGATACATCAATTGACAGAGGATGTGGCCCTTTCACTTGACACCCCGTTCTTCTTGGGCCTCTTTAAACCACAGTCCTGTTAAGTCGTTCCTGCATAACGTTACGGCAGCCACTGTTAAACAAGCCCACTCATCCCCCATCTGCAGCTGTTCCAGTGAATCCCAATGCTGCCATGTCTAAGGTTCCACCTTCCCAGCAAGAACTGGTGCCATCCCTGAGCTGTTCTTAGATTTGATCCAGCGTCAGTGGAACCGACCGGCCACTTCGTCCTCCCCCAGTGGGCAGACAAGAAGCCTGGGAACCTGCCCTGGAGGACCTCCTTGGTGCTCCCAGAGGTGGATCCCCCCATTACGGCCCTACCATTCAACAATCCCCTCCCCGTGGACCTCTAGGAGGGTCTCAAAGCAGAGGACAAGAAGGCAGAGAAGGCCTGCCACAAGACACATCTTAAGGCACCTTCTTCCGCCCTCCTTTTTTTTAATAGGGCTGTAGTGATCTGGCTGCAGGGCTCCAGAACACGCTCCCAGTGACAGCCAAGAGACTTCACCAGGGCGTAGCTAATATAGTGGCAGCTGTCCAGTATGCCGCGGACGCCTCCCTAAATGCCACCAAATTTGTTTTCCAGGGCCTTGGCGTCGAACGTTGCATCCCGACACCTCATTTGGCTCCGCCCCTGGTGGGCCGACCAGAAGCACAAATGGAAGCTGGCATCGGCTCCCTCAAGGGTGCCAAGCTATTCGGGGAGGTCCTGGACCGTTTCCTTATAGAGTCAAAGGACAGTAGGAAGGTCTTGCCTTCTGCTTCCAAGAAGCAAGACCGTTAAGTCTACTCCTTATCCTAGGAGGCAGTCCTTCGTGCCTCTGAGCCCTCCACGTCTGCTTCCTTCAACCCTTCCGATAGACCCACAGGTCAATCTGAGTCAGAACTCAGGACGGGTCCTCCTTTTGAGACAAGAGGGGCACAATATGGGTTTCGCAAGCTCAACCGAGGGGGGGCCTCCAGCAGGCTCTTCCGTAAGTCTAGGTGACTGCCCGAGGTCGCCTCCCATCGGGGATCGACTGTAGTTGTTCGCCTCCCTTTGGGCCGAGAAGGCTGTGGATGCCTGGGTGCTATGGACCATCATCGGGGGCCTCTCCCTGGGGTTCCTGTCTCCGCCCCCCAGGGTCTTCATCAGGCGACCCTCTCCCTCCTGCCTCTTGAGGAGGGGGCGGATGGTCCAGAAGGTCATCTGGAGGCAAAGGCATAGAACAGGTGTCTCCCGGCCAGGAGAGGTGGTATTTTCCCCTCCATCCTCTTCCTGGTGCCCAAGACCTCGGGGGCTGGAGGGCCATATTGGACCCTAGAACCTCAACCGGCACCTTGTCTATAGGGGGTTCAAGATGCAGTCCCTCTAGTACATCCTGACGGGGATCCACCAGGGAGACCCTCTGGCTTCTATTGAATTAGAGGAGGCATATCTTCATGTTCCCATCCGTCCCCAGCACAGGAGGTTCCTGCGCCTTTTCTATGCCGGCCGACTTTTTCAATACAGAGCCCTTCCATTCGGCCTGTCGTCGGCATCCAGAACCTTCACAAAGGTCCTGGCGGTGATAGCGGTGCTCCTCAGGCGCAGGCCCATACGATTGCAATGCTGCCTGGACGGCATCATCATCTCCAGTCGTCTTCCAGGCAGCAAGCTGTGCGGGACCTCCACATCACCATGCGGACCCTCGGAAATCGTGATTTTCTCTCAACTTGGAGGAGAGTCACCTTGCTCCTTCCCCAGAATCAGTCACCTTGGGGCGGTGATAGACTCCATGTCATGTCAGGTTTTCCTGCCCCAGGACAGAGTAGAGGCTCCACGGTCTATGGCTTACATAGTGCTACGTGCAAGGCAGGTCCCTGTGATTCTCTTCGCAGTTGTTGGGGAAATGGATTCGTGCCTGTCGATCGTCCCCTGGGCCTGTCTACACTCCATGATGCTGCAGTGGCTCCTGATGCCACATCAGAGGGCCAACAGGAGCGACTCAACCCAGCTGATTCCCGTGCCTCCGACCGTGAAAAGATCCCTCCAATGGTGGGCCTCGTCAGCTGTCCTTGAGGGGCACCTCTTCAGGGAGCATGACGGGGTCGTCGTCACCACAGACGCCTGACTTTCCGGCTGGGGAGCGCACCTGGGTCTCCTCGTGGTCCTGGGCATATGGTCCGCGTCAGAATCTCATTGCAGCATCAATCTTCTGGAACTGAGGGCGGCGAGGTTAGCTCTTCATCTCTTTTATCTGTCTGTTCGCCACCGTCATGTCCTCCTGAGGTCAGACAATGTGGCCACCGAGACGCTCATCGTCCGCCAGAGTGGTGCCAGATTCCAACCTACTGATGGCGGAGGCGGAGGCCCTGGGCCGCTGGGAGGAACGTCACCTGAAGTCTATGCGCTCCGACCACATGTTGGGAGTAGCCAACACCCAGCGGACTGGCTCAACAGGACCACCATAGATCCTGCCGAGTGGCAACTCGATCCTGCACTCTTCCATCACCTCTCCCACGGGTTCGGTCTGCCGCTGGTGAGCCTCTTCACCACTGGGAAGAACACTCAGCTCAGGAGATTCTTCTCCCGCTGCCCGTCTCCAAGGGCAGAAGGAACGGACAATCTGCGGTGCTGCTGGCCCCGGAGACTTCTTCCGCCATTCCTTCCTCTCCCTCTCTTACCACAAGTCCCTTCCAGGAGCATAGCGGGGGGAGGAGGTGCTCTTCGTGGCTCCCTGCTGGCCTGGAGATCGTGGTTTGCCGACCTGGTCAGCCTGTCAGTGTCCCTCCCTGTGTCGGATCCCACCAGATCAGGTCTCCCTCTGCCGGTTGGCCACCTGGCTTCTGAGGGGGACCTACTCAGGAACGGAGGCTTGTCGGAGGAGGTGGTGCACACCATTCAAGCTGTTCAACCTTCCTCCACGACGAGAATCTACGATGCCGCCTGGGCATCCCTTCCAGGTGGTGTGAGAACCTTCTCATTGATCCGGTCACAGCACCGGTGGACTGCGTGTTGGATTTCCTGCAGTGGGGCCTTGAGAAAGGCCTGTTCCCAAACACGCTGCGGCGCCAGGTAGCAGCCTTGTCCACTGTCTGGTCCGGGGATCCTTCCTTGTCGCTCAGCAGGATTCCCAGGGTACGTCATTTCCTGAATGACGTCTCCACTCTTCGTCCTCCCACAGTGCATCGACATCCTGCCTGGCAACTGTCTGTGGTGCCGCAGGCTATCACCTCTTCGCCTTTCGGGCTGCTACGCTCGGTCTTCCCCCGACATCTTACACTGAAGACGGCGTTCCTGATGGCCTTCACATCTGCCTGCCGTATTTCCAGGTTGGCCTTGTCGGTCTGCCAGGACTTGTGCATCGTTCCGACAGGGTCATTTTGCGCCTTGCCCTTCCTTCATTCCGAAGGTCACCGCCTGGTTCCACAGGGCGCAAGAAGTCATCTTGTGGCATTTTTGACCTTGCCCTTCTCGTGTACAGGAGCATTCCTGGCATAAGCTGGTTGTGTGACGCGCTCTGAAAATCTACCTGCATCGGTCCTCAGACTTCCGTAAGTCCAAGGCCTTGTTTGTATCCTTCCAGTCCGGCTTCTTCGGCAAGGAGGTCACCTCCTCCACTGTTGACAGATGGTTGAGGGCGTGTATCGCCTCTGCCTACAAGAGTCAGTCTAGGGCAGTTCCGCGTCACACCACTGCACTCTCTACGAGAACTGCGGCCACCACTGCAGCCTGGGCCACCCAATCTTCCATTGTGGAGATTTGTAGGGTGGCCACGTGGTCATCGCCGTTGCCCTTCGTCAAACTCTACAGACTGGACAGTTTTGCCCCAGCTGAGGCGTCCTTCGGCAGGAGGGTACTCCAAGCGGTTGTTCTTGCGACCGAATCCTGGGACACTACTTCTACCCGCCCAGATGGACAGTAACTTGGGTATGTCCCATTGCTTGGACTCTCCAAGCGGTGCACAGGAGAAAGACCATTGGCGCTTACCTGAAGGGTCCTTCTCTGTGCACCACGGGAGAGTCCAACCCACCCAGATCCGTCCTGGGATGCATGCTCTCCATGTCAACTAAATTGGTCATTGGACTCTTCTTGGCCAGACTTTTCTATTTTTCCTGGAGAATGGAGTCACGCCAGGAGGTGTGGCCAGGGAAAAGACTTTCTCAGTCCAGGGTAAGCAGACTGAAATAACCCATTGCTTGGACTTTCACGCGGTGCACAGAGAAGGACCTTTCAGGTAAGCCAATGGTCTTTTACCTTTAAGACACAGTATTATCTGCAATTAGTGATTGGATCCATTTAACCAATGACAGAATATTGAATATTGAGGGACATGATTTGGTATATGGTAGGCATGCTTACTTGTTAGTTAACAAAAAACTGGATAAGAATTTTAAAAATCATATTTTAAGAAATGCTTTATTGCGGGTCTGGAAAAAATATCAACATAAACTAAGTGACAAATTGCCCATGTGGGCAATTCCTAGACACGCAATTGAAAATATGAATATAGAACAAAAACACGATAGAACCACATATAGACAACTCCTTATCACTGAAAGAGGGGTGTTGCAATTAAAATCTTTAGAGGTACTTAAAAAAGAGAAGGTAGTTCAAACGTGGTTTCAGTATGGCCAATTACAGGCTAGGTGGAAAATAGATAAAAAAACTGGCTTTGTAAAAGCTGAGGATAATTTGTTTAAACAAATAAGAGATCAAAGCTTAATGCACATAAAGAGGATATATAATGTATTAATACAGATGGATTCAGAAACGGAATTGATTAAAGACTGTATGATAAAATGGGCTCAGAATATTGAGGAACCAATAATGCTGGACACATGGGAAAGAATTTGGGTAAGAAATGTAAAATTTACACAAGCACAAAATCTGAGAGAAAATTTTTACAAGATGTTTTATAGATGGCATTTAGATCCCAAAAAGCTTGCCTCTATGTATCCGAATGTTCAGCCTAAATGCTGGAGATGTGGTTCTCTTGATGCTACATATTTTCATATATGGTGGACATGTCGTAATGTTAAGGCATTTTGGATAAAAATATGGTGGATCTTGCAAAATATCTTCAAAAGAAGGATAAAATTCACCCCTCAGCTGTTTTTACTAGGTATATGTACGGACTTTACAGCAGCAGAGATTAATTTGGTTCTGTACTTAATAACGGCAGCAAGACTCTTGGTGGCACAATACTGGAAGAAGAAAGACTTGCCTACAATTCAAGAATGGACTCTGAAAGTTATAAACTTAGCCGAAATGGCAAAAATTTCAGCATATCTCAAAGAACATTCAAACGAGAGATATAAACGAGACTGGAAAAAATGGATTGATTATACACAAAGTAAATATGGGACTAAGAAACTCCAGATAGCTTATGCTTAACATCAGTAATAACTTAAATTGTTTAAAATTTGGGTAACAGTAAGAAGCTGAGCTCAATGTAGAGACATTTTAGACTGTGATTGTTAAAAAGTTATACCGTGTATGGACTCTGGGAAGTCGGGGGGAGGGAAGGGAGGTGGGGTTTTAGGGGGAGGGGGAGGGGGGAAATATAATATGTGTTAAATTCTAAAGTACATGATTGCACTTGTACACTGTGGCTTTTTAATGTTAGTGTTAAAATAGAACAAGCTGAATATATTGGAAGGTAATAGAAGTAAACCGAAGGGAGGAGTTGAGCGAAAGAAGAAGGAGGGTGGAGAGGGTGAGAGAGAGGAGGAGGAGAAGGAAGGGAGGGAATGGATGAAGAGAGGGAGTGATAGAGGGGGAGGGGAAGTAGGTAGTAGAGGGGTATGTAAGAAGGAAGAATGAAAGTTGGAGGGGGTTGAAAGAGGGTGTATGGTGGGCCAAGGTGGTATATTGGGTTTGTATTGTAGGGGGCATTTTCTATATAAGTGAAGGCTGTGTTTATTACTCAATGTTACATGCTCCAGTTATGCACAGTAAACATGTGATTGTATAGAATGAAATGGAAATAAAAATATTATGTGAAGACACAGTATTTTATAAAGAAAGGAGCTGCAGAAATTTCCCATGGCAGCAACTAATGATGTAAACTTGTTTTGTTTAAAAGAATGGGAGATAGATATGTCGTTAAAATCTGTAGCAAAAGACTTCGGTATTTGGAAATTGTCAAATAAGTGAACTGAATTGTACAGTATTTGTTAATTTAGTTGCCTGTCAATGTTTTAAAAGGATCGACTAAAACACAGTGGCCTCTGCACCCTTCATGTATTGTGATGCTTTTGTCAGCAGGTTAATTTCTTTTTGGCTTGCAGCACATATCACATACTTGGAATTGAACTGGAACCAAACCATTTCCTTTGTGATTCTGAGCACATCCCATGCTTTCCACAGCTATGTAAAAACAACTGAAATTGTCTCTCTAGAGATGACTTTCCTATCACTTTTTAAGACTTCTTCCTCTCCTTTCTTCTCCTCCTTTTTTAAAAAATCTTCTCCTTTTTGGCATTGCAGAAATATATTTTCATAAGGTAGCATTGATGCCTCCAGAGCTGATTCCTGTATTACTGGGGCAGCAAAATCTGTATTTTAGATTTATTTCCTTTATAAAAGATAATGCCATAAAGTTGTAATTTTGTGGATACATTTCTAAAGGACAGCATATTTTGGATTACATACCAAGTAAGAAAAAAGAGCTTGCTACGCCCTCTTTAAAATTTGGCTTCTCCAACTGAAAAATATTTTTATATTTAAAGTACTTGAAACAGAATGCCTGCTCTTCTCATCAGACTATATTAGTTCATGGAGGACACACCCATAATAAGGACCCATAATAAATCAGTGCTTTTAAAGAGAAATCCAAATGAATATATCTCCATTTTACGCTTCATTTTTCGTTGTTTTCCTAATGTTGTGTACTTCAGAACTGAGGAATGAAAGTAGAAATCTTCCAACAAACTCACATAGCCTATAAATGGGATCAGAAATTCATTTAATATTATCATTGAAATCAAGTAGACAAGTGGCAATTTGAATAAAAGCAAACAGAACTGTTGGTATCAGATCTGTAACAATAGTTTTAAAATGGATGGAAACAACATTTGGTTTTTAATAACACGTTAAAGTATATTACAGAATTGAGACACTTTATAGCAAAATATATTGAAATAAAAAATTATTTCAGGATTTGGAAATTATTAAACGGATAATTTCAGTAGTTTTGAAAATGAAGCAGTAAAAATGAAGATCAGCTGCAGCTGCAATTTAGAGCAAGAGAAACTTTCCCTTTAGTGAGATTAAGGATTAATTCTTTTGTTTCAAATTTATGTTAAATACTGGCTATTTTTTTCCCCTAATAATAAAGTAAATCAATGGTCTGAAATGTGTTTCCAAAGAACTCCAATGTCAGCCTCTGCTTTGCTGCTGCTTCGGCTGCCATTGAAACGGGGAGGGGGGGCATGGTATTTGGGAGGGGAATCATGTGCTGGAGGAAGTTTCTAGACGCTGAACTGACCATCTCTTTGCGCATGTGGAGAAAGGGAGTTTCCCGCCAAGGCTAACTGTCCAGCATTCCACCCTGATGATGCTTTTTGAAGATATCTCCCACCTGACAGTTGGGTGAATTATTATTGGACTATGAAACGGGGTGCCAAGGGGAGGGGATTGAACTATACATGATATCCATTGCTTTCACGCCAATTTATCCAGACTCAACTTTGCTTTGCTACTTATCGTTTGTAATTAGTAAAAGTACACTTCATTTCAAGAATGGAGTTGAGTGGTTTCTTTTCTGATTATTAAATGAAGCAGCACCTGACATCCAATATTATTAGTATATTAGTTGGAAAAAGAGGGATACGGTAGTTTCCTAGTGATAATATCTTATTAACAGTACAGGATGAGTCAACTATTGGGTGAAAATGTGGACTATCCCAAAATATTATTTCTTGAGCAAATCCAAAATAAACAATGTCTCATAAACAATATGTCATACCACATATTATTTAGGAAAGGTCCTAAATCTTATTTAAAATATTGGTTTATTAATTTGCTAAAATCTCATCACTGGTTTTTAAAGTTACTAAGCAATCATTGTTAATTAACTGAACATTGACATAGGTAAGACATCTGTTTGGCAAGACTTAAAATTGTATTTTTAAACATGGCTTCTATTATTGTGAGCTGCAGAAAATTTAGAACTGAATTCAACGGCATGACAAACATTTGGCAAACAGATTGTATAAAAAAGCATTTTAGAGATGTCTTTGACGTGAAGCTTGTTTAATCCATTTATACATCCTTTAACATTTATGGTGCCAAAATCAGGAATCTGTAAGAAATCAGAATGAAAATTATAAGTTATGGGTTTCCATAAATTTGCTTAGAACTATGTAGACCTGCAAGTAAACTAGGAAATCAAGAGATTCTATAGTAGAATTACTGTGCTCTTGTCTATTCCAAATTATGCTTTTTCTCATTTCGAGAGTAAGTTGCATTGTTACATTTGATGACTTTTTAGTTTTGTTGCTACTTAACTATTTTCTCACATTTTAAATTGAAATAATATTTTTGCTGAACAACATTTCTCCAACTAGATGGGGGATAGGTTTTTTGTATATTTTGATTCAACTGCTAATTCAGAAACAAATCTTTACTGGCTTGGAATTAGGACATATAATCCTGATATAATAGCAGTTTGCGCATAAAACATTTCTGTATAAGGAATCATTTTTTGCTTTTATTTTCTTACAATGAAGATTTTGAGAAATTCAAAGAAAGCAAGTAGCATTACTTTTTTCCATGGAGAAAACAATACTGAAGTATGAAATTGAAGATAATGTACAGTGCATTCTGATCTCCTTCACTTTTGTAAATTTTGTTATGCTGCAACCTGATTCTACAGTTGTCGAAATTCATTTTTTAAAATCATTAATCTACACTCAGTACCCCATAATGACAAAGTTAGAACAGAATTTTAGAAATGTCTATAAATTTATTAAAAAGAAAAAATTGAAATATCACATTGGCAAAAGCATTCAGACCCTTCACTCAATACTTCGTTGAAGCTGCTTTGGCAGCAATTACAGCCTTAAGTTTTTGGGGGTATGACACAACAAGCTTTGCACACTTCGATTGGGGATTTTCTACCATTCTGCAAATCCTCGTAAACTCAGGTTGGATGGTGAATGTTGATTTACATCCATTTTCAGGTTCCTCTAGAGATGTTCAATAGAGTTCAAGCCAGGGCTCTGGCTGGGCCACTCTACGACATTCATAGAGTTGTCCCTAAGCCACTCTGGTTTTCTCTTGGCTGTATGTTTAGGATAATTGTCATTTGGGTAGTGAACCTTCGGCCCAGTCTGAGGTCTCGAGCGCTGTGGAACAGATTTTCATTGAGGTATATACCTGTACTTTCCTCCATTCAGCTTTCCTTTAACCCTGACCAGTCTCCCAGTATCTCCTGCTGCAAAACATCCCCACAGCATGATGCTGCCGCTAACATGCTTCATTGTTGGGATGATATTGGACAGGTGATGAGCAGTGCCTAGTTTCCTCCAGACATAACATAGAATGAGGCCAAACAGTTCAAACTTGGTTTCATCAGACCAGAGAATCTTGTTTCTGGCAATCTGAGAGTCATACAGGCAGTGTGGTGTTGTTGTTGTTTTTTTGCAAACTTCAAACAGGCTTTTATGTGTTATGCACTAAGGAGAGGCTTCTGTCTAGCCACTCTGCCATAAAGCCCAGATCAGTGGAAGGCTGCAATGATAGTTGTCCTTCTGGAACACTGTCCCATCTCCACAGAGAATCTCTGGAGTTCAGTTAGAGTGACCATTGGGTTCTTAGTCACCTCTCTTACTAAGGCCCTTCTCCACCTATTGCTCAGTTTGACTGGGTGACCAGCTCTTAGAAGAGTCTTGATTGTGCCAAACTTCCATTTGAAAATTATGGAGGCCACTATGCTCTTAGGAACTTTCAGTGCAGCAGGAATTTATTGTAGCCTTCCCCAGATCTGTGCCTTGCAATAATCCTGTCTCTGAGCTCTGCAGGCAGTTCCTTTGTCCTCATGGCTTTTGCTCTGCTACAGTATGCATTGTCAGCTGTGAGGCCTTCTATAGAGAGGTATGTGTCTTTCCAAATCACATCCAATCTGTTTAATTTACCACAGGTGGACTCCAATCAAGGGGTGGGAACCTATCAGCAACGATAGCTAAATTTCAAGTATTGTTGCAAAGGGTCTGAATACTTATGCTGATATCTCAGTTTTTTTCCTTTTTAATGAATTTACAGACATTTCTAAAATTCTGTTTTCAGTTTGTTGTTATGGGGTATTGAGTGTAGATTAATGAGAAAAACAAATGAATTTCAACTATAGAATCTGGTTGGAGGGCGGGGCTGACGTCGCTACGATACGACATGCAATCTTGGAGCTCCAGGATTGCTGTCAATATCTCTGCTGCTGGACGGTCCTTTTGGACCTAAACAGTCCCGTAGAGACAGTGATAGAAAAGGGCACGTCCTGCTGATCTCAGGGGCATCGCAAAGTCCCTGATTGATCCAGGAGAAGCTCTTTTTTCCGGCGAAAGAGAAGCAGCCATTGAAGCTACAGAAGGTTGGGACAGCTCCTGAACGGAAGAAAAGCAGGAAAGAGTGTGTGTGTCAAAATGGTAAGATAAAATTTACTATTAGAGAAGACAACGCCCAAAAAGACTTAGAGTAAAATTAAAATTGAAGACAGAAGAGAGCAAGCGGCGAATTAAGCCTGAATTAAACTTAGTGTGTTATCTTTTTTTTTTTTTTAAATGGATGGAACTTTTACAAATTCCTCTTACTTTTTAAATTGGACTGATTTCTTTTTTTCCTCTCCTTCTATTTTTCCTCTTTTTTCATATTTGTGGATTATGATTTTCTTTTCTTTTTACAACACTCGGCTGGATTGTTTGCTTTTAAGCACTTTTTTTCTTAAGTTCGGAATTTAAAGAGAGGGGTAGAGGCAGAGGAAAAAGAAGCAACACTGCCATCTAGAGACTGGGGGCTTGGAAACATTGTTTTTTTATTTCCATTGAACATCTGACTCAAATCTAATACTTCAAGGTATCTATTTGTTTATTGAAAGGGGTAGTGGGAAGAGTATTGATTGTTTATGCAGGTGCTCTTCTGGAGTACTATCAATAGCTGGACTGGAGTGAAGAGAAAACCTTGACTTGAAAGATTATAGTGAACTTGTTTGAAACTTAACAAAAAACTTTGGATGTTTTAGTGGCAGTGTTTATAACCTGGAAGAATGGCGCAACATGAAGAAGAAAAAGAATTAACATTGAAAATGATTATTTTTGAAATTCAAAAAGTACAAAAAACATTAAAAAGAGGATGAAGAACATAGAACAAAAAACAGAAAAAATAGAGGGAAGAGTTGAGAATATTTATAAAACAATGATTAAATTTGAGGATAGAGTTCAAAAAATTGAAGAAAAATATGAACAAAGTGATTAAAAATTGTTGATATTGACAGCAAATTGAGCATGGTTGGAAATGACAGGAGTGGAATGTTGAAAGGAGAGATTAACGAACTGGAACCCTTTCTCAAACCTCAAAACATGGAAGAAGAAAAGGGAGAAAATTTGGCAGAAACAATGATAGAAATTCTGGCAGAAGCACCAGTGATAACTAAAGGCAAGTGGGTGGAAGGAACAGATGGAGGGTTTCAAGTTTTTACAAGATACGCAAGGAACAACAAGGTGCCAAGAGAAGTCCACATAAGACTTATCAAGAAAACAATTAGAATACAAATACCACAAATGGCAAGAGATATAGGACTGCACTACTACTGGAAGGATACAGGATGATGAAATGAAATGTTAGAATAAAAATTAAGTTAAACTTAGTTAAATTTAGAGTATTATGTATAAAATAAAGTAATAATAGTTATAGCTAAATAAATGATTAATAATGATAATAATACACATATATATATTAGATTGATAATATGAAATTTTATATAAATTGTAAGTGAGAACTATGGAGAGGATGTTTAAAAGCTTTGTTATAAAAGATAAATAATTCTATATAGAATAGAATATAAAGATGTAATCATTGGATGATTTCAGGTTGATGTAAATGTCATAATATAAATTTATCTTAAATTTAGAATATTTTACATAAAATGAAGTAATAATAGCTATAGTCAAATGAATGTTTAATAACTATAATAATTGTATACATATATATTAGAATGATGATATGAGTTTTTACGTAAATTGCAAGTGAAGACTATTGTGAGAAAGCACAAAAGCTTTGTAACCAATCGACGTACTGTAAGTAATTGGAAAAGGATTTTTATTTTGTGTGTGTTTATGTCTGTATGTTTTATGTTTGTTTAAAAATAAAAACGTTTTTATAAAAAAAAGAATCTGGTTGCAGCACAACAAAATTGACAACAGTGAAGGGGGTCTAAATACTTTCTGAACTCACTGTAAATGCAGTGAGAGAGAAAAAAAAGTGCCAGGAAAGCAGTTAACAGTCACCAAAATAGAGGCAAGATGAGCCTGAATATACAGGTAGTTCTCAACAATTGGGATTGGAACTTCTGTCATTAAGTGAAGCAGTAGTTAAGTGAGTCATGCCTGCTTATACAACCTTTTTTGCCATTCTTGTTAAGTGACTCATGGTGATCATTAAGTGTATCACATGATTATCAACAAATCTGGCTTCCCCCATTGACTCTGCTTGTCAGAAGACCTCTGAAAAGGCCGCAACTACAGTATATACCGTATTTTTCGGCGTATAAGACACCTTAGTTTTTTGGAAGAAAAATGAGACGAAAAATTCTTCCTCTGCCTATGAGCATCCATGGTATTCAGCTGGCTAACTTACTGTCAGCATAAGAGAGTTCATGACTTGATCAGCGCCACGCAGCTTAGCGCCTTTGGGATATTACTGGGTTGGTGAGTGGCACTCTGCCCGGATGGAAAGGGGTGTTGTGGGGAGGCTGCTCATGAGAGCTTCTGCCCGGCAACCCCCCACTCCAGCTGGGCACAGCGCCATCCACCAACCTAGCGGTATCCCAAAAGCGTCAAGCAATGTGAGCGCCTTTGCTCCCCGGCTCCTGCAGCTTTGCACCTTTGGGATATTGCTAGGTTGGTGAGTGGCGCTCTGCCTGGCTGGAGGCGGGGGGGGGGTTGTCCAGGGGGCTTATTATTGGGGGAGGGTGTATATTTTTGCCCACGGGGAAAAATATGGCATGGTCTTATTATCAGGACATGTTGTAATTTCGGGAAAACACAGTAGGCATAGCAACTAAGTCAGCCAATGAGGGCTACTTACACTCTGAAACAGTATTTGCTGTGAGCAACAAGGAAGGAGCCTGCCTTAGATGAGAATTGAAAGTGAAACTGCATGTGTTTTGCTTGTATTTATTGCTACCTTGGAAAACCTGCTTTTGGTATTGTATTGTGTATTATTATTATTTTGAATCCTGCTGAATCAGTTACTTGTGTGTGCTTTCTGAATATGATTGTTGCTGCAAACTCTGACCAGCTTGGTCAGCTTTAGCACTTATTGCAGCCTGATTCAGCAAATAATAACCAAGCTGAACCAAGTAATAGATAAAAAAGAGGAAATAAAAATTGTAAAACACAATTCACTAAGATTTTTTTCATGGGAAGTGGGTCTGTGGGTTGGCAGTTCACTTAGGCCAGCACATTTATTCATTTTCTCCAACCAGTGTACAAGGATAGGGAAGCTTAGATCTTTCTTACTGTGTGCTAAACTATACTCATCTTCGCCAGCGTACTTGTTCTGACAAGACCAAGAGGGAAAGTTGAACATTGGACAGACATACAACTCAACTCTGTGTTGTCATACTCTTACTTTGGAATTGCATATCACACAGCTTGATCCTCAATTATATGGCATACCATACAGAATGTTAATGTAAGTGCTAATATACCTTAATTTCAATGAGAAAGGCCAAGGACATTGGAAATGAATTGCTATTCATATCTTTTTCCCTTTGTAAGGTATCCTCTTACTTGTATTATTTCATTTACTTAAAATAAACTCACAACTGACCTTTTTTTTTTAAAAAAAAAGTGAACAATATATCTCTTTATTAATGTAACATGAATTAATACATCCTCTGTATGCTCCTATTCTTCTAAAGAAGAACTGATTAGCTCTTGTTCCCTGTTTTCTGGAAGGTGATACTAGGGACTCTTTGTTCTTAGAACCAGTGGCTAAAACATCATGAATTTCTATTATTGGGATATAAAAATAATAACACAGAGTTTAAACCCTGTATGATGCTTCCATCAAATGGTTCACATCTCAGAAGTAGCATCTTTGTATGTATAAAATGAAAAGGCTATGTGTACATTTCAGTTCTGGATTATTGATTGTTGATGGATGCTGAGTATAGTTCAGACCTAATTCATCTAATCTGTATTCCACTTTATTATTATTTTAAATCAAGGGGTTAATTCTGTAGTCTTTCTCTGAATTGACAGAACACTGCTCAAAAAGCCAAGTATATCCAGTTTATATTATCTTTAAAGTCTGAATATAGTAATAGATAGTTATATTGGTACATAATTTACATAACCTATAATTTATTTCTTTAAGATGAAGAAATATTTTTTTTATTTTAACATGAAATAAAGAATATCATGAAATAAAAATGCTAGGAACATTCTTTTTAAATCAATAGCTTTCTGTTGAGTGTCTTAATTACAGAGAGGATTCTTCAGACAGACTTCTCATTGTTAAGAAAAACTGGTGTGTACCAACAGCTGGATATTAGGGTAAATTTGGCATTTGCTAGTGATGGAAAGAGAACTGATTAACATAAATGTAGCCTGGCTATTAAAAGTTATTTTATTCATTAATCTGGTCATTTAGAGACATAAATAAAAACTTATACTCTTTTTCAAAATGTATTTAGAGTAATGTGTGTGTTTGTGTGTGTGTGTGTGTGTGTGTGTGAATAAAATCTAAAAATGCAAAACTAAAATAGTACTCATATTGCATTCTTCAGTTTTTAATGTCTTTATAATTAACTGAAAGGAATCATTCCCTTGTTATAAAACTGTTGCTAGAAATCGCTGAATCATTTAAATTTAGCCCCAGAAATTGATATGGCCATATATTCAGAATGAATGCTTGATCTGCTTGGTACAGATTATATTGCATTTGCTCTTTCTTATGGATGAAATAGGGAAGATATTGTGGCTAATAAAAGCTCTAAAGTAGGGATGTCAAACGCAAGGCCTGATGGCCAGATCTGGCCCGCGGGGTGCTTAGATCTGGCCTTAGGCTTTAGGGCCACCCTGGAAACAGCAAAGGACCAGCCTGCAGTGCCTCAGCCCAGACCAGACCAATCGGATACTGATCTATAACTTTGTGGCAGCATGCTTGAGGAGGCCATGGCAGCCAAAAACAGAGGTTGGGAGGGCTGTATCCAGCTCTGTTTTCGCTGGCAGGGTGATAGCAAAACAAACTACTAGCAAAAGTGGCATTTGATCACAAGGCAAGGAGGCATTGAGAAATGTTTCCCCTTTTGCATTTGAGCATCCAAGAAGGGACAAAGAGAAAAGAAAAAGAAAAAGAACGGAAGATGAAAAGAGAGCAAGGAAGGAAAAAAAGGGAAAGAGGGGAAGAAAGAAGAAAGGAAAATGAAGAGGGAAGGAAAAATGGAAGGAAAGAAGGAAGGAAGGAAAGATATAAAGAGAAGGAGGGAGGGTCTGAGGTAAGTCCTGCCTTAGAACTTGGCCACCTGCTCCCCTTTTGCCATCCCTTTGTCTCCTCCTCCTGACTCTCCTGGTGATCTCCCATCCTACCACTAAGGATGCTTTAGTTACAAAACCAGGTCTCGTCACGTGGAAAGAGAGTGGGCCTCCTTCTGACCCACACACTTTGCTCTCCCGCACACACCATGAGCAATCTGCCCAAGGAGAATGAGCACAGCAACATCAGCCTTTAGGAAGAGGTAAGCGCAGCCTGGTACCCCCTCAGGGAAGTGGAGCTAGGCTGAGGGTCCTGGAGCCCTAGGAACTCAAGGGTCAGGCTGGGTGCTTGCCCTCCACTGCCTAGGGCTCTGGACAGCCTGTTTCGCCATCTGGGGGTCCTCCGTGTGGCCTGAGATGGATGGCAAGACTCAGGGGTGGGTTTCAACCGGTTCGCGGCGGTCCCTGCGAACCGGTTGGTCGCCGAACCCGGAAGTAAGTAACTTCCGGGAACCGCGAAGGCCCCCCCCCGTGCCCGCGCGCCCCCATGCCCCCGCGCCCGCTCCTTACCCGGTTTTGATGAATTCTGCGCTTCCACGCATGCGCAGGACGCATACAGCGCCTGCGTGATCCTCCAGGAGCAGCTGGAGCATCGCACAGACGCTAGTACGCGTGCGCCATGCGCGTGCACCGCACGCGTGCGCGAGGACGCCGCCGGCCTCGTTCCAACCGAACCGGTTGGAACGGGGCGAGAAACCCACCCCTGGCAAGACTCCTCTGGAGGACAAGGCTTTGGCCGTCTCCCTGGTCTCACCTTCCTGCGCTGGAGACAATAGATACCCCAGCCCCGCCACAGGTGCCCCTGCCAGAGTGACATTGAGCTGACCATGCCCACCCTGCCCATGCTTCCAGGCCCCCTGAGGTCAAACACAACCCTGATGTAGCCCTCAATGAAATTGAGTTTGATACCCTTGCTCTAAAGAATAAGAAAAGCTCTACAAGGCTGTTCTTTGGCTAAATTATATTATCCATTGTTCTTTGATGGCCATGGACCATGGGGTTAAGATATAATATTAGTGATCCTAGGTAGTTTTCTGTGATGTCTAAACATTGCATAAGGTTTAGATTATATAATAGAAAATTTCATTATACCAATAGAAGAGAATATATGTCGTTCAGGGTTGAACTGGTGTCCTTGGTGTTCTCTGAGCTTGGTTATTTGCTTACATATATTTCATTACCCTTCATTACAACTATGGTAGGTAACAATATCAGTGATAGCAAGTGTGGTGTTTGCTCTCTATTTATATCCCAGTTTATGTCCAGCCTGTGTTGGTGGGGTGCAGTTTCATCTTGGAAATTCTATGATTGGACTGTTATTTTTTACTTGATTGTTTGATGTTAATCCCTGTTTATCTAGGTGTTGATTACTGGAGATGATGTTTTCTGGCCTTTTTTGTTTCCTTAACTTTTTACTGCCTCTATTAACTGGAATAAATGTGGTTTATTTCTATGTGATTATTGATGGCTGATTTGTCTGATTGCCAAGCTTCCTAGCATTTTTGGATTTGGCTTGGTTTAGGACGCTCAATTTTTCAGTTAAAAGAGTAATCCAGTCTCTCCATATGTTATGAGATTAAGTAGTTTTCATCTGTCTTCTGACTGCTACTTGGTGTTCATGGATGCCCTCTGCTAGTTTGTTTGTCTGTCCTACATAGGGAGTGTTATAACCCTTACACTATATGTTATAGAGGAGTCCTGTTTTGTTTTTGGTTTTTTGCTTCTTGAGCTATTGGGTCTTTATTTTACTTGTTTTGAAGAGATTTAATTTGGTTTGTGTGCTATAGTGATGCCATGTGGTTGTAATAGTCTGTTGGTTGTCCCTGGGATGTTTTGATGTATAGTAATATTATCATTTTCATAGCTTGTGTTACAATCCACTATAGTGAATTGAGTGTCCAGGTATTTTTCATAGAGTTGCATGGGTATCTATTTTGTTGGAATTCCTTGTAGAGATGTTCTGTTCTACCAAGGACTCCACAATTTTATTATAGCATGAACAGTATAATGGAATACATCACAATTAAGAAATCCTTATCATCAGAAGCAGTTTGAATACATTCATTGCAGTAGATTATTTCATTTATAATCACATTAATATCACTTTTTCTTTCAGACCTCAAGTGCTATACATGGAAGACTTTCTCACTTTATTTTTACATTTTCTATTCAAAACACTTCTCATTATTTCTTAATTGTGATGTATTCCACTATGATTGCTTTCTAAGGCTGTTGTGCTGGATAGTGAATGTGTGTGTTTGTGTGTGTGTGTGTGTGAGAGAGAGAGAGAGAGAGAGATTGAGAATGTTATTTGAATTATGATGATAAAAAATGACCCTATTTAAAATATTGTGATCATTCCAGCTTGGTTTGATTTATATATTTGCAGAAATAGAATTTATAATAGCTTTAACTACTATATTATAAACAGCAACTAAATTATACAACAGTTTATATTATTTTCAAACCTTAATGTATATATAATTTTATGTTATATACAAATTAAACACACTCTTTAAATTAAGTTCAATACAATTAGCCTACCTGCAGTTTTGGAATATTGGGCTCCAAGGGCTTGAATTTTTCCTCTCTCTGAGAAACGTTACTCACTTGCCTAAATAATTGAAATTCTAAAAATATTAATCACAATAGAACTCACTGTGAAATATAGAACAGAATAAAGTGCTATTACTTTCAAATCATTACTTTGAAAAAAGTAATGGTCTATGAAAAAATGGAAATGTAAAAACCATGTAGAATGCATTAAATAACAACGATTTAATCAATTGAAAAGTTTTTAAAATGACATCGCAGTATAGAGCACAATTTTAACTATCAAAATCTTTTCTACAGTAATGCTTGAAATAAAATATTCACTGGAGCTATGTAAAAGCAAAGTAGAAGGCAGGGCAGCTGTTCTGAATTTTTCCTAGACGTTTTTCTTTAGTACAAAATTGACTATTCTGACCACACCAAGAATACAAAAAAAGTTCCAACAATGTTTGAATCAGAGGTGGTATTCAGCCGGTTCTTACCAGTTCAGGCGGCGACTGGATGTTCCGCCCACCTGCCCCGATATAATGCGTGACCTTCTGCGCATGCGAGGTCACATTTGCGACCCATTAGTGAAGGTAAGTGAATTCCACCACTGGTTTGAAAATCAGTGGAGGTCAGGATGCTTCAGGTGAAATTGGAATGACCCATCCTGATCTCAAAACAAAACACGAGCTCAGAACATTTTAAAGTTGAAATATGCCCGCTCTCTCCTAGGAACTTGCATGAAAAAGAAAGCATTTTCTAACCACCAGTTGACTTCTAAGGAAACTAAAGATTTGATTACAAATTACTAATCTTAGGCCCATGAAAACAATTCAAAAGAGTGTTTCATTAGTATTGAGCAAAGAGTCTCTCCTTCAAGTATTAAAGTCACAATGGTTTCCCACATCTGTCTGCACTTTTGTGTGTTCCAGTGCAAATAGTTCTTGTAGGAATGATCTTGATGATTGTCCATGCCTGCACAGAAAACCATGAAAAGCCTCTGAAACAGCCAAAACTGCTTTCTAAAGTACCTGGTTACTTTAATTCTTGAAAGCAAGTTAGACTTCCTTCTAATACTTTCATAATGAATACTTTTTTAAAAAATAGACATTGTATTCATATAAAATATCAAGTATAGTAATTGTTTATATTTAATATAGCGCAAGTATAATGGGTAATATAGAAATTTGATAGATATAAATAAATACATAAATATTTGCAGTTTTCTTTTTTCATTTTTTTTATATTAAGGTCTTTAATGGTCTGTTTCTTTTTTCTTTATTTCTAGGAAATTCCACTTACTTAGATGATCATGGACCAGCTCCTCGTAAGGTGAGATGCTTTGTACATTATGTTACATTCAACCAGATTCTGTTCAGTTGTTCCATTTTTCTGCCACTGTAGTTTATAAATGATAAATCATGGTGAGTAATGGCATTATTTCTGTCCCATCAGAAAGGCATAGCACAAACAATGGTTCTAGCATGGTACTTGGGTGTAAAATTGGAGTTACAGATTTTGGAGGCTGTTAGAAACCAAAAAATGTGCACCTTTCTGATTTCAGAATAACTTACTTTGTGCTAAAACCTAGTTATTCAAAACAACCAGTTGTACCATTGACTTATGAATTTTGGCATTTTTAAAATTTTGGAGATCCATATCCTGCATGTCATGATAAGAATGTGTTAATAAATTAAGAATAAGTTAAATCAGTTAAAGAAATTTTGCTTCTAGAATCTGAGTAAACTATACACAATTTTTAATATTCTTACTTGATCAGAAAAGTTCCATTTTCTTTAATAGGTTTTACCTTGCTCATTTTTTCTGTTTAATTATAACTTATATTACAGTCCTGATCTTATATTTAATTCTATTTTATTTTATAAATCATTGTCTTTTATTTTTCTCTGCTGATTTCATAGGTTTTGATTATTTGTCAACGAGGTATGCAGTGATGGGATTCAACATTTTTTGCTACCGGTTCTGTGGATATGGCTTGGTGGGAGGTCATGTGACTGGGTAGGCATGGCCAACTCGTCATCACTCATGGCCACTCAGTCACATGACCATTCCACCGGGCCATGCCCACAGAACTTGGTAGGAAAATTTTTTGAATTTCTACCTACCTACCTATTTTCTGTTCAGGCCTGGTCTAATCTCTCAAAGGCCTCCTCCTGCATGCTGTCTGCTCTCCCTTCGCCAGTCCTGTTTCCATCCTTCAGAGGCCCTGCCCTAGCCCCCGCTTCCTCCCCCATGACTGCATCTTTCTTTGGGCTTACCTTCCTCCCGCGGCGGCTGGTCCAGACTCCGGATACCAAGTTCTCTTTTTTGGTGCGACTGCGAGAAGTCTCCCAGCCACTGCGTCTTTGCCAGCTGCTTCCTGGCAGCAGCAGCTGGTTGGAGGCCACCAAAAACTACTGGAGGTCTCAAATGTGCCAAAAAAGCCACTGCCATTGCCACCCTGTTTTTCGTGCTGGCCATTCACATGCATCCTATTACCTGCTGTGCTGGAGGGACTTTCCGGGCAAGTCTATGCTGCATAGAGTCAGTGTCCAGAACTTACTGTTTCTGTGACTTATTTAATTGCTTACTTATTTATATCCCATCTTTATATTTTTAAAAATAACTCAAAGTAGCATATGCATTAGCCTTTGGGATATAGAAGTATGGTAAATGCAAATTGGGTATCTTTCGTTGAGGTCAGCATATCATGCAATATTGATGATGTTTTGTTTTAAATAAGAAATAATAAAATCATCTTTGTTTTATATGACCAAATAGGAATGAGGTGTGATTTACAACTATTAAATCTTAGACTGAATATCCAAGAATTCAAGCATTCTAGAGGAAGAAAGGCTATTTTTCTTTTTCAATCTTTTAGCCTGTGCAAAAAGTTTAAATTCAGTCCACATTCCAATTCAGTACATTATTAAAATATCCAGGAGAAAAGAATAAAAAAAATATTCTAGGTTAAAGTAAAACAAAATATAAATTTTACTACTAACTAAACTTAGCAGATTTGGTTACCTACATTTATGAGAATATTACTTTTAGAGTCATTCCCTATGAAAACCCAGCCAGAGGTGGTATTTACTTGCTACCATTCTTCTGAGGGTAAAATATTTTCATACAGCTAGTTTTTTTAGAACAGGAGTGTCAAACTTGATTTTATTGAGGGGCACATCAGGGTTGTGTTTGACCTTGTGGGGGCGTGGACAAGGTGGGCGTAGCCAGCTTGATGTCACTCCTATCGGGGCGCCTATGGTGGCCCAAGCGCTTGGCCAGTGAAAACGGGCTCCCGAGCTCGTTTTCGGCTGCCACTGCCTCCTGCAACCCTTTGCCAGTGAAAATGGCACTTTGGAGACCAGTTTCACTGGCAGAAGCACTGCAGGCTGATCCTTCGCTGTGTTCAGGGGGGGCCTGCGGGCCAGATCTAAATACCCTGTGGTCCGGATCCGGGCCTTGAGTTTGACACCCTTGTTCTAGAAGAATGTAAGTAGGAAGTTTTATGAATATTTAGTCTTCTTGGTACTTAGAGTAGTTGAATATTTGAGGATATTAATTTTCAACAGTATTTTTCTATTCTTATAAAGTTGCCAGCAGCATCTAATCTTTGAACAACATTCAGCTTAGTCGACAAAGTTTGTTTTGCCTGGACTCTCTTTTCTGCTGTTCCCATGAGCAGAGAATATGAGAATTTACTTGCATAATTGTTTCCTGTTATTGAATAAAGTTTGTAATAAAAACAAAAACAAACCTAATATTAGCTCCTTTTGATCTATATTTGAAGTTCTGTTTACCCAGCTCCCTTTTTCAAACTATTTCGTTTAGTTGGTCAGTCCACATTATGATTGTTTGAGGTTTGAAATTCAAAGTAATTTAAATGCTCAAATTTTAAATTAATTCCCTTTTGAAATATAAAAGTGAGATGAAGTTTCCTTGCCAGATAGGTCAAATGGTTCATGTCCTCTTCTTAATTACTGTTCATTTGTCCACACTCTTGAATAAAAATAATCATTTATTTCTATGGATATTCTCAGTCATCCAGGTCATGGTTGTCCCAAAAGTGCATTTTCAAGAGAGAACTGGACTTTCTGGTTTTTCTTTGAAGACATTTCACTTCTCATCTAATAAGCTTCCTCACCTCTGAAGAAAGAAAATATTCTTCTTCATTTGTAATAAAGCTATTACAAAAATCACTGGCCTGAGATTGGGTCTTGTTGAACCTTGTTGACCCATAAATCTTACATGTCTGATTATCTTCAAAATTACTTAGAGGTCAGGTGAATCTCATGCTGGTGATTTTTGCAACGGCTTTATTTCAAATGAAGAAGAATATTTTCTTTCTTCAGAGCTGAAGAAGCTTCTTGGATGAAAAGTGAAACATCTTCAAAGAAAAACCAGAAAGTCCAGTTGCCTCTTGAAAAAGCACCTTTAGGACAATCATTTATTTCCTACAAATATAATGGGGTTAAATCTCTATTATATAAAATTGTATTTACTTGGAAGCACATAGAGATACATATTTGTCTATTTTATTTTAAAATGGGAGCTTTCCCCACCCTCGTAGTTCAATTGATTGGGGTGAATTAACCAGAAATGTAAAAGTAGGCAAGCTTGGGAGGAAATCTGTATCCTTGAGTACAAGGCAGTTTCATCTTATGAAGCATTTTATTGCAATGGTAAAGTCTTTGGGGAGAGCTTAAAGAGGTCAGCAAACATCTGTACAAGTTTAGAAGTGGATGAAGAAGCCAAGACTGGACGGTTGTCAAGGCAGTGTGCTCAGTGCAGTGTAATTCTGGCTCTTAATGAGCTGCTCGACCTCAAGTGGCTGGCTGAGAGAATTGAGAGACAGACATTTTTACAGGGTAGAGAGACATAACTGTGGGACCATTTGCCCTAGCCTCATTTTTTGGTTTAATATTTTGCTTCAATATTTGAAATTATCATTTCACATTCAAAGCAGGAAAAGTTAATTTAGAATCTCAAGAGAATAACACAATAACAGGCCTAATCTAGGCCAACCCCCTGCTCAAGCAAGAAACCCTACACCATTTCAGACAAATGTCTAATCTCTTCTTAAAAGCCTCCAGTATTGGAGTACCCATAACTTCTGGATGCAAGTCCTTCCACTGATTAATTGTTCAAACTGTTAGGAAATTTCTCTTCACTTCTAAGTTGGATCTTTCCTTGCTTCTTGTCCTGTCTTCAGGAGCTTTGGGGAGTAGTAGTGATGTTATTCAAAAAAATTTACTACCAGTTCTGTGGGCGTGGCTTGGTGGGCGTGGCAGGGGAAGGATACTGTAAAATCTCCATTCCCTCCCGATCAGCTGGGACTCGGGAGGCAGAGAATAGATGCGAGTGGGGCCCGTCAGAGGTGGTATTTACCGGTTCTCCTAACTACTCAAAAATTCCGCTACCGGGTCCCCTTTTCTCTGCACTTATTTCAGTGTTTTGGTGTCGTCGTCGTCGTTCCCCCCCCCCCCCCCCCATATTTTAGCTTTTCCACATACTTCGTTGGGCTACTGACTAAGGGACATTTTTAAAAAGTACATTGATGAAAAATAAAATGATAAGAAACGGGATTCAAATAAACATTGTTCTCAGACTTTGCAGGTTATACAAAAGTCCAGGAGAGAGTCTTTTGTCTTGGAAGATCTCTTCCCAGATGAGAGTTTCTCATCTCTCCTATCAAGGAAAATGATAGTTGACTCTAGATGATAATCTATAAGGATTGTAAGTGTTGGAAATCAAACTACTTTTTATGTTTTCTTCAGCACAATCTCCATCTCTCTCCCTGTTAACCATGGACAAAAACTACATGTAGCTCAAAATTAATTTGTCTTTGTAGTTTGCCCAAATAAACATGTCGACTCTTTTCAGATATAGCTTCTGTACTTTGGTTTCTTTCTTGCTGCCAGAAGCTTGATTATTTAGTATAATCATGTTTCTGGCTATATTGTGGGAAAGGAGATTTTCCACTGCAGAAGCTTAGTTTCCACTCCGACAATATTATGGAAGATGGTTAAAAATACATTTCTTCCCCCATGTTTTAATTGGTAGTTAATTTTAATGTCTAATTTAAATCTTCTTTTAGTTTGTATTTGTATTTTTACTATTGTAAGCTGCCTAAACAGAAAATTGGGCTGGAAATCAATGATACACTTTGTTCCTCTAGCATAGCTCCACACATAAACTCCCATATAATTTTATTTAAATGCAACAACTTCATCATTTTTATGGATTTTTGAAGCAATCAAGTTGTTTGAGTGGGCATCCTTTTTTATTTTTGGTCACATTTGAGAATTGTGTGCTCTTATCACAAAATGACTGCTTGGAGGGCATTGCCTTTCACTCAAAGCCCTCCTACTAGAAAGAAAGAAGCTGGTGTGATTACTCTCTGCCACCATCTTACCACAAGATGCACCTTACCACAACTAGACTGTTGTTCCAATGAAAATATTCCCAATGCATTTTAGCTACACCCCACCTTTATTAGTATTATTTATAAATGCCTGTTTGAGTCCTAGGGCTTTTTTGAAGTAAAGATAATGTAGAAATTAGTTCTTCATAATAGTACTTCTCACAGGGACGTGGTGGCTTAGTGCATAAGACACTGAGCTTGTTGATCAGAACGGTTGGCAGTTCAATGGTTAGAATCCCTAGCACCTCGTAACGGAGTGAGCTCCCATTACTTGTCCCAGCTTCTGCCAACCTAGCAGTTCGAAAGCACATAAAAATACAAGTAGAAAAATAGGGACCACCTTTGGTGGGAAGGTAACAGCATTCCATGTGCCTTCGGCATTTAGTCATGCTGGCCATATGACCATGGAGATGTCTTTAGACAGTGCTGGCTCTTCGACTTTGAAACAGAGATGAGCACCACCCCCTAGAGTCAGGAATGACTAGCACATATGTGCGAGGGGAACATTTACCTTTACCTAATAGCACTTCTCAAGTCAGGGCTATATGGCCCCCTGGGGGCTCATATGATATTTTGGGGGAGGGGGAGTGAAAACCATGGCACATGGACCTCAGAAAAAGAGGGAATCAAAGAAGAGCAAAGTGTATTTTACTGCAAATATTGTATTATTGACTTCAGAAAACTCAGTTACTGCTCTGCGTCTGTATCTGATAATGGGACTTGGACAGGGGGGGCCAAAGGAGAAAAACAAGGTCATAAGGGGACCCTAAGCAAAAAAAAAAAGATTGAGAAACACTGCTTTATAAGATGATATTTTTCTATTTATTGTTGTTATTTCAAAAATATCTTTTAAAAATGAAGTGAGTGTGGAACATGATTAAGCCCAGTGTATTTATATGGGCAATCTCATAGACATCTCTGTGGTAAACAGTTAAGATTAACCTGTTTCATTAAATTTAAATGTAAGGATAAACAGAAGCAGCCCCATCAAGGAGCACATCAGGGGTGGGTTCCTGCCAGTTTTAACCTCTTCTACAGAAGAGGTTCCACAAATCTACTGTGCCATTTAGAACCGGTTCCAGCTCCCTCCCCCCGCCCATCTGCACCATGCTTGCCCCGCCCACCACTCACTGATTGGCTGGCTCACCAATGGCCCGGCCGCCTCCAAGTGTCCTATCTAAACCTTAAAGTCTTAAAGCTGTCAAGTTTGAACATCCCTGGTTTTTTTTTAAAGGATTAGGGGTGCAAGGGTCTTGTAACTTGACAGCTTTAAGACTTGCACACTTCAATGCCAGAGTTTCTGAGCCAACATTTTGGTTGCTAAGCAAGAGCGTTGTTAAGTGAGTTTCACCACATTTTACAAGTTGGCCATGCCCACCCAGTGACATGACTTCCAAGCCACTCCCATTCAGTCACATGGCTGGCAAGCCACTCCCAGCAAGCCACTGTCACAAAGCAGGCTACACCTAGGGAAGAGGTTCTAAAAAAATTTGAAACCCACCACTGGAGCACATGGACCTAAGTACAAACTCTATGTTCTTATTCCTGCTTCTCTATGGAAATTCTCAACTATCCATGTCATAGTTGTCCCAAAAGTGCTTTTTCAGTTCAGAATTTAAGAAGTTTTTGGAATGAGAAGTGAAACATTTTCAAAGGAAAAAGAAACCCTAAGAATATCCAGTTTGAAAAAAAGCACCTTTGGTCCTGTTCCGGCTTGGATGTAATATATAGTATATTTAGCAATTTATATATACTACTATAAAGTATATATTATTAATGGAGCAGCATTTAAACTTCACAGTTCATTTCTTGAAAGTTCATATGGTTTATTTTTAAAACTTGAGAATTCCTTAAATTAAAATGTGCAAAAGCATTTCAACCGGGTGAGATGGTGCAATAAGAAAATAAAGATTCTCCCCTTCCTGTACGGGAAATAAGTCTAAACAGTCCGGACAAGATTGGGATACTTTTCAAGAGTGATGCATCTGGGCAGCTGAGTGACGCTCTACCTATCCTGTAGGGGTCATGACTTTCTCTAAGGAGTAGATTTACACTTTGAAGGTGTTCCTGGATCACCACTGTTAGTAGAAGCCTAGGTGGCTTCATTGGCAAATAATGCCTTTTATCAAGGCATTGCTAATTTATCTACTATGATCTTACTTGGATAGAGACAAACAGCTTTACAACAGTTACTCTCTGATATTATCTCAGTTAGATTATTGTAATGTGTTGTGAGTGGGGCCCATTTGAATAAGAGTTGGAAACTTTTAGTTAGTTCAAAAAATAGCAGCCAGTTTGCTTAATGGGACTGACCATTATAAATATATTATGCCATTATGCCATGGTATTATGCCAGTTCTTTGCCACTATACTGACTGCCATCCATTTCCAGTTCAAAGTTCAGATTTTTACCTTTAAATGCCTAAGCAGCTTAGGGCAAGGTTACCTGAAGGAGCATTTTCTCATGAGCCTTACCTAGATTTTAAAATAATCTAATAAAGCCTTTCTCCAGGTCCTTTCATCAAAACTGAAGTGGGCATCTTTAAGGGGTGGATTTTTTTTTTCTGAGGTGGCATTTCATTAATGTAATTTCCTTCCCAACTGGCACCGAGCATCATTTCAACACCAGGTGAAGACTTTTCTATTGATATTGATGTGAACTGATATGTTTGAACCTCTGGGTTGAAGAAATTCCACAAACTGCATGTCAGGTGCGACTTCATTTAATAATCAGGAAAGAAACCACTCAACTCCATTTGTTTGAAATCAAGTGTACTTTTACTAATTATAAACAAAAAGTAGCAAAGCTAAGCTGAATCTGGTTAATTAGGTGCAAAAGCAAAGAATATCATGTATAATTCAATCCCCTCCCCTGGCACCCCAGTCCATAGTCCAATTATAATGCACCCAACTGTCAGGTGGGTGATATCTTCAAAAGACATCACCAGGATGGAATGCCGGACAGTTAACCTTGGCAGGAAACTCCCTTTTTCCATATGCGCAGTAAGATGGTCAGGTCAGCGTCTAGAATCTTCCTCCAGCACATTATATTTCCAAGGGCTCGCTTCATACACTTTTTTCTGCATTTCGAAAACTGTTTGATTCTTATCAAAGATTTGAAAAAAAAATTGGATTATTTGACATTAAAACTTGAAGGAAAAGGTGAGAACGCTGAATGTTTGAATGTTCCTGAAATACAAATGAAAAATGTGAGAAATGACGTCTGTTCTATCTCGGAGGAAGGAAGAAATGCTATGCTGGAAAGGGGGGGAGCTAAAGAAACTACACTTTATGAAACATCATTGGCAGATTCCATAATTCCACCTTCGAGAATTAAAGTCAATTTGAAAAGTTTAACAAGCTTGGGACAACATTACTATTTCATCAGAGACATTCTGAGCAAAAAGGTGCGAAGATATCCCTGTTTGGACTTGCTTATAAAAACATTTGGTAAATCTATTGAACGAATGGCAATAGGACTGAGAAGGTTTTGTTATTGGAGAGACATAGGCTGACAGATGGAAGAATACAACTTAAAATTAGCTAAATCTAATTACTCTTATTTGTAATAGATACAGCTGAATAATAACTGATATTGATAGTAATGTATATAATGTGGAGTTGATATGATAAATAATAATTGGATATGAGAAAGGAAGGTTAGAAATACTTTCGGACTATATATAAAGGTTATTAATTACAATAATTACCACTATTAAAAAATAAAATAAAATATATACAGTTAAATATTAATTAATATGGGGAAAATGTTATGATATATGATATAACTACATAAAGAAGGGAGAATGATAATAGACTATACTGCATGGAAGATGGACTTTTGGTATTAAATATTATGGATGCTCAGCTAAAATAGGATATGAGGATTTGATGTTAATAGAGGATTTTACAAACAAGTAAATGAAATGTCAGCATGTGGTTATGGACTAAATCTTTGGCATAGTTAAGGTTAAAGGATGTTTGAATAACTGTAGTTAACTAAAAGTGGAGGTATAATGATGGAAATATGGTAAACATTAGAGTTAAGATTTTTGAATTAATATGAATTAATGGAAGAGATGCACCAAAACATGTTGTAACCAGCTGATATACATTTTTTTAAATATAATATATACCTGTGTTGTTGTTTTTTTTTTCTTCCCTGCCTTGTCTTTTGTTCTTTTTGTCTTTTTTGTTTTTTCTTTTTGTTGGTTGTTTTTTTTTTGATCTTTTTTCCCCCACTGGTGTGGGCATGTATTGTTTAAGAGTATTATTATTAATAATATTTTAAAATAATAATTACAGTCAAATGAAAATGGATATATGACGATGGTGATATGTATGAATATCTGAGTTAAAATGCTTGAGTTAACATGAGTTATGTTTGTTGACTGTGGAGGAGATGTACGAAAGTTTATCTGTGACCGACTGATACACTTTCTATAGCATGTAAAGAAAGATGTTGTACTTGTTTTAAATTAAAAATTTTAAAAAAAATTTAATAAAAAAAAAAAGTTCGACAATGAAATCCATGGAGATCTCCTTCCATGGGGCCACTGGGCGAGCCACCACCTGGAGTAACCCCTGGGGCTTACCTGGAGGGCGTTTAGCAGCAGCACAAACGGGACAACTGGCAACATATCTCTCAATGTCCTTTTTCAAAGACGGCCACCAAAATTGCCGCTTGACAAGGTGTAGAGTCTTGACAAATCTAAAGTGCCCAGCCATCTGGGAGTCATGAGCCCGTTGAAGGACAATGGGTCTAATGGACACAGGAACGTATAACTTCGCCCCAATCCAAGGCAATTCATCCTTTATAGTGCATTCATTCATGTGCTGTTGGAACCAGTCATCCCCAGTAAGGGCTTTTTTTAGGTTAGAAAGAAAGTCCTGAGTGACCTCCACCTTAGAAGTTGCCTGACAACAGGAGCAGCGAGGCTCTTCGCGGGAATGACAGGCTGGACCACACTGAGCTTAGAACAGTTGTACTGAGGGAGTCTGGACAAAGTATCAGCCATAAAGTTTTTCCCCCCTGGAATGTATTTCAAGGTAAAATTGAATCTATTGAAATGCTGAGCCCAGCGCATCTGCTTAGGAGAAAGTTTTCTGGGGGTTCTCAAAGCTTCCAAATTTTTATGGTCAGTCCACACCTCGAAAGGGTGTTTGGCGCCCTCCAGAAAATGGTGCCACGTGGACAAAGCCCAGTGAACAGCAAAAGCTTCTTTCTCCCAAATGGCCCAACGTCTCTCCGTGTCGGTTAGTTTGCGAGAGGTGTAAGCGCAGGGTTGTAATTTACCTTGGCTATTAGCTTGAAGTAGTACAGCTCCCACTGCCACTTCACTGGCGTCAGCTTGGGCCACAAAAGGTGTGTCCATGTCCAGGTGTTTGAGGACTGGTTCCTCCGCAAAAAGGCGCTTTAACTTCTCGAAAGCAGCTTGGCAGTCCATAGTCCAATCCAGCGACTTGCTAGGTTTGGGTTTGGTCCCTCCTTTAGACTTAAGGAGTTTTTTAGTTTTTGGGAGAGCTATCTTAGCAAAGGAGGGAATAAATTGATGATAGAAATTAGCAAAACCCAAAAACTTCTGCAATTGCTTACGTGTACGAGGGGCCTCCCACTCGGTGACTGCTTTGACCTTAGCGGGGTCCATTTCAATGCCCCTGTGGGAGATGCGATAGCCCAGGTAATCAACCTGCTCCTGATGGAATTCGCACTTGGATAATTTGGCGTAGAGTTCAGCCGCTCGGAGTTTTTTCAGCACTGTGCGAACAAGCCTCATGTGTTCTTCACTTCTCTTGTGTAAATAAGGATATCATCTAGATAGACGATAACTCCTTTGTAAAGATGGTCATGTAAAACCTCATTAATTAGCTGCATGAAAACCGCTGGCACCCCCTGGAGGCCAAATGGCATTACCCGAAATTGGAAACAACCAAGGGGGCAGTTGAAAGCAGTTTTCCATTCGTCCCCCTCTTTAATTCTGACTCTATATTATGCTTCTTTTAGGTCCAATTTAGTGAAAATATGGCCCTTCCCCAGTTGGGCCAGCATGTCTTTCATCAGTGGTAATGGGTACAGGTTCTGAGCTGAGATGCAGTTCAAGTTTTTGAAGTTCACACACAATCTGAGGGAGCCATCTTTCTTTTCTCTGAACAACACTGGCGCTGCTACCTGGCTGCCTGCCTGGCTCAATGAACCCCTTTTCAAATTTTTATCAATGAATTTTCTCATTTCCTCCATCTCTCTAGGGGACATTGAATATATTTGGGGCTTTGGAAGCTTTACTCCATGTAAAATATCAATGGTGCAATCTATGGGCCTCTGAGGGGGCAATTTATCAGAAGATTTCTCACTAAAAACATCCTTGAGGTCCCAATATTCCTTTGGAATTCTTTCCTCCCCTCAATTTTCTCCTGCCCCCTGGCTGCCAGTGTGGGGTTAGTAGAATCAGAGTCTGGGGTTTCAACTTTCCCCTCAGGATGTGGTTATTCGAATCTGTAACCACCCCTCTCTCCAGTTAATGTGTGGGTTCCATCTCCGGAGCCAGGGGAGTCCCAAGATAAGGGGCCAGTCAATCCCAGGCGCCACAATAAAAGTTATTAATTCTTGGTGGGTACCCATCCACATCTCGATGGGTTCAGTGGAAAAATGAGCAGGGCCGCCTCCCGCAATAGAACCATCAATTTGGCAAAAAGCAATAGGGTTTTTTAAAGTTTTTAATTTCAAGCCCAGCTTCTCCACCATCTCAGGGCTTATCATGCAACGGGGACACCCAGAGTCTAATAGAGCTTTCTCTGTTGCACCAGAAGAGGGCACTCTAAGCTCAATTGGGATAAGCATAGGGCCAGCGCGGGAACTTACCCAGCGATGAGAATTCTCATCATCAGATTCATCAGACGAGCTGAGGCTTCCGTCCCCCTCCTCCTCTGGCTCGAAGCGTCAAGAAATATTCTCAGCAGCGAAAGCAGCCTCCTTCCTCTTGCCTGTAGTCTTCTCCGGTTTCCCCTCCCTCTGGGGGGGTGGAGCGGGTTGAGTCAGTTTGACGTGGCAATTCATAGCCCGATGCCCCTCCTTTCCACAGTGAAAACAAGTGAAAGGCTTGGCTTTGTCCGCAAAACCTCCCCTGCCTTCACTCCTTGGGTGGGGAGGGGGGGTTAGGAGGTGCTGGGGGGGGTTTCTCAACTTCTCCCTCTCTCATGCAACGAAATCTGACATAGTCAGGCACAGTTTTCTTTCCCTGCTTAAGGGCCGTAAATTTCAGCCTAGCGCGACGCTCGATCAAAGGGTCGTCGAACCTTCTTCTCATGGCTGCCATAAATTCAGGAGAGGGGAATTGCATTTATGTAGCCCGACCATCCAGTCTGCTTTCTTCTCCAAGGCCATTAACACCATTCTCACTTTAGTTTCATCTGTCTCTAAATCAGGCCCATATATTTCCATATAATTCCAGACCTGAATAATAAACAACCCGAGGCCTCTGGGTTCTCCATCATATTTTACACTTAAGGGTGGGACCTTAGCCATCCGGCGTCGCCTGCCCCCCCCCTGCTCTTGGAATGTCTCTAGCCGCAGGGGGGGAGGCTGGTTCTGGGTTTTCTTGCGCACAACACTCTTCGGCCCCTCCAGTTTCCCTTAAGCTATACATTGAGTACCTTTTGTCCAGCTCCTCTGTTGGCTCCCTTTCCACAGCTCTCTCTCGAATTCGACGTTCACTCCATGCCTCTTCAAGGAGCCTCATAGCTTGGGAGATTTTGTAGTCTTCTTCTCCAGTGCCACTCCAGTCAGCTGCTGGTTTTTTCTTTGGCCCCCTTCTCGTGACTCCAGCTTGTAATTCCTCAGGTTCCTCTTTCTGTTCCCACACCCCAAGTCCATCTGAGACGGACGGCAGATTCTTCCACTCTCAGTTCGGCTAGTCTTTCTGTTAGAGATGGTCCCGCCGCTGCCCCCACTTCTTCCTCCTGGTCGCTTTCATGCAAAGACATTCTCTTTTCTTCTTGTGAGGGCACCCCCCTCAGTAGTTGTTCACTCCGGGTTGGGTGCGAGGTCAGATTCAGCTTATTGTCAGGTGCGACTTCATTTAATAATCAGGAAAGAAACCACTCAAATTCATTTGTTTGAAATCAAGTGTACTTTTATTAATTATAAACGAACAGTAGCAAAGCTAAGCTGAATCTGGTTAACTAGGTGCGAAAGCAAAGAATATCATGTATAATTCAATCCCCTCCCCCTGGCACTTCAGTCCATAGTCCAATTATAATGCACCCAACTGTCAGGTGGGTGATATCTTCAAAAGACATCACCAGGATGGAATGCCGGACAGTTAACCTTGGCGGGAAACTCCCTTCCTCCACATGCGCAGTAAGATGGTCAGGTCAGTGTCTAGAATCTTCCTCCAGCACATCATGATTCCCCTCCCAAATACCATGCCCCCCCTCCCCATTACAATGGCAGCCGAAGCAGCAGCAAAGCAGAGGCTGACACTGCATTCAGGTAATTAAGATTGCCAGAATGGGGAAGAAGGCGGGGCTTAGCAGTGAGAAGATGGCGTTTCAGGCTACTCCTGAAATTCCTCTATACCGAAGGATTTTTGGACGGGTTCTTTGAACTCTAGCTGTCCCGGAGACGACAGTGAAGGTGAGGAGAGACCCAGGACCTTAGAGACACCCGCAAGTCTCTGGGGGGGGGTATTAACTCCTCGTGCCAATTCCTTTCTGGATTAGCTGCGTGCTAACTGAAACTGCAGGTTGCCCCTAAGAATGGTAGAAGTGATGTCATCTGGTAAGCTGATTTTATTATCCAAGAGAGACTGTTCGCGTTAAAAACTTAAGCTAACTGAAACCAAAGAATAGGGAAATTTAGCGGCGAATTGGCTTTTTTTAATGGATTTATGGCTGGTGGTTACTTTACTTCTTAAATGCTTCAAGAAACTCCTCGACATCCTCCCCCCTCTGACTCTCCCTAAGTGGATCGTAAAATTTATTTTCTACTAATTAGCCCGTCACGATTCGACATTTTTATTACTTTATTACTTGGCTCTGTTTACGATCAGATAAGATTGCACAGCCTGCAAGAGACTAAGAAAAGTGCTTCGAAGTCTGTGGAAAAAAAAAGAGCTTGCAATTTTTAACTGCGACACATCATGGCGTCTCAAAATACCTCTAAGATTTCATTTCAGATTCTTTTTTCCGCATGTAGAGGGCTTTTTGACTCTTATCAAAGGCTGGAAAGAAAATTGGATCATCTGATTTTAAAATATGAAGTAAAAACTGAGATCGTTGAATGTTTAAATGTTCCTGAAATACAAATGGAAAATGTGAGAAATGGTGTCTGGTCTATCTCAGAGGAAGAAAGGAGGGGGGGGAGCTATAAAGAAGACTCATTTAAAGAGACAGAGTGCAGGAGGAATGGAAAATCCACCCTTGAGAATTAAAGTTAACTTGGAAAATTTTACAAGCCCAGGACAACATTATTATTTCATCACTGACATTCAGAGTCCAAAGGTGCGAAAATACCTTTGTCTGGATTTGCTTATGAAAACATTTGGTAAATTTATCCAACGCGTGGCAATTGGCTTGAGAAGACTTTGCTATTGGAGAGACACTGGCTGACAGATGGAAGAACGTAATTTAAAATTAGCTAAATCTGATTACCTTAATGTGTAATAGATATAGCTGAATAATGACTGATATGGATAGTAATATATATAATTTGGAACTGGCTGATAGATTGAAGAATACAATTGAAAACTAGCTAAACTTAATTGTTTTTTTTGTAACAGATATAGTTGAATAATAATTGATATTGATAGTAATGTATATAATGTGGAGTTGATATGATAACTAACAATTGGATATGAGAAAACATCTTTAGATTATACATAAAGAGTATTAACTACAATAATTATCACTATTAAAAAAACTAAATAAAATACATACAATCAAATGTTAATCAATACTGGGAAAATGTTATGATATATGATATAATTAAATATTATGGATGTCCAGCTAAAATAGGACATGAGGATTTGATGATAATAGAGGATTTTACAAATAAGTAAATGAATTGTCAGCATGTGTTATGGATTAATTCTTTAGCATAGCTAAGGATGAAGGATGTTTAAATAACCATAGGTAATTAAAACTGGAGGTATAATGATGTTGATATGGTAAATATCCGAGTTAAGATATTTGAATTAATATGAGTTAATGGAAGAGAAGCACCAAAGCATGTTGTAACCAGTTGATATACTTCTTTTTTTTTTCATAATACACACCTGTGTTTTGTTTTGTTTTCCTGTCTTGTCTCTTGTCGTTTTTGTCTTTTTTTGTATTATTTTTATTTTTTATTTTTTATTTTAAATTTTTATTTTTTATTTGCCCTTTTTTTTTTTCCCACCGGTGTGGGCAGGTATTGTTCAAGATTATTACTTTTATTAATATTTTTAAATAATAATTACAGTTAAATGAAAATGGATATATAATAACGCTTGAGTTAATATGAGTTATGTTGGTTGACTGTGGAGGAGATGTACCAAAACTTATCTGTAATTGATTGATACATTTTCTACAGATGTAAAGAAAGATGCTGTACCTGTTTTAAATTAAAATTAAAAAACATTTATTAAAAAAAAAAAAGATTGCCAGAATGGAAAGTTTCCAACAAAACCAGATTAGATTCATGGTCTCATTTTGTTGTCCATGCATTCTTGTCTTTCAGATTGTATGTAGCACTTCTAGGCCATATACCATTCATAATTTTGCAGAATTTGTATTTTGCTAGAACCAATATTTATAGTATAGGTAGATTTCAACTTATGACCAGTTGTGTAATGATATGCAAAGTTATGACACATTTTTTAAAAACCTACTTACAATTCAACCTCAAAGTTACAATTGCCGCCCCCTACAAAGTCATATGAATGTATTTCAAGGACTTGGTAACCAGCTTGTATTTATGTCGTTGCAATGTTCCATGGTTATGTGACTACAATTTGCAATGTTTTTTTGCTATTTTTTGGCAAAAAAAATGTCCATGGAAGGATAGATTTGCATAGTGACCACTATAATTACAGTTGTTCTAAAAACAGTTGTAAAATTGAGTCCAGTCAAATGGTTCCTCAACTTATAACCACAACAACATACAACTAAAATTCCAGGTTTTATTGTAATCATAAGTCAAGAATTGCCTGATCTTCCTTGCTTACTGGAGACTATTGAGATAAATTATAATGGATGGGTATATCTATCAGAGGATTTTAAAATATGTAATTATACATGAATAAGTAATGTCAATGAATACATTTTTTCTCTTGCTACTCTCAAAGATGAAAAACAAATATAGTCGTGTGACATTTAGTCTCAAGCAGTGACAAAATTGAGCTGAAATAATTCAAAATATTAAAAAGTAAAATGAATAGTAAATGAACCAGAGAAAACTGGCTTAATATCACCTCTGGCAGTCAACTTATTCTCCAGAGCACCTGAAGGCAGGATAAGAAGTTATGGATGGAAACTAATTGGAAAGGAAAAATTTCCTGACAGTTAGAACAATTAATCAATGGAACAACTTGCCTCCAGAAGTTGTGAATGCTCCAACATTGGAAGTTTTTAAGAAGAGATTGGACAACTATTTGTCTGAAATGGTAGGGTTTCCTGCCTGAGCAAGGGGTTGGACTAGAAGACCTCCAAGGTCCCTTCCAACTTGGTTCTGTTCTGTGTGCTTGGCAGAAACTGCCTTAATTTGATTTTAAAGTGAAATGCAAGTATAGAAAAACTGGTTTAGTGAATAAGCATAGAAGCTTACTTCAAACAATACCTGACTAGTTTTATTACGTTTAACCTATTTATGTGTATTTGTGGTTAATGTTTAGCCATTGAGAACTGATTATGTGTATGTATCTATTATAACTTTTGTACTTGAAGATATGTAAACAGATATGAAACCTTACTTGACAAGTCATTACTTAATACAGCTATCCAAATAAGAAATGCATGTGTTTACTATTTGAGGTTCTTGGATTAATGTTAGTTCACCAATTCATCATACTCAAGACATAATTAGTATTTTGTCTCACCAAGGATTATTTATTCTTGTTCTTTGGATAATTTCCTAGAAAGGGATATAATCCTGAATGGTTTGTGACATATTAAGACCTTAGATTTACAAGAAATAAAACACAAATATGTATTCAGTATTCTGTCTTAAATTACAAAGAGAGGAAATGCAGATAAAAGTCCTCTGTTAATTGAAAAGTGCAATCAGACTAAGTAATGGAAATTGAATTTTATCTTTAGCACACTGAAGAAAAGAATTTAAGAGTATAATACCAATCGAATATTAGATCACTGTGACATAAATAATCTGTGCACTAGAGCTTTCCTTCATAATAATTTTGCTAGTATTATGATGCCTCAGGGTATTTCCCATCTTTGATATAATAATCCAAGAGCATTATTCTAGAATGAGAAAAAAGAAATATTTTCTGCTTTGTCAATATTTCATACTTTCGGATTTCTTTGCGTCTGAAGTACTCATTTTCAAAATTCAAATTTCAAGTCAAAACAATATCATTTATTGCAGTTAAATATTTTCAAATAGGAAGACTAACATCTTTTTATCTTTTCTGCCTAGGTCCTTCCATTCCCAAGCCAGGTGGTATACAACAGAGTTGGAAAATGTGGGAGTCGGACTGTGGTTTTGCTGTTAAGAATTCTGTCCGAGAGGCATGGGTTCAATTTAGTTACATCGGATATTCATAATAAAACTAGGCTTACCAAGAATGAACAGGCAAGTTATCTGCTTACTTTTTCCCATTTTATATTCAGAAGATCAGAAAGTCAGAATAGAGTTGGAAGGAACCTTGGAGGTCTTCTAGTCCAATCTCCTGCTCAAGCAGGAGACCTTATACCATTTCAGACAAGTGGCTGTCCAATCTTTTCTTAAAAATCTCCAATGATGAAACACCTACAACTTCTGAAGGCAAGCTGTTCCATTGGTTAATTGTTTTCCCAGTTAGAAAGTTTCTCCTTGATTCCACATTGCTTCTCTCTCCCTAATTCCACATTGCTTCTCTCCTTGATTAGTGTCCATCCATTTTTTCTTGTCTTGCCTTCTGGTGCTTTGCAAAATTCGTAGCAAGTCCATTTCAATGATGAAATTTTAAAATGCATTATACTAATGTCTGTTAGAGAGAGAAAGAGAGTGAGAAACAGTGTATCTCAGTCAAATATTCAACCTGGTTAATACTGGTACTGAAATACGTTCTGCCTTCAGGCATTTTGATGGAAATTGGCTTCATGAATGGAATGATATGTATGAATGGAATCCAGTAGTGCTTTAGATATTTTTGGTTAGCATTAGAGGTGCAGCTTTTCATGTACAATCAAACTAATTTGTTTTCAGAGAGTGGATTCTCCAAAGCAGATTTTGAGAGTAGAAATGGAAGAAAAATAATTTCTGTTCTATCAGAGGAAATTGCTTTCATTAATGGAATATCCAATTGGACGCTAGGTTAAATGTCCATTGTTCACTAAAAGTTTTGAATAAGCTTTCTTTAGTTTCACATTAATAATACACAGTATCTATGGACAACCAGTCTGGCATTTGCATTTATTGCTATTTCTTTTCCTGGGGTTTAGTTATGTGTCAGTATGATGTCACCATGTTTTCAGAAATTTGCTCAGATCATTCTCTGAAGACATTTCTAACTGAATTAAAAATAGCACTAAAGCACTGGACTGTTACAATTGCTGTGCCAAACAGGTGTGAGAGAAGGCAAATATTGCTGGAAGTGGATAGTTATTTTTCTGGAAAAATGTTCACTCTTATTCTCAAATCATTTTTTTTGTGCTGAAAACCAAGATTGCTAAATATTGAGTGCAACCCTAAAATCAACCATGGAAAGTTTAAGTTCAGCACATTTGTGCTTGTTTTGGGGGATCAAAGTTAAAAGCAAACATCACATAAAGTTCAGTGAAATCCTGTAACTAATAGGTACTCAAAAATGATTTATGATATGGCCTTGAAGTTTAAAATTTGTAAGATCAAACTAAATATATCAAAGAAACTAAAAAAAGTTCCTCTATGAGGAAGATGGGTGGTTCAAAATGTGAAAAATAAATAAAGCATTAATTGGGCCTTTGTGAACATTAGGTGTATGGATGACAGGAAGTGTTCAGAAAGAATGATGCAGAAAATAGAATTTGGAAAAGAAGACATTCTAATCAGGAAGCTGACATATTTCACATTAAAAAGAGGTTCTTTCTGTGTGAGTTTGAATACATACAGAGACAGAGGTGTGTCTGTGTCTGTGTGTGTGTGTGTGTGTGTGTGTGTGTTGCAAAACTTCAAAGTCTCTTGTGATCTACCACTCTGATCCAGTATGAATTGATAGATAAATGTTTTTCAATCTAGGGTAGAGGAGAGTGATGAGCCCAGAATCACTCTGATCATTTTTTGCCTAAGGAAGGATTAGACCCTGGAATTTTCCAGCCAGATCAAGCATCTTAAACACTGTATCACACTACTTCTCTTTTGTGTACATACTTCATGTTTATGTGCATGGAGAAGACTTATACAGTGTTACTGGATAATTAGTTACAAATCTTTTCATCAGAAAAAAGTTGCGTGTTTTTCTAGCAAACTACATACAGTACTCAACCACAGAAGGCTATGTTGAATATCAATATTTAATATAATTTAATATGATTCAGACTTATACATAGTAAGACTATATTCAGGCTGTTTGATATTTGCCTATGATGTTGATACAGTAATGCCTGGGAGTTGTTGGAACTTATAGGATGAAAGGCAGTATTCTTATTGGTGAATCTGGAATTCACAATATATAGAATTAAGAGTAAGCAGAGGAATTTGAAGACAAGTAGCTGAGGTCATAAGCATATAACAGATGATTGGGGAATTGACTTATTCGGATAATAATTCAAGAGCACTCCAAACAACCTACAATATTGCTTTTCCAGCAGCAGCACATTGCATAAAAAAAGACAAATTGAGTTTAATAGAGTTTTAAAGACTCAGATTTTCAACAGGATTCCATTTTTAAAAATAGAAACATCAATTAATTAAATTTAGGATATTGATTCATATGCTTATGCATGCAAACATACTTTTTTTCTTCCGTTCAATCAAGAACAATTATTGGAAATTGCATGGACAAGTCCCTGCTGTTTTCCTAGCACGGTTTTTCAGAAATGATTTGTCATTGCCTTTTTCTTAGGACTGAGAAAGAGTGACTGGCCCCAATCATCCAGTTGGTTTTGTGCCTAAACAGAACTAGAACTCACATTGTTCCCATAATCTCACGTTCCCAGTTAGTACCACCTATTTCTACCACATAAACATATAAAGGCACTAAATTAATTTAATTAATTAAATTAATCCTGATGACTGATTGGAGGGAATAATCAGGACTAGGTATAGAAATCAGGCAAATTGTGTCTCCTAAATGCTCTCCCTACTTTGATGTTGGAAGAAAACAGATTGACTTTGGTGCAGCTTCTAGTTAAAACTTCTGTGAAATGTAGAACATGAATAATCTGTTCCTAATCAGTGAGGCCATGGAAATAACTTTTTTTATCTGCAATGTTTCTGTGGAGATTGATTTGCAGGGGGAAAGGAAGATGGGATTATAAGGATGTGACATTGGTTCGCCTATCTCAGGAACATCTGATTTGAGAAAGATTCTAGAAGTATATCTTACAATAATATATTTAATGGAGTTTATTTTAAATCAGAATGTCAGGAGTCATAACAAAGAAGAAATGCAATGATTAAATCACCCAGCTTTAACACTGTAAATTTAAAATAAATAAAACATACATCCATTTTCTCACATCATGTTTTGATTTTCAGAGAGATGCATTTCAATGGTATGTTATTACTTAGAATGATGCATATCTATTTTTAAAATAACACAACACCATATATAATATTATTGCAAGCATTGGCAAAATAATGTAAGAGGAAAGAGTTTTAACTCAGATATAAAGAAATCTTAAGTTAAAGCTCTTTCCAATTTACTATCTCTTTGAAATATGGCATTTTATTCCCAAGTAACAAAATTATATTTTATTTGAATAACATTTGACTTTATTTTCAGTCTTTGTATAAGTCGGCTTTGGTGTTTTCCTACAAATCACTTGTTAATGCCACCAAGTGGAGTATTACTGAAAATGCAGTCTTTTTTTTTTTACTGAACTTCTAATATATTTTAGTAAGAAAAATGTATTTATAAAGACATATTTTAAAAAACAGAAAACAATAGTTTTCCATAATCCTAAATTGTTCACAATTCGGAAATACTTTACCAGGAAATAACCGTGGCACGTCAAAACCGCGCTAGACAAAACAGCGCCGACTAATACGCGTGCACAAATACGCTTAGCCATTAGCGCGCCTACATTACCGCGTCGATATCAGGGCGAAGACGGCAGCGCGAGCTTCAAACTTCAGTAATTGTTATTTAAAGCGCGGCTTGGCTGGCTTGCTTCAGTGACGTTTCAAGCTTTATTTAAATATTTAAATGCTGGCTTCCTTCAGTGACGTTTCAAAAAGTTGCGGCTTGCTTCAGGGACGTTTCAAGCTTTATTTAAATTGTTGCTACGTTTGTGTAAAGGTGCGGCTAGCTTCAGGGACGTTTCAAGCTTTATTTAAATTGTTGTTACGTTTGTGTAAAGGTACGGCTAGCTTCAGGGACGTTTCAAGCTTTATTTAAATTGTTGTTACGTTTGTGTAAAGGTACGGCAGCGCGAGCTTCAAACTTCAGTAATTGTTATTTAAAGCGCGGCTTGGCTGGCTTGCTTCAGTGACGTTTCAAGCTTTATTTAAATATTTAAATGCTGGCTTCCTTCAGTGACGTTTCAAGCTTTATTTAAATATTTAAATGCTTCTGTGATGGTTCCTACGTTTGTGTAAAGTTGCGGCTTGCTTCAGGGACGTTTCAAGCTTTATTTAAATTGTTGCTACGTTTGTGTAAAGGTGCGGCTAGCTTCAGGGACGTTTCAAGTTTTATTTAAATTGTTGTTACGTTTGTGTAAAGGTACGGCTAGCTTCAGGGACGTTTCAAGCTTTATTTAAATTGTTGTTACGTTTGTGTAAAGGTACGGCAGCGCGAGCTTCAAACTTCAGTAATTGTTATTTAAAGCGCGGCTTGGCTGGCTTGCTTCAGTGACGTTTCAAGCTTTATTTAAATATTTAAATGCTGGCTTCCTTCAGTGACGTTTCAAGCTTTATTTAAATATTTAAATGCTTCTGTGATGGTTCCTACGTTTGTGTAAAGTTGCGGCTTGCTTCAGGGACGTTTCAAGCTTTATTTAAATATTTAAATACTTCACTGATGGTTCCTACGTTTGTGTAAAGTTGCGGCTAGCTTCAGGGACGTTTCAAGCTTTATTTAAATATTTAAATGCTGGCTTGCTTTAGTGACGTTTCAAGCTTTATTTAAATATTTAAATACTTCACTGATGGTTCCTACGTTTGTGTAAAGGTTTTTTTTAAAGTGAGTGAATGCTACGTTTATTTAAAGCGCGGCTGGCTTGCTTGGCTGGCTTGCTGTAGTGACGTTTCAAACTTTATTTAAATATTTAAATGCTGGCTTGCTTCAGGGACGTTTCAAGCTTTATTTAAATTGTTGCTACGTTTGTGTAAAGGTGCGGCTAGCTTCAGGGACGTTTCAAGCTTTATTTAAATATTTAAATACTTCACTGATGGTTCCTACGTTTGTGTAAAGGTTTTTTTTAAAGTGAGTGAATGCTACGTTTATTTAAAGCGCGGCTGGCTTGCTTGGCTGGCTTGCTTTAGTGACGTTTCAAACTTTATTTAAATATTTAAATGCTGGCTTGCTTCAGGGACGTTTCAAGCTTTATTTAAATTGTTGCTACGTTTGTGTAAAGGTGCGGCTTGCTTCAGGGACGTTTCAAGCTTTATTTAAATATTTAAATGCTTCACTGATGGTCGCTACGTTTGTGTAAAGGTTTTTTCTTAAGTGAATGCTACGTTTATTTAAAGCGCGGCTGGCTTGCTTCAGTGACGTTTCAAGGTTTATTTAAATATTTACATGCTTCAATGATTGTTTAAAGGCTTTAAAGGTTTATTTAAATATTTAAAGTGAATGCTACATTTATTTAAAGCACTTTTTACCAGAGAGACCTTTCCTTCCCCCCCCCCCACCTATCTCTCCCTCCCCAAAGAAAGCCCGCGAAGAAGTTTTGTTGACTAGTTTTATTATTATTTATTATTATTTATTAATAAGTTAGGGGTTTAGGATTAGGTTTAGGATTAGGTTTAGGGGTTTAGGATTAGGTGTAGGATTGGGGAATAAAGATATCAATTACAGACAGTAAAATGTGAATCAATAAATCAGTTTATTATGTCAGTAAATAAGATAAACAGTCAGCAAGTTAGCAGTAGAAGCATATTATGTCATTAAATATACAGAATTAATAAATCAATTTATTATGTCAGTAAATAAGATAAACAGTCAGCAAGTTAGCAGAAGCATATTATGTCATTAAATATACAGAATCAATAAATCAATTTATTATGTCAGTAAATAAGATAAACAGTCAGCAAGTTAGCAGTAGAAGCATATTATGTCATTAAATATACAGAATCAATAAATCAATTTATTATGTCAGTAAATAAGATAAACAGTCAGCAAGTTAGCAGTAGAAGCATATTATGTCATTAAATATACAGAATCAATAAATCAATTTATTATGTCAGTAAATAAGATAAACAGTCAGAACTATAACCTTATTATGTCACTAAGACAAAAAGTCAACAGTAGAAGCATATTATGTCAGTAAATAAGATAAAATACATTCAGTTTTAAATTACTCAAAATTATTATGTCAACAAATCAATTAATTTAGAAGTCAATATTATGAGATATTGCATGTAGATAATCTGTACGTTCACGCCCTGCATATGTGGGCAGAATTGCAGCAAGACGTCTTGAAAGTTGTATATATTTAGATTTGCTGCCTGGTTGACTGTTGGTGATTCCGCTTTGAATTCGTGCGATGTTTTGCTCTGTCATGTCTTGCTCCTGCCGGAAATGGTGAAGCAAAGTGTAGATGGTTGGATGGTGGCATGATACAGATGTTTGGAAAGCGTGATGCCAACCCTCGATAGAATTATTGGTTCGTGGCAAGCCATGAGCAACACGTTCTCTCATGTTCCACATCGTGATGGGAAATAATGGATTTGCTCTTCGATTGCGTCTCCAACGGCCGATGTAGTTATCTTCCCAGTAATCGTATATGTTTTGTAGAGTGTCAGGTTTAGTGTCATTAAGTTCATCAAATGCAGAGCCAACATCTTCCGGTGGAACAAAACTTAGTCCAATCAGCATCTTTGAGTACATTTTAAAGTTATCATCATCACGATATAAATTGGTTAACCCTTCGTGTTGTATACGCCGCCATAAGGACTGCCCAAGGTGAAATAGGCAGCCCAGTATGGTAGCATTTGGAAATACACTAGTGAGTGCATTCATAGTTGCTATTTCAAAATCTATTAGAATGCTGACAGGTGTGACAGAAGGTTGCAGTTCAATTAGTTTGCGGAACACCCTCTCATAGTCAGCCCGTGATTTGGTTTTCAATAGAACATATATTAGTGGTATTGAGCGATTGTCAATTAAGGAATGAATGGTAAATACCTGGAGATAAATTTCAGGCGCTACTTTAAATGTTCCATCCATGAACCAGTGAGGATGTTCCTGCAGCAATTTCAAATTTGTACCAGTCCCGAACATAAATATTCTATTAGTGTCTTGCTCACCTGAATCCCAGAGAAGAAAATTTTCTGCACGTGTTGTCACCTTCATGGACTCTGGAATAACAATTTCGTGCACACTTTGTGGTCTTGGATGGGTGACATCAGGCCTCTTCCGTTTTCTCTGTATAGTACGCTGGCTTGCTGAAAAGGTTGGCAAAAGATGGGCTGCTTCTAGTGAGACTCCAGCTGTGCTACTGAGAATAATTTGGCGTGGTTTTTCGACAGTGTTTTCCGCTTTTTCGCGTATAGTAGCTTTTACCTTCTCAATTTCGTTTTTGGCATTGTCTGGAGCGTGCATGTGTTCAGAAGATGTTTCTAATGTGCCATCTGTCTTCATTTTAAGTCTGCCTGCACACTCTCTTTTAATACACCTCCATGTTGAAGACTTATCTAAATTTAATTTGTCCTGTCTGTATCTATAGCCTTCATAGAGCAAATGAGGTTTGCCTTTTTGTGACTTTATCATCTCCATGCCACTTTAAATTTAAATTAAAGTAATACTGAGAATTACTTTTAGTGGCACAGCGCAGTTAAAGTTTTAAGCAGTTGACACTTGACAGCTTCAGAACAGCAACCTGATAGCTTTCAGAGCGTTTACAACTGCAAACTGTACCTGTGATAGTAGCTGCTATTTAAGGTTTTCAGCATTTGACAGTTGAGAGTTGTTACATTTGCAACATTTGCACCTGCCTGAAATCGATTTGATGCAACAAAAAAATTTTTTTAGTACATTTTACTGTCTGTAATTGATACAACTTGATTGCTTGCAAGGGGGGGGGGGAGGAAAGGTCTCGGCTGGAATCTGGAGTGACAGGAGGAGGGCAGCCAGACAGCTGAGTAACTCCTGACTCAGTGATGGGTTTCTCCCAGTTGTTGGGAAAAATTCTCCCACTCACCTCCACCTGTGAAATTCCAGTGCTTTGCAGAGCCTTTTCCACCCCCATTTATCCTCATATTCAGGGCTGGCCCGAGCGGCTCTCATCCTGAGCCTCTTCCAAAAAACCGAGAGAGGCCTGTGTAGATACACAACAGTATAATTGGAAAGGATCTTAGAGGTCTTCTAGTCCAACCCCCTGCTCGAGCAGGAGATCCTATACAAAGTGTTGGCAACTATCATGGCACGTCAAAACCGCGCTAGACAAAACAGCGCGGACAAATACGCGTCGACAACTACACCTACAGCTTCTAGTGGCAAGTTGTTCCACTGGTTAATTGTCCTAACTGCCAGGAAATTCCTCCTTAGTTCCAGGTTGCTTCTCTCCTTGATTAGTTTCCATCCGTTGCTTCTCGCCTCGCCCTCAGGTGCTTGGGAGAATAGCTTGACTCCCCCCCCCTGTTCTTTGGGGCAGCCCCCTCAAATATTCAAAGATTTCTATCATCTCTACCATTGACTCTGTGCACACGAGGAAGCCGTAAATTACAGGTCATCCTTGACTTACGACCGTTCGCTTAGCGACCATTCAAAGTTACAAGGGATCTCAAAAATGTACTTTAGGGTGATGGTGATTTTCTAGGCTCCAACAGCGCCATATGAGGTCGTATAAAGTGCCGTTTGGGTGCTGATCAACCCAACCCAACCCAATTTACGGCCATCGGCAGTGCCCTGTGGTCATGTGATCACCATTTATAAAGTTTTTGACGAAGTGTAAAGTTTTTACTTCCAGTTTTTGGTAAAAATGCCAAAAGATTAGAGGAAAGAAAGGAAAGGGAAGAAGGAAACGAAAGGAAGGGAGGAAAGAAAGGAAAGGAAAGAAGCGCTTAAAACAAATGTGTCAGTAGCGTTACTTTTCGCGCACTTAAAACAAACGTCCTTTCTTTTCCCTTCTTTTCTTCTTTCCTTTCCTTCTTTCCTTTCCTTCACTTCTCTTCCTTCTTTCCTTTCTTTCCTCCCTTCCTTTCGTTTCCTTCTTCCCTTTCCTTTCTTTTCCCTTCTTTCCTTCACTTCCCTTCCTTCTTTCCTTGCTTTTCTTTTCCTTTCCTTTCTTTCCTCTAATCTTTTGGCATTTTTACCAAAAACTGGAAGTAAAAACTTTACACTTCGTCAAAAACTTTATAAATGGTGATCACATGACCACAGGGCACTGCCGATGGCCGTAAATTGGGTTGGGTTGGGTTGATCAGCACCCAAACGGCACTTTATACGACCTCATATGGCGCTGTTGGAGCCTAGAAAATCACCATCACCCTAAAGTACATTTTTGAGATCCCTTGTAACTTTGAATGGTCGCTAAGCGAACGGTCGTAAGTCAAGGATGACCTGTAATTTACGGCTTCCTCGTGTGCACAGAGTCAATGGTAGAGATGATAGAAATCTTTGAATATTTGAGGGGGCTGCCCCAAAGAACAGGGGGGGGGAGTCAAGCTATTCTCCCAAGCACCTGAGGGCGAGGCGAGAAGCAACGGATGGAAACTAATCAAGGAGAGAAGCAACCTGGAACTAAGGAGGAATTTCCTGGCAGTTAGGACAATTAACCAGTGGAACAACTTGCCACTAGAAGCTGTAGGTGTAGTTGTCGACGCGTATTTGTCCGCGCTGTTTTGTCTAGCGCGGTTTTGACGTGCCATGATAGTTGCCAACACTTTGTATAGGATCTCCTGCTCGAGCAGGGGGTTGGACTAGAAGACCTCTAAGATCCTTTCCAATTATACTGTTGTGTATCTACACAGGCCTCTCTCGGTTTTTTGGAAGAGGCTCAGGATGAGAGCCGCTCGGGCCAGCCCTGAATATGAGGATAAATGGGGGTGGAAAAGGCTCTGCAAAGCACTGGAATTTCACAGGTGGAGGTGAGTGGGAGAATTTTTCCCAACAACTGGGAGAAACCCATCACTGAGTCAGGAGTTACTCAGCTGTCTGGCTGCCCTCCTCCTGTCACTCCAGATTCCAGCCGAGACCTTTCCTCCCCCCCCCCCTTGCAAGCAATCAAGTTGTATCAATTACAGACAGTAAAATGTACTAAAAAAATTTTTTTGTTGCATCAAATCGATTTCAGGCAGGTGCAAATGTTGCAAATGTAACAACTCTCAACTGTCAAATGCTGAAAACCTTAAATAGCAGCTACTATCACAGGTACAGTTTGCAGTTGTAAACGCTCTGAAAGCTATCAGGTTGCTGTTCTGAAGCTGTCAAGTGTCAACTGCTTAAAACTTTAACTGCGCTGTGCCACTAAAAGTAATTCTCAGTATTACTTTAATTTAAATTTAAAGTGGCATGGAGATGATAAAGTCACAAAAAGGCAAACCTCATTTGCTCTATGAAGGCTATAGATACAGACAGGACAAATTAAATTTAGATAAGTCTTCAACATGGAGGTGTATTAAAAGAGAGTGTGCAGGCAGACTTAAAATGAAGACAGATGGCACATTAGAAACATCTTCTGAACACATGCACGCTCCAGACAATGCCAAAAACGAAATTGAGAAGGTAAAAGCTACTATACGCGAAAAAGCGGAAAACACTGTCGAAAAACCACGCCAAATTATTCTCAGTAGCACAGCTGGAGTCTCACTAGAAGCAGCCCATCTTTTGCCAACCTTTTCAGCAAGCCAGCGTACTATACAGAGAAAACGGAAGAGGCCTGATGTCACCCATCCAAGACCACAAAGTGTGCACGAAATTGTTATTCCAGAGTCCATGAAGGTGACAACACGTGCAGAAAATTTTCTTCTCTGGGATTCAGGTGAGCAAGACACTAATAGAATATTTATGTTCGGGACTGGTACAAATTTGAAATTGCTGCAGGAACATCCTCACTGGTTCATGGATGGAACATTTAAAGTAGCGCCTGAAATTTATCTCCAGGTATTTACCATTCATTCCTTAATTGACAATCGCTCAATACCACTAATATATGTTCTATTGAAAACCAAATCACGGGCTGACTATGAGAGGGTGTTCCGCAAACTAATTGAACTGCAACCTTCTGTCACACCTGTCAGCATTCTAATAGATTTTGAAATAGCAACTATGAATGCACTCACTAGTGTATTTCCAAATGCTACCATACTGGGCTGCCTATTTCACCTTGGGCAGTCCTTATGGCGGCGTATACAACACGAAGGGTTAACCAATTTATATCGTGATGATGATAACTTTAAAATGTACTCAAAGATGCTGATTGGACTAAGTTTTGTTCCACCGGAAGATGTTGGCTCTGCATTTGATGAACTTAATGACACTAAACCTGACACTCTACAAAACATATACGATTACTGGGAAGATAACTACATCGGCCGTTGGAGACGCAATCGAAGAGCAAATCCATTATTTCCCATCACGATGTGGAACATGAGAGAACGTGTTGCTCATGGCTTGCCACGAACCAATAATTCTATCGAGGGTTGGCATCACGCTTTCCAAACATCTGTATCATGCCACCATCCAACCATCTACACTTTGCTTCACCATTTCCGGCAGGAGCAAGACATGACAGAGCAAAACATCGCACGAATTCAAAGCGGAATCACCAACAGTCAACCAGGCAGCAAATCTAAATATATACAACTTTCAAGACGTCTTGCTGCAATTCTGCCCACATATGCAGGGCGTGAACGTACAGATTATCTACATGCAATATCTCATAATATTGACTTCTAAATTAATTGATTTGTTGACATAATAATTTTGAGTAATTTAAAACTGAATGTATTTTATCTTATTTACTGACATAATATGCTTCTACTGTTGACTTTTTGTCTTAGTGACATAATAAGGTTATAGTTCTGACTGTTTATCTTATTTACTGACATAATAAATTGATTTATTGATTCTGTATATTTAATGACATAATATGCTTCTACTGCTAACTTGCTGACTGTTTATCTTATTTACTGACATAATAAATTGATTTATTGATTCTGTATATTTAATGACATAATATGCTTCTACTGCTAACTTGCTGACTGTTTATCTTATTTACTGACATAATAAATTGATTTATTGATTCTGTATATTTAATGACATAATATGCTTCTGCTAACTTGCTGACTGTTTATCTTATTTACTGACATAATAAATTGATTTATTAATTCTGTATATTTAATGACATAATATGCTTCTACTGCTAACTTGCTGACTGTTTATCTTATTTACTGACATAATAAACTGATTTATTGATTCACATTTTACTGTCTGTAATTGATATCTTTATTCCCCAATCCTACACCTAATCCTAAACCCCTAAACCTAATCCTAAACCTAATCCTAAACCCCTAACTTATTAATAAATAATAATAAATAATAATAAAACTAGTCAACAAAACTTCTTCGCGGGCTTTCTTTGGGGAGGGAGAGATAGGTGGGGGGGGGGGAAGGAAAGGTCTCTCTGGTAAAAAGTGCTTTAAATAAATGTAGCATTCACTTTAAATATTTAAATAAACCTTTAAAGCCTTTAAACAATCATTGAAGCATGTAAATATTTAAATAAACCTTGAAACGTCACTGAAGCAAGCCAGCCGCGCTTTAAATAAACGTAGCATTCACTTAAGAAAAAACCTTTACACAAACGTAGCGACCATCAGTGAAGCATTTAAATATTTAAATAAAGCTTGAAACGTCCCTGAAGCAAGCCGCACCTTTACACAAACGTAGCAACAATTTAAATAAAGCTTGAAACGTCCCTGAAGCAAGCCAGCATTTAAATATTTAAATAAAGTTTGAAACGTCACTAAAGCAAGCCAGCCAAGCAAGCCAGCCGCGCTTTAAATAAACGTAGCATTCACTCACTTTAAAAAAAACCTTTACACAAACGTAGGAACCATCAGTGAAGTATTTAAATATTTAAATAAAGCTTGAAACGTCCCTGAAGCTAGCCGCACCTTTACACAAACGTAGCAACAATTTAAATAAAGCTTGAAACGTCCCTGAAGCTAGCCGTACCTTTACACAAACGTAACAACAATTTAAATAAAGCTTGAAACGTCCCTGAAGCTAGCCGTACCTTTACACAAACGTAACAACAATTTAAATAAAGCTTGAAACGTCCCTGAAGCTAGCCGCACCTTTACACAAACGTAGCAACAATTTAAATAAAGCTTGAAACGTCCCTGAAGCAAGCCGCAACTTTACACAAACGTAGGAACCATCACAGAAGCATTTAAATATTTAAATAAAGCTTGAAACGTCACTGAAGGAAGCCAGCATTTAAATATTTAAATAAAGCTTGAAACGTCACTGAAGCAAGCCAGCCAAGCCGCGCTTTAAATAACAATTACTGAAGTTTGAAGCTCGCGCTGCCGTACCTTTACACAAACGTAACAACAATTTAAATAAAGCTTGAAACGTCCCTGAAGCTAGCCGTACCTTTACACAAACGTAACAACAATTTAAATAAAGCTTGAAACGTCCCTGAAGCTAGCCGCACCTTTACACAAACGTAGCAACAATTTAAATAAAGCTTGAAACGTCCCTGAAGCAAGCCGCAACTTTACACAAACGTAGGAACCATCACAGAAGCATTTAAATATTTAAATAAAGCTTGAAACGTCACTGAAGGAAGCCAGCATTTAAATATTTAAATAAAGCTTGAAACGTCACTGAAGCAAGCCAGCCAAGCCGCGCTTTAAATAACAATTACTGAAGTTTGAAGCTCGCGCTGCCGTCTTCGCCCTTAAGTCTCCGCGATAAGGTCGAGTTAGTTTCAGCGATTATGACAGCGCTGAAAAGACCTTCGCGCTTATGTCTCCGCGCTTAAGGTCTTCGCGCTATTGTGGTGGAACCGGAAATAACTTCCCAGTGTAATGAATAGTAAGGTATAAGTGTACTCTGTTGATATATTATCTTTTCTCTGACTTCAAGTTTTGTACAGTATTGTGAAAGTAAAGAAGTTATCAGTACAACAATTTTATTGAATTGAATTCTTTGTTGAATTTTTTAAAAAGAATTAAAACTGATTTCTATTCAAGTTTTACATTGATATTAATTAATTATATGCATACCCCTATAACTTACATTCATACCAGTGACGTGCGGTGAGGTTTATGGCTGGTGTGGCAAAAAGAAAGAAAGTGGCTTTTGGCCGCTGTCAAGAAAGAGGCTTTTGGCCGCTCCCAGCGGTATGTCCGCCATACACACACACCCCCCAAAGAATCCCAGACAGACAAACAAGCAGCTTCCCCACCATGGGCTTTGTTCTTAACCGACAGCGGGCAAAGGGAATAGAGAGAGGCAGTGGCGAGGCTGCCTTTTGCGGGGAGAGCAGGAGCTTGGCCAACCACGGAAAGGTGCCACGGGGCTGGGAAATAAAGTGCCAGCCCGGGGATGGGAAATAAAGTGCCGGCCCGTGCTCCAGCAGAGGCGATTAAAACATGCACACGCACACACACACACAAATTACTTATAATAATACAAATTACTTACAAATTACAATAATTTTGAATTCCTCTCCCCTCCCTCTGACCCACATACCTTTTCCAGCTGTTTCACAGAGGATTTCAACTCTTCTCTTGTCTGCCATGATGAAAATGTAAAAAATGTAAAAAGAAAAAGGCAAGAGCTGCTGAAGTAAGGCTGGATTACCTGCTGCCAGAGTCTCTAATGGATGACTCTGCTTAACTGTTTAAAAAAAGCCTCTTTAAAAAAGTGCCCTGCAGAGGTGAGAGAACCACGTCCCTCCTCTACATAAGGAATTTTTCACCTTTTAACCCTTGCTTAACTCTGCTCAAGTGATCATAAAGATAGACTAAATGAGGCATGTGGTTCTCTCACCTCCTCCTGCAAAGGGCACTTTTTTAGAGGCTTTTTTAAACAGTTAAGCACTAAGCAGAGTCATCCACTGTGACTCTGGCAGCAACTACCTCAGCCTTTTTCCTTTTAATTTTTCTTTTCTTTTCATGACAGTGGTGAGGCCCTGCCTCTCCTGACTGCACATCACTGATTCATACATACATATAGTATGTGTTCATCTTTTTTGGATTAGAGTATTATAATCACATAAAAAAGAGGAAAAATATAGCTTATCTAATTTACATGAACACATTTTCTACACCTCTTCATATCTTTCTATAATTTGAAACCATCAAATAATTTCTTTCTTTCTTTCTTTTTTTCTTTCTTCTTTCTTTTTGCAATAATAATTTTATAACCATTTTCCCCTCATCCATGACTACTTTCAATTCATAATTTCACCAAGCATCCTTATTCGCACTTCCCCTTAGCATAACTTGACACAGTTTTGTGGCACACTGTAATATAACTATTTTCATTCCGTCCACATCCTCTTTCCTTATACTCTTCATTCATTGTTTCATTATTTTTTTCATATAGAGTGTGTATTTTGTGTTCCTACAGTCATTCAAATTCTAGTCCCATTTCCCCACCCCCATGTCTTTCTTCCATGCATTTCCCACTCCACGAAAATTTACTCTTGGCACTACCAAAAAATGATCTGGCCCACATTCTGAATCTTTCATCACCCTCATCAGACTAATTGTTTTAATCTTTTATCCTACACAACCAAATCAGTCACTTTCTTATATTCATTCTTTTGCAGTGTGTACGAATGTATGCATAGGCTTAAGTTTAACCATGTATTCAAAACATGCATTTCTGTAAGCAGATACTAAAAAAACCTGTTACCAGTCACATTTATTTTTAGGTTCTGAGGAGACCAGTGGGTTTTTTTGTATGGGTGTGAATGGTGTCTTGCCTCATTCCCATGTGTCAATTCATGTCTTTAATAATTTTCCCCTTTATTCTGTTCACTACACAATTGTTTCATCTTTTGTTCTTCCACTATTACCATTCATTAGAGCATAACATTCAACTATTATTAAGTTAATGATGCCAATTCATACTTTCTGACATGCATTATAGCCCTTTCATTTATAATCAAATTTATATTTTAATTTCCTTAGAGGTATTCATCAGCATCAATGTTAAAGGTCAGATCATCATCCTTTATTTCTGTTACGCTACATTCCTTCCCTTTTTAAAAATTTCTCAGCACACATCATTTAACGTTTTATGACCAGTCACAATGGCCTCAGAATGGGTACTGTATGGCTGGTCATGGTAAAACTTTGCATTGCAGTCACATGACCGCATTTTGGTGCTTGACAACCTGTTCACATTTATGACCTCTTCCTAGTAACTTGCAAACATGTCATCACCGTTTGTAATATTCTATGCCAGCTTCCCTAGAAAGTCAGTGGGGAAGCCAGCAGGAAAGGTTGCAGGTGGAAGGGAGGTTGAGTTTTAGGTCCATTTCCCCAGCATGCTGAGGAATTTCCCTTTCCTCCTGCATGTGGAGGAGTGGACTTCAAATCTGGCAAAAATGCAATTGAACACCATCATTCTGCCAATCATTTAAAAGGCTCTTCTTCAAATTGCACTATTTGGAGAAAAAGCCTTTAAGGCAATGACGAGAATAGTTGCCTGCTCACAGGATGGAACAAGGCAGCCTCAATCGTCAGCAGCTGCCAAACAACAGAAAGGTAAGTGGATGGTCTTTGTGGGGCTGGAAAAAGGCACAGGTCTCCTGGATGTGGTGAGGGGGCTGTGCCCCCTACTTACTCTATCATGTCTGGGAGGCCTAGACCGTCTCCCTGGCGTTCTGCTGGACAACCCACATTAATACTTAATTATCCCAGCTGGGACAGCCAGGCTTGCGGTCAGTATGTGAACTGATCCTGTGGTTGTCTTGATTAATAACTGTTTCAATCAACAACTATGGTCATAAAATGGAGGACTACCTGTACATTTTCCTTATACTTCTCTTCTGTTGATTGTTTAGCCAAGAAATTTGAAATATAAACTTCCAAGATCACAAAAGTTCTAACTAGATTTACCATAGAGAAACTAATGAAGAAATTAGTGGAGGGGGGGAGATTCCAGAGATTGCAAGCTGTCTTTATAATGAAACCAAGATTCTTGTTCTTGCAATGATTTCTTCTACTCTCACACACAAAAGGTTAGAAATCATTTTCTTGAGCAGGAGGGAGAGTGATTATTTCCACCTGTCTTGTTTTGGTAACGAGTTTGTCTGGCAGTGGATTTGTGGCTGCATGAGAAATGGTTGTCACATTTAATCCGTTAACTGATGGTCTTTATCATGTAATCCTGTTTCATTGCAAGACATGATTCTCTGTATGCCACGGTTGTCACCAAAGACACTGATAGTTGTTGACCTCTGCTGAGCCACACGGACTTAGTCAATTGAGATGTTCACAAAATACTTTTTATTAATATAAAGAAGGAGTAGATTGGTTTTGGCCAAACCATATGCAGCACTTCTGAGAACAGTAAAATACTACTGGTCAGTCTTGGTGTGTTTTGACCATTGTGGCAGGGGTAAAATGCTACCAGTTCTGACCGGTTTGCCCAAACCGGTAGTTTAAAAAATGCTACCGGTTCGGGCAAACCATTTTTCTGATTATCAGCTGTGATGCGTGAATTATATTAGCTAGAAAGCAGGATTTCCTGCTTTCTAGTTAATCTAAATCACATGGTACAGTGGATTCCCCCCTTCGCTGTTCACTTACTTTTGCAGGCAGTCTGTGCAGGCACGGAAGTGCATGCGTGTGCTCACATTGCTATCGAACTGGTAGCAAAGGTAAGTGGATTTCATCCTTGCATTGTGCCACAAGAATAAACAATGCACATTTCTGTCCTGAGCATGCACATCTCACAAACCTTGGATGTACTGATTACATGGTCAGGATGCATGTATTGATTTTTATCACCTAACCAAAAGTATTTTTGCACAGTTGTGCACAGTTTTGCAATTCTGGGATTTCAGCTGGCTATAATGAAAATATAATTTGTACAGGGTATTTCAAATTACCACTTGGATATACAATGTAAGTATTTAGATTATGAAATAAACTGACTGAAGTTTTAATCCCTGGCAAGAAAGTCTAGAAATCTTTTACAAATATCTAATAGTAACACTTTTGGATTGATGTAATATAGTATGTTCCAGATATGTTGAGGCTTTGCAAAATTAGGGAGAACACAGTTGCAGAAATCACTTCAATTCAAGCTTTCAAAAAAGGGGTGGAAGGGAAGGGTCTTAAAATTAAATTATCTTTTAAAAACAAAATCTCCATGGAAACTAAACACAAATAATATTTGTGAAGGAATTGACTGAAATAATGAAGAACACTGCTGTGTTTATTTAGAGCATAATGCAGTGATGAAAATTAGGAGTTGGAAAAGTTATTGTTGTATGAGAAATTAGCTCTGATTTAATGAAATTTAATGTACTGTTTTTGTAAGTGCATTAAACGTATGCACGTATCATTGTGTTTGTATGCTTTATGAACATACGTGGATCTCAGGTAGCTGACTGATTTGTTTCTGCTGCTTCTGCATTAGTGCTTCATGCCCAATAAATTTCCCAATAAGAGAAGAGGAAATTAATTTTTAAAATTATAAAGTTCAGGAAAAAAAGTTGAATATTTTTATATGAAAAAAATCATGGTCCCCCCCCACCCCCCAAAGCTACTGTTTGTGGCTAGTCTTGCTGCAATCTAATGAGTCAGAGCCCAATGAAATAAGTAGCTTTTCATGGCTTCTCTTTGGAACTGTTTATCTTAATTTTTGTTTCTTTTTGTTTTTAGATGGAATTGATTAAAAACATAAGCATTGCAGAGCAGCCCTATTTATTCACTAGACACGTTCATTTCCTTAATTTCTCAAGGTAAGGACTCATTTAATTTTAATAGCATATTGCAATGAACAGACAATTGGTTTAGGCAATCCTTTTACTTTTAATTTAATGTTTAGCTACAGAAAACACATCCTTTGATAACTGTTTGTCATGCGAATCTGCTTCTTTATTTTGAGCACCCTGTGATTTATTTGGGGAATATACAGTATGTGCACTGACACACATCCTATAACAGTGTAAGATTCTACCATAAGGAAGTTGCATTTCTGTCACAAACCAGAAAAGCAGTGATGCAGAATTCCCCTAGCCATCCATTATATCAAGGATAAGGATTTTTTGATAAAAAGGAAGAAGGAAGGATTTTGTATGTTCTATTACTGAGCAAAATGTTTGGGAATAAAATGTGTATCTTTATTTTTATTTATTGGTATGCACTATATGCTTCTTTCAGAGGTCATTTGCGTTTCCAAACTTTCCAACTGGAAACTTGGCATCATGTTATGCAAAAAGGAATCTTCTGCCAAAATTCCATTTGATTTTTTAAAATGTTCCTCTGCACGTATACTTTGCTATTGAAGAACTTTAGCTGTTAAAATTTACTATTGTAATCTGAAAAGTCTTGAGAGAGGATTTCAAGTTCAAATTCAAGTTATAATCCCATAAGCTTTATGATCTAAGATATCATAACAGGTAGTCCTCGACCTACAACCACAATTGAGTCCAGAATGTTGGTGGTATGTCATTGTGGTCATAAGCCATCACCTTACTGGACTTGATTTTACAAGTATTCTTATGAAGAGCTTTAAATGAATCACATGATTCATTAAGTGATTCACATAGTTGTAAATGAATGTAAAAAAAAACCCTGCAAAAACATTGCAAAACATAAAAAGTGACTTTAGGATGCTGCATCCAGTTATAATTGTGAGCAAATGCTCAGCATGCAATTTAAAGGTAAATAATATGTAACTTTTTTGAGCCTGTTGTAACTTTGAACAGTCATTAAGTGACCATTCATAAATTGAGGATTACCTATAAGTCAGAAAAGCATAATTATATGGAGGAATAAGTTTAAATTTGCGCAATGTTGTTTGAAGGAGGTCAGAATAAGAGGTGTGCAGCCTGTTTCAATGTACATGTAAATCTATATAAAGTTCAGTTTCATTTGCAAAATGGTGCTTTTTCTAAGATTTCACACGCAGAATGTTTAAAAATGAAGTGTTATACACACCTTGGTGCTACAAAGAACTACAAAGTTCTGCAAACTGATATCAGAAACAAAATACATTTATATGGGTAGTCCTTGACCTACAACCATTCAGTCAATAACTTGCCAAGTTATAATGACACTGAGTAACTGGTGGTTATGATTTCAGAGTTCTTGCCATCCCAGCATTGCTAGAGTCACATGATCAAGATCTGGGTACTTGGCAACCTGTTTGTACTTAACAATTTGTTGCCATTTATCCCACAATCATTTGATCATGATTTGGAACCTTTCCTGGGGAAGCTGGGGTAAATCTCCTCCACCCATGCACCTGTCCCCAGCCCTCTGCACTTGCACTCACTCACTCCCATGTACCCTCCCTGAGCAACATTACACACCCCTGGGCACTCCCTAACCTATACTGTGCCTCTTGCCTGCCCTTCCTGACATGCACCTCTCCAACCCATGCAACTCTTGTGCCCTCTCATGCACCCTACTAAACCCATGTGTCACCTCTTGTATCCCTTGTACTTTCTTGGTCCTCCTTTGCACCCATGCCTCTTAAACACCCTCCCCAATCTTCCCTCACATCAGCCACTTACCTTTCTGTGAGCCTGGGAATCACAACTTCTCCCACTGACTTTGGCTGTAGCAAGTCAGCTGGAAGTTGCCTCACCTAATGACCGCGGGATTCAGTTAATGATGACAACTGGAACACAGGTATTGCCGCCACAAAGCAATGTTATTCCTCTTTATATTCACATCTCACAGCAACAGAAATCCTCATCCTAACTGTTCTAATAGCAGATCCTAATGCCCTAGTAGCAGCTCTTACACCGGTGCCTCAAAACTACAAAGAGTTCCTCTTCCCTCTACAATTATAAACAGGAATAGCCATCTTTTAGTATTGGGACTAGGCAAGAGGGTATGCTTTATCTCCATGTGGCATTTTGCATCATGCGGGCATGATTGGATTGTGCGCATGTCCTTGGAAGATGGCTGCCGAGCTTTTCGCTCCAGCTCGGTTTTTCCGAAAATAACTTAGAGGGAAGGGAAATATCTGCCCAGGGTTCCACGCTGGCTGAGGATAGAAACCCCCCAGAACATCCGTGCCAGCAGCGCGTGGGGGAGACTTGTCTCCCCGGAGCTGCTAGGCACAGAAAATGCCGATGCTGACGCTGCGGACGGGGAAGCCTCCGACTTACCGACGCTGCTGACGGGGAAGCCCGCTGCTGCTCGGAGACACTGCAGCCAGACGTTCGGGAGCTGGGGAGCCAGGGCTGCGTGGGGCTGCGTGTGTGTATGCTGACCACCAGAGACTAAGAGCCGGGCGGTCTGTCCACTCACCGGGGAACGCTGGAGACGACATCTGAGCTGCTGAGACATTGATCAGCTGATCAGCCGAGGATATCGTGGCTAGCGCCCTCCGCTGCTGCTGGAAATCGTGCTGTTCGTGTGTCAGGGCTGCTTGAGATATGCTGGAAAAGAACTGAGCTCTGAGGACACTGAAGACGCCAGGAGCCCCCGGGAGCTGAATATTGAATTGTTTATTGAGTACTATTGAGTACTATTGTGTACTATTGAATACCATCCAAGGGGTAGGCGGTGCTGAGTTTGGGGGAAGCGCTCCCCCCCTTCTCAGGAAGAACTAAGGGGTGTCTGGGGCGTGCTTGGGGTGGCACTGCTTTTGGAGCTGCCGTGCCCAGAGACGCTGAAGACACTGAGACCAGCACTGCGGTGGCTAGCGCGGCTCAGCTGACCAGGAGACCTCGCTGAAGTTGCTATTTGCTTATGTGACTCTGAGACCAGCTGGAGTCCCGCGGGACTGTGAATGGCGCCTGAATGAATATTGTAGCCCGGCTGCCGGGAGGGAGTCCTTCTGATCATTTGCATCCATCGAGGCCACCTGGGAACGCTGTGGCCGTCCGGAAACGCTGTAGCCTAACCGAGTGAGCTGCTGAGAACTTGTGGGCCACCATCTTGCGAACCTTGTCGGGCCGCCTGTGGTGGGAGGCGGGCGTTGACCTCCCGACCACTGGGGCTGAAGACACCTGCTTGGAGCCTGGAAGATCAGGCTGAGACCGTCTGGCTGCCGTGGAAGCGGCTGTCGGTGACTGTTTGGGGGGACCCGACCCCCCTAGGTTGTCTGACGCCTCCTCTGCTGCTGTGCTGCTGTAGGGTCAGGCTAGGGACAGGGTAGGGTTAGTTAGAATTTAGGGTGGGGTTAGTGTTGTTATAGCTAGGTTAAGGTTAGGGTAGGGTGAGGGTGGGGGTGGGGTTGCTAGCCTGATGGCCTGCCGATGGGCTGCTTCCACGGGTGGCGTCACGGTACAGCCGGGAGCGGGGTTGTCCCCCCCTTTACCGTGGGGCTATCCCTGGCTCCCGGGTGTTTCTTTGTCCCCGATGGGAGGGGGTGTTGCTGGCCGCCATCTCCTGCGGCTGGCCCTACAGCTTTCGCCGTTGCAGCCTGCTGTCTCTCAGACTTTCCTGGCCTCGCTCTGGATTATTGTTGGCTTATTACTTTTATGCCCTTGCTATTATTCTGGACTTTCGGACATTCAGTTTCGGGAGGCTTGGACATTACTTTCTGGCCTCCTTGGACTATGCAACTGCCTGGACTGCGCAAACTCATAATTTTTCTATATACCTGTAATTTCTACTAAATTTTTATATTTTAAATGTGTGGGGAGAGTATGGTATGATTGTGACTGACTGAATATTCCCACTTTTATTATAATATTGTTGTTCTATTTTAACTTGTACTGTGGGGATTGATTGGTTGTATGCATGGGTATGTTAGGTGAGCTGGGAGTTTAGCCGGGCCCTCCTGCACTGAGTGCTTTGGCAGAAGTGCTAGGGGGACCCGGGCTCGGTTCCAGCCCTTGGATGTGTGTGTCGAAGGGCCTGCCGATGAATCCGGCGGCTGGGGGAGAGGTGGAGGGACCACAGATGCGGGAGTGGGCCGGAACATTGGGGTCATAAGGGGAAGGGGCAGATATGGCGGGAACTTCAGGGGAAGGAGGGTTCCCTATATCAGAGGTATCCCTCCTTCCGGCCCTGTGACTTCCACTCCAAGGCCAGATGGCATGAGTAGTCAGGACCCTGGTCTCAGGTTGCTGATGCTAAATGCCAGGTCTGTGGTTCACAAGGCTCTCCTCGTCCAGGACCTAATTACAGACGAGGGGGCAGACCTGGCATGTATTACTGAAACCTGGCTGGGCCCAGAGGCAGTCACTTTTTTCAATGCCATTGTAACTTTGGTCACTATACCACCTTTCTTGCCACAGTTCTTAAGTGAATAACTGCAGCTGGTATTTTGTATTTTGGATAGAATCTTTTTTAAAATAGTCTAAGACAATTTAAAAAAAGATTCTAAAATACAAAATTACCAGCTGCAGTTATTCACTTAAGAACTGTGGCAAGAAAGGTGGTATAATGGGCTTAGTGACCAAAGTTACAATGGCATTGAAAAAAGTGACTGATGACCATTTTTCACACTTAGCGACCATTTTCACTCTTAGCGACCGTTGCAGCATCCTCATGGTCACACGATCAAAATTTTGATGTTTGGCAACAGTTACAATTTATATTTGTAAATTGTAGTTATGTTGAAATAAAAAAAATATTACAATACTATTTTTGCGTTGTATGAAAATTTTTGTTGCTCCGTATAAAATTTTTAATCAAGCCCCCACCCCCAGTCAAAGGTGTCCATCTTTACTGAAAATCTGGTCACCTTGCTTTTTAGGATGCTGTCTAGATTTGCCATAGCTTTCCTCCCCAGGAGCAAGCATCTTTTAATTCCTTGGAATTGGGTATGTCTAGTTTAATAAAAAGAAGGACCAAGGTATTGTATTGTGGTTGCTGCAATTAATATACTTAATAACTCCATTTTTATTCTTTATTTTTTAATAATAATTTTCATAACAGTTGCTCCTGTTTTTGTAATTACTGTTTTATATTATTATTTTAGTGGATTGTTGTCACCCCTGAGAGTCATTTCTATTGAGATGTACACATTTGAACAATAAATGTATTTATTTTCATATTTAAGGAAAGGCATCATCTATAAACTAAGCAAAGGTGTAGTTTCCAAGATGTGCCCTTGGGATCTTGAAGTTGGTGGGAATCTACTCAGAGATTAATTGAGGAAAGCTTAATAACAGGGACTTCTTAACTTAAATCCACACAGAATAAAACTATTTTAATAAATTCTATGCACAATAAATAAAATATTATTTTAAAATAAAAGAAAAAAACCCACTTACCAGCAGGCTTGCACTCCAAGTAAACCCAGAATGATGTAGATGTTAATACAAAGAACTGAGCAAATCGAAATGGTGAAATTAGTCAGGGAAAAATGCCACCATATTTCGGAGAAGTCCTCCAACCTACGTGCCCCTCCCCTCTGGAAAATCCAGGAAGTAACCTCTCTAGCCATTTCCTGTAGCTCTATGGTACTAGATCATTTTTTTCTTATAAAAGTGAGTAAAAACGGCGCGGGGGGGGAGGTCCGTTTTGTTGCTTTAACGTTTTAATATCTTCAATGAAAGTACTGAGACACAGAGAGAGAGGTTAGACTTTTGTCTTGCCCCAGTTAGGATTTCTTAAGCAAATCCACTGGGCTTTCAACATGAAGCCAGAAAATCGGGACTTTTTTAAAAGGCGGAGGGACGCGGGAAAAATTGTTATAAAGCGTGCTTATCACGCTGAAATTGGTACGTCTGGTCACCCTAATTAACTCTGTTACCTATTTTATATGTGGCCTAGTCAAGCATTGTGAATGAAGTGGATAATGCAGATTCCCTCTTGATAATTTAGTCCAACAATAAGCATAGAGTTTGGGATATTTTTTTTTATGTAATTAAAATCAATTCCTATTTACTAAATGTCTCTATTTTGTGAAATATCAATAAAATAATAGAATTTAGAATGACAACCCCTTGAAGTGTGTGTTTGGTATGCCACTATAAACAAAATCCACCACCCCTAGTTCAATTCCATTGGGTTGAGATTAATATTCCCAGAATTGTAAATTATGTTCTGAAATAAGACTTCCAGACTATGTTAGCTCGCTATTATCTCTTTGAAGCAATTTATTCTATTTCAATTTCTTAAAATACTTTGTATGCTTTCTCAAACTAATAATTCTTTTTCCAAGTCTTGTTCTTAGCTGCTATACTTCCTAGAACAGGGGATCCCAACCTTTTGGGCACGACAGATTGGTAGAGAAAGATTTTTAAACAGACCACAGGGGGCGTTGTTTTGCATGCTGCCTGTATATTGTGGATGGAGCTTCGCTTGTTTGCACGGTCTTATTTGCATGGCATGCTGTGGACTGGTCCATGGAGCAGGGGTTGGGGACTCCTGTCCTAGAATAGTTTCATGAGTTGACACCACATAAATTTATGGTTTAATTAAAGGATCTTTGTTTCCTTTAGGTTAACCTCGTGGGGTAGTGTATTCAACCTCTTGTTAAGTCTTAATTGATTGTGATCTTTGATACAAAGTTGATTTGCTAGCTGAACTGGACTGACTTTATGAAAAATAAGTAAGAAAAATAAGCACCTGGCCTACAAATCTTGTTCATAATCCATTGTTAGATTTAAAATTAACAGTTCTGTTTTAATAATCTTAGCATTAATACTTCAAGAACAATGAATTGTCACAATTCATTTTGTCAGTTATTTTGAATGGAGGATTTTGTACTTGTTTTAAAACAGAGAATTGTATAAATACATTTTATAGTATTTCAAGCTAAAAGTATTATAGGGCTAAAGTTTGGAAGAAGCACAAAGCACTCTGGGGAATAACTAAAATGTCAGTCTTAAAGACAAATTTTGTTCATATTAAAAATAAATTTATATTCCATTAATTCTTGGTATTGCATTTACACTGATGACATGGTGCATAATCTAAAAAAAAATGTGTAGAATGTCTAAATTTCATGAAAAATGAATTAAACTTTAACATCAGGTATCCTTTTATTCAATTTAAAATATTTACACGGCAATAAGGCTACATACTCCTAACAATTTAGATGCTAGTATAATTGTATCTAAATCCTATTGGTTTCCATTATATTCTTCCAGATAAATTATGTATATTATTCCAAATAAATTATGTATATCAATACTGTTCTTTATCTCACATTTTAACCTTGCTTTTATGTAGATCTGAAAGTAGTAATCCAATTTATTAGAATATACTTTGAAAGTAATCATTAAAATGATCTTAATATAGAATCTGTATGTAATTTTACAATTTATAATGTAAACTTAAGGATTTATAATCATTAGTGAGTTGGAGACCTTAGCTCTAACATCTAAATAGGGCAACATCTAACATCTGAGTAGGATAACTATGTTAGAGCTAAGATATCTAACTCACTAAACATTATTAAAAACATTTGTATTACATATTTGTCATAAATTCTTTCAACCCTTCTGTAAGCTTTTATATGTGGAAATTGTATAGCTAGCCATGGTAATGATATAATTGTCCAACAGAATATCCTCACAAATAATTGTGCTTAGGATCATAGACTTGGAATGTTACACTGAATTTGGAAATTGATTTATTATTTATTATCATGTAAGTTTCACATCTGGATTTTCAATTTTACCCTGACATTTTATTAAGATTTCATACATTTTACCCTGATATGTGTTAGCCTTTATAATTAAAAAAGAAAAAGCATTTTCCCTGCAACAGTTCAGTGCTTTCCTCTCAATTAATCCTTAAAATGAAAAATACGTATTAACCTCCCTGGGATATATAAAGTAAGAAAATATTTACTGGGAAACAAGCCATTTGCTTTTGGGGCAATTTCTCTTTTTAGAACACATCCTTATTTTAGCTATATTTATTGTAGTCTCAGTGGATGGTATAGGAAAGCCAAGTACATAAACATTAGTGCAAGTAAGCAGATATGATCTGGTTACTATTTCACTTACTGTAGATCTAAAGCATTGGAAGCCCTGATCGGGGCTTCCATTTTTTAAACCATTTTTTAAACATACTGTTTTTGTCTGCAGTCTTGTATCTGGTTCTGTTGGCAACAATGGTATACTTCACTTTATAAAATAGGATAGGGTATCCTATTGAATAAAATTAATATTACAGTAAACTGTCTTCTGTCTGGTAAAATAAGTTATTCCACATTAAGTTCAGTATAAAAATACATTGAAATAGTTTTTATATTCTTTTTGGTGTATATATTTAAATTTCTGATTTATTAATCTTCAAACTTAAAAACATTTTATCTCTTGCCAATGGTTACTGTAGTTCTATTTTCTACTCTTATATATTCTCTTCTGACACCTTTTGAATTTTTAAAAGTTCTGTTTGCAGTTTTCTGATTTTTCTTTATTTTTGTTCGCCAGATTTGGAGGAGACCAACCAGTATACATCAATATTATTAGAGATCCTATCAATCGATTTTTATCTAACTATTTTTTTCGCCGTTTTGGAGACTGGAGAGGGGAGCAGAACCATATGATCCGTACTCCAAATATGAGGCAAGAGGAGAGATACTTAGTAAGTTATTCCAAATGTTGCTGCCTCAAATTTATTACTTTATTAAGAAGTTTTAAAGTTGTGGTGGTATCTTTGTATAACTGATGGAAATGAGAAAAGCATAAACACTGATGATTTGATCTTGGATAATAGAACTAATTTGGCATGCTCTATGTAGACTTAGTTGGGTGAAGGGAGTAAATAGAGAATTCCAATTCTTCACTAAATTTCTCTCAACACAAACATCGATCAAGACTATCGAGGGCAGGGTTATCAAACTCAAGGCCCACAGGCCGGATCTGGCCCACTGGGTGCTTAGATCTGGCCTGCGGGGCTCCCTGGAAACAGTCAAGAACTGGCTCGTGGTGCCTCTGCCAGCGAAAATGGTGTTTGGGAGGGCCACATGCAGCCCACCCAAGCTCCATTTTTGCTGACAGAGATTGCAGGAGACCTTTGTAGCCGAAAACGGAGCTTGGGAGCCCATTGTCACATGCAGAGTGCTTGGGCAACCACAGGCGCTCCCGGCACGAGTGACATCAAGCTGGTCATGCCACCCTGACCATCCCAGTCCCCCGAGGTTAAACATATGGTGTGTCCCTCAATGAAATAGAGTTTGACACCCCTGACTTAGGGAATTTGAGTAGTTCCATTTTCTGACCAGTCAGAAAATAGCAGTCTTTGGTATCTTTCATACTGTGATTGAAAAAGTAATTGAGGAAAAATTAGCTCCGCCTTATTTGAAGTGACAAGTGTAATGTTGAGGTCCACCAGAGATGAGGTATTATTACCTATTGAGGTAACGTCTACATGCAAAACACACCAGGTCAAACACAGCTTACAACAACAGTGGTTCAATAAGACTATATTGGTCCCAGCAGGCTGATGACATCATTTAACTTCTGCTTTGGTTGGTTATAGCAGAGACGGTATGTGACCTCTTTGTCGTAGATAAATTGCCACCTAATGGAGTTTAAAGGAGTCCATTGCAGTAGTGGAAAGGGATCTTTTAGACAGTTCAGCTTACAGAACTAGCAGTATCCTAACTGTTTATGAGAATCTCCTCCAATGATAATCACTGATTCTGGATACTTAGTTTTGTTATTCTGATTTCTTTAACTACTTAAAGCATGATGCCAACTATTTTATATAGTTCAAAACTGATGTAAATTACATTTACGTTACATTTCTCTTCGCAGAAACTTATTCAATTAAGCATATTGAGTTAGAACAATTTAGTAATTTAGACAAGAATTTCCATCGTTAAGCAATGCGGTTATAAAGTACAATATCATGTGACTATCACTTAGCAGCAGCAGTCCTGGCAATTTCCATTTCAATCATTAACTGAATCCCACCAATCATGTGAGGACCTACCTCAATCCAGCCCATTCCAAGTTGGATTGCAGGTTGTCCAAAGCGTATATTGTCATACTGGGAAGAAGAAGGCAATGAAAGTCAGCTGGGGTGGTAAGACTGGCAGGGTGAGTAGAACACAGGGTGGCCAAAAAGGCAGAGATTTGGGGGGGGGGATGAGAGATAAGTTAAAGTACCCCTGCATTCTTTATTGCAGGCAGGTTACCAAACAGCAAAGGTTTGATAATGTGACCATAGAGGCATTGCAATGGCCATAATTTTGGGGACCAGTCATAACTAACATTCATTCAGTACTTAATTCAGACTTCGAGCAGTCACTGAAAGAATGGTTGTTAAGTATGCCTTATCTGCATCTCCAAAAGAAATTATCTTTGAAAACATTTCCTTGCCGAGGTTCAGTAAATGTTGCTTCTGTTTCTGTTGGATGAAAAACATTTCCCTTTCTGTGTATAACTTCTGTTTTTCAGATGATTGAGAGAGGCCTTTGTTCAGACACTGGATGCTTCTGAACTTCAAAAGTTATAACAAGGATTTCTGGGTTGTTGTTTTTTCTGATGATAGTATTTTATCTTGGGAAATTCCCACAAAGCTCCCAAAGGTGCTTTTTCAAGAGGCAACTGGAAATTCCAGTTGCCTTTTGAAAAAGCACCTTTGAGACAACCATGATTGTATTACTGAGAATCTCCATAGATGTCCCACAAAGCTCCCAAAATGTTTCAAAAGATATCTGTTAGAAGGGTCTTTCAGAGAGCGTTTAAGATTAAATTATTTAAATTTAGTAAGTGAGATTAAATCCTTAGCGACTGTTTCTTTATGCTCAATTTATAACGTAGAAAATTAAAACTGATATCTGTGTTTTAAGTTTTAATGTAATATAAAATAACAGGTTTTATATAATTCTTACTCTAGAAGAAACCAACGATAAGCATTTCAGGCTTGAGTGTATTACCGAATATAAATCACTGGTGCCTATAAGCACAGAGGTTTTGGCTTCTGAAATCTCAGAAATGTTTGCGGAAAATTCTACTGACTATTTGGAATCTTAGAGTAAATTGTTTTTGGCTTTGAATCACTTCCAGAAATAACAGCAGTTTGTGCAAAGTATTGGATAAACTTGTTTTAAGTGTTTTCATCAGGACTTACCATATTTTTCAAAGTATAAGACGTACCTTTTTTCCTCAAAAAAGAGGATGAAAATCTGGGTGCATCTTATACACTGAATACAGCATTTTTTGCCTCCCGAAGCCCCACCCCTTCACCAAAATGGCCATGCATACCCTTATAGAAGCTTTCAGAGAGTTCCTGGGGGCTGGGGAGGGCAGAAATTAGCAAAAAATTGGCTGTTTTTGCCCCGCCCCCCAGCCCCCAGCAGCACTCTCTGTCTCCATAAGGCTATGCATGCAATTTTTTGACAAAAAAGGGCCCGTTTTTTGCTAGTCGTCCCCCCCCCCTTGCTAGGAGCACTCTGGAAGCCCCCCCAAGGCTATTGATACCTTTTATTTGAAAAAAAAACCGGGCCTGTTTTGGGGAGGTTTGCAGAGTGCAAAAAGGTTTTTTTTCCCTTTTGGAAAGCTCTTTAACTGATTGATGAGAATTACATTGATCAAGTGCTGTGCCAGCAGAAACAAAGTCTTAGGTGCTCCAGCGATTTCCTTCTCCAGCACATGGAAACATCTACCTACCTACCTACTCTCTCTCTCCCCGTACTACCCACTGTATTTCTCTCTCTCTCTCTCTCTCTCTCTCTCTCTCTCTCTCTCTCTCTCTCTCTCTCTCTATCTATCTATCTATCTATCTATCTATATATATATTTCTCTCTATCCCTCTACCTACCAACCTACCTACTCACTGTCTTTCCCTACCAATCTACTGTATTTCTCTCTCTATCTCTTTCTATTTCTCTCTCTCTATCCCTCTCTCTACCTACCTACTATATTTCTCTTTCTCTCCCCCCTATCTACCTACGTACCTACCTGCCTACTCTCTCTCTCTCCCTACTTATCTACTGTATTTCTCTCTCTCCCCCCTCTATCTACCAACCTACCTATTCTCTCTCTCTTCCTACCTACTGTATTTCTCTCTCTCTCTCTCCCCCTCACCCTACCAACCTACCTACTCTCCCTACCTATTTACTGCATTTCTCTATCTCTTTCTATTTCTCTCTATCCCTCTACCTATCTACCTACCCACCTACCTACACTCTCTCCCCCTACCTACTGTATTTCTCTCTCTATTTCTCTCTCTCCCTCTTTCTCTTTATCTACCTAACTACTCACTCTCTCTCCCTACCTACCTACTGTATTTCTCTCCCTCTTTATCCCTCTATCTACCTACCTACTTTTTTTTAATTTGCCTCTTCAAAACCTTGGTGCATCTTATACTCTGGTGCGTCTTATACTCCGAAAAATATGGTAATTCAAATCCATCAAATCCATTTTCCAAAGTCAGATTTGGCCTAAACTGCTGCTGCACTATGTTCACAAAACCTTTCTACATTAATTAGTTTTGACAAAAACTAAACTGCAATCTTCTCCCCACCACCACCCCCAATTCTCCCTCCAGCTATAGATGCAGGAAGAAAGATCAGTTAGGTAGGTTTAAAGCTGAGGTAAGGCTTAGCTCACATCTCAGCTTCAGCCATTTTAAGATGTGTGGACTTCAGCTCCCAGAATTTTCAAGCCAACTTGCTAGTTGCTTGCTGGTGGACAATCCTAGGACTTGAAGTCCATACAAGGTACCAGATTGCTAAAGCAATATTTTCATTTCATTTATTGAATTTATAGGCCGCCCAATCCCGGAGGACTCCGGGTGGCTTACAGAAATGAAAAATGTTAAAAAGGATTAAAACAATAAGATACAACAAGATTAAGAAGAAAACACAACATGCACCCAATCAAAGGGGGGCTGGACCTCAATTAAGAGGTCAACAGCCCCAGGCCTGCCGGAAAAGCCAGGTTTTAATAGCTTTACGGAAGGCCATGAGAGTGGGTAGGGTCCAGATCTCTGGGGGTAGCTCATTCCATACGGCCGGAGCGGCAACAGAGAAGGCCCTACTCCGAGGCATCGCCAGCCAGCATTGTCCAGCTGAAGGCACCCGGAGAAGGCCCATCCTGTGCGATCTTATTGGTCTTAGGGAGGTATGCGGCAGGAGACGGTCTCGTAGGTATCCGGGTCCTAGGCCATGTAGGGCTTTAAAGGTGATAACCAGCACCTTGAATCGTGCTCGGAGACCAATGGGAAGCCAGTGCAGCTCGCGGAGGATAGGTGTAGTATGGGTGTACCTTGGTACACCCAATATCGCTCACGCGGCTGCATTCTGGACTAATTGTAGTCTCTGAACACTTTTCAGGGGCAGTCCCAAGTAGAGCGCATTACAGTAATCCAGTCTTGAGGTGACAAGGGCGTGAGTGACTGTTTGAAGTGCCCCCCGGTCCAAATAGGGTCGCAACTGGTGCACCAGGCGAACCTGGGCAAAAGGCCCCCTAGTCACAGCCGACAGGTGATGTTCCAAAGTTAGCTGCGGATCCAGGAGGACACCCAGATTGCGGACCCTCTCTGAGGGGAGCAAATTTTCTCCTCCCAGGCTTAAGGACGGACTAGCTGGACTGTCCTTGGGGGGCAACATCCACAGCCATTTGGTCTTGTCAGGATTGAGTGCGAGTTTGTTCGCTCCCATCCAGACCCTAACAGCTTCCAGGCACTGGCACATCACTTCCACCACTACACTGAGTTGGCAGATACAACTGAGCGTCGTCCGTGTACTGGTGGAATTTAATCCTGTGCCCGCGAATGATCTCACCCAGTGGCTTCATGTAGATATTAAATAGGAGGGGGGACAAGACCGACCCCTGCGGAACCCCATAATTGAGGGGCCTAGGAGTCGACCTCTGTCCTCTGACCAACACCGACTGCGACCTGTTGGAGAGGTAAGAGGAGAACCACCGTAAAACGGTGCCTCCCACTCCCATCTCTTCCAGCCGTCGCAGAAGGATACCATGGTCAATGGTATCGAAGGCCGCTGAGAGGTCAAGGAGCACAAGGCTAGAGGAATGCCTTCTATCCCTGGCCCGCCAGAGATCATCGGTCAGTGGGACCAAAGTGGTTTCGGTGCAGTAACCAGGCCTGAAACTGCCCCGAGAGAAACACTAGGTCGAGTGTGTGTCCCGCTATATGAGTCAGACCCTGAATTACCTGGGTCAAGTCCATGGCTGTCATGGAAGCCATGAACTCCTGGGCCCCATCAGAGTGTTCGCCTAGGGACAGCAGGTTGAAATCCCCCAGTACTAGCAGTCGGGGGAACTCAACCACCAACCCGGCTACTGACTCCAGGAGCGCAGGCAGGGCTGTTGTGATGCAGCTAGGAGGTAGGTACGTCAGAAACAAGCCCACTTGAACCTCTAGGTCCAACTTCAAAAGAAGGGACTCACACCCCACAATCTCCAGAGCAGGGCTCCTGCGAGGAGCTAATGATCCTCAGATAATAATTGCCACTCCCCCACCCCTTCGTTGGTGTCGTGGTTGGTGGAGCACCTGAAACCCTTCCGGGCACATTTCAGAGAGGGGGACTCCTCCCTCATGGCCCAACCAGGTTTCAGTAATACATGCCAGGTCTGCCCCCTCATCAAGTATTAAGTCCCGGATGAGGGGAGCTTTGTGAATCACAGACCTGACATTTAGCAACAGCAACCTGAGACCAGGGCCCTGGCTTTTCTTGCCACCTGGTCCTTGAGTTGAGCTTACAGGGCCGGAATGAGGAATCACTGTGACGTAGCGAGCCCTTCTTCCCCGGTAATGGCTAGCCCAGTAGTCCCCGTCGTACCTATTTCTCAACCTCAGCACCTTTAAGCTGTGGACTTCAACTCCCAGAATTCCCCAGCCAGACATGCTTAACATCTTAAAATTGCTGAGATTGAGAAACACTGACATATAGGAATTCACTACAGCCCTTAAAATCATTCTGGACAGTTCTCAGGACATTAAGAATATAAACAGTAATTTTAAAGCAATGTCAAGTGATCATTAAAAAAAATGCTTCAACTGTTTTTCCAGCAGTTTTCTTTCAAAACAATGAGTTTTTTATTTCCAATGGCTGAAAATGCCAAATCAAGAATTTAGTTCATTATTAATTATGCCAGTGCAACTGAAAAAAGGAATGCCCTTTATAGAAATAGCTGGTTCCTTTCCATTCTTAGCCAAAGATTTTAATTATTCTGAAAGCAAGTGGCCATGCAGGGGATATACATTTGTCATATATGATCAAATGGCTTTGAAATTTTAGAAAATCCTAGAACATCTCATCCTCATTCAAAACCTATACACAGGTCAGGAAGCCACAGGCCAGGCAGAAAATGGCAAAACAGGTTGGTAAAGGAATGGCAGCAGGCTGTATGTGCTCTCCTTACTTATTCAACCTGTATGCTGAATATATATATATTAAGAGAGGCTGGATTGGAAGAAGATCAGCATGGTTTCAGAATGGGAGGGATAACAACAGTGGCCAAAGTATGCTGATGACACAACTCTGGTGGTCAGTAGTGGGTTTCAAAAAATTTTGGGATTTTTCAACTGCCTGTGGGAAGTGGCTGGCAGGCAAAGAAGCCTCCCAGCCGCTGCCTCTTTGAGAGCCAATTGGGAGACTTCTTTGCCAGCCAGCCGCTGGCTGCAGGCCACCAAAAAGTCCTCCAATCAGCGAAAAAGCTGCTGCCGTTGTCACCATGTTCCTCGCATATGCACATCCCTTGGACTGCCTGGGGGCCACCGAAAATTCTGGTCAGCTTGCCTTCTGGACTTTGGACCAGCCACTGCGGAATGTAAGCAGCCCAAAGAAAGAGGCGGTGGTGTGGGAGGAAGAGGGTCTAGGGCTGGGGCTGTAGGGAGGGTGGGGCAGGGAGAGGGGAGTGACTCTGGAGCAAGGCCGGATCCAGGGAATGGCGCATTCCTCAACCCGGGCGAGGTCAGCAGCAAAAGGACCTCAGGGAATGACGCATCCCATTTCTCATTTTTTTTCTCATTTTATTAAGCATTTATAGGCCGCCCTTTTCCCCGAGGGGACTCAGGGCGGCTTACAATAATAGGGGGGGGGAGTGCAGGACAAAACACAAAAAGAAAATGTGAATAAAAATAATTAGCAGTAAAAACCCAACATTCATTCAGCATTCGGGAGGGGCGAGAGTAAAGTCTTATCCCCAGGCCTGATGGGATAGCCAGATCTTGAGGGCTGTGCGGAAGGCCTGGACGGTGGTGAGGGTGCGGATCTCCACGGGGAGATTGTTCCATAGCGTCGGAGCTGCAACAGAGAAGGCTCTCCTCCGCGTAGTCGCCAGTCGGCACTGACTGGCAGATGGAATTCGGAGGAGGCCTACTCTATGCGATCTGATGGGACGGAGGGAGGTAATCGGCAGAAGGCGGTCTCTCAAATAGCCAGATCCACTACCATGGAGCGCTTTATGAATGGTAAGTAGGACCTTGAAGTGCACCCGGAGACCAACAGGTAGCCAACGCAGCTCACGGAGGATCGGTGTTATGTGGGCGAACCGTGGTGCGCCCACAATCACTCGCGCGGCTGCATTTTGGACTAGCTGAAGTCGCCGGATGCTCTTCAAGGGCAGCCCCATGTAGAGCACATTGCAGTATTCCAGCCTAGAGATCACAAGGGCTCGAGTGACTGTTGTGAGGGCCTCCCGGTTCAGGTAGGGCCGCAACTGGCGCACCAGGCGAACCTGGGCAAATGCCCCCCTGGTCACAGCTGATAAATGATGGTCGAAACTCAGCTGTGGGTCCAGGAGGACTCCCAAGTTGCGGACCCTGTCTGAGGGGTATAAATTTTGACCCCCCCAGCCTGAGTGATGGAATGTCGGCCAAATTGTTGGGAGGAAAACACAACAGCCACTCGGTCTTGTCCGGGTTGAGTACCAGTTTGTTAGCTCGCATCCAGTCTTTAACAGCCTCAAGACCCCGGTTCATCACGTCCACCGCTTCATTGAGTTGGCACGGGGCGGACAGATACAACTGTGTATCGTCCGCGTATTGATGGTATTTTATCCTGTGCCTCCGAATGATCTCGCCCAGCGGTTTCATGTATATGTTAAACAGCAGGGGGGTAAGACCGAACCCTGCGGCACCCCATAAGTTAGGGGCCTCGGGGACGATCTCTGCCCCCCCACCGACACCGACTGCGACCTGTCTGAGAGGTAGGAGGAGAACCACTGCAGAACAGTGCCGCCCACCCCCACCTCCCGCAGTCGTCGCAGAAGGATACCATGGTCGATGGTATTGAAAGCCGCTGAGAGGTCAAGGAGAACCAGGATGGACGCGTGGCCTCCATCTCTGGCTCTCCAGAGATCATCGGTCAATGCGACCAAAGCGGTTTCTGTGCTGTAACCGGGCCTGAAGCCTGACTGGAAGGGGTCAAGATAGTTAGCTTCCTCCAAGGTACGCTGAAGCTGGAAGGCCACCACCTTCTCAACAACCTTCCCCACGAAGGGGAGGTTGGAGACTGGACGGTAGTTATTAAGAACGGCTGGATCCAAGGACAGTTTCTTCAGGAGGGGTCTCACCACCGCCGTCTTGAGCGCGGTGGGGAAGTACCCCTCCCGAAGAGAGGCGGTAACAACCGCCTGGATCCAGCCTCGTGTCACCTCACTGCTATTGGCAACCAGCCAGGAGGGACACGGGTCCAGTATACAGGTGGAGGCACTCACAGCTCGCATAGCCTTGTCCACATCCCCGGAGGCAACATCCTGAAACTCAACCCAGAGATGGTCTACCAAGTCATTCCCTTGTGTCTCGGCTGGATCTGCGGGAGTGGAGTCCAGGTCCGACCGAAACCGAGCAACTTTGTCCGCCAAGAACTGAACATACTCCTCAGCCCTACCCTGTAAGGGGTCCCCCGTCTCCCTCCTATTTAGGAGGGAGCGGGTTATCCTAAACAGGGTGGCTGGGCGGGACTTGGCGGACGCTACCAAGGTGGCAATGTGTGTTCTCTTAGCTGTTCTTAATGCCCGGATGTATTCCTTGGTGCATGCTGTCAAAAGTGCTCGGTTCGGTTCGGACCTATCGGATCTCCACTGGTGCTCTAGGCGTCTCCTCCGGCGCTTTATCTCCCGGAGCTCCTCAGTGAACCCAGCCCCAACCCAGGGTGAGCAGGCAACATACTTACCTTTGGTGAGCTGAGCAGAGTGGGTGAGGCACGGAGGCAACTGGCAAGGCGTGTAGCTGGGGTCGGCCATGTGGTGAAGGCATATATAGGCTCGGATGGGTGGGGTGAGCGTCAAGCAAGTGAGAGCGTTGGACTGGCTGAGCGAGCAGTGGGTGGGCAGGTGAGACAAGCAGCGGGTGGGTGGGGTGAGTAAGTGGCAACAGTTGGACTGGTTCGGGGGTGTGGCCAGCCAGCCATCACTAACAGTTCTCCAACCCCGGGAAAATGGCCGCCACCGGTTCATCATTACATTCCGCAGTGGCTGGTGTGAACCAGCTGAATCCTCTGCTTGTGGCTGAAAATGCAAAAGATCGATGGGCTCTAATAACGGAGGTGAAGGAGCAAGAATAGGGAAAAATGGGACTAAGATTAAATATAAAGAAGACCAACTATTGACAACATATATAAAAAGCAGACTTCAAATTGACAGAGAAGATATTGAAGTGCTTCTACCTTTTAAGATCAACTGTCAACAGTAGAAGAATCTCTTGTTAAGAAATACTTGAGAGAGAATTTCCATGAAGGCCTTTGAAAAGTTATTCAGATGTCCTGATTTATCTGTACCTACAAAAATCAAAATGTGAAGCCAATGGTTTTTCCTGTGACAACCTATTGAAGTGAAAGCTTGACTTTGAAGGAGCAGGATAGAAAAAGTATTACACTTATCAACTTAGAGAGGACTCCTAGGAATACCATGGACGGCCTAAAAAAACAAATGATTATTAAATAAAACACCTCAGAATTCTCACTTGAGGCACAAATGAGTAAATTCAAATTATCAATCTATGGTCATATTTTGTGGTGACTTATCTCCCTGCTGAGCAAGACAAAAGGAATGAAGAAAAAAGGCTCACCCACAAATCAGCTCAATTACAGTGTTGATGGCTATATCATTGGAAGACCTGAAAGTCAGATTGGGGACAGATCAGTCTGGAGAAAATGTATCCATGTGGGTTGCTAAGAGTGGACACTGACTTGATGTTTCATAATTAGTCATAACAGCTGAGGAAAATAAGGCTCTTACTAGAGTGTTCAGAATTCTGGGTGGAAGGGAAAGAAATGTACCTGAAAGTTTTTGTTTTGTTCAGTGTTTCCTAGAAGCACTATATGAACTCTGCTCAGTCACAAATACCAGAATGTACAAAGCAGTATTTCAAAAGTGCCTAGAAAAAATATACACATAAACACACACACACACACAGCAATTTTCCTTCTTCCAATTGTTCTCAATTATTTCTTTCAGCTACAATGCTGTATATTGTACGCTTAAATGTGACTGTTAAAAATGTCTCAATTCTTAGGAAAAGATTACTGAATAATTCATCCACACTACCTGAGATCTAGTTCTAGTCTTTATCTTCCATTGCTAGAAGCTGTAAATTTTATCTATTTCTCTCAGCAGTTTTAACCTACACTTTTGTTATTAATTTAGAAAATCAAATACTTGCTTATGTAGAAACTATTATTTTAGTTTTGGTGACCCAGATTCGTACTTAACCCATATGAGAGAGAATATTTATCTACAAGTTCAACATACTAAGAGGTTTCCTGCATCACTGGGGGGGGAAAATTCCCACAACGTTATTATTGATCATACTGTGAACTACGTGTGAAAAACAGCAGTTACAGCATAAATTTCTCAAGCTGCTAATATAGAAACAGTGTTGCCCACAAAATGATATATTTAGAGTAAAGGACCTGAAAATACGTTTCTACTCAGCCATGAAATAGCTGAGTAGTCTAGGGAAAAATCACACTTCAGGAAAAAATAAAATAAGTGTAACACGAGTATAGGAAGACTATAAATATTATAAATATGTATAATACAGATTGTCAGGGTTCCAAGTAACACTCTCAGAGAAAGAAGACTCTGAGGCTTGAGTTTCCTCAAAGTTCCATTTTATTAGAGATGTCATATTGGCACATCTGGGAAAACCTGAATCTGAAAGTTTTCCCCACCCAAGTGGCACTCACATGTCCATCACATAATCCAATCAGACACCATCCAAAACTGGAGATGCCTCCCAGTCACCTCCTCGCAGCTACAGGACAACATGTCCTTGATTCTCTGAGAAAAGAATGTTATTTTGACTATATCTCACCCATACTCCATATAATCCTCCCTCCCATTTTTCCACAGTAGGAAATGTGGCAGGCCTGAAGACCCAATATAAAAGATGTCTTCCAGGTCTGACACCAGAGGTGGGTTCCTACTGGTTTGGACCGATTCAGCTGAACCGGTAGTAACTTGGTGGCCTGGGTCTCTGGAACCAGCAGCGACCCAGGCCTACCACGTCCACAAACCAGTTCTTTCAGCGGCACCATAGGCAGTGCCATCTTGTTTTTGCCTTCTGCGCATGCGCAGAGGACTTTTTGTTGCACTGGTGCATGCGCACACAGCTCGCATCAAACATGTGTGTGTGCGTGGCGTATCCCTGAGTGAACCAGCAGTAGCGGCAGCCAGAACCCACCCCTGTCTGAAACAGATATTACAAATAATATCACAATTAAGCATGATGCTTTAATACATCATATATGAGATTTAAAGTTCTCTCCCGATTAATGGATACAATAAATATATTAAACATTGTGCTATTAAAAGCAAAAATAAAAGATCTTGGGCAGTCCCTAATATTTTTCCTTGTCTGTAGTGCCGTATATTCTCTAATGAATAAGGAGAAAAATTGTTCCCAAAGGTCAAACACATGTTTGTATGAAGGGCTGGGAGAAAAATAGCACTAAACATGAGTAGTGGGTTTTTTATCTGTAATTGAAGACAATTTTTATCTGTAATTGAATCTACAGATAGTCCTTGACATCTTGGGCCCCAAATTTCTGTTACTAAGCGAGACATTTATTTAGTGAGCTTTGCCCCTATTTTATGACCATTCTTGCTACAGTTATTAAGTGAATCACTGCAATTATTAAGTTAGTAGCATGTTTGTTAAGGGAATCTGACTTCCCCATTGACTTTACTTGTCAGAAGATCCCAAAAGGTGATCACATGCCCCTGGGACTCTGCAACCAACCTATTCAATTGCCAAGCATCTAAATTTTGATTATGTGACTGTGGAAATGCCACAACAGTCGAAAGTGTGAAAAATCATCTTAAGTGGTCTAAAAAATGATCACTAAATGAATGGTTGAAGGTCAAGGACTACTGTATATAAAATATATGTTTCAGAAATATATTTCAGGTAACTTGGGCTTGCACTTAGCCAGCATAGGTAGACTAATCACAGCATCAGAACAGCATTAAGAGAAGAAAAATACTTATTGTAGTAGAAAAACAATTATTTTGCTTCCAAAATAGTGAACATCAAGGTCAAGGGCAACAAGTAGGCTCCCAAATTTCTCCAAAAAACTATTCTACCCTAGTAATATTGTATTGTTGCTGGAAAGGGCAGGGTTCTTTTCTGGGGAGGGGGGTGTAATTACAGTGACCTCCTTCACTGCACTTATTATATCCTTAGCACTGGTGAAAATTATGTCTTAAAAATAATTGGTGCAGACTTGGAATTGTCTGAACGAGACGATGGGAGGTAATTGCAGCATAGAGTCTATAGATTGCTTGTTCTTTCTTAGACTAGTGAAGATAGTCATATGTTCATTTACCTCTACATGGGGCAGCCTTTGAAGAGTATTCGGAGACTTCAACTCGTCCAGAATGCAGCCGCGCGAGCGATTGTGGGTGCACCTCGGTACACCCACGTTACACCTATCCTCCGCGAGCTGCACTGGCTACCGATCGGTCTCCGGATATGCTTCAAAGTGCTAGTCGTAACTTATAAAGCCCTTCATGGTATTGGACCTGGGTACTTGAGAGACCACCTACTGCCAATTACCTTCCAAAGACCCGTTAGATCACACAGGGTCGGCCTCCTCCGGGTTCCGTCCACCAGCCAATGCCACCTGGCTACTACACGGGGGAGGGCCTTCTCTGTAGCAGCTCCGGCCCTTTGGAATGAACTCCCCTTGGAGATTCGGACCTCACCTCTCTCCAGGCCTTCCGGAAAGCCGTCAAAACCTGGCTGTGCCGGCAGGCCTGGGGTTGATGAGTTCCCCTCCCCTCTCGACTTCTATGGCTGTATGATTCTTGTGTATTTTAATTACGTGTATTGTGTTTTATGTCCCCTTTCCCCCTTTTGAGTTGTTCGCCGCCCTGAGTCCCTCCTGGAGAAGGGCGGCATACAAATAAACTAAATCTGAATCTGAATCTGAACCTTAAACCAACATGGAACCATGTTACCAGACATTTTCCAGGTGTTCCTGTCTCATCACAGGGATTAAGGGTACTCCAGTGCAAAAATGACCTTGGTTTTCTTCCTGCAGTTAAATCAAGAACTCACCAGTTCAATTAATCTTTAATTTTCATAACACATTTAGCAGTAAGCAATTAATAAAAGCATAGATAAATCTTCATGTGATACCTCTGTAGATGGAAATATAGGTTTTATAACACTGTATTCAATTGTCGTAGGAAGAGGCTGATCACTGAACTGGAAACAGGAAAATGTCCATCTTCAGAATAAATTTCAGTGTTGAGGGGTTGTTAAACAGAATTTGTGCTAAAAAACTATTCCAGAGATCTCGCTGGAAATTCAAGAGAGAGGATTTTTTAGATATATGTTGATAGCAGTCCTAAAAATCTGCCTCTGCAATAAAACTGTTGCTATGGTGAATATATAGTAAACTTCTAAAAATTGTAGACTTGCATTAACAACACAAACACAAATACATTGTCCAATTTTTTTCAGTCTGTGATTTCATAAAGGAAATAAGAATCATGCAAATTGACTGCCAATTGGAATATAGATTGTGGTTTCTATGGAAAAGAATGTTTTCTGGAAGTATTTATATAGTATTGAAAATTCCTGGGAATAGAATTCAGAGTGGTAAAATGACAATCAAGGTTTTGGGTTAAACAGATTACAATGCATTAGACTACATGAAGAATTTGCAAGTATGTCTTTCTGGAACCTGAGAGAATAAGCAAATTACCACAAAAATTCTTAATCTGGAATTTATGCATTGCTTACCTAAAGTTCAGCATATAATAATAATGTTCACTACTGTGAATGGAAACATAATGGAGATATTTTAATAGAACGTAATGTGATTTCCATAAGATCATTTCAGCAACAAAGTGTTAGCCAAGAATAGTTGGATTTTCCTACAGCTGCCTACAATTTGAGAAAAATTAAAAGAATGACAAATAGAAGGGGGGTTGGTTTGTTTAAAAATACCTGCCCTTTAGAAATATCCTCAGCCTTTAATTTCTCAGCCTTATGATGTATAGAAACTTATACTGGTGCTCCTTAAAAACAGTGAAATTTATCATTCCAAAATTCTTTTCTGATTTAGGAAACTCATCCAATGATTGAACTAGCTGCTGTAACTATATTAAATCTCTAGGAAACGTGGTTTCCCAAGGCTCTGACTCCATTCAGAGCAAATATTTAACAGATTTTCATATACTTATGTGACTGCTGTACTTCTTTAATAGCCATTTGAGGTATTGGGAGTTGTGATAATGTTCATAAAATTTAAGAGATTTGAAACAAAATTACATTTTAACTACCTTTTTCTTTGAACTGCTAATCATGATCATGATTGCTGGTCATGTTCACTCATTGCTAGTCATATTGAAACTGAAAGACTTCAGCTATATCTGGTTCTGACATTCATGTTATTACATTTATCTTTACAATATACTGGAAATACTTGTTTTATAAGTAAAGTCTGGCTAAAACATTTCTCATATATGGTAAGACACAAATTTGCTCTAGGAAGGAGACGGTGATGGGGTAGGAATCTTTCCTATAACCCCTGTTACCTTTACAAACTCGAAAACAAGTTTTTTATTTATTCAGCAGCCCTTTGTAATTGTGTTCCGTACAACACAATACTGAAAAAAACCCTGTATCTATGTAACTGACAGTATCTTACAGCTTATATTTCATCCTCTTGATATCAGAAATATATCATGTTGCTACCATCAAAGATAAATTTACAGCAATTGTAATTATCTCACATAATTTTTTTGTCTAATGGAGCTCATAACTTCCATCATAAGTCATAAAAATCGTAAGTCAAAGCATCAAGGTGACTGGACCTGATTTTACAACATTTTTTGTGTCAATCATGAAGCAAATGCCACAGATCAATGTACTGTATTTCCATGGGGGTATTTTGCTGGGCCATTTACCAGGAAATGGTAAAAAAAACATTGTAAATTGTGTCACATAATCATAGAACATTGTAAAAGGCTATAAAGGTGAGCCAGTTGCCAAAATGCAGTTGTGTGTGTGAGAGAGAGAGAAAATGGGAGGGAGGGAGGGAGAGAGAGAGGGAGAGAGAGAGAACGGACACATGCATATGTGCATGCACTCGCCAGAATTCGGGAAATGGGTTGTAACTACTGTACTTGGAATTCTCAGTAATTTTTCCTCTTTCCCTAATACATTGTTTCTCAACCTTGCAACTTTAAACTCCCAGAATTCTCCAGCTGGCATGCTCACTGGAGAATTCTGGGTGTTAAAGTCTACATAGCTTAAACACAGCTCTAATGTGAAGGAACTTTTAAAATTCAGTCATTTTTCCTGTGGTTGTTGATAGGCCTTTATGCTAAAAGCAGCAGTTTTTCATTCTACTAATCTAGTATCCACACTGAAATACTGCTGTTCGCTTCATTGCAGTCCCCAGTGGACTCTTACCCTTTCACGAGACACCCACACAATCTGGCATGATGTGCTGTCATTGGCAGATCCTTTTCCAACAGGATCCGCAGAGGAATTGTCCTGGCCGAAGAAGTCGGGCTTCAGTTGAATTGGTTTGCATCACATCTGCTTACCATATGGTTCCTTTTAGCTATTTTCTTGCATTTAACAATTAAATTCTTCTAAAATTTAGAAATTGAAATTTGAAGAAATAATGTCTTAATTTGTGTCTTGCTGCAAGAGTAGCCTGATTTCATTGTTTAAAGAGTAAGCTTATAAACCTTCCATAGGAATTGGACTTTGCATGCAACAAAGCAATTCTTTCTATGGCCTGAGCTTCCCTCCTGACCTTTGGTCTTTATGGTTATATATGGGACATTTTTTTTAGGAAGTAGGATGCTACAGAAGCATCCAGTTGTCCAGTCAACTAATATTTTGGGAGAGGGTGAGAATTGTGTAGATGAATGACTATGGAGATTCTCAGCCAAACAGGTCATAGTTGTCCAAAAAGTGGTGTGTTTTTTTGGAGGGGCAACAGGATTCTGAAGAGCTGAAGAAGTTTCTTGAAAGCATCTTAAAAAAAAAACAAGAAAGTCCAGTTGCGTCTTGAAAAAGTACCTTTAAGATTGTAGATGGGACCTTGGGCCAGGAGAGATATGGCTGGAATCAGGAGAGCTTATGTATTTGTTAGGAAGAGAATCAGTCAGTCAGGAATATCATGATGTGTAAATGGAAATGTGGTGGGACTTGGGAGGATGGACCATTCTTAGGTAATGCAGTTCAAATGTCTTGTACTGGTATCATGTTCCAGCTCTTGGTACTTGCTCCCAATGCCTGGTCATTGGGCTTAGGATGACCAGCTGTTTCTCAATGGCACATCCATCTCTAATAAGGCTTTCCTTACCTAATGATGTATTATCTGACAATTATCTCATTATCTTTGCTTGGAAGAAGCTAGCTGGGAAGGTTGCAAATGTGGATTCCATGACCCCAGAACACTGCAACTCCTGTAAATGCAGGCCAGTGGCCAAGCAACCAAATTTTGATCATGTGACTGTGGGAATGCTGCCATGGTTATAAATGTAAAGACCAGTCATAAGTCACTTTTTCAGTGCTGTTGTAAGTATGAATGGTCTCTAAATGAATGGTTGTAAGTTAAGGACAGTCTGTAAAAGAGAGTGCAAGGAAAGGGAGTTGGATTAGAAGACCTCCAAAGCCCCTTCCAACTCCATTATTCTATTATTCTGGAGTAATTCAGATATTGCAATTGACAAGCATTTCCAGATTAAAATTTAATGTCAAGAAAGAATTTCATATTTTAAAAATTGTTGATTGTCATTTAGAAAACAAAGCAATATTAGTTATACCTAATTAATTGTTATGGCTTCATTCTAGTAGTAGTTCAGTTCATCTAGGGCAAATCGCCTTCCATTTTAAACATTTCTGTTCCATTATTTGCCATAGAGGGGTACATTTAAGAAAGTAGCAATAATTCTTAACATTTTTAATGCCAATAACTTTTGTTACTTGCTACACAAGGGTTTTTTTCAGTATAAAATATTTGAAAAAGGCAGATAAAAGGGAAGTAGCAAAGTCTCAAAAAATAATGAGCTAAGTTTTCTCAAAGTAGAAACTTTGTTCCACTGTTAACAGATGAAAGGGATAAGATGCTTTGGAGTGCATTGGTTCTTTACATCTTTTGTATAAATTCATGTTACTTTAACCTTTTTATAAAAGGCTATTACAATTTGGATAGCTTGCCCATTTTGTAAATATACATTTTTTTCCTGTATTAATAGAAAAGATTTAAAAAATTATCTTTTTTTAAGGATTTTTAAAGTAATGAGACTTCGAATTATTTTCACTGAGTAATACAGGAAAAAAGCTCTATGTTTGCAAAAACAGTTAGTCACTCTGCAGTGTGGTTATTATATGATCAAAAGTGGAAAAACTCTACCCACAATGGGATAATGCCAGGTGAAAAATGATGGAATTTGCAGATATGTCCAACCTCTCTTCCTTGATTAAAGAATGCTTATAGCTGACTCGACACCCCTTTTAGACCTTTTTGCGTGAATAGAAAAAAAATGATCATATTTTTTATGTTGTTGATGTTTAGCAAAAATAGTTAATTAAAAAAAACAGCTTTTTTGGTAAGTAAATGTTAATTTTGTAATTCTACCAATGGTGGGATTCACTTACCTTCGCTACTGGTTCACAAATGTGAGCACACTCACCTTCTGCACATGTGCACTGCCTTCTGTGCATGTGCAGAAGGTCACACCTTATGTCGGGGTGGGTGGGCAGAGCCTCCAGCAGCAGCTACTACCGGTTTTCCCAAACCGGTAAGAACCGGCTGCATACCACTTACGAATTGTATCTAATACTTGCTGCAAAGAAAATCAGAAGGTACTTCTTTCTTTTCTTTCTTTCTTTTTTTTTGTTTTTGTTTTTGTCTTTGTCTTTTTTCTTTTTTTCCCTTTATTTTACTGATACTAGTTCTTGTTAGTTTTAATTTTCTATTCAAATATATTTAAAGTTTATCACTGATTAGTTTTGAACATTGATTTACCACCCTGATATTCCCCATTTAGTTTTCTATTGCCTCTAGCAGTTGATCTCTTTATCAACTTTATTAGTAATTATTTATGAAGAAAATGGGATTATTTAATACATGGTTGCAGTATTATAAAAAATCTTAGATTTTTGAGAATATGTATTAATTTTTGTTATCAACCAATTTTTATCAAAGTTTTCAAATTTACATTGGAGCAAAATGAATTTTGATCCAGTTTGAATGGATTTGCATGAGGGGCATTATAGAAAGTATTAAATATGTAATATATCATATATATAAATTTCATATACAGATTTGGTGAGATGGGCTGCTAAAGCTATAGAAAAATCAGAAAGTTTCATCATCAGATATTTTAAAATTGAAACTGAGATTAAAAAGAAGAAAAAACTGCTAGCTAAGAAAGTCTTGTTGGAAGATTTATCATCTGACTGACAAAATGATAAGATGTCATTTCCCCATCAGCAGTCAAGGAATTCTTTTGAAATAACGTTTCTGGAAACAACCAAAATAAAATTCATTGCTGTAAATGCAATATAATGATACTGTTTTAATTCTTTAACCAAAATGAAATAAATACCCTGTGAAATAGTATGCTTTAAATGCACATTCATAGGACCATTAGCCCAGCGATATTTCTAATCTTTCCAGTTTCAGAACAGTATAATGGAACATAAGAATATACAGTATTTCAAATGCATTGATTTAATAATATTCCAGACATTACTGTGGAAGAGTTTTCACTTATCTATCTCATTTTTGGAATATATCTCCAAATTTATTCAGCATGCAATGTACCCTTGAAGATTTGTCATGCATAAAACACTATGCCAAAATGCTTTGTTAAAGGAGAATATTTGTAGCTCATGGGTTGAATTGAGGGGTCCTTGGGGCTCTCTGTGCTTGGTTGTTTTTATGCAGATGTTTCGTTTTATTTATATATGTATGTATGTATGTATGTATGTATGTATGTATGTATATGTATATGTATATATATATATGGCAGTGGTGGGTTTCAAAAATTTTTTGAACCTACTCTGTGGGTGTGGCCTCCTTTGTGGGAGTGGCTTGCTGGCCATGTGTTTTCTCTCTCTCTCTCTCTCTTTCTCTCTCTCTCTCTCTCTCTTTCCTTCCTTTTGTCTCTCTGTCCCTTTTTTCTTTTTTTCTTTCATCTCTCTCTCACTTTTTCTTTCTTTTTTATTTCTTTCTTTCTTCCTTTCTTTCTCTTTCTCTCTCTGTGTGAGTCTGTCTCTGTGTGTGTGTGTGTGTCCCTTTGCCTCTCTCTCTCCCTCCCTCCCTCCCTCTGTCTCTCTATGTGATTCTCTCTCTGTGTCTGTCTGTCTGTCTGTCTCTGTCTCTCTGTGTATCTCTCTCCTTCCTCCTTCTGTGTCTGTGTCATTCCGTCTATCTCTCTGTGCCTCTGTCTGTCTGTCTGTCTCTATCACACACACACACATAGACACAGAAACAGACAAACACACACACTGTGGTCACCTTGTTGAGTGTTCCAATCACATTTGAAACACTCAACAACTGGCCTGTATTCATGGTTTTTTGCAGCATTCTGCAGACATGGGGGCAAAATATATGGTTAAAAGTACCTGGCAGCGGCGTTCTTCCCTGGGGGGCTCCGCAGAACATCCCAAGACCATTGGCTCCGGATTGAGGGATGGAATCTTCGCCGTGGGCCAGTAAAGCTTCATCCACTAAAGGCAGCAGGACCACAGCCCCTCTCCCAATTGGCCCTTCCTCCCTCTGAGGGCGAGGGACCCGACTGCCCCACTGCCTCTGGCTTCCTTCCGAGAGCCTCCTCTCTCCGGGGCTGTAATTGTGCAGGCTGTGCTTGCGTGTTTATGTTTTCCACGGGGGTGATGGATGGGCTCCGAAATCGCTCCATGCCTTGGAAAACATAGGCGCGCGCCTATGCTGGTGCAACCAGCACGGCTTTTTCAAATAGCAAAAGAAGGGACAGGAGAGGAGGCTGCTTGAAAAGCCCCGCTTGGAACTCCTCTCCTTTTCCTTCTTTTGCTGTCTGTACATGCAGTGCGGATCGCACTCCCTTGTCTTTCATAGCCAGCTCATTTCCAATTGGGGTGGGGATCCATGGAGAGGGGTGGAAAAATCGATTTCTTCCTCCCTCCCCCAATTGGAAACAAGCTGGCTATGAAAGAAAAGGGAGCGCAACCCGCATGGCTTGTTCAAAGAGCAAAAGAAAGGGATAGGAGAGGAGTTCGGCTGTTTGAAAAGCCCCGCTTGGAACTCCTCTCCTGTCCCTTCTTTTGCTGTTTCTACATACCGAGCGGGTCGCGCTGCATTGTCAGCAAGGGCGCTTTGCAGCGACAGGGGCCAGGAGCGGTACCGGCGTTTCCGGAAGTTAATTACTTCCGGGTTCACCAACCAACCGGTGCGCGCAAACCGGGGCGATCCGGGAGGAACCCACCCCTGATATAGTGTATCACACATGCACATGTATATATGTATTATTTTATATATTTGTGCAGTTATTGCTTAAATACGCTTTTAAAAAAACCTGAAATGCAGTTGTGCAACGCAGAAGCTTCTCTCAATCTAGAGGTATTAGCTGTGTGAGAGCTCCAAACTATTTTAACAAAAAATGCAAAATGCTTTTAGTGTATATGTTGCAGTATTTGTTTGGATTACTGTATTCAAACCACTTACTTTAAAGGGTTTTTTTGTTTCTTTCATTTCATTCTCTTTTTCCCCTCCCTTTTAGGATATTAATGTTTGTATTCTTGAGAATTATCCTGAATGTTCCAATCCCAGGTTATTTTATATTATTCCATATTTCTGTGGACAGCATCCAAAATGCAGGTAATTTACAAACTTACCTTTTCTTGTAGCTTTTGTCTTCTTATAGTCTTTCTTATTGTTCAGGGAATCTATGATGAGTTAGATTTAAAAGATTCAGCACCAAAATTCCAACCAAAGTCAAATATAACCTGAAGGACACTGAATTTCTGGTTGTCACCTGAATGTATACAGTACAGTACAGGTAGTCCTAGACTTAAGACCACAATTGAGGCCAAAATGTCTATTGCTAAGTGAAAAATTTATTAAGTGACTTTGCCCCATTTTACGACCTTTCTTGCCACAGTTAAATGAATCACTGTAGTTGTTAAATTAGTGAAATTGTTGTTAAGGGAATCTGGCTTCCCCGTTGACTTTGCTTTTTAGAGAGTCGCAAAAGTGGGTCACTTGATCGCACTGAGCCACGCAATCGTAGGAAGCTTTTTAAAGCATTTTTTCCCCTGCCTATTCACCCAAATCGGCAGGGAAAAAAATGCTTTAAAAAGTGGGGGGAAAAGGTTCCATGATAATCAGCTGTGCTATGCGATCGTGGGAACCTTCCCCCCCCCCAACTTTTTAAAGATTTTTTTTTTACTACCTATTCACCTGAACCGGTAGTAAAAAAAATGCTTTAAAAACTGGGGGGGGAAAGGTTCCCACAATCACATGGCACAGCTGAACCTTTCCCCCCCCCCACTTCTTAAAGCATTTTTACTACCGGTTCAGGTGAATAGGTAGTAAAAAATGCTTTAATTTTTTTAAGTTGGCCACGCCCACTCAGTCACATGACCCCACCCCTACCAAGCCATGCCCAGAGAACCAGTGGCAAACAATTTTCATTTCACTACTGTCTTGTAGGCACCCTTCTCCAATATACAGTCCCAATGTTTTAGACTACAACTGTCACCAGTGTGGCTAATGAGAATAATAGTCCAATGATCAGAGCTAAACTGTAATACAAATCTTTTGGAGTACATATGTTATGGAAGATTGCCTATAGTGTATATCAGCATCTCAAAATCTTAATTACAAGATACACTATATTGCCAAAAGTATTCGCTCACCCATCCACATAATCAGACTCAGTTGTGAGCGAATACTTTTCGCAATATAGTGTACTTTAAAATATTCTAAATATGACTCTGAAGCCTTTATAGCTACAATTAACTACTGTTGTTTCATATGTGGTGATTTACATCCTAGCAGGTTGTGTCATTTTAAATGTGAAGAATATTGTTTTTTTGTTTTTTTAAGGGAGCCTGGTGAATGGGCCCTCGAAAGAGCAAAAATGAATGTGAATGAAAATTTCCTCCTTGTGGGCATTCTGGAAGAATTGGAGGATGTGCTGCTTTTATTAGAAAGATTTTTACCTCATTATTTCAAGGATGTACTCAGCATCTACAAAAACCCAGGTAACTCTCTTGATAGTATGTCACTAGTTGTTTTTATGGCTCAGAATAAAAGTTGCTACTCTGCTTGATCACTCTATTAATTTAATTTAGGGAAATCTATTTATTTGGCATATAGACCAGTCATTTTATGAAAGCTATACAATTATTATTATCAGATTGGAGTTGCTTATTGTATGCTAGATAGATTAGTAAAAAATTATTTGTTAGATTTTCTATGTTTCCCAGGAGTTCAAGACAATGTGGCACTGGTGAGATTCAGTTTGTTCGGGCCGATTCAGGCAAACTGGTTGTTAAATTTCTGGCTGGCCCTGCCCCTTCCTGCCTTGCTCCTTCCAGGAGTCCCCATGTGTCCCATTTTGGCTCCCAGGTAGTACAGGGAGCCAAAACCCATTTTTGTTCCCAGGGGGGTGCAGAAGGCTGAGTGCTGCCTGTCACCCCCCCTGGCCATGGCCACGCCCACTCACCCGATCATTAGTGGTGGGATTCATCATGAATCATGAATCCCACCACTGAATGTAGATCTTCTCTAGTTTTCCCCACATTGATAACTCTCCATTTGGGCTGAGAGATAGTGAGTGCCCAAGGATATCCAGTGAGCTTCTGTAGCTAAGAACCGGCATGAATCTGACTTTCCTGGAGGTTCCAGGGATGATGGCTAGAGTGTGAATTTGAAAGAAAGCCTTCCAGAAATGATAAATCCCTTCCCTAATATTGCAAAGAAAACCAAATTGATGCATCACCAGAACTTAAGCTTAATTCAAGGAGTACTTTCTATGCATATGGGCAACCTTAATAAATTCATGCCAATTGCCAAGCATCTGAATTTTGATCATGTGACCATGGGAATGCTGCAAGAGTCATAAGTGTGAAAAACGGTCATAAGTCAGTTTTTCCAGTGCGCCTGTAACTTTAAATGACCACTAAACAAGTACTAACTTGTATTTATAAAATTCTATTGATCCTCTTTTCATATTAGCTTGATTTGGCCAGAAGGTGGCACTACGTGTCTTCTTTTCTTTTGCAATTATAAAATAGACCCTTAAAAAGCAAACACTCTGCATCTGATTTGCCCATCACATTTTCAGATTTTATATTTTGTTAAGAAAAAATGAGGAAGTTGAAATTTCCCTGTCCTTCCTTCTGAATATATAAGACTCAAAATTATCTCGAATAATAGTGATCTTAAGAAGGTTTATGTAGCACGTTTTAAAAACAACTTTTATTTTGTTCCCTTTATGAATATATCTGGAATACTCCTACTTGGAATATTTTCATATAAAGAAAGAATAACATCTATTAATTACAAAAATGTTACTGCACTGTTGCTTTTATCACAATAAAAAAAGAAATTATGCATATAAATATAAAGTATACGTTATTTATCTAAACAGGAGCCATACATCTTCAGTTAGCCGGTCATTCGTGCATCTAGAATTGGTGTTTACTGCAGTGCATAAAAATTCCTCCACATGGGTTTATGACTTGCATTTGCTCTTCAATAGTTACATTAAAGTGAACTAAGGGATAAATGTGCAGTCAAGCACAATAGTTTCGGAACAGAGGGAAAACATACTGTTTTAATTCTTTTTGTTTTAATTATGTAAAAAAAAGTTAGTGACAGAAATTTATAAATTCAAAATTGGATGCCTCACATTGGATAATAGCAAGGAAATGTGTAAATCTGTATAGAGCAGTCACTGAGACAAGCAATTGGAAAGATACGGCTCCCAGTACAAAATCCATGAATCAGATAACACCTAGATTTTGTAGCCCCGTGTATTTTTTTAAAAAATGCCTCCTTTTTACAAACAACTGCAAAAGAACCTTAAAAGTAAGCCGAGATAAGATGGTGGCAGAGAAACAAAGCAGTCCATCAGTAGCCTGCCCCCAAAGGGGTACTAGAACTAAATCTATAACAAAGAAACTTCTATATTAAGAAACCAGATGTGAGCGTTGAAAGAAATAGCTCCATGGGGCACAATATTAAATAGGCCGTAAAATGTCAACTTCATAATGTTAAGTCAAAAAGAAACAAACAAAATGCTATAAATATAAATAGGAAATTAAATAGAGGAAGTATATGTGAATCTAGTTTTCTACTTGAGGCAAATGCCTCTTTTATTGAATAACAAAGGAATCCAAACTAAAGCTGCATAAATGGAAAAACAAGGTTTCCCATTCTTTTTTCTCCTACTCACAGAAGGCTTGTTGAGATAGCCTAGGAAGAATGCTCCTGTTCTCATGCCTCTATTGTATGGCTTATTCCCTACGTAGAAGGAGGACAAGATAATAACCTGCTAGATCAGTTCTAAGAATGCTTTAGTGGGGAAAGCAGAGCCTTCCTAAAGATTCCCATTATGGTCCAAAGCCCTGACTACATAACCCGAGGAGCCTCTGCTATTGCCATGTACAAAAGGCAGAGAGAGAGTAGTACTCAGCTGTGCAAAGAAATGCCTTGTGTCAGATAATCTACTTGAAAGCGGAATTTGGTTCCCAGGTAGACTGTTTTTTGTGATGAGTTGTTGACCATTATTGGCCATGCTCAGAAAGTGCGGAATTTCCTGCATATAAGACTATACTATGGCTGAGTATTGTAAAATGATTTCCATAGTAAAATTGAGGAAAAGGTTCATCCTAACAGTAGAAAATTCACATGCATCTGTTTGCAGTTAATTGTTCTAATTGGAGCTGGTGTGTAGAGGAAATGATCACAACACAAACCATCCTAATAATGAGAAAATAGCTTACCCGAAGCAGTTTCCCTGTACAAAAGGCAGAGAAAGAGAGAAGTACTCAGCTATTCAAAGGAGTGCCTTGTGTCAGATAATCTACTTGAAAGCGGAATATGGTTCCATAGATTTCTGTTAGGGTTATCCTTAACCCCTCAAGTTCTGTTCTCTAATATATTTTTTTTAATCACCTGTTCAGCAGATGAGGAGGCTAGAGTAATCTGACCCTGTACATGACCAACAAATAGTTCTTAACTTACCACCATTCATTTATTGACTATTAATAGATATAATATTGCTGAAAAAAGTGACTTGTAACTGGTCCTCCCACTTATGATCATCACAGCTTCTCCACGGTCAGGTCATCAGAATTTGAGTTGTTGGCAACCAGCTGTATTTATGATGGTTGTAGCATCATGGGGTCATGTGATCGCTATTTGCAACCTTTTCAGCCAAGTTCCAACAAGCAAAATCAATGGAGGAAACCAGATGCATTTAATAACCTCATGATTTGCTTATTAAAGATGGCAAAAAAGTTCCTAAAATTGGGCACATCTCAGTTAACAGCCACATTGCTTAGTAACAAAAGTCCCAGTTCCAATTGTGATTGTAAATCAAGGACTACTTGTATGTTGAATCCAGAAACAAGAAATTAGACACTGACTCACAAGAAGATTTACTTGTAGAATAGTAGACCAATTTCGTTGTATACATGATGTACAATGACAATAAAGGCTATACAATATTAGACATGTAGTTCATCCCTACATTAGATGCTTATATTATCTGTGTCTACTTTCCTTGTAATCTGACTTGAGTTAAACTCAATAGTGACTTCCACATATTACGGCTGAAGTGTGAAATATACACGTTTTAAAGAAATACATTTCATGTTTTGATTATGCTTATATGATTTTCTCATCATTGCCACAAACCACTGAATATAACATATGAGTTGCTGTGGAAAAATTCATGCGATAGTAGCTGCTCTGTGTCAGTAACTCTTTCATATGAATTGTATAAAATAATGCTGTTCAAGATCATTTTCGGATAATCTTTTTGCTGCTCTTTATGGGAAGTGTGCCTCAGAAAAAAGCCAACTGAACAAAAGTGGGCCTCAAGCCAGCTCTGAGGCGATGGGAAGACTTTTTTTCCCTAATTATGGCAGCGAGCTAAGGAAATTCTTGAATATATGTCCCCTCCCTTTTTGCTGTCTTCTCTTTCATTAGACAGCAGAGATTAAAGTATTCCATTTGCAATAGGTCTATTATATGAGGAACATGATTACTTTAAACAATAATTAATAAGAACAACCCCAAAAATTCAGAATCATGGCTTATTCATATTAAGCATAATTCAACAACCACAGTCCTCACTCTAAACATCTTAAGAAATAGGTTTAATCTTTAATGGGACATATCATTCCCATGAAATAGATGGATTGAGACTCATCAAAGTTCATTTATATAGCAGAAAACATTGTTTGGACATAATCCTATGGGGGGGGGGGGAAGTATTAGTACCATGTTTATGGGGCCAATTTGATAAATTGGACATTCCCAACAGAGTCTTAACATTCCAATTTAAGGACTAGTATTGGCCTAAAAGAATTTGAGGGGCTGGATATTTGAATACCGATAATCTCCATTAGGGTACTATCTGCTTTAATTGCATTTTCCTTTGAGGCTTTTTCAGTATCTCTTGAATGCATAGAAGAAAGTAGATGGAAAGCATTCTTACTTACTAATGATACTCTTCTTAGAAGAAATATTTGCTTGGCATCAATTATCTGAGGCCTGAATTTGATTTCATACAGCATTTTATTTATGATTATATATTGTGAACAAGAGTTTTACTTGAAGAGCAATAGCAATAGCAGTTAGACTTATATACCGCTTCATAGAGCTTTCAGCCCTCTCTAAGTGGTTTACAGAGTCAGCATATCGCCCCCACAGTCTGGGTCCTCATTTTACCACCTTGGAAGGATGGAAGGCTGAGTCAACCCTGAGCCGGTGAGATTTGAACAGCCAAACTGCAGATAACAGTCAGCTGAAGTGGCTGCAGTACAGCACTCTAACCACTGCGCCACCTCAGCTCTAGAGCAGTTAGAAAGCCTTTTAAATAGATGAAGTAAGACTCTAAATGATCACAGCAAATTCAGTTTTATAGCTATGAATTGTTCCATTAACTAACCATTGAAACAGTACAAAGCTATAATGATTTACAACATTTTCAGAAAGCTCATTTTGTGTTAGGATTAATCTAAGGCATATAGAGTATGGGATTGTGGGTTGCTTTTTTACAAATCTACGCAGAATTGCATGTACGTGTTAGTATTTTGTTAGAAATCACACTCAGCACATTTTTCTCTGGTTGTAACTTGAGCCACTTGAAACTGCAGTGGTTTCAACTAATCCCCCCCCCCCCAAGTTCTAGTTCAACTTATATTCAATTATTCTTAACATTGTTTCAATCCATTCCTCTTTTGCAAATGAATAATGGATTAGCAGCATTTCTAGATTTTTAGCACCTTGGCTTTTGGCGTAAGATTTATAGCAAGAGTTATTTAGATAGGTTTCGGAATCGTTTTAAATTTCATCTGGCAAAAATGAATAGCTAGGCATTTCTCAGGCTTCAGTATACCAACCAAGCTTAATACATTCTGAAAGCTTAAAATACATTTTTTTTAAAAAAAACTGGATTCTCCTAGAAGTATTTCTTACTACTTTTCTAATGAACCTTCTTCTTTTTGATTTTTGACCTTTCATTTTTTTTAACCTCTTTTTCATTTGTCTCATTATTCCAGGAAGCAAAATAGTCTTCCAGTATCCAATCATCATCACCATCTTCTTCCTAGCATTATTCCCATAGGTTCAGAGTCCACTTTTCAGGTCAATGAATGCTATCTTGCAGCATCTGGGCCCAAGCGGGCAATTTCTATGTCTGTATTTATTGTGTCTTGCCATCTTTGCTTTGACCTTCCACCTGGATGCTTGTCATCCGTGTTAAAGTGGAAGGTGATGGAGCCAATGGAGTGGGGTGCTGCTTGTAGGACAATATCTAAATAAAAAGTAATTTACTGCAGAAGTGAATTTTAGTTATCTATATTGGATAAAATACATATTTTTATTTATGGAGAAAAAGGAAATTTCCAGAAGCAAGAAGGGATAAAGATAACATTTAGCCATAAGCAACTGAGTACTTCAATTACATTGAAGGAAATTAAACAAATTATTTTGTCCAAATGCTAGCAGAACTCATTTTTAACTGTTCATTTCCCACCCTATGAAATAAACTGTGATGAAAGCTTTATTTTTCGTTAAAAAGGAATAACATTATCTTGAAGAGTAAAAACAACGCAAGTACTTACAAGCATCAGGAAGGGAAAGAGACAACATTGAATTGGTTATTTGGATTAACTGTCTAATGTCCAGTAGGTGGCAATAAAATCTAATCTTCCAGCCTGTTTGAATGAGAATTGTATATGAATTCCATCAAGCTACTGTGGGGGATTTTTCTTAATATATTAAGAGTGCAAATATGTATGTTGAGTGATTTGAAGGTTTCTTTTTCTTCTAGGTTTGGATTGATGCTTCTCTTTAGCTACACATGCTGGGCTCATACAGTTTGACTGGGTCAGGAGCAGTGTAGAAATTCAATAACCATATAATAGATTTTAGTTGAGATATTTTAGTTGGGAATTGGTATCTAGTCTGTGAGAAGTAGACAATAGGCAGGTCTCTTTAATTGATAGCAGTAATGCTTAACTGCAGATCTTAATATAGTGTTGTGTTTGCTTGAAGTTTTCTCAGAAAGTAACCAGCAATCAATGAGGTTGTTTCTACATAAAGCTTATGTGGAACGCCATTCACCACCTGTGTTCAGGCATTCTGGGTCATCTGCAATTTCCAGATCATTTATAAAGGCCATTCCATAGAGATTGCGTTACAGTTATTGTGTCTTGGTTATCAGCTCATGAGCCATCAAAATCAGTTTTGTGGCTTCTAAATAGGTAGGAACTTAGTTTTACTTCTTTCTTTAGCACCAAGGCTTGATCAATGTCCCACATCAGTGTTAGATTAAAGAAGCCACCCAATTGCAAACCTGGTACATAGAAGACTATATAACTCCACCCAGAACAGACATTTCTCAAGAATCATAAAATTCATTCTCCAAAATCAATAGTAATTTTATCAACATCACAAGTTGAACAATCAAAACTAGTACAAACTAAAAAAAAAGTAGAAGGTGTAGAAAAGGGGAAAAATAGAGAAATTGAAAAGAAAGAAAAAATATAGTAAAGAAAATAAAGAAATTACTTTTCCCTTTATCACAAATACTGTATAAACAACTTTAGCAATTTACCCCCTTCTCTTAAAATGCTTCCTTCCCACAATCCATTTCTTATCTATAAACAAATCTGTGAAGTCTTGTCACTTCAGTTTTCACAGAACTATCCAGCTGTTCTGGAGAACTGTAGGACATGTTAACCCACATGTTTCAAGTGAAGAAAGAGAGCTATTAAATTGTGGAAAGAAATTCATAGCTTACAAGTGCTACAAATTATTTTTATAATTGTACTTTGGGAATGAGTAAGTGAGAGTAACAAGATGGCATATACTGCAGAGCCATATGCCTTTAAAAAAAGGTCTGTCTAATACAATTGGGCAGAATATTAAAATGGTTATAAAAATACAAAAGTAAATTTAATCTCAACTTCCTTTCTATTTAAAAAAAATGTTCATCTTGGATTCAGGCATTGGAGATATTTAAGGACTCTTAAGAAAGCCATCAATAATGTTTTTCAAACCCTCTTTTATTTCCTGTATTGTTCTAGTCCAGGAGAAAGTCGATCCAATTATTCCCTTTCCAAGAGACATAGTAAACCTGTTGGGAAAATTGTGTTAGTTGTCATCAGAAGAAAATGTTAGTAACTCTTTCCCCTCTTTATCACTTTGTTTACTTCTGAAGCAAGCTTAATTTCTTGACAGTGGGCTCTCTGTTCCTTTAGGGCTGGATTGAGGATGGCTTTGATTCTAATTCTCTGGCTGTTAGTCAGAACAGTCAGTCTCCATGTCACAAGTGGAGTTTTCTAGAGAGAGAACTTTATTCTCATTTTGATATTCTCTCCTTCCCCCCCCCCCTTTCTTAATGTCAAACTTCCTCAGTTTTTGAATCAGACTCCTTACATATTACTAAAGTGACCAGATTTTAAAATTGGTAAAGCGGGACACCATTGATGGGAGTGGGGGAGACCAGGCCTTTTTCCATTTCAAGGTGTTGCTGCTTCTTCCACGGCCTCCTTCTCCCCCCCCCCTCTTGGAAAGCTTCGGGTGGCTCCTGGGCGGTGGGCGTCCGGGTGGGAAGAGCTGGAGCGATCGGGTTGATCGGGATTTTTTTTTTTTTAAAAAAAACCATCGGATTCCTTGAATGCCGGCACGTGTGCGCAACACAGGCCTTTTTCCATTTCAAGGCGCTGCCACTTCTTCCACGGCCTCCTTCTCCCCCCCCCCACCTCTTGGAAGTCCAGCCAGCTGCCCACCAAGCTCTCCGCGGAGACTCACCCAGAGTTTTCACCACGATCTGCCTGGTGAGAGGAGGCAGCAGGTTGATGCAGACCAAATCCACATCCTGGTGCAGCAGGACCTCCTCTATCCGGCTGGTGTAGAAAGGGATGCTCATTTCCTTGGCCAGTTCTTTTGCCTCTTCCTGAGTGCGGCCCCAGAGCGCCTTGACCGCGAAGCCCTCGTCCTTTAGAAGCAGGATGATGACCCGGGCGGTCAGGCTGGTGCCAAACACGCCCACCCCGGGCAGCATGGTTGTTGCGGCTGCTTCTGCCTGCTTCCCTCCACCCTCACCTTTTTCCTCCCCTTCCTCCTCCTCCTCTCTGCGATCTGGATACCCAACGCGCCTTCCTTTCCTCCGCATTCGGCCCTTTTGCGTGGAGCCTCAAGATTACGAGCAATGCGGGGTTGCTACACTAAGGGCGCCTGGTCCCAACTGGGAACTGCTGCTGCTGCTGCTCCCGCTGGAGGCACCCAGCGGCACCTGATCCCTGCAGCAGTGGCTGGCTCTGCTCCCGGCTGCGGGCCCCTGCCGCGTCCAGCGCGTCTTCATCAGCAAGCGGGTTGCCTGCCCGGCTTGCTGCCACTGCTCCTCCATAGCCGGGTCATCCCAAGAGGAGCTTCCCCGCCTAGCTGCGTTGCACACACGTGCGGGCATTCAAGGAATCCGGCGTATTTTTTTTAAAAAAAAATCCCAATCAACCTGATCGCTCATTTTTTTAAAGGTTCCAGATCTTCTGCAAACACCCTACTGCATCTCGGCCATCTCCAATGCAAGGGCAGCGAAGGGCAGCCAACAAGAGGCGCGGGAGCTAGGAGCAGCCCTTCTTCATTCACAAATCAGGAAAGAAAACCACCAGACTCCATTTGTTGAAATCAAGTGTACTTTTACTAATTATAAATGAATAGAAGCGTAGCAAAGCTAAGACTGGTTATTTAGGCGCGAAAGCGAATAATATATTGTATAATTCATTCCCCTCCCCTTAGCATCCCCTGCACAGTCCAATCATAATTCTCCCAAATGTCAGGTGTGAGATAACTTCAAAAGGCATCACCAGGATGGAATGCTGGTCCGTTGGCCTTGGCGGAAACACTCCTCCTCCACATGCGCAGTAAGGTGGTCCGGTCAAAATCTAGAATCTTCCTCCAGCACAACAATGAGCCCCCTCCCAAATACCATGCTCCCCCTCCACATTTCAGTGGCAGTCGAAGCAGTAGCAAAGCGGAGGCTGACATGCCCAGCAGCCACCCGCTTCTAATCTCCATCTGCCCGATGGAGGCTGCCCGGCTGCTGGCGCTGCTGCGACTCTGCTCCACCGCCGAAGATTCCACCGCCACCCCCTCGCTGGCTCTTCCTGCCCACCACCGGCTGCACCGCGGCTGACTCGCCCAGGGGAGGCTGCAAGTCTTCGGGCGGCTCCTGGGCTGCGGGCGTCCGGGCGGGAAGAGCCGGAGCGATCAAGTTGATCGGGATTTTTTTTTTAAAAAAAGCCGGATTCCTTGAATTCCCGCGCTTTTGTGCAACGCAGCTAGGCCCGGGGAGCTCCGGGTCGTATGTGTTTGGGATGACCCGGCCATGGAGGGGCAGCAGCAGCTAGCCGGGCGGGCAACCCGTTTGCTGTTGAAGACACGCTGGACGTGGCAGGGGCCCGCGGCCAGGAGCATAACCAGCCACTGCTGCAGGGATCGGGTGCCGCTGGGTCCCTGCGGCAGGAGCAGCAGCAGTTCCCAATTGGGACCAGGCGCCCTTAGCGTAGCAACCCCGCATTGCTCATAATCTTGCTGCTCCATGCGAAAGGGCCATCCAGATCGCAGTGAGGAGGAGGAGGAAGGGGAGGAAAAAGGGGAGGGTGGAGGGAAAGCAGCCGAGCAGCCTCCATCGGGCGGTGAGGCGAGCTGCGTGTGAGGCCGCTCGGTCAGCCCACCCCACGACTCCTGCTAGTGCTCGGCAGCGCGCAGCCGCCGCGCAGCCTCCAGCCCTGCAGGCCGCACTCCCGGCACACAGCCACTAGTCTATAGACAAAGATAGACCTGGAAAAATGAGTGAAAATGTTTGCAAGAGGAAGCCACATGGTGGAGCGAAGAAAGTGGCGGGGCACCCTTTCTACAAAAATCGGGACTTTTTAAAAATGCCCCGGGACGCGGGACAAATTATTAAAAATCGTGACTGTCCCGCCAAAAGTGGGACGTCTGGTCACCTTACATATTACATACTAAGTGGTGTGAAGTATTCAAACTCAAGAAGAAGGGGAAATGGGAAGGTCTACTTTTAGTACTTTATTTTCATAAATGATTAATGGTATTCGTAATCAGAGCAGTTTTGAAATAAAACAGAAGACTGTCATGAATGGGATACCCTTTTTACTTATCCTGTATTGGCTTTGTGCCATAACACTAAGCAAAAGGTTTAGCTGTAGAAGCCTCACCCTGCCTCATCCTCACTGACCCAGCCCTTCTCTGTCCTTCAAAAAGCAGCTTTGGAGGCCAAACTTTCTCTGTTGGCCATCCAGGCTGAATAAATGTTGCTGCTGCTGATTTTCACAATAATTTTCTATATCAACCTTTTAAAAAAAATACAAAGAATTCTTCATGCTTTCTAAATCTTATCTAATATCTAAGAATGAGTTGCTTGAGCTCCCAGCCAGATAAATACATTCAGTTTTCTCATCATCTTTCCTTCCATCTATTGATAAAATTGCTTTTAAGCATCATGGATTTTTTTTAACATGGGCTTTAAATATGAAGTAAAAGCAAAAGTTGAAAAAGAACCATCAGGTCTCTTCCTCCACGTTTCATTTTGGAATTGTTAAAAATGACCCATTACTCCTCAAATCTCAGTGCCACGTACAATCCATATTCAGTTCAAATAACCCATATATTTTTCCCCAAAAAATGGAACTCAAAGTGAGAAGTCTCTGAGAGACTTCTTTTAAAGTGTCCTAATAATGTTCCAAATTCATGTACCTGAAATTTAGCTATTTGCCACCGATTTCCATGGCATGATTTTACAGTGCTTATGAGGGGCAGGTTCAAAGGTAAGCAAAGGAACATCCTACCAATTCCCAAAACTGGGCAGAAAAAGCATCCTCTTGCTGCAAGTGAAATCAACTCCCCATTGTAGGGATCTTGCAGGTTTCCCAATATATAAATTTGATACATAATTTGTATTCCCCAGCCAATAGAAGATCATCTCTAAACAACAGATTGAAATGGATTACAGATGCAGAACTGTTTAATTTTATACTTGTGATGAAGAGGAAAGAATACATTCAATCCCATAATTCCTTGATAGTTTCTTTTAAGAAGACAAAGCAGTTATCAAACCTGAACATGAGAACTGTTTAACCAGTGGTGGGTTGCAGGTGGTACGCCCTGGTACGTGTGTACCGGAGCCAGCCCGGAGCACCAGATACCATTCCGCACATACAGTGCCTGCACAATGCTCCGCAGAGCAGCTAGAGCATTGCGGAGTGTCACAGAGGCGCTAAGATCCATGTGCACGCTGCACGCGTCCATGAGGACACCGCCGGCCCTGTTCCAACTGTACTGGTTGGAATGGGAGTTGAAACCCACCACTGTTTAACCAAAAGGAGAACTTCCAACCTTGAAATATTAAGAGAACATGAAGGAACATTGGCTAAAATAAACATATTTAATATATTCAGCTATGTTGTTACATTTGAAGAGAGAATCTGGCTCCACAGGTTTCTTGGACAATTGCCAGTCTTTAGAGTAAAGCTACTATAAACATTGAGAACTCTGTATCAAAACATTGCCTCTGAGATTTCCCATTCTTTCACAGGTTCAGGCTGTAAGAGTAATAAATATGCGTGATCCATCATCTCAGCACTATCTTAATAGCGCATTGTCATATATTGTATAACATCTATTGTATGTCATCATTTTGTTATAGAAAACAGCTAGAGATATACATTCCTACAATTAGTGTACAATTGTACATTCAAATAATTGCACAGCTGTAAGTACTTTGGCCTTTTTTTAAAAAAAAAGGCTGCTTAGAAAAATATACATAATATATAACAAAGCATTACTTTTCCATTGCTTTTAGATAGATAAAAGGAAATTTGGGTTTTTGCTTCACAGAGCAAATATTTGTGATTATTTTCTCCCCCCCCCCCTTTTTTATTTTTTTCTTATTTTCAGCATGGATTTTATCACTTGCAAACTGGTCTTTGGTTGACTTAAGTAATAAAAAGCGAAAGGAGATACTATAAGACAAAATAAAGTTTCTAAAATAAATGGCTCGCAGTTTGCTGCGCTCCATATGGCAACCGGTCTAGAAGGTCATAAAATATGGGTTTCCTGTCTTCAACTGAAGCAGCTGAGTTTACACAGCATTTTTAGTATGCTTGGTCTGGCATGGAGCCAAACAGGCATCATTTTTTTTTCATTATGTGCATTTCATAGATGAGTTGGGTGGTTAAGTTCAAGAAACAGGTTTGAGAGTTACTTCGGATTTTTATTAAAAGAAAATACAGAGTTGTATAAACAAAATGAGAAGGTGGAGATTAGCACCATGATAGAGGTAGCGGATTTGGCTAATTAGGCTCAAATCTCTAATGGCAAGTTAATGTCAATCATGATAGAGGATTAGGATGTTATTGCAGTGGGGTGGGCAGTTTTTCATTGTTCTTTATCCTGCCTAGAAAGAACAATCTGTATAGATGAACAGCCAGAGTATTTGATAGTAATTCACTCCACTTATTCTCCTATGAGGAAAACTAAATTATATATTCATGTATTTCCATTACATGGTTTTAAACATAATGTGGATGTTATCTGATCAGCACAGTTTTAATCTTTTACTACCACTGGAATCTCTGTCAGAATCAGGTCCGACCTATATTGTATAGGTCTGTGATGGCGAACATATGGCCCGTGTGCCACAGGTGGCACACAGAATCATATTTGCCAGCACACGAGCCGTCAGATCCTGAGCACATGCATGCACCAGCCAGCTGATTTTTGGCCTTTTGGAGGGCTGGGGGAGGCCATTTTCGCCTTCCCTGGGCTTCAGGAAAGCCTGCGGAGCCTGGGGAGGGCAAAAATGGGCCCAATGGGCCAACTGGAAATTTGGAAAGGATTTGTTTCTGGCCTCCGGTGGGGGCGGAGGAGGCCGTTTTGCCCTTCCCAGGCTTCAGGAAAGCCTCCAGTCATGCGGACGTGCCTGGGGCAGAGGGTTCAGGCAGGTATGCGGGACGCATTGAGGGTGTGGGCATGCATGCGTGATAGTGCACATGCGCACAATTTTGGCACACCTTTACAAAAAGGTTCACCATCGTCAACATAACCACCACAATTGAGCTCATAATTTATGATGCTGTGAGAAATGTATTAAATGAGTTTTGCCCTATTTTATGACTTTTCTTGCCACATTTGTTAAGTGAATCACTGCAGAAGTTAAATTAGTAGTCTGGTTGTTAAGAGAAATTTGGTTTCTCCATCAACTTTGGTTGTCAGAAGGTCTCAAAAGGTAATCACATGACGCAGGAACACTGAAGCCGTCATAAATGTTAGTCAGTTGTCTAGCATCTGAATGTAAATCACATGACCAAGGGGATGGTGCTATGCTCGTGTGAAAAATGGTCATAAGTCACTTTTTCAGTGCCGTTGTAACTTCGAACGGTCACTAAGTAAACTTTTGTAAGTCAAGGACTACCTGTAGGGGAAGTAATAGAATCTGATATGGGAATACAGCAAGATAGCATGCACAAGCTCATGAACGAGCAGGAACTCTTGTAAATAGTTGCCTGTACAAGTTATAACTTGTCAATCCCAATCATTGGGGTTGACTTGGATGCCCAGTCAGTGTGATAAATGGAGATACAAAAAGTCTGGGGTAAAGAAAAGAAGATCCAAAATAATAATAGCAGCACAATCTAGAGACAGGTCAAAGGGTCAAGTAGATTCTCAGATAACTAGCCAGTACATTACTGTCACTGCAGACACTATCAATCAGGGGTGGGATTCAGCCTGTCCAGACGGGTTCGGGTGAACCGTTAGCTCTGATGATCCGCTCCAAACAGTCAGTTTGGCCCACCATGCGCTTTACTTACCTATATCCCCTCAGCTGATTCATGTAGCAGAACGGATTGCCGCACCACAGCTGTGTTACTCTCTAGAAGTTACTCCCCAGAGCCTGCACAAAACACACAATCACCGAACCAGTTGTTAAACCGGCAGGATCCCACCACTGCTATCAATGCCAATTCCCCAGTTGCAATACACATATGGTCAGGAAAAAAAGACTGAAATCCATCTTTCGTATAATAGTTCCAGGTAGGTGTTGCTTCAACAGCTGATATTTAAAAACTATAGCAGTGGATAAGACTGCAACATAGCTTGTCCTTCAAAGGATGATACAGAGGGTGATACATTCCTAGTATTTTTATCTTTGTCTAGAGGCAGCTTGCAAGGATTTAGTGCTGGAGGAAAGGAGGTTTGAAAGGTTGAATCCTTCATCTTGCCACCCCACAAAAAAAATGTCTTGTTATCTGTAATATAAACATAATGTTCCAAAACTGTTGAGTCATAGTCTTGAATTTAAGGTGGGAATGCAGAAGGCATTGTGCAAGGAGTCATATTCCAAAACTGGACAGGAACAGGACAAAAAAATAAGACTATTTCAATTTAGTTGATTAAAATAATTTCTTTCCATTTATTTATTAGGTAGTCCTCACTTAATGACTGGTTGCTTATTGACCAGTTGAAGTTACAATGGCCTTGAAAAGAGTGTTTTATGGCCTGACTATCATAAAATGTTGCACTGTGTCAACATCTTCAACAAAATCGTATCACTGCATTTTGGTTCTTGGAAACCAGCTTGTACTTACAACCAGTTGCAGCATCCCACAGTCATGTAAACCAGCAATCTCTGATCTTTCCAGCTTGGCACACCGGCAGTGGTGGCAATGGGAAGGGGATAGTTTCACGTGTGTGCATCACTTTCACAAATGCAGTTTCCAATGCACGCACACATGTACTCATTCAGCACTGCCATGGCTAGTTCCAAATGGGTTATGGCCTGGCACTGGGCTGCAGTCCACAGGTTGCAGACTCCTGATGTAAATGCAATTTGTGCCTCTTTTGTGGTTTTTTTAGCAGAAAATGTCAAAAATACCCATTGCATATGCCGGATTAGTTTAATGACTGAGTGGTTCATTTGACCATGATGACTATGATTGTCATAAAAACCTATTGTAACAACTACCTCAACTGTGATTTATCGCCAACATTTCAAACTCAATTGTAGTAATAAATCAAGGATTCCTGTAATAATTTTCCTATTTTGTTAGTTTTTTGTTTGCTTGTTTAAGTTATGAAAATAATTACTGTAATTGATCAGATTTTCAGAACTTTATAGTAATTAACAATAAACAAGACACTCTTTAATTAAAACACCCATAGTAAAAGTAAAATCAAAACTTAAAATTATAAAAGCTCAAACATCAAATCAAGCCATCTTGAGGATTAACTCTGTTTTCTAGTACTACATAATGTAGGCCAGGGGTGTGACGGGGGGATTATGTGACATATTGGGACTTTTTCCCCCTTCGCTGAACTGGACATGGGCATGGCCAGTGCATAATGCATCTAGCCATGCATTTGGCCGTGAGTTTGACAGCCTATGTAGGCCATCAAAAATCAATGCCTGCATGCATTATAGGATTTACAGAAATGGGGAATTATCAGAAGTTTTCTTTTGAGGCACACAGGTTGGACCAGTTAATTCTGAGTGAAGGGATGTCTAAAAAACTATTCAAAGAAACTCTGGAGGCTCTTGAGAGGCTACTTTAAATTTTTGGAAGACAATAGATTGTACTTCCCTGGATTGAGGTGGAAAAGGAAACTGATTGCACATACCATTTTCAGCTAGCTCGTTTCATATTAGATAAAACACATCATATACTGCATTTAAAAGATTTAGTGATTGAATTGCTTTCAGAAACATATAAATGAATGAAGATAAGAAATGCATAGAGGATTCCAGGAGAATACAGTCACATTGCAGTTATCAATTCTTCTTTTTCTCTATCATAAACACTATCAGTTTTGTAAATTGGTTCCAGATCTAAAATTTCTCACAACTGTCGTGTCAGTTAAATTACAAAGACCAAAAGTAATCAGGATGAAAATGGATAGACAGGGAGACAGTAGACAGAATGGATGAATGGACAGGCAGAGTAAAAAGTTCATCATAACAACTTAAATCCCACAATTTCACTTTCACTGGGAACATATCTTATTTTCCAGAATGGGAGGAGGGAATGGTCACACGTGGGTTTTATCACAGCCTGATTGGTCCAAGGCTGAGAGGAAATCTATAAATACCGGTGCCTGTCCATTGCTGGCCCAGATTCTCTCTCAGCCTGGTCCAAGCTGTAGAGTAGTTTGATAGGTTTCTGTTTGTTTTCTCCTTTTGGGTGAGTTCTATTCAATCTGATTCCTATTTGGCTAATTGGGCACTTTAAATCCTTTTAAATTCTAAATTGATCTGCTGCGGCCCCAAGGGACAGATCTCTGCCTCGGGCGGCTGGGGGAGAGCCCAGTGGGGCACTAGTCTCCCCCCCGCAGGCCAGGAGCCTTTGCCCGTCCCCGGGGGTGCGGGGGTGCGAGCTCCATTCAAACTGCTTCATTCAAACTGCCTTGAAGCGGCTGTTTTTGCAGCAGGAAAGTTAAAGTGAAACTTTGAAGCCTCGAGGCTCCAGCGAGCAGATCGCTCCGGAGGGGCCTCGCTGCAGGCTTCTTTTGTTTGTGTTGCCGGGGAGACAGAGCAGGGGGAGGAGAGCGTGTGGCTCTCCCTGCTCATTTTAAAGTAACGCTGGCTAGAAAAGCCTGGCTGGGCTGCTGGTGATTATTTCCAGCCCTTTTCTCCCGCGCACGGAGTTCCGGCGGCCATTTTGGAGGCTGCCACGTGCGTGAGGCCTGGCCCTTATCGACGGGCCTAGTGCGGCCTAGTGAGAGGCCTTGAGCCTAGGTCTCCCCACAGGCTTCAGGCCCTGGTCTCAGGTGGGACTTTGGAGGCCGATTCCTGCTCCTTTCGTCGGACACGTGAGTGGGGCATGGACGAGGGAGCGGAGATTCCCCAGGGGCAGGGGGCAGGCCCTACTGGGAGTGAGGAGGCCTTGGATCAGGAGGTGGGGGGGATGACTCCCCCTCAGAGACCCCTTTCTTCAAGGCGCCCCTCCAGTTCTGTCTCTAGGGATGAGGCAGTTTGCCATAGGGTGCTGGAAAGGACCTTTGCCAGGGCAGAAAGGCAGGCCCAGTCCTCCAAGTCTTTATCTAGGGACAGATCCAGGTCCCCTGTTAGGCCCTTTTCAGAAAGGTCTCTACTTAGAGGTTTTAGCCCGGCTTCTTCATGCAGCTCCCCTGGTAGGTCGCGGGCCTTCTCCAGGAGGGGGTGTTCTCCATCCCCCATAGATGATCCTCTGGAGGGCACGTCCAGAGGCCCCTCTTCCCCCCAAAGGTTGGCCCCTCAGGGCCCTGCTTCTACTTCTGGGGATGTGGAGGATCTGGATAATCTCCCTGAAGGGATTAAGAGGCTTATTTCTGCAGCCATCACTCGGGGCATTGCCCAGCGGGACAAAGGCTCTCTTTACTCTAGGCATGGGGGGCTGAACAGGGCTCAGTTTCGGGCTTCCTCCCCTTCCATGATCAGTGAGACTTCCTTCCTGGGGGTGGGGGGGAGTTACCCCAGGAGATGGGATTCTCAGATGATGAGAATACCACTGTTTCGGAGGAACCTTCTTCTAAGGTCCTATTTATGCCCGCCTTGTTTAAAGTTCTCTTGGATAAGGCGAGGCACACCACCAAGGTCGGAACTGGGGATCCTTATGTGCCCCTCCCAAGGGATCCCGACATGGTCATGTTCTCTGCCACGGCCACCAACAAGGAAGAGACCCCTGCCCCTCCCTTGTTCCTAGAGGTTCTGACCGACCAGTGGGCTAAACCTTCTAATTTCTCTTCTCCAGGCAGTACCGACCGTCGGCATTATAACATGGAGCAAACCTTTGCTCAGGCCATCAGCTCCCGACGGTTGACATCCCTGTGGCCGCATTGGTGTCCTCCTCCCCGGTGGTGTCGGGCGATGCGGCAGATAAGTTGAAGCCGGAGGATAAGCGCGCAGAGCTTACTTTGCGGAAGAACTTCAACACCACAGCGTGGGCCATTAAGGCGGCGGCTTCAGCTTCGTACTTTAATCGTGCCACGGTCATGTGGCTCAAGAAGCTGCAGGCACGCATTCCCATACAGGAAGACTGGATCCATCAGGATCTGGTCAAGATTCTGGCAGCGTGTCAGTTCTCAGCTGACGCGACCTTGGATACGGTCAAGTTTGCTTCTACCGCCCTGGCCACCTCGGTCACCTCCCGTAGGCTCCTATGGTTGCGCCATTGGCAAATGGACAACAAAGCGAAATGGGATTTGGCGGCTGCCCCCTTCAAAGGGCCCGATCTCTTCGGGGAGGCCCTTACTCGCATCCTCGTGGAGGATAAGGATAAGAAGAAGGTCCTCCCCTCCACGGCTAAGAAGGCCGAGAACAAGTCACGTCCCTTCCGTAGGCAACGGTATAGGGCCCCTAGCTTCGGCTATAACCAGCGCTTCTCTTCTTTCTCTTCTGACAGGCAGTTCTTGGGGCAGCCCTTCCAGGACAGGAGCTGATTCCAGGGCCAGGCTCGGCGGCCCTTTCAGGGGGGAGGCGGCCGTCCCTTCCGCAAGGGGAAGTGACTCGAACCCGAGTCATCCCATCGGCGGCCACCTCGCTCTTTATGCGGACCGGTGGGACGACATCACGTCGGACGCCTGGGTCCGAGCCACGGTTCATTACGGGCTCAGGTTAGAATTTCTCTCCACTCCTCCAAATCTCTTTCGGTCGTTCCCTCCATCCCGGAGTCAAGAGCGCCGCCGCCTGATGAGTCAGGCGATCGCCCACCTCCTCGAAATCCAAGCGGTGGAGGCGGTTCCCGCAGGGGAACGGGGCCGGGGCCACTACTCAAATCTCTTCGTGGTCCTGAAGAGCACGGGGGGTTGGAGAGCAATTCTAGACCTCAAGCGCCTGAACAGGTTTCTGGTCTACAGGCGGTTCAAAATGTCATCGCTCAAGTCCATCCTTCAGGGCATCAGGAAAGGCGATTTCCTGGCCTCCCTGGATCTCACGGAGGCCTATCTTCACATTCCCATCCTGCCCACTCATCGCCGGTTCTTGAGGTTCTCCCACGGGTCCCACCATTACCAGTACAGGGCTCTTCCCTTCGGCCTGGCCTCGGCCCCGAGGACCTTCACAAAGGTCCTGGCTGCTCTGGCAGCCCATCTGAGATCGGTCCTGGTCCGCCTCCAATGTTATTTAGACGATGTCTTGCTTCAGGCAGGCTCCCTGTCTCAGGCCGTTTCAGATCTTCGGATTACCATTCGAAGCCTCCAGGCCCTGGGGTTCTCGGTAAACTTCGAAAAGAGCCATCTCACTCCCTCCACTCGCATTCTGCATCTGGGGACAGTCATAGATTCCAAGTTGGGGGAGGTGCGTCTGTCTCAGGAGAGGCAGGTCAGCCTTCGTCGGCTGGCGGAGAGCGTTCGCACAAAGCGCTCCGTTTCCATCCTCTCTCTGTCGCAGTTATTGGGCAAGATGGTCTCTTGCATAGGGATTGTCCCGTGGGCCAGACTCCATCTTCGCCCCCTTCAATGGGAGCTTATCCCCTATCAGAGGGGACGAATGAGCAATTCCCTTCGGACTCTCCGCATCTCGGCGGGGGTCCGTGCATCCCTGGTGTGGTGGCTCTCCCCGGCCATCCAGCGGGGGTGTTTGTTCTGGGAGCCGAGCAGGGTGACCGTCACCACGGACGCGAGTATGTTCGGGTGGGGGGCCCTGGTGGGCTCTCGGATGGCTCAGGGCAGATGGACGGCCTCGGACCTCCGTCACAACATCAATTGGCTGGAACTGAAGGCCGCGCGTCTGGCCCTGAGTCACTTTCGCTCCTCGGTGGAAGGGAGCCACGTTCTCCTCCTGACGGACAATGTGGCCACCAAGGCGCACATCAATCGTCAGGGCGGGACCCACTCGAGAGCCCTCTGGCTGGAGGCTCTGCGATTGGGGTCGTGGGCGGAGAAACACTTACAGTCTCTGGTGGTGGAGCACATCTCGGGACTCTCCAACGTCCAGGCGGACTGGCTCAGTCGAGCAACTCTGGACAACGGCGAGTGGCAACTCCACCCGTCGCTGTTCCGGGAGATCTGTCGTCGATTCGGGTCCCCCCGGGTGGACCTGTTTGCGTCTCCCGAGAACACACAACTCCCGCGTTTCTTCACCCGTTTCCAATCCAGCTCGGCGGAGGGCACGGATGCCCTCAGGAGCCGGTGGCCCCCGGGCCTTCTCTATGCCTTTCCCCCCATTCCACTCATCCCGGGGACCGTCAGGAAGGTGGTGACGGAAGGGGCCTTGGTCATTCTGGTGGCCCCGTTTTGGCCCAGGAGGCCCTGGTTTGCGGACCTGGTTCAGCTGTCGGTGACTTCCCCGTGGAGGATCCCGCAAGGGGAGGTGGTCTTACGGCAGGGGGCCCTGATTCACCCAGAGCCTCAGTGGCTTCAACTGACCGTTTGGCTCTTGAACGGCGGCTTCTAGGGGGGGCTCATCTATCTTCCGGGTCATTCGCACCATCGAGGCGGCACGTCGCCCCTCGACGACCCGCATGTATAACTCCACCTGGGTGGCGTTCGTCCGCTGGTGCTCCCCCAAGGGCATCTCTCCCGACAGAGCCACCATTCCCAACGTCTTGGATTTCCTTCAGAAGGGCCTGGAGGACGGGCTCTCGCAAAACACCTTGCGACGCCAAGTGGTGGCTCTGTCCTCGGTCTTGGGGGGGCGGGGTCTTCTTCCCTTTCCCAGTCTCCTCTGGTCAAGCTGTTCCTCAAGGGGGTGGCTAATCTCAGGCCTCCCCCCGTTCATAGATTCCCCACTTGGGATCTTCCGCTTGTCCTCAAGGCCTTAACGGGAGCTCCCTTGAACCTCTCTGCTCGGTGCACTTGCGCTTCTTATCACTGAAGGTGGTCTTCCTGGTGGCCATCACTTCCGCCCGGCGTATATCCGAGCTGGGCGCCCTGTCTTGTAAGGACGACCTCTGTCATTTTCACCAGGACAGAGTGGTCCTTCGCCTTGACCCGGCATTCGTCCCCAAAGTAAATACCCCCTTTCACAGGGCTCAGGAGATCGTCCTGCCCGACTTCTGCCCGAGTCCGTCCACTGACAGGGAGCGTCTTTGGCATCGTCTGGATGTCCGCCGTGCCCTGCGGATCTACCTCCGGCAGACCAAGGATTTCCGCAAGTCTGAGGCCTTGTTCGTCTCCTTCCTACCTGGAGCTCTGGGTTCGAGGGTGTCCTCGGCTACCATCGGCCGTTGGCTGCGTCAGGCCATCTCGGAGGCCTACGTGGCCTCAGGGCGGCCGGTTCCGTCAGGCATCACGGCGCACTCTACAAGGAGCGCGGCGACCTCGGCAGCGTGGGCCACGAGGGCCCCGTTTGAAGACATCTGCCGGGCGGCTACCTGGGCCACTCCAACCTCGTTCATCCGGCATTATCGTCTGGATGCTTTTGCGTCGGCGGACGCGTCTTTCGGTCGTAGGGTCCTACAGGGGGTGGCGGCTGAGGCTCCCCTTGGGCCCTAGAGTTCCTGTTCTCCCTCCCTGGGACTTTAGCTTGGGTATGTCCCACGTGTGACCATTCCCTCCTCCCATTCTGGAAAAAGGACGTTGGTCTTACCTGAACGTCTATTTTCTGATGGGAGGAGGGAATGGTCACAACCCGCCCTGAGTTCTGTCTGTTGGAGCCAAGGGGAGGGCCCGGGGGGTGTTTCCCGGGGTTTGTTGTGTTGTTTCTTGTTTTTCAGTTGTACCGTTCATGTTCGAGAATCTGGGCCAGCAATGGACAGGCACCGGTATTTATAGATTTCCTCTCAGCCTTGGACCAATCAGGCTGTGATAAAACCCACGTGTGACCATTCCCTCCTCCCATCAGAAAATAGACGTTCAGGTAAGACCAACGTCCTTTCTCTCTTGGATTTATTCATAATGAAAATCTTGGAGTTCTGGTTAAATCTCTGAATTCTATTTAGGTCAGAATATTTTAAATACCATGTCTTATTTAGAGCCTTTGAAGTAATGTTTTGCTTAGGTTATGGTAAATAAAAATTTTAAAAAAAAAAATGATATAATAATAAAAAAATGAAACCCATGTTTCAGTTTTGAGATATTTGCAGGCTCATTTCCTTCCAGGGATCGTGTGTATAGCAGAGGGCATGTTAGTAATTCAAAAAATAATGAAAGTGATTGTCTTGACATAAATTCCGCTTTATCCAAATGTCTTACAGAGCATAGGAAGCTTGGCAACCTAACTGTGACAGTGAAAAAAACCGTCCCTTCAACAGAATCCATCCAGATCTTGTACCAGCGCATGAGATATGAATATGAATTCTACTACTATGTCAAAGAGCAGTTCCACCTGCTAAAACGCAAGTTTGGATTAAGATCCTCAAATGGTAACTCTTCTCCTAGGCCAGAATTTGCCATTCCTTCTCCTCTAGAAACTGAAGAGCCAGTAACAGAAGATGAGGAGCAAGACGATGAAAAGTGGTTAGAAGATATTTATAAAAGGTGATGCAAGACGGATTCCAAATTGTTAAAAAATGCTAATAACAATCTGAAGAAAGTGAGTTAATACAAAGCAGCATTTGAAAAGACACTACTCTTAGATTGAACTCAGAACCCCTTTCTGAAAAGGTGTATTTGTTGAAATATTTTTGTTTGTTTCCTGGGCTCCACAGCATTATTGTAGTTAGAATATACTTTTAAATATATCATCTCTTGTTTAATTAGAAATAACATTGATGTTGTAAACTATTTTTGTATATGGTACTTTACAAGATGATATCACCTTGTTGGTCATTTGCAATTTTCACAAAACTAGCTTGCCTGATGTAGCATTTAATTTAATATATTAGAGTTTTATTTGAGCACATTGAAATAATAGCATGATATAAGAGATTTGTCATTGCCTGAATAAGGAATGCTGTTGTTCTGAAATAACAAAACTATCCATTGCTACTAATACCATTTGAAAAGAGACAACCAGGCTGTTAACAACAGTAAAAATAGGAATATAGAGAAGCCTAGTTAATGACTAGCATGCTCTAGATGTGTTTGACTACAACTTCAGTGATTCCCAATTAGATCTGTGTTGCCAGTAACTGGCTGGCAGCAAGGAGAGTTGTAGAGTGTTGGGAATTTGAGAAGGTGGGTATCATTAAATATCAGTACAGTGCTGAGGTTGAGTAAAACCGAAAAGGATAACATTAATGGAATTTAAACTTAGACTGCAGAAGAAAATATGAGATATTCTTTTTTTATTGTAAAGGAGATTCCTTTTTCCATAGTAGTTTTGACAATAAGCAAATATCCATAAAAGAAGGGGAACAAGAACTTTATGGGATGTTACATTTCTGTAACATTGTAAATATTGATAAAATTAATTGGTTCTAATTTCAAGACATTATTTCTGAAGGTGGAAATTTATAATTGCCTCAACTACTCTGAAAATCTGATACTTTCTGACAAATAAGACTGAAGATGAATATGCTGTGATCCCATCAGATGTCTTCAGTTCTTTTTCTCTCTCAAAGAAGTCAAAGTTTAACTCTTGCATATAGATAAGCAGCAGATACTCTTAACAGCATCTTCAAATAGTACTCTGACTGCAATAGTCAACATTTATGACTGATAATCAAAAATTACCACTTGAAAGAACAAAGTTGTAAGAGTTGGGTGCGTATTCTGTTTATTGTTTTGGTGTATATTAGTCAACTCCCATTTAACAAATTCCCTTTTCAGAGCCGATGGATATCTGTTGCATTCTGTTTTTTTACAATGCTACTAGCAGGATTTGAACACACAAATTATGTTGTGGCTACACACTTACATGATTGAAAAATCTCACTAGGTGGTTCCAGTGCACTACTCTGAAGGAACACACTGGGAACTCAAAACAATAATTAACCAAAATGCTGCATTGTATATTAAGTGGTTTCTATGAAATTACATTTAAAGAGTAATGATTAGTTTACACACTGTGGAATTGTTTTCTTTTGGGGAGCAATTTAATATTCACATGCTGGAATGTTTTGTTTTGTTTTAAAGTTAAAATTTGTGTGTGCTACAAGAATCCTGGGTTACTTAACATGTTTGCTTTCTCTGCAATTTCACTAGAATCTATTTTTTATCATGCTATTTAATATTATTCTTTGCCACAAATACTTTGAAATGTTAAAAGCAAGAGCTGCCAGTTGATTTATTCGCTAGATGTTAATGTTGTATATTTTTATATAAGCAACTTGACTTCTATTCTATTTCCAGAAAGGTACTTCATAAATTTATTTGGCACATAAGCTTTTAATATTTCTGAAAGAACAGGCCATATATCCGTCATGAAAAAATGTACTTTCAATAATTTAAAAGCACATTTTATGTTCACTCATTTTTTTTTTACTTATTTATTGTGACTTTTCAGCACATTCCAAATTTTAAGTTGCTCAGGAAAGAAATTCATTTGAATCATTTTCTTTTCTTTTTTCAAAAATAGTGATTGTTGTTATAGAGCCTTCAGCCCATGATAACCTTCTAGAAAGTGCCATATTGGTTTGTAAATCACTGTGAGAGAGAAAGATGAATTCTTGGAATATGTGAAAATAATGAAGAGAATATATGTACATTAGGTTGGTTATAAATGAAAACAGCCAATATTTGAATTAAATATACCTTAACTTATTCACTCACGCTTTGACCTAACCTGTCTATTTTTAATGCAGTAACATTTCCACATTGCTTGTTCTTCACAGAGTCATACAGTTATGTCTCTGGCCTCCTTCCCCTGCCCCATGTCTGAATGTTAAAAGTTTTCCCATTGAATCACCCTAAAAACGTTTATTGTAGTTTATTGGCTGAGGGTCATACTTCAGTTGTGTTGTTCTGACATCACTACGTGAGAAATACAATCAACATTGGAGCTGTGCTACATTGCACTGCCAGTATAAGTTACATAACCAATACTAGTTATTGTTTTTTCCATACACAGCTAGTGTAAATAAAGGTGGCAGAGAATAATTGCTGTCCAGGGTAAAATTATTTGTCAAAAGTGCTCAGGCAACTTTATGAAGTTTTATAAATGATCTTAAAAGGCTTTGAATTGAAAAAAATGATTAAGAAATGGTCCATTCAAGTGTACTGTACTCTAGGAAGATTATAATCTTCTAAAAGTATGGTTGCATTGCAGTTATCTAAAATATCCATGCAGCCTTCTGAAATTAGAAGGTCTTTTTGTCTTTTAAAGGCAATTATAGTTTTTCATCAACATTTAGTTGTCATCTAATATTTATGATGAACAGCCTTCATTCTGTTGTAGAATTTGATAACTCAAGCCAAGTAATCAAAATTGGATGCTTTTAAGATCCAGTGCTGCAATTAATCTAAGTAATCTAAATAAAGAAGCTCTAGAGTCCCTACAAGTTTTAGAGAGGAGTAAAAAACCTTTCCCCCCCCCTAAGAAAATCTCCATGTTGAATTGTATATTCTCACCTATTGTTTACCAAACTTGCATTTGAAAATAATTACATTTCATGCATTTTAATAAAGGCCTTTAATTTGCAAAGTTAATTGTGTGGTCTGGCCTTTGTGCATATATTTGTGTTCCTAGCATTCTTTGTTTTAATACCAAATAAGAGATTTATAGTAACATTAATGGAGAATATAAAAAAGACCATTTTCTTTTCTGGGGACTTTTAAAGTTGATTCAATATAACAATAGAATGATGAATTTTCTATTTACATATAGATGAAGCGTTTATATTTAACTGTAGAGAATCTGCAACTTTCTAATATCTGATATCATTATGGGGAAAGGATCTCTTTTCAAATTACTCAATCTTCCCTCAGAAACAAGGTTGAAATTTTATTGATACGTTATTGCTCAGTGAATTTTGTAGAATTTCTAAATGATTCAAGGGCTGTTCTAGATTGAGTAAATGGATAAATTCTAAAACTTAAATTAGTCTAAAAATGGAATATTTAAGACAATGAATATATCTTTTTAGTATAAAAAGCATCAAAAACAAATTGCACAGGACTATATTGGAACATTGTCACAATGCTTTAACAGATAACAAAAACTAATATTTATATCTTTATAATTTTAATCATTGAAAAATTACAAATTAGAAATACTGAAGGAATTGCAGGATGGTATTGTTATTATGGCTATTTTCATTTTAAAACATTCACTCTCAGTCTTTCATAAAGCTGTGAAGATCTGGCTTTTTCCTGTGCATTAGATCCAGATTTTAGATGTTTGCTACACCCAACTTCCTCTAGGTGTTGGCTGTGTTTTACTATTTTGGCTCTGTATTGCATTTTTTTTCACTGAGTACCCCATCCAGAGTTGCAACTTATGAATAGTTTTTTAAATAGTTTTTAAAAATCATTTTAATAGATTAGTAAAGTTTACTTACTACAAGTGACCTTGTGCTGAAGATGCTTGCTTCCCACTTGGAGGGTTGAGAATTCAATCCTAGGTAGTAGTAGAGATTTCTGTCTCAGGGCACAAAGAAAAAATATCTGCTGCGAACTCCATGTGGAGTCAGGAAGGGCATCTGGCCAGTAAATGCTCAGCTCCATTCAGTCGCCCCAACTCTACCCTGAATTAAAGTATTACTGGGTCATAAAAAGGGAGTTTTAGTAAAGTTTATTTACAATGAGTTTATAATATGAACTTGAAATAATAGGTATAAAATTTGTGGTTTTCCCCCTAAAAATGTATCTTTGATATTTCACTCTTTTTATTAAGAATAAGAATAGATAGCTTGTTGGCAAACACAATTTTTGAATTCTCCACTCATGGTCAACAGAACTTTTATACATTGTGCCACTGTCAGCAAAAAGTGTTTAATAACTGTGTAAGCTATATTATTTGTTTAATAAATTTGTAAAAGCACCAAAAAACCTTGGTGCTATTTTACTGATATCATATCACTAAGCCTTCTTCTCCATGCCTGATATGTCTGTTCTCTTGGTTCAGAAATTATGTCAGCCCATTTACATTAGGTTATTGATGTTTTGATGTAGTAATATAAGCCTGAATAGGCAGCCATTCTAATCTAGAAGCTTCTTTGAAATGTTCAGAGCATGGGCACATTCACAAAATGACTATCTTGAGAGATTTGCCTATTTTATCAAAATGCAAGTTATTAGGATGCTTTTGACAAGCCTGGAAAATCATTGCTGCAACTAAATATAATTCTGGGGCTTAATATTTTTTTTACATTAAAATAATGTTTTGAAAAGTTTAGTGGGACAGGAATCCCAGCTGGCATCAGGAGAATGGCCCTGTGACAGCAGCTAAATTAAGAGTAGGATAAGTTCCAGGTTTACATCTTCACCCTGACACTATGTCATTGATTGACTTTGGAGGAATCACTAATCTCATGCTAATCAGGATGTTAATGGACAACCATGTGAATTAACTGAAACTCCATTTGGAGAAAAATGGAATAGAAAGATAATGCATGCATGAGAAAGGCGGTTGTTGTTGAAATATGTCCCATTGTTAGACAGGATCTGTATAAATACGTTGAATGTAAGAGCCAGAGAAATAATATAACATTCAAAGGTTTGCCACTTCCTCATAAACATGACATATTAGTTTATTCAAAGGTCTTTTCAGCCAGGTGAACTTTGAATGGCCATTATCTTGAATCAATAGCTTTCTACTGAGGGGTAAATAACACAGACTCTTTTATTTATACCCTTTTCATATTTCTTGTATCACTGGTTTACTGTATAAATAACATTAAGTCACAAATTGGCAAACATTTTTATGCAGTAATACTCACCAATCCTTTAATATTCCTGTGTCCTCCCAGAAATCTCACAATTTGGATGTTTAAATTTAAAAGTTAGATATTGATTGACTGCCAAAATCTCACACCCAGTGCCTAATTTTTTTTGTCTACTGCTCTAAATTGTAATTGGTTCCTCACTTATATGTGAGCCAACCTTCTATGGCTTATCAACAACCAGACTTTTATCAAGGAACACCCCCCCCCCAAAAAAAACCTCTTGACTTCTAACAATGTATAACGGCAATGATCTACTACATTCATCTATAGTATTCTTGTAATTTCTGATAATGTAAGGGTCAAAAATTATCTGCGACCGTATATACATTTTTTTTTACTAAAAGAAACCCATCTTTTTTTTTTGAACTTGCACATTTCCCTCATAGTATACAGTATTCTGAGATTTAAGAGTCTGATTTTTTTCCTCTCTGAAGATGTCTACTAAGAGGTCACGAGAACAGTTTATATTACAATGTGGTGCTCCAAAATCCTGTTTAGGAAAAATAATATCTATAATGTAAGTCACAGAGGCTTTATTTATTACAGGGAAGCTATCATTTTCAGCAAAATGGCTAATGGAAAAAATATATTGTGTATGTATGTGAAGGGTTCATGTTTTTTTTTTAAGTAGTGGGAGCAGAAAGTACTGTTTCTGCAATAGAAACTCTGATTAAGCTATTTATTAGACATCTCAGAACTTTTTGTTCAAAGTCAGCAATACGTAGTATGGTTCCTGTTGAAGTACATGCCGTTTGTTACCCATGAGGCAGGATGTTGTTTCCTCAGAAAGTTTACACTCTTGCCATATTTGCAATTGTTGGAACTATTTTCAAGCCATTCTTTGCTCGCTGGGCCTATCCATCTGTACCTACAAATGTAATTATATGCCAACCCAATTATAATTACATTTTGCTTAAATTTATTTTTTATCACCTACTATATCCCCAAATTAATCTCTGGCATTGCTAATATAAATTTTATCAAGGATTCCTATATTTTTGCCCTTGCTGACCAGAAATACTTATGTCACCCAAAGCAAAAGACAGATATGGACAGCAGCTAGAGTTGGGGTTTTCAAAAATGGGAAAAGCTATTATTTCTTTGTCTCAGAATCCTAGGTGTTACCTGATTCCTGCTGCTTCTAGCAGCACTAATTCAGACATTACAGATATTAGCTCAATGGAGGCCTCTTCAAACCTACTGTATTTGTTTGTTTGTTTACTGGTTTACAAAGATTGCATAGATTGAAAACAGTGTTTCCCAATCTCAGCAATTTTACGATGGGTGGACTGCAACTCCTAGAATACCCCAGCCAGCATGGCTGAGGTTCAGAAACATTGATTTGAAGAACGCCTAGCCACATAATGGGCAGTTTATGTAATAAAAAAAGAGAACAATCAGACGAAGAAACAAATGAAAATGTGTCCAAAGGGGGTGGGGACAGAACAAACTCTTATAGGACTTCATCAAGTTTTCATGTTTTAGACTATCATTGGAAGGGGGCCAAACAGATCTTGGGGGTGTAGCTGATCCAGAGATTGTTGGCTTTTCTAAAACGTAGGCAAGGAAAATGCACGAGCATGAGCTGTCTGCCCCATCCAGCCCCAAGATCATTTCCTTTGATTTCTTCTGGTCAGACTTCAATCTGAGCAGCCATCTTCAGTGGAAACCTTGGGTGTAAATTCTTTTAATTAACCCCACACACACATACACACACCAGGAGCTTCCCTCCTCCGGTAAGACAAACCCTGTGGTGGGTTTGACAGTGGCATCATAGTCACTTTCTGACTCCGACATTTTTTTTCAAAAATTAGACATGTTACACATATTGTTCTCCTCACCAGGAAGCAGTTATTTCTCTGATGAGTGCAGTAATGTCCATATAATTTATCCATTTGTTAATATAATTAGCACAGGAGGAGAAACCATTTGTATGAACCTTTATAGACATAACAATACCAAATATAGCAAATGGAAAATCTTGACACAAGAGGGAGCCCTAGTTACCAAATAATTGAAAACATGTTGCCAAAATCTGAAATCACTTCTTACTAATTAGTACCTTACTGAATCCTTTATAATGTGACTCATACTGGGTTGTCAGATTGATACTTTAATACCTCTATTCTAGCCCATTCTTTCTATAGCCTCTAAGGGGGCTTGAGTGAAGTTTACTTGGCAATAATACAAGAGTGACTTGCTATTGTTTATTTTTTTTCTCCCAGCTATTTTTAGATTTCCCAATTAGTTTAAGGTACTAACCATCCAATGGCCCAACTCTGGCTTATTTCCAGCCAGAGCTGCCACCTGTTAAAAACTGATTTAAACTACTGCAATCTTTTTTTAAAAAACAAAACAAAACAAAACAAGGTTTCTGCATTCAAATTTTGCAATGATGTCAAAAATTATTTCCCGAAATCAAAATTTAGCACAAATCAAAAGCGCAAGTAAGGATTTAGTAGAAGCGATAAAGCTTGACAAAAATTCATTTCTACAAACATTGCACTTTGGAAATTGTGTGGTGTTCAACCAACAATTTTGTTTTGATTTCCATTGGTGGTGAGGAGAACAATTCCTTTCTAGACAAGCCCTCTTATCTACACATATAGATGAAATCAAGAAATTTTTCTGATGTGACAATCCCCATTTGGGCTTCAAAATTCTTGGATGCTGAAAACACAAAGGAAGCATGTAATAATTCACTCCATATAACATGTAAAGCCATTGCTGAGCTTCTATGCTATATGTAGTAGCTTTACCAGTCAACTTGCTATAATCATTGGAATTCTGGGGTTGAATCAGTATACATTTTAAAGAGGGATTTTTTTAAGTGCACACTCTCATTTTTATTGGATTTGATCTGGATTTCATAAATACTTCCAATTTTACACAAACTAAATTATATAAAAGTTAAAAAAAGTTGTAGACTTACAGGTAAATAAAAGGAATGGCAGAATACGTAAGATTATAAATGCATTTCACCTCTTGATTCTGGATTAAAGTTCATAAATAATAACCTAAACTTAGATACTAGATAAAAGCTCATTTATACTTCTGATAATTTGCAAGAGCATTTGAAATAATTATACTATCTCTTCTCAACAACTATTCCCTTTCCCAGACAAGGAATTGAAGAAAGCAAGACCTTTGCCTGCAAAGGATGTTGGTTGCATTTCTTCTGGATCAGCTGGCTGGTAACAAAATAAGATCAAACAGCTGGATTAGCTTCAGTGAAGATAAAAGGCAGTGTACTGTTGTAGTATTCAACATCTGCCTCATTTCTCCTCAATGATTCACAGAACAGAACATGCATTTCCCCATCCATTCCACAGCTGATGAGTGATAGCAAAGTTCTTTCTCAGATTGTGATTGTAGGAAAAAGGAGGCAATTCATAATGATCTTAAGAGCTTTCCGGCCACTGCTTCAGGCATGGATCTCTAGCCCTGTTCTGTACAGCAAGTGAGAGTACCCTTTTATTGTCCAAGGCCTGCATGGTCAAATTTTAGCCGGACAACCGCAGTCCAGCACTGGATGAGGCTGTTGCAAAAGTGAACCAGGCCAGGGATTTTTTTCCCTTAAAAAGTATCCTAACGAACTAAAAATTGATAATACATATCTCCCAAAAGATACGAAAGCACATTGTGTATCCTATGTGACCTTGGGCAAAAAATCAAGTGGGCTTCCTCCTCCTACCAACGCCTTTTAGCTATTGTACATAATAATTTAACCTCTTCCCCCCACCTTTTTATTTTGAAATCTGAGGTACCCAATGTTACTTCATTCTGAATCAGCTGTATGAAAGAACTACATTGGCTCCCGAAGCCACTCATCAAAGCTGCACACCTCTCAGACGCTACAAAGGAAAGGTAGATAAATGCAACTTTGCTGACATTGGAAGGATCCACCAGTGCTGTAAAACTGGGGATACTCAATAGAAGTGTCCAAAAGGCACTAAAAGCAGTTTTAATGTGCCTGGGATAGTTATTTGCAGGGTCACATGAGATTGAGTCAGGAGGAGAGAAATATTCAACCTCCTCTATTAAAAAGGAGTGTTGGAAAGAAAGAACTGTGAATCTTGTTTTATGCAATTCAGTGCAAGGAACATTGTAAGAATGGAGAATCAGACAATATATTATAGATTCTTGTTCAGTGAAGGAGACAGAGTGTGTTTGTAAGTGTGTTTTTTAAAGAAAAGAATTTGAAGCTAGGGAAGTGCTAAGAAAAAAGAGGTGAAAAAAAGCAGCAAGGATTAATTGTAGCGGAAGAAATCACAGGAACAATATATTTTACTGGAAGGGACAAGAATGGAAAAAGTGCCTTGATGAGCATGTTTGTAATGCTACACCGCAGTTTATTTTTATACAATATGTAAAGTTTGGGAAACTAGAAAGGAATGTGAAAAACCTTTTCCATAGTGGAGTTCAGACTGTTGGCTGAGTCAGTTTAATATTTTTTAAAAACGTTTTAATGGCGAGGCCTCTTCACAGTGACTCTGGAAATAATAGCAATTACTCTGCACACCCACTGCAGAGAGACTGTCTCTAAAAGGAACTTCAAAAGAAGGATTTCTGGATGATCCACCTCAGTCTTCCTTGAGCTACTGCCTTTCAAGATTATTGCCCTTCAACTCTCAGCCAGTGTGGAATTTGCCAGAGTGTAGTAGACCGAAAGAATGTCATTAACCAGAATTAAAGTAATTAGAATGCATTGTTTGTTTCTTTGTTTTCTTTAAAGAGCATTAGTGCAGAAAGATGATGCAATGCATTTTTCAGACTGTGGTCCTTTTTCACAGTCCCTTCCAGTATTACACATCTGTTTGCCAAACCAGATCCCCTAGGAATCCCTGGGGCTATTTGCAATCATCAACCTTCCCCACTTGCTTTTACTAGAGTTTGCATTGCAGCTAGGACAACAGAGCACACAATACTGCTACAATACTGCTTTTCTCCCAGCTGAAGGGGTTTACAGTGCAGTTCGCAACACAGTTCAAGGTCTGAGTTTGAACTTTAAAACTCAAAACAGTCTGCAACCAGTGGACTAGAATGACCACTTTTCTCCCTTGGCTCTGCTTGGTGTGCAGGAAGAGCTACAGAAGTTTCCAATATAGCAAATATTTTGAAGATGGGGAGCAATTGGCTTGAGAACCTACTGGACAACCCCCACCCCACCCCGGCCACCCACTTCATTAACAAACGTGATTGCATGGGTGGATCTACCATATCTGGGATACAGGTCTCCAGATGAACACTAGATGGCAGCAAGTAGCCACTGTCTTCTGCATCTCTTCCCTGCTATGTCTGGTGTTCATCAAGGTTTTTGTAGGCCAAGCATGGGTCACCAATTGAAACTGTAGCTAAAAAGCAGCTTGGCAGCAAAGAAGCAGCCAGTGCGGGAGGAACTGCCATCATCAGCTCCTCTGATGCCATTTCCAATTCAGCTGTCATCGCAGCAAAACACCAATAAAAGATTTTTGGAGAGAAGCCTCCTTCTTCATTGAAGTAGTCCTGAATTAGCGACTGACTTGTTTTGTGAGTGTTCACAGTTATGACAGTGATTTAAAAAGTAAGTTTGGAACTAGGACTCACATTTATGACGTGGTCTGGTCTGTAAAGGTCTGTAAAGCTGAAGCAAGATGATAAGTACAGTCATGGTTTTTCTAAGTCACCTCTTCATGTAATTGCTAATTACTGGCCCCACATATGGGTGCTAAACAAAGACTGCCTGTATAAGTTAAATTAAATATAATCCAATTTTTCCCAGTTTGCTTTTAGAATACCCAAGGGTCTCTTTCAGCCATTATAACCCTTTTTACTTGGATTTTCTTCTCTGTAATGTCTTTATCTTGTTTCAGTTCCACAGATGCTGGACAGTATCTTTTCCACTACTACTGTGTGTTCCTAAAAATAAGACCCTGGCTTTCCTGAAGGCCTCTACAGCCGAAAACAGAGCTCTGGATCAATCAGGAACTCTATTATCGGCTGCAGAGTCCTTCAAGAAAGCCTTGCCAGCTGTAGAAGAAATGGGCTGGCAAGGCAGGTGTCGGGGTGTGCAAGGCCTGGCTGTCCAAAGGTAACTTAGTAGGGCAGCTCCGCCGCCCATCCCCATCCTAGTTTAATGTTTAGCCGTGCTCCCTGGAGTGGGGGTCATAATTAGGGCTTACATTGGGCGTGTGTGTAAAAATCAAGCTAGGACTTACTTTCAGAGTAGGTCATATTTTCGGGGAATTACAGTACATAACTTGATATATATTTTATGTGACTTCCCATGTTTTTATTTCTAAATTTATATCATTACTTTCATAAATAAATAGGCGTGTAGTTGAGAAACTTGTGTATACTACACATCTGGAGAAAACCAGGTTAAAGAGAACTATTTTCAAGATATCTCTGTGTAGGCACGTGCAAACCTCTGAATCAATGTTGAATTCTGGAGACTCATCTTAGGAAGATTTTCAGAAGTGAGAGCTACTTTGGTCTAGTGGTTAAAGCACCAGGTTACAAACTAGGAGACTGTAAGTTCTAGTCCGCTTTAGGGTACAAAAACCAGCTGGGTGACTTTAGTTAATCACTTTCCCTCAGTCCAACCCACCTCACAGGGTGCTTATTCTGGAGAAAATAGGAGGGAAGTCTATTATATATTTGTAAAAAATTGTACTTTATTTGTAAAACAATAATAAAGGCAGCATAATATAAATAAATAAGTGGTCTGCCATTGCCTGCTTCCTAGAACTGAGAGAGAGGGACAGAAAGACACAGTTGGCTTTAAGCCTGAAATTGGATTAGAAGTTATGATCTCCAAGCACCTAGCCCACTGCCTTTAATGACTCTACCAAAATGGCTCTCACATCAGTTACTAGGTAGAGTTCTAGCTGCTTTCTAAACCTGACAAGACAGAAACAAAAGATGTGGTATCACTTCAGTGAAAGCATGATGTTATCTAAAAGAAAGCCCCCTAAGTTATGAGCAATACGACCCCAATGTTACTTACCAAGGTACTTTGTGCATTCAAGGAGGTCCAGCTTTCTCAGTCAGCAGTGGAAGTTCACAGGAATGAAAATTGTATCCCATGAGAGAGCTAGACTGACTCAGACAACTAGTGAGTCAGCAAAGATGAACTACTACTACCATTTCTAGAACAGGAATTCCAGATTCTTTTTCGAATCTTGCATTAATGTAGCTGACATATGGATGAATGAACAATTCCAAATTGAACAATGGGACATTTGGTCTAGATGAAGTTTTCAAACCTGGTCTGCTATATGGAATGTACTAACCATATGGAATGTGCACTATTTCCTGGAAATCAAACCAAAGAGACTTACTTGCTTAGTTCTTTGGGCCTGCTGGGGGCTGAGCTGGTTTTGTTTTGGAAATAATGTTTCTTAAGACATTAATAGCCTTATTTGTCTATGAGTACAAAGTGTTCTAGATACTGTAAGAAAGGCAACACTGACAAGTAAACACTGGCATGTAAATTTTTAGCCCCTGCAAATCAGATTTTTGTAACGGACATGACAATTGTTTCCAAAACAGTCTTTGCGAAAGTAAACCAGGACAAGACATCTTTCTATTTAAGTAAGGGAAGAATACATTAGTGAGACAAGGTGGAATAAGAGCTAATGTGTATTCTATATCTTTTTTAAAGTCATTGCCACAATTCACAGTTTATTTTCTATTGATGGGTGTTTCATTTTATTGATTTTTACATCCATAAAATAAGCAAACATGAGACAGGAGTAATATCAGTGCACTGCAACTCTAATGCAGAAATGTGTCATGATTATTTTATTTATTTGTATCCAGCTTCTATTATTTTTACAAATAACTCAAAGCAGCGATGATATTCAACATACCTCCCTTCACCTATTTCCCCCCACAACAACCCTGTAAAAGGATTTAGGCCGAGAGACAGTGACAGTCCCAAAGTTGCCAGCTGGCTTTCATGGCTAAGGTGAGACTAGAACTCATGGTCTCCTGCTTTCTAGCCTGTTTCTATGTACATTTCCTTTCTATGCACTTTTTTAGTCCCAAACCATAGAAACAGACATAGGGTACAAGCCATAAATACTAGAATAATTTTGTACCCAGTCTATGTTTCCAGTTAGAAGCTAAAGATTTCATTTCATCTAGCAGAAGACTTTAATTAAAGCCAATGGTGACTGAGGGGGAGTCAACATTGTCAAGATGATTGTCCTATTGTAAACCCTGCCTGTTGTGTACAGGTGACAATGTCACATACATGTCAAAAGGAGAAGAACTTGCATCATGGCAATTCATCCATCTATCATATTGCTGATTTTGACACACAGTCCTGTGGACATCCTGGATTAAAGTATACCATATTTTACAAATTAAATACCAAACAGTAATGATCACTACAAGGAAAAGCAATTGTTTTGATCCTAATAAGCTGAACGTTATCTATTTCTGCTCTTTGTGAAAGTCATCTATTTCTGCTCTTTGTGAAAGTCAGATTATCTCTTTGTGAAAGTTGGGTGTGTGAATCATTGCACCTGGAAATTTAGCGTTGTAAGTTATGAATATACAGTATATTCTGCAGTATTTGATGGAGATTGGCAGATACGTTGAACTCTTTGCATCCTATTGTTTTCTGAACCATTAGCCTCCCAACAGATTCCTCAGAGACTACAAAAATCATGGAAGCTGACTTCTGAACTATTCAATTACAGATTGGTTGTTGTTAGGATTAATAAACCTCTGATTGAAAAGCCATTCCAAGGAAATGAATAGGGTCCTTTGAGCCAGCATAACTAAATGCCCTTTCTGCCAGCTTCTCTCTCTCTCTCCAGCCATTATCCCCAAAACAGAAATGCATGGAATGTGCTTAAATGTAAAATGCAACAGAGGCTATTCTTATGGCTCCACATTTCTACCCTAGCCTGTACCATTCTTCAGAAATGGTTTGAGGTGTTTTTAAATTAATGCCAGGAGAGAGGGCAACCATTTCAGGTTCTTAAGTGAGTAGTTCAGGGATAATTGAAAACATTATCAGTTGCCTTACTTACCCTAATTTGCAACTCAGAAATAAACACACTATTTGGTGCAATCAGATGACACATTTATCAAAGAGTTGCTCAATTATCTGATTCAGAAATCTGTTTCCGATTTAGCTTGCTTCTTTCAGGTTGAGCATGACTGCTATATTTAATGTCCCTATGGCAATTTAATACACTGCTGTGTGAACCATTGGAAAATGCTAAACTAGAAAAATATGGTCAGGCTTAACCATGTAAAAAATCAATTCTTAAAGAAACAAAAAAAGAAAGAATGTAGAGGTATAGCTGAATATGAACCTCCTAACATACTATATCATACCAGTCTCAGAAACCTTGATTAAGGTGGATAAGAAGCCATGGGAATAGCCTAAAGGAATAAAACCACTTAGGAACAAAGATACAACAGAAGAACAAAACACTGTCTATTAGTTTTAAATTTAAACTGGTTATCATGGAGAATATAAATAACATGTTTAACCATTAGAAATACAGAAATGTTGGATAGTTTTCTCCAAACACACACTTGGGTAACAATCTTGTGCTGAAGGTAGAGTTTGATTAATACATTTACCAAGGCATCTTCTTTGACACTAAAAAAATCTCTTTCAAGTTGACTGACTTTTGTTGATACCATGTATATGACCATGTTACAGACAAAGTCTTTAAAGACAAAGATTTTTTTCTTCTTATTATGCTGACTGAGCATCATATTTGGAGAGAGAGATTGTAACATTCATCTCTATATATGCATAATTAATAAACAGTCAATTTAAAAAGAGTCAGGATTGCAAGAGTTTTGGCCATTTAGCAATTTTAGCCATTTTGTTATTAAAAGTAATAAACAAGTTGAAAGAATTTTCTTGCTAAATGTAATAAGCAAACTGGAGACTGCTTAAAGAAATTAATTTTCTTGCTTTTAAATGCAAGGAAGCCTTGATCTCACTCTCTTTCTTTAGTGTGTCTATAGATGCTCCCGCAGGGAACAGATAGTGCTAAGCAAAAAGGATATCCCGGCAATTATGTTCTTAGCAAAAAGGGAAATTTGAATCAAGTTTTTGTATTGTGATCTTTTCTTTTTGCCTACTGGTAATTTAATTTTGCACCTTCTGTTTCTGCAGTTTTACTTTTAAAAGGTAACATAAATAGAAGAGGTAGTCCTGTCACAGCCTGGGTTATCTATGATATTTGGGAGAGTGACTCCCAAATGGTACTTTTAAAAAAGTTTTCAACAGCTCAAGGAACATTGATCATAGAACAGAGACTGGAGGTACCTTAGCAGCAATTTTTCATAAGATGAAATTACATTTCCTCACATTTTGAGGAAAATCTAACCATTATAGACCCACATCTATAGACATGAAAGTCAGAGTATGAAAAAAAAAATTGCCTTGATTTATGAAAGAATAAATATAAAGAGTGTGTGTGTGCGTGCGTGTGTGTGTGTGAGTATATTGGAATATATGAAATATATACACACTATCATACATAAAACATATATTATTTCAATATCAAAAACTACCTGAGATAGGATACTCAACTGAACAACAGTAATCTGTAGTGTTCTGTGCTGCTGTTAATAAAACAAAGTATCTGCCAATATATAATAGACTAGACATACATTCAGATTATCTTTAAGGACCATTAAATAAATATACTTTTGGTTGATGGATGTAAGTATTAGATATGGAGTGGTTTTTAATGCATTTGCTAACTGAAACATGAGGTAGTAGAATGTGTTTTACTCTCTCCTTCAGCTTTCCCGTCTAAGCAATAAAAGGTCTAGCAAATAGAGAAAAATAATGTAGGCCTCATGGTGAATGAGGTAGAACGTAAAACAGAGTGGATATTGCCGTTCTCATTTCACTGCATCCAAATGACATTTTGCAAGACAGCAGCACTAGGAAAGTAGTCCTTCCTTAAACAGCTTGCATATTTGTTTAATTTCCTGTCTGAATCTAGCCTGTCATCTTTGGAAAGAAAATTTATATATTCTGTCTAGTCTGTCTTTGTCTCTAGGGACTCTTAATGTAAATGTCATTAGATTTTTTTTAACTTAGCAGAAATGTGGTTACTTAGCTCTGAGGGATATCAGCGTATGTCCAACTGCATTTGACTCTCAGCCTGGAATGTGCAGAGTTACTGTTAAAAATTTTAATAATATTATTTTCATATTGCCACTAAGATGACATTATACACAGGTGATGCCAATAGATTTCTTGCTGCTGCTTTTATATGCATTCTGACACTTGTGTGTGGATTTCAGGAATTTGCTTTATTTTGCAGCCTGAAGCAATGCAATGCAATGCAATGCAATGCAATACAATACAATAGCAGAGTTGGAAGGGACCTTGGAGGTCTTCTAGTCCAACCCCCTGCCTAGGCAGGAAACCCTATACCATTTCAGACAAATAGCTATCCAACATCTTCTTAAAGACTTCCAGTGTTGGGGCATTCACAACTTCTGGAGGCAAGCTGTTCCACTGATTAATTGTTCTAATTGTCAGGAAATTCCTCCTCAGTTCTAAGTTGTTTCTCTCCTTGACTAGTTCCCATCTGTTGCTTCTTGTTCTGCCCTAGGTGCTTTGGAGGTGCTCCCTCTTCTTTGTGGCAGCTCCTGAGATATTGGAACACTGCTATCTTGTCTCCCCAGTCCTTCTTTTCATTAAACTAGACATACCCAAATCCATGTTACCCTGTTCCAATTACAATTACAAAGGTGAATTTTAAGCTGCTAATAAGAGAATGTCATCAAGAGCATATCAAAGATGATTTTAGGAGCAGGCTAAATGGCATACAAAATGATGTTATCCTATAGTGAGAAATGTTGGGAAAGAGCAGGGGTGTCAAACTTGCATTGTCACAGTGGTGTCACATGACATTTTCCCACTTCGCTAAACCAGGTTGGGTATGGCCAGTGTGTCATGCATCCGGCCTGCAGGCCAGGAGTTTGACAACTCCTGGGAAAGAGGGATAGAATGACTTTCCTCTCATTAAAACAATTGCCTTGGACTGCCTAATGGCAACACCTGACCTTATTAGTTTCTAACTTCTGCCTACATAGACTAATACAGCACTTCCATCATCCACTCATTGTTTCGACTAGTTCAGTTGCACTTGGCCAAGCAGCTGCAAAACAACGAATATCTTGTTCAGATATTCATGAAGGTTGCACTGCCCAGCATGCTGGCCAAGTCCTCTGGCTCCATTCCATTTATGCCTGGTAAGGCAGGCAGCACAACCTTTGGTGGGAGCTTGCTATGCCATTGGAGTCTGAGAATTGCAAAAACTTAAACAAAAATATAAGTACATGGGAGACAGTAAGAAAATCTGACCCAAGATTCATGGTAGTAGCCCCTGTGAAAATCCATCTGGCAATAAAGCCAAGCATACTTTTGTTGCCATCCAGTCCTCTAGCATCCCCACTGTGATAGCAGGGGGTTCTTTCTCAGCTATCTTTCTTAACAAGTGTGCCCTCAGGGCTTTCCAAAACCACAGATGCTTGGAAACCTTGAAAGAACTTGGAGCATTTCTTTTAAATGTTATTACCTCCTTGAAGTAGGTCATGTTAGGAAATAGGCTTTGGAAGACTATTGGGATTCTACTTTATAGGTGTAGGGTATAATAACAGAATCTTGAAAGCTGGAAAATCTGTCTCCCTCCTTTACACAAAAGAGAATCAAGGGAGGACAACCTTGAATTTCTTTGTCATTCCATTCTTCCTTCCAGAATTATGCAGGTGTTGTTTTAAAGTCTGTTTAATTTCTTCTTCAGGACCAACTCCATACTTCTCTACCAGCATTGACCTCAAATCATTTTTGAAGCTAAAGAGCTTCATAATTTTGCAAAACCTCTCTGCACCTTTATCCAGTCCATTTTAATGTTCAAATGACATGTCTCTTTTATTCATACTGCAATTAGTTCAGCAGCAACAGGCCAATCATTTGTTTTAACCATTATATAAGTGCCTGTTCATCTGTGATCCATGAGGTAATGGGTATTTATCTTTAAATCAGCAAACAAAGGACCAGGCTTCAGTCTTTCACCTCGTCCTCTGGTGTACCATGTTATCACAGAAACAAAATGGCTGCAATTGCTGTTCTTTCTTCCTCATACAGTGTACCTTGTTACTTGTCTTTAATTGGTTCTGGGAGGCACAACAAGTACTAAAAAGGATGAGTAGCAAATAAACCATGTGACTTACTATGTGACCAGGGACGAAATGCTACCGGTTCGGACCAGTTCATCCGAACTGGTAGTAAAAAATGGTATCGGGCGAACCATTATTTCCAACGATCAGCTGTGACGCACAGTTTATATTAGCTAGAAAGCAGGATCTAAATTGCGTGGCACAGCAGATTCCCCCCCTTGCTGTTCCACTTACCTTTGCACGCATGCTCTGTAGCACGCTCCGCCTACCCGCTTGGATGTCATGACATCCATTTTTGACACTCTGCACATGCACAGAAGGTCCTGCGCATGCAGAAGGTCATGCGCACACTCACATTTGCGAACCAGTAGTGAAGGTAAATAGATTTCACCCCTGCATGTGACCCTTTGTTTTGGCTGGGAAGGACTTCCTATCTGTCCCTTTCCTATGGCAACAATCTTCTCAGCATGGCTGACTTCCTGTCCACTCTCTGAAGCTGTCCCCTACTTCATTTTACAACATGACAAGTACCAAATAAACAATGAGTACTGGGACAACATTTTCGCATCAAAAAGTACCAAATTCAATGGCTTTTGAAGCAATTGACTACCAAGTTACCATTGTATCTATATACCACTAAAGGCAGAAAAGAACAGTTGTCAGTGAGACAATTGACAGTTGTCAAATCTCTTGGGGTTGATGCTGAAGGCAGCAGGGCAGTGGGGACAGACCATCTCCTGGATGTCTTGAGTTTTCCTCTCTATTTTTGGACAGAGGAGTGTGCTACACAAAGGCTGCTCGCAAAGTATCCTGCTGTTTATAGGTGTTATATTGTGCTGTTTGCTTTTGTGATGGAATTGACGGTTGCTCCCTTGTCCTGTAGTCTAGACTCAGAGCAAAACTCCTTTTTTGGTATGCATTTAGGAAATGGGGGCTTCAGCAGATATCACTGGATTGGTGGCCCTCACAGATCTGGTGCTAGGCTTGCTCCTGTGAGCTGATATTTTGAGCTAAGTACAGTGCATCAGAGCTGGCAGCATTTGTGGCTGCATAGTAGCATATTACCACAAAGTGCTGTCAAAGAACATATTTGGGAAATAGTATGATGGAAAATATCTATCTTCTGCCACAAAAGGAAAAAAATAGACCAAACTTAGTCCTCTGAAATAGCTCCTCCTGAATTAAATCACTATTTTATTAGTAAGCTATATGAAAAAGACCAGCTGGAATGGCAATATAATTCATTTTATTCTCTTCAGCAATTTTTTTTTCTACAAGAGTGACATTGAGCTTTATTTCCACCATTCAGAGAGCTACAGAAATGGGTGGAAGTAATTAAAATTTACTGATAATTTAGGAAAAGCCATCTGGACTCAAATGTCTCACACAAAAGTTTTGCCTCCATTGTTTCCACATTTTTTTTTCATTCCACCTTCCCTTTGTGGCATCAGGGTTTTGTTTGTTTGGTTTGTTGTTGCTGCTGCTTTTTGTTTTTTTTAAGATGTTGGGAGGAGAGTCAAAAATGATGGTAATTTCCAGATAGTTCTGTCTGGAGGGAAATAGAGATATAACTCAGAACTCTGTCCTAACGCATTAAAAAAATAGAAGTAGGGAGATCTTTCAACACAAAAGGTTTTTTTGCCACCCACTCACAGGCTTTTGTGATGGTTAATCTGAGTAATAAAGAATTAGTATTGTATATGTTTCTTTGGACAAGAGAAACTTGTGGCTCTCCAAATGTTGCTGGACTGTAATGACTATACAATCCCTGGCCATGGTGACTGAAGCTTATGGGATCAGATTGTGAATTCTGAGAGACATTTGGAGAACATGAGCAAAGGGTTTCCCTATCATGCAATGCTCTCCGTGATGTTCTCCAACTTTCCACAAGTCTGGGATATCCATTGCTCAATTATCCTATTATCAAGTGATGTCATTTGACAAAAATGCACCGATCTGCATGAACAAATTGCTACCGAAAAGGGGGAAAAAGTTTGAACTCATTCAACAGAATATTAAAGTACTGATTCAGACATATTCATGAACTGAATCTACTGTGAAAGAGAATAAATAACAGGCTAGAACAACACAGCAGTTTCCGATCAGTGCCAACTAGGTATACAGTTCTTATATGATCACTTCAGATGCTACTAGCACAGTGATTTGTTTGCTAATGTTAGTGAGAGTCATCTGTAAAAACAGTGTTATCTGACTATGGTTTTCTGGAAATCAATGAGGGCTGCTTCACAAAAGTAGCTACAGATGAAAAAGTGTAGTGTAATTCAGCTTTTCAGCAGCAACCACAAGACTGAGCTGATCTCAGAATATACTTGCCCTAATTTTTCTGTATTTCCAAGCTACTCAACCCTGCTTTCATTACATTGTTTAGCAGCCACTTTACTACAAAAGATAAATACAGGCAGCACTTGATTTCAGCAAAACACTTTAGATGATGTAAACATATGTTCTCTGCACTTTTGAATGAGAACTGTGCTTTATTCTGAAGAGTAATTGAAGAGACTTAAAGCAGCAATGGGTTGCTCTATATCAGTGCTCTATAACCTTTTTCTAAAGCTGTGCCAAAACTGTAGGAGTTTGGGGAGGGTGAAAAACCAGGCCAATGGGCCAACTGGAAGTTCAATATTGAGCATCCGGTTGGACTGTTGGGCCTGTTTTTGCCCTCTCTAGGCTCCGGAGGCTTTCCTGAAGCCTGGGGAGGGCAAAACCGGCCTCCCCTGGCCCTCTGGAAGGCTGAAAATCAGCTGGCTGGCGTGCACATGCGCACCAGAGCTGAAAGCTGCTGAGTGCTGCCGTGCCAGCAAATATGTGTCCGGGTGCCACCTGTGGCGCGCATGTCATAGGTTCACCATCACGGCTCTATACAGAACTGCAGAGAAACACTTTTCTTTTTTCCACAAAAGTATTTAAGTGTAACGTGCCTGAACACTGGTGTATTAATCCAAAATATATGACTGAAAATAAAGTTTTGTGATTACTTGTAGGTGAACTCAAAGGTGAACTAATGATAAACACATCCGAGAGTGGTGCTTTGGATAAGTTTGCTTTCCTTCTAGGCCCAGTAACAACCAGAAGAAAGGTCAAAATTTTAAGCTCTGCTGGATCATAGGCCTCTGGGGTTTATCAGTGCAAACCATGTGGCATGTACACCCATTGCAGGGGGGGCACGTGAATCGTTGCTCTAGCTCAGCTCCACCACACATGCGTTCACACCTCCTGCTGGCAGGCTTATTTTTGGGTCTCTGCTGTGCATGTGTGGAGGTGAGCGCATGCAGGAGGCACGTGTGCTTGTACAGGGAGTTCACGTGTGCTTGCACGGGGGTGGGGGAGCATTGGGGACAGATTCAAGGAAGCCTGCTAGGCCCAAAATGGGGAGCAGAAGGTGTGGCGCCCCCCCCCCGGTGGCCCATTTTTGCTCCCAGGATGCTGTAGGTAGGCCTATTACGCCCAAAACGGGGCACAGGGGGGTTGTGTGTGCATGCATGGGGAAGGCGGATGTCATGCGCATATGCACAGGGTGGGTGGGGCATGCAGAGCTGTCACACACGCATTGTATAAAGTGACCAGATTTTAAAATTGGTTAAACGGGACACCATTGACGGGGGGGGGAGTGTTCTTGATTAAAAATTTTGCTGCCCGACGCTGTGGCTGAGGTGAAGCTGCCAAAGCTCCCGCTGGCGCCCCCGCTCATGGCAGCGGTGGTGCTGCCTCCCCCTCCGCTCAGAGCACCTGAGCTGGGCACCGCATTACTCCTGCCGCCGCCGCCGCCTCCTCCACCGTGCTTTTGAGAAGCCATGGGGCCTTTTGTTTCCTGCTCCCACCCCCTCCACCGTCTTCTTACTGGCTCCCGCAGCCTCATGGCTCCTCAAAAGCACAGCGGAGGAGGAGGGGGCAGAGGTAATGCGGTGCCCAGCTCAGGTGCTCCGAGCGGAGGGGGAGGCACTGCTGCCATGGGCGGGGGTGCCAGCGAGAGATTGCCAGCGGCTTTACCTCAGCCATAGCACCGGGTGGCAAAAGTTTTAATCAATAACACCCCCCCCCCCATTCCATTCCCAGGCAGAAGAAAGAGACTCTGGGGAGGAGAGCTTGGCCAGTCATTGGAAGGCGTTTGAGAAGGAGAAAAGCAGGCAAGGAAACTTCTCAAGAAGTTCCAGAAGCAGCTGCTGCTCCTCTGGGCTGGAGGGACGGGAGGAGAAGGAAGGAAGAAAGGAAGGAAAGACGGGAGGGAAGGAAAGAGGAGAGGGAGGAGAAAGGGAGGAAGGGGAAAGGGAGGAAGGGAAGAGAAGGTAGGGAGGGAGGAAGAACCCGGTTTTCCCGAGAACGGTCTGCTCCAGGCCGGAGAGGGCAAACCAAAAAGTTTAGATGGGACTTCACTGGCGGTTGCAAAGCAGCCTTCCCCCAAGGCCCCCCAACCCTTTCAAAAGCCACCCCCATCACCAGCCTCTCCCAACCAGATCCCCGCCTGCCTCCCCTCGGCTCACCTGGACCAGGTTGCTGACGGCGGCTTGCACAGCATGGCTGCAGGGAAAGCGGCGCCCGAGAGAAGTGGGCAAAAAAAAAAACTTCCGACAGCTGAGCCACTTGGCCCGGGACCGAGACTCCTCCTTGCCGCACTGCCACTGCCGCAAAGCCCCCCCCGCCCGAGGCCGCTGGACAGCTGTCGCAAAAATGTCACACGTCGGCACGCGCATGCGCAGGAGGCGAGCTAACCTCACCCCTCGGCGGGTGCTGCGAGCAAGCCGAGCGGAGGGAGGGAACCACTGCCCTCTAAAGGCCACATCAAGAATGACACTTCAGAGAAATAAAAACTTTTTTTTTAATGGCGTCCTTTTTAAAATTGATGATTCAGCGTCTTTTCTTTCTTTTGGAAAATCGGGACTTTTTGAACAGCCCGGGGGGACATGGGACAAATTATTAAAAATCATGACTGTCCAGCCAAAAGCGGGACGTCTGGTCACCTTAGCATTGTATTATGGGTGTGGGCATGCTCACACTTTAGGCAAACAACGACAAAAAGGTTAGCCATCACCGATATAGAGGCTATATGCAAGTGTAGCACTGCAGCAACTTAGGATAGACAATTCAGGGAGTGGGGGGAGAGATTCTCATTGAGATTCTTCTGCCCTTCTGAAGGTTCAGTTTCAGGGAAAGGTAGCTCTTCTTGACGTCCTGCATGTAGATATTCTCTGACCTGCTAACAATGTGTAGTGAAGGAATCTTATATGGAGAGACGGAATCTATGTGACTTGAAGTAAATAATGTTTGTAAATTATGTGTAATGTCATTTTTTAAAAGTCACTTTCTCTTTTCTGATTGATGCAGCTCTTTTCTATGTCTCTTTCCTGTGCTTGCAGTTTTTTGCTTAATGGAATTTCATGATTTAAGGATCTTTATATATAAAAAACAAGTAATTTATTTTTCACCTATCCAATTTCTAATGCATCTGTCACTAGGTGCTGAGTATTACAGTAAATACACTGAAGAACAGATTGTGGAGCTCCTATTTTAGTCATATATATATGACTAAATATATATATATATATTTATAAATATATATACATATACATATACATATACATACACACACACACACACACACGTATGTATGTATGTATGTATGTACGTACGTACGTACGTACGTACGTACGTACATATATATAACCAGCATCATTTTTCAGCTATTTTATGCCCAGCAGTCAAGCAACTTAATACTGTAGTGTGTACAATTCTTAACTTATTGCTATAGACCATTTGGGGGATCTAAGCTCTTTTTTTGTAAACAGCAACATAGGTTATAATATAATCTATTTCTTCTCATCTAATTGCAGGACATGCTTTTGTTCATTTATCCTCAGCCTACTTTTCCCCTCATACTTAGTAACAGCTTTATCATCAGAATTAAGGTGTAGTGATAAATCACTTCTCCGATTTCCCAGCAATTCTACGATTTACTGAAACTGAATTATGAGAGTTGATAGTTCACTTCTCTGAAATATGATCACTCTCGTGATTGGGTGAGCGAGTTTATTCAATTACATATTTTGGAGATTTGAAGACATGGGAGAAGACTAGTTGATTGAATTTAGATTGTATAGTTTTGTTATGAATCTGAAATGGACTCATTAAGCATGTCTTTGCATTAAAACTCTCTATTTTTTTCCAAACAGACATCTGGAATTAGCCAGATTTTTTTTTTGCCATCCTATGGCAGATTTATGTTTCATCCACCATTCTTGTCTTTGCTGCTTCTGCCTCTGCTCCCAATGCTTCCTGAATTGCATCTAAGCTTGCTCAGTTCATTTGTGGCCTAAGTATTCTTCTTTGCCACTAGACTTGCAAGTGTTAAAAAAGTATCCTGTTTACTTAGAATGAATATGGGAAGCTGCATTATGACCTTTTGCTAGGAGTTTCCTGATCAGTTTTTGCTAGACTCATCACACCTAGCATCATTTCCAAATGCGAAACAAAAAGTATTTGACTTACATCAATCAAAACAATTAATTGTGACAAAGCGTAAAAAGGATACTCTTCCCACTTTCTGCACATCCTTATAAGGTGGACATTAGCAGCAAGAAAAAGGAGCTCTTTAAATATTTGCTTGACATCAGGAGAAAAACACTAGAAAAAAACATTTCCAAGAATGTAATTTCATGAGTACACAGGTAATGTTATTTTTTCTTAATATAGTACTCCCTGTCCTCTTTTTTTTCCTTTCTTTTTAGTTGAAGTTACATTTAGCTGTCATTCCCTGCCATTGTCCTCTTTTCATGAATATTTTAACAGCCACCATACTTACGGATGAGATCTTACAAAGTGCGGAATTGTTAATTTGCACTGGGTAGTCAAGACTCTCCCAGAGCTTGCTGGGAAAGAAAAAAAAGCCTCAAATAAATAACATTGTATTCCCATTGGAAATATAAAATCCAGCTGTTAAAATATAATCTATTTCTATCCTTTACAGTAGATCCCTTGGAAAGTATAAAAGTGAAAATAGGTGAACCAGATACTTGTTATAATAACAGAGCTGGAGATAATTTAATTTTTTAGTAGGTAAGGAAAGTCAATCAAAAATTAATTGGCCAATATAACAATGGTGGGAGGAAATGCACCTTCAGGCCATTTAATGTGGTATTAGTGTGTGTATACACATTGGCACAGTGTGCTTTGGCCATATCTTTTTCTTTCTGTGTACCCTTGATTTTATTTATTTATTCAATCAGTCAGTGATTCTGGGTGGCTTACAATTCATTTTGCCTGCAATTTCTCATCAGTTGCTGCCTAAGGCATTGTTAATTGATTTGGCTGTATCAGGCTTATACTGACACTGAGGTTGGACAATGTGTTTAAGAGTTTGCCGTCCATTATCTCAGAGCAAATTTCAGCGACTTGAAACAAAGGTAATAGAAGTGAGCTAGATGTCAGCAATGGTGGCACTGAATTTTATGCTTATGTAGATTTCCACCTAATCAAGAAAACTCAAGAAAGGCCTTGCCTCTGTAGGCATTAGAACTATTTGTTGCAATAACCATTGTGTAAACAGGGCTAAAGAGCTGATATGAGCTGTAGCAACTGAAGACAGAGAGATGTACAGTTTCCAGTTAAAAAGGAAGTGGAAAGAAATGATCAGGTTGCATTTGTGTCATTAATATTAATTCAGCTACAACAATTATGTCTTGTAATTTGGAAATTTTGATTGAACAAATACAGTATAAAACACATTTTCTCACCTCACGATAGTATTGGCAGATCCTTTCTGGGACTGGAAGTTAAGTAAAGATGACCCAGGTTACTACTTGGATGGGAAATTATCAGGGATTTTTAAAGCTGTAGATCTGACAACAACCCAACCAAGAGCTCAAAACAAGGCAACCTACTTGTGTGTTATTGCCAAGGAACTACCTATTTATTACTGCCTGAAGTCACCATTCTTAAGTTATTTATGCAAAACTGAGTATAATTCCAGTCTTGGGAAAAGAGAGGCAAAACAAAAAGCAGTCCATTCTTGGTTTGTCACCTGTTAATATTTTATCCTCCTTACTGTACCGCAGAGCTTCTTCATTCACACATACTTGAGAGAACCTTTCCTGCCACCTCAAAATTTTCTTCAACAAATAGTGACATCTTCCAAAAATGATTCTGAGGTTGAGCATGAGGGGCAGAAAGGACGATGGGTTACCTTGAACATAATTTATTTTGATCTAAAGTGATAAAATTTAAAATGTAATACAATGAAGATGAAACAATTAGGTGATGTATTCTTGCATGTAATTCTACAAGTCATGGTCTCCAACCGTCTCTTGCACCCTCTCCATAGCATCTTCTGACTGCATTGATTATAAAATAGGTATAAAACTGCTGAATTGTCACACAATTGGCAGTTGGAATTGTCTTCAAACTTGAAATCTATTTTGAATATTAACTCCTCCCATTCCTACACAAGCCTCCCCAAAAGATTAACTATATGAAGGGGTCACCATACTCCCTATGATCATCATAAAGAAATAGTCCAAAATGTGAACTCTGATTACAAAAAGTTGCTCA